>NC_089658.1:14306875-15742500 GCF_037042795.1 Molothrus aeneus
AACAAAACAAATGCTCAATGTTGAGTGATTTGAAAATCTCAGATGAAAGGCAAAGTATTACTAGGAAGAATTAGCATCTCCTCTCCCTCTACATTTGTCGATGGGGCAAGTGGTCCCTGTGGAGGCTGGAGAATGGAGACAGCCTTGTGGATGTACTGATTTGTTCTGCACGATGATTTCTCTTGGAGTAATCTCACTGTCAGAGTGTTTATCAGCTAATGAAAACCTACTTCAATAATACCCAAAAACCCCCAGCAGGCTAAGTGAGCCTTGGCTTGGTTTCCTGATGTTTTTTCCCTTCTCCTGAGTGTCTGTTACTCATGTGCTACTTCTGTTCCCCACTCCAGCAAGTTGCAGAGGAAGAGGAAACCTCATCCACCAGCCTGCTGAAACCCCATGTAGAAATGGGTGTCTAGATAAGAAGAATTGTACTTACCCAAAAGCAGATGGGGTGGAAGGAGAAGCCACAAAAGGAAGTTTAGACTTGAACAGAGCTCTAGTTGTGAAAACTTTGAATTAGCCCATGGTCTGAGCTGTGCCAGGGTCTGCTGTGGGGCCTGGGCTGTCCTTTGTCCCAGCCCACGTTTGTGCCCATGGCAATTCTACCTGGCCAGCAGTGTGTGAGTCCAGCTCTGTGGCACAGGCCAGACTTGGGTGCTCAGGAAACTTGGATGCCTTTTGCAATTCTTGAGCTGAGACTGAGCCGTGATCCGAGTCCCCACATCCACATCGGCTGTTCCTGATCTGCATTGTTACACTGCAGACTAATGACAGTGCTGCAGATCCAAACAGCTCATTATGTTATTTAATGAACAGGGTGTTCTGGATCCCACAAACACACAGAGCAGTTCAACAACAAAGAAGAGAGCTAAGCAGGATGATTCTCTGTAGGTTGTGTGTTGCCTGCTGGCTGGGTTTTCATGGGGAAGGGTGAGAGTGGTTTGCATGGATCCAAGAAGCCACAGCAGGTAAAAGAAATAGTGTGGATGTGTTTGGAGAGAGAAAGGCACTGTAAGGCTAACAAGCTACACAGCTCCAGCACACAAACCATGTTGGCTAATAAAATGTTTTTTAGATGTGCATTTGGGCTAGGCAGCATTTCTGTCTGCTCCTTGAGCACTGGCCCCTTGTGCTGCAGTGGGAACAGGGGGGAAGGAGGCTGGGTGGTGCCTGGACTCAAACACACACCAATCCCACAAAAACTCAAGCTGCAGAAGATATTGAAACCGAATGGATAAAGGAGAGAGTCAGCAGGAGGATGGTGTTTCTGGTTTGCTTTGCTTTCATCCTCCGAAATAAATCTGTGACTTGGTGAGAGATGAGATGAGATGAAAAAAGCAGGTTCCCAATACTAAACCAGAGGTTATCATTTTGAATGTTTATTTACTTTTTAATTTTTATTTTTGTTTGAAATTTCTGAGCAGAACATTGTTTCAGACTGGAAAAGATGATATTGCTTGTTTTGAAGGCTTCTTGGAGAAAGTATAGGAGCGATTAAAAAATATTTCCAAACTATATTTGGAAAGAGAAAGGACTTGAAACCATCCCTTTCAGTTTGCACTATGAGAAACCAAGTTTTCTCATGTGGAAATGGCTCAAATAAATTATTAGCTGCTAATGTGACATCCTGACCAAAGTTCAAAGCTACATGAAGAGTTGGTGTTATCGGGAATCCTGTTTTGTGCCTGTGGGTCACACCATAAATGTTAAGAAATTGGTGTAAAGGGAGCAAGTTTGTAGTTAAAATTACAGACTCTTGAGCTAGAAGAAAACTTACTGTGCCATGAGGAAAAGTTTTATTCGCTTTAGGAGAGAGTTTATTTCCATGTAGAGCTAATTTGGAGGTGATACAGCACAGGGTGGAAAAGATAGTGGGATGTCAGCCCATTTCCTCCTTTCCTGGGGGGAAACAGGCCATGAAACATCACTGCTGGGGCACTAGTAATCCATGCAAATTGGAAAGGAAGTATTTTATCTTCTCTCCTGGTTCTCTGCTCACCTCCTGTTCTCTGCAAGTATTCAGATACTGGCCTGCTAGAACACACAGACCAATCAAAAACCATATTGTCAGAGATGGGATTTTATTTTTGTACCTGTGGTTTTCCCAGTGCTGGGCTGAAGGGAACACTGTCTTATTTAGAATGGTTTATTTTGCCTAAAAAAGCCCTACAAATGCAATTATTATTACATGCACAACTGCACCCATATTGAGGCATGTGCCTGGCTGAGCAGGATTCCACTCCAACCACCACAGGCAAGGGAGAGCAGTGAACTTCTAGCACAGGCAAACCCTTAAATTGGATTGTCTGATCCATGAAATGCTCGTGCTCTGTCTAAAATTTCCCTTGAAAGCCTTAAAGCCCTGTACAGGTTTCATCGGGGCCTTAACGAGGCGGATTAGTTTTTAAACCATAGTTAAGGTTTCCTGACTTTTCTGGGAATCTGAGGGGGTTTTTTCCCACATTCATGCTGTCCTGTCAGTAATTGAACCTTCAGAGCATGGGTATTTCTTTTCCCATGAAAATGTGATGGAAATAGGATGCTTAAACCGAAGTTCACACTTCTAAATTCCTTGTCCTTAGTTGGGCAGCTTATGGCACACTCTACTCTTCCTTCCTCCCTTGAGCTTCCTCCTCCTCTTTCTATGCTGACTGGTATTTGCATGTCCTGTTATATATGTGGGACTAAACAGAGGGACAGAGTGTCTAATTAAGATGTTTAAATAAATTTTCTTAGTCTGAGGAGTGTTTGATCACTGCCTGGTGTCAGGCAGGACTGATTATGCCATGTGGTGCTGCATCCATTTCCACATGTCTTGAGCAGTCAGTGTTCTGCCAGCACCTCTGGAATACAGCTCAAGATCCTGTTTTAGCTCATTAAGATGTTTCTACATGTTCCTAGTGGAGAAGATGTTGTGAAAAAGCAACATTTTTTAATACCTTTCTCAGCAGTTGGGGATTTTTGTTGCTTTGACTTTTGGCATGAAGGAGCACTATTGTCAGAGCAGCAGGGAAAGGGAGGATTTGTGTGTTTGGGTCTCTTATCTCAAGATAATACTGAATCCAAAGGATGTCCTACTCATACTGCTTAGTCTTCCAGTGATGTGTCATCTTCCAGTGCTGAAATTTATGGTAAGAAAAAGGCTGAGGTGGCAAATGCTACAAGGTTGGGAACAAATTCAAACTAGAAAACTTGCAGTACATAGTGTCACAGAGATCTCATTTTAGCACTCAAAATCAGGCAAATACTTAGGATTAGGACCTGACTCAGCCTCATCTCCCTTGTAATCCTCCAAATCTTCAAGTTTTTAGGCCTTTCATTTAGCTGTAAGCAGCCTGCCTCTGTGGCTAGGCTGGTTGATGTAGGTCATGCACAGCACTGGACTTCAGAGTGTGTGCTGGGGTCTGGACACATCCCCTCTGTCATGTCTGAGCTCAGGCAGCAGCTTCATCTCTGGGCAGTGTGGACAGGAAATACCACCCTGCCAATTCTGGGAAGCTGCTCAGGAAGTGGAAACTCTTTCAGCAGATGTGGAGCTTGAGATATGAACGGATCAAAGCTGTCTGGCATGGCTTGTGGGCTTCTTTTCTGCTCTTGGCCACCATCTGCTCCTGCAACACCTGACAGAGCATAAATCCCTGACCCTTCATCTTTGTCGTCATCTGTGCATCACCACCTATTTATATCATCACTGGTGCTGTAATCTTAGAGCTGTCATTTTATACACCCCACGTGACTCTGGTGGCACCGGTGCATGAATGTGGACACAAAGCTGCAAGTTCTGCCTGAGATTTCTGTGAGCAGCAGCCCATTTTAATGTGCTGTTCACTCCTTTGAAGGGGGTGAAGCTTTGGGAATTCTTGTGCTGGAGAATTGCAAGGTGGGAATAACATTTCTGCTGTGCACGAGAAGCAGTGATGTATTCCCCACTGACTCGTTGCAAATATTTTATTTTTCACATACTGAGCTTGCTTTTTGAGTCAGTAGTATTTTTTTAATGATACACAAGTTGTGCAGTGGGTTTAATCTGGGATTTTTACTTTCATGGCAGCCCAAATTTGTGTGCATCAAGGCAAGAGCCCTTATTCTGTTATACACAGTACCAGAGGCTGAGTTTGGCCTTGGGTGTGATAGTGCAGGACAGGGTAATGGTATTTTTGTATCACAGATCCTGCTGTGTGGGGGGAGTTGTTGTTGTGACCCTGTATGTACAGCTGTGTAACTTTGGTCTGACTGGACATTTTCTCCTGTTATTCCTCAGATCACAGTGACTTAAGCCTCAAACAGGGGTTTTACTGTGACCTCCAAAAAATTCAGTATGAAGGTCATCAGACACATCTGCCTCTGACTGCCAGTGCTTAAGGCAGTTATTTTAGGCTGCCTGGATCATGCCATGCTTGTATTCACAGATCTATGGAGGGAAACCTTTCCCATCCATAGGAACCAGGCACCTGGCTTCTCACTGAGGCGTTTGGCAGAGTCTGTAGAATACCAGAATCACCAGGGAAAGTTTCCAAATAGCTTATTTAGATATAAACTGCAAGACAAACACTTTATCTGTGGGTGGCTGAGAGCCTCCCCTCCCCTGGCCACTGCAGCAGCTGGGCTTGTGCATCATTACATGGCCCCAGTGTGGGAGGACCAGGGTGCAAGTATTCATCAGCAGGACCCTGAACAAGAGTGGATTTTGCACTGCCACTGGAGCTGCTCAGAGGGCAATGCTGTTATCCACAGCAGAAAGCAAAACTTTGATGTGTGTGATCTGGCACTCACATCAGTCTCCACTGACGCTCTCCACAGCCTTTCTGTCCGTCTGTCTTCACTTCAGTGCTTGTGGTTGCTGCTCTTTGTCCTGCTCCTGATGCTGGCTGTTGAGCAGCACATTCCCAATGCCATGGACAGGCACCCAGCTGCTTTGAGAGCTTAACTCCAAACCCCAGATTTAATTCTCAGTTTTTCCATCTGGGTGGGAGTCACCACAGTGCCCTCAGGCTGTTCTGAGGGTGGCATCTGTGCTGGGCAGGGATGGTGGGGCTGTCTCACGTGAGGAAGGGAGCTGCCTCTTCTGTGAAGAATTCCCTGCTTGGGAAGTGTGGGCATCTTGTTAGGGCAAAGCAGAGATGGGATGTTGGTGATGTCAAGCTGAGAGATGAGGGGCTGTCATCTGAGAGAGAGAGGTTTCTGCAGATGGAGCTGTGGGGAAGGCTGAGCTGGGGTTTTCCTGTCAGTGCTCTGCAAACAGTCACTGGTGATTTTTCCATCGTGACAGTTCTTGGTGTGCACAGTTTCCAGGAGATGAAAGCCCCTTCTAGTTTATGATCTCTGTAGGTTAGCTTCTGTTTTCTGTTTTGCCAGGGAACAGAGGATTAGCAGAAGTGGCCAGGTGTTACCACAACATTAAAAGGCAGGGACTGGACCTTTGCACCTAGGCTGTTTTTATTGTCTTTACCTCTAAAAGGGATGCCATGGAGGTTATAGCTATAGGTTTCCCCCTCCCACCTGCATTTGCCAATACAGTTAATGTCTCTTGGCAGGCTTGAGAAGGAGCCAGAGCAACAGCTGGAGGTGCTGCTCCAATGTGCCCTAGGCCAAGGCTGTCAGAAGGAACCCAAAAACAGGAGACCAAGGACCCACTTTACAACAATGCCCTGCAAGGAGGCTGTAAATTCCTTCCTGGCAAGAATCTCAGGGGAGAGGAGAAGGAAGGAGGAAGCGTGGCAGTTAGAAGCCTTGGTGATCTTTACCCAAGTATAAATTTGTAGACATTTGTGTCCTCATGTTTTTCTGAGCTACAAAGCTATCAATACATTTCCCCTTTCCATTTCTAAGTGATGCTTATTCCCCTCCCCTGCCATATCTCCTCAGACAATGCAGTGCATGTTTGGGGTTGTTCTGCTTGGCTTGGTGGTCACTGCTTGGCTGGTCTTGCTAAGCCATTCTGTTAATGAGGTGTCTCTGAATATATTTGCCTGAGTAAATTATTCTGTTTGTGAAATCCTGTTTCATTTAGTTCCTATTTTTCTTCCTTTTACTTGTGCCATTAAGATAATATGGGAAAAAAATACCAATTTATCAGCTTTTGATACAAATATTAATTTACCTTTGAACTGATTCTTGTCATAAGATACTGAGTAATTTCCTCCAAAAGGACCAAGCTGCTTCCTGCACTGTATGTTCTGATGCTGTGCTACTACAAAATCACCCCAGAGCAGCCACTTTGGGGAGCCTGGAGCTCCCAGGTGGGAGCAAAATGCCTCTGTGCTGCATAGTTTGCAGCATTAGTTATTGTAAAAGATCCAGTGTTACTGCACCTGCTGATTGGGCCCAAAGTGTACCCATCAAAACCAGAACAAGTATATTTTTATTAATGTTCTTTGGAAATCTGTGTTATTCCTTTGAATTATAGCTATGTCAGTAGGGCTTTACTCTTAAACATGAACTGGACTCGCTGAATGTGTGTTCAGCAGCTGCAGTTTTGCAGGTCTGTGGTCATAATTTAACATTTGGTGTTGCTCTGAACCAGTCCATTTGTGAAGAGGCTGTAATAAGTTTGCTGGTGCAGTTGTCATAGCTTTAAATTAAAATAAACACAAATGCCATATTCAAATTGATTTTTTTCAGCTTTTAAACAATAATTATTTATTTTCATTATTCTTTGTTTCTTTGGCTTTCAGTACGTGTTAGCACTCCAGCTGGGGCTGTGGCAGCCAAAATACCACAATACTTACAGAGTGAAGTCTACTGCAGAAATGCCTACGAACTTGAGCAGAGATGAGAGCTCCACTCTACTGCCTTGCCTCCTTTTTGTGTGGTTTGCTCCCACTTTTGACTGCACAAAGAAAAAAAATAAATGTTCTTTTAGGTTTATGGAAAAGTAAAATTCTGCCGAATTTTTGAAGCCGTAGCTGTTGAGCCTGTTAGAGCAGCTGGGTCTCCAGAGCTATTTTTGCTTATAGTGAGAGTTCCTGAAGTGCTCTTTGTCTGCTTGTACTTTGAAAAGGCTTTGTGACCTGCCAGGGGACTCTCTGAGTGTGATCCATGTTCCTGCTCTTGTGGAGGTTTGGCAGGTGAATCCAGCCAGTTCCCTTGTCTGCAGAAAGCACTTCTTCTGTGAACAAAACATGGGACCCCAAGGCTGCATATAATAAGGATGAGAAGCAGAGAGATGTGTTGTCTGTGCATAAATGGCAGGAGGAGAAAAGTCCTTTTTGTCAAGACGTTGAAGTGTGAGGTAAGAGGAAAGAGAAAGAGGGCAATGAAAAGGCTTGCTAGCAGGTTGCAGCCAGGGTTGCTGACATCAGGGGCTGGGTGAAGCTTCCTGCCTGAGCAGAGGTCCTGTGACAGCCTCACGAGGTTTCCTCAAATCCTGGCTGTGGGCTTGAGCAGCTGGCCAGCATTAGGGATGCACATTTCCCCTGTGCCTTCAGAGTGCTGCCAGGCTGGTGTCACCTGCTCTGTGAACTGTGAGATGCTGATACAAGCTGGATAACACTAATGCTTTGCATTAATTTGGCCTCTTGGAGAAATCAATCCATCACACTAATTGAGTGCAGTGCTTTGGTGCCAGGTGGCTGTCTCGAGTCCAGAAAGTTGGATCACATATGGTCTGCACTGACTTCTAATAAAGAAAAGAATTAGTGCTGAACTCTCTTTATTTTTTTTTTCCACATGCAGAAGTTTAAGATAACATGCTGAGCCACAGCTTCTCTGATGTGCACCCTTTGCAGTGGTTTGAATTTGGGATGGAGATTCAAGCTGTCTCATATAGTCCACATCTCAAAAGAAAGGTTCCATTTGTGCCAGCTGCCAGCACTAATTACTTGCCCTGATTTCTTTGTCCACTGAACAGCTGGAACAAAGACATCTATCCAGATCTTTGTGCATCAGCTTCATCCTCTGTGGTGGAAGGAGCACTTGATAGAAGAACTTTGAGCTTGGACATTCTTAATAGTGGTTATGAGCAGCCAGTCTGTGGGACTGAGGCCTCCCAGTGAATTGCACTGTGCCCCCACAGTGGCAGTAGGAAGGATAATCTGAATTTTCTTTCTGCCACTTAAGCAGCTTTTTGACAGTCTCCCTTCCCCTCTCAAATTTCATGATAATTACTTTTTGTCTCTTAAGAAGTTTTTACTAGGAAAAAAAGTATTGAAATTATTTTTTACCCTTTTATAGGAAAAACTTATTTTAAATTAAATAAGATATGGGAAAGTTTTGGCCAACTTGTAGCCTGGTTTTTCACCCACTTTGTTGTCATTTGTGGTGTCTGACTCCAGTGTGGCTGTGGCTGGGAGCAAGAAGAGGCTGCTCCAGCATCTTGTGCAGGTGGTGACAGGAGAGATGTTTGGATCTAGCTGTCCCTGGAACCTGTTCACTGTTTTATAGAGATGCTGCCTGTTGATGTATGACTTCCATACCTTCCCCTGTGCAGTGAAAGTCAAGAAGAGCCTAAATATAACAGTGTGGGACAACTGGGAACATATGGGAAAGTCACTGGGAGAAATCCTGCTTGTTGTAAATAACAGACCCCTAAGCCAGCCATTCCTTGGTGTGTGGAAAGCAGTCAGGCAATTGCAAGAGCTTGATGTATTTGAAAGATGAATCACCCCTTGTGTTATTTGACCATCAGCATTTTAAACCTGACAGAAGAGTGTTGATTGCTTGGTCACAGCAGTTCCTGAGGAAATAAAAGCTAGGAATGTAATTTGTCTCTGCAAAGTAAAACATTTGATTAGAGGGGAATGACAAAGAAAAGAGCCTCTGAGCATGGTGACTGCAGCCAGAATGCACTTCAAGGGCTTTCATGCTGATATGTCTAAATTACTGGATTGAGCATCCTTGGACTGGCGTCCAGGTTGTTGTTGTTGTGCTACTCCTTTGTTTGTGACCATGTAGCTCACCCTGTATATGTTTGTGCACAGTTATTAGTGCTTCTTTATTCCCAAAAGCTGTCTGGGGGCTTGCTGAGGTTCTCCAGTGCCTGTCAGAATCCCTGTCAGCAAACCTGTGACTCAATGCCAGCAATACAGTCTTGGTCACCAGGAGGAGCACACTTTGTGTGTGCTGTCACATTTCTGTGGCTGCGCAAGGGCTTCTCCATGATGGAAAATCCATGGGCCAAATGTTGAGCAAATATAAAGGAATAGAGTACACTTGGGTTGTATAAACTGAGTGTCTGTCTCTTCAAATTCCTGTGCTGGCCAGGCCTGGGATTTTGAATGCTGGTGGTTTGATGTGATGCTAACTCCTCCTTGAAATGCCTTTTGCCCCATCTCATAGTGGGGGAAGTGAAACCCTGCTCTCTCCTCTCTGCTGTGTTACTTGGCAGGAGGAGAGTTTTCGTATTTTGTCCAATTGCATTCTTAATCCATCTTAAATTTTGGCGCTCACTACTTGACAGTGAGTTCCCCAACTTCAAAATTAATTGGGGCAAAAAGGTAGTTTCTTCCATTTGTTTAAGCTCTTTGGAAATATAGTAGTATTATACATACAATAAATATTGGGATTGGCTGAACTGTTCCCTTTGAGCTATCTGCAAGCAGCAGCTGACTCATCCCTGCTTGATTACTTGGTTTTTGGTCTTTCTCTTAGTTAAGTGGCCTGTAATGCATTGCCAGGTACATACCTGGTGTTTCTGTTCTTGGGAAGGCATCACTTTGGTTGGCGCCACGAGGGGGTGGCAGGCAGGCTGTGTGTCACAGGTGGGGTGGAGGTCATCTCCAAGGCACCACTTCAGCAGATGAAAACATTTGACAATTGTCTTTGCTGGTCTCTCCTCCTGTACAACTTCTCTGATGAGGGAATAAGCATGAGAAAAGTGCAGACTTGTAGATCCGAGATTAAATTCAACAGATTCACTCAAAGGCTGCTTCTGCTAATTGAGGGCACTGCATTTCCAGGGCTTATGTAAAGGCAGTTCTCCTAGGAGAGAAAGACACACTTGGAAACAATCAATTCCATTATTTTGTAGCCTCTCTTGCATTGCATTTATGTTCCAGGATCCTTGACCTGGATGGATAATGTAGGCATTGCCTGCAAGTGGCTATTTTAACTCCACTTGTTCTCTTACCTTTTATCTCCTTAACAGAAGTACATGGAATGGAACCAGAGAAATGAGAGTTTGGAAATATTTATTACAACTGTCCTCTCAGGGTTGAATGCAAGATGATTTTCAAGAGTATGTATTCTCAGGGCCCATCCAGTCCAGTAAATGACTCGTATGCTCGGGTTCTCTAGGGAAGCTGGGGCTGCAGAATGATATATTGTGATTGACAAAGTGTATTTGTCCTGGCTTTCTCCTGGGAGCTGAAGAAGGGGATTACTCATTTTAGTAGTCAATGAAGAAGAAAATGCATGCTCACTTACAGCTGTCATTTTAAACTATTTGAAATTAGTTTAATGCTCGTGGGTGCCAGATTGTCTGACCTGGAGAGTGTCCTTCTCCATCGTGCAGCTGCTGGTGTTCCTCTCTGTGCTCCTTCAGTGGCCATCCCAGGGCAAACTCAAACTTTGCATTTCTTCACATTTATTCTGGCACTGACACCGAGCTTTCAGCAAAGATTGCAGTTAAGCCATGGATTGGCACACAGGGCTGTGGCAGGAGCCCTTCATAGGCATTTTTACATAAATCCATTAATAGCCATAGGATGATCACGATCCCTGGTGTTTATTCATGATCAGGTTCTGAAATCTGAAACTCTCCATCTTCTGTGATTTTTCTGAGGCTCTGAGAGTCTTCAAGCTGTCTTTTCCCCTCATATTTTATGTACTCATAATTGTTTGTCAAGGGACACATTCTTGCTCCAGTTGCAGATTATTTGCTCTTTTACAGCGAGGTTACATCAGACACTTCACACAATGAATGGCTGAAGTTAATTGTTGAATCCCAGCGCTGTCTAATTGGAGAAACTTCAGCCAACTTACTTCACATTGCTCATGCATCACTTCAGATGTTTCTATCTCTTGTCATTGATTGAAATACATGAGTGAGTGCCAATTTATCCTAAAGGGTTTAACAAGTATCTTTGCTACCTTTTTAGAATAATATTTCTAGCAATGACACTGTAGGTTCTATATTGGATTTTGGTTCAAGAAAATAAAATAGACTGTTGCAAGCCTTGAATGCTCATCAAATTCATTGCAGTTCTGTCTTTCCTAGCTAAGAAAATATTCAACTTATCCACGTAGAAAATCTGTGATTTGATGTTTGCATCTTTTTCTAAAGTCTTAGTTTTATCTCTGAGGAGATAAAATGATCAAAATAAATACATCTCTCCTTTTCTCAGCAGTGCAAAACCCTCAGCTTTATTGAAGAATTTTTTTGTGCTACCAATAAAATTTCATGGTCAAAGTCAGCTCATGAAACACAAAATCAGGACTGACAAAGCTCAGTGTGTGCGCACTCCAGAGCAAGATATCAGTTGCTGCCATTCCAGCTGAAAGGACTTCATGGATCTCTGGTGTGTAAAATAATTTTGGTATTGTATCACAGACAGAGTCATCTTCAGGGAGGAATGAGAGTATATTGTTTCTGACATCTTTTTTTTCTGACAGTTTTACTCTTTGACATTTCGCTATCCCAACTTGTTTTCCTACTCACTGACCCAAAATATCATAATGGTCTGGTTCAAAGGCTCCAACTAGCCTCAAATTTTGTGCTCTGCTGAGCCTTCATTTCAGTTTAGTTTACTAAATTGTCAAGTATCTACCTATGAACGTTGGAGAGAGATGGAAAGACACCTTTAGAATTCTGATGATTGAGAAACCATGATGGGGGCAGAAGGCACAATGTTGTACTGCTGCCATTGCATTATTCATGAAAAAATTAAACACAATGTTTTGACCTTGAAATATTTTTTCTTTATCTCTATTTTTTCTTTTTCTATTTTTTTTTTCCCTCTTCTTCCTGCATTTAGAGTTAGATATATAGACTATAGTCAAGGAGCCATTAATGGGATTTGAGGAACTGGATAAAGCTGTCTTTCCCAGGCAAAAACTTGGCATAATTTTGGAGTTGTCAGTTTTACTGACTTGAAGAGGTGGGCACAGCTCTGTCCAGCCTCTTGAAAGAGGAGTTTGAAGATCACAGTAGCCAGTCCTGCAGGGCATAACTGGCTCTGCAGACAGTAGGACTGAAATATCCTTCTGTCATGGTCTTCTGGTTGTTTTAATAGACTTCCTATAAAAATGAGTTCTAGGTTCAAGCAGAGGCCTGCAGTAGTAGAGATATTGAAAAATGATACCTGTCCATTGCATTTTTTCCCCTGGAATACATCAGCATGAAATGCTGTTGCATTTAAAGTCCCTTCAGAAAACAATAAATGTGTTTTGAACCACATCCTGTGAGGCCACAGTCACAAATACAAGGGTTGAGGTGTAGAGTGAGACCACTCAGGGCTACAAGATGGCGCCTTGGAAAGAGCAAAAGTGAAACTTGTGGCTCAGAGAGATGTTGGGATTTGTGATGGAAGCATATTGCAGTCTATAAGGGATGTTAGATAAATGAAACACTTTATCATACACCTGTGCCTCGCCGCCCTTACACACTAAATGCCTTGACTGCTAAATGTATTAATTTTTCCCAGCCAAATGCAGGGACTTTGGTTGAGCTCAGAGCAGCAGCCTCAGCCAGCTGCAGGGTTTGCTCTGGGCCAGCCACTCTCCTGGAAACCAGGCCGAGGAGAGCACAGGAGCACGCACACACCCGCAGCCGTGGGGCGCGCGTCAGCCAGCAGCGAGCACCTGCGTTTCTGTCCTTCTGATGAAGCACAGCTCATCTCCGAGGGCTGTGGAGCAGCACGGGGAACACGGAGCTCTCTGCAGAGCCCTGGCAGGTGGGCGTGGGTGAGCTCTGAGAGGGAGCTCCCCCTGCCCACCCATGGGCAGGGTCAGCCCAGCGATGGGAGACTCGTGGGCAGCCAGCGAGGAATCCTGGCAGGGGTGGGAGGGAGCTTCCTCAGCTCTGCTCTGCTCTGCTGCTGGCAGGGAAATGTGCTTCCAAAGCACGGCTTACAAAAGCAGCACAAGAAAACAAGATGCAAATTAGAGGAGAAATAAACTTCAGAAGAGTTTCCTTTGTGATGATGACTCAGTTGTTCAGAGGCAGACAGAGTGGCTTTGGAAGCATCAAAGGCATGTCACTGTAGCCTTTAATGAATTCCTTTCTTTCAGTTCCTTTGGACATATGGGGAGGCCACAGTTTTGCACGGCACCAGAGCTGCTTGCTCAGACACTTGCCTGTTGCTGTAACTAAGGCCAATAAAATTCAGAAATCTTCTTGCTGCTTTTTCCACTCTGCTGGGTATTGGTGCCTTATGTCTCAGTGGTGGATCTGATGAGATGCAGTAGGTGTTTGTGCCCACAGGTACTGTACAACCTGTACACTACACCTGCTCTGTTTTTCAGTCTCAAAATACAAACATGGGCCCTCAGTGACACCCCTATCCCAGGAACAAGCAATTACTTGTTTTGGCCAATGAAAATTCCCTCTGATTCTTCCAGCTTATTATACAGGACAGAGGAATTGCTAAATGCCTCCTCCCACATGGAGCTGATAGCTCTGGGGGTTTTTGCAACATAATGCAATAAGCAAGCTCAATTTGAGGTGTCTTCCTCAGACCTCCATTGTTTGTTGTTCCTGAACAATCTTTCAGCTCTTGGAGAAAGTTGCAAGATGAAGTGCTAGAAAGTGCTTTGCCAGACTGGTCACTGGGGAGCCAGGACACTGCCTAGAAGGAAAGCTGCTCATCATACATCAGCTTTGCCACTGCCTCTCCTTCCAGTGTTCTGTCATTAACATGCAGACTGACTTGTGTCTGAAGTTGCTCCCAGGCCGTTCCACCCTGCAAAATGCTAAAAAGCTGAAAAGAAAACTCCTGAGGCAACTTCTACCAGGTGAACATTTCCTGAGCTACCTCCTAGAGCTCATGTGGAAGGAACAAGTAGTGCCAATGCACCTCTTGTCTGCCATGAGTGCAGACCTGGAGCCCTGGTTGCGCAGCAGCTGCATCACTGTGTGGAGTTTATCTTCATTTGTCGCTCGAAGGCGGCTGTTGAGAAAATTGAGGCTTTTTCAGGTTATTCCTATGAAGACATTTGGACCAACCTGTCAGCAATCTGTGTGGCAGTATAAATATAGCCAGCCCAGGAGGTAGGAGAGAAAAAAATGCTTATATTTGTCTTTCCTTCCTATTCTGCCAAAGGCTAAGTCAGAGCACTTATAAAAAGAGTCTTTAGAGCTATGTTTTGAAAGACACTAATTCTGGTATCCTTTATACCCTGTGTTTTCTGGAGTTCCACCTGTCTTGTAGTCAGGGCTGTGGAGCCCACTGAGAGAAAGCCAATATCCTTTGGGCAGTGCAGACTGAGGCAGCTTTTCCTTTTGGAAATCTGTGGTGCCCAGCGCTTTTTGTCAGATGTTGCTGGTTACTGCACTGGTTTTAAAATAGATCAATACATTCAGTGCTCTTATTTCATTTTGCCCAAACCAAGGGAAAACCAAACCCATAATTTTAGTGGTTGCTGTCAGAGTCCTGTGGCAGCCTGCCAGCATCATGGCTCGTTGGTTACTGTGGACAGATGAACGACTGGAGGAATTCCACTGACTCATGCATTTTGCTTGGGTGGTCCCTGCATTTTTATTGGCCCTGAGGCTTTGCTGCCCTCATTTTAGAAACCATTCTAGCTCTTGATCATGCACGGATGTGAAAGATCTTAACAGAGGAGCCTGGCTTTGGAGATTGGGAAATTAGAGCACAAAAAGGCAGGTTTCCTTGCACAGGGATGGGAGCAGCAGCTCCATTGCTAATTCCATGCTCTATCTGCTGGGTCACATTCCCTTCCCTTTCTCCCTGCCCAGCTCTTCCCTGGGCTTCCCTTGCTCCTGTGGAATAACAGCTCTGATGCTGTGCATTAACATCAACTTTAGCAGGGATGCTGGCAGAGCAATAGAAGAAGGCAGGAATTGGGAGAATAATTTCTTTTAATCCTGCTCATCCCAGTCTGATTTAGCTGAGGTACTCCACAGCAGAATCAGCCCCATGTAAAGAGTGTCACCCAGTGATCTGTGCTTTCCATAAATACCCAGCCCTGTGTTAGTGGCTCTGCCCTGCAGACCTGCTGTCAGATGAGCCAGCTTTGTACATGCTTTTAAGCACTATATGTGTGTATTTTAAATGTTAGCTGTGTATTTTGGTGGCATAACAGCTGGAGACCATTATGGTGTGACAACACTGCTCTCCTGCATCCCGTAGGAAATTCAGTTTGGTCGACCTACATTTATCCCAGCCTCCACACAAACCTGCTCTGTAATCTCTCACTTCTGTTGTTGCAAATCTGAAGCACTGAATCAGGAAACAGAGGCTGGCCAAAATTGTTAAATAAGCAGAGGCTGTGTTGTTTAGAGACTGCCACTGTGTTTCCTTGCTCACATGGTCCTGGAATGTGTCTCCTGCTAGGGGGAAGGGAGCATTTGTGAATGCAGTTCTCAGAATGAGTCATTATGGCAAATATTTTACTTTTTTAAAAACTTTGTGAGTTAGGATTTCATGCTTCTGAAATAAGTTAGGACCAGGCAAAAATCCTGATATAACAGCTGGTAGTTGCTGAGAGGTCTGATACACATGTGATGTGTGAGCAAGGTAAAGAGCATCCTTTTAGGGAAGACTATTTTTAGAAGTTACAAATCCTACCTCCACTGTCCTATTTTTAACCAGGAGTGCTTCTGAGCTCTCAGCCCTGCTCCCAGCTGTGATCTGCAGGAGCCTTCTGCACAGCATCACTTTGCTAAGAGCTTGTTGCCTGTTATGGAACACGAACGTTGTGGTAATTGCTCTGTGTTAACCACTGACAAAATGGCTACACGTTAATTTCATCTTCCTTTTAATATCCCTTAGTACTGATCTTGGAGGAGGTGGCCAACCTCTGAGCAGTGAGCAAATTTGGATTAGCAGGTAGTCAGCACAGAGCAGCTTGGCCGGAGCTGTGAGATGTTTGCAGAGGAATGGGAAGGAGGAGATGCTACACAGCCCTCCCCTGCTTCTTCCCTGCCTTCAAGAGCTTTCAGCCTCAGAGGCAGCTTTGATATTTCTGCTTTTTAGGCCCAGGAAGGAGCATCCCTCAGACTATAGGGGCAAGTTTTTGGTAAGCAGTGAGATGTGGGACAGGACAGCCCCCGGGCATGAAGGGTTGCACTGACATGATGCAAGTTCCTTGACTGTTAGCAAAGGAAGGCAGAGATTGGCAAAACCCATCCAAGCTGTAGAAAGATTTCTGACCAAAAGGAGAGCTTTTTGTACATAATGACTCCTTTTCTTACACATACAAGATTCACAGCACAATGATGCACATTTTTGCAGGCAGACAGATGTTGCCCGTTGAGAATTGGGTCAGAAAAGGTTGCATCTGTAATGAATGTGTGATTAGTAATTACCCTGAATTGGGCCTGTGTGAAAAACTCACTGATTTCCCACAACTCCCTGTATACTGGGTGCTACTGAATCCCACTTGTAAGCTCTTGAAAGTCTGGCTAACCCTGCAAGTGTGAGGTAATGAGCATCTTTGTAGTGTGGGGATCTGAAGAGATGGGATGAGCACAGAGCAGGGTGTGATGCAGGGGTGGGTGAACAGGGTGTGTAAGAGTTGTGTGTCAGAAGGAGGTGGAGAAGAAGGAGTTTCACTAAAAGCAAGAGAGGGAGTGTCACGGACATATTTTACGAAAAATCCTTTCATTAGGATCTTTTCTCCTGAGAAGCTGGGAAGCTTCAGCTTCTCCATGATTTGCTACTTTGGAATGTGATTTGGACAATTGTTTAGTTTTTACTTGATGACCAATGACAGCCACCTGTGTTGAGGCTGTGACCAGTCACAAGATTTTATTATCATTCCTTTCTATTCCTTGCTAGCCTTCTGATGTCTCCTTTCTCTTTTCTTTTAGTATAGTCTTAGTATATAATTTTCTTTTAATATAATATATATAATAATTCTTTTAATATATATAATATATATATTATATATATTAAATTATTATATTCTTTTAATATAATATATATAAAATAATAAATCAGCCTTCTGAAACACGGAGTCAAGATTCTCATCTCTTCCCTCATCCTGGAACCCCTGTGAACACCACCACAAGGGAAGGATGTAAGATAATGATCCTGTAAAGGCAGCTTTTAAGTTTGCACTCCTTCAGGTGTACAAGAACTGCCCCTCAGTCCATGATGCCCCATCAGTGCTGATGCTGTTCTGCTCTTCCTAATGTGTTTGCTGCCCCTCCTTCAGCTGGACTGCATCTCTCCCTCTTGTCCTCCCTGCCCTTTCTCTTGGGTTTGCACAGATAAATTGCATCCACGCTTTTCTGGAGGAGAGATGAGGTATCCACCCCCACGTGGATGAATATCTCAAATCTGATTTCACTTCTAGGTCCTCTCCCTGAAATTGTCCTCAAGAGAAGTTCTCTGAGGATAAAATGGGTATAAAAAACTTTCAAATGGCGCACTAGGAAAAGAAAAAAAGAGTGTTTCTGAGGGTGATAATGCCAAAGTGTTATGCTTTTTTCTGCTCCATTCACTTGTGCTTTTCCGTTGTGGCACGGCCTGGGAATACAATATGCTGCTCTGTGATGGCAGAGGCTGTTCTTGCAGTGTTTCCATCACACTCAGAAATAGGAAGAACAAGATGTACCATGAAGAAGATTATTTTTGTGAGACTTCAATCCAGCTTTGCAATTCCAAGTGCTTCAAATCTACGTCTGATCTCTGGCATGTTTGCATATATCAAACCAGCTTTGAGGCTCTGCCCATTGCTGGCTGTGCAATCTTGCACCCAGTTTCCCACCTTCTTGTTTTAAACGTATTTTGCTCCTGACATCCACCAGGAAGTTTGGCTTGGCAGTGTCCACTTAGGTTGGTATATAGGGTGACTTTGAGGCATCCTCCTCTGGAGGGACAGTGGCACTTTTTCAGAGCTTGAAGGCTGAGCGTGGAGCCTGTGGGACGACTCAGGCATTGCCAGAGGGTGGTTTGTGTTCCAGGTGGGCTCATTTGCCTCTGAGTTCCCTGGTACTTGGAGGATGGAGCATCTAGGGATGTATTGTTTACATGTCTAAACAGGGGGGATGCTGGAGAGAGATAACAGATATTTGACCAATCCTTGGGTTAGTTATACAGTGAATTCAAAGCAGACAAGTTCTGTTCAGCAGCAGTAATTACAGAAATGCTGTGGAGTTCTTTGTTTCCAGTCTCCAAGAATGAGGTTCCTGGATAGTGGTGTCACCCCTCAGGAGCTGTGGCTGCTGTCCTCTGCATGCAACTCCCCCATTAGGGATACATTTCAGTGGCACCTCAGCAGAGATGCAGACTCGACTTGTTGGGGAAGGTGGCCTCTTCTATTTGATGGTGAATTATCTGCCTTTAATACAGGCACACGAAGCTTTATTTTTAGATGCTGATTCCTTTTTGTAATTGGGCATAATAGCTGAAATAGCTCTTCTTCAATGACCCAGTTCTCATCAGGAGTGACACTGACACCAAAAGAAATGTTCTGATCCTCCTTTGTGTTTCTGTGTTCCTTTTTCTAAAAGCCTGGGCTGAGCAGACACGTGAACGTTGTCCAAAAGCTGCAGTGCTCCAAGGAGCTGGAGCCACTTCTCTTGGGCTGCTGTTGCTGTGCCAGGCCAAGGCAAGAGCAGAGCCTTGACCCAGCCTTGGCAGCCCAAGTGCATGGTCATTGTCATCATCATCATCATCATCCTCATCAGAGCTGGCCCTTCAGTGCTCCCCTCCAGGCAAAGCATTGCTCCTACTGCCCACTTGCATTGTGCTAATATTCTCCTTAATTAAAGTGCTGTGAAACTCATGACTCAAAGATGAAGTCTAAGAAGGAGTTTGTCAGCCCTAATGTTTTCTGACTCTGTCTGGTGACCTAATCCCTAGGTAGGAACCTGGCCTCCTTGGTTATAAAACATTGCAAATAATGATGCCAGGAGCTAAGCTTTATCAGCCGCCTCTTCTTAAAAAAGATTTGTTGTGTAATGGTGTGTCAGGTGTTCTTTTGCTGTGATTTAAGGGTCTGGGTCTGCTCGTTGATTTAAATATTTTCCAAGAGCATTATAAACCTGGATATTGGGTCAAATTTCTGGCTTGGAAACCTTAATGGTTCAGTAACTCACAGGCTGTTTTTAATAAAAGCCCTCAGGAGAAGAGACGTGCCAGGGTGCAGTGAAATATATGCTCTGTTCACAGAGAAGGCAGCAGCTGCATCAGATGATTAATATTTTGTACATCCTGACACTGAAATGCAGGGTTTGGCTGAAGGATCCAGGTATTGTTGTGTCACAACCATATTTTATTACATTTTAAGATACAGCCGCTGAAACGGCGCCGTTGCTTCCACATGATAAATAATGGAAATACAAGCTGATTAAATAACAGCCCTCCAAGAGGGGAGAAGCTGCTAGGAGCTGGTTTGCTTTGTCTTGGCCTTCTTTTTTCTTGAGGTAGTTTATAGTGTATGGTAAAATGTTCCCTGGGAGCTGAATTATATAACTTTTAGCAGTGTTAATGTGTGATGAAATGAGCGCTCAGCCATTCAATTAACACTGTGCTATTACTTACACTGATAGACACATTAAAGGCATCTGCATTGATGGGGGGGTGACCATAAAAATACTGCCATTGTCAGAAGTAGGAATTGCTGGGTGGATGTGGAGAAGGGTCAACATAAGATGGAATAAAACCCTGGTGGTGCTGATGCATTCTCTGCCTGTCAGGGGGCCTGATGCACATTCACAGTTCTGCCAGCAAAATAAACCTTGGATGGGAACTTTCCTTTCTGTGCTGCTGAGTAGCTATTTCAGCAGCTACTGAGTTCTTCTGGGTTTTTTTTTTGTTTTTTTTTTTTTTTTTTTGTTTTTTTTGTTTTTTTTTTTTTTTTGTTGTTGTTGTTTTTCTTTTTTAAAGGGGTCAAACCCATCATCAGTCCAGTGGTCCATCTCTAAAAGCTCCACTGCTCAAATTTCAGAGAAAGTATAGGGACAGCTCAACATTTGTATTAGAGAAAGCAGGGGCTGAACAGGTAAAGAGAAATCTTTGATTCAGCAGAAAGAGAACCTCAAATTGCCTGTTCCTCTCTAAGTTTCTATGTATGTCAGGAAAGAATGAGATCTTTGGTAAATACACATGGGATAACTTGACCCTGATACTTGGTTCCCTAGAGCACACAAGGGTTTGAGGACAGTTTGAGTTAAGTAACCTTTGCAGATTTTTCATTTAACATTAAATTCTAATACAAATTTTGTCATGTCTTCAAGTTCCATCTTCCCGAGAACAAGGAACAAGCTGCCCTTCTGCAGTTAAGTACAAAATCCCAGCACCACAGACATCTGAAACTCCATCACAAAGGTCTTGTATGGCACAAAGTAATCTGCTCCCAGTGGCTGGGGGGCTGTGCTGGCTGAAATCACGAGTGCTTGGCAGATGGAGCAGCTCTGAAACAGCTTTAAAAGAACATACCAGCAGCACTAGGAGATGAACAAAAGGTAGGCTCCCTCCAAACTCCCCACTGCATGTGTTGTGTTTGCACAGCTCCCACCAGCAGTTCATGTTAGCAGATTTATGGAGCTGGCTGAGATTTATGGCAGGGAAACAGAGCATGGAAGCCCTGGAGGACAGCATCAGTTCCTGCCCCTGAGCAAATCCTGCCCTTATCAGCAATCCCTGAGCCAGGTGCTGGGCTGCAGAGAGCTCGTGGGGGGCCAGCTGCTGTTTGTGACCCCTTCCAACAGGAGCTTGCTGTGCTGCTGCCCAAACCCTGCTGAGTTACCTGGGCTACATCCCAGCAGGAGGATCCATTCCTGACTGGGGTTGCAGTGCTTCTCTCACAGCCTCACCTCTAATGATCCTTGAAACCTTATAGGAAAACTCTGTGGTTTTGTTGAGGCTTTTTTTTTTCCTTTTACTTTCTTTTGAAAGGGTTGTAAAACAAGAAAAAGGGAGAGGTTTGCAAGGCAGAGGTGAGTTAGCTTAATGTCCACAGTGCTGGCTTTCATCCCCTTTGATCTATTGAGGGGTGGTTAGTTTTATCTGTTGATTGCTGGGCTGGCCCCAAATCAGCAGTTTACACCTGTTAGTGGTTTATGTTGATATCCATCACCTCAGTTCCACAGGTTAGGTATTTTTTAACCCATGCAGTGCGTGGATGTTCAGCACAGTGCTTGTCTCACCAGTGCAGCACCAAGTGCCCACCACATAAACCAAAGAACCCTTGCTGGGAAACCAGTCCCCAGCAGTTCAGACACCTTCCCCATGTGCACTGATCTTTTCTCTGTTTGAGGACTGGGCTTAAAAAACAACATTCAGGTACTTCAGGAGGTTGGGTGTCTACCTGATGTCCTGTTAAATGTTGGCTCTGCAGTGTTGGAGGTGGATCAAGCAGCATTACAGCTGATTGTGTCCCTTTGCACTCTGTTGGTTTTAGTACTTACAGCTTTTTCAGCTTGCAGAGCTTGACCTGAGGTTTTCCATGCAGAGCGTCCACCTCAGGGTGAGATTTTAGGAAGAAATTCAATTTTCAGTGCAAACAGCTGCGGCTCAGTGTTTTTGCTTGAACACATTGTTATTTTACCATGTTCAAATAGAAATATAATTCTTACAGTTACCGTGTACTCCCAAGCCTTGCAGTCTGGGGGCAGAGAGAGTTTGGTCGCCTTAGAAGAGCATTATTGAATCACTTAAGTATGCTGAACTTCACAGTCTGAGAGACTGTATTTTTCTGATGAACCTCTGAAAGATTTTATATTTCATATGCTTGGTGGGGATGTGGGCAATGCATCTTCTCCAGAAGCTTCATCTCTGATGGGCATGCACATGCCATGGCTGAGGGAGATAATGCAGAGGTTTCTTGTTCTTAGTCCTTCCACTCCTTTCTCAATGGCTTAGGGACCAGGAGCTGAGGCAAAACTCCATTCATCTCCTTCTACAATTCCTTTAGTTTCTGGCTTGCATTTCAATCTAAAAAGAACTTTTCTTTCAGATCTTCTTCATGGTAGGATCAGCTCTTTTGAGTGCTGATTTTTGAACTCAAACTTGTCTTGTTTAGCATCAAGTTTTCCTGACATAACCTAGTTCTGACTAAGCTACATGGTTTTTTTTGTTGTCAAGAACAGAGAAAGGTGCATTTATTTGGGTTTTTTCCTGGTAAAAGAATGAACTGTAAGCTGATGTGTTTGTGTGGACATTGTCTCTGCCATACTGTATTTTTTCTTCCAGTACCACCTTGGCATGGTGCCCATGTAATTAAGTCGGAATGAGTAAGCAACACGTGCTTTGACTGTGCCATGTGGCTCCCTATTGTGTGTGTTACAATGGAGCTCCTCAGAACATGAGGGTTAATTAACATCTTTTAGGGACCTGAATAATAGATAATGGTGCACAGGGCTTTTAACGTGTTGGGCTCTAATCAGTTTATTAGAAGACAGATGAAGACAACACAGCAGGGCTGTATTATTCTTGTCTCTGGCCTTGGAAATTAAATTGCATAGCATTTATTTGAAATTAACCAAATGTGATCTGTTTAAAAATGCACCACGACCCGTTTTGTTCAGGTCTATACTTTACTTGTTTATTTGTTTTCCCTGTTTCTTGAGGGGAAAGACAACCATGTTCAGCCCTTCCAGCACAGTGTAGCACTCACCAGTATTGCTTTTGAAAAGTCCCCCTTAGCTTAACTAACAATGCAGCCTGTACCCAGGCAGCATTAATTAATCACTTGCAAATGGCAATTTTGAAGATGGCAGTGGCGACTACTGTTGGCAATCTGCAATCAGCTTTTGCTGCCCACACAACAGGGATGGCCCAGAGGAACTGGGAGCAAGCAGCAGGCTTTTTGCTCTTTTTCTTGTTGTAATGTCAGAGGTGAAACTCCTGCTTTGTTCTGTACTCACAGATCTCTGTCTCCACAGGGCAGAATCCAGTGGTGGGAAGGACAGGCTCTGATGGTTTGACACTCTTGCATGCTGATGAGTGAATCTCCTTTTCTTTTTTCTCTGCTACCTTGCAGCATCCTCTGCACAAACCAGAGAGCTGTCACACTGCCTGCTCTCCCACATCTGCAGAGCATTTCACAACCAGATGGAGATACCTGAGCAGTGACCCACGTCACCTGTCATTTCAGGACAGAGGCTGCTCTACCATGAGAGAGGCTTTCTCTGACAGGTAGCTGAACTGCCTTTAAACTTTCCTGATGCAAGCCAGGACTCACAAGCTGAGAATCAGGTTTTACTTTCATCACTTAGGTGGCTTTGGAGATCGGTTCTCTGACCCTTGGCAGGCTGCAGGTGCAGGGATACGAGTGCTGGCAGGCTGGAAGCCAGCTGGAGTGACTGTGCTCTAGTCAAAACTTTGTCACAGCCCTGTCTGTGGTGGCAGTCCTGAGCTTGTGCCTTTGTCACCCCATCAGTGAGATGACTTGCAGAACCTGTGAAGTACGTGGTGGTGCCCAATGTGTCCTCATTTACAGTGGCAGCACTGAAACATGAATCTTTATACTCGTGAGGATAAGAGGGAAAAGTACTTTCCCTGCGGTTCTTTGAAGGGCTTTACTAGCTGACAGCCCATTTTTAGGCCTTTTTTATTGGTACAGAGCCTCTGTGGATGCCCCTCTCTCTTCCTCACCCTGCTGATGCCTTAGATGGTGAACTCAAAGCTTCTGCTCAAAACCCTGGTGCTTGCTGGCTTTATCAGAATACAGCAGCCTCCATCCTTGAAAAGCTTTATTGGGTTGAGTGGAAGTGAGATGCCTTGGTCCTGGTAGTGGGATGAAACAGGAGCTTTCATCCAGGAGAGAGAGAGAAAAGCATGGCTGAAGGGTAAGGAATCTGTGTGATGGGGCAGATGGACCCTCAGCTTAGCTGCTGCTCTCAGGTCCTTGTAGAAATAGAGGGAAGATAAAGCACAGCACCTTCCCCACAGGAAGATAAACATGACATAGGATGGTACCCAGCACAAAGTGTGTGAGATGTTTGGGGATGGAGTGCTGGGAGGACCCCAAAAATCTTGGCTTGTGTTGTCTCCTCTGCTGTTGGCCAGCAGTGGAAAGCAGTGGTGGTATTTTTCTCTCAGTTTGTTCTCTCTTCAGAGGGGAGAAAGGAAATATTTTGACCTTTTTTTTCCCCAAAATAATCTGAGATCAAGGACTGTGGAATGTGCAGTCCCTGAAATGAGTCTTGATACTAAACCAAGGCCACAGAGATGTGACCTTTCTAGCCTCTACTGTGTCAGCTGCAGTTTATTTCTCTAGTTGGTATTTAAGAGATGCTGACCCTTGATCCCAGCAGGCAGGGTTGCTCCTCTGATCCATCCCTAAACCAAAATGAGCCAGGTGACTGAGCATATGAACAGGTCTTTGCTAAGCTGGCTCCTCTTGGCTGGAAGGAGGTAGGATGTGTTTGCACCGATGGCTCGGCCAGCTGCCCTGACTGCTAGCAAAAAACACAATGAGAAGTAAAAAAGAGGGCATGGCTGCACTGGAGGGGGGATGTCTATCTGTGGCTTAAGTCTTAGAGCAACATTTGTTGCTGCTGTTGGGCAGACCTGGTGGTGTAGGAATGGAGAACCCCTCACCAAACTGTTCTTAAATAGTCTGGGGAGTTTGGATGCGACTCGTGTCCGCTGTAAATACAGCTCCAGGCAGCTGCAAGCAGAATGTGATGGAGCTGTCTGCTCCCTTCTTTATTCATGCCAGCTCTAATTTCTCTTACAGTGACAGGTAAAGGGAGAGGAATTTGCATTGCCTCTGCCCACAAAGATTACAGAGAGCCAAAAGGCAGCACAGAGTCACTTTTCAGAAATGACAGTGCCCTGTTCACATACATTAACTTCTTTTGCCTTCTGCCTCTGGATTATTCAGGAGGCAGACAGTATGCTGCCTAAATACCAATAGTGAGTAATGAGGATTAAGTGTTACCTCTAATTCCATCGTTATGAATATTTCAGAACTTCCTGTTCAGGCTTAACTGCTATTTTGGTGCAAAAAAGGCAAGTCTTGGGAATTGAGCTGCTGCTGGCCGTGACATCACAGCGCTGTGATTTGGGTCTGGTGTGACACATATTCCAGAGAGCTAAGCTCAGTCAAGCCTCTTATGTAGATGTGTCTGAGAACCTCTGTGGAGAGAGAAGCTCTCGTTAGTGAAAGGGTGGATTTCTAGTGTGTAACAAATGTGATTTTTTTTGACTGTTCCTGCCACTTTTTTTATTCCCCCCCCCACCCCTGTTTGCTTTCTGAGCAATAAAATTCAGTCCCTAAGCCAGCATATGAATTAGGGAGAAACCTTTGGCTTGGTTGCAATTCAGGAATCTAAAATCTGGGATCAGACTGAGAGTGATGCAGGTACTTCTCTGTCAAGGAAAACAATTGAGATGTGGTCTCCTGGAGGCAGATGAGGGAGAAATACTCTAAAATCTGGGCTAATAATGGTAAAGTGGCCTCTTCATCCTTTGGCAGGTTATAAAAATGTAGTCCTCACTGGCACTTTTTCTGGAAGTGCTGACTGAGCAGCACCCAGGAGGTTTGGAAGTGGAGTTGCTCAGTCTGGAAAGTTTTTCAGGTCTCATAATCACCCATGACAAAAGCTGTGAGAGCAGTGAAACAAAAGCAAGCTCCCCTATGCAAAGGGATGGACTTTCTATGCCCATCTCAGGGGCAATGAGGAGATCTGTAGGTGCTGTATCTGGGATGTGCAGCATGGCTCTCATCAAGCTCCTTTTCCCCCTTTCAAACACATTAAAATCTCTCTTCAGCAGGCCCAGAGTTGCTTCAAATGCTGGTATTAAAGGGCTGTAAAGGTTTGTGGAACAGCTTGTCTCCTCTGTGTACCAGGAGGTGACCTGGTTTCCTCCACATTATCTCTTCTGGCTGTGACAGGACCACAAGCACTTTCCTCTGCAAGCTGTGGAGGAGGAGCAGTGGCACAAAGCGGTGGTTTTGGGGGGCACAGGGCTCTGTTCACTGCCTGCCATGGCCAGATGGGGAGGATGCAGCACATTTCTTACCCAGCAGTGTGTAGAAGGCAGGATCAGTGCTAGACAGCACTCAAAAGGCAGGATTAAACACGCTGTTTGCAGCAGTGCCTGTGTAGTGTTGTCACTTCAGCACGGATGAAGGGTCCTTTATAAACAGCATCATAGATCTCTGTGTGACCAGAAGGGTTTTTGAATTTCAGACTGTGTAAGTCAGCACCTTTTTGTGTGTTACAGCTGCTGCTGAAAGGAGTAGTGGTTTTCACATGCAACATTTTTTCCCCCTATCTTCATTTTCTCCTCTTGCTCACTAGTCCAGTGTTAACAATGAGCATGAATGTAAAGTTGTACATCTGGACACCTGAAAATAATCCCCTTGCAAAAGCCAGGAAGAGCAGTCCTACATTGACTGTGGTGATAAAGCAGATGTGACCCAACAGCTTTTCCGTAATATTGCAGAGCAGTGATACATTTACTGAAGTCATGAACTAGATGGATTCCAACCTATTTAGACTGTGAAAATTGCATATTTCCTAACTGTCCTTTGTGGCACACACTTCAATTACCATTCTGAATGGTTACTGTCCCCTATTAGTATTACATGCTTAATGGTCATTTAGTGTCAAAGAAAACTTTTTATCTTTCCTAAGTGGGGAGGTGTAATAATTTGCCTGAAGGCTTCAGTTAGTCACTGGAGATGAAAACACTCCATAACTTCAGTGCCCAGGTAATTTCCTTTAAAGAAAGGCCCTGCTACAGTCTTGTGCATAGTCTTGCCAAGATGCAGTGATTAGAATTCTACTAAATGAGATTTCTGCTACATCCTCCATATTTAAGGACATTCATAAATGTCACATCCAGATCAGAAACCCCCTTGTGATCCTTGCACCTTTCTGCTGGGAAAACAAGGCACATCAGGTGATTGCTGGGTTGTGTCTGCTGGACACTTCTCACTGTGGCAAGTGTTTTGTAAGGTAAATTCATTCAAATTGAAGTGTTCTGCATCAAATTTATCCAAATATTCAACAGAAGGTTGTCAACATTATGTATTTTGGTGGAAACAAAAGATCTCTTTATATTATGTAGTACTGAGATGAAACAAACTCTTGGTAGTTACTTTCCCCCTCTATCAACACATAATGTTTCAATAATTTCAGTGAAGTGTCTTGAATGTTTCTTTTGGCAAAATAAATCGCAAGGGCTGATGATTTGTCTCGACATTGGACTAAAGGAATTATTTTCACAGAGATGGAAAAATCTTTTCTTTTTACTGTGTTGCTTTGCCAAACCTTCCACAGAACAATCTAAGCCCCTAAATCTGTGAGTGGTGGTGTGCTTTCCTTCTCTTGGCAGCTCCTCGTGCACTGAGGAACCTCCAAGGTGTCTGTAGATGTTTATCTCCTTATTAAATCATGGATTTGATCAGGTAAAGGAAAAATATTGAAGAGAAAGATTAACTTTAAATGCTTATAGAGTTGAGAAAAGGAGCAAAACCTGGATAATATGAAAAATTAAGTCCCTTTCTCCTCCCCATGGTTCAGGTTACACTGGCAGGAGCAGAGCAGCTTTCTGGCAGACATATGGCTGCTTTGCAAAGCAGAAATCATCACAATAAATGCTGAGTGCCTTCTGTGTGTCTGCTCTGGATCCTTATAGTGCTGGCTTTATTACTAAAAACCTCCTGGAGGGGATCAAAGAACAGAGTGCAGGTGAAGGTGGAATGTTCCCCTGAGATGGTCATTCCATTGGTGAGGCTTTATCACAAAACCAAGTCAGTAGTTTCCCTGTAGCCCCTGCAGGATGCAGATCTGGTGGCATAAGGCAGAGTTTCACGTTAATTTTTATCAAGCTCCTGTGGGTAGTTTTATTGAGATCTGCTCAGAGGGAAGCTGCAAACCAGGCCTGGCAGGCTGCAGCTGAGAGGGGTGCCATGGAAAGCCTGGCTGGATAAATCCTGATGGCTTTGAAGGAGTGAGAGAATTGTCAAAGAGCTTGATGCACCCTGGACAATACATACGACCAAGTCTACAAAGAGGTCTGCCATTTAAGTGAGCGTAAACCAGGATTAATGGGGATTTTGCTTGAGTTTTAGATGCTGTGCAGGACATCAGCAGTGTTGTTGGTCACGTTTCCTTTAAAATTTGGTACCTGTGAGGAACAGAAATTCCTGTTGAGTGTGATTGTGGTTACTCACTTTGGGACTGCTGCTTTGAGAAGGTGCCAGGCGCCTGTGTCCTTTGTTCCTGTGATGCATGCCAAGCCCTTGCCTTGTTTCTGTGCTCAGTGAGTGAAAATAAAATTAAGACTTGATTATTAAAAGGAGAAGGACATAAACTTCAATGGGTGACGGCACAAATTGTGAGAAGGGATCCATCACAGCAGATTTTAAAGTATCTAATGTGGAATCTGGGCATTTCTGGGTACCAGCTCAGGAGAAAAGAGGTGGAAGATTAGGATCCTCATTCCCTGAAGCCCGGGGAATATCCTTGGTCATATGCCTTAGCCTCTTGGTGCCTCAGTCCTCTGTCCTCTGTGGTTTAATGAAAGAAATACCTGAGGTGTGTGACATGCAATGACAAGGGCCTATTACTTCCCCTCAACAAGGGACAGTGTGACTTTGTCCTCATGCAAGGCTTGATCCCCATGTGCCACTGAACCATCATTTCTTTTTTTGGAAACAATGAGATGGTAAAAATCAGACAGTAGAAATTAAAAGGTGGAGAAAATTAGAGGTTTTCTTTAGACTGAAAGACCAGTTTTCCTGCCAGGGTGAACTTGCTACATCCTACCAACCCACAGATGAGCTTCTGTGCTTTGAGCTCTCTCTGTGATACCCTATAATAAGCATCTTCAATATCTGTAAATACAGACAACATTTGTGGCCAGGCTGTTGCTATTTGGGAGCTAGCATGGACCTGTTCCAGGACAACGTATTCATGGCAGTCATAAGAATTTAGTGTGTTTAAGACCCCTGCTCTCTGTTAAATATGAATGAGCCCGTGAAGGTGATGTTTGTTGGGTGGAGGCAGTCAGAAGGTGCCCAACACCTGCAGAAACTCAATGCTTTCGAGCTTCCCATTCCCCAGAGTCAGCTAAAATACAAGAAGAAAATGGGAGCCTGGTATTTGTTGGGTGAAAAAGACCCTGGATTTTACAAGGAATTTTGTTTCTATTTTTTAGGTATCATCAGCATTGGGTTGCTCATATCATATCATATCATGTCATGGCATGTCATGTCATGTCATGTCATGTCATATCACAGCTGCTCAATCCCAGCTGATGGGGGAACAGTGGGGGAAAAGCAAGTCCCCACTTAAAAACTGGTCCCCACTCACGTACCATTCTACAAAATCTCTCTTGTTTCTCTACTACCTTCCAAATTTCTGTCTTTGTTGCTTATGGTATTTCCCTGTTCTCCTTTCAAGCCAGCCTGGTAACATACCCAGAAAGGGTGGTTCTTGCAGTGGGTTTCCACAGCCCATTAATAACTAATCAAGGCTGGAATCGTAGCAGGTGGTTAAAAAGGGCCTGTTGGTCATCGTTCCGAGCTCTGGCAGGAAGCCTGCCCTGGAAAATGTAATTACTGTCCAAAAGAATGCGACAAACTCTGCCAAAAACAATGAAAGTAGATCATGGTCCAGAGCCACACCAGCTGAAACATGTGGCAGTTTCTGGGGGCCGGCCAAGCGCGTCCCGCGGGGCGCGGCGGCGGCGGCTCCGCGCACCACGGCTCTGCCTCCTCTGCTGCAGGGAAAGGGGCAAGCTTTGGAACTTCCCACACAGAGCGTTTTGGGAACAAAGCGTTTGAAAGCTCCATGGTTTTTGTTAACTCTTGATTTTTTTTGTTGTTTTTTTTTTTTTTAATTTGGCTCTGTATCACGCACTCTGCGAAGTAACTGGTTTTTCAACCCCAAATTAAATAGCGTGATTTGTTTTGAGTTTATGGGAGGAGCTTTCAACATCCTGTCCTCTTCCCCCCCCCTACAAAAACTGAAGTAAGGATAAGCAGCCACAGTCTCATAAAGCTGATTTAGCTGATTTCTTCCCCTGCGTTGTTCCTATGGTGCACTGGTCCATCAAAGGCTTTTTGACCAATTCCATGTACCAGGACTTGGCAGCAGAGATAAACCTTGTGAAATGATGATAAAAGAGGCAGCTCTATTTGCTGGTTTGGAAATTGCTGTTTCCAGCTTCCTGTCACAGACTCTCTAGGATTCCTCACTGCAGTGGTTTTTTTAGCTGGATTATTTTAAAATATGAGTATCTTAACTTGGATTGCTTCACAGGATTGGGCTTGGAAATGGCAGCACTGGCAGTTCAGCTGGCAGGATGTGCAGCATGTGGGTGCTAACAAGTTCTATAAACCTCTGAGTCCAGCTCAGATCCAGCCAGAATAGCATGGCTGTCTGAAATTATGTTTCATTTTCTGAGCAGTTCATTTGCCTGTGTAGTCCTAAGGGGTTAACATCTTCCAGGGGGCGAATGCTGGAAGAGGGGTAATAAACAGAGAAATGAGAGAGTCGACATGAATTCATTAAAAGAGCCTCATTGGAGATGAGCAGGAGAGCACCAAAAAGACTCTTAGAAATACTATTCAGAGATATTTGCAGTTACTTGGTTGAAACTCCATTTTTGTCTAATCAGGATGAAGGGATGCTTGCAAAGAGAAGCCACTTGAAGCCAAAAATTTGGAAATTAAAAGGCTTGGGGGTTTTTTTGTGGTTTGTTATTTTAACCAAACCAACAAATAAAAGAAAAAAAACGCAGAACAAATCCAGACCTTCACCCTTTTGAAAACATAAAGCCCATCAAAAAGTATCAAATTCCAAGGTGGACCTCTCTGAACAAAGTGGAAATTGGGTATTTATGATTAAAGCCATTACTCCCAGAAGAGTGACCTTGCAGAGTCAGACTAGCTCCTGAAAGGTCATTGAGGAGGAGTAATATGAAGAATTTTGAATAATCTGTTTCAGTAATAAGAGGCCATCATGAACCTTCCTGTGTTCATCCCACTTGGCCAACTAGGGTTGCTTCCCTACGGCAAGGACAATGTCCCACTAAACACCCTTAACCAGGCCATTCTGGTGTGATTGATTTTAGATGGGATATTCAGCAGCTTTTAATTCACTTCTCAACTTAAAACACAATTCCAGGTCTACTGTGGGAGAATTGCTGTCTTCTCCCAGAGCCTCCATCCAGCCCCTTTCCTGGGGGGCTGGAAAAAAGGGCTTTGTTTCATCTTTCAGCTGTGGCTGTGGATGTTTAATTGAGGGAGACAAGCCCATAATGATAGCAGCAGCTGTTCTCTCCCCTGGGCAGAAAGAGACTCTTCAGGGACAGGGTCCTCCTTGGCACAAAAGAAAATATTCTTGTGAAAGCAGCACTGAAGAGGCTGGCAGCTCCCCATAGACTTTGTAAGAAACCTCAAGAAAACACCCATGTGGCTTGTAGTTTTGGCAAGAGGAGGGAGGGCTGTGCACCAGGGATGAAATGCTGAATAACACTCTCTCAGGAGCACAGTGCTCTGCATCCAGCCTGCAGGGTTTGTGCTGATGGTGCGAGCAACTGCTAAACAATTACATTGGAAGTAATCTTAGGCTGGGGGATTATCCTGCATCCAGCCAGCCTCCCCATCCCCCAGAACAGACTGGCATCTGGCATCCCTCAGATTCCCCACATGGGGTAATTGGATGGGGATATTTGGAGGGGTTGTCAGACTGGATCACCCCCATTGCCTGCCTGGAAGGTTTTGTGGGAGCATGGTGCTGTCCCACCCATAAACAATATATATTTAGAATTATGAATTTTTTCTTGCTGAGAAGTTTACATAGAGCTTGTTGAGAAGTAGCATTGCCACGAAACAAAGCACAGGTAGACCTCCAACCCTACAGTGATCCCCACAGATGCTTTGGGACACCTTGGCATACTCCTGCCAGGGTCCAAAGGAAGCAGCTGGAGCTGCAGCCTGTGCATGGCCAAGGGCTGAGCAGCCTCTGCAGTGGGGTACCTCAAAGGGAAGAGATGGGTAAGGCAAGGAGGTGTGAGACACCTGTGTCCAGCCAAGTCTGGCAGGTCCCAGGCCAGCACCCTAAATGTCTGTAAGAACAAATATTTATCTGCTCTAAGAAGCAAATGGTGGATTTGATCCAAAGCCTGTTAAGATCAGTGCAAGAGTTCCCCTAAAGCTCAGTGAGATTTGGGTCAGGGCACAGAATGACTATTGTCAAGAGCAAATGCTTTTTTCTGATGGCGTTTGCAATATGAGGAAGCAGAACAACACAAGTTTTGTTTTCAATTTCCTTTCCTTCCTGACAGCCCAGCCATTACCAGAGCAGATTTAATCTATTGTGCAGAGGAAAGCACGGCACTTTCTTAAATGGTGGGCAGAGATAACTGTTATCAGCACTGGCTTCCCAGCAGCTTGCCTGACGTCACTGGTGATTCCCAGGCCTCTCCTTGCCTCAGAAATTTAGGATGGGCTTACCCAGTGCCAGCTGCCTGTGAGTCATCCTCCACCGTGCAGCAGAGTCTGTACCTGCACAGCAGCCAAGCAAAGGAGATTTGAGCAGACATCTCACAATGGGTGAAAACTGCTCTTGCTAAAAGTGAACGTTTTGCCAATGGCTTTTGGGAGGGCAGGAGCTGCCCTGGCAGTTCTGAGGGAACTGTTGCTTTTTGGATGCTCTTTTCTTCCTGCTTTCCTTCCCAGATGAACAAACCATACAGTGCGTCTTTAATTGTTCTGAGTTTTTCCTCCCAAGACCTTTTGAGAAAACACGAAACAAAAGGAGAAGAATAAATTAGAATTGCTTATGTTCCCAGGGAGCCATCAGCTGGGCTGGAAGCACTGGAGCAGGGGTGATGTGGGGCAGTGGGAGGGCTTCCCTGGCATGGAAATGCCTGAACAGCAGGAATATGAACTTCTCACCCATTCTTCAGAGCATCCCATTCTGCAGCAGGTGCTGTGTTTGGGATGGAGGATTACTCGTTTGTGTGTATGTAACAGCTTGATCAGCTGGGAGGGGAGCAGGATTTGGGCAGCTGTGGGCTGTTGGGGTATCCAGCACCATACCTGACCTGACTGGATGAGTCTGTGTCATCCAACCCTGGAAAATCCTTCCTCTGGATGATGCTAAGAGGAAAGGTCTTGAAATCCCAGGTGCTGTCAGCTCAAGAAATAAATGCCAGATGCTTTTAGCGACATGAAAAAGACTGGAAATGTAGCAGTGGCCCTCTGCTGCAGTCAGGTGAGAAGCGGGAAGGAGCAGAGGGGAATTTTGCAGGGAAGAGTTTTTCAAATGGTGAGGCAGACATGTCAGAGGTCCAGTAGGGAGGAAAGAGCTGAACTTGTCTTCCTGACTAATCATTGCTTAGACAAGCAGCAAGCTGCCTGTATTGACATAAAACCTCAGTGAGAAATTGAACACGTTCTCATTTAAGGTGTGTGGGATGGGAAGGGATACCCCAAGACTGAGGTTAGAGAGAGAGAGGGAGGCAGTTCTGGCAGCTCTTTCCTCAAAAGAACATGTTGTGTCTCTTCTGAACTCAGTACACAGCTGAAAATAAATAAATAAAAAGGGAAGGTGGTGTTGCAGCAACCTCCAAATGCCAAAATTCACATTTTACAGGCTGTGAGAACCATGTGGGAATAGCTCATTGTACTCTCAATTGCATGTTGCGGGTTTCTTTCCCAGTGTATTTTAGAGTATAAGGAGGTGCTTGACTTGTGCAGAATTCAAGTGATGGAGGTTAAAATGTGCAAGAGCCTCAAAAGGGTCTCTCTGTTGAGCAAAACCAGGCTGTGCTCGCAGGTGGTGGTGGAGGACAGCTCATCCAAGCAGGGGAGAGAGGGCTGGGAAGAATTTTGTGCAGATCTTTAATGCATCCCTACACTCTTCTGTAGGATCAAAACCACCCAGTATTAAAGGGGACACCAGCCAGCAAACTCAGAGCAGACTTGCAGTGCTGGAGAGAGAGAGAGAGAAATGCCCTAGAAGTATATTTCCATACAAACCTACAGTTGGCATGATTCCTGGGAAATAGCACAAGGAAATCTGCCCATCTGTGGCTGCAGAGGCATCGTGGGTTTGGTGAAACAGGTGTTTGTGTTTAAGGGCTGGGGGGAGACGAGCGCGGCTCGAAGGCGTGCGGCTTCAGCCCTTCAGAAAAACCATACTTGGCGTTGGAGCATGTGGCTTTTTTTTCCTTCCAAAGCCTCTTTGGTGGCTGCCTCCCAAGGTAATTAGCAGAAGGGAAAAGTTGCTTACAAGGTGGAAATTGCTGGTTGAAGCCCACGGCTACGGCTGGTGTGTTTGCGCCGTGTGTTGGAGGTGTGGAATCCGTGGCTCGTGCGTCAGGGTGGAAATAGCCTGCCCTGGATTTGCACGCTATAGTTAGGAACGTGCTTGTACCCACCTCTTAAACTGAGCTGGCTCCTTCTGAAGTGATAACAAGCAAGTTTCAGGGACAGGAATGTGAGCCAGCAGGGTAGGTGGAACAAGTGGCTTGTCCTTATTTTTCAGAGATCGCGCAGCATCGGCTTTTTGTGATGCGCCTGACTGGACAGGACATGGGTTCAAACTTTGTTTGTTTCTTGGTTTCCTTTTTGCAGAAAGTGGCAGAAAAATTGACTATCGAGCTTCTTTTTCTGGACTTCTCCTAACTCAGCCTGAGTCTCTAATCTCTTGCAATGCGTGTCCAACTACCTGTAAAACCTTTGCAGAAGGAGACAGATCTTTGTGAGGATTAAGCAATATGCCTATCTTAAGAGATGCTAGTTTATAGAAATAACCAGCATGAAGACGAGCATTTTGGAAGAGGGTGGAGACAGCACTAGGTGCAGGGAGATATATTAAATCACTGTGTGGTGTGTGTGTTTTTGTAGGCACACACCTTGCTTGCATGCACCGATGTGATTCTTCACGCTGTTTGTGCGTAGAGTGTGTGTAAATATTAAGAGACAGAGCATCAGAGTGGTTGCAGCTCAAGTAGGAAAACACTGCTACAACAATGCCACTGCGTTCATAATCCTCTGTGAGTGTTCCCTGCTTTGGTTAAATATGCAAAGACTGGTGGAGATTGCCAGTGGATTAGCTCTCGTGTGGCTGGTGCCAGGGATTGATTAGCATAAGCAAATTTCTTCTCCAGCTTCACATCAGTGAGGAGAGAAATGCAGGAAGAGGTCCCTCCACTGCCTGGGAGGGGACTGAGATGGTAGGGAGGAAAACTGGAGTGGGAACAGTTTGTTCCCAGTGTTAACTGGTGTGACCAAATAAATCCCAAGACTTCTGTAGTGAGCACATCCCCATAGTCTACCTTGCAGAGCTCACAAATTGGCTGCTTTAATTTTTGTTTTGCTTGCAAACAGGGTTTTGAGGGTTGTGGAGCTTTTCCCGTGGTGTGATTTGTTTCTCTGCCATCTTTTTGGTGATCCTGTTTCAGCAGTTGGATAAAGGGGGAACCTAAAAGCCAATATGCATAGGGCTCTGGGTTGGCTTTTTGGTTGATTTGGGGTTATATTTTGGGGTTTTTTTTGGAGGGAGGGGGTATTGGTTTTGTTTGGCTTGGATTTTCCTTATTTCTGTGCTCATCAGAATGAGGGCACAAACCAGTTAATGAATGTGTTTTGAGCTGCTGCAAGTGCACCTAGTCATTATGGAAAATCTGGGGCTGGATGCTGAGCTTGTGCTCCTAAAGCAAAAATCCCCTCCTGTGCCACTCCACAAACATTCTGTGTGTGCATCAGGATCCCCTGGGACTGTCAGTTGTTGATATAACATTGATCCTTTCACATGTAGCCTTGATAGTGCTGAGGACAGGGATTTGCTGATAAAACAAACCTAAGGCTTGGTAATAATTGAAAATGCAGGGTGGTTCACCAGGCAAAATGCCTGCTATAGAAAATAGATTTCATGTCTAAGTCAGCAGACATTTCTTTAGGGAAATCCCAAATTCTGATGGAAATCAATATTTAAAGGGACCCTGGTAGTCTGGGGAGAAACCTCCATATAAGATGCTTTCAAGTCCAAGCAACCCCTTTAGGGATTAAGATCTGAATGTTAAATATAGGCTAGAACAAAAACTGTACTGGAGTAATAGTCTTTTCCAGCAGGCAGGGCAAAGGCCACTGCCATGGGCTCTCTCCAGCCTTGGAAGAACCATATTAGAAGTTTCTTAAATCTGTAGCATGGGTGCATGTTTTTATTGCCTCTTGTAAGTAAATGAAACTCCCCAACCAGCTTTAGCTACAGTTATTAAGTCTTATTAAACACGGGGGTAAAGAAGTCATTCTGCAGTATTTGCATACAGTGGTGAGTAGCTTGCTTTAAAAACCCAAATAATTCATGAAGCAAGAGCAAATTTTACAGGCTGCTGAAACTGATTTGGTATATTGATAAAAGGCTTGATCAGAGAAGAGGGGAGGATGGGAGATGTCTAAGGCTGCCTGATTTCAAATTCTGTAATTCTTTCACTGGCTGAAAGAAACTAAACCCCCATATGGCTTTCTCGTCACAAGTGGTTACATGGAAATGGGAGAAGTCAGATTCAATCCCATGCTTTTGCTTTGCAGGCTTTCTGGAGCTGCTCTGCTGGCCCAAAAGCAGCTGCAAGTCTGTCAGAGAGAAACAGGATGTCTTGGGACAGCACTGTCAGATCTTTCTCCAAGGGTTGTGTTGCACACACAGAGGCAGGCAGTGAGCTCTAACAGTGGAATCAATGAGAAGAGCTCAGAACTAAAACTCAGTTTGCTCTGACACATTTGGTGTTCCTGATCACTAAAGCACTGCACAGTATTTGTGCATCTTGCAATACATCACAAGGAGGGACTGGCTTGTGTTAAAAGGTAACGAGATGCAGTGAATGGTCCATGGGAGGGGAATGGCTGAGCAGGGGATTCAGCCTCTCACTGCCTTGGGGCTGCCAGGACATCTGTGCCTGTCTTTGGCATCACTTGAGCAACCCTAAATAGGTGTCTGAGGGGTCTGCTGGTGTTGAGCTCCTGAAGGCAGAACTGATAAATCATGTGTGTGCTACTGTACGGATGGGATGAACCCCCAGCCTCTTCACTCCTCCACACCTCATGCCAATACAGGGCTGGAGCTGCTTTGATCCCCACCAGAACAAAGTTTAAACATTAAAGTGAATTGTCCCAAAGTTGTTCCTCATTAATCAACAGCTGCAGGCACTTGGAAACATCTGTCCAGCCTGTTTGAACATCCCCTTTGCTTCAGTGGGTGCACTGAGGAGGCAGAACAAATCCAAACACACCACGGGGCCAGCACCACCTCTTCACCTTTCCCTCAGCTGTGTGAGTGAGCAGGAGCCATGAGGGAGCAGGGGGTGGTGATGGGCAGTGTGGACAGGGAGCTGAGTGGCAGGGAAAATTGTGTTTTCCATGGTAAATGAGCAAAGCTGGGGATGAGAGACCAAGGGCTGGGCAGGGATGCAGGCATCCCTCCACTCCTGTGGGCACACTGTCTGCCAGAGAGGATGGGCACTGCTGGGTGACTCCAGCAGGTTTTGCTGTACAAAGAAGCCATCTGGATAGGAAACAGCCTCCATCTACCCTTACTGTGCATTTTTGAGCTTACATCAACTGGTGGAAGTCAGAGAAGAGCCACTGAAGCAAGGAGCTTCGCCCACCAGGTGTGAGCGTGGAACCTTTATCCCTTTATCCCCTTGAGAGCCATTCCCTGGTGTGCAGGAGGATGCAGCATCCCCAGTCTGCACCAGGATGCCTCTGGTTCCCACAGGCTGTGCTGGGCTGGTGTCTCTTTAAAGGCAGGTCACAGAGCCCCTGAATTACAATATTCCAGTAATCCCTTTACACTGGCCTGCTCCACGCAGCAGGAAATGTGGGACAAGCAGGGTTTTGAGATTATCTCGTGCTTTGCAAAGCCAGTTCCCTTTGTGCTTTTAGAAAGAGCTTGCTCCTGCACAGGCAGGGGGCTGAGGGTGATGTTCCTGGCCAGATGCCGTCCCATGACCGCAGCAGCACTCCCAGGACCATGGCAGGTGGGTCTGTGCTCTGCCTTACCCCCCACACACCCCAAAACCCGTGATTTGTGATGGTCACTGAAGCACCCAGTTGCTGACAGAGATCACATTGAGTTCCTTGATCCCCTCCTCCTCAGGGATGTGGTTATTTGGTGCGAGGACAATGTTTTGCAGCAATTTCCCACACCTTCCAAACTGGTCAGCTTTCTGCCCACCAAAGGTGACCCTTGGGATGGTACAAGGAGGAGGAGGTATTTCTCTGGCCATGTGCTTTGCTGAAGGTGTGCTGCTCCTTAGGAGCACAGTGAGTAATCTTCCCCACTCTTTATTTCATGGAAATGCCAAGGCAGGAACAACCTGGCTCCAGAGGACCCAGCAGGCAGCAGTGACAACTCCATGGCTAAATAAAGCAGTATCCTCTGCTACACCAGGGGTTTGCCCGTGGTTGGGAAGTGCTGTGTGAGTCACTGCTGATGGTTCCTGCTCTGATGGCCAGCTCTGCTGTGGGAGATGCTGCTTTCCCTCCTCCTGTCTCACCTACCCAGCTCACCTTTGCCTGGAGTGTGTTGGCAGCTCTCCAGAATAAATCTCCTCATGTCTTCAACCCCTGGTGAGGCCAAGGCTTTGAAGTGAAGTGACTTGGTGTTCTTTAGCTGCCCATGTGTTCTTTTTCCTCAGCCTGTGACTGTGCTGACCCTGCTCTTACTCCTCACTGAGCTGTACCTGAGGTGCTCTGGCTGCCCCTAGGTGAGGCTGGCAAGGCTTGCAGTGTCCCCTCCATGCCTTATTTCCAGCCAGGAGGGTTTCTCCTGGGAATCCCAGTTAATTCATTACAGGGATTGAGTCCACGCTTCACCTGTTTCACCCTGTGAGCAACCCTTGTGTTTCAGGGTCCTGTTGCTTCTGTGAAACACCAAGGAACAGCTCTTTATTATTGAAATACTGACAGCCTTTATATCCCTGTCTGCAATTTGCTTTCTGTGCACTTTGTGTGACTCAGAGCATCCCTGTGCCACCGTCCCTCCACAGATGTGGGACCTGCTGCTGCTCCTTCCCTTGGCTCTGATGGAAAACTGCATTGTCAGGCTTGGGCCTTACTGGTGATAAAGTCTCATCACAAAATGTCAGATCTAATACTGGCCTCTGTCCCAATCCTTTCCTCAGCTCTGGGAAAATGTTATTTGACAGGACAAAGTAGGAGTTGGCAAATTGCTCCATTTGAAAAGATGAGGAGGAAGACATTTCTGATTTCTCAGTGCAGCCTGCTTTGCTGCCTTTTTTTATTTCCTGCCTTTTTGGGAGGCAGGAAGACTGATGAAGGGAGTAGAGCAGGTAAACTGAAAATTATTAGCTGTTTTCAAACTAAGATCTAATTGTGCTCTAAAAGGACACAAACTGGAAGGAAGTGTTTGAGAGTTACCAAACAAATTGTTTGAATTGTCCCAAGACAGAGTTGCCTTTTTTAAAAAATTCTCTTCTCTGAAGTATTCCTAAGAGCTGCCATAATTTAGTAAGAATTAAAAAAAAACAAACCTCAGAGATTAAAAAAAAATAAAAATCAAATTTCAGTACCTGTACTGATCACTGGTTTTATTTGCATCAGTGGGAGTTTCCCAAGAGGCAGGTGGAGCCAGGATAGCACCTTTGATCTGTTTGCTCCTGGTACCAGTGTCCTCTGGCTCCATCAAATCAGACTGATCTAAAAGTTAGAAGGAAGCATGGGAAAGGGTCAAGCAAGTGGTATTAAAGCTAGCCACAAATTTAGCACATTTTAGCTCTTAGCAGCAGCCCCAGCACTGGGGAAATGGCTTTTGCAAGACCTCCTTCTCTGCTAAGCAGCAGCTTTGTGGTTGCACGGCAGGGTGGGTGATGTGGAAAGTGTTCTCCTAACACAGGGGTGGTGGCAGTTGTGCAGGATTTCTCAAAAGAGGAAGGATGTCTTAAGCTAATTCAAACTTGCCTAATTTCCCCTTGTGTCCTCAATTCTGCGCAGATGTTCAGCCACAGGTTCTATCCCAATTAGCCTGGTTTTTGTTCCCAGCAGCATGTTGATTGATCCTTGAGCATGGTCCTGCTCTGTGCAGACCCTGGACTATCCCTTATGACAGTCCATGCCTTGGGTTTTTCCACAATCTGCTTGATTTGTGAATTAAAGTGTAAAATACTATTATTGCAACCCTGGGATTTTTGTTGGAGGCTCAAAAAAAGATTAAAAAGGGCACAGGGTGAACCAGTTGTTTTCTTCTTGCTTTTAGAACAAACTACAGAAAAAGAGAAAACACAATTAACATGGTTTTTTAAAGCCAGCCTAGAGGTGAATAATAATTTAATAGCTTTGGTAAGATGTTAGATAGGTGTTCCAGTGGATGCTCTATCCCACATTGCCCTCTAGTGAGGACATGGCAGAGCAAACCCTGCCTTCCTGCAGCCACCAGGATATGAAATGAGGTATTCTAATAACTGAGGACAGGGCTGGTTTCTGACACATTTGAGATGCAATAGAGTGAGGAGGGGCAGTGTTCATCTGTCACCTGTGCCTGCACTGGCCACAGCTTTCTCTGTCTTTGCCTTTTTCTGAGATAATTCTCTCTGCAAGCATCTCTCTGCTGCTGCTGCTGGATCACCAGCCACAGGTCCCTGCTTTTGGAAAAGAGTGTTGGAGTATTTCCTTTTTGCTTTTGGTGAGGGATCTTTTCCCACGTTCTTTGTCTTGGGCTTTGCTCCACGAAGCAAACACCAGTTCTGTGGTTTTCCCTGTACACACATGGTCAGACAGCTCTGTGGTTTGGAGATATCACAGCACAAACTTCCATCCCTCCTCAGCCCAGCACTGCTGCATCCAGGGGTGTTGCCTGGAGGCTAGAAGTGGCTGGTCCTTGTCCCTCTGCCTCCATTTGTCATTGCTCCAGCTGATACGGGGCCCAGCATGTCCTTATGTGCTTGACCATATTTACATAGAAATTCATAATTAATGTTCAGTTTCCAAAGGTATTTGAATGCTGTCTCATTCATCACAGCCATGGCAGTCTCTGCTACATGCCTCCTTCAACTCTGTGCCTGAAAACTTCACACTTATAGGAAAGTTTGTGCTAAAAGCTGTGATTTTCAGCACGCAGACAGGGAAGGGGCCCAGCCTGAGTGTGTCTGTGGCAGATGTGTGGGAGCTGACAGTGCCAGTGCCACCCTCCATGGGCTGCAGGAGCACCATCGTGTTTTGGGAGCAAGGCTGAGCAGCCCTGTCCCCCAGATGGCACTGGGGGGCTGAGTGACAAGCACTGATGCCATCTAGTGACCACAGCAAATGTGACACGGATATTTTATAAAATCCTGGTGGAAGCCACAAGCGGGGCTGGGAAGGATGGGAGATGGGGCTGAGGTGTGCTGGGGGAATAAATCCCTTTTTTCCTGCTCTCTCAGCCTGTCTGTTCCCTTGTTTCACATGCCATGAAATGCTTCTGCAGGTGAGCAGGGATCTCCCCTGTGAGGCTTTACAGGAGCAAGGCACACACCTGCTGAGCAGCTCTGTGGCTCGAGGAGCACAAATTCCCCAGTGCACTGCTGGACCATGGAGCACAAACCCAGCACCCAGGACAAGGTGACTGCAGGAGGGGACATGGCTGGTCCTCCTGTGACTTGGGACAGCACAGGCAGAGACCCTGGGGATTAATTTAAAGTGGCAGCATGGGCTGAGACACAGTGGCATTGATGCAGCTTTGAGCTTGGCAGAGACTGGGCAGGGGCTGGCAGCTCCTGCTGCTGCCCTGACAGCAGTGACCCCTTGTGATGGTGTTCTCAGGGGTCCCAGCATGAGAATGTTGACTCCATGTTTCAGAAGGCTTGATTTATTATTTTATGATATATATTATATTAAAACTATACTAAAAGAATAGAAGAAAGGATTTCATCAGAAGGCTGGCTAAGAATAGAAAAAGAAGGAATGATAACAAAGGCTTGTGACTGACTGAGACAGTCTGGACAGCTGGACTGTGATTGGCCATTAATTAGAAACAACTCTATGAGCCCAATCACAGGTGCACCTGTTGCATTCCACAGCAGCAGAAAACCATTGGTTACATTTTGTTCCTGAGGCCTCTCAGCTTCTCAGGAGGAAAAAATCCTAAGGAAAGGATGTTCCATAAACTGTGTCTGTGACAACCCCTCAGTGCAGCTCACACAGCCTGGCACTTCTCCTCCCACCACCTTCCTTTGTCCCTCGTGCTGCTCCAGGTGAGAAGAGCCTTGAAGGCTTCAATGCACTGGGTTTGTGTGTGAGCAGCTGCCTGGGGGCACCTCTGCTTTGTCCCTGGTTATTAATCCAGCCAGGTCCCAGTGCCAGCAGCCTGGAGGAATTAGTTTGCACCCTGCACTTGAAAAATGAGGAATTAGCTTGCATCCTGCATTTTAAAAATGAAGGTGAAGTTGCTTCTGACCATACCAGCTTATTCTGCTTGGCTAAGCTGTTGTTGGCTGGTGTGGTTTGCTTTGCCTGGGGATGGGGGTCTCTGGGAATTTTTTTGCAGCTCTGATAATTTCTCCAGCTCCTGAGAAATGCATAGAGAGGGAGCTTGGGAATTAAAAAGTTTCCAGATAAGGAACTTGAGGGCTGAGACAGCTGTGATGAAGTGCATTATAAATGCACTGAGATGCCAGGCAACACCCCCAGAGAGATCAGGAGAGTGAGCAAAGCACCCAGATGCAAATAAACTCCTTTGTGGGCCATCTCGGAAGTGCAGTGACACCAGGGCTGGTGCTGGCACATCCCTGCTGAGGTTCCCCCTCACCAGGCACAGGGGTCCATCAGCAATGCCTTCCCCCAGAGGGAACAAACAGGCTCTTGCCCTGCTCCACACTGCTCAATCTGTCCCTGCTCCCTTCAGAAAACCATTTACAAGGGTCCTTGGGAGACTTTTTGTTGTTTTTCCCAAATGTTGTTGTTATCCCAAATGTGAAAGTACCTAATATGTTCTTATTGTCTAATTTACAAATGTTTTGTGTTATCTTTGCTGCTTCTTTTTCTGGATTATCCTTGTTGTCCCCCTGCCTTTCTGCCCTGGATAATTGAGAGCTGGCACTGTGCCTGTAGCATTCTTGTTTCAGGGCCAAAATGGGAGTGAAAATAAATGCTTCTAAACACTGTATTGAAACAAATAAGTAATTTACTCATAATAGCTCTTCTCCTGGTGTTACACTGGCAATTTCATGCAGGTTTTTTAGAAGGAACCAGCAGTTGTGAGGGGCTGGAAGATCCACACAGCATGAATATTTATCATGTGTGTCTGATGGGGAGAGGGGCTTCACAGATGTGGAAAAGTGCTCCTACTTCTGCAAAGGGACTTTATCCAGCAGTCTGTGACAATGCTAGTTTCATAGATTTGCTGTCCCTAATGTCTGAAAATTCTGTCTACCAGGATTTTAGCTGGAGGTGGCAAAGACAGAGATGCCCATGAGGAGAAGGCAGGGCTGCCTTACCTTGTGCTGTTGAGTAAGACATCTTTCAGAGCAGCCAGCCGACCAAAACACAGCATATGTCCACACTGTCTCCTCAGCTCAACAGAAATCCTTCAGCATTATCACACCTCCATCTGTTCATTTTCCTGAAGAGATATGGAAAAGCAAAACACATTTAGGGTGCTCTTTTGCTTGGAGCATTCAGCACAGAGACTGTCCCTATCTATTTGGCATCACTGAGGTAATACCATCTTACAGCAGACAAGCAGAACAACTTGCAGTGAATAACCAGAGCCTGGTGCTAATCTTCTCTTTTCTCTCTCCTTGTAGGGATCCTGTTTACCATGCTGGTATTTGGGCCAGCCTGTGGATTTATCTTGGGCTCCTTCTGTACCAAAATCTATGTGGATGCTGTCTTCATTGACACAAGTAAGGAGAACTGGGTTTGGTTTCAAATCAAAATTTTTATCATCAGGACAAAAATGTTGATGCTCACAAGCAGGAAACTGTCATTCCATCTTCAGTGCCTCTTGCATGTATGGGTGTCACTTTTAGAAGGGTTTTAAGACTGGGATTCAAAATGTTTCAGCTCTGTTCTGATAAATAACAGATTTTTAATGGTTAAAATTTGTTCTTTTTGTGGTTTTCTCTATGAGATGAGTTTCATCCCAGCTCTTAAAGGACACCTTGAAATGGCACTGTGGCATTGTCACACCAGGGGAGCTGTGCCCAGAGCATGGGGTGAAATCTGGAGAGCTGCCACCCCAGGGTGTGGGCAGCCAGCCAGGTTCTGATGGAGGCACACCAGGAAGATCCATGCCCAGCACCTTCTGCTCATGGCCCTGGAGGGGATGGATGGGCAACATCAGTCAGTCCCACCGCATTATTGCTTTTCTCCAAAGTATTAAATAATTATTGCTCACCTTGACTTCACTCTGGTTAAAGCAGATTGTCTGCAAACCGTCCTTTTGCAAATTGTCCTTTTGCAAACTGTCCTTTTGTTCATTTAGACCAAATTCTGCTTTTTTTGGTGCCTGCACTGCGTCTTCTTTGCCATGAGAGGGCAACATGTAACAGGCTGTTCTCTGCTTGCTGCTCCCCTGCGCTCTGCTACCCACGGCAAACCTGGTGCTTCATTCCTTTCCCTCAGTTGTTCAGGTGCTTTTTCCACAGTTCTCAGCTCCATCGGATCCCACAGACCCTTATGCAGGGTTTTTGTCGCTTGTATTTCAGCTCTAGGATGTTGTAAATGTGTTGTCACAGAACACGTTTGGATGGAGTTGAACCTTGCGGGACTCAGAACAGAATTGTGCAAATCTGCAAAATTGTTACTGCCTTTTTTTGATCTCACATGCACATGGCAGCTGAAGAAATGTAAATAATATCAACTGAGAAAGAAGTATCTTTTGGGATGGCTGAGGCATTTGGCTGCAGTTTGGTCAAACACCACATGGCCCTTTTTCATTCCTTGGCTTTACCAAAGCCTCATTTGGCAGAGGAGCTATTTGAAACCTGTTGGATATTTTACCATTTAGTATAATTTACACTAAAATATGAATGTATAGAAGAAAATATTTTATCTCCCAGTAGGTGAAGCTGTGGAACTCCTCACCATAAGGTGCTAAAAATCTCCAAATGGATTTTAAAGCAATTGGACAAGTGTATATATCTGAAAAAAATGAACATGACACCAAATCTAGCTTATAAAGCCCCCAAGCCACAAGAATAATATATGCTGACTTTATTCTTGTAGGCTTTCTGGGCATCTGCAGTTGGTTGCCATCAGAGGCAAGACGCTGACCTAGCTGAAAAGTTAATTTGGTATCTTCTGGCCATTTTTAACATAAGACATTGCTCAGCATTTGCAGCTCAAAAAGCCCCAGAGAAATCCTGAGCCACAGAGAAGAGCTGTAGACCATTAGTGCTGAGAAGCCTGGAAGGGCTGTGGCTCAGCCACATTCCAGGGAGGGTGCAGTGCTCCAAACTCCAGCTCCAGCTGTCTTTGGCCATGGTCAGTCCCTGCCATGCAAAAGCTGAGGCACACATGGCCTCTGTTTGTTTCTGTATGGGAAGGAGTTTCCACTTTGCAGCTGGCTCTGCCTTGGAGCTCCAGGTGCCATAAGGAGAACCAGCTCCAGGGGCTTGAGCCTTGTCCTGCTCCCTGTTTTGCACAGGTGTGGGATGCCACAGGTGGGCAGGTTTTGGGCAGGTGGGCATGCTGCTGCGCTGCCCACCACCCAGCAGCTATTTTAGGAAGGGAATATGAAGAAAACTCTGATTTGCCTGACTCTTCACACTGTTGTGTTCCCAAGAACCTGAAAAAAATGCACTTCAGGCAGGAGGAAATAACAGCAGAAGAATCCAGTCCCTCCACCACACTATTTTTCAAACTTTATCTGTATTTGAGAGCTACATGTTATTTTCCCTAAGGAGAAAAGAGTTTCCTTCTGTCTCTGCTTGAGAGACAACTTGATTGCCTCACTTGAGACAGATTTTTCAGAGTGGCAGTAACCAGACAGTCACCATGAAGAGAGCAGCTTGTTATTCCAGCCATGTGGACCTGGGTCTCCCCCAGGAATCAGCTCCAGCACTGGGCACCCTTGTGGCTGTGGCAGCAAGGCAGCTGTTAGGAAAACAGTTTTTCCTCTCCTGCTGTTTATTTGTATTTTCTCACACTGACTCCAGACCCTTCTTGGGCCTTACCTCTGCTGAGTGATGACATACAGGATACTCTGGCCTTTTATTTTGCTTTTCTTCCTTTTCTGACTATTCCTGTACTTTCCTGAGCCCATTTGATGCTGTGGGTGGGTTTATTTTCCAATATTTAGGACTGTTTCGCCCTCCACATAGTCACAGTTGCCCCTAAAGTCCAAATGCCAATCTCTCTTTTGCTGAAAAGAGAATTCAAAGCAGAGGGAGCATTGAGCTCCTGGGAAAACAGGGTGATAAGCAGGGTTGGAGGTGCAGTGTCCTTCTCTGTGCAGGCCTGTGCCAGTACGTGTCAGGTGAGTGTGACACAGACTCCATGTATTACAGAATAATTATTGATCAGTAATAATCTTTATTAAGAAACCCATTGCTCTTTTATAGATTATGATATAGGTGTACTTGATTGGTCTTTTAATTAAAACACTGTCACCATTGGCTGGTTAGGAAACCACCCTTTGCTAAACAAATCTCCCTAACACATTCCACATGTTCACAACATCAGGTGTAGCAAGTGGAGGTAAGAACTGTTTCTCATTATTTTTCTGTGATCCTGCTTGGTCTTTTAATTAAAACACCATCTCCACTGGCCAAATAGGAAACCACCCTTTGCTAAACAAATCTCCATTCCACATGTTCACAGCATCAGGTGTAGCAAGTGGAGGTAAGAACTGTTTCTCATTCTTTTCTGTGATCTTGATTGTTCTTTTAACTAAACCACCCTTTGCTAAACAAATCTCCCTAACACATTCCACGTGGTCACAATATCAGGTCACAATATCAAGTGGAGATAAGAACTGTTTCTCATTCTTTTCACTGATCTTGATTGGTCTTTTAATTAACACACCATCACCACTGGCTGATTAGGAAACCGCCCTTTGGTAAACCTCCATTACACATGTTCACAATATCAGGTGTAGCAAGTGGAGGTAAGAATTGTTTCTCATTCTTTTCTGTGATCTTGATTGGTCCTTTAATTAAAACGCCATCACCATTGCTTAGGACACCCCCCTTTGGTAAACAAATCTCCATTCCACATGTTCACAACATCAGGTGTAGCGAGTGGAGGTAAGAATTTTTTCTCATTCTTTTCTCTGATTTTCTTGCAGCCTTTCCCAGCACCATGCCTGGGAAGGTTACCTGTGGCTCTCTGTGACCAGACAGGCCCAAACCCCTGACCGCTGTTTGCCCCCCTCACAGGCAAGCTGGACATCACCCCGGACGACCCTCGGTGGATCGGAGCGTGGTGGGGAGGCTTCCTGCTCTGCGGTGCCTTACTCTTCTTCTCGTCGCTGCCCATGTTCGGCTTCCCGCAGGCGCTGGGGCCGCGGCCGGAGCGCGCCGGGGACAGCGAGCAGGCCATGCTGCCCGACAGGGACTGCCAGCGCCACAAGCCCAGCAACGGCGTCCTGCGGCACCCGCTCGATGGCGACAGCGGCAGCACCACCACCTGCTTCCAGCAGCTGCGAGGTGAGGCCAGCTCAGCAGCGGCTCCTCTGTCCCGGCAAATTCGCCCCGGGAATCAGCTGCCTCGAGTTTCAGTCCGTAACTTCTGTTTGTGTTGCTTGTATCTGAATGAGAGGCTTCGTTCCACTTGGAGGCTGTGGTTTGTTTATTTTTTTTTAAGCTGCAAAGCTTAAAAAAAGCTGGGAGATGTTTAGCCTGGAGAAAAGGAGGCTCAGGGATGACCTTACCACTCTCTACAGGTCCCTGAAAGGAGGTTGTAGTCAGGTGGGGTTGGGCTCTTTCTCCAGGCAGCACTAAGAGAACCAGAGGACACAGTCTCAAGCTGTGCCAAGGGAAATATAGGTTGGAAATATATTAGAAAAATAATATTTCTATATATAATTTTTTCTATATTATATAATATATAATATTATATATTATATAAAATTTTTATATATTATAAATATTTTTATATATAAATTTTTAAATATTATATATAGTATATATTATAATTTAATAGATGAAAATATATTCTGAAAAATATAATTATATATATATAAATATATTTTATATATATAAATATAAGTATTATATATGAAAATATATTATAAAAATACAATTTTTATATATAAAATATATTTTTGTATATATAAAAAATATATTTCCTAATATATTAGGAAAACGTTTTTTACAGAAAGAGTGATAAAGTTCTGGAATGGTCTACCTGGGGAAGTCATAGAGTCAGCATCCCTGGATGTGTTCAAAAAAAGACTGGATGTGGCACTCAGTGCCATGGTTTCGTTGAGGTGTTAGGGCATGGGTTGGACTTGATGGTCTCTTCCAACCTGGTGATTCTGTGAATTCTGTGAGAAATCTGTGATAGTCCCATAGAGTTGCTAAAAATAATGAAGGGGAGCACGGTTGCCAGAGCAGTTTGTGAACTTCTCTCCAGTGTACTGTTCTGCTCCCTTCTGCCTCCCAAAACAGAGAGAGAGCCAGCAAGGGCACTTAAAAGAAATTGGGAGCTCCCAGCACCTGAGTTTCAGCTTAGTGCAATCCCAGATACAAAGCAATGAATGCTGGGCATCACCACAGCTCTTAAACTGAAATGGGAAGAGGGAGATACCAGCCCAGAATAGCAGCAAAATGGCTGGGCAGAGCATAATTTGTAGCAAATTACAGAGAAAGCCTCACATCATGTCCTGCAGTGATGGAAATGGAGGTGACTCTAATTAAAGTCAACTGAGGATCCAGGATTTTGTGGGAGAGTGTGGGCAGATATCCTTTCTCTAGGCTGTACTGGAAAATCCTTCATCTGAGAGGGTGTTTCTGTAGCACTGGTGGCTGCTTCCCACTCCCTGTTGCCGTGGCAGAGCAGGTTTCATTACTGCCTGATGCATTTAGATAAATGAGGAGAAAATCACTTACTCCCTGTGCAGTCACCTTAATTGGGAGTTGAACAAAGTGCTGGTGGGAAGGAAAGAGACTTTGGGGAAAAATGTGTTGTCCAAATATATAAAAATGCCTTGAATACTAGATGTGGTTGTTCATTAAGGAAAGGTCAAAGATGGAAATTTTGACTTGATGAGTAAATTCAGAAGAAAGGTAAAGATAAATTGTTTGAAACTCAGTCAGTAAAATTCATTTTTTCATCGTTTCATCCTTGTTGCAAGGATTTTCTCTTGAATGAGCTTTTCCCATGATATGTCCATATGGATAGTTCTGTGGCATTTGTTGTGTACACATCAGAGTGCCTGCTTCTGGCCACTGAGCTTTTGGAGTGGGCACTGGAAATGTTTGCAGGTTTTCATATTAAAAAAATGAAAGAATATGACATATCCCTGCTGCATGGAGGGGCAGCAGTTCAGCCTGAGGATGGTGCTGAGCGTCTTGCACACAGGGAGGCCATGGGGGGTTCACTGAGCATCTGTTGCTTATTGAAGTAGAGAAATTAAACTGCCACATCCATATGCTTCAAGTATTGATTACATCAGGAGGCACCACAGGCCTCCACGTTAGCCCTCTCACTGCAGGTAACCCCATTTCAGATCAGTCAGTATTCCAGGAGCCTCTTTGGAGGTGGACTTTGAAATAAAATTTACATGACATCAAATAAGACAAGGAATGACCTTTTTAGTTATTCCTTTGAGGCTATCACAGATGACTCGGTAGCTGACATCTCCTTTCAAATCCCTTGCCACTGTTGCCATAGTCAGAATATGGTCAAGAGTCACATTGCTGAAGTGAGGCAAACACACCTCATCATTCCTGATGAGCAGTGTTTCAGGTGATGGGTAAATCTTTCTGTGGGTCTACATTACTTTGGTGGCAGCTGAAATATTTGCAGGCATTCTTTTGTGGCAGATCTTAGTCTCCCTAATTTATTTGTTGATTCTCCTTTGGAGAAAGTTAAGACTGCTTGGAGAAAGTTAAGACTGCTTTTTCCTAGGGTAAAAAAGGCTCTTTATTATATACAGAGGTTAAAAATATGAATGTGCATGCATAGTCGTGTCTTCTGTCTGAATATGACCTTGGATTTTGCATGAATTTGTGATGCTGAAGAGAATCCATGGAATCATAAAACGACATGAGTTGGAAGGGACCTTAAAGACCATCTAATTCCAACCCCCCTGCCATGGGCAGGGACACCTTTCACCAGCCCAGCTTGTTCAGAGCTCCATCCATTCTGGCCCTGAACACTTCCAGGGATGGGACAAGATTCTCCAGGCAGCAGCAGAGGATTTGCCTGCACAGGGGGTTGGGACTGGAGATGGTCCTTGGGGTTTGTATGGTCATAACTCTGCCTCATTTTTAGCAAGTGGTGTCTCTGCAGCTGGTCCTGGACAGAGCTGTTCCTGCTGTGTGTCCATGTCTGCATGGAGGTGTGGATTGTCCATCTCTTGTGCAAGTGTGGGGAGGAAGAGTTGCTTCTCTGGATCGATTATGCAAACACCCTCTGTATCAACAGCACATCCTTAGAGGATGAACTGCATCTCCTTTTTGGCTGCTGAAGGAGCTTTATTAATTTTTTCTTACTTTTTTTTTCAAGTCTTGCAGTGACTGCCACAAGAGAAAGGTCATGGTAGGAGAGGGAGCAGGGCAGTGTCAGCTGGGGACATGCTCTGAGCTGGGTCATGGCTGTCAGCTAGAGACATGGCACGGCTGGCAAGTGGGAGGATGCTCCAGACACCACAAGATCTGCTGGAAGTCAGTGAGATGGAGTGCTGGCTGAGATTCCTTGGCTTTCTCTTGCCTTAGCACGCAAAAAAAGCCAGGACTAATATAAAAGGAACATGCTCAAAGTATTGATCTTTTACATCTCTGTGAAAGTCTTAAGCGGGAGGGAGGGCCCAGCTTTTGGGAAGCCCTGGCATCTCTTCCTGTGGGGTATTTTCATGCCAGGAAAGAAGCAGCCTTAAGAGGAGCTCTAAACTTGAAATGAAAGTGGTGCCTTTGAAGAGCACGAGGTGAAGAGGCAATCAAAGGCAGTGGAGGCAGCAGGGGGCTCAGCACAGGGGCATGGCAGCTCAGGCAGGAAAGCTTTGGGACAGTCCTGGGAGCTGCTTCCCGTGGCTAAACTGGCACGGGGATGCTGCACTGCTTTGCCTGATTAGTATTTCATTTCAGCAAAGCAAATCCATTGGGGAGCACAGAGAAGTGAAGGATTAACAGCAGTGGAAGCCTGAATAAATGCTGCCAATGCTCTTTGCTCCCGCCTTGCAGGGTTGTTCCAGCCCTGTGCTCTCCGTGTGGTCTGTGAGAGCACTTCAGGCATGGGCTGGGCAGTCCCTGCTCTTCTGGGGGGCACAGCTTTGCTTTCCTGCCTCTGCTCTGCCTTGGGGACCTCTCTGCTCCTTGGGCCAGAGAAGATGCTCAGCTCTGTCAGTGCCCTCTGCTCGAGTCTGTCCACATCTGCCCTCTCACTCGCTGCCTCTGATGCACCACCTGCTCTGGGACGTGCTTGGAAATAGTTAATTAAAAACCTTCCTTTTTTTTCCACACGGAAATGTCACATCTATTGAATTGAGCGGCCAGTTCTGATGAAATTTGATTTCAGAATGCTTCCTCTGCATGATCTTTAACACCTCTGAAGCACTCTGCCCTAAATGCATTCTGTTTTGCAATGATTTAAACCAGAAATTCGTTACGTTCTGCCGCTCTGTCTAGCAGGAGAGATTAAAGCCCTAAAAGGATTGAAATTGATATGGAATCCTCCAGGTTTGGAAAGGGAAGCTCATTCACGAGGAATTAAAAGAAAACTCACTGTGGAATTAAATGAATTTCAGAACTGCAAATTCCCTAGATTTGGAAACGTTTTGGTTTCTTTCCAGCTTCATTTTCAAGAGTGTAGGAGAGCTGGGACGTACAGCTGACAGCTGCCTTGTCTTCTGTTCAGTTCTGTCCTGCTCCATGTACCAATCTGCTGAATACCTAGGGAGGGAGCTGCTCTGAATCTGGGATTTCTCTCCCAAAAAGTGCTCACTGGGAGCATAGTCCTGGGCCAGAAGCTGTGCAGGGAAGACCTGGACCATGGGGAGCCTGTAATCCTCAGTGGGAGTTCATAGGATTGGGCAGGATTAAAGGCTAACAAGGGTCATTTTTAACTCCTGACTTCTCATGACTGATAGTGACAAGCTTTTGGAGAGAGCTCCATCTATACCTTCATTCACAGCCACAGCAGTGAGGCTTTGGCCCAGGTTTAGACTTTAATGCCTTTTGGATTTGGGTCTTGTCCCCCTGCAAACAAAACACTTTAAAGGCTTGCTGAGAAGTTCAAGTCTTAGGTGAGAAGATGGTGATCATAAAAGGCATCACGTCTTATCAGTCTTTGAGTTTTCTGTGGCTTGTGTTTCATAAGGGTGCAGATATTGTTGTCAGCTTTCTCTTGGCTGTTTCCAAGCCAGCATCTTGTTGTCAGCACCATTAAAAAATTCAGAAGGGCCTTCAGCCTGCACACCTCAGGGCCAAAGCTGAGCAGCAGCTGAAGGCAGGCAGAGCCTGTCTACAAAAAATGTGACATGACTTCTGTGTCACAGTTGAGGGAGGTTTCTGTCCTCCTCTCAAGTCAAATAAAGGTGGTTCCTGCAGGGAAGATGATGGACGAGAAGGACCTGCTTTCCATGCTTGAGTATGTAACTGCTGCTTCAAGCTTGCATCTTGTCTGGAAGGCTTTTTTGATTTATGTGTCATGCTTTTCCCTCATATCCATTATGATAATTTTGCCAAGGCCACATGGAACTTCAGCATACTAACCTCACCTGAGATATCTTCAGCACTTCTTGCCTTACTCCATATTCTTTTTTACAGAAGCCACCTCTTTCCAGAATGTGTTTTGTTCTTGTTGCCTGTGCTGTTTTCTTCATCCCTTTTTCCTCAACCCAGGTGGAGGTTTTGCCTTTTGCTTTCTCTTGAGACCTGAGGCTTGCTGCTGACATGGGTAGTAGAAAGTCATATTTTGGCTCAGGACTACATTTTGCCTTTCCCTCACCACTCTGTCCTAGGTGGACTGGGCTGTAAACCTCCCTCTAATTTATTACTTTGCTTTCTGTGTTCTTCATCGTTACTGCAAATTGAAAACATGTCTCTGTAGGGTGCTCCAACCAGAAACAGGGGCCTTGGTGATTGTAATGTTCCAAACAATTCATTTCAAGCACCAACGTGATGATTATAGTTTGTCGTTTCTGGAGAGTAGTTAAACCTCGTGTAATGAGGTTGCCAATTATCCCCGCTACTCCCCGATGTGCAGTGACAAATCAAAGCTACTTGGTGTACATAAGTGTGTGCATTTGTCAAGCCCCTGGCCTGTCATCCACAGAGCACCCACGGAGGGAGACAGGGAGGGGGTTTGGATGCTTTGGAACCAGTGTTGCTTGAGTGGGAAAAGGTGGGAAATCAAGGGATTTGTGGGGGATATTGGAGAGCTCTGGGATGTCCACCCAGATCCCTCCCAGGCCTGCAGATGATCCTGTGACCAGCACTGCACGTGGATGCTCTGAAGAGTTGGGATGAAAGACAGCAGTGAAAGGAGGTGTTGTGTTCTCCTCAGTGCATCTTGCCAGGGCGGTGGGAATCGCTTTCCTGGGAATCCTGGAGCGTGTCAGGTGCACCGGGATGAGGATGGGAAATGAGCTCATCCTTCTGTGAGTGGGAGGCTGAGTCTGTCTGTGTGCCCTGCCTGCTGCGGCTTGTGGGTTTTCTCCAAGTAGATTTTTGAGACTCTTTGGACTCCAAAAGACTTTTCCCACTTTGTAAAAGGACTCCATTTGAGCTTTGTAGCTGCAAAGGGCTGCTCCAAAGTGTTCAGGTAACCTTTGGGCCTGTAAAATTGCAGGGTGACATTTACCATGACACCCTGCTGGGTTGGCTCCAGTGGAGAAACACCATCCATAGCTGTTGTGTTCCCCAGGGCTTCACTGTCCCCCCTCAGGCATTTCCATTCCTACTCCATAGCCAGCACCATATGCCGAGCAGCTGAAAGCATGTCACTCTAGTCCACTGAGAGATTTTTAAACTTTGCTGCTGACTTTTTACCTTCTTCCCAGAGGTATTTCACCCCAAGAACTGAGACGGATGAGGCAGCAGCCGGTGTCAAATGATTGATCTTAGCAAATGGCAGTAGCAAGATGAAAGGATATTCAATTCTATAGGGAAATCCCCTTTTATTTCCCTTAGAAGATGAAAGAGAATGAGCTGGCCCTGGCTGAGGAGATGGTGGAGGCTGCCAGACTGCTTGAGTTGTCTGTGCACTCTTTGCACTGGGTTTTGTGTCCCACATGCCTGATGGTACAGAGTTGCAGTAGACATTGGTCAGACATTCAGCAGAGGACAGGATCTGTCCCAGAAAACTCACAGGAAGAAGAAGCAGTGATTGTGGAATCAAGGAATCACAGAAAGATTGGGGTGGGAAAGGACTTTAGAGATCATCTTATTTCAGACACCTCACCATGGACAGGGACACCTTCCACTAGACCAGGTTGCTCAAAGCCTTGTCCAGCCTGGCCTTGGACACTTCCAGTGGCATCCACAGCTTCTCTGGGCACCCTGTTCCCCTGTCTCACACCCTCACAGTAAAGAATTTCTTCCTTATATCTAATTTAATCCCTCCCTATTTCAGTTTAAAGCCATTACCTGTTGTCCTGTCACTACACAGCCTTGTCAAAAGTCCCTTTCCAGCTCTCCTGTAGCCCCTTCAGGTGATGAAGTGCTGTGACCTGGAGCCCTGCACTGCCAGACAAGGCACTTGTGAGGGGTTCCTCTCCTGTGTGAGATGCTGCAATAACTCTGCAATTTTTTTGTTGTCCACCCCAAGCACAGAAGATGGATTTTGACCTTGGTAGTGCATGATGGTTGGGTGCCAACTTCAGAAATAAATGTCCGTGATCTTTAGCTCCCTCCTGCAAAAGCCAGGCTGTCATCACTATTGTTTGGTGGATAAAGTTAGAGCTAGACCTTAGTGTCTTTGGATTTAAATTGGCACAAAGCTACATCTCAAGGAATCCATTAATCTTGAACAAACTGAACTCCCGAGGCACAACAGTCATTAATACCTTAAATATGGCTTTTCAAGCTCAGTGCTGCCAAGTCCACCTTTTCATTTTCTATATTTTTCCTGGCAAGAAGGGGAAATTCTGTAGGTGGCCACCAAAGAACTGAAGGAAGCAGCAGGTGGCTTCTGAAATTTATCCATGTCTGAATTCCCTCATCCCCATTCCTCCCACACAGTATTTTCCCCCTTTTTTCTTCTCTTTTTCACTCATTCTGCTAAAAATTGCTATGCCTCTTGCACCTTAATTATGTTCAGTAAATCTTTAGGAAGCAGAAATTTTATACAGCTTGGAAAAATGTTTCTGATTTAAAGAGACCAGAAACTGTGAAGTGACCTCTTCCAAAAGGGTTAGATCAAACCTAATTATAACCCTTTTTCCCACTGTCCCCAAGAAAGAGCCAAGGGCACCCAAGCAGAGCCTTGACAAAGAGCTGTGCATTCTCTGCTGAGGCCAGTGCAAAAAAATCCCTGAGGGAAAACATAACCCAGCACCAGAGAAACATCATCTGCCAGCCCCTGGTACACCACAGGGGATCTGGGGGATGGATTTTCAAAATGCAAATAGGGGTCCATTGAGGCTTCACTACACTACTTCAAGGTAATTTTCAAACTTAATGATTTTCACATTTAATTCAGGGAGAAATTAGTCATCAGGTATGGAGACAAAGCAAGGCTCTCTTTTGTACTGGGATGCTCTCCTCTTCAAGCTGTGTTATCTCTACAATAATTAAAATGCTCGCTGGAGTAGAAAACGTGCAATCTGATTCATTAGACAGATTTCCCTTTGTAGGGTTACTCTTGTTTGCCTATAGGAAATTGAGATGGGCTTGAAGTAGAGGGGACTCTAGACAATGATGATTTGGAAGGGGAGAGCCAAGGGATCATGAAATCAGAGGCACATGTGTGTGTCCTACACACTGAACAGCTCAGCACGTCCCCTTCCACCCTCTTAAGGATGGCAGGATCTGCATGGAAGGCTGGAGAAGCTTTAGGTTGTGGGAACACACAGACTGACAAGCCTGTCCCTTGGCACAAGGCAGGAGGACCCTTGTGCCATGGGGTATCCATGGGCCAGGCTAAGCCTGAGAGTTTCAGCTTGCTGAAAACACCCCCATGTGCTGCAAGAAGGTGGCCATCAGTGAGTGAGCCAGTTTGGAACAGGAAAATAAATCAAATCTGGATGGCAGGAGAAGGAGAGTCCGGATGTGAGCTGGGTTAGTTTGTGTCTTAAAGCTTGCAAGGATTTATGCTGAATACAGCACTCATGGCACCTGTCAGCTGGCTCAGCTTTGTTCATTGGGAGCAGGTACAGAAAGGAGAAGGGGAAGAAAGAGCACACCAGGTTTTGATTGACTTCCCTATGGGGAAAACAAAAAGGAATGTTGGAAATTTTTCTCTTTCTTCCAGTTTTCTATAAGAGTAAATAATCACTGATTATTTCTTTTTGCACCTCTTGGTTCTTGAATCTTTAAGTGGCACTGTTCGGGTGTTTCACTTTGTTCTGGTGTTCCCACATTTCAAGCAGTTTGTCTGTGCAGAATAGGAAATTACTCTTGCTGTGAAATGAGTGTACCCCACAGAGGAGGAGAGAGGCATCTCCAGCACCTCAAGTCTACACAAAAACACCTCTGTCACAGACATATTTTATGAAAAATCCTTTTGCTAGGATTTTTTCTCCTGAGAAGCTGAGAAGCCTCAGAGGAAAAGAAAAACAATAATTATCTGCTGCTGTGGAATGCAACAGGTGCATCTTTGATTGGTCCATGTTGGTTGTTTCTAATTAATGGCCAATCACAGTCAGTGACTCTCTGAGAGTCACGAGCTTTTGCTGTCATTCCATTTTCCTTTCTATTCCTTGCCAGCCTTCTGATTAAATCCTTTCTTCCATTCTTTTAGTATAGTTTTAATATATCATAAAATAATAAATCAGCCTTCTGAAACATGGAAGTCAAGATTCTCATCTCTTTCCCCGTCCTGAGACCCCTGTGAACACCACCACAATTGGTGACCCCGAGTGCCCAAAATTCCACACACCTCTCCCTTTTTCCTCCCTTGTAGTGATCCCCAAAGTGACCAAGCACCTGCTGTCCAACCCCGTGTTCACCTGCATCATCCTGGCAGCCTGCATGGAGATCGCCGTGGTGGCCGGCTTCGCCGCCTTCCTGGGCAAGTACCTGGAGCAGCAGTTCAACCTCACCACCTCCTCTGCCAACCAGCTCCTGGGTGAGTAACCAAGGGCACACCAAACCTCCAAAGGGATTTAGAAGTGTTCAGCGTGGCTGGTAACTGCTGCTGGTTGGGCTGCCCCAAAAGTGACTTGTTTGAGATGTGTCTGTGAGTGGGAGGGTTGGCCTTCAGCTGTGCCATGGCTGCAGGGCCCAGACCAGACCTCCAGCATCCTTTCTCCACTGCATCCTGCTGCCATCACTTCCCCTGTGGCCCAGCCTGTTGAGTGGGAAGCAGTATGGGACACCCAGGATGGGAGAGTCTGTGAGAGCCTTGGAATCAGCAGAAATGGGCTGTCTGGTTGCCCAGGACTGCAGTGATAGTGTGGCCATTGAACTGCTTGTCTCATGGTTCTGGTGCCCCACAGTTCTGCAGCCCATCTCAGTCTGGGTTAGGAAGCCCAGTGTCTCTTGTTAATCACTACAACTTTCCCCCTTGGCCTGGAAATGACAAGATTGCAATGAGCACTTCAAGTACCTGAGTTAGTGCAGCTTGGTCGTCTTTCAAATGTCCCTTCTCTCTGACCATTCCATGCTGCTGTGATTTCACGTTCTACATTTCTCAGCGTTCATTTGTTCCCTGTCAGGACACTGATGGCAGAATATTCATTTATTTGCTGCTGCTGCTCATCCCAGGCAGGCCCAGCCATTTGTTTATGACAGCCCTCCTCTCAGCAGCACCCAATTAAGATATCTGCAAGTTGATCTTGGATGATCTGCGGCCACAGCTTGCCAGACGGGCAGCTGGCAGTGATCTGTCAAAAACTGGGACATCAGGAAATGGGTGGATCTTCATCTCATAACAAGGAGTTTGCAAGCTGCTCTCCTGACAGTTGTTTATTTCCCTATTAAAGTCATTGATATATCTTCTGGTTTTGGCTTGGTTTTTCAAAAGAAACAATCCCCTGCAGTCAGCCTTGCCTCCCCCTGCAACCCAGGAATTTGCTAGTGAATTTTAATATGATTTGACAGAAGGCCAGAGGTCTCGAAGTTGTTAGGCAATTCCATCTTTCCTGAAAATTAAAGGCTTGGCAAAGGGAAGTAACTTCACTCTTGACCCAGTGGGAGAAGGGAAAAAGCTGTTTGGTGGGAGCTGGCTGGGCAGTCAGCATGGGAGTGCAGCTGGGTGGCCAGCAAAGAGGGGATCACCCATGAGCCAGAGCACATCCTGCTTCTGACCTGACAGAAAGGAGACTTGGATACCTCTGTGTTTCTCACAGCAACTTGTTTAAACAAAGTTGTCATCAGGGAGTCTGGGAATGCCAGGACTGGGATTCTCTCCTAAGCACAGTTCAGGCAGTGAGATCTGGAGTGTAACTGGCAGCAAAGGGATAAAAGCAATCCCAAACAAGCATAGTGTGGTGATTTCTGTCTGTGCTGGAAAGGGAGTCACTTCTGGCAGTGATTTTGCATTTCACAGTTAAAGAAAATCATTTTAGGGAGATTTCATATTTTCAAATGCTGCTCCTGCCTAGTCTCTGGAGATCAGACTCCTGTGAGTCACACCAGCAGGGCTCATCCAAAGCCTCCAGACACCTCAGAAAATTCTTGACTTTATTTGCTGCTGCTTAGGTCAGGCTGGGCCAAGCTCAGCAAGCCTGGCATTCCCTCCATCCTGGATGAGAACTGGCAGAAGATCCTGGTTCCTCCATGCAAGGCAGCATGCCTGTTTGCATCTGTTCCTTTTTCTGGGCAGCACCAGCTTGGTGCCACTCCAGCAGTTGGGCATTGCAAAGTTTCCTGGTGCCAGTGCACAGCTCTGGCTGCTGGAGAGCTCAGCCTGTCCCAGTGCAGCTCACTGGGCCTTGCTAACTGCTTTTTCCTCTTGCAGGGATGACAGCAATCCCATGTGCATGTCTGGGCATATTCCTGGGTGGCCTCCTGGTGAAGAAGCTCAGCCTGTCTGCTCTGGGAGCCATCAGGATGGCCATGCTGGTGAACCTGGTGTCCACAGCTTGCTATGTGTCCTTCCTGTTCCTGGGCTGTGACACAGGACCTGTGGCAGGGGTTACTGTTCCCTATGGAAACAAGTGAGTCCACAGAGAGTTTCAGGGAGCTCTGCCAGCATAAATCCATGTTAGTGTCCTTGAAAAGCAGTGCTGGCCTTCAGACAGCCACAGAGCAAGCACAGAGAAGGCAGTGTGGTGTGGGCTCTTAGTCTGGCATGTTTCCATGCCACTCACCACTGAGAGACCTGAGCACCTGCAGATGACAGCAGAGTTTCACTAAAGTCTGAAATTCAGTCAAACTGAATCAAAAGGTGCCAGACCTGAGTCTGTACCCACAGGCACCTCTGGAGCATTGGGTCTGGTTTGCCCTGGCAGTAAGGGACATGCACTGCTCTGTACATTGATTTCAGTGCCTGAGGGGAGGCTGTAGAACCAGGTTTTAGATGCCTAGAAATACAGATATGGTGAAGAGAGAGTGTTTTTGGCTGCAGGCTCATTTTAATGTGAGAAGTGAGGCTCACATAACCCTGTTTTGTCCTGCACTCACAGGACTTGGAGAGAGTCATTTGGTATTTTCTTCCTGAGTGCTGCTGTATGCAGTGGCAACTCTTTAGATGACAACATCAGGCTGTCAGCTCCTTACAGAAAAACACAGAGCTGTCTCCACAGCATCTCTTTGTGTTTCCTTGAGGCTCCTTGTTGAGGTAACAGGGCAGCCCAAGGCTTGCATTAGATTCTCTCTTGCAGGGAGATAGTGGCCATGGCATTTCAGTCTCCAAGAAGAGGCTGTAGCCTGGATTTCTTAGAGCTGGAACCCAGCTAGCCTGCCCACTGCTTTTTTTAGTGTGTTTGCCTTAACTCTCCCCCTCAAAGGCATCTTTGTGAGGCAACAGTTGGGAGAGCTGGCTGATACCACACTGTCCATTAATTTCTTTCTCTCTTTGTCTTACAGCTCAACTCCAACCTCATCTCTGGACCCATATTCCCCGTGCAATAACAACTGTGAATGCCAAACTGATTCCTTCACTCCAGTGTGTGGGGCAGACGGGGTCACATACTTATCTGCCTGCTTTGCTGGCTGCAGCAGCACGGTGAGTGGCCTTCCCTGGGGACCTCTCACCTGTAGGAGCAGTTCTGGGAGCTCAAGTGAGTGAGGTTCCTGTGTGTCTGGGGGGGCAGCTCACCCACAGCCAGTGAGCTCACAGCTCTGGTGGGCCTGAGCCCCTGTTGTTTTTCACTCTGTTCCATAAATGCCCACTCTGTGCAGGGAGCAGGATGGGATCTCACAGCCTCCTGCCCTGGTTTTCCTCCTCAGCAGGGAAGCAAGGAACGTGATGGGAGATCTGCACAGGTGTCCAGTGGTAGAACACATCCTCTGCAAGAGATCCCTAGCCCAGAAGGGAGAGCTGGGGAACCTGCTCCTCTTTTATCCTGTTGTTGTTCCTTGTTGTCCTCATCTCCCCTCTTCTCCACCTGCCCATGTTTGTCCTGCCCAACCCTTTCAGTCTTTTTCCTCTTGCTCTTTCCCTGAATCTGGTTCCTAGACAGTTGTGAGCAGTTGCTGGTTTTATTCACCCTTGTTTAAGCTTTCCTTTAACTCTACTTGCTTATTTCTCTTTCCTTGCTTTGCTCTGAGGCAGCAGCAAGAGCAGTTGTCAGGGGAGCAGAGTTTCCATCCAAAGACATTCTGCATTTTTCAGTTCTCTCTAAGAGCTTTTTCCCTCAGAAAACTCATAAAGACCAAACTATCCCTGTATAAAGAAGATGTGGGGAATTTTTAACAATATCTTAAAAGCCAGCTTTTTCATTTTTTGCTGCTGAAATGTTAATGTCTTCTGGGTTAGACTGAAAATGAGTGCTCCTGTGGGTGGGGACTGGTGGGATTCCTGCATCCTTGCTCACTGCCTGGGGCTGTGCCAGGCTGTGTGGAGTCTGTGGGAGGTCAGCCTGGTCACAGGCACTGTTTGTGCCTACACATCAGTGCTCAGCACATGCAGTTATCCCTCCATGGCTTCATCCTTCCTCGCTGAGGAGATACCAAACCTCCCCTCCTGCCCCAGAGACAAGGCACAGGTGAGTGCTGACACTTGGAGCTGGCAGTGCAGCCTCCCCACCCTCATCACCTGTGAGCTCATCCTGCTTAAACATCTTGTCTCCTCCATTCCCCCCCCAGCCTCAGAGATGCTGGCATCCCTTTGAAACACCACAGTTCAGCAGCCCTGCAAGGATCCACATCAACGTGTCACACACGAAGGTGTCTCCTCCCTGCCTTCTTCCTCCTCCTCCTCCCAATAAGCCAACACCTGAGATGGCAGCAGGATGATTTTAAGAGGAAACCAGCTTGTTTCAGGCACACAGAATTGTGTCTCACCAGCTCACCAAGCCTTCAGCAGGTGTTCAGCTGGTGTGTGGCTGGAGCATGGCAGAAATCTGTGCAGTGCAGGGCAAAGCTCTGACTCCTCTGGAAGGAGCATGGTAATGAAAATTCAGCTCTGCCCCTTCAGCCTGCAGCTGCCTGACCTTGTGCTCTGCAAGAGCAAGCCTCTCAGCAAAAAACTCACTCTGCCTCATGCTCTCTCTTACTCACTCCTTCTCATTTTGCCTTCTTGTTGTCATCCTTGGGGTTCTTCTCATCTCTTTGTTTTGTGGGGGTTTTTTGCAGTAACATTTTGAACACAAATTGGTGAAGCAATAGCATCTGCTGGAAAGGGCATTATCAAGAATTATGGACCAGTTTGGCCATGCAATGGCCTTGAGGCAAAGCCAAATTGCCAAACCAAGTTTTAAACCCATAATCCAGGTAATGACCTGTCTGGAGGGTCTTGTGAATGTTATGTGCTTGTGATGAGGCAAGGGTTGCTTTTTACTGGGACATAAAATTCTCTGAATGCTTTATTTAACTTTACTACATTTTACGTTTCTGACTGCTTCTCTTCACTTTTCCTCTGTGAACAATTTCTAAAAGCAGTGTGTAGCTCAGATATTTCTTTCTTTTTCATTCCTTCTCTTCTTACTGAGCTGATTCCAGAGGTGCACTTGTCCAAAAAGCCATAGGAATATCAGTGCTGGTAGGCAGAGCTCTGGCACCCCCAAGGACTTTTCTTTCCAGCCATTCCTAGGAGTGACCCTTGCATACCACATGTTGGGCTGTGCATCTTGTTTGTTTGATGCCACTGACTCTCTCAGCATTTTGGCTGGAGACACATGAATTCCAGCCTGGAGTTACTGTGCTGGCACCTCACAGCTTTGCATTGAAATACCAGCCTGTCCCTTCCCTGTCAGAGCCAGAGCTTAAAAAATGAGTAATTAAAAATGTGGGTAAAATAATTTGCGTGGATAATCACAGCAAAGTCAGGATGCTGTTAAAGGTGTAAACTCTGCATCTGTGTAGCTTCACAGGCACACATAAATCTGGGTGTGCAGGTTGCTGGGCAGCAGAAGGTTCTGATAACAAGTGGTTGGATGCAGTGGGGTTGTAGACAAGGAGATCTACAGAAGTTTGGCACAGTTAGCAAAAAATTTCCTCTCCACAGGACAAAGTTATAGCTCCATCTTTGATGTTTCCTTGTTTGATGTCTGTGAGTTGCATACTGTGTCAGTAATAAAAGATCAAAGATCTGCCAGGTAAGGATGAGGTGCAGTGCTAAGCAAGCTGAGGTGGTTGGTACAAACCACTCACAGTGCTTGGGGCCAGCACCTTGAAGCAAAGTGGTAAAAAAAGCAGATTGAGGGACAAATTTTCAGGCAGTGAAGGTAGAACCTGCCTTGTGCTTTGTAAAAAAATCCCACCAGGGGCAGGACAGTCTGCCCCACCACTGCCCAAAACAGGTACTTTCTGTCCCTTGATGAGAGCCCATGGGAAATAAACACCCCATTCTGCATGTTTGCTGTGATGGGAATTTTGTCCAAGGGTTGTTCAGTGCAGCTGTATATTTTTCCAGACTTACATGGGTTTTGATCCACAGGGCCTTGTCCAGGCTAGTGGCTAGCAGCGCACTGCAGTAAGAGCCAGGAGCTACAAATTCCTGTTGTCTGTGCAAACACCACCTCGGTGGTGCTAATTGTCACCATTCTGGAGCCTTCAGGTGTCAGCTTCTAACTCACAGCACAGGAATTTGTTATTTTAATTACTGCTTGCCAGCAGAAAGGCACCTGCATGTCTGCTCCAGCTCTCCTAGAGTTCTGCACCACAGTCTCTCTTGTCCTCTGTGCACTTAATTGGAAAAAAATGATTTGACTCCTGTGCAGAAGAAAGAGATTGGTGTCAGAAAGGTTGGAGTAGTATCCCTGCTGATCCTTATCTTTGGAGGCAGTGAACCAGAAAGTGTGCTTTTGTATGGTCCTAAGGGGACCCCTTTGGCAGAAAAGCAAAGGAATTTCTGCTTGCACGTGGTATGGGAGAAGGGGAGGAGATTGAGCTGCTTTTCAATATGTTATATTTTATGACGTTGCTCCTCATCCAAACATGTGACCTGCAAACCCAGCGGGCTTGTGAAGACAAGCCATGAATCATTAATGACTGTTTCTTTCTGTATTCGTTAAGGGATTTCTTGGTAGTATTGTGTGCCTTAATTGCACTGACATCCCCCACTCAGAAATTCAGGAGGGCGAGTTGGAAAATAAGGAAAAGAAAAAAATCCTTAAATCTGTGGCTGGCAAACAAAGCTTCTTTTCACATCCTGCACTTGCTGGAGAGATCAAAGCAAAATGCAGTCATTCCACCCTCCTTCTGATCACATATTGATAAAGTTTATCTTGCTTGACTTGAGCTTTTAGCTCAACACAAATCCCTCTGAATCAGATGTCATTTATTAGCCCTGGAGTGCACTGAGGTCCAGCAGCATCCCTGCTGCCAGGCTGTGGTGGTTCAGCTCTGGGTGAGCTGCAGCACCCATCGTGGGTGGCTCCTGCCCAGGATTTGAGGTGCTGGAAGCAGTCCCCAACCTGCAGCCAAGAGCAGGGCTGCAGATTTACCTGCATTCAATGTACTTCAGTTTAATTGCAACAGCCAAGAGGACAGAGGTAAATAAGAAAGTAATTAGAACCATAATGGGGGGAATCTTCCTTGTCACAGAGACACAGATTGTTTCTTTATTCTCCTCCAAAGAGGTAGAACTCGGTAATAATTCTGTCACCGTGACATTTATGGGAGAGACTTGAAAGGAGCAGAAGAAAAGAAACAAGGCAAGGGACAGCTTTCCCTTGCTGGCAGCATGCGTCAGCTCTGACGCTCCTGAAACTCTCTCCGAACCCCCCTCCAACAAGCACTTAGGAGTTATTTAATTGACCATCAGAGGATTAGGAATTGCTGCTGACAAGCCCTGTTACAGAGGGCAGCGGTGGGATCAGAGCTCTCCCTTCTCCTGACTCCTTGTGCTCCTCTGCAGAACCTCAGTGGCTGCTCGTGCCTCACCTCGGTCCCTCCTGAAAACGCCACCGTGGTTCCTGGCAAGTGCCCCAGCCCTGGGTGTGAAGAGGCCTTCCTGACATTCCTGTGTGTGATGTGTGTCTGCAGCATGATCGGGGCCATGGCGCAGACACCGTCCGTCATCATCCTCATCAGGTGGGGCTTTGGTCATCATCCTCATCAGGTGGGGCTTTGGTCACCATCCTCATCAGGTGGGGTTTTGGTCACCATCCTCATCAGGTGGGGCTTTGGTCATCATCCTCATCAGGTGGGGCTTTGATCATCATTCTCACCAAGTAGGACCGTCAGTCACCGTCCTCATCAGGTGGTGGGATCTTGTCATGGGATGAGGGCTGGAGGAACTCTAAGGCACAGGGGGGAGATGAGGGTCCCACACAGCTCCTGGCCTCTGCCTTTTATACCAGGCTCACTGTCTCCAGACCCATGACTTTGAACTGAACCTTCATTCAAGCTGTTTTCTCCCTAAGCTACTCTTTTTCACTTGTTAGTGTCTGGTTTAGGCAGGCATGGCCCCAGTTCAGGGCCTGCAGTATGGAACTGCTGGAGAGAAAACAGGAACTGTTTAAGCCCGTCTTTGGTAAAGTGAGGGAGTGAGGTGGAACTGGGCTCCCAAACAGACAAGGTTCCTGCAGGGATCTTTCAGAGAATGGTGGCAGGGGCTGTTCTTCTGGGATTAACATGGAAATACAGATGTGCAGTTTCCAATCCAGCTAGTAGGGAGGTTACAGCTGCATCAGGAGAGGGGCAGAATTGCCATCCCGTGTTCTCAGCATGTAATGGCCTAGAGAGAGGCTTAGGCTCACCTTTTGAGATCATCTGGAGACCACAGAAACCACGGAAAAATTTAAAGCTAGCTTTGGTGAGTACCTCCCTGACTGGAGTTTAACTTCTCTCACCCTGGAGCAAGTCCAAGAACATAAGGAGCTTGGAAGTCTGAAGGACATGTCTGACTTAAACCAATGTGAATAGGTGGGCAAAAGTAGCTTATTCAAATAACTGACCTTGTGTTATTTCCAGACATATGGAACACTTCACCTTATGATATACATATATATCTAAGCCCACATTTATCCAAAATTACTTAGCTGTCCAAGCTGTCACTTACTGAGACTAATAACCAGAGGCATAAATAGCAGATCCATTCTGCTGCCTGGAAAATTCCAATAAAATTCAATCAATAAGGTCTGTATTAGAAACACACTCTTGAGTGGATTTTGGACAGAACAGCTCTGTGAGGGCATGTCTCCCTGCAGGATACAAAATGAGATATTCCACCTACTAGTTCATTTCTCTCTTTGCATCTCCAGTAGCTAAAGGGAAATCAAATTTCCTCATGATAAATATTGTGACAAAAGCAATTTGGAGTTTGAAGAGTTCTTGTTCAAGGAAGCTGCCAGCACCTTTAGGATACAACATGGAGACATCTTAGTGTTGCCTTCAAATGAGATAAGCCAGGAAGAAGAATACCAGGGAATAAGAAAAGCAAAGGGAAGATGAAACATACTTAGTTCAGAGCTGTAGGAAATAAACAGTTCACACATCCAGATTTGTAACTTCACTCAGAATCACTGATAGCTGACAAAATGTACCAAATGTACAGCAGAGAGCTCTGAGCCAGATAAGCACCTTGTGCTCTCTTGCAACTGCCATTTTCCATTGCTTAAAGAAAGTTGTGGCATATGAATGTGTCCTTGGTGTCCAGAGCAGTGACAAGTGACACTGGCAGCTCCCATGGTTATTTAAAAATGGACTCGGTGTCTACAAATTAAATGTAGACTTGTCTTAGCAAGTCATTTGGTCACTGCTGTAGTCAGTGAGAAAAGGAGATGTCTCCAAGTGACAATTTTTACTCCAGCCTAAGGTATGGGGATTGACTTTGGTCTTAAATATAGAAAAGTGGATGGAAAGACACCACCACCAGTTAAAAGTCCACTGTGAATATTCCATGTGATAATCTCTTTTTTCATTAAAATAAACTTTTAATGCTCTGTTTCCCTCATTTCTCACCCAACTGTAGAATCCTATTTGAGCCAACCCATTAACCATTGGAACATTTGTCCAAGGTCATATAATTCCCAGCATAAAAGCTTTAGATATTTAGTGTGGGGGGTCTGCCTGGAAACTGCTGAAATTCATCCCGAGGTCACAGCTTCACACAGAAGTCATGGTGTGGTATTACATGGCCCATGAATGTGTGAGAGGAGGACAGGTGATCAGAAGGATCTTCTCCTAACTTAAAAGCTCTCACTGATTCTGTTTTATCAGTTTTGGCTGATGCCCCTTCCATGTATTTATACTGAGAACCACCCCTGCCATGAGTGTTTTTTTAAAGCACCTTTGAAGGATAACTCTTAATGCAATAGTGGTTGTGTTCATAGCACAAGACACTGCAAACTGCATGAAAACCAGTGTTGAGCACTTCCTCACTGAATCACCAGGCTGACTGAACCTTTTGGTCCACCATTCTCCCTCCCTCTCTTGTTCCCAGTAGTCTGGGGAGTTTCAGAACCAAAAGTTTTCTCTCCCTCCAGTTCTCAACATCTGGAGCCTTGAAAACTTGATGGGGAGCTTATAAACATCCATTGTCAACATTAGCTGTTGTTATTAATGACTTGGCTAATTCCTGAACCTGTCACCAATGCAATTACTTTTGGGGCTGTAGGCAGTTCAGGAGAAGGCAGAAGAAAAGCCCCATTAATGACTTTTTGAAGAGGTGCTGGTGGCATCCTGGCTGACAGCACAGCATGGCCACGGGGTGTGTTAATCAAAGCAGAACAACAGGAATTGATTTCTCTCTCCCTCCTCCCTGCAGGACTGTGAGCCCTGAACTCAAGTCTTACGCTCTGGGGGTGCTTTTCCTGCTGCTGCGGTTGCTAGGTAGGTACAAAAGTTGTGTGTGCTTCTCTCCCACCCTTTGCTCCCTCTTTTTAACCTGCAGAAGTTGATTTCTGCTCCTTGCAGTGCTGTCCTTGTCGTGAGAGGGGTCTGGCACACTGGGCTCCAAGCCCTCTCCATGAGGGATGTCACATCAAGGCTCCTGAAGCACTTTTCCTGCCATTTGTGTTGTGCTAATGGAAGAAAATGCAGTGTTGCATGAGCAATGGCTGTTTCTCCCATGGTCCCACACAACCAGTTTCTCTTCTGTGGCTGTTAATAACGTGTCAGCAGCTTGCAGAATTACTGCTGCACTGCATAGGGCTGAAGTAGAGGGATATGGATTTTCACCCTCCTTTGAGGGACAGGACCTGTGTTACATGGTGAGTTTGCCCTTTCCTTTGGGTGTCTCAGAAATGAAACCAGGAAAATGAGACAAGCTGAGTCCTTGTTTCCTCCTGTGGGTTAATATCCCATTAAAATGCTTATGGCTCCTCCTCTGCACCAGTATGTTCTCCTCATGTATGAATTAAAGGGAACATACCAGGCTGCTGCTTGTTTCTGGCTGGTTTTTTTACCTTCTGGAAGAGGTGGCTCCTATTTTAAAGCTCTTCTATTTCAGCTCATTAGTCTCAGTGGTTCAGGGCAAAATCCTCTGATCCATCATTGTGTGGGACCATCTCATGCCCAGGGTTTCTGCATGTTGTGGGAGGGGAACTTATTTTTTTAGCAGGGCACTGAGAGCACCTTCCCTGCATGGCTCCCTTGGTCCCAAAGGAATGAGCTGGAGACTAAAGTGCCATTTCTTAGGCTGTAACAAGGCACTGGGAAGTACAGGACTGAAAATCCAGCAGTATCAGACATCGCTTTGAATAAGTGACTTCATTTTTTACTTATTGTTTTAATACCTTAATCCCCATAAGCTGAACAGGAAATTGTGCTCCCAGACCAGTTTACAGTAAAGCCAATTAGATGTCCATTGGTTTTGGTGAAGTAACTGTAGCCATACAAAAAGCTCCCTCAGGTTAAGTTACCCAGGGCTCAGATAACTCAAAGGGAAGTTTCAGGTCAGCTCTGGTTCAAGCCTTGCAAACACAGCATTTTCTTTAGCTGCTGGTGCTGCTGGTGGGTTTTGGCCTGACTTCAGCTGTGACTGGCTGAATATGGAGTCTCAGCAGACAAGTGTGCAAGGAGGATGGCTGTGGGCTGTTGTTTCCAAAAGAAAAATACTTAAGGGGAGGGATTTTTATCTTTTCTTTTTTCCATTCAAAAGAGAGAAGCCTCCTGAGATAGCAGCATCCTGAATTCCTCTAAAACTAGGCTCAGACATGTATGCTTAAGTTGAACAGATTTCTTTTTTTTCACTTCAGTAAAGAAGCCATAGTGAGAATTTAAATTCAAATCTTTATATGTTGCTCTGTCATTAAGGGATTCCCATGAAATAAGACAATACATCCTGAATCATATCAGCAATGTAGCTGGAACGCACAGAAAATGAAGAGAAAGATACTTTTCTGTATGAGCAAGGGTATCCAAATTGTGCCTCTATCACCTGAGGTTTGAGAATAGCTTTACTGATTTATTTTAAAAGCTTTTCAGTTCACCTTTAAGCTTTGACTTAAGAAGACAGCGATAATAGCTGCTTCTTACACCAAAGGAGAGAATTAAATGCAAGAGGTATGAGACCCGAAGGTGCAATCCTAGCTAATAGATTTCAGTAAGACAGAAGCACCTTTTTTTATGCAGCCCTACAGTTTCTGCTATGAAATATATATAAATATATAGAGAGAGCAGAAATTTTTGCAACATTTTGCAGTAAGAGGTAGAACATGATTGACTCTCTTTAATATTCACTGTAATAACATGAAGCATGACTGAATTCTCCCGGTATCCTCCTGCATATATTGTCTCATTTCATAGGAATTCTGCTGTGAGAGGGCAGCCTAACAGTGTCTTCATTTAAAAAGCATTACTGCAGTTTCCCAGAGAAGAGAGTAAAGCAGTGCCATTGGAGCCAAAGGTTTGGAATGGATTTGTCTGGAGTGGCAAAAAATTTCAGACCTTTAAGATCCTGGATGCATTTTTTCTGGGTGGTGTTCACCATGCATCCTGGAAGAGCCTCTGCTTACCAGGGCACTTCCTTAGATTTTTCTCCTCCAAGCTCATGTTGTTTGCCTCTTATTCTAACATGACAAAACCCCACAGTGTTTCACTCTCAGGAGGAGTTTCTGATGTGCAGTGCAACTGCTCAGCTCCCTTGTCTCAGGGGTTCTGAGCACCAACTTGCTCCTGTGAGTCTCTCATCCTCTCCTCTGCTAAAAACAGCCTGAAATACTCACTGGTTGCTAAAGGGTTTTCCACATGCCTGCATTCACATGGGAGTAGCTTTGGAGTTCAAGGGAAACAGGTCCTACCTCAAGTCTTATGAGGAGCACTTTCCAGGCCAAATTGTGGTGGACTCCAGGCTGGAGCCAGCAGGTGGGGATGGCAGCTCTCCCTGAAGTTCAGCCTGCACATCTCCAAAGCTTTGTGTCAGCATCTCTCAGCATGTTAACAAGCGGGGACTCACACCTCAAAATTATGATCCAAATGTGGTTGTCTGTTAAAACAGGAAGAATGTGGCTCCTCAGTCACTGCCAGATCTGGATATTACCCCTGAGGTGCCATCCAGCAGCAGTAGTCAGCAGCACAGCCTCTTGCTTCTTTGTGGCAGGAGTCCAACTGAATTTTTTAAATCCAGGTTGAGTGTGTGGTTGTTCACAGGTTTCAGCTAAAAAAGTGTCTTTGAACTTAGAAACAGAACCAGCCCAGCCTGGATTTTCCAGTCATTGAAATGATGAACACAGAGCTGGTGCTGATATTTTTTTCCAGAACATAGATAGGTTTTTAGATATGATGACTGGAACGAGTATTTCTAACAAACAGATTGTCTTGCTTTTTTATCATCTGGTTTTACTTACTACATTTGTGCTATTAATGACTGGTTCAAATGAGAACCAAAAGCCCATATAACCTCTCTTAATTCCTGCATTTACCAACATAGAAGGAAGATCAAACAAAATCTGCAGAGCTCCAGTCATCAAGAAAATAAAATAAAGAGATCTCAGTTACCACAGAGAACAGTGAAGACAACCAATTTATTTGTAGTCTTAGGATACATGTCATGAATGTCACTACTTTGCTCGTGACAAGCTGAAGGAAGGTATCTTTTTTAAGCCTGGAAATCCAGGTTAATGATGAAACTGGATCCAAGATTAAACACTTTCCTGTCTAAAAACTGCACTCCTTGTGTCTGCTGTCACAGGTATTTATAGAGTCTCAGGCATCAGAGCACCTACGGATGCATTGATACTGTCAGGGGGGTGTTGTGCCTGCCTGCTGTTGGATTTCGGTAGATGCAATGCTCTCCTTTGCTCACTGTCTTAGCCCACAGCAGTGACTTTATCCATCAGGGCTTTTTTCAGGGTTTATCTGCTTCTAGCCTCTGCCCATAAATACAGCAGAAGGTAGAGAAATGGTTACATTATGTAGAATGTTCACATTTTCTTCCCAGTGCTGCGCAGGCTGGCTGGGAGCGCAGAGCTGGAGTGTGGATGTCCTAATCACCATCAGGCTAATGGGAAATGGGGGGTTGCTGCAGTGTCCCTGCAGGATGAGGGAAAGTAGACAAGAAAAACATTTCTTTTATTAGTTAAATGAGATTGGAGTGATTACTTTGCTTGAAGATTGCAGCTCTTCTGCAAACTATGATTGAGAAACACTCATCAGTAGTTAGCTGCAGTGGCTGTGGGAGAATCCTGCTGTGATATTTCATTTAATGGCACTCTAAAATTTTCCCTTCTTTTCTGATGGCATCTTTGACATCTATTAGGGGCTATTGTTTCTTTTCCTTAGATGCAGAGAAAACCTTTTGCTATGTTTTGATATCAGAGTACAGTCCAAAACTGGATCTCAGTGTCGAGGCTGATTTTAGGTGCTGAACTGGAATGCTATGAGATCCTTCAGGGCAACACTCTAAAGTGCAGAATTGCCAGTTTCTAGAGGGTGAGCTGCAAGGCTGTCCTCCTCTTTCATTTATCCCTCCACTTAGTCTCATTAGGCAAACAAGAAGCTTAATAAAAGCCACTCAGACTTGAATAAGATTCTTGCTGCATGTTGATATCAGCAGGTATCTCTTCCACAGACGTTAAGTCCAAGCTAAAAGCTCATCCACAAACTTCATTCAGGTTGATTTAGAACTTCAAAAATGAAAATCACAGGCTGCAGCTGGGACTATTAGCCTTGATAAAGCACCCTCTTTCCACTCACTGCAGTCACGTCCTCTCTCTCTTTATCACAGGGATCATAGAAGCATGATTTGTCTCTCTTATTTTGGCAGGTTTTATCCCACCTCCGCTGATCTTCGGGGCTGGGATTGACTCCACGTGTCTGTTCTGGAGCACGTTCTGTGGGGAGCAAGGAGCCTGTGCACTGTATGACAACGTGGTCTACAGATACCTGTATGTCAGCATTGCCATCGCCCTCAAGTCCTTTGCATTCATCCTGTACACAACCACCTGGCAGTGCTTGAGGAAAAACTATAAAAGATACATCAAGAACCACGAAGGTGGTCTCAGCACTAGTGAGTTTTTTGCCTCTACTCTCACCCTAGACAATCTGGGGCGGGACTCGGTGCCCCAAAATCAACCACATAGGACAAAATTTATCTATAACCTTGAAGATCATGAGTGGTGTGAAAATATGGAGTCTGTTTTATAGTGACTGTGGAGGAGTGAACTATATTAATAATACAAGGGTCCTTTTTAATAAAAACAAGGAGAGAGCACGAATGGAAGAAGAAACAACTGCAAAACAGCAACGGCAACACAGGAAACTTTTGTCTTTTTCTCAAAGTCACACCCAGCCAGGATTCTTGGGAACAGAGTCTTTTGATGGGATCACTTGTGACATCCTGCAGGGTGATGGAGAAAGCAGGGAGCCCTTGTGGCTGGGCACCAGCCCCTTTGGTGACAGCACGAGCTTCCAAGAGGGCACCTGCAGAGGTTCAGCGGAGAGTTTGGCACGAGGTGTAGAGAAAGCAAGGTGATGACAGCAAGCTGATAACAGCAGGGTGATAACAGCAAGGTGATAACAGCAATAGGTTCTTTCCCAGTTGAGATGGGGTGTGTGGAGCCCTGCAGGGCTGGCCAGGCTGGGTGCTGCTCCACCCTGCTGCGTCCACAATGGCAAAGAGGGAGCGGTGCTGGAGCCCTTCCACCAGTCACACTCTGTCACCAGCCACGAGCCCAGGATGAATTCCTTGAAAGCTGCTGGAAACCTTCCCAGTGGCCAGCGATGCTGTCAGGGGTATCCAAGTCCTTCCAGGCCTGGCTTATTCACAGATTGCAGCTCCTGTGGCTGTCTGTGAATAACCAGGCTCAGATCTCAAACCCAGTAGAGTTCAAGGCGTTTGCTCACACTTGCCAAACGTGCTGTCATTTTTAAAGGGGGATGAGTTCCAAATACTTATCTGTGTAGTCCTTTAATAAGATGGTTTTTTTGGAATTATTTTCGAGTATGTGTTAACCCTTAAATCGCTGACACTTTTCCATGAGGAGGATTTATTTATGCTAGTTTGGGGAAGGATCCTGTTTAATTCACCCAAATGTAATGTGACTCAAGGGGTTTGTTTAATCCTCTGCATTTTTTATCCATACGCCTTCATTCTAATATGCTACCAAGCCAATGAAGACACATAATATGTTTTTAAAGAAGAGAATGAATGCACTGTGTCTCTATAAAAACAATTGTCTGTTGGAGAATTATAGATAATATGATGATTTACATAATATAGTTTTTTCATATTCTATGTGACTCAGTGAATACATATATATGTGGAGAGGCTGTTGATGTTCTCTCCAGTTTTTAAAGATATATATATATATATAATTTGCAATCTAGAAATTGTGTGGTGGATGTTTTCTTTAAAGTGTGTGTGTGTGCGTGTGCGTGTGTGTGTGTGTACAAGATGAGAGGAATACCGACCTTAATCCTTCAGCCCTCACAACTGGTATTTTATTTTTCACCTGAGAAATTCCACTGACTTTCAGTGGGAGCCATGTGAGGAGGATGGAATAATCTCTCCTGTATGCCACATTTTGTTTGTACATGTGGGAATAGTGTCCCTCTGGAAGGCTGGGTTATGGGAGCAGAGGTTGGCCAACATTGAGCAGCTCAAACTTCCATTCAGCTCCCCACAAAGCATCCATGCAGGAGCAGATTTGGCTTGGCTCCTGCAGTGCAGTCTTACCTAAACCTGCAAAAACCATGGGGAAATTTTCGTCTGATTACAAGAAACGTGGGGGTCAGGCTTATTTTGTATGCACACTTTTGTTTTCCAAAACATTCCTGCTGGGAAGCAATGCAAATTGGTGGCATTTGATGAGTTCTTTTCCCAGGAAGCAGACTTGTTTCCGATGGACTAAATGTCAGAAGGGCTTTAAGGGTTAGCACCATAATTAAGAGTTCCTTTTTTGTGTGTGAATTTCGAAGCTGTTGTGAACTTGAGGATGTTTAGAGGAGTAACCTGGCATGTTGAGTCAAATGCTGGATGTCACTTCCATGCAGGTGGCAGAGGGGCTGATCTTCCCCAAGTCCTTGTCCATTGCTGCAGTGGACACCCCAGAGCTGGCACAATTACACAGGGTGGATAACTTGTCACTCATGTTCAGCACATTTTTAGCACACTTTTCTCTTATCCAGCTTTGCAACATGGGTGTGGAGTATCAAACTGCTTCCACTTGATTGAATTTATATGTGTGCTTGCAGCTTATGCACAGAATTACATGTTCAGCAACAATAAGGGCAGGAAAAAAGGGTGTATCAAATAAACTCCATTGTGCCAAATACTCAACAAATATTGTAATTGCAGATATTTAATTCTTGGGTTTCAGCCATGTTAAGGATCACTCAATTGATGAAGGAGATTAAGAAAAAAAAATTAAGCTATGCAGTGCCATTGTTATGTTGGGTGGTAAATGATGCTTTTTAGACCATTATGTTGGTTTAGTATATCCTACCTGCTAAAATAGAGAAACTGCATCCATAAAACAATGAATTCAGAAAAGGCACAGGGTGCATAACTGTCTCATAAAATATATATAATTGTCAAGAATAAGCCTTTGAAATCATTCTGTACAGTTCTCTTCATTCTGCAGATTTATTACTTAGACTGCTGTCTTTCCAAATGTTAGCTCATAATTTTATACTATACACACACTTTCAGACTCCAAAACAAATGTCACACAATAGAACCTTTCTAAAAGCCTGCTTGCTTGAAATTTCATAACCCCTTTCACAATTTCATGATTTTCCCCTCTGAAATTCCAAGGTGAAGGAGAATAGCATGCTGATTGATATGATGTAAAACAAACTCCCAGTGTTCATGAGCTGTGGTTTGTTGCTGCAGTCAAAAGTCTCCCTTGACCGGAGTTATAGAAACAGGATTCCAGGGCACATAACATTTTCATTTTTGTTTTTCTTTACTTTTTTCATTTGATCTCTTCTTGTATTATGTGTGGGAGATGCAGTTGAATGGGGTTACTTATGTTATTTTTAAGCTGTAACTTGAAATTCCTGCATGATTGTTTTTTATTTCTTTTGATAATGGAACTCTTGAAAATCTCTTCCCCCATCCCACTCTTTTCTTTTTTTTTTTTTCCCCTAGGGTTAGGTCTGATGCCTGCATCGTGAAGGGCTTTGCTGTCAGTGCTTTGGTACAGATTTAAGAACAGATCCTTAGTTGAAAGAAAATACACAGACCAAACCCTTCATCCACACCAGCAGGCATTTGGGGTTTTTTTTCTGATTTCAGAACCACAAGCCATTTTTGCCTGCAACCCAGTTTTTGTTACAGAATAACAAAAGAAGAGTGTCAGACATCCTCCTTCTTCCCAAACTGTGTTATGGGCCTTGACCTGTCAGCACTTCACCTCCATCCTGCAACTGCCTTAACCATGCAGGAAACTCAAAAAAACAAGGATGGAGTTAGAAAAACACCCATTAACAGGAACAGGGGCATGCTCTGAGCCATGTGGTCCAGATCCAGTGGTGGAAATTGTTTCTTCATATTCAAGGGCATTGAAATTGAGGGGTTTATTGAGGTCTCAGTCTCAGCAGAAATGTTCTTTTGGCGTTTCAAAGCACTGTGTTCACCATGTGGCTGTCTGCTAAGGAATGGGATGTTTGGAAAAACAAACTACTTGAGATTCTCTGGGATTGACCAGTTGCCTTGCATGACTTCAGGTTGGGGTTTCCTTTCCCTTGCTCAGATCCCACCTTGGAATAGCCCCAGTGGGATCAAAAGGGGACCCCAATTGGTGCAGATGACACTGGAATTGTTTTCTTTGCACCCTTGTTAACAAGGTGATGCATTTCCAGAACATTCTTTTAATGCCTATAGAAATCATCCATTTTTCTGACTTCACCCAGCACATCTTCGATGTAGAGTGGGATTGAAAAGTCCATCACTTGAATCAGCACTTGAATATCACAAACCTTCTATTCTTGGCAGGTCAGCTCAATAACAGGGACCTCCCTCTGCCATTTCCCTCTGAGATGCACTGAACTCCTTGGTGCTGCTGCTCTTCATCATGGTTGGGTCTCACCTTGCTCAGAAGGTGAGAAGGGAAAGATGCAGAGAGGAATTAGCTTCCATTATCTGACTTAGCTACACTTCAAAGTGCTTCCAAATTGAACTGATGGTCTGCAGACATTTGGAAAGTGATTGGAGTATTTCCAAATGGCTGAGATGCATTTACTTCTTTTGCCTTGCAAAAAAAAAAAAAAATTAAAAATTAAGGGAATGAATGTGATTTGAACCCCCTCCTATCCCCATCAGAGTTTTATGTTCATCACATGCAGTGGAGGCAATGTGCTTAAGGTTCACCTTTGTGTCTCAGACAGACTGACATTTTTCCTCAGTAAATGAGGTTTTGGGACACAGAAAGGCAACTCCAAGCAGCAGTTTCACTCCACAGCCAACCCACAACAACCTGAAGCCTACCAGCACTGTGAAGCTTTAGCCCCCAGGCCAGCCACAGCTGTTGCTGCCATATGAGAGTTTGTCACAGCTGGGTGTGCTTGGCTTGGTATTTTCTTCAGGCTGTGGCATTCTTGGTGTGATGTTTGCTTTATTCTTGGCAGGTGATGTGGGGAATTGTCAGTATAAAAGGCACATGCAAATGCTTCACTGGACTGATGTGATAACAGCTTTGTTTCTTTATTCACAAGAGTTTCCAGACTTACTCCTGCTCTGCCTTTAAATGCAGCTGTGCTCATCTATCCCCCTAATTCCATGTGAACTGTGTTTGCAGACAGCAGCAGGTTTGTTGTTGTTCTCTCTCTAGATGTGATTAATATGTGCAGAGCTCACAAGCCTCCTGTGCTTAGGGCAGAGCACCCCTGATTACAAGCAATAATACTGACCTGCTCTGGTTTGCAATAGGGCTTCTGGCTTTTCCTACTCAGTCTGGGTTCACCTCTCCAAGCATCCACACTGCTGCTGTGCCTCACCTGTTTTGTTGGCAGCCAATTTAGAATTGGTGGAATATAGGCAGCAGTTTATTTAAGATAAGAACCTTTGGTGTGATCCAGGTTCAGCCATGCTTATCTGATGGTTGAGACTCATCCAAGGAGGAAAGGAGGAAAGTAACTGAGCCACTCAGTGTCTCTGTAAGGATTATCCACCCTTCCCTGCTCCTGGACAGCCCTACCTCCACCACACCCATGGTTTGTGGGTGTTTTCTTCCAAATTGAACATCAGCTTCCTTTCTCTAGCCACAGTTCCTCCTTCCCCCAGTGGCAAAGCACAAGCTTGGCTCTACCAAGGTATCCAGAGGCATTTAAATTTGCCTGGCATGCCAGCAGGTCTCACTTAGTTTTACATATGTTCAAAATGTTATAGTTTGTTCTGCTTATATCCCCTAAATCTATAACCTTTAGGCTGCAAATGATGTTCTCTATCATTCCATTGACATTTCTAGCCAATCTGAGTCTTAATACAATTGCTTTGCTGAAAAATGGCCTTTCAGCAGTTCTTAGACATGAGGTACTTCTTTATTAACTAGTGATGCCAAGTAAAATCTTTGGCCATTGTCTGTTCCCTGAATTCAGGGGAGCAGAAGGAGGCTGTGCCTGCCCAGCAGCAATACTGATGCTTCCTGGGGCAGAGTGTGAACATGGACTGCTTGTCCTTCAGCTTCAGGCTTGCCTTGGCTGCTTGGCTCTGAGCATCTCTTGGTCCCAAAAGGACACAGGGAATTCAGGAGAAGCTGTGTGGACAGAGCAATCAGTTTAGATGGCTGCCAGAGTAGGACTTGAGGCTGTTTGTAGTGTTTATGTTGTTTTGTTTGTCAAAGCTTTGCTTCAATCTGTCTTTGTTTGATGAATGGAGTGACTCCAGGGAGGGGGTCTGTGGGATGGGATGAGTTTGTGATGTTTCCCCCATTTATTCAGATTAAGTGTGGCAGAGCAGGGTGTCCAACCCTAAGAAGGAAAGGCTTTGTCATACCCTGAACAGTTTGTAGTGCTGGATTTGTTCTGCACAAAATTGGTATCTGCATATGGCAAGAAGCAATAAGAAACTTGTCAGCTGCAACTTGGTAAATAATTTATAGCAACTTCATACAGTAATTTTCTCTTTTATTTTGTCCTTGCAAATTGCTGAGAAAACCAAGAAAATACCTCCAGTGTATTTGGAAGGTTATTTCTGCATATCATCTGTGGTCTGGAGAAGCTGGAAAAGCTTTCTTGTAATTCATACACAGGGATTTGTTCTGGATGGACATAAAACTCACAGGGGATATTTCTGCTCCCTGAGTTCCCTAAGCTGGAATTTTCTCATCAGTAAAAATATTTAGTTCAGAAGTTTGTGGTTAGGAATTGAGTAAGAGGATCCTTGCTCAGTGTCAGCAGGCTGAGCGCCGCTGGACGCGCCGCGCTCCAGGACAGCCCAAGTGCTGGCTTCCCACTCACAGTCCTCTTCCCGGGAATATTCTCTCAGAGATGCTTGAAATTCTCAGCCTCTCCCAGTATTCCTACTGGTTAAAGCACTCATTTCAGTAATTGCTGAGAGCAAACACCAGAAGGGTATGAACCCAGGCAACAGCGAATTGGTATTGAGGTGAAGCAGGTGGTGTAAATTTTATTTGCAATGTTTGCACAGCTCCTGGATCAGAAGCAGAATCCTCTGGGGCATCAAGAGAGTTGCATATGGCCTAACATATCTTAGTTCTTCCCAAGTGAATTGCCTGTGGGTGGGACAGCAAAAGGCATCTTTCTCTGCCACGGATACCTGAGCCCCCCAAACCCGTTTTCTCTTGCAGTAGGGCATCGCACAAACAGCAGTGCATTTACCCCTCAGTGCAAACAGTGCTGTGCTTTTGGTGCCTCACAACTCTAACTGTGAACTTGAAAGGAAGAAACGACCCCTGCTCTTCACCCGTGACCCTTCCTGCCTGACCAGAGGAGGAGGAGGATGATTCCTTGTGGAGACTCACAACCGTTTTCCCAAAGTCTTACTGCAGCAGGACCAAATGGTGCTCTGTGATCACCATGGGTGGCCTATTCCCTGTGCTAGGGGTCTGTAGCTCAGCTGCAGCCCCACGTTGCCTTCACGGTGTTCTGGTGCAAAGCATGGTGAGGAGGCTGCACATGGACTGCCCCTGACAAGTGCTGAGGTCTGCCAGTGGTCTGTGACCACCAAAGTTTTGGAGTCTCCACGTTAGCCCATGAGAGCAGCTTCCCTCCCCTGGTTTTGGGGAAGAGCCATCCCAGAGCAGGTTCAGGGGGAAACTGGAGCAGCGCTGGGACCGCACAACAGGGAGCTCACATCCATAGGGAGGAGGGGGTGGGATGGAGCAGAGGAAGAGCTGTGACATTTTAGAACCCATAGTGCCTACCACTGCAAATGGAACGCTGTATTGTATTATATTACACGTGACTACCATGTAAATAAAGTACAATAAATGTGGTGTTCGTTAGGATTTTGATACAAGTCCAATGCAGTCTGCAGAAATGGTTTTTTTCCCTGCTGTATGTACTTATATCACATTCCAGGCACGGGGACATTTGGAGTCGTGGGAGCTGACAATGCATAAATGGCATTAGATGGGGCATGGTTGCAGTAGGGCTGTTCTGAAATTCCTTTTGCCTCGTGCAGGTGAGACACGAGCACCATCTGAAATCAGTTTACACAGGCAGGAGGAGAGCAGCTCTGGATGTGGTTCATGGGCAGAAGAGACTGCCCAGCCCGTCCTTGGCCATGCCTCATTCATGGTGGAGAAACAGCCAGGTTTCAGTGGCTGATCTTTATTTCCTTGTTTTCCTGCTCTAGAGGTTGACCAGCAGCTCATGCCCTGCCTGTGTAACCTGGTTATTCCCCACCCCTGACAACCCTCAGTGGCAGCTACACATGAGCAACCTCAAGAGCTTAAAATTCAAAGCATATTGAGAAAGCTTGACCAGCTGGTTCCTCTGTGTCTCTGACAGAGATTGAGGGGCTTGGGGTTTTGGCTAGCAAGAATATTAGGAACCTACTTTGTTCCTTAACTCACTCCCTTATCCGTCATTCTCTTTCTCCATAGTGTAAATAAGAAAAAAAATACATTTTCACGAGGCAGGCCTGCCATGTGCCCTCCAAATCCTGATGCATCTCTTGACTGGGTTGTTGGTGGGAGTTCCTCTGGGCTTCAGAAGCTCAGGACTTCTCTGACAAGTGTTTGCAGCTGGTGTGTGGGTGCAATCTCCCCTCAGTGCATGGAGAGTGCTTCCACACTGCTTGTCTTGCTGGAGACAACACCACCCCATGCACTTTGTCACACCTGTGCTTGAAACCCAGCTGCAGAGCTCTGTGCAGGGTGCACAGCCCTGGAGGAGTGTTTACCTGCCTCTGTACCAGACCAGTCCGTGGTGTTTGTCCCTCAAGCCATTGCTGTCCTCCACAGTCACCTGGGCAGAGCAGCATTTGTGGGTTCTGGAGAAGAGGAGGTCTGTCCTTCCTGCACAGAACATCCCCACAAATGGTCTGTGGCACCTGGATGAGCCCACGTGCCACTGCCAGAGCAGCATTTGTGGGTGCTGGAGAAGGTCCTTCCTGCACAGAACATCCCCACAAATGGTCTGTAGCACCTGGATGAGCCCACGTGCCACTGCCCCTTCTTGGGCTGGGGGTTTCTGTTTCCCTTCCTGTTTTCCTTTCCTGCCCAAGGGAAAGTGGTCCTCAGAAAGGTCTTTGAACTGTGCTGGTAATTTGACTGCTGGTAATTTTTCAGATGTTTAGCAGCACTTCCAAAATAAACCAAAACCTGGTTTGGAAAAGGAAATGTTTCACTGTACAATTGACTTTAAAAAAAAAAGAGAAGCCACATGCTCGATATATTTTGAGTACTGTGTTCTGTATTTTTGCAGCTTATATTTTCCAGATGAGCAGTTTAGAAATATGTGATGTGAAATACATACTGTAAGTTTGCTGTAAATGATATTAAAAACACTATTTTCATTCTTGTCCTGTCTCACTGGATGATCTCTTTGGTTCTCCCAGGTTGGCTGGCTGGGCTCTGGCTGTTCCAGAAGGTTCTCAGCCTCAGTAAAAGCAGGGTTGAGAGTGCAGGTTGGAGGTTTGCTAGAAATAACAGTGGGGGTGAATGTGTTCTGTGGATCTGCAGTGCCTTCAGGGGGAAGTCCAGTGAAGCAGTGGTTGTGGCAGAGAAGGTAGGGAAGGTTTTGGGGAAGGGCAAAATGAAGTTTAATGGATGGAGAAAGGAAAGAGAGAACAAGGGCATCCTAAATTATTGCGTAACTGAAGAACTTGAACACCTGGAAGACACTAAAACGAGGAGGAGCTCAGAGGAAACGTGATTTGAGCAGGAAAATGCTGGATGTGTCGGTGATGATGAATATGTCTCACACTCTTTGTGTCAGTTCAGCTGTAGAGGGGGGGGGGGGAAAGAGCTTTTAGCTGAAATAGCAACAGCTGAGTGAAGTGGCTGAGCCCTGCCATGCACTCTGAGCCCCTGCAGCTGCAGAAGCTTCTCCATCTCCATCAGTTGGAGCAGGCCCAGAGGGTGACACATTCCTGAGGATTCAGTGACACACACTTCCTCCTGTTCCAGCTGCTGTACTGGTCAGAATAAAAGCAATTACTTCTTTGACCCTTTATTTTCAAATGCTTCAAATCTGGTGTATCAAAGTTTTCTCCTGAAGCTTCGACAAAATTATGCTAAATGAGGCAATTGCATTCCAACTGAGTTGAATATTCACTTATTTCTTGTTTGTTCCATTTTTTATCTTCCCCTGTTCCAGTTCCCTCTTCTGAAAGGCAGTGAGCAAAACAAAGATTATAAGTCAGAAAACAAACAAACAAAAAAAAACCAACCAATTTTGTTGCACAGGAGTTGAATCCAACCACAGTTGCTTTGAATTCACTTTCCAACAACAGGGGCTTTGGAGAATAGTTCAGGAGGAATGAAGGAGGAAGCCTGGGAAAAAAAATGTTTTGTTAAACGTTGACAGCAAAGAATCTTTTTATTTATTTCACTTCATTGCTTTTCCTCAGCCCAGCCCCTGGTAGTGTGGAGGTTTGTGCAAGCTCCCTCTGAAGGCAGCGTTCCTGCTTGATCCTCCGGCCATGCCTGGCAGGTCCCCTTGTCCCCCACACTGGGTGAACTCACCAGCACACATCACACCCAGCATTTCAGAGCCTCCTTTAGCCAGCCTAGACCTTTCCTTTTTGCTGCTACCTCTAACAGAATCTGGTTAATTGGGTATTTACCGAGCTGTATTCTGTTGTGGGTGCAGACTATTAACCTTTATGTCACCTAGAAGAGATTACACCTGGTAAAGTTAATGTTTTGAGACTGGGAGGTTAATGTGTCACTCAGTGCTCAGCCCTCCCTCAATTAGCAGCAGGGCCCATGTGTGGCTGTGGCTGTGCTTTAATTAGAAAGGACTCACAGTTGGGTCACATCAACAGCATCAGTTTGCTGCCCCTTTCAGCCTTCTCTGATCCTTCTCCTCCTTGGGTAAGTTTTGATGTTGTGGTGCCCAGCCCAGGGATGCTGGAACCTCTCCTAAGGCACCCTGAGCTGGGTCTAAGGTGATGCCTATCGCTGGCTGGGGGTCTATGCACAAATCACAAACGGGACGGGGCTGCTGCGGGACGTGCCTGGAGCTGTTTGATTTTCCAGCATCAGTCTCATTACATGGTTATGACAATGGGAAGATGCCACCAGCTCACATCTCAGGCAGCAGACTAAGAACTTAATGTTACAACTTACTTTATAAGTTTTTTGACCAATCACACAAAGCAAAAGCACATTGACAGTAGTTCTATCCAACCACTGTAAGCACACGTACCTTTGGTAAAACAATGCTTGCTTATTTCAAATACAATACCTGCTTGTGAGCCTTAAAACACAATGCACGGAGCTCCATTATTAAGCTTCAAACTTCCTAGATAAACTTGCTAGATAAACTTTTCTGTAGCTTAGGGAGTTATTCTAGACAAGCATTAATACACAGACCATTGTTCTATTTGTCCTTGCTTTTCTACTTTTTAAATAATTTTTCTGCTGACCAATCTCATGGCTGCTGCTTAGCTGTAATCACAGTTCTGCTGTATCTGAGGCCTGCCTTTTGCAGCTTGCCCAAAATCCTTTAATTTTGTAGATTCCCACAGTGCCTGGTGATGAACTCTGGTGAGCTCCAAGTGGAGAAGGTTGTGATGTTCCAGGCAGAAGGTTTTAGCTCTGCCCCAGCTCTGCTCCGCTCCTGAAGCATCCTTTAGATGATCTGTGCACTCCTGAGCTGGCTGAGTGTTCTGGAGGGTTTGGGAGAGCCTGGTTTGGTTTTCTTTTGTGTTGTTCCCTGTGCTGGGAGCAGCCCAGGCTGTGTGTGACTGCAGAGAGCACTCTGGTGCTCTGAAATTGGGATTTTGGAAGGATAAAACACAACATTAGAATAGTGACTCTCTACCACAAACCTTCTTTGCAGAGCCTTTCTCAGCCAGCCAGACAAGAGGGACGGATCCCATGTTCATGGCAGGGCAAAGTTGGATGTTTATCTCATTTCTGTTTTCCTGTCACTCCTGTGATAAATAGGTGTCCTTCCACAAAAATGCCTTTGGCTCTGCAGGCAAAATGCAAAACCAAACTGCTGCATACAGCCAGTCAGAATATTCCCTGTGAGGGGGAAAAAAATGTAATTTCCTCCAAATTATGACTTTTTGTGGGAATATCTCCGTTTCAGTGCTATTTCATTCAAACAAAAGCTGATGAGCTCGCAGTATCTTGTTGAAATTGGAGCATTTAGAGTTTTCTTTGGGAAACTGTAGCTTGAATTTTTTTCAGCATATAAAATAAATTGGAGTATTTGGGCTTTTATCAAAATGAAATGTTTTGATTGCCTTCAGGCAATATTTTCTGCTTAACATTACACTTCTGTGGAAAGTCTGAAATTCAGTGTTTTGTTCTATTTTGAGACACAAGTGCACATAAACCTTCTGGAACTTTTCACAGATGCCTTTTTCCAATTCAGACCCCACCAGAAAAATACTTTGAGAGCCTGGTGGTCGCCTGGGACATGGGAGCAGGCACAGCTGCTGTGAGGGAATGCAGGAGCACACAGCCACCATGCTCTGGCCAGGCAGTGTGAGGATGAATCCTCCTTCTGAGCAATTAAAGGTTTATCCATGGCTCAGCTTCCTTTTTCCATTGATCCAGCCTTTGAGAGAATAACTATTTTAAAATCAAAGCTAATGGTGCATCTTTTTTTCCTGTTAGCTTGAGGCCAGCGTTGGTTTTAAAATTGGCTTTTTGTCTGCTCTTTTGCAAATTTGCATCTTCCCTCCCTGGCAGGGGAAGATGCTTGGGCAGGGCTCATCCTCAGCCTGGGAGCTCCATGTTCAGGGCCTGAGCCTGCAGAGCCCCAGCCTGTATTTTTTGGAATGCAGAGCTCTCAGTAGGAGGCTCCTTATTTTGGGAGTGAAAATGCATAAATCTGAAGGGGAGCTGTAGCAATGGGGTGTTTTTACTGGCCCTTGTAGGTGTGAAAGAACTGCTTGGGGAGACAAAGAGCAGCTCAGGGGGGTTTGCTCCCTGCCTGAGGTCCATGGGGCTGGCTGGCTGTCGGGAGCATTAGCTCAGCGCAAGGACCTTGTGGCTGCCTCTGCTCTTCTGCAGGGCCTTTCCTCCACCTCTCAGGCTGTTCAGTCCATTAGTCACCTCACTGGCCTCAAATAAAGGAATTTGAGGCTTTCATTAGAAGTCTTGAGCCTGGGAAGCTGATGCTCAGCAGATGGCCCATTTTCACCTTTAGGAGATGGCCAGAAAGAATAAAAATGGTCTCATTATGCAGCAGGTTAGGAAAATTTCTGCTGAGAGGCAGGAGAGCAAAGGGGATGGAGATTTTTATCTTACTCTCAGGTGGGCTCAGGATGGCAGTGAGGAGTGAATGTGCCCCAAAGGCTGCAGAGCAAAGGGATCCTCAGGCTGCTGCCAGCAAATGAGTGCAGAAATCCAGGAGTCTAAGAAATGCTTGGGATGAAGTGGACCCTCCTCCAGAGTTTCTGTCTTACAGGTGGTTTCTGGAATTAAACTTGCCTCTCCAACCCTCCCTTCATGTGCAGGAGGAAAGGGACTGCTGAGGCAATCATATGAATGACTGATATGATGATGTTTTTGTGGCAACCCTTAGAGCATGCTGGAGCCACCCTTGGATTAATTAGGAATGCTTTCACCTGAAATCCTGGAGACCTTTTCCTGCAAGCCTTGGGTGTATACAAAACATCTTCCCCATTCAGGACATGTACAAATTCCCCACAGAAATCAGCACTCATCCAGAGCTAACACCCCCACACATCTTCCAAAGGTGTCTGAAAGGAGCAGAGCAGCTTGAGAGACATCTAGATTTCTGTATGAAGCCAGAACATAACCCAGCCTTTGTTGAAATGACACAGAGCTGTTTGACTTACTTTTTATTTCTTTTCCAATATTGTGGAAACATGCTGCTGGACCATAAATGCCTCTGGAGATGCAGAAGAGGGTGCTGAGCTGCAAACCAAAACCTGCTCAGCACAAGAACACTCTTTGTAGCTAAAGATAAGGTTTTAGGGGGCTCTCTTTGCCTTTCTATTACTCCTAATCTGTTTCACTGTGGGTCATAAAGCCTGGTGTGCTGAGTTTTTCAAGTGCCATTAGTTTATGGGCTTGTTAACAGAAAGGATTTTGTTGGTCTTTCATGGTCTGAATCTCATTGAACCGGAGATCCCTTGGTGTAGTTTTGATGGCAGAGGAGAATCAGGTTAATAACATTTAGGATCACCTTTCAGAAAATATTATTTGAGCTGGTTCCCTTTCCCAGCTGGTTCCCTCCTTTCTCTGCTCTCTTGCTGCCATTGCTGGTGTTTGCTACCTGGTACCTCTGGAGCTGTGTTTATGTGGTCATAGCTTGGGTTAAAGCTTTAGAAACATGCAGGGCAACCACATTTGGGGGCTGCATGCAGGAGAAGGTGAAGGAGTCTGCAAGAAGCGTGGGTTTTTTTGTTTGTTTTTGCATGTGTATCTCCATACAGAGCTGCAGATGGGAATGCCAGGGTGTTTAAAAGCCAGGGGACAAAAACCAAGTTAGACTTTTTAAAGCATTGTTAGAGCACAGCAGGCCCAGTGATGGCAGAGATGTGAGACAATAAAAGGGCGAATCAGTTAATTAGGATGTTTGGTTAATATACTGCTGCAGTCAAAACTCCTCTGCTGGCAGTGCTGCCTGCCAGTGTGAGCAGAGGGAGACCTGAAGAGGACAAGTGTTGTGGGGGCTGGAAATAGAGCTGTGTGTTTCAGCAAGGGCAGGGAAAAAACACCCAGAGGAAAGTCTTCAACAAAGAACTTCCAGAAGTTTGTAAGTAGCTCTTGATCCACTTCATACATTCTGCCTGGGACTTTTCATACAGCTACTGCTGCTGAAGGAGCCTTTTGATGGCTAAAACTCAGAGACAGCCTGGCCTGCCATCCTGCACCTTTTAGTGCTTCTCCAGCTTTCTAGTCAAGTGCAAACAAGTGCAATGCACCAGGAAGAAAAGTTTTGGGTTATTTCTGGGGAAAGCAGTCTTAGAACCTACTGCCTGCTTTCATTCATCTCCTTTCTCATAGGAGAGAGCAGAGACCTTGCTGATTTCAGTAAGACATTTCTCTTAAAAGGTAACAACCTCTGCAGCAGCCTGTGTTTTGATGGGACATTCTTAAGATCTAAGACACAGACACCCGAGACCTTTCCTTTCTTTAGAGAGGTGAAAATGAGGTTTTTTGCCTTCTGGAAGCTCTGTATAACTAAACAACCTATTGACTTTGCCTGCTCCAAGGTGTCTGCTTTCTCAGGATGTATTAAACATGACAGACACTCCTCTAGTCCCAGGCAGTGCAGCATTAACCATGTCTGTGCTCTTCCCAATGGCCAAACTGACACGAAGGAGCAGAGGGACACTTGTAGCTACACACACTACATAAATAGGTCAAAAATAAATGCTTTAGAGAGCAGAGTAAATGACTTTGCTCTCATCCATGCTGCCTCACACGGCACCATCTCATCAATATCTTCCTCTCTATGACAACCCTGAGAAAAACAAGGCAATTGAGGAGTGAAAGAGGTTATTTAAACAAGAATGCCGAGTGCCTTGCTGAAGTAACTCTTGTTCATTATTGATCTGCTGGGATGGTTTTGGATGCACTTTATAGAGCAACAGGTTAAAAAAAAAAAAAAATAATGAAACCAAGAAACAAAAGACCACACTGGAATCCTGAGCAGCTGAGCTCAGGCTGCACAGAGCTGCTTGTCACCATGGAGGAGCTGCCTCAGGTGAGGTGGTGGGAACAGGCTGGGGCAGGTGTAGCCAGAACCCAGAGAAATATCTTTTAGACTTGTTACAGTGCAGATTTTATTCCATCTTTAACAACTGGGTCTGAAGGTGCTGTGCTTTTAAGAGCTGCTCTCTCATCAGCTTTGGGTCAGACTGGCTTTGGCACACAGGTCTCCATCCCACTCTGCAGGACCAAAGAAGTTCCTCTTCCTCTTAATCAACTTTTCCTATTTTTATTGAATGGGCTGTGTTTCAAATGCTGCAACAAGTCCAGACAGGTGGCCATTTCACAGTTACAGTAAATAATTTACATGACAAATTGAGACCTGTCCCTTGGTCCTGTATTATTCATGAAAGAACAGGCTTGTTTTTTATGACAATGTTGCTTATTCAAACACAGTCTGTGATGTATCTCAGTCCTCGAGTTCATTTCTATGGCACCTGGCTGTTTGCCAGCCTTTTGTTGCTATTTTCTGGTTTGCAAAATGTATTACTTAGATTGTATTTCTTCAATTCACTCTCTGAGGGACTGAAACTTTTATACACCACAAAGATTTCTTTGTAGTGAAACTCAAATGCATATTTCTGAGCATTTTCCTTTGTACACTTGGTCTTGCACACAAAAGTATCATTTGTATGAAGATTCGTGGCAAAGGGCAGGAATATCCCCAAGGAAAACACTTGAGCACCATTTATATAAATCCTCACAAACACTTCCCTGTTGTTTGCTCATTTTGGCTTGTGCAGGTCTCACCCATGGGGTTTAGAGATGTGAGGGTTGGGCTCCCTGGTGACCTCTGTTATCTCTGAGCATCTCTAATCCTGTTCATTTTATGGAGGTGGGGAGGACACTACTGCATACCCCAGCTGCTCACTGAATTTCTGAGGTGGAGATCTTTTTGGGAAGACACAAGTGTGGCTGGAGCACAGGAGTCACCTCTCAGTCCCTTACACACTTCCACTGAGCCTTGTTTCCTCACACCCTCACTCTTCACCCGTAAAATGGGAAAATAACAATTCCCTTTTCTCAGATACCTTTCCCTTGTCCTGTTAGCTCACCCTGCAAATGCTACAAGACACAGATCCAGGGTCATCTTTACACCCATTTGTACAAATTAACCCTCATCCCAACAATGACAAATAAACCTTCAATATCTGTGTGACACCAGGCAATGTGAGAGCACTGAAACACAAATCCAGCCTTTTGTATTAATTTATATACTGCAGAAATATCTTCTACAGGGGATAATTGACCCTGGTTGCTCATACCCAGCTGATTTGCTGCCTCCATGCTTGATTGAGTAATTGATGGTGCTCTCTGTTTGCATTCATCCCCTGAAATAAAGTGTGTATAAAAATTAATTATATCTGCTCCATCCCCTGAAAATAATCCCGTTGTAAATTAGTGAGAAATTAAAGATAACATTATCTATTTCTTCTTCTGGGAATGTGTGGTCACAGCCTTGAAAAAGTTAAAATTCAAGTGAGAAAACTGCCCAAGCATGTTATTAATGCCCTCTATGTCTTGAGAAAAGCATTGATTTATTTGCTACCATGATCCCTTTGGATGAAAAGGGTCATGGGTTATTTACAAACAAGTGTTATTTCTCCAGCTGTCATTATTCAGAATTGTGATGGAGGAAGCTCTTTATTTTCCTTACATTTCTTTCTGTGTTTGAGAAGGCTCCAATTTGTTGGATCTCTGCTTTTGATGCAGAATTCCTTTAAAAGCCAGAGGATTCACCAAGCCCTCTCAGGGGGTGATGAGACTGCTGATCTAATTAGGAAAGGATTGGAGCATTGCAGTCTCCTCAGACGACTTCACTAGAAATTGTGGGAGCAGAGATGCTTTTGAAATTCAGTCTGTGCATCCTTTATGTGTCTCTGGTCCACAAGACCTCCAAGGAAGCCCCAGGACACCACAGAAAGTGGCAGCATCAGCACAGGATTAGCAGAATTTGTGGTTTCTGAAGATAGTTTCAGCTTTCACATGAGACCAAAGCAAGTGCTTTGATCATTTAACATCATGAGCCATCCTCTGCCATTTCTGACAAATGCCAGGTGCTAATTTTGCCTGAAAATGCCCTGCAGTGGAATCTGAATATTTTATCTCTGTGTACACGTTCTTCTTTATTTTTTTGGGCAGTGAAGCTACTTTGGTTATATTGGTGGCAATTTTTTTTTTTTCTTTTCCCTCATGGAGGTACTCCCCAAGAATGACCCCAAGAAGAAATTTAGGATTGTAATGTTTGGGTTCTTGGAGGAAACCTGATTTTCTGAGAACGTCAGCTGCAAGAGTCAGGGCATCCTACCCATTTAATATTTTGAAGAGCAGGGGAGCTGAGCTCAGCAGCACTGTCCCTTTGGGCTGTGAGGGATGGGAAGGATGAAATGGATCATTCAAGTCAGGAGTGAAGGGCATCAGTAGGGACTTGCAGAATCGGGTCTGGAGCAAAACTAAGGTGTGTTGACAGAGGTTTTTTGGGGATCTTGGAGTTGAGTGAATGCAGCAAATAATTTTGCTTTGAAGTGGGGAATGAGCAGAGCTCCTGCAGTGCTCCAGGAGGGGAGGAGAGAGGCACCCCAGGCCCTCCCAGAGCTGAGAGAGGATGAGGGCAGGGCCAGCCAGAGGTGCCTGTGAGGAGCCAAGTGCCTCTGCAAGCTGTGCCAGGGGGTGCCTTTGCACAGAACTCCGTACGTTCCGGCTGGGCCACTTCTCCCTTCATCCACAGCATCCAAGCAGCGAGATCAGCAGGAAGGTGTGTTTGCCCAGGGCCAAATCCAGCTCTGCTCTCATCACCAGCACTGAGGACTGCCTGCTGAATTCATACCCAACTGTTTATCCACAAAAGCAATGCTCCTGTGGATTCAGCACAGGAAATGACAACCCAGCCCTGTACTCAGGCATCTTGTGCTTTCTGCTGCTGCTCTGCTAACCAGATTAGGTTCCCCTGCTGCCTTATTCATTTTGCACTCATTAAATCTAAATTTAGAAATGAAGGCAACTCTTCTCCCCTCTGGGAAAGGTAGTAGGGAGAGTCCTTGTTGCAACAAGCCGTGAGGAGGAAAAAAATAGCATCTAGATTTTCTCTCCTGTGAGATGGAAATGGAAATGTTTCTGCTGAGCAGAGAAAGAAACTTGTGTCCACTTCCCTTCTGCACAGAGCACTTGTTGGATCCTGGATCTAAAGAGATTTGTGCAAATTGTTGCAAGCATGCAGCAAAAGGTTTATTTGACCCAAATCACAGGCATGTAGCAGTGGCAGGAGATGATATTTGCTCTGGCCAGATCTAGAGGAGTTGTGGCCTGCTGCTGAGTTTGGAGTTTGGGCTTATCTCCAGCACTACCCTGGCAGATGGGCAGCAGCTCCCAGATTTCAGCTGAAGAGGCAAATGCAGAGATATTTCTTCCTCTCCCTGACCTTTAATAATCAATGATGTCAGCATTTTATGACAAAAAAAATAAAAAGTAATTGTGGTGTAAAATCTGCCTTCAGGTTCTTAGAAGCAAGAAGTGGTGGGCAAGAGGGCTGAGCTCCCCCAATGGCCATCCCAGCTGGGCTCCCCTCCAGCTGTGCCTTTGCTCACAGCTGGCACGAGGGGGAAGAGCTCAGGTCTTCAAATGCCATCACAATAGCAGGGAACCTCTGAAGGATGTGAGAAATCTGTGTGCATAGGTAAATGTGAGCAGCAGTGTAACTGACCATAAAGAATGTGGGGAGAAACAATCTGGGCCATCTCTGCACGTGCTGAGCTTGGATTCAGTTCTGACACTTCTCCAACATCATCAGCTCAATGGGCAGTGGCAGCCAAAAAAAGCTTGTGAAATACCAGGGATTCCATGGAAAATGAGAGAGTTGTTTTGCCTCCATGTAAAATCCTGGGATGCCCCCATTCTGGGGCTGGGATGCCCCTGGCTGGGGGTGTGGACTCCAGATTTTTGGTTGTGCCTTGCAGATGTGGGCAGCTGCTGAGTGCTGCTTCCACATGGAAAATTGAGAAAAGGATGGGTTAACCTTGGCTGTGGGAGGGAGAGCAGCCAAGCCTGAGGTGGTGCCACAGCTCACAGCACTCCCACAGGGGCTCTGAGCAGCAGCCATGGGCTGTCACTAGCTGTTAAACACAGGAGGTGGAAGAAGATTGTCAAAAGACAAGATTGTCAAAAGACAAGATTGTCAAAAGACAAGCTCTGTCTCTGCACCTGCACGAGATCCCTGCTGGGTGTTGGGAAGCACTGCTCCCCTCCCCACAGGTACAGACTGAGCTCCAGACCCTCTGGCCCTGCTGGGGCTGTGTGATGCAGCTGTGCCCTGCAGGATTGCAGGCAGCGTCTCTCAGGAGCAAAAATGATGTGTTTGACCATCATGTGGGAAAAAAAAAACAGTGAGAAGGACTGTCAGCACTAGATTAATGAAGTATTCCCCTGTGGACGGATCTGTGCACAGCTTTCTTGCAAGGGAGCCTGGCAATGGCAAGAATGAGGCATGGGATCAGCACCTCTTCCAGAGCTGAGAAATACAAACCCAGCACACAGAGCCAGCTTCACTGAAAACTGCCAAGGGAAACTGCACTTCCCAGCACAGCTTGTTAGGCAGCAAAAGTTAGAGCAAAGAATACTGCTGGGTGAAGAGTGTCTAAAGGTTTTAATAATTTCCAGTTTGTTTCATGGCTGTGGTGAGGAGGCTTGTGCAGACCATCTTGTTTAAGTTAGTGCAGCTCAGCTTAAACTCTTGTTTAAGTTAGTAGCAGCAGATTTAAAGCAAAGGCAGCAGCTGGGACCCCTGAGCCTTGTGCTTGTCCTCCCTGGAGGGCTGTGTCTCTCCAGGCAGGGACAGCAGCTCCATGTGTCTCATCTCCCAGCACACTGTGGTGTTTGCCACGTGCTGGTCACAGCTCCAGCTCACCCTCACAGTGAGGCAGAAAGTTTCCATGGCTCAGGAGCTGGGTCACAACAGGATGGGAATCCCTGGCTTTGCTCTTGATGGAGAAGTAGCAGCTCCCACCCATCTGGCTTAGATCTCCTGGCTGCAGCCTCTCAGCAGCCTCAAGTTTCCTCTCTGTGCCATGAACTTCCTCCCCCTGGTTCATTTGCACTTGGTTGGCACCGGGCTGCACGATGGGCTGAGAGTGCCAGTGCAATTCCTTTAGGGGACAAAAAATTCTGCTCTGACTTTCAGGCAGAGACAGTGATTTTATTTCTAGAAAATAGAGCTATAAATTCGGCTGATGCCAAACAAACACCATGCAATGTCTGTATTAAGGTGGGCTGGGGGAGTTCTATCAGAAAAGGATGATATTTGTCACTCACCTGTCTGAGTGCTGAAAATGCTCTTGTCTTTATGTACTGACTGCTTGGTTTTCACCCTGCCTGCATCCTGCCCTCACTTTTTACTCAGATGAATTCTGATCTTAAGACTGCAAAGCTCAGTAGAAAAATATTTCCTTTTCAGCTCAGCACATAAGTTTGTAGCAAGGAAGAGCTGTGGGCAAAATTGCCAAGCAGGCAAATAAAGGAAGGTGCTTGGGGTGGTTTGTGGCCACAATAGAATGTGTATGGCAAAAAAGAGAAAGATTAAAAATCATATTTTTAACTGTCCATCTACCTGACAGACACCTGGATGGGGGCATTAGAGACCTGATGGATAAAATAGGCAAGGCAGGAGTAGCAGGCTGCTAAATTACATAAAATGCAGACACAAATTGCAAGCACAGAAATAAAAAGGAAGGACAGCTCAAAAATTGTAGCTGAAGTATCCATTTCTAGACCAGTCGTTGTGGTGCTAGGAAACAGATCTATCATTTGGGTCTGAAGGAGATGAACTATTTATTTAGCTTGAAGATTGCCCCCAGCAATTGTGAATCGAAGGTTATCTAATGTCTTTGCCATGGGCTCTAAGTGTCTGGACAGTTAGCATATGCAAGGGAATTACTCACAGATAAGCATCCAGTAATTTATACAGAGCATTCCAGATAGAAACCTCTCCTGTATCAATTCCTGCCTGCTCTGTAAACTGCTCCCATTTATCAAGCTGGATAAATTCACAGGCGGGCTGTGAGGGGGTGCTGAGACCTGTGCATGCTTTATCAGTTAATGCTCACTGAGGTCCCTTTGACATGATTGGAGTAAATCTTTCTCTCCTTTTCTTTGGTTATGACCAGTCTATAATCTTCCTGGCTAAACACCATTCCCATGAATGAAGAATAATACTGAGAAGTAGGGGAAAAATAATATGTAGAGAGAATGCATTTCATCTCACTTTGGATGTAATGAGGCAGTTTAGTGTGACATGTCATTTTAAACCAGGCTTTTCTTTTTTATAGATTCCATATCTCTGAAGAAGTGACTGACAGATCAGTGCACAACATATTTTTCCCAAGGAAAAAAAAAAATTGAGGCTGACACAAAGGGGAGTCAGCAGAGTCGTGATGATCTTCAGGAAGACAAAGGGATGAGTCTTTCTCCATCAGGTAAATAACACAGACCTGAGGTTATGCAAATTAAGGTAAAAGCTTCAAAAGCAGAGTTTGTTGGATCAGGATGTGGCTGTGGTATCTCTGTCCTTTAGCTGTCACCTCTAAGAAGTTCCCTGACCAGCTGTGCTGTGGAGGCAGCCTCAGAAATGAGCCCTGAGCTGTAAAATCACAAATTCACAGGATGGGCAAAGCTGGAAGGGACTTGGAGGTCACCCTCCCTGCTCAAGCAGGATCCCTGAGAGCACTTTACTCAGGATTGTGTCCATACAGCTTTTGAGTATCACCAAGGAAGGAGACTCCAGGCTCCATTTGCCCTTTCCTTGGGCTTTGCTGGCCACCTGCTGCTGTTTGCCAGAAAATTCCTACTCCGTGCCCTGTGTTCCCTGTGCCACGGGAATATCAGCTGAGGGAGCATTTGAGGTTTTCTTTTGCTGGGAAGATCTACTGAGGCTGGGAGTGTACTGAGGCCTGGATGGATCCCAGCAGCTGCATTTTGTGTTGGCTGCCAGCAGCTCACTCCAGGCTACCCAAAAAGAATGCACAGCTGTTTGCTCCAACCAGACAGATGCTTCCCTCCCTTCGAGTGTGAGTGAGGACTGTGGAGCACATCACACACGAGACACACCTTTGTTATACAAGAAAGGAGCTATCACCGTGACCCCAGATGTGAGAGATGTTGCCACATACTTGGACAGAGTCCATACACAGCTCTTAAAAAATAAGAAAAAAAGAGGTGCATAATGAGTCCTGGCACGCGTGTACTCGAGGCCATCTGTTAATGTGATCCTGTGCCAATTTGTGGAGCTAGGAACCAGTCCCTGCAGGTGATGGATGCCAAGAAGAGATGGGTTTAGAAAAGGCACTTGCAGGATGTGCTAATGGCCAGTGTTTATCAGAAAAATCTTGCTAGCAAAGATTGCCATCAAAGGAGACAGTGCTGCTCTTTGGTGTCCGGGAGCACAGCAGCCCATACAGATGGAGTGCTCCTGCCATGGCCTGATGTCTCTGCCCCTGCTGTGAAAACAGGAAAGTTTTAACCTTTGTAAACACAGCAAGAAGTGAACTTTTAACCAACCTGCTCTATAAGTTGTTTCAGTATTTATCCCTCTGCTGCATGACTAGGTGCACAGAGGGAGGCTGGAGAGGAATTGATGTGTGTGTGAGCATCCTTAGGAGCAGGAACACAGATTACAGGATGCATAAAGAGCCATTTCCCCTGTGGCAAGCACAAAAACCACCCTGGCCTGTTCATCAGCCATGCCTGGAGCCTCACTTGCAGGACACCCTGAGAGCAGGAGCCTTCCTTCCTCTGCTAATTTCCAAATGTCTGGACCTCACCTCAGGGGACAGCCAAATGGAATGAGCCAAGGTTACAGCCACCAGACACCTTTTAAAAAAACAGTGGATTGTTGATAAAAAGGGCCCTAAGCAAATCAGATTTATTTTCTAATCAGCACCTGGTAATGTCATCATCATACATTTGCATAAGCAGGATGTTTTATGCATTGTTTTCCTTTGAGCAGGTACCTTCTCATTTGCGTGCGTTTGCTGATGTGCTCTCTTAACCCGCCACAGGCTTCCCCAAAGCTACTGTCTGTGAATGCTGCTCAGATAATAATTAGGAATATTCACCCTCTCTACATCCTTTTTCCAACAAAGACTTGAAAAACACAACATGATAATTTTCTTTAATTTTTTTTAAATTTTTTTCATTTTTCTCTCTCTTTGTCCTTGTTCACGTGGTGGCTGCATGGAGGGCAGGTGCCTTTTATCAAAAGACAAGGAGTCATCTTCTCCTTAGGAAATGTTTATGTGCCTTCCACAGCACCAAATTGAGAAAACAGATTACCTCTCAGAAAGCCATCTGTTTCAGCACCATGTGAGCTCTCAGGTTGGTTCTTGCCTTTTATGAGACGTGTGAATCCTCCTGTGGTTTCTCCCTCTCACCTGTCTGCCTGTTACAGAAATTGTTCTGAAGGTTCAGTGCACCCATTGAGACATGTCAGTGCCTGATTTCCAAATGTTGTTTTAGGGTTGCATTGTAAAAAAGCCAAACCCCACCCAAAAGAACCCTTTCCTATTGTGCTTTAATATGGATGAGCACAGACTAACAGGAACTGGATGAAAAAATGAGAAGAGGTGGAATTTGGGTGGCTTTTATTATTACTTTAGAGTAAATCAACCTTTCCCCACCCTAAACCACAAATTACGAGAAAAAATTCATTTGCATAAGCAAAACTGTGGCTTTCCAATGAAAATTTCAAATCTTGGGAGGATGGCTGATGTATTGTGTGGAAGGAGATGTTTACTGAGAACACAAAGGATTTTCCAGAGAAGGGTTTCAGCCTGACACAGCTGCCACGTGCTGCTTGTGTACCCATCACTAGCTGCAGACCAAGCCTTTTTCTTGGAGTATGGTGCTGTTGGGAAATGTGAGGATTTTCCAAACTCTAGAGTGGTTCTTCTTACAGTCCTCTTTGACTCTTGAAAAGTTCATCTACTCCAATTATGCTTTCTTCCATTTGCTCATCCTCCTCTACTCATGTCAGAGGCACTTAGTCTCTCCTTAAAAATCCAAGTGGGCATAAGATGGACTAATTCCAGAAAAGCACTCATTGCATACCAGAAATACCCAATAAAAAGCTTTCCAAGCTTTAACACAGTACCTTTTCTGCATAAAAATAGGGAGTGTGCAAGGACTGTATGCTGGAAAGAGAGTTGTCACAAAGCACAAATAGAAATTACTATTAATTTAAACATGTTTTTCTTTGGAGTCATTAGTTGATGCAAGGGATATGGTAATGGGGTACAAAACATTTCCCCTCTGGGTCGTGGGTTATAGTGTGATACACAGAATTAGTAGCTAAAATAATTAACAGCCACTGTCTGTTTGGTAGCAAAAGTGAAATCAGGTACAGTTTGTCCATCCCACTCCAAACAGATCAGTGTCTCCATTGCCAGGGCCACCAGCACATTTAGCACTAATGACACCTCCTCCTGAGGAGATATGGCACATCTGCAGCAATTTCCTCTGTAGAAAAGTTGTTTCATTGGTAAATTTCCATCCTGGGACATAATTGGGTCACTTTTCACTGCACAAGAGGCTCAGAGTAATGCTCTGCAGTGCTGTGAGGAATAACTGTGGGTGGGGAGATACTGGAGAGGTTTGTGATCTGGGGTGCTCTGTCCTCCCAGCAGAGATGCACATGGCTCCTGCCTGTGGTGCACCACCCTGGGCAAGCCCCATCATCACTCTGGGGCTGTTTCCCCTGGTGGCCTTGCTCTTCTCACATCACACTGGTGTCGCAGACAACTTTTATGAAAAATCATTTCTTTAGGATTTTTCCTCCTGAGAAGCTGAGAGGCCTCAGGAACAAAATGCAAACAATGGTTATCTGCTGCTGTGGAATGCAACAGGTGGATCTGTGATTGGGCTCATAGAGTTGTTTCTAATGAATGGCCAATCACAGTCAGATGGCTTAGACTCTCTGTCCGAGACAGGAGCTTTTGTTATCATTCTTAGCTATTCTATTCTTAGCTAGCCTTCTGATGAAACCTTTTCTTCTATTTTTTAGCATAGTTTTAATATAATACATATCATAAAATAATAAATCAAGTCTTCTGAAACATGGAGTCAGATCTCCATCTCTTCCCCAATCTGAAAACCCCTGTGAACACTGTCACAGACTGGCAATTTTTGCACTCCCAACACGAGGACTTTGCAGTTCAGCTCCCTCCTGCCTGATCCAGCAGTGCCCACCTAATGGAGCCGCTATTTTCATCCCTAATTGAACAGTTTCTTCCTCTCCCTCCCTCATTTTTTCTTTCCCCTTAAAGAAACGTCAGTAAAATCATCTCTTTAAAAAAGACAAATAGATGAGCTGCAGCATCCAGAGCAGAAGTGCCAGCACTGCTATTTTCAGCAGGGTCTCCCACTGTGGCTCAGAGCCAGGAGGTGCTGGGAGGTGACCCAGCAAATCCCAGGGGTGGGCAGAAGCTGCTGGGGCTTTGGCAGGTGTGATGGCCAGACAGACAGCAGCGTTTTACCTGCTCCAGAGAAAGGATCCACGGCACCCCTGTGGCCAGGGGAGATGCCAGCACTTCGATTAAGCCATGCTGGGTGGTGCCCACATGATTATCTGTCTCACAGGCAGGGAAGCTGAGATGCAGGGAGATTAATTGACTTGCTCAGATGAGGTGAGACGAGAGAGAAACCCCAGAAGTGTAATTGTCTGTGCTAACTCTAATTGCCAGCACATACATTTCTGTCTGGGAGAGGCATCCCCAGAACAAAGCACAAAGCCATGACTGAGGGTACTGGTGAGGCAGGAAAAGAGGTTCCTCTTTCTGTATCATGCCAGAAGTTCAGGGACTGCCTGGTATCCTGAGCACTGTTTAAAGTATGGAATTAGCAAAAAACAGAATGGTTTCCACAGGGTTTAGTTATAATGAATAAATAAATCATTCTCCCTCCCCCCCCGCCATCTTTTCTTTCACTGTTTTCATACTGGGTATTGCCCCTGTTACCTTTCCACTGATTTTTACAGTTCCTGCTTTTCAGTCATCATTTTTTAACTTAAAAGACAGCAAGCCATCAGTGGAGCAACCAGCCCTCACCCCATCCTGAGCCTGTGCTCTCCAGGCTGGATGCATCCCTTCTTCCCCTCTGGAGCAGCTTCTGAGCTGTGTCAGAGTTAATCTTTTGACTCGAGTGTTTTGCCTCCTCCCAGGTAAAAGAGAGGAGATATTGTTCCAGTGGCAGCATCCCACTGAGCCAAAAGTAGCATGAAACCTGCTGGCTTTGTGCAGACAGCACAGCAGACTCCAGGTGTCCTTTTGGGAGAGACCCTGAGCCCCCCAGCACTGCCCCTGCCACCCAGCCCTGTGTGCAGGGCAGGGTTCAGAGCTGCTTTGGCAGGATGAGCAGCTTCTGTCACCATTATTAAGCAAATCACTGCACTGCTGAGCATCAAACATGCCTGGGAACCCACGGGGTATCCACATTTACACCTCCACTTAGGGAAAGCTCTGTTCTCCACTGCTCAGCTGAGGCAGGAAGAAAGGAGAGAGGTTTTCTCTTCCCATGCAGCAGCAGATCATGGAAGAGGCAGAACTGAGCAGGAGTGCCCTGTCCATGGCCATCAGAAGTGATGGAGGGCAGCCCCTCGGTGTCCCTGGGGAGAGCTGGAGTCACTGGGGGGCTCACAGAGGTTTGTCCCCATCTCAGACTCTGAGTTTTGCTGTGCAAAATGGATTTGGCAAGAGCTCTGTTGCTGCAGGGCCCGTGGCAATCCAGGAGTGCTGCTTTTCATTGTGCAGTGTTGCAATGAATGAATGAATAAATCGATACCAATTAAGGCAGATAGTTTATTGATTGACATCCCAAGGCAAACACTACATTTATTGCTAGGAGTAAAACACACTCCACCATATACCCCAATAACCACAGAGCCATAATTTGATACTATTAATGTATGACACAGTAAATCATGGCCCTGTGTCCTGCTCCATCCAGCTCCATCCCAGCTGATACAAATATACAATATAAAACCTCCCAGAAGATGTTTGTTTATCTGAACACAGCAGTTGAAACTCTGTGTGAAGCTCCCTAGGGACTTTCCAAGAGGTTGAAACATTTCATTAGATCTTTGATTATGATTTTTGAGTACAAAACATTGCAGAGGAACTTCCTTTTCACCCTTGCCATCAATTCTTCCTTCCACCTCTGCCAGCACTCCTTCCTTCTTTTCTTTTCTTTTCTTTTCTTTTCTTTTCTTTTCTTTTCTTTTTTCTTTTCTTTTCTTTTCTTTTCTTTTCTTTTCTTTTCTTTTCTTTTCTTTTCTTTTCTTTTCTTTCTTTCTCTTTCTTTCTTTCTTTCTTTCTTTCTTTCTTTCTTTCTTTCTTTCTTTCTTTCTTTCTTTCTTTCTTTCTTTCTTTCTTTCTTTCTTTCTTTCTTTCTTTCTTTCTTTCTTTCTTTCTTTCTTTCTTTCTTCTTCTTTCTCCTTCCTTCCTTCCTTCCTTCCTTCCTTCCTTCCTTCCTTCCTTCCTTCCTTCCTTCCTTCCTTCCTTCCTTCCTTCCTTCCTTCCTTCCTTCCTTCCTTCCTTCCTTCCTTCCTTCCTTCCTTCCTTCCTTCCTTCCTTCCTTCCTTCCTTCCTTCCTTCCTTCCTTCCTTCCTTCCTTCCTTCCTTCCTTCCTTCCTTCCTTCCTTCCTTCCTTCCTTCCTTCCTTCCTTCCTTCCTTCCTTCCTTCCTTCCTTCCTTCCTTCCTTCCTTCCTTCCTTCCTTCCTTCCTTCCTTCTTCTTTCCCTGTTTGTCAAATAGGATTTTGTCCTATTCCTCTCAGCTTCCCTTTCCACTGGTTTCAGTTCCTGATTTTCAGCCATCATTTTGTTTGGACAATTCTCATCTCTATGTCTCCATTTCCCCAGTTTCCCATTTATTCACTTCAAAAGCAAACATCAAATGTGTTGTTTTTGTGGTGTAGCCCCTAGTCTATCCATCTGACACCTCACACTCAGTGAATGCTGTCTTTTTTTTATTATTTTCTGCCCACTCTTTTTCCTCACTGTCCATCCTACTTAGCCTGACAGGTCCGCTTGACAAGAAAATGGAATCCTGACTTGCATTTATTAATTGGAATTAGCCATTCATGTAAGCAAGCAGTTTTCAGCTCCAGATTTCTCTGCAAGCATCTCTACCACTCTGTCATGTATCTTTTTGTTTGTTTTTTAAGTAGAGCATTTTAGTTTTTATCATTTACATTCTATTTAGTGTAACCCCCTTTTTCTACCTGCCAACACCCTTCACTTAGCACAGAATTTTCTCCAAAGACCATTCCTCAATCTGTTCTTCCACTGTCTTGCATCTTTCTTTCATTCCTTCTCCAGATTTCTGTCTCCCTCCACGGACAGCAGCTTTGTTGATGGATGCTCCTTGGAGCCATAACTTCTTTATCATGTTGAAGCAGCTGGGTTTTTAAAATTGTTTTTTAATGGACACACTTTATTTCTAACTTACTTTTAAAGCCTGGTGACTCAGAGATCTTTTGGTAATTTCTTATGTTGTGGCCCTGCAGCCTTGCACTTGAAATGGGTCCTTATTGGATGTACAGGAGGTCACTTGTGGTCCCACAGCAACTTGGAAAAGCTTTTTATTTAAATAATGTGTCAGCAAAAAACAGATGGGGCATGTACAGCAGTGAAACTTAGCTCTCCCTGCCCATCTTCTCTGCTCTCTGGGAGTCCAAAACTCATCTGCCTCTGGCTATATTTTGGTTTACTCTCTATGGTCAGGGATCCTCCTTACAATCCCATTTCAGCAATAAAAGTTTAGAATGTCTGCAGCATTTCCCCTGTAATTCCCTGAGCTGGTTCTTGCTCAAAGCCACAGTGAAGGAAAAAGAAAGAAGCACATTTCCTAAGATTAATGCCAGATTTGATGTGCTCCAACAGCAAACCCCACCTTGAAATTTAATTCCAGTCTTCATCCAGGGTATCCTTTCAAGTCTTGGTTGAACAACTCCAGCTGTGAATTTGACTCCCTCTCTCCAACTCAGACTGACTTTGGGGAACTTTCTACATTACCTTAGATCAAAATACCAAGTTATTCATCTTATCCTTATGTCTAAACATTGCTCAGGTTGTAAAACAGTTATTCTGAGAGTGCTCAAAAACTCTGGTGGAATAGAAATAGGGCATCACAGTAGAAAACCATTCAAACACAAACTCTCAGCACAAAGCTGTAGCTAAAGGGACAAATATGAGCCATGAATGAATAAGGAAGGAGATTAAAAATAGGCAGAGATGTTACATTAAATGAAATGTCAGTGAGATGAGTTTGGTTCTTTCTTCAGTCTGGGCATCTAAAACTCAGAGAAAGGTGCTGGGAAAATTGGAGAGAGTTCCCAGAATTATTTAAGACCTTGAAAACCTTCTTTATTGTGAGTGGCTTAAACCCTAATCTATTCAGCTTATCCAGCAGAATGCAAAGAGCTGCAGCCTTCCACTTGGGGTAGAGATTGCTCACATTTACAGCTCTTTAATCCCATCACACCATCCTGGGTATGCTCAGACTGGCAATGTGGTGTGTGTTAGAGAGGCAGGTAAATAAACCTTTCAGCAGCAGACCTGCAGGTGTGACAGAGTCTCTGTCACTTGAGATGCCTCAGTCAAGACTCAGCATCTCTCCAGATGCACAGGTGGGACTCACAGGCATGCCTGAAGTGTAGATACTGCTGGAAGAGGTTCTGTGGTCTGGTTAACAAATGCTGCTTAAATAAATTAGCAGAGTCATTGCTTCAGGCCCTACAAATCTATTAATACTTTCAATTCCTGATTTTTTTAACCATCACGCCTCCCTCTTACAAACCACATGCCCGAAACTGCGGTCAGATCATGAGTTAATTATGCTTGAGTACAGCTCTGGATTGCACAACTGAGAAATCCAAGGCAGCAAAACTTAATTGGCTTTTCCAAGGGCATCCAGCAAATGACTGGCCAAGTGAGCCACTGAACCCAGGGGAGCTGCTGCTGCTTTCTCACTGCATCCCACACTTCCAGCTGCTCATGGCAGTGACAGCATCGGGCAGGAGTGGAGGCCTTGGAAGTCTCCTGAAGGCTGTGGTTTGACTCAGCATTGCCTGATTCTGTGTCCAGGGGAACATCTCACCCCTGGCAGCCCATCAGTGGCAACTGATGAGCCTGGCTCCTGACACAGATGTGCCATCTGTGATGGCCCCACCCCTGAACTCCTGTTCTTTTATCTGGATGGAGGAGAGAGGGTCACATTCAGCCCCTTGCCCTCCATTTCAGCAGCCCAACAGGAGCTGCCATCGCATTCTGCTCCTTTCTGACCATATAATTTGTTGTGTTTAAGATTGTTCAATTTATTTCCCAGATCTGCTGCCATCAAAGGTTTAACAGCCCTTGGTTTATCCACTGGAAGTGGCAGCAATTAGTTCCCCCACGCTGACTCTTAGTGAGAGCTGGGAGAGGGAGTGAGGTAACCTTGTCCCCAAAACTGCTGTGAGAGGATGGCACAAACACCCCAGTGCCTTTGCACAGCTCCACAGAGGGAGTGAGGTGACCTTGTCCCCAAAACTGCTGTGAGAGGATGGCACAAACACCCCAGTGCCTTTGCACAGCTCCACAGAGGGAGTGAGGTGACCTTGTCCCCAAAACTGCTGTGAGAGGATGGCACAAACACCCCAAAGCCTCTGTACAGCTCCACAGTGATCACCCACCTTGGAGGAAGGGAATTTTTTCCCAAAGTGCAAGCAGTGGAGTGAACATCCCCAAAGGCCCAGCTAAACATCTGCTTTGGATAAAAGCTGAGGGAAAAAACTGCAAGTTTTGCAAGCAGTGCTGCAGCCCAGGTGAGTGCCTGGGGGCTGCTTTGTGCAGAGACAGTGCTGCGAGCTCGACTACAGCTTGTTGTGTCACCTCTGCCTGGCAAACCCAGCAAAGGGGAAATGTCAACATGACAGAGTGAGAAAGCTTCCACAAAGCCAGAACAGTGCAGAAATTCAAGCTGTTGACAAAATGCTTGAAGGAGCCTGCTGGAACCAGAGCCCATGAGCAAAACCCGGGAAAGGGTTTTGGGAAAACCCGATGAGGAAAACACCGATACCACCCACAGCACTTTGCCTGGTCTGGCCAGCAAAGTCCCTCCCATGGATTTGGGATTTGTTTGGGCTGTTTCCAGAGTGATTATCACAGTGAGGGTCTCATGTTGGCTCTTCTGACCCCTCTGGAGACCATTCCTCAGCACACCACAACTTCCCTGCTGAGAGGTTAATTCTGCCAGTGGGCCCACGCTGCCAAGCACCTACCTGAAACTTCCATCTTTGCCCTTTCTATTTTGTACTTTTTCACTTAGATATGCATTGATTTGAAATGAAACAATTTTCCAGGAGGTTTAACCAAAAACATGAAGCTCTCCAGAGGGTCTCCACAGCTTGGTGGTGGGATGGGATGCGATGAGAAAGGACAATATCAGTCATGCTCAAAGAATTGAGGTGAATGATGAAATGTCCCAGTCTGTGTTGGGCTGGGTGATGCAAAGTTCCTGCCTGGCTTTAAGCACTCCTCCTCTGCAAATCTGCAAAGTGGAGCAGAGGAGTAGTGCTTAAAGCCAGCCAACCATCCCCTCCCCACAGGGATCTGGGAGGAATGCAGACTGCCAGGCAATGGATGGTAAAGCAATCAGGGCTGCTGTAGATATGGGAGATGGTTGGATTGACTGCCCTCGTGAAAGCAGCAGAATCTTTCTGTGCAAGACTGGTGATAAATTGAATGAGAAGGCTCATGCAGCCCATCCATTAACAGCTGGCCTCTGCAAGGGCTCCAGCAAACAAATGCTGTTGCAAGATGATCTCTTTTCACAGGAAAAGAACTCATGTCTTTCCCTTTTCCCTCTCTTTACATCGAGAACCACCAAATAGCAAATGCACCACCAGCTTTTTTTAAGTGGTTGTTTTTCAGAAACACCATTGGCTCACCTGTTGGCTCTCCAACCAGCTGGAAATGGGGTTAAATCTAGGAAGTGAAAAAACAGAAAAACAACCTGAGAGTGCTGTGCATATGCTCCAGGATGAATGAGGAGAATCAGATGGCAGAACACACGACATGTGGTAGCTCTCCCATCCATCCTCCTTCCCAGCCAACCAATTCCCTCCAAATGACAAAAATACATGCTATTTTTGCCTTCCTGATTAGTTTGTTTCAGTAAATCCCACTTCACAGATAGACCCAGCTCACTTTAATTAGCTTTGGCACATTGACAAGGAGAGGAAAGAAAACACCACAGGACAGTGCTGTCTGGACGCACATCGCCAAGCAGTGACAAAAATAAACCATTTTGCTACATAACAGCTAAGTGCTTCCTGACTGCCTGCTTTTATCCTTCTAAGCTCCTACCTAGCTGGTGAAATCAGCCTGACCAATCCAATTCTTTACTGAACAATACCTATTTTTCATCTCTTACTAGTAAAAGGTTCTAAGCCCAGCAAAATCAGTGCCCATTTGGAGTTGGTTTTATTTTGATTCCTCCCCCCCTCCCCAGCCCCTCCTTTCACAATCTCTCCCACAGTTCCCACATCCCATAGTATATTTCATCTCCTGCCTGTTCAGGGCAATCTGGTCATTGCTAGGCAACATGTCATCATAAATATTTCATCGGCAGAGGAGTGTTCAGAGATGCATCCAAAAATCTTTGTCTGGAGCTGCCTCCATGGTCTCCTCTGCTCCCATTCCCTCAGGGGTGCAGCAGCTCTGGATCCCACACAGAGAAGGGATGACCAGGACCAGGCAGGACAGAGGTGTTGCTTCTCAGCCAGCATCATGCCTTGAGCCAGTGCTCTGCAGTTTTTGCAGGCTGCCCTTTAGCTGGAGCTAAAGGAAAAAATCGCTGCACCCTGCCCTGTCCAACCTCCAGGGGTTTGGACTTAATACTAAGAAGCAGGCTTTGAAAATTTTTAGAAATGTTTATGTATGGGGGGGAGAAATGGGATGGGAAGACAGAGGATGGGTGCTTGTAGATGAACACCCTGCTCCTGACCTCACTGAAAGTGCACTTGGCATCTTCCAACAAAGCAAAATACAACCCCTAACCAGATTTCACAGTGCCATGGGCATGCTCATCCTTGCTTCCAGGACCTCCAGAGCTCTCTAGCCCAAAATAGCCACATCTCTCATAGCTTCCACTCCCTGAATCCTTTTGCTTGGAGAAGAGCCCCACCTGGCAGGTGTGAACTGAGGAACACCAGCAGATGAAGCTCTGGAGGTGAGTGAGCAGCTCTTGCTGGGAAGTTGCAGCATTTTGTCAGTAAAGCCTTGGCTGTGTGAAGAGCTCTCCCTCATGCAGTTGTCTGTCACACTGTCATTTTTCACAGTTCCCTTATCTAAAATGAACCCGGCCTGCCTGTCTCTCCAAGGTTTTGTGGCTGATTACTGCTGCTCTGAGAGCTACAGATTCAGTGTTAGGAGCCTGACATAAAAGTGGAACCACTCTGCCTGGTGGGCTGCCTGTTTCTTAACCACGCATTCAGGATGGGCACCCAGGTTCCCTGGTGACCCCCAAAAGGGTTTGTGTTGGCTGGTCAGAGCTGTCTGGGACTGTGGCAGTGGATGTTTCTAAAGGAAAGCAGCCATTTGGTGAGCACTTCATGGCAGAGGTTTCCTACAAGTGCCAAAAGACGTCACACTAGGAGGGTGGCAAAGATCAGCCAGGGAGTGAGAATTACAGCATCATGGAGAGCACTACAATAAAACTGCAGCTGTTTTCTCCTACTGCTGATTTTTGCAAGCACTAAAGGGACCCAGCTTGGGACCCACTGGGCTGTGACCCAGTGCCTTACACAGACATATCCTTTATAACTTTTGTAAAGCAAGGTCTTGCTGCCCTAAAAAGCAACTTATCCATTCACACCACCCTGAGCAGCTTTAACTTCACCAGTCCTTCCACTCATGGTTTGGAGAAAGGTTTTGTGACCATGGCACACTGGAGCTCTGCTCCAGAGGAAAACGAGCTCTTTCCTCCCCAGCTTCCAGAGGAATCCTAGTATTGTCTGCCAGGACCTTTCCTCGGGGCTGCTCTGCAGCAAAGCCTCTGCCTCACCTCCCTGCTTCACCCTCGAGGCACCAGCTCATCCAAGATGTGCTCAATGCATGGGAGAGCAATGGGAATTTGACAGATTAACTGAGTACTCTTCTGTCTAGACTCCCTGTCAAGCCAAATACAATCTTAAAACAAATGACCTCCTGCAACAGGCTGCTGCTCACGCCTGGATGTTAACAAGGGGAGAGACAAGTGCAGGGAAGGAGTTTTCAGTTTGTCTATTTGCTTCCTTTAGCTCAGTGACATGAACTTGTGGCTGTTTATGTAGATGTGATGGTGCAGAATTTTGCCTGCTAGAAGAGCAACCTCATCACTTGGTGCGTGCTGTGCCTCCTGTGGGCGTGGGAATCCCATTACTCAGGCACCAGTGTTGTGCCTCTGATTGGAATGCTTTCATCACGTCTGCCTGCAGATCATCAATCAGGATTTTTTATTTCTTTGCAAGCCAAGAAGTAGGTGATGTTGGAAGAACCCCTCTGGAGATACTATTAGCTGAAAGAAGCAAGCGAGAAAAATATGAATACGTTACTAAGCATGTGGGAATGTGATGATTTCAGATCAAAACCTCGGTGTTTTGTAACTCTGTGATTTTTTTTATTTTAAATGCTTTAAGAGAATTTTATTGCCGGATGAAAGTGCCCAACCCTAGAAAGGTTCTGATGCAAAGCCATGTTTTAAGTAAAAGTTGTGGAGACAGGAAATTCAACTCTTCCCCGTCTCTTTTCCTAAGAAAAGTGCTACTGGGGGGCCCAAGCTAAATGGCAGCAGGTGATCTCAATCTTGGTAAGAAGAGTGAGAGTCTTAGTGAGAGACTTTGTGAGAGTTTTGGAGATGGGAAAGGGGAAGTTAGGCCTCATCACCATGAGATTAAAATCAAGCAAAGGTGCAAGAGACACCAGAGTGGGTAGAAATAACGGTGTGAAGTGCCAGGGAGCTGCACGTGCCCGCAGCTCAGATGCCAACAGTGCAGATGCTGCCTGGCTGGAGCTGGCTCACACAGCCCTGCTGAATTATGGTGCCCAGACACAGCCAGGGTGACAGCAGTGAAATGTCAGGGCCCTGGGCAGCTGAGAGGCTGAGACAGGCTCCTCTCAGTCTGCTGGCTCCAGCCAGGGACAGGAGCAGGAGCCTGAGCGTGGGGAGAAGCAGGCACTGCTACCCTGGCCCTGTCAGGACAGGGATGGCATCGCTAACGTGGGGCTCATCTATCCTGGGAGAGCTCTGCTGGTAGGAGGTGACCTTTGGGAGTCCTGGCAATCCATTAGGCTCTGGAGGGACTCTTGGGATTCATTGCTATCAGCCAAGAAGGTGCTCCTCGTCCAGCATCAGTCAAAAGCATATTTGATTATCTGATTAGTTTCCAAAATTTGTCAGAAAAGATGTCTGCAGATCCTGACCTTCCCTGGAAAGGACAAATCCATGAACAGAACTTTTAATTTTTTTATAAGGATATAAAAATGGCTGTACTCATCTGAAGCAAATATCAGCTTTGCTCTGGTTTCTGTCTAGCAGTGAACAGCAGCAGAAGCTTTTTGTATTGGAAGAGAGGGAACATCTCTCTTTGTCCTTTCACCTTCAGGCTGTAGTACTGTATGCACTTCTTCAGGCAATGTTTAAGTCCTTCTTTTTAATGACTCTTGACAGGTTTTTCTAGCCATGAATATTTTCAGCCCCCACATTATCCTGTGGCAGTATGTTTCAGTTTAACTATGTGTGCAAAATGCTCATTTGCTTGACTCTGCAATTTCAGAGTTTCACATAATGATCCCTTGTTCTTCTGCTGCAAGAACAGCAAATAATTGTTTCCTGCTCACCTTCCCTCTGGCACACTTTGCTGTAGCTCCAGCTCTCCCCAGATTTTTTTGGTGCAGCTGTGCTGTGGTGTGAGCAGGTCGATTCAGCTGTGCTTAATGTACCTGGTGCAGGTCCCAGTGAGCTGTGACAGTGGAGGGATGTGGATGGTGCCATGGGTCAGTAGACTGTGAGTTTGTGCAGCTTACACAGCTGTCTGTTCCATGGGGCCTTCACTATGTGCATTAAACCTGGCACAGATGTGCCTCCCAAGATTACAGCCTATCTGAGATGGGACAGCATTGCAGTTCAAGGAGTCACCCTTTCAGTGCTGCTGTCTGGGCTCTGAATGTCTATTAGTGTCACCAAAGGTGTGCTGAAGGCCCAGCTGATATTGGAAGGCCTGGGCTGGATATTGAGTGCAAACAGCATCTCAAGATGGGAATTGGATCCTTTGAAAACCCCTAATTTCCACGAGTCCCTGACAACTCTGAGCTGACCTCCAGCTTACTTCAAAAATGAATCCAGCCTGGAAGGACTCTGCAAGCACACAGCCTATTGTTGCCTCCACTTTTCCTTCCTGTACAATACCAAGAAGAATTAAAGACCCTGGTAGGTTTTTTTGCCCCAAACAATCACATATAATACATAATGCAGGACTGAAATTCTGCTTGCCTGCTTTGGTATTGTCAGAAACACAGATGAATCAACCCTTACTTTGCCACAGAGCGGAGCCAGCCTCAAAATACTCACAGCAATTTGTGTTGTCACCCCTGGAGTTAAATGCCTTCAGACAGGGAGGGCAGTTCAGGGCTGAACCCATCCTGTGTCTCAGCTGGAGAAGCCAGTCATGAATCATCAGGGCCTAATGAATGCTGTGCTGAGGATTATGCATAGATGCAAGAGGCAGCATCCAAATTCTCCACCAGAAACGAGTTGATTGCTTTCAATTTCTCATTCTTGTTTGTTGGTTGTGGGTTTTTTTCCCCTTGAAATATGCAAATTAAGGGAGTTTCCCCAGCCTCAGAATTCAGGGAACAGTTTTTGTGTTGGGACCTTGATTATGACATTTGATTTGGCAGGGCAGCCTCACCTGATGCTAACTTTTTGTAAAGGCAAAATACAGACTTACAATGAGGTCACTAAGCACTAAAATTTCTGTTCAACTTGTCACTTTTAATTAAATCATTTCATGTATTTGGAAGAATAGCCAGTTCCAGTACAGTCTCTTTGAAGGGATTTTTTCCAAATACAAGACCATTAGACAAATGGTTTCATTTTATGCCAGCTGAGCTTATTCCTCAGAAGAAACAAAGACAAGAGAGCTTTTTGTTTCTCCTAATTGTGGGCATGGGAAGGCATTGGGAATGACGTGGTACCACTGGGCAAGGCATGGCGTGTGAGGCTGGCACCTCAGAGAGGATGCTGGAGAAGGACATGGTCTCTAATCATGTAGCACCTTTTCCCTTTGAATAGAGCAGAGAAATTGTGAGTGGAGAATTGCTCATTGTTTCTGTGGTTCATCTGATTCTGTCTGCTCTGGCGTCATCCTGCTTTAATCTCCAGTGGTTTTGTCCCTTCCAGCTGCAGGGTTATGTCCAGTTTCATCAGGTATAAGACTATTCCTTCATTGACTTCTCCCATTTGTCTCAGATTCATTTGATTCCATCTTACCCTGACAGTGATTATTTTTTCTTCCTTTCTCTAAAGGAAAATCCAAACAGAACCATTTAGGAGCCCATATTGGCAGAGAAGATGGGATAGGAAAGGTATTAAAGCACTGGAATAACCAAGGAGACAGCTCATAGCTAATGTCAGGGGAGCGGAGACATTATTCCTGTGACCCTCTCTCAGGCCATCTTTGCTTTGAGTACTCCCCAAATTCCTCTCAGCTGTGGTGGGCGAGTCCCTTGTCGCTCCTCAAACATCAGCAGCGTTTACCAAGGACCAGTGTGGCTCAGATGGATGGCAGAAGGTCTTGGAAGTGAAACAGCTGTGTTGCCATCACAGCAGCACCCTGAGAAAGGGGTGGCATCCTCGATGCTGAGGGGAAGCCAAACAACACTGATTTCCACCAGGAGCAGAACATCCTTATTTGTTACAAGAAAGAAGAAATAAAATCCTCTTTAGCCACATCAGTGAAGTGATGGCCAAGTGTTCTCTTTAATCCTCCTTAATCATGGTGTTGCTGATTAACATTTGAATAGAGCTTCTAATTAGAAAGAAGACACAAAGACAATCTCACCCTGCTGAGGAGGTGAATTCTCAGCTCCTACCACTCATTCCTGCATATGCTGCCCTGATTAGGGCTTGAATAGGACAATGATTAAAGAGGCCACTGCCACTGTGCAACCTCTCGGTAGCATAGCTGCGTTCAAGGATTTCTTTTCAGCTGAGACTTGAATAAATGTTTTGCAAATGTGAGCCACTCCTTCGGAATGGGAAGAGCTTTCAAACACTTCTGAAGCACAATTCCATCTTGTTCCTGGTTTTATCACACTGATCTCCACCTCTGTAGAACATGCCCTGTTTGACCATAATGTATTTCAATTAGGCTTGTGATTTAAGCATATGTATTTTACTTGCTCATCTCTTCCATTATTCAAAAAAAGCAGTTGAAGCCTGGTGAAAACCTGGACAGTGTGCTATTGAAAAATCACTTCTGCTTTCTTGAGTGAAGTGTTTTTTTCAAGTTCTTCCATCCATTATATAATTTATTTTGCTTATTAATTTGCATTAGGGCTAACCAAAGTCAGGGCTGCTGTGCTAGGAACTATTTGCATTCAAAGAAGATCGTACTCATAGTCTCCTAGGAATTTCTGATGTCTGCTTCTGTCAATTACATCAATCCACTTAGAAAGACAACTCTTTCTGTGCCTAACCACATTACAGAGCTGGGCAATAAAATGATCACAATTGACCTAAGTCTTGCTGGACATGGGTGTGCAGCCACCTGCTCACCAGGACCTCCTGGTCACAGAGCACTGCCAGGTGAATTCCTGTAATGTCCTAAGACATTACAGCCCCTGGCTGTTCTGCTGCCTCTCTGCCAAAGCTCAGCATCTCAGCCTCTTCTGCCACAAATCTGTCTCACACGTGGTGGCTTTGAAGGATGCCAGAGCCTGCCCGGGTGCAAACGAGGTCCCTGTGCCCTTCTGAGGAGGGGGCAACACCCTGAACCACCACAGAAACATTCATATAAACCCATCTTTCAGGTGCCTTTCCCTCCCACACATGCTGACTGGGGAGGGTGGGAGACCTCCTGCAGCTCAGTGCATTGTGAGCTTATTTTTTCCTCTAGACATTAAGTTAGATAAAGAAGATGGAGAGTGTTTTGTGGCCTGCAGCATGTGGAATGGATCTTTTTAGGCCCTTCTACTCTAAATTCCCTTTGTTGTCCTCATTTTTCCCAAATAGAGCCAGAAAATCATCCTTCTTTCAGAATTAAAGGCATTTTCATAAATGGGATCTGGACAATATTTTCCATCCAGGTACCCAAAATTATGCTTTGTGACAGAAGTGGACTCATTATGAGGAAGGCAGTGAGCTTTTGTATCTTGGAATCATTACCAGGCTGTGTGGAACAGAGGCAGGAACAGGTGAAAAGGGAGAGGCAAAGCTTGCAGTGTAAGATCAATGATCTGATTCAACTGTGGGGAAAAAGAAGAGAGATTTTACATAAAGCTATGGTGAAAAAACAATCTCAGAGAGATGCTTCACTTCAGAAAAGCCTTTTCTGTAGAGCTGGGCTATAGTCACCTAAATCTGCAAAAAGGCAATTAGCTAGGGTTTTTTTAAATTTATTTATTTTTCATCTCATCACAAAAGCAGAAACTCTGGTGTGGGGCTCACCAGGACCTGCCAGGTACACACTTGGGTTTATCTGAGAGGGAGACACTGGTCCCTTGACCTGGTTCATCTCTTGGGGCCACAGGATCTCCAGATGGCCTCAAGGGCCTGCAAGTGTCAGGGCAAAATGGAAAATTGTTCAATTGACTTGACATTTAATGTCCCACAGCAACAGCAAGGGAGTGGGGAGAGAGAAGAGAAGAGAAAAGAGAAGAGAAGAGAAGAGAAGAGAAGAGAAGAGAAGAGAAGAGAAGAGAAGAGAAGAGAAGAGAAGAGAAGAGAAGAGAAGAGAAGAGAAGAGAAGAGAAGAGAAGAGAAGAGAAGAGAAGAGAAGAGAAGAGAAGAGAAGAGAAGGACACAGTTTGTTGAAAGACCCTTTCTGAAGGAAGAAGCAAAATGATGTGGCACTCTCCCACACTTAGAGCTTATCTGCAGGAGCTGAGTTCACACCCTCCAGTAATGATCATCGTATAAATGCAAAGCCATCTCTGTCATTTAGCAGCTGTTTCCTGGATTTCAGGATAGTTGCTTCCTATGGGCTAGAGAGTGACAGTTCCTGTACAAGTACAGCAGGAAGACACATGAAAAGGTCTCTCCTCCATCCCTCTCTGTGCCCTGAGATCTTCCCAGCCCTGCTAACTGGGTTTGCACCCAGCCTTCCAGTTCTGGGGCTGCTCTTGCTCAGTGGCCAAGATGAAAATAGAGGTTAGAGGGACCACAATACACTGGAAACACTCTGACCCCTTCCAGAGCTGCTCTTGGGGAGGTAACACTCATCAGCATCCCTCCTGCCCAGAGAGGTCCTAATAACCTCCCTGAACCCCCCTGTGATGTGTGAGGGCAAGAGCTGCTGAGTCCTGTGCTCAGTTCCTCAGCACATGTGGCTTTGGGAGCCCTGGTGTTCCTGCTTGAAAGTCAAAATTCTCAAAGTGACTTCTTTCCCCTTCTGCAAAGTTCCTGACATCCCAGCTATTCTGGGAGTATGCCCTGTCAGGACCAGGGGCTATTCTTGGACCACTCTGCTGATCACACCCAGCATCAGCAGCAGCCTGCACTGACAGCTCCTGCTGTTCCAGGGCATGGAAAGGCAGGCAGGAATAATTTCCCAAGCCAAGGCAACGTGAGGAGTGCTGTGGCTCTCTCTGCTCAGATGGTGTAGCTCCAGAGAGAAGCAGCTCAGATACGGCAGCAAGGCAGGGAGAGTGAGTCTGGAGTTTAATGCCTCTGAAAGAGAAAACAGCAGCTGAAAAATTGATGTAGCAGTGAAAAGTTCCTTGCTTCCAAGGAGAAATTAGGAGTAGTAGAAATTAGGAGTTTTTCAGGCATGTGATGAGGTACGAGGTCTCTGTCTTAACTCCTCTGCACCCACTATGCATGCAAAGATGTTTTTAATGACAAACTTGCTCACTTTAGACAGGAATATATTTCTAGCCCATGCTAGCAGGGAATCAAATTACTGCCCATGGTAGCAGGAGGAGGTATGAAATAAATTGGTCAAGGGAAGCCTTACTTTTAAAAGCCAAAAATAACACGGTATATAATGTAAAGTTCAAAGTTGAGCATTGAGGCTGGGGACTCCTGTGCAGTATAAATTCAGTGTCATAAAAGAGCAAGAGTGGAGCAAATTGCTGCAAAATGCAAGACCTGGTAAGTAGCAGCAGGATATTGAAGACAAAGCTCACAAAGTGATTTTAACAGGTTTTGAAACCTGCTGCCATAGCTTGTTTTCAATTGCTGTGATTTTATTTGGGCTCGTTAGAGTGTCAGATGCTCAGGCTCTCTGTGGAGGTAAGGGGTGTATTCAGCTTATGTTCATGCTACAACCAAATCAACAATAACCTAATAAATGATAACTAATAAAAACCAAGGTTTAATTATGTGAATCTGTGAGCATGTTATGAACAGAGCAATCCTCCCAGGAGCAGAGGCAGGCAGAAGAAAGATGAAAGTAGAGGATGTGCAACTAGTGTTAAAAAGCTGCTTTGCTGCCATTTCATTGAGCTCCTTGGGTATGTGTGTGTGTGCCATGATCCACTTGGCAAATCGCTCTGTACAAGACACTAAAAACACAACAAAATGTCTGGATCAGGATTACAGGTACCCCAGAGAGAGAGCAAACGTGTGCACCTCAACACCAGGGAGCATTTTTGGTTAAATCCAAGTGCAGTGAGTTCTCCTGTCTCCAAGCTCTAGGCAGGCTGGGTGCACAGAGGAGGAGATGTTCATTTTGCTCCAGGACAGAGAAGGGCACGAGAGCCCATGCCTCCACGTGCCAGCCATGGAAAATGTGATTGCCAGGCTCTGGCATTTCAATGTGCCCTGTTAGGAAGGGAAAAGTGATTAGAGAAGACACAGGAGGTCCTGCCAGTCATTAAAGCTGGATGTAGTGGCCGGAAAAGATGGAACCAACGTTATTGTGTCAGGTTTGTCTCTCTGAGGCCACTCAGGGCACAGGCTGAGCTTTACACAAGCAAGAAGCAGCAGCTCTGGTTGTTGCTTCATGGCAGCCAGGCTGGCCAAGTGGTCCAGGCTCTCCCTAGCCTGCCTGCTTGGCTTCCATCAGGGAAGGTGACGTTTTTATTCCCCACCACTTTACCAGGGATGCTTTCAAACCTAATTAAGCTTAGCGTTATCATTGTTTTTATCACATTAAGATCCCACTTGGCTCTCAGCAGCACAGACCACAAAGTCAACACTGCATCTTTAAACAGAAACAACAGATTTTGGTTCAATTAAAAATTCATTAAAATGTAAATTACTTTGTAGGGTTTTTTCCTTCTAATGCCTGTTCAGTGTGACACTCTAATGGCACAAAGCATTAAGGGGAGGTTAACTGGCAGCACAGAGACAAATTGCTCTCCACATACTCACCTGCTCAAGTGATCTTAGAAAATAATTTAACCCTTTTCTCTTACCCACAGGGGTTTCTACCTTATCCCAATTGTTTATGATCTTTCTTTGTTGTAGAAACATCACAGAATGATAGAATGTTTTGGGTTGGGAAGGACTTTAAGGATCATCTCATTCCAGCCTCCCCACCATGGCCCAGGACACCTTCCACTAAACCAAGTTGCTCAAAGCCCTGTCCAGCCTGGAACTGTCATGCTTTCTTATATCTACACTGAATCTCCTTATCCTGCAGCCCTGCTTTCCCTTTTCCTCTGCAGTTCTTCAACAGCTCTCAGGGAATTTTTTTCCCCAAGATGACCTATCCTAAAAGCCAACTGTTTCCTCCCAGACCCCTGCTCGATGTGCCAGAATAAATTTCCTGGCTGTTTCCCTTCCAGTGGCTGCACAAGATATGATGATTTAACCACATACTTATTAAATCATTTGTTGCTTCTAATGCTCTATGAAACCACGTGTGAGCAGCATTATTATTATTATTATTATTATTATTATTATTATTATTATTATTATTATTATTATTATTATTATTTCCCTTATCACAGTAAACTCAGTTGCTAGTGCAAGTTCATTAGGTGTCGTTAATTGCTAACAACATATTCAGAACGTATGGTAAACGCAATTTAATTGAGAACTAATTAACTTGTTATAGTTATCTCATTACATGCCAATTAAACTTTTCAACATTCCTCTTCAGTAGATAAAGGAACAGTTAAAATCCCTGGGACCAGCTTCCGAGTTGGGGTAAGGGGGGCAGCTCTGCTGCCTTCATCTGTAATGCAGTTACTTTGCTTCTTGCATTTTTGTAAGATTAAGGGAAGCCAAGGGAGTTCAGGTTAATTTAGTGTGTCTCTGAAGAGGCTGAGAACTTGGAATAAAAAAAAAAAAAGAAGCCTCTGATGGTGGTTTTGTGTTTTGTGAGAGGAACAGAAGGACTTGGGTCAGGAATTTCTGCTCTGTGGCTGAATCAATCTGCGGTTTTTGGTAAAACAACCTCCAGCCTTAACACACCTGCAGACCAGAGGGGGGACCAGCGACACACTGCACCAGACCCAGAGTCCATGCAAAGGTATCACAGCTTTTGGATTGGCATCACTTCAAGGGGCTCTCCCCAAACGAGCTCCAGCTGATGGCACACAAGAGAGCTCATGGCAGCGTGATTGACTGTACCTGCCCCCCACCAGCTCTGTGATCAAATCACATTTGTCCAGCTCAGGTTTCTGCCCTCTCTCTGCACGAAAGTGTCAAGCAAACAAAGGAGAGGGAAGTAATGGAGGAAAAAAGCGGAGCCATATGAGTAAAAAGTGCTTCCCAAGGCCACAAAATAAGCAGCTGGGGAAAACTGGGAACTATATTGCCTTTAATCTCTTAGATAAACAGGTTCAGTCATTTTAGATATTATAGTAACATCTGTGGCTTTAAAAAAAAATACAAAAATCAACCTGTAGCTGAGCCATTAGGTCCACAGTATCACTGTAATGCTTCCCTCAAACCGAAATGAAAATCTTTGAAAGTGAGAAGATTTCAAGAGGCTCTTATTAAAGTGAGAGGTGACTATTCTGGCACTATTGAAAGTCTCTGTGACAGGCTTGATGACTAATTTCTGGTTTATTCACTCGCTGAGACAACTTTGTGAGAAACTTGGAACATATGTGAAGGGACAAGCAGGCAAGTGCACTGGCCAGCCACAGTCTGACCTCAGCAGCTTCCCCGCATAAAGGAGCTGGGGTGGGAGGAGAATTCCAAGAGTGCTCCTGCCCTGCCACTGTGCCCACACTGAGAGCCAGCTGAGATGAATCACAGCAGTCTGGGCCCAAAGCAGAGTTAGCAGGGACCAAAACCTTTTATCAGGGTGCAGAATCATCTCAGGGTGTTGGTTCCTCCACACTGAGCAAACCGTGCTCTGCTGGAGCAAGGATTTATGGAAAAGTGTCAGGGAAATGAAGAAAGAGCAGGGAGGCAGAACGAGCTGTTTGCATCCTTCAAGTGAAGCAGGGAACTGCCTGAGAAGATGAACTTTAATTTAAACCACAGGGAAGAAGAGTGTTAATGCAACACCCACCTCATGCAGCTTTTCCAATAAGGGCTATAATACAACAAAAGCAGCTGAAGAGGCTTTTCTCATAGAATCTTCTAACTAACTTTGTAAAGCCAGGAAAGCACAATTCTTCTGGAGGTCTTTCATGCCCATAATTTGCTGAATCCAAACATTTACGTGCATCTTCTATAACCACTGCTGTTTAAATAGACAGCACTCCTCAAGTGGGAAGGGTGAGTGTGATGTAGTGTTATGGAGGCTATTAGTACATACCAGAAGCCTGGAGAATTCTCCAGCATTTCTATCCAGGATGTGCTAAGATGGCAATACTTGCATGGTGAATGTGTTTTTACTGTGTGCTTTTATGATGTTTTCATTACATGCTTTTATTATGTGGTTATAAGCTGCTAGAATGGAAACAGGAGCTATAAGATTTGATTGATTGTTATACTCCCATATATAAAAGGAGATTATTTTTTTTCCACTAAAATTTATGAATGACAGATAAGTTTGACTGAGATGCAAGTCCAAGCATTAAGTCCACTCCTGGACTAATCAAATCCAGCTCCTGAAATCAAGTCAATGCTGATGGAATCATAGAATATGCTGAGCTGGGAGGAACCCACAGGAATCATCAGGGTCCACAGGATAAGCCCAGTGATGCTTCTGAGCTTTCCTCAGCTCATCAGGCCCCAGCTGGAGAGGCAGCTGGGACACTTGGAGCTCTGTGTGTCCCCACAGATCTCCAGGAGCTCAGCCCACCAGGGTTCTGAAATCCCTGAGGCTGAAGCAGGAGCTAAATTCAGAAACCAAAGAGGGTGTAACAGGCTCTTGTTTAAGATCCTATTTCTGATGAGGTTTAATTTAGACAACAGAGTCAAGAGCTCTAAAGTGACACTGTGTTCTCATTAAGGGCTTAATATTTTTGTGATGGGCAAGGTTTGATGGATGCTGCCAAACACCTCATGCTCCCCCTGCTGTTCCCATGCACTGTGCTGCTCCAGGTCCCACTGACTGCACCATCCTGGTGGAATCAGGCTTCACTCCAGTGGGATGTGAAGGAAAACCCCTTTAATAACTTGTATTTACAGTGGCCACAGTGATGGGCTCTTCCCCAGGGTAAATCTCTGTGCAGTCCCCTCCTGTGATACTGTACTTTATAAACCTTCCAGAGCAGGGATTTGTCAGGATGATGAACATTGCAACTGGTTTCAGCTGACACGGATTCTGCTTTTTTTCTGCTGTACTGAAGGCCTTTTCCCTGCAATGCTCCTTTTGTTGTTCACCTACCCTGGAAAGAGCAGCTCACTGTGAAACACTTCTCAGGCACCTCATCCCAGACAGAGCCTTTTCTTTTACACATGCAGAGGGCTATCAGCATCCAAAATTCCCTGCTAGGGCCTTTGAAGTTGCTGGCAAGCCCAAGAGTGAGGCATGGTGAGGCATTTGCTGGGAGAGGAAACACTCTGGCTTTCAAGGAAGCAAACCCAAGAAATCACCTGTAATTTATTCCTAGGAAGAAACAAGGGAAATCTTTTGTGTTCCTCCAAATAAACCTCTCCTCTTGCTTGACTGGAACCATTCAAAAACCTTGCAAGGACTGGAAGCATTTCCCCATCCTCTGTAGGTTCTGTGCTTTGTACTCCTGCTTGCTAAATATATGCCAGCACATATCCGCCACTGACTGCAGCATGCAGGCTCATGATCTTTGCATGGCTCCTTCCCCTCTAGGACTGCCATAAATAAATCACTGGGTCAGGGAGGCTGCTACATGCCTGTGGTCTCTCTCCCCCACGCTGCTCCTTTTCCTCTCTCCTCCCTCCTTCTGCATTTGTACAGAGCATTTCAACCTGCAAGGAGTGCTCCCTGCAGCCCCCCCTCCTGAGGCTGTTCTGTGCTGGGTGTGATCTGGCAGCAGATCATTCATATTCCTCACCACACAGGACACTAATGATCCCAGATCAGAGCAAAAATCACATTTTGGCACGAGCTGCACTAAAGTTTTCCCTCCCAGGGAACGTGCTCGCTGAGCTGACAAATCAGATTCCCACAGAGGAGGGTTTTGGAGCATGCAGTGCTGCACAGCCAGGAGCAGGCATTCAAAAATTCCATTTTGGGACCCAGAAGGGAAGTATGATCTTGAAAATATCCTCTCCCTGCTGCTCCTAATGTGATTGGGGTGTTTGCAACTCGTTAAGAGTTTTTTGGATCGATGTAAGTGCTTCTTTCTTGGTGTTGGCCACCAAGAGGTGAGTTCTAGCCAAGAAGTTCTGCTCTTGCTTCACAGGAGGGCCTAACCTGGGGGCCATGCTCTCCCTGCACCTTCTGGCTGGAGCTCTCCAGGGGAAATCCTTTTGCCCCACTTTGCTCTTTCAAAATTCCCTTCATTTCAAAGCCCAAGCAATTCCCTCGGCAGCTCTGCCCACCACAAAGGAAAAGAAGGATGAGAAATATTAGCAGAAAAGAGAAGGGAAAAAGCATTTATTATTGATGGGGGGCAGAACGACAGTCGCTGTAGTTACAGAAATCAAGTGCCTTTCTAGAGCTGAAATGAGGCTTCACATTAAAGGCCTTTTGCACAGCAGTTTTTTAGCTGTTAGCAAAAGGTGGAGAGAAGAAAAAGTTACATTCTTAATGTTACCCTTTTAGGTTTTGTCATCTTTGCTAAATGGAACATATTGTCAGATCTCGTGTTTTCCTGGCAGAAGAGCTCTCATTTGCAAAGGACCATGTGTGCATGTGATTTTTTTTTTTTTGTTCCTTTTCTTTTTTTGGTTGTTTTAATTGCTGTTGTAACCTGCACATTTTGCAAATATTTCAGTCAAAATTTTTTTTCAAAGCACCCTAAGAAGACGAGGAAAAAGCAAGAGAGCCTTCCTGTAAAACAGCCTTCCGGTGTTTTCAGGTGTGCTCATCACTAAGGTGATAGATTTTTGAATGGTTAACAGTACTGCCTTGGATGGCCCAAAGGAGGGTTATGAAGATTTCTCCTTCTTTATCTATTCCTTTGTTGTCACCTTCAGCCTTCTTTTTCACTCTGACTTCTCACAGGTGGGAACAATCTGAAATCTCAAATTATTCTTGCAAGAAACTCCCTCTCACACCTTGCAGTGCTCATACACAGCTTTTTCCTTCATCCTATATGTGAGATTGTTTATCCAAACTAGGTAGATTTACCCCCTCAACGTGGCTGTAGAGAGTAATTGGTTTTCTGCCAGGTATAGAACAAGACTAATCAAACCTGTCAGTCTGAAACAGGTCAAAACTAGAGTCAAATATGACCTGTGCTTCAAGGGCCATGAAATGCAGGAATACCGTGCTGGAGGTGCTGCAGAAACAAACCTGAAAGAAATGTCATGTCTTAGCAGCTTTAATCAGAGATAAAACACAAAATGTGAAATTCGCTGAGGTCTCTGTTTGGCATCTGAACCCTACATCTGTTTATCAGCCACTTCAAATCTACAATTATAAGTGAGAATTACACATCACATTGGACTTATCTCGGGGGGATGTGTTGTTAAGTTCAAATCATTGCTGGTTGTGTGCAAAAAAATGTGCATCTCTCATACACACTGAGAACGTGGGCATCTTCTGAGTCACTGAAAACATGGCCTTGCTGGGTTAATTATTTCTCTGTGAGGTGAGGAAAAAAGGGTGAAACATGGGGGTTAGGGTAGAAGCAGGGAACAGGGAGGAGTCCTGTGTCATTTCTGTTCCATGGCTGTCAGCAAAAGGCTTCTTTGTTCTTCTGGTGACCGTGCAAGACAAACACTGCAAGTGAAAGTTTGAGGAAAAGGCTGGGACAGCTTGGAGAGTGTGGAATGCCAGCACTGGGGTGACATTTGGGCACTCACACCTCCTTGAGCTGTGGAGCTTTGCACAGGTCCGTGGAGATGCAATTGTCCACGTTCTTCAAAGCTGAAACTCCTTTCTCCTCCTGCCTTCTGCCCTGGGCATCACAGTGGCTTCACACAATGGGCAAAACGTACCCAGGGTCACAACAGCCCCAAAAAGAGGGGCCCCCCCATTATGTGTGTGTGTATAAACACCCGTGCACACACAGCACTGCCACCCAGTGGCTTGCTGACCACAAAGGGGGGCTGCAAACTTGGTTTAGGGTGGGGTTTTCTCCCCTAAATGCCATTAACGTGGTGTACAAATTTAATACAAGCACATCCCCAGCTCTGCCTTCCCAACCTGGAGGTGCCCAGCTTGGCAGGCACGCAGGGCCAGGCTGTAGGAGTGAGCCAGCTGTGCAGCTGCAGGTGGAAATATCAATTCCTTGGCATCAGGTTCAGGTAACAGGCAATTTGCAATTGTCACACATATTCTGCCTTTTCCCTTTTTCCTCCCTTTTCCGTTTTTTGTGTGTCAGTGGTTAATTGCAAGGGGGAGGACGGCAGACCTTATCTCTCCTGACTAGTGGTGGCAAAACTGAAAAATTGTTTTCATTACCAGGTGGAAGGCTTTTCACATGCAAATTATCGATATCATTGTGAATGTGGCATTTTTATTAATCCAAACCAGCTTATCTGACCAAAAAGAAAAGAAATATCATTCTTGTTTTATATCAAACATTTTGCTCTGACAACGGCGAGTCATATTTGATGAAATATTGCATGGATCGCACCATTTTTTACAATTTAGTGCAAGAGAGAAAGAAATAAAAAGGACTAATGGATGGGGTGGGGTTTGGGGATTTTTTGATGGATTTGGGGTTGGGATTTTTTTGTTTTGCTCTTTTTATCTTTAAGACGCTTCTCCTAAATGCCAGTCAAGTGATGCAAGTTCACATAAACATTTTAACTTCTTTTCTTCAACATCAAAGAAACTGATCTGGTTTTATAGATGTATTTTTATCTCTCTATTGTGTGCACTTCCCCTTCAGACACTGGGAAAATAAGGTCACATTCCCTACCGAGTCCATCCTTTTCTATTGATTTTACTTTCTTAAAATCCTAATAGAGCTTGAAATTAATACCGTTTAATTTTCTTCTCCCTTTCTTGTGAACCAACAAAGCTTTCTTATTGCTGCCACACAAGTCTGGGTACAAAGAAGATGACAGACTTGGCATTCTCCTTCCACTGGCAAAAATCCTTGAAAAGAGAAAATCAGGAGGGTTTTGGCTCTTTATCCAAGGATATGAAGGCTCTCCCTGTCTAGAAGATGAGGAGCAGGGGATGCTTCTTTACCCATATCAATAGGGGATGGTTCACAGAAAGTTATGGAGCCCTGTAATGTGGCAAAATTCAGGTTCACTGATTTTAGGACAGGTCTAAATTCCTCTGCTTGGGCTGCAACTCAGTATTCTCTACTGATTAAAAAAAAAAAAAAAAAAAAAAGAAAAAAGAAAGAGCCCTATTCATATTCCCCAGCCTAGGACAAACAGCTTGTCCTTCAGGAGCCAGGTGAATGCACTTCAGTGATGGACACAGCCACCTCAGGATCCACCTGGAAACCATTGACCCAAGGGTAGATGAAACCAGGAGAGGAGACAGCTCTGGAAGCTGCTGGGCTGTTACCAGCAGCCTCCATCCATGAGCAGAGCTGCTGACTGTCCTGTCCCTTGCTCAGCATGGAGACCAGCAAGAGCATTGAGGAGAAGATGAAGGGCATCAAACCTACTGAATCAGCATCCTTCCCTCCTGCCAGTGAGCCTGCTGGGGAGGCGAAGACACTCCATGGCCCTTGGGGAGTCACCTCTCCTTCGTGGGAGGGTTTTGCTGGCGAAAGCAGCGAGAGGCAGCTTGGGTGTCAGCAGTGACACGATGGAACACGACAACCCTGGCTAGCCCAGGCTCCCGTGCCCTTCTGTCACATCAGAGCAGTGCTCAGCTGTATAAAATGGGCTGTAAACTTTGCTCATTTTGGCTGACAGATACGATAAAGGTTATGTGTGCTTTACAGCATTACGAATTTGATGGAGAAAGGTCCCCTGAGACCTCTCGCTGCACCAGGTCCCAGCATTTGGCACAGTGTAGCAGGCACCTCATGGGTCATGTTCCCTGCCCCTCCTGTGCTTGTTCAGGAGTCACTACCCACCTCAGTGATGCTTCTCACACAGATTAGAAGCATTTTAATTATGTATTATTTTTGCACTCTTTGTGTATCTGTGCCTTTCATACGCACATCTTAAATTCATCACCTCGCTGCCAGTTGTTTGTAAATGTCCCCGGGTGTTTAACTCTTATTCTCGGAATCCTCTGAGCTATTGCTGGTGAGTGTGGCTATTACATATTCCTGATATTTCTCAAAGGTCAAAAGAAAACGTAAAAATGCCATTTCTTTTCTCTTCTCCTTACAAAGCAGAAAATGCAATATTGTTCTGGAGTAGTTACTTTAGCTGCAATGCTAACATTTTATTTTTTTTTTAAGTAGACCTTATTGTATTTACTGCAAATGTTCCGGATACAGAATTACTTCCTCAAATTATTAGGAACTAGAAGATATAATCAGCTTTTATTCTGTTTTAGAAGATATTACTCTACCACAACAGTCTATTTGCGACAGTTTGCTCTCATCTTCCTGCAACCCATCTTACAAATGAGACATAAAATTGAGGCTGTGGATGCTTATGGACCCAATCCTGCAACATTTATACACCTGTTTAAGCTGAATCATGTAAAGATTCATGGTGGATTGAATGTGCAGAATGACTAACACTTGAGGAACTATGGCAGTTGCTCCAAAGCAGTCCGCAGTTCTTCAGGATAATGAGCAATGCATGAAACTGGTGCATTATCAGGGTGGATTATCTGCTCCTCCCTCAAATCTGGCCAGGATGCTGGAAAGGATGGACTTGGGGTGAATGCAGAGTAAACTGTCCTCTCTGTAGTCAGTATTATTATATTAGTTCCTCTTATCACTGCAGTGAGACTCCTGACCGTGCAGAATTTAGCCCTCAGCAGTGCATCGAGATCTCGAGGTTTTCATCGCAGAGTCACACTTGGTGGTGTTACACAGCTTTGTTAATTGATTACAAAATAATTCAGCAAGCTGCACTGTTCCTGCATTTTCTATCCAGCTTGCTGCCTCCTCACCTCAAACCAGCTGCAGTTCAAGGTCCTGGTCCCTGTGTCTGAAGCCAAATCAGCTAAAGAATGACCTTTTTTTTTTGACCTACATGTTTCAGAGGAAGAAAGCAACAGATGACACCAAGTAGAGGATTCAGAGAGCTCTTTGTGTGAGCCCCTAGCAATGGAGTTCTCCAGTGAAGGGCATCAAGCTTAACTCTCAGCTCACCCTGCAAGGAGGATTTTTTTTCAATTTCATTTAATAGCAGCATTTCCATTGACTTACACAGGAGCAGAGCCAAATCCCAGCATGTCTTTTAAGAAAAGCTACCCCTCAGCAGAAGCAGCATCTCAGCAGAGAGGATGCCCTTGCCCCTGAGAGTCCTTGTCCAGGCAAACCAACTCCCACCCTGCCCTGAATGATCCCTTCTCTTATTCCTCAGCCTCCATTGAGATTTCTGCTCTTGCACATTGACACTGTGATTGGCAACTGAAACACAAAGATCAGACAAAAGAGGCTGGAACACCACCTGGGATGGAGCTGAAAAAGATGCAGGAGCAGATATCTCCATCTGCATTCTCGAGGATGTGCAGGAGGAGAAGGCAGCTGCGGTGTGGTGCTCCCGAATCACAGGGGACTGGTGCTCTGCCCGCTGCATCTCGGGAAACCCCAATGTCATCCCTGCACCAGCAAGGTCACCTCAGAGCCTGCTTCCTCATCCTCAGGCCAGTCACACTGCTGGGGAACTCCAGAACAGGGTGGGCAAAAGGAGTCCAAGATGAATAAAGCAGGAGGAAAATTAGGCTTTTCTCAGATTTACGCAGAAGGTAAATTATGGGGCTACTTATGCCACCTAAAATCACTTTTTCCCCAGGGTCCTGGATATGCTCCATTATGAAAGCTGTATACCGGAGTGTAAATTTGCCACATACACACTACAATATAATTGTACCAGACTCACCTGTGTCGTATTTTTCACCTATAAATGTAATGGTGATTTGTTTGTCTCCTCTTTCTACAAGAGTTTCAGAATCCCCAGGAAAGCACGTGGGCCATAACACGCTCCTTCCACCATTTAATCCAGATAAAGAGAGAAGTCTTGTGCTGAGTGTGCCTCCCCATACACTATACTGGTGTTAGCATCCCTGTACATATGGACAGCTTTATCCTGGTGCAAGGCACCTCGGCAGGAATCACACAACACTGACAGTGTACCACACTGTACTTCTGAATTGATGCAAAAAGCCGTGCACAGAAGGGAAAATGGCAGCTTTCCAAGTGGCCCCAGTTAATAGCTCTGTTTTGCTTAATGGTGCCTCCCATTCAGACTAAAGATGCTGTTTTAAATATGTAAGCAATTAGTATCTCTCGCTCTCAACACATCTGTGCTGCTTCTCTCTGCTGCATTATAAATCTATCGCGTGCCTCTCCAGCTCGGCAGTGCATATATCACCAGATATTCTGATTTTCAGCAACTTTCTGGTCTGAAAGAGTTGTGCTTGGATTTGGTGTGGCTGTGCCAGGCTGGCATCGCCTGAGCCTCTCTTCTCCATGCCTGCCACTGGACTAACAGATAACAGGGATGTAGGGAAAGCACCTCTGGGTGGTTTTTTTTGGCAGTTCTTTGGTCCAGCCAGTACTTCTGTGTTTTTCCCAGCTTTCACACACTTTCTGTGTAGGAACTGCAGTTTTTTCTCTCCGTAACAAAACCCAAGGACGCCTTGTAGCCTGCAGGAGGATGTTTGCAGGGGTTGCAAGGTGGTTGAGATGCAGCCAAGCATCTCTGAAGCAGAACACCTACCTTGCAGTTTTGTTCTTAAATAAATTCTGCCCGCACAAACTCCAGCGGGATCTAGAGTCATGGCAGGACTAGCGCGGTTATGACGGTCAGTATTTATAGGAGTGCAAGAAATCATTCTTGCTAAAACAGCAATTGATAGTAATAGAACTGGGTGTGATAAGTTATTCAGCTTTTTTTTCTCTCTCTTTTTAAGGAGGAGAAGGCACCGCGCGCGGGAGTTCCCGCTGTCTGATTTTATCACAGTTTTTTGTCCTTTCGCGGAGAAGCCGCCCCGCCTGCGCGGCGCCCACCCCCTCCCCGGCCAGGACCGACCCCGCCGCACCGCGCGGTGGGCGCAGGGGAGGAGACGGCGGAGCGGCGAGGAGCGCAGCCCGCTGGCCGGGGCTGGAGGGGCTGCAGGAGCTGACGAGGGCTGACAGGAGCCGGCCGGGGCTGCGGGGGGCTCGCAGGGCGCGGCGGCGGCGGCGGCGGCTCAGCCCGGGCCGCGGTGTGCGGGACGCGCGGGCCGCGGGGCCGCGCCGCAAACTTTAGCGGCGGGGGGCGGCGGGGCCGAGCCCGCCCCGAGCGCCCCCTCCCCGCCCCTCCGCAGCCTCCCCGCGCCGGCGGGGCGGGCCGGGGGCGCCGAGGGGCGGAGCGGCCCCGCCGGGCGGCGGCGGCGGCGGCGGCGCCGAGCCGGGACGCGGCGCCGGGCTCCGCACCCCGCGGAGCGGCGCGGAGCGGCCCAGCCCGGCCCAGCCCCGGAGCCATGCCGCTGCCGTGCCGGGGCTGGACGCTGGCGCTGCTCACGCTGCTCGTCGGTTTCCTCATCTTCGCCGATATCTCGGAGATCGAGGAGGAGAGCGGGTAAATCCCCCCCGTCCCCGCGCGGGGGAAGGGGCGCGGAGCGGTGCTGGGCACCGGGGAGGAGGCGGTGGCGGCGGCGGAGGAGGGGGCGGGAGCCCGGACAGTTTCTTTGTCTCCGGCTCTCCCGGGTTTTGCCGTGCCCAAGTGGGAAGGGAGCGCGCTGCGCTCCCGCGCGGCTCCGCGGGGCCGGGGACAGCCCCGGGCGGGACCGGCCCGCCGGGCAGGACGATGGGGCTCGGGGCCGGGGACAGCCGCGCCGGGCCGGGCAGGGCTGCGGGAGCCGGTGCCTCTCCCGCTAGAGACGCGGTGGTACCGGTCCGAGCAGGGATGCCGGAGCAGGTACCGGTCCCTTTAGGGATGCTGAGCTACCTGTCCGGGTGGGGATGCCGGAGCAGGTTCCGGTCCCTTTACGGATGCTGAGCTACCTGTCCGGATAGGGATGCCGGGGCAGGTACCGCCCCGTTACAGATGCTGAGGTACCGGTCCGGGCAGAGATGCTGGAGCAGGTACCGCTCCCGTTAGAGATGTGGAGGTCCTTTTAGAGAGGCTGAGGTACCGGTCCAGGGATGCTCTATCAGGTACAGGTCTGGATAAGGATGCTGAAGTGGGTACCAGTCTGATTAGAAATGTTGGAGCAGATCCTGGTCTGGAGAGAGGGATTTTGGCACGGGCAGTGCTCAGGTGCTGATGGACGGATGGAGCAGGTCCCTAAGTGGGGTATGGGTGTGAGTGTTCTGCTGGACAGGGATGCTGGGGCAAATTGCAGCCCAGGGGGCTTAGGTGCCACTGCTGGTCCAGATGGGTGTGGTGGAGAGGGCACCAGCTGATGGGAGTGGTGGATAACGGAGCAGTCTGCAGGTGGATAAGGGACCAGCCTGTGGGATAGAAGAGACTGAGCAGGGATCAGTTGGGTGGGGGTGATGGAGCAGAGAGCTTAACCCACTGATGTGTCCCTGTGGGATGCTTCATGATCACCCCTTATTGATCACTGTGATGGTTGGTGTTTACCTGCAGGTGCCATGTATGGCAGGGGCTAAAGCAGCCCCTCAGTCTGTGGAGCAACACCCTCCCCACCCCATAAACCCCATCTCTGAGGTCTGCTTGGAAATTTAGGGTATGAGAGGAACAAATGCAAAGAGGAGGGTTTGCATTAACTTGAGGAACTTGCTACAGCAATGTGGAAAACCAAATAATTTTAGTAATGAGGTGTGCACTCGGGGCGCCCAAATGACACAAAGGTCTTTCTGTTTGGGACCAGCTGGCTTTGTCAGCTTTTACACTGAAACAAGCACCTTTATGAGATGATAAATGAAATGCAGGGATTTTTGTTTATTGTTTCATTGTTATGTTATGCTGAGTGCCACAGGCAAGAAGTGCTTAAAGGTCAGTAGCCTTGTCCAGAAACATCCAGCACCAGACTGTGGGTTACCAGGGTAGATGAATTGTTGCTCTGCAATGAGCTGGCACTATCTATATAATAATAAAGGAAATTAAAATTTTCTGATGCATCCTCCCCATTGGACAGGCTGCTCTGATCCCCTTGCTTTCTTCTCATCTCCTTTTCCGGCTTCTGTTCTTTCTTCTCTCTCCTCCCCTATCTGCTAGATCTACCCACTAGAACTTGCTGTGCCCTTATTGAAAATCTATTCTGTTTTGTTACTTACTTGTCCTGTTTTTCACTCCAGTTCATTAGGGATTCCCAGTATTGTGTATTTTTTCTCCCCTCTTTTCTATACATTGTATGGAAATTGGCTGTTTGCTGGCTGCTTATCTCCAAACCCTGGCATCTGAGTTTGTTGCTGTAGTTCCTCCGAGGAAGTTCTGCCAAGCTGTGCGGCGGCAGGGACAGCAGCAGGGTCAGATGAGTTCTGTAGGAACAGCAAGCAGCTCGTTCCACACAGCCTCAGAAATGGCAGGGCAGCAGGGAACTGGCAGAGGAGAGGAGCCCCCTGCATCCAGGGGGTGAAGGAGGGTGCTGGGTCCCAAGCCCTCTGATGCACATGATCACCAAACCTTTTGCAGATCAGTGCCCACATCAGCTGTGCTTCCCACAGGGGGATAAACAGAGCAAAGGTGGGACCCTGCTGTGTTAATTATCTATTATTTAATCATGAAGTTGGGCAAACCGAGCCTTTCTCTTGCTTTGTCCTCACCCACCCACTTTTCTCCATTGGATCTCTGGAGTGTTTTGGGTTTGATGAGCTCCTGCATCCCAAACACAGTAAGAGAAGCACAGAAGCCTGGCACAATGGGCACTCCATCCCTGTGTGCTGCCATGGTGCCAGGAGTGGTGAGCACAGTGCTCTGACCTGGCTGAAATGTATTGCTCTGGTGACATGGAAGAGCAGAGTGCCTGGTCTGCAGCAGGTCAGGGGATGATAGAGGGTTTTCAACTGTGGGAGCCACATAATAGTGTTTTTGTTAACAGGTCCTGTAGGTAAAGGGAACTGTGTGACAGCAAAAGTGCACAGCAGTGTAGAGAAGAGACCCTTCCAAAGTTTTCCAGGAGCTCTCTGTGTGTCCAGGAGGGAGCAGCTCCTCTCTGTGAGAGGTTTGGGAGGTGCTGTACATTTGTGCAGCTTTCCCCCACATCAGGAATGTTTGGCTGTTGTATTGTGTGGCTCAGCATCCTCCCTGACACCCCCCAGACCCCCCTTGCTTTGGTCAGTGCAGCAGGGAAGGAAGGCGCTGCCCAGCTGTCCCCTGGCAGGCTGGTGGCACTGAGGGGGAGCTGGGAAACACGGGCAGGTGCAACTCTTTTCTTCTTTTCCCTTGGCATGGAAACACTCTCTAATTATTGTGAGGAGTGAACAGCTTGCCCACTTTTACATGTACCCTGCCCCCTGCCTGTGATTTGGATTGTCTTTGGAAGAACGTTCCTCGCACGGGTGGGAGAGGGGGGGAGCAGATTTCTCTCACCTGCAGACACTGAGAAATTTCAGAAAGAAAACACAAAACGTTCATTAGGTTAAGAGAGAATATAACACTACTGGCAAAAGGACAAAAAGCCCAAAGCCATGCTGTTTGTCTGGACAATAAGTTCCCCGCCTCGCAGGTGAAGGGAGGTAGGAGCCGAGGGCAGCTGGAGCTGCTCTGCCTGTCACAGGCTTCTGAGAAAGATGTTCGTGCCTTAAGCAGTCCCATCTCACTCCTCTAGACATCCTTAGACCACCTCCCACAGCCGGGAGATGCTGAAACAAAGAGGTGTTGGGGCAAGGATGAGAATTCAGCAGTTTCTCGCTCCTGATGCTGCGTCGCTCTTGCTCAGCCCGTTCCTCCCACCCTGCAGCCACCCCTGTGCGGGTTTTCCCCCTGCTACATCCTTGTCACTGTCTGGACGTGTCACCGCTTGTGTGGCGGGGCTGTGGGATGCTGGTGGGATGCCGGTGGGATGCTGGCGGGATGCTGGCGGGCAGGGACACGCTGGCCGGTGTGTGCTGCTCCGTGAGGTATTGCTGTGCTGAGTGGTCTTGGCACTTTGTTTCCGAACAGGCAGCTGGTTCCGGGCTGCTGAACTTTTCCTGCAGCCCGGTGGCGCCTGCGTTTCCATGCAGCGCTCCCGCTCTTTGTTTGGCTGGCAGGGAACAAAAGACGCGCTCCGTCTGCCTTGGGGAGCGCTGATGGCATCGCAGCCATTCCTGCATCCGCGCCGGGATGGGGCAGCGCCGCACACCTGTCCCCGCAGAGCAAAACAAAGGATTTGGCATCCACTGGGGTCACTGTTGTCGCCGGTGAGGAGGAGAATTCCGCTCTGGTTTAAGGGGACTCTCTTTGTTAGTGTGCGCCTGCTGTTGCAGTTCTGCAGGGGTCCGGCTGTGTCCTGGTTGTCTGTAGAGGGAGCTGGTGACCCGCTGCCACCAGGTGACTTCTCGAATTAGCGTCTGAGCCATCTTAGGGAGCACTTGACACTTGGTCTTAATATGAGGCAACCTTTTCCCTGCTAGCCCAGACCACATGCCTTTCCATCCTGATTACAGGAGGAATTATGTTCTGCTCGCTGTCGGTGACGGATAGGAGTCTCTGATATTGCTGGCCTGCCTGCCTGGGAGCTTGTCAGTAAATTGCCACTTTTTCCTCGTGTGCCCTTTTCTAACAGCTGCCTTTCAAAGGCTCGGGAAGAGAGATTTTGTGTCCTTTATGGAGGCTGCTGCACTTGCTGTGAGCGGGCTGCAGTCATAACGCCTCTTGTCAGGGTTGGTCCATGAGGTATAAATGTCCTGCTTGCATCCTCCAGGCTGTGATTTACTGCACCCAGCCCAGAGTTAGTCTAAGGCTTGCTCTCCAGCAGAAAGTTTTGCTGGAGAAAGTGCTGCATTCTCCCAACAAGCGTTTTGTGCCCTCACACAGTGGGCAGCAATTATCCAGGTTGGGCTGGAGGAGGAATGGCTCTCGGCAGGAGAGGAGCCCATAGACATCCTGGAAGTGCTCATGTGTATGGAGCCAGAGGAAGCCTTTGTGCTCCTTGGGCATGGCAGGGCTCTAATAAAAGCTCCGTGACACATCAGGCTGGAAAAGAAAAGCAGTGTTGGAGCACTGATTTGAGTAAGAAAATGCTCAGGGTAGGCTTTGATTGCAGCTCTTCTGACAATAACCTGAAGTACAAGCAGCCGATTCCAGGCTGGCTGCAGAGCTCCCTCTCCTCCCCGTGAAACTCTCCCTCACCTCCTGCCAAAAACACATCCAAAGCCCTGTGCTCCTGCCTGGAGCAGGTTTGGGAAGTGATTGTCCACATTAAGCTGAGCTCTGAGGGAATGGTGGAGTAGTAGAGGGCTGGGATCAGCAGGATGGGAAGCACTCACAGACCCCCAAGTGAAACAAAAAGGAAAAGCCAAAAGTGCTAAGGGATTTCCAGTCTGTTGAAAAGTTACTCCTCAGCCCAGTACTGATTGCCAGCAGCTTACAGGACCCCCAAGGAGGAAAGTTCTGACCTTGCTGGTGAGGAGAGCTGTGGTAGGAGGATGCAAATCACCAGCCAGCCTTTCTTGCATGCACTATTGCTGTAGCCAGGCCAGTTCATGTGACCAGAGCAATGGAGACAATAAAGCAGTTCCCAGCAGGGCTTCAGGTTTCCTTTTTGCCCAGGTGGGCTTTTTGTGAACCACCTCTAACCCTGCAAGTGCAGAATTGCAGCTGGGAGTGCAGAGGAACCCTTTCTGTCCAGCAGAGAGCACGGAGCTGCGAGTGCTGGCTCCCTTAGGGAAGGTTTGTTGAGCAGCTCACGGTGAATTCAGAGATTCAGCATCCTCTGGGACCAGGGCCAGCAGTGACACAGCAGATCCTGCTGCTGCCACCACCCCTCCCAGCCTTTCCCAGGCATCTCCACCCCTCCCAGCCTTCCCCCAGCACGGATGAACTCAAGGGGTTGGTTTCCTCTCACATGGCAGATGGGCTTTTGATCTTCCAGGAAAAGCATTTAACAGGAGTGCCTTTATCTTTCCTTGGGCTTTCAGGCTGTCCTAATGATAAGATGAGGAAATGGCCTTAACTAGCACCAGAGGAGTTTTAGATTGGATAGTAGGAAAAAGTTCTTCACTGAGAGGTCTGACAAGCAATTGGCACAGGCTGCCCAGGGAAGTGGTGGAGTCATGATCCCTGGAGGAGTTTAAAAGATCTCTTAGGACATGGTTTCATGCTGGACTTTGTGGTCTTGGGACGACTGTTGGACTCAGTGATCTTCAAGGATATTTTTAATCTATATGATTCTGTGATTCTACAGGTATCTTGCTTTTTCATCCCTGAGAATAGCAACCCTTAAATACATCAGGCACAGTTCCTGCAAAAACCAGCTCTTCCAAAACCAAACTAAAATTGGACTTCTTCTAATTGCCTCCCACATTTGTTTCCCCTGGGCCTGGGTCATCCTCAGCAGCAAGAAATAAGCCCAAAGTACAAGATTAGACAATAATTATTTTGCTGCTTCTCTGGCTTCCATCTCCAGTGGCCTCAGGAAACAAGCAAGTTCCCTGGCAAAGTAAATTCACTGGAGGTGCAGAGTTCCAGGTGTCCTTCAACAAACACCACTGCAGAGCAGACAGGTGTCAGCTTCTCAGTCCCTTGCAATGCAGTAAAAAAGAAAGAAAAAAGAAAGAGGAAAAAAAGGAGAGTATCTTTACAGCTCCTTTTTCTTCACATTTCCACTGTAAATCCTTGTGTTGGCTGGCAGCAGCCTTGATGGTGGTGGTGGCCTTGGGAGATGCATCTTCAGCAGCAGCAGAATTGGCCCTGATTGGGAAGTGGAAGGACTGATCCAAGGGAATGGGCACAGCACTGCTGAAACCTGCCTGAGCAGTGACAGCCCTGTGGGGTGAGAGCCCTTTCCAAACTTAGGTCTGAATGCTTCTTGCCATTGCAAATCAGGTGCTTGTTATAGCATGCAGAAACCCCCTGGGACATCCCAAACATGCACAAAGCCCAGCCCAGGCTCGCTGACCTCGTGCTGAGCACACTGTCCCTCCTCATGCAGCGCTCTCCATAGGCAGGGCTGCCTTGAAAAGCACATTTTGTCACAGTTTTGGGGTGCTGTCTCGAGGCATCCAGTGGGCTCCAGGTATCACCCATGTGTCTGGCAGCTCTGAATCCAAGGGTGGTTCTTACAGCCAGGCTTTGCCAGCACCCTCAGGGGTATCAGTCAGCTCTTGGCCAGCAGCTACAACAGTGGCCATGTTTCCCCTGAAAAGGTTAAACATCATCCTGAGGCATCTCCAGCACCTTTTCAGCCACCCAGAAGCACATTCAGCTGGCAACCAGCAGCTGCTCAGTGGGTAATTAAACTTCTTACTGCTGCCTGGATTTCCATGGTAGCTTTGTGAGCAGTGGTGCTGAGAGGAAGTCCAGCTCTGAAACCATCACGGACTTTTCAGTATTTGACAACTTAACATTGTGATCTGGGATCTACATCACTGTGAAGGTCCTGGGATGGCTCAGTTGCTGGTTGTGGGGTGTAGCTCTCACCCAAGCACTCACAGCCCTCTTTGTGTAGGCACCAGATGTTATTTATGTTATTTTGGGGATGCTCATACAGAAGAGCTTCCCCAGGAGGGTGTCTCTGCTCAGGAGAGGTCCCTCAGCATCTGCATCAGCAGGGAAAGAGGAAACCACATGAGGCCTTCAGTATTCCAGAGTGCTGCACAGAGCACTGGGAAGAGGGATGAGAGGGGGGTAGGAGGATGAGCTCAGGGACCCCCAGCCCCACATGAGAATGGTTCATGTTGTACCATCTCCCGAGGTATGTGGCACCCAAGATGCTGCAGGAGCCACTGGGATTTCTGGTTTCTGGGGCACAGATGCTCAGGGTGACAGGTTCTGCTGCAAGCCTGATGCTCTGCTGCTTGTGCTCCCTGAGAGCTTTGCTCTGTTAGCACAAAAAATTATCTCAGGACAAATGTATGGTGTAGACGTGTTTTGTAAGCAGGGAGGCTTTTGTCTCAGCTACTTTCTCTATCTTCTCTGAACTTTTTTTTTACCTTCTCCCTTCCAGAAGGAAAAAAAAAAACAGAGAAAGAAACTAAATGACACAAACATACACGAAATTTAGAAAGCACACCCTGCCTGGTCCCAAGCCCCTCTGGATGTTTTTTGCCCCTTTCAATGTCTGTTTCTTTGCTGGATGTTTCATTAACACAGCCAGAGAATAAGAGCTGATGCCAGGAATAATGTTTTAAAGATGAGGGAGGGAATAAGGTCCTGCCAGTACTCAGGATGGGGAGGGGGGGAAGTGTCTGCCTTTAGAGCAGTGATGGAACCAGAGCATCTTGAGGTGATTGAGTCAGGCCATGCTGATGTTGTGGCAAATGCACGTGGATGTGAGAGCTGACACTCCACAGGTGCCAGAGAGGCTTTTGTGGCTCAGGAAAAGCTGATCCTGGGTTGTGCCCAGAGCTGAAGGCAGGGACAGGGGTTTGGTTACCCCAGTGATCCCCAGCAGTGCCCTGGTGAGAGGCTGCCACTGCATCTCCCATTGCCCCATGTCCATCTGCTGTCAGAGCTGCACCATTCCTGCTGATTTGTCACTGCTGTTGTCTCAGAAGTGTCTCAGACTCATTGGCATGTTCCTTACTAAGCAACAGATGTCTGCTTTGCAAACTCATGTGTGTCTATCCCATCGTGTCCTCAGCAGACACCTGCAGTGGTTGCTCAGCGTGGCTCTCAGCCAGACAGGGCTCAAACCCTGCTCACATTTACTGCAGAGCTGATGTGGAGCCAGTGCCAGGCAGGGACACTGAGCGCTCCCAACCTTCCCATCCTCTTGTGGTCTCTGGGAAGGAGCCTGCAGGGTGGGTGATGTTGTGGAGGTGGGATTGAGGTGTGGGAAGAGGTGACCAAATTAACAAGGCTGCTTTGCATGGGACTGACAGATCTGCATTTCCCATTTATGGGTTATGTCCAGTTCCATCAGGTATAAGACTATTCCTTCATTGACTTCTCCCATTTGTCTCAGATTCATTTGATTCCATCTTACCCTGACAGTGATTATTTTTCTTCCTTTCTCTAAAGAAAAATCCAAACAGAACCATCTAGGAACCCATACTGGCAGGGAAGGTGGGGTAAGAAAGGTATTAAAGCACTGGAATAACCAAGGAGACAGCTCATAGCTAATGTCAGGGGGGCAGAGACATTAATCCCCATGACAAGTGCCATGAGCAGCAGTGGGTCCATTGCCTGGTGCCTCCCTGGTGCTTGCTGGAAGATGCTGTTCTGCCAGCCTGGCTGCTCCTCATGTACCAGCCCTGCACTGGGAGCCCAGGTGATGTTTCTGAAAGCCATAATACAGGCACACTTTCCCAAATGTGATTGTATGACTTGCTAGAATTAAGCTTGGAACACTAAAAGTAGCACCTGATATTTAGGAAATTTTTGACACTTGGGCTTGCCAAGCTGTGACAATATAATCAAGTGAGATTTTTTAAACACATGGAAGTGTGAATTCAAATATCTCATCAAGAGTTTTTGCAGGACCTTCTATCCTAGCAGACAGCTGCTTTGGAAATATCTTCTCAATTAATCCCTTGCTTGCCTGGGGAGTGTGGGTACACATCCACCACCCAGCAACCACCACTTCTCTTCAGCACAGTCTCCTCCACATCCCAGGGTGAGGGAGCCTCCAAAAGAACTGGTGACATGTCACAGGAGTGGCCTGCAAGGGTCTGATGTGCCAGCTTCCCCCAGAATTTAATGAGATGGGTTGCAGGAAGGGGAGATGATGCTGGAGCCTGGAAGGAGCAGCATTCCTGGAGGGGACAGTGCCAGGAAAGTGCACAAAATATAAAATACAAAATAGATACAGACTGCCTTAATGGGCACAGTCTGCAGCCATCTCAGGAGACTGTTGGCTGCTTTTTGGGCCAGTGAAACCTTTGCAGATTAATTCCTGTGGTCCTCTGGGTCCTCTCACCCAGCAAGAGCCACACCCAGCAGGTAAAGAGCAGCATTTTCAAGGGGACAGGTCTGCTGGAAGCTCACAGTGCCTGCTCCTGGCTTGTGGAACTCCTTTTTTGGTGTTAAGGGCGAAGCCACTTCACCCCCAGTGTCCCAGCTGTAAAACAAGGATCATAAAATGCACCTAACATAAAAGCAGGTTGTGAAAACTTAATTAGTAGGTGTTAGTCTTTTGAACCCCTCAGGTAAAAATTGTGGCACTCTGAACTCTCTTCCTGGGGAATTCAGGTGGATAAATTCAGTTTAATAATCCCCCAAGGGACTATTACTTAACTTTTATGTGGAGGAGAGAGAAGAGGAGGACTTGAGTTACCCAAGGAAGAGGCAGGGGTTTTGTTCCACCAGAAATGAGCTTCACAAATGTGGTTAAATGCGGGAGGGTTGGAAGGAGATGATCTTTAAGGTCCTTTCCAACCCAAATTATTCTGTGAGCTATGAAATGTGTGGTTGGGTGTGGCTGAAATTTCCAGTTACAGTTCCTGTTTCTGGTGCCCACTTCCCATGCGTATCACCTGCCACAAACGCTTGGGGAGGGAGCAGGACTTGGGGCTGGGCATTGTAAAATAGCCAATGGAAAAGACATTTTCTAGTTGGTGAGCCTGGGAACGTGGACATGTGGAGTCTGCTGGTGGAGATCTGCTCTCCCAACCAGGCTCTGTGACCTACTTGCTCAGTCAAAGCAGCTTTGATTTCACGTGTCCGAGTGGCTCCGAGCGAGACCAAACTTACCTAGCAACAATTAAGAGAAGCATTTAAGGAGCAGGAAACGATGAAAAGGGAAATAAAACCCCTAAACAGGCCCATTCACAGGGGGTGAATAGAAGAGTCTTTGCATACCTGATTTTGTCACAAATTGTTCATCCAAGAAAATTAGGACCTGAACCATATGACAATTTTTCTTTTGCATCCTCTGATATATGAATCAGTGTCACTTTAGATCTGAGCACAGAACGTTTTGACCTATATAATATCTTAGATAGTTGAAATGCAGCTTGAAAATCTCAGAGAAAATGAGAAAAGATGGCATAAGTCAGTAAGATGGCATTAGCACATATAGATGCAACTTATCACTGGAAAACATCCCAACAGAAGCCCAAAGAAAAATGTTTTGTAAATAATAGGATTAGGAAGCAGGTTGGTACTTTGTGGAGCTGGCTATACAATGAAACTGATAACAACTAGATTAATAAGGCAATTCAGTCCAAACACAGTGTAGCACTAGAAAGCTTTTCAAAATCAATGCTATCTGTGCTATTTTAATCGAGGTTGGTCTTTGCCTTTTGAAGCAAAGAGATTTGAAACTCCAGGTCAGGAAGGTGTAATAAAATGGACTGGGTTTTTTGGGTTTCTTTGTTGTGGTTTGTTGGGGTTTTTTTTTTAACATGTGCTTCCTAATTAGTACCCTCCATTTCTAAATATTTTCCTCTTCCAGGTGGGGGAAGTGAAGGCATACAGGGGTACTGGCTTGCCTGTGTTGGCAGTGAAGTGTGGCAGACCTTGGAGAATACTGTGCTTGGCTCAGTTTCAGTGTTTTGGGCAGCTGGTTTGTCTGGCTGGGACCCACCAGAGGGCTGAGCTGAGCAGGGTGGCTGGACAGGGCCAGAGCATCCTACAGCACACGTTGCCTTCCACTGTACAAAGGGAGATTGCAGGGAAAACGTCCTGAGGTTGTAGAGTGGCACACAAAGCACCAAGGACTGACAGTTTGGAGCATTTTAAGATCCACTAAAGCAGCTCAGACCTTCAGCCAAGTACCATGTCTCAGCTTTGGGCAGTCTCCCTGTCCTGGAGAGAGAAGCCAAGCCTGGCATAGGGTGCAGTGTCTCTGCCAGCATCTCAGTATCCATGAGAGCGTCGTGGCCAGCAGAGCAGTGATCCCAGTGCCATGGGCAGGTGGTTAGCAGAGCCTTGCTCTCCTCCACCACTGAGCTGCCCCCTCCCTGTTCATTTATGACAGCAGAACCCTTTATGCCTCTGTCTGCATTGCAATATTTTTGCTTTTCACAGTGTGTGAGGAGGAGAGGGTAACCCCTGACACTGTCCCTGAGGCACTCTCAGCTGGCAGCCAGTCCCCTTCCCCACCAGGCTGCACACAGGCAGAGGTGCTCTCAACTTGTCTTCCTCACATCCAGCATCTCCAGCCCCTACACCTGCCTTAATTCCAGGAGGAAGCACCACAGAGCTGTCACTGGGGGCATGTGAAGCCAGGCTGGGTAAATGCATTTGAATAATACGTTGTGATGCTCTGAATCCTTCCTGCTGTAGCCACAAAACATGGATGAGGTAGGAACTAACACCTAGGGAACAGTCTTCTCTACTTCCTAATTTACCTTTTTTCCTTTCACATGTGAATCAGCATGTATTCAGGGGAAAAAAAAAACCCATTTCTTTCTCTAAGCTTTGTCTGTCCTACAGCGAGTGTGAAGGAGTGTGAATCCCATTTGGAAGCTCCTTCAGAGGAGATGTCTCTGAGCAGGTGCATGGTTTGCACACTAATCCAGCCTGCTCCCACACCCTGCAGTGAACCCCATTAATGTGGAGCCTTGTTAAATGCCACGAGGCTCCAGGAATGAGCCAGCCCTGCTGTTCCCTTGATGCACCAAAAAATGAAACAGCTCGCAGGCTCTCGGGTCTGCCATAGGACAGAGGAGAGCAGGAATCGCTCTGACCTGGCCATGGATGGTCTCTGGCATGAGGGAGAAAAGGGAAAACCATGGTGGCATTTCCAAGGGTTTGATGTTATGTGGTGCTGAGGGCTGTGCTCAGCCTAATGAGGGGATTTATGTGGCATCCTGCAAGTCTGAAAATCCTTTTTAATGGCACCAAGCACACTCACACGCGCTTTTCCTCTTTCATTTTTGTCTAATGCATTTGGGATTTTTTTTTTTTTTCAGAACTGGTAGAAATACATTCTCCTGAGATACATTTTCATTAAGGTGTATATTTCTGGGTAACAATATTTCTGCTGGAAGAGAATTTGGTTCTCTTTATGAGTGTGCTCATTGGGATATCTGTGCAACGGGAACAATAAAACAGAGCAATGAGTACATGGAGGTTAAAGTGTGTCTGAATGGGAGCCCAGCTCCCTTGAGCATCACAAGGTGGGTGGTTTGTTCTTTGTGACCCCTCTGAAAACAGCAAGCTAAAGCAAGAAGGAGCTCTGCAGCCAGCTAGATGCAGACCAACACTTGTGTGTATTTAAGTGAGGATTCACAGCTCCTGTGAATGGTGTGGTTCTCTGAAGGAGCTTGGTCCAACCTGTTCTTCATTATATCTTCATGGAGGTGCTGGAAACTTTGGCTGCTCATTCCCACAGGTCTTGGTCAGCCTGGTCTGATGTCTGTCCTTGTGGGGTGGTGTCAGGCCATGGGAGTGACACTGCTGTCACTTCAGGTCTCAGCTCCAGCGTGTGAATGACTGTGGTGAGCTGGCCTTGGAGCTTCAGCCAAGTCCCACCAAAGGTGGGGAGAAGGGCTTGGAAGGCACTCACAGGATTGGAGTGGGCTGGAGTGGAGCTCTGGGTCTGGACTGGGTCCCTGGGAGCTGGGAGAGGGTACACTGGGAGTGTGAGGTCTCCACAAGTCGTTCAATCTGTGTAAAATAGAGATATTGGATGTCCTCAGCTAAAAGCCCAGGTGAAGACAGCAGTGGGATCTGTCCAGATCATTCAGTCCTTACCTGAAAAGGACAGGGCAAGTCCATTGGCAGCTGGAGATGGAGGAGAGCTTCTGTGTGCACTGCTAACACCTGGCTGGTAAAGAGAAGGGGAGATGTATTTAATGCAGCTGTAGGGCGCACTCTGCCGTGGCAGCAGGACCAGATGTCTGTGATGGCTGGTTAGATCACACAGGAATTATTAATTGGGGTGGCTCGGGGCGTTCTTTGTCAGAATGGCTTCATGGTCACAGCAGGGCAGCGGTGACAAGGGAGGAAAAGCCCTTCAGAGGCATCAGGATGTGTCCCTTCTGGATGGGGTGGGACATGGGCAGCGTGGCAGTGTCTCTGCTCAGAGCCCTTCAGAGCAGGATCTCTTGACTGTTGAACAATGCTTGGCAGAAAGGAGCTGGAATTATAAATAATGCATTTCCTTTGTCTTGCAGGAGTTCTGGAGGCAGAGGTACAATCAGATCAGCTGTGAACAGCTTACATAGCAAATCTAATAGGTTTGTAAATTAGATTTTGTGTTCATTTGTTTTTGCTGTAAGGCAGCTATTAATCTGCTTCTCCTCTTCGCTGGATAGTGCTGTTCTTATTTAGCAAATGTATCTGTTCCTTTTCACTTCTGCTTTGCATTTTCCTAATCATTCCCCCCCTTCCTTCTTCCAGCTCAGTGCAATAATCATTTGCAAATAACCAAGGATCTGGAAGTTGTGGTGATTGAGAGAATGAGAAAGAGTTTACTTATTGTGAAAATAAGTCAGTGATAGAGTTGCTATTTTCCATAGTTTTAAGTGCTATTAGAGGAGCGATCACTGTGTTTGGGATCAGAGCTCCAGTTCTGTTGCAGTGCACTCCCATAACATCCCTTTGTGGCAGAGTCATTCCCAGCCCCATTCAGTGTCTCTCTGTGTCATTTTTACAAAGATTCCCTGCCAGCCCAGCCTTGCCAAGTGGCATGTTTGAAAAGCTCTGTGACAGCATGCAAGGAGGAGTGATATCGTTCTGTGATGATGTCACCACCCATGACCAAAACACAGAAAATGGATAAAACAAAAACCCCAGAGTTATTCCCAGGATTGCTTTACACTACTTCAGTCACGATTTTTGACACCTTCTAGGTAAGGTTTCCAAGACATGAGTGATGCTGCAAAATGCAAGAAGCAAACAAATCCAACAGACTGGCAGCCTCTGGAGAGGTACTGTACACACACACATCAGGACACTGGCAGCCAGCATTTATAAACACATTTCCTTGCCATTTCGACACATTATACAGTGTGAGCCACAGTGTGTCCTGGGGAGCTCTTTCCCTGAGCTGGAGATACCTTCCCAGGAGCTGGATGTTTGTCCCTGAACCTGGGCCACCACCTCTGCCCCATCTCTCACTCTGCTCCCTCCTTGGGGTTTATATGCTTTATATAAATGTATTTATTTACAAAGCATTTCCCAGCTGGAAGAAGCCCTTTGCAGTGGAGAGGGAGATTCCCTTTAGCTGATAGCAAGTGCTTTGGCTGTGTGTATTTTTCAGAGTGCTCTGAAGTGTGAAGGCTTTTTTGGGTCTGCAGATACATACGCAGCTTCTTGATGAGATGCTTGGCTTTTCTTTTTGGAGGGCAGCTGGCTGGAACCAAATATTTGGAAGCTCCTTCAATTCAAGCAGTTTGATTTTAATGTCACAAAAGTTCTGGGGCCGATTTGCTTCTCTGAGCAGGGATTAAACACTGGGGTCTCCCAGTGATCTCTGGAAGCTGCTCATTTCTTGGTCTGGAACAGGTGATATGGGTGCTGAAATCCTTGTGCCCAATTCTAAAGAGGAAAAAAGTTTCCAATGAGCCAGCCTGCCCCTCTTAGTACAGGATGCTCACAGCCCAGTCACACAAGCAGCACCCAGCAGCTCAGCTGAATTAATTTAATTTCTCCATTGGGTGAAGAGAGGGTTGCTCCTCTCTGGTGAGGATTTTAATCTTCTCCAGGAGCTGAGATGGCTCCACTTTGGGATGTTGATGTGTGACCACGAGGCAACAGGGCAGCCACCTTGGCTAGGAAGTTTCTTAGTGAATTCTGGGGGCTTTGGGGTGTCTTGTCTGCAAGTGCCCATCTGCCAGCCTGTCCCAGTGTGTTTTTCTGTGCATGCCTCCCTGCAGCTCAGTGCGTAATGGTGTGTTTGCTGTGGAGCTGTGCCTGGCTGTCAGTCTGTGCTCGTGGAAGCGAGCGGGTATTTAAGGATCTCTGTCTGTCTGCTTGAGTGCAGCAGAATAGGAACAGGCTTTCACTTCTTGTTTAGCTAATAACTACAATTTGGCTGTTCTGATGAAGTTTGAATTCCAGCAGCCAGAGCTGAAGATGGTGATTAGAAGTGCCATTGGGATGCTAACGGATTCTGTCTCCCTCTCCCTGACTTTCTTTTCTCTAGAGCTGAAGTAGTAATAAATGACTCCTCATCTCCAGCTGTTGTTGACAGAAGTAATGAAAGCATTAAGCACAACATTAAACCAGCCTCATCCAAATGGAGACACAACCAGACACTCTCTTTGAAGATCAGGTACTGGTAATTACCTGTAGGACAAGAGACAGATTTGGTCCTCTCCAGTGCAAGCTGGCAAATTGTGTATCATCTAAAGAAGTCAAGGAAGAAATAAAAAGACTTACCTCCTGCTGAGATAGGCTTCATATCTGTAAATGATTGCTTGGAAATGAGTTCTCAGCTAAGCCAGCTGGCCTGGCAACAACAAAACAAGGAGCACTTGAGCCCCTGTTTTTCAGGCCAAGTGGAATTTGTGTGTGCAGGTGATGGGTCACAGAGGGAAGGAGACCCTGAGTCAACTCAGGGACCCTCACTAATGGTGGGGTGACGGTGGTGGCCTGCCCCGGGCAGGGATGAGTGGAGAGGGAGCAGGCATTGAGATGGAGATGTCCTTTAGTGAGCTGTGCCTGGAGAGCATGGTCAGATGGACTGGCCAGAGAGTCAGGGCAGCCAGGAGGCAAGAGCTCATCTCACACCTGACCCAGCTTATCTCTGCACCTCACCTGACAAGGCTCTTTTCTTCCCTGTGCTCAGAAAACAGATCTTGAAGTTCCTGGATGCAGAGAAGGACATTTCAGTGCTGAAGGGGACGCTGAAGCCGGGGGACATCATCCACTATGTCTTTGACAGGGACAGCACCATGAACGTGTCCCAGAACCTGTACGAGCTGCTGCCCCGCACCTCTCCCCTCAAGGGCAAGCAGTTCCCCAGCTGTGCCATCGTGGGCAACTCGGGGGTGCTGCTCAGCAGTGGCTGCGGCCCCGAGATCGACGCTCACAGCTTCGTCATAAGGTAGGGAGGGCACTGCTCCTAAAGCACAGGGCGTGGAGTTTTTGTGGTCCCCCGTGGCAGGAAGGAAATGAATCTGACTCCATGTTCTTAGAAGGCTGTTTTATTTTTACATATTATTTTATTTGATTTTATTTATTTTTACATATTATTTTTATTTCTTTTTAATTTATTTATTGTTTATATTCTATTTATATTGATATAATTCTTGATTTCATTATTTATAATTAATAATTATAATGATTCATTGATTTAATAATTGAATAATTAATTACATTAATATATTTTTATTATATAATATATTCTATATTCTATATTATTTATATATTTATTTATATTATTATATCACATATGATATTATATTATATTATATTATATTATATTATATTATATTATATTATATTATATTATATTATATTATATTATATTATATTATATTATATTATATTATATTATATTATATTATATTATATTCCACTACGTTACATTATACTATACAAAAACTATACTAAAGAATAGAGAAAGGATACTTACAGAAGGCTTAACAAGATTCTAATTAAAGCTCCTGAACTGCTTCCAGTCCCGACACAGCTGGATGGTGAATGGTCATTAAATAAAAAGAATTCACATGAAACCAATCAAACAGCCACCTGTTGGATAAACAATCTCCAGCCACGTTCCAAAGCAGCAAACACAGGAGAAGCAACCAGATAATTGTTGTTTTCATTTCTCTCTGAGGCTTCTTAGCTTCCCAGGAGAAGAAATCCTGGTGAAGGGATTTTTCAGAAAATGTGATGGTGACACAGAGGGGCTTTGAGAGCAGTGCTGGGGGCTGGAATCCAGGTCAGCTGGGGCAGCACAGCCTCACAGCTCCATGTGCACTCAGAGTTCTGCTGGAAACCCTTCCACACATCTCCAAGTGCTCCCCACGTGTTCTTGTAAGTGCACCTTGTCTCTTCTCATGGGGCACCATTCACCCCCTCAACCTCCTCTTCTCTCAGGTTTGTCCTCTTGCAAACAAACCCCATCCTGGGCTCTCACAAACCTGATTCACTTCTGCCCTTGAGCACGAGAGTGCACCACACAATGCCCTGGCACCACATGCCCAGGTGTGACTGTCCCCTGTGTCCCCTCTGTCCCCAGTGCTGCACTGCCCTAGGGACCTGCAGCAGCACATCCTGAGCCCTGCTGGGACACACCAAATTCACTTCTGGAGGTGTCTGAAGTGGAGAGGAGGAGCTCCTGCCCTCCCAGCCCCATGCCCCTGTTAGCTGAGAGGCTGTGAAATCCACAGATGATTTATGTACATGCAGACATTTGTTTTCTGGTGAGTCTATTACAAGGACAGCCCAATCCATCAGCAGCTCACAGAGGCGGTGCTGGTGTGACGTGGGAATGAGGATAATGTCACCTCTGTCCCCCTCTCAAGCCCTGCTGCTCCAGCTGCCTGGCTGCTGGCAGCTCCAGCCTGCCCACAGGGGATAAGAGCATCATCCTCCACTGGAACACAAGTGAGCAGAGGGAAAAACTGCTTACTGTGCTTCTGGCAAAGTTCAGTGAGGGGCATTCATGTCAGGCAGCAAAACTGCTGGAGAAAAGCTCTTCTGGATGTGAGGATGGGGATTTTGAGCAGCTTCTCCCCAGCCATTTGCTGGTGCAGGTCTGGCACAGACACACTTCCCATTGTAGGTTGTTTGAGCCACTGCTGGAACCTGCATCTTCCTGAGGATGGTTTGCTCCATCCAGGCAGCCTTTTCAGTAGGGTTGGCAGTGACCAGTGATTGGGTCTGTGTCCAGGATACAGCTCCAATGTTTATTTTTACTCAATTCATTCCTGTAATGAGTCAATCAAAAGGCCCCCATGCCAGTAGCTAGATTTTCCTTTAGTTTTCCCATCTGTAAGTAGGGAAAACAGTAATAATATCTGATTATCAAGGCAGATGCTTAGGATGCAATTCCTTGGCACTTTGTCCCACAGGCCCTCAGCCCTCACGCTGCTGTGGCACAGGAGATCAAGACACATGGCCCATGCCCACATGTACAATTTGAGAGGAGGCACCAATGAACACTACAGAAAAAGGTGTTTTTTGAGGGTCAGAGCCTCCAGACAGGCAGACCCTGTGGAGACCATGTCCTGGCATCCCCCTCCTGCTGGTGTCAGTATCACCACGGTGCCACCAGGTCTGCTGTTGGCAGAGACTCACCAGGGGAGAAAAGGCCTTTGGGAGTGTGTTACTCCAGCAGGGCTGGAATTAAGAGGGAAATGCTTTCCTTGAGTAGAAAAGGCTGTTTTGTCTAAAACCTGCCATGAGAGCAGAGACAGGAGCTTTGTTGCTGATGTTATCTTGGAGAGGCACCAGAAGAGCTGCCACTCCCTGCAAACCACCCAGGTGACACCACAGTTGTGGCTGATATTAGCCTTGTCCCAGGGGGAGATGTGTGCACATGCCATCGTGCTGAGTGATGGTGGCTGAGATGGAGATGGCTCATCATCACTAATTTACTGCAGAGGGTCATTCTCCCTCCTCTTCCTCCCAAAAGCACGGGCGAACGGGCGCAACATCACCAGCCCTGGCTTTTGGCACCCCACCCCACTCCTGCCCGTCGCTGCCCTCTCTCAGTGCATTAAACAGGGCTGCTGGGTGTTCCCCTTTGCAGGTGCAACCTGGCCCCCGTGCAGGAGTACTCCCAGGACGTGGGCATGAAGACAGACCTGGTGACCATGAACCCCTCGGTGATCCAGCGCGCCTTCGAGGACCTGGTGAACGAGACGTGGCGGGAGAAGCTGCTGCAGCGCCTGCACAGCCTCAACGGCAGCATCCTCTGGATCCCAGCCTTCATGGCCAAGGGGGGCAAGGAGAGGGTGGAGTGGGTGAACGAGCTCATCCTGAAGCACCACATCAACGTCAGGACTGCCTACCCCTCGCTGCGCCTGCTGCACGCGGTCCGAGGGTGAGCGCCGCTCTGCTGAGCTCCCAGCCCGCAGCCCCTGGGCTGCAAAGGGACCCCTGAGCTTCTGGGATCCACAGATTGTTTTCCTGCAGGAAAACAGCAGGAACCAGTTGTTCCCTTCTGCAGACCATGAGGATGGGGGGTGGTGGATGGTCCCTAGATAAGCGTGGTGTTTGTGAGGTCACCAGGCTGGAGGAGGAATTGAGAATCTGACTCCGTGTTCTCAGAAGGCTGATTTATTATCATATCATATCATACCATATCATATCATATGGACTCTGGGACTCTGGAAGCAGTCACCAGACTTTATTAAAAACTTTTATAGGTATCTTTAGTATGGTTTTAGTATAGCATTCTATAATCTATATATTATATTATATTGTATTATATTTTAATTATATTATATTATAGAATTCTATATTCTATAATAATCTATAATCTAGATAGATCTATAATCTATAATCTATATTCTATAATATTCTATAATATATCATATATATTATATTATATTATATTTTAATTACATTATATTATAGAATGCTATATTCTATAATAATCTATAATCTATATAGATCTATATTCTATAATATTTATATTATATTATATTATATTATATTATATTATATTATATTATATTATATTATATTATACTAAAACTATACTAAAGAGTAGAGAAAAAATACAGAAGTTTTTAATAGACTGGTGACTGCTTCCAGAGTCCCGACACAGCTGGACTGTGATTGGTCGTTAAGTTAAAACAATTCACGTGTTGGATAAACAATCTCCAACCACATTCCAAAGCAGCAAAACACAGGAGAAGTAATCAGATAATTGTTGTTTTCATCCCTCTCTGAGGCTTCTCAGCTTCCCAGGAGAAGAATGCTGGGCAAAGAGGATTTTTCAGAAAATGTGAGAGTGACAGATAAGAACTTCTGAGCAGGGGCTCCCCACTGTGCTCTTTGAGTGTGAGGGCTTTTAGCAATATCCAAACCTCCAGGGCTTTCCTGGGGCATCACCATAACTCCCAAGCCTGTGGTTAGGGCTTTCCATGGAGAAATGGGTGAGCACTGAGCTGGCAATGAGATTTGTCACCTTGTGCTTCAGAGACACAGGTCTGACACAGCTCCTCAAGTCAGGGAGCTCCTGTGTGAGCCTGGTTGGGAGGGGAGTGATGTGTTCTGGTCCTGCTGCTCACATAAACAGGGCCAGGTGGTGGTGACTGGGGTTACTCTGAGGGAAGGAAAAGGTCTTTCTGTTCTCTGCCTGATCTTCAGGTGTACAGGAGACACAGCTGGGAATGGTGGGAATGAGGAGGCTATAAAAGAAAGAGAGCCCCAGGGGTGAGATTTTCATGTAAATGACTTGGGAATGGGGTAGGCTCTTGCTTTTGTGCTTTATTTCTCTAGGAGGATCATGATTCTTTAGGCATTTAGGGAGTTGAGGCAGACAGTGACTTTTGCTGGAGATGACTTATGGCAGCAGTTGTCCTCTGATCCTGACTAGACCCTGTTAATCTCACAGGATGGCAATTTCCTTCTGTAGCTTCTAAAAAGCCTCAGCATTAATGTTCCTTGATTTCTGTGAGCCCTTCTCCTGCACTCCTGCACTCTCTGAGTCTGAGCTCTGCAGTCAGCTGGCCCCTGCTGGGTGTTTCCTGTCCCAGCTCAGGTTGTGTCAGTGCTGGGGGTGGGTAGGGGACAGGTTTTGGGGTCATTTCTGCCAGGAGCAGGGCAAGGAGGGGCTCTAGGGCAGCCTGGGAGGGGTGGAGGGGCCCCATGGTGCCTCACAGGCAGCAATAATGAGCAAGTGCCACATCTGCCCCTAGTGTTAGAGGCTTCCCTGGGCCAGAGAGGCATCTCAGAGAAAACACTGGCTTTGAGGTAAGGAAAGGGAAGGAAATGATGCCACAAGTCACAGAAGGGGAAGACAGGAAGGAAAAAAAAATCCCACAACCCAAATTCAGAGCTATTTCTAGCCATAATTGACTTACTTTCATCTGTCAAAATAGAATTAAGCTCCTGTAATAAGCCCTCTAAATCAACAGGGTGCTAATCCTGTGCTGGCAACCATTCCCAGTGCCAGAAACTTCCCATAGGAAGCTTTGCAGAGGAGTTGGCAAGGGTTAGGCATCCCTTTCCCATGGGAGAGGAGGATGCCTCCACAAGCTCAGCTGCTGGGCTTATCTTCCACCTCACAGCATCTCCCTGGCCTCTCTGTGTCCCTGTGCTCCAGCTGGGCTGGCTGGCACACTGGCTGTCCCTGTGCAGCTCCAGCACAGCAGGGCTGGAGCCACCACCTGTGCCTGGCAGGAGCTGCCTGGCTGCAGGAGGTGCAGGGATTCTGGGAGAAGCCCAGGGACTCGGTGCTGTCTCATGCAGGGAGCAATGCAGCTGTGCCTTGGAGCAATTCCTTCCTTCCTGGAATCCTTCCTTCTTGGAATCCTGGAATCCTTCATGGAATCCTGGAATCCTTCCTTCCTGGAATCCTTCGTGGAATCCTGGAATCCTTCTTGGAATCCTTCCTTCCTGGAATACTCCCTTCCTGGAATCCTTCTTGGAATCCTTCTTTCTTGGAATCCTGGAATCCTTCTTGGAATCCTTCCTTCCTGGAATCGTTCCTGGAATCCTAGAATCATTCCTGGAATCCTGGAATTCTTCCTTCCTGAAATCCATCCTTCCTTCCTGGAATCCTTCATGGAATCCTTCCTTCCTGGAATCCTAGAATCATTCCTGGAATCCATCCTTCCTGGAATCCTTCCTTCCTGAAATCCATCCTTCCTTCCTGGAATCCTTCCTGAAATCCATCCTTCCTTCCTGGAATCCTTCCTCCTTTTAGTGTAACTCCACTGAGCTCTCATGCAAGGGATGTGGTTTTGGGCCTCTCAGAGCCCCCAGGGGCTCAGGGGTGCAGCCAGTGAGGGCAGCAGGCACCTGAAGTGAGCTGGGGGTGCTGGGGATGGCAGCAGCCCCTGGCTGTGGCTGGTGTCAGATCCCAAGGTCCAGGTTGGAAATGCATCCACGCCCTCCCTGCTGTGCCCTGGGCTGGTCACCGTGCTGGGGGCAGTGCCAGGTGGCTCCTGGCAGCACAGGGGCAGCACTAATTCAATGATAACCACAGAGGCCAGCGCTGATCCTCGGCAGGGATCGCCCTCCAAGCCAAGGGCGCTGCTGCCTGACCTGCCCTGCTGCTCTCACACTGATCAGCAGCAAAACAAGGATGCCTGCTGATTAGCAATTAGTCTAATGAGAAGTGCAGCCCCCTCAGAAAGGCAGAGCTGATGGGAGCATTCAGCACTGACCCAGGAGCTCACAGAGGGTTCAGCCAGGCTGGGGGTGAAGGGCTGTGCTGTTCTGAGTCAGTGTTAACCCTTTCCTTGGGGTGGATTTGAGAGTGATCCAGGCAGAACTGAATGAACTGGGCACAGCTGAGGGAGGTGGGTGATGCTCTTGGGGCTGTGTAGGAAATCTCTCAGGTACCAATGGGGTTATCTTGACCATCTGCTCAGGGTAATTGATATGATGTGGTTTGGGGTGAAGGAGTCCTTCCTCAGGACCAGAATCACTAGGAATTTACTCATTCATCTTCTGTGTCACTGTCCAGTCCCTGTCATCATCCCATGTTTTTTTGCTTATGAAGGGTCTCCAACAGCATCCTCTGTCTCTGCAGCTCTCTCTGTGCTGGTTCATAGCACTGTGTTTTTATTTGATAGATCTGAGATTTGTGAAACAAATACATTTTGTGGCTAGTGGTGTGCAGCAGAGAATGAACAACCCACAAATCCCCTCAGCACATCCCTCTGTGCTGCAGTGGGCTGCTGTTGCAGAGAGGCCCCATATTCTCCCTTTTTGCATAAAACTACCTTTTATCATCTACCCTGAGTTGATTTGGAACTCACAAAGAAATGAGAAATGGGGGAAGTTTTTCAGCCAAGGCACCCCTTTATTTATTTATTTTTTTTCCAAGGAATAGCACTTCCTACTAAGGCTGACATCTCAGCCAACTTCAATTTGGCCACAAAAGTGTTGCCTTTTTTTTCTCCACTACCAGCAAAATACATTTGTGAGCCCTTGACTTCTCCTTGAACCACAGTATTTATTGCCCTGCTCTGCTTTCCCTCAAACCAAAACTCATTTCAAGTGGCAATTGAGCCTTTTTCCTATAATTTTCAGTGCATTTTGGGGCATTTGTAGAGGGTGCATTGCCGAGATAAGTAAAAAGCATTTGGTTTTGTTGTCCTTAACAGCATCATTTGAGAACATCACCTTTCAAGCTGTGGGGGTGCTTTAAATGTTTGCTGATAGTGGCAGGCTTTTCTCACACAGTTCAGCCCTCACCAGGAGGGGAGAGAGCCTCCAGCATTCCAGTGCAGGAGCTCAGAAAGGAGCCAGCTCGCCCCCAGGGCTGCAGAGGGGGCAGTTTGGTGGCAGGGAGGCACTGCTGTGTGTTTCGGGGTGTGTGCATCCTTACTTTGCAGTGGTTCCATAAAATGTCCCCTGAGCAGTTCCTCTGGCCGAGGGGAGCAAGCAAACCCCTTACAAGTTGCCTGTTAGTGTCTCCAAAAATCCTTGTAATCCCTATTGCCAAGCAGCTTTCATTAGAGAAATAACATGGAATGCAGGCAGAGAGGGAAAATAATTGTGTTGGGAGGTTTGTCTGTCCCTCCTTGCAGGGAATTCAGGGACACATTTCACTTTGTCTAATCTGCTCTAGCATTTCTCACTGTGTCCATCACAAGGGGCTCTTGGCAGTAACCAATTCCAGTCCCATAAGATTTTGTTAAGGGCTTCTTGAGAGGAAAAAAAAAAATTAAAAATCAATAAACCTTCCAGCTCCTTGGCTTGCTCTCCCATTAGGTTTAAATCCAAGCAGCTGTGACAGCTGTTGTGTGCTCTTCAGGACAATGGTGCACCCAGAGCTGCATCCTCACAGCCACAGGGTGCATTCATCTTTGCCTGGGGTGTGTGCCTGGCCCCTCACACCCAAACAGGGGCTGAGCCTTCACCTTTGCAGGGCTCCAGGGCTGCCTTTGCAGGGTTCCAGGGCTGCCTTTGCCATCCATCAGCTGTGGTGGGAGCCCTGCTTGCTCCCTCCTCTCCTCGTGTCCCCATCATGCCACCCCCATCCCAGCCCCCTTTGCCTCACACAGGACAGGTGCAGGTGGTTCTGATCTGTTCCTTTCACTGCATCCCTCCACAGCCTCTGCTTTTCTCTAGCACATCACTAAGCCTCTGCTTTTCCTTCTCAGAGCCCTCCCAGCTCTGTTTCTCTCAGCCTCTGTCTCAGGGTTGGTTCTGCTGTGTCCAGCAGTGTGGGGCCAGCATCAATCACTTGTGGGTTTTCCAGAGCAGCTCCTTCATGCTCCCTCCCTGATGGAGTTCCATGCTCACTGGGGTTCCTCTGAAATACCTGCCCTGGGGTCTTGTGCCTTAAAGCTCTTCCCCTAAACATTAAACAAATGGTTTTAGGGCTGTGGTCCTGCACTCAGGTGAGGGAAAAAGATGTTCAAAAGGGGTAGGGAAAGAAAACAGCCATTCACAAGTGTGTGAGTGGAGTGGGGTGTGAGGGGCAACTGTGAACACCCACAAAGCCTTGTGTGGGATAGATCAGTGGAAATCCTGCAGAAAAAGTCCTTGTGTGAGCTATTATCCTCTCCTCTTCTGCACTTGAGGCACCTTGAACCCGAGCTGTGATGTGTCTGCAATGGGGGCCCAAGAGAGTCAATTTGTTAATCTGGAAGATTCAGTCTTTTCTTTTTCAAAAGAAGTGAAGGGGCATAGAAAGGAAAGGTGAAAAATATAAGGTTATTCTCAATTATTTTCCCTTTTTGTCTGTTTAGAAAAGCTTTAACTTGAGGGTATTAAGTACCATATGTGTTTGAAAAAAACATCACAGCTCAAGATCTGGAGGAGAGTTTTTTATCTGTGGCTCAGAGCTGATTTCCTTGTGCCAAATTACCAAAAGCAGAACCAGGCTACATGGTCTGGATCCAGTCTAGACCAGGAGGCTGGGTTTGGTGTTTGGGCTTTGCCCAGCCTCTGGATAGAGCCCAGGTGACACCAGATGCAGTTTTTGGAGTCAGTGTCAGCATCTGGATGGGGACATGCCCATTCCTGCTTGTCCAGCACAGCTCTCATCACTGCTCGTGGCTCTTGGCTCTTCTGGTGGACACGACAGAGGAAAGGGCTGGACAGAAAAGGGGCTGGGAGAAGCTGAATGGGGACATCAGCTGCTCCCTGGGCTCCAGCACTTCATCTCCATCCACCTAGCTCTGGGTTCTGTCTCCTGGCAGCAGCTCCTGTCCCCCCCTGCACCACCTCAGCCAGGGCGCTCACTCTGGTTATCTGTGCCTGGTTTTCCTGGCTATTACTGGAGCAGGGTGTGTGTGGCAGGCTGATAAAACACTGCTGCCACTCAAGGACCAGCACCTCCACAGCAGCCTGTGTTTATATCACTCTTTTAGGAATTAGCTTTTTTAAAAGAGTCGGAAATTCCATTATTTCAGCTATTCTGATTTGTATCATGAAGTAATGCAGCTGATACTGCTGAAATTTGATTTCTTCATTGACCTATGTCTTTTATTCATTTCATCAGGGCAATGGATTTTCCGTTAACTTTATCCTGTGGGTTAACCCTTACCAGGAGGGTACAAGTCGTTTCAGGTTTTTCTCAGGTTGGTCAGCAGAGAGCAGACCCCTGCCCTGTCTAGCGTGAATGCTGCCTGCCGGGAGGAGTTCTGCACCCAGCATCCCAGCCCAGGTCCAGGCCAGGCTCTTCTCCCCCATTCAGTGATGCTGGGGAGGATGAGCACTCTCAGAGTGGTGGGGCAGGTGCCCCAGGTGTGCAGTGGGGAGGTGCCACCTTCCCTGGCTCGTGTGGCTGCTGTGGCAGCCTAGGGCAGTGGCGGTGTTGCCTCCTGCAGGATTCCCTCTGGGCTGTGAGGTCCCAGCACAGCAGTTTCTTTCCCTGAGAAAAGGCACCTGGCAGAGGTTCTGCCTTAGGAACCTTCTGATCATCTCCAGTGGAGGATGAGGAGATGAGGAGCAGCCAGAACCATCTCCCAGCTGTGGGATGAGACTCTCTGAGCTGCTCTTCTGAAGGCTCAGTTCAAGAAGGTGTCAGGGCTTGTGTCTAGGCTGCCTCCTTACAGAAGATGGCCTTGAAGATCTGATGGCATTTTCCATCTGTCACCACCATGATCTGAAACCAGAGCTGTCTCAGGCAATGTTTCCCTGACAGAATCATGGTTCCTCTTCTGAGCCACATCCTGCTCAGGCTCCTGCCAATCTCAGGAGCTGCATCCCATCCCTGAGGGTTTATTTACAGACACAGCACCAGCTCCTCACTGGGAGAACAGCTCTTAGAACAGAGGTATTGGGTTTCAGGACTGCTCTTTGCTCTTCTCTTTTAATTGCTGTCTCTTTCCATAAAATGTTGCAGTTAATAGTTATGGTGATTGGTGTAGCCAGTTTGAAAAATAATTACTGCCTGCTTCGAGATTATCTTTCCTCCTAATTAAAATCCTGGACCTCACATATTAAAGGTGTGCTGTTGACACAGCATCCCATGTGCGCCCAGACAACCTCATTTGGATTTACAGAATTAATTAGGGTTTATTTCCATCCCCAGCTGTTCTCTCCTGCACCAGGGCTGTGGCTGCTGTCTCAGCTGGACAGTGGTGGGAGAGATAAGAGGAAGGTCTTGCATATTTCCCATCACAAAGCAGTCATTAAAAAGTATTTCCCAGACCTCAGCAGAGGATTTCCCACCTTCACCGTGCAGGAAACAAATTGCAGGAGCTGTGGCATGGCCAGTTTTATGGATTGGGCATTATGTGTTATGTTATGTCATCCATGTGGGTGGTTTGGGACAGCCTGGAGTCCCTCACCCCCTCTCAAAGCTGCATTGAGAATTTATCATGCTGCATGAGTGAGGTTTTTGCAATGCCCTGCCTGCAACAAAGGGAAACTCAGACAAAAGAGCCAGGTTTTAATTTTCATTATTAAAAAAATGACTTGTCAGTGTTCCCTACCCCAGTATTATCAAGTGAGTGCTCACTAGCTGCCGTTGGTGAGCTGGATACACTGGGTTGGTGGTGGTAGAGCTGGTTTTGGGTGGTGGTTTGTGGACACTTGTTGGGTTTGGTAAGGCTTTTTGTGTGTGCTGGGCTGCAGAGGTCAGCATGTGTCCATAGGGTGCCTCAGAGCCTGACCCACGTCATTTTTCTCACTGTAAATATGCATGAAGCCTCATGGTGATGTGCATGCCCTGTGCCTCTGTACAAGCATCACTCCATCTTGCTGCCAGGGTCCTTGGATGTTCATGGAGTATTTACAGCCTCTCAACAAAACACAAAAGGTAATATTTTGGGAGGGCAAAAGGTCACCAGTATTTTTCTGTGTACCCCAGCTGGTAAATTGATAGAAAGGAGAGTTTTGAGGCTAAAGCAGCTGCAGGACAAACCCAGACAGTTGTCCTCACTCAAAACCAGCTGCTTAATATGACTTGACAGTTCTTCCCAGGTGGCTTCCCTGCTGCATGAGGAGATCCTAATTCACGGTGTTAAATGGTTGTGATAATCTCCCATTTCCCTCTGCACACTGGGGGGCTAATGTGCTTACCCATAAACTCATCAAGGAGGCTGCTTTATGGTTACCTGTGGGAGCAGGTGGCTGTGGCACTGCAGTGAGCTCTGCTGGGTCCCCAGCACAGCCCCATGGCTGGGCAAGCACAGAAAATGCTGATGATACTGCTTTTTCCCCTGTTTCTTGCTCTGGTTTTGTGCTGGATGCCAGCATGAGCCAGGCAAAGATCTCCTTCCCAAAACATCATACTCATCCTTTGCTTGAACAGCCCTGGACGTGCCACCCCAAAAAACTGTCCCTGTGCCCTTCTTGCATATGCTGAGGAGGTCACTCTGCTTCCAGAATTTGATTCACCAGAAAAGTCAATTTTTTTCTCTTATCTGGCTGAGAACAAGCAAGCACGTTTTGTGCCTCGGTTGCTAAATTTTAATAGCTTTCTTGAAAAGCTAATTTGCAGGATTAAGGCTCAGCTCTCCCAAGGGTTCCTGCTGTCTGAGCACCAGACCCTCAGGAGCCCAGCAGAAAGTGCAAATGAGGAGCAAGGCACTTCCTGGGGCTCCACTGTGACTGCAGGACCTGCCTCAGGATCCCACACATCTGGAGAGGGCACAGAAGTGCCAGGTGCTCTGTTTGTCCAAGGGGCTGCCAGTCACTCACCTTTAAAAGTAATCCAGGGGCTCAGAGAGGCTGTGCACAGCAGGATGGGCGGCCTGCACCAGCCCTGCCTGCTCTGGGGCAGTGCTGCCATCAGACATGCTGGGGGAGGAGGGAATGTGCCTGATGGGGATATTCTCTACCTCCCCAAAGCTTTTGCTTTCTGATTTTGCTCCTCTGACAGTGTTTTCCTGAGCGAACCAGATAAGTTGCTTTTGCAATAAATACGGGGTGCTGGAAACATTTTCTTACAGGATGTTGATTCTGCAATAATTTTTATCAGCAGCCCAGAATACTGATACCATTTCTGCTGTTGCATCACTCCATCCCTCCATGCTTGCCCTGTTCTTTTTGCCATCCCTCATAAAAACTAACGTGCTTCCCAGCAGTGAGCACAGCTGACCTCCATATCTCACATTTTCTGTTGCAGTGTGCCATATTGTGTGTCTGATGGGCTCATGCTGCCGAGGGTGGTGATGAATCCTGGTCCAGGATCACAGCAGCAGTGGCTGGGTGTAATGGGAACTCAGCAGTGCATTTTAGCTCTTTCAGCCTGGTGACCCTTTGTTCCAAGGCAGATGTTTTTCTAGCCCTGTCGTGTTTGCTGTCAGAGTAAAATCTCCATTCATCAGTGAAAGCCATCAGCATGTGTTTGACTGTGTCTGCTTCGAGGGGTTGTTGGAGTCTACTTGACACGTGGATGCTTTGGTCTGTGGTATTGATCTCCAGGGTTGATTGGAAGATAATTGTAGGCTGAAGTACCGAAGGCCACTGTTGCAAGCAATTTGTTTTTCATAAAGGATTGTCGAGGCACGAGATGCTTCAGTGCCATGGCAACAAGTGTGATGTAACCAGCAGGCAGAGAGCAGGAGCATGCAGTCCCTGGAGAGGCTTTTCCTTGGCATGGAGAGCTCTGCCAGTCAGAATCCTCTCACTTTGCATCACCAATACATCTCAGTGAGGGGCTGGAGAGGGGAAAAAAGGTGCAGAGCAGGGTGTGCTGTGTGAATAACAGGCTCCATGTCCCTTTGCAGGTACTGGCTGACCAACAAGGTGCACATCAAGCGCCCCACCACCGGCCTGCTCATGTACACCCTGGCCACCCGCTTCTGCAACCAGATCTATCTCTATGGCTTCTGGCCCTTCCCCCTGGACCAGAACCAGAACCCAGTCAAGTACCACTACTACGACAGCCTCAAGTACGGCTACACCTCGCAGGCCAGCCCGCACACCATGCCCCTGGAGTTCAAAGCCTTAAAGACGCTGCACCAGCAAGGAGCCTTGAAGCTGACTGTGGGGGAGTGTGATGGGGCCACGTAGGCTGGTCCCCAGGCACGTTCCTGCACAGCCACAGGAGGAGGGAGGGGGCAGAAAGGACGAGTGGTGCCCGCTGGGGTTGGTCTCCGTTAAGGCGCAGCACAGCGACACAAATATATCTACATGGTACCTATATATATTGACCTGAGTGTTATAACTGTTTGGTGTTCACCAAGGGAAGGGCAGGAGAGATGCAGGGGTGTCTCACAGGACTGGCCTGGGCAAGACCCCCTTTGCTGTGGGGCTTGCTGGACTCGAAGGGTGTTTGCCTTCCACGGGAGAGGTGTGGAGGTGGCCTTGGTTCTGCGGGTGTGTTGGGGATGGTGACCGTGAGCCGTTTGTTGTGACTGGTGCCAGGTTGGTAGTTAGTTTGTTTGGCCAAGGGCAGCGAGGTGCACCCTTGGCCCCGTGCTCGTGGCGGGGAGGGGAAGGGGAAGGGGCAGGGAGGGGGTGGGCAGGGAAGGTTTGTTGGTGGCTCTCACAGCCCAGGGTCCCGTGGCTCCGAGCGGGAGCCGGGTCCTGCTCCGCAGGGACCAGTGCCCAGATCCATCCAAACGCGGGGTGGGCACAGCCTTGGGAGCGGGGGAAGCCTCTGGGGCTGCGGGAGGTGGCAGGGAGCAGAGCTGAGCTGATCCCAGTGACACTCACGCATGTGAGGGGCTCCAGAGAGGCGCTGGGCAGGGGGATGGTGAGGAGGATGCTGAATGTTTCTGCTGAATGTTGAATATTTCTCTTCCTTTTCTGAGGAGCAGAGATGCTGGAATGTCACAGGAAGGAGCTTTGCTGCCACAAAGCAGCACCATTAGTGTTGAGTAGTCTCACCGTGTCACAAGGACACCCAGCATCTGTCAGGGCTTGTGAAAACCATAAGTATATCCAGCTCTAATTCCTCAAATTCCCAACTGTTCCCTCTAAGCAGCCTGCCTTCTTTCCTCCTCCAAAAACTGCCAAAATATGGATGATAGGCCTAGACCCAGCCAAGCAGAAAGACCACAGGACTTCAAGGGACTTTTTCAAGTCTAAATAATTTATTTTCAGTTTCTCCCCAAAGAGCCAGCACACAGTGCTGAATTCCTGGAGTCCCACTCTGTCAGTCCTTTCAAGCCCTAATTATCTCTCACTCCCAACAGTTAAATAGGATGTCAGATGGATCTGGATGGGATGCTTGCCTAGTGATGAACATCATAGAAATAATCTTTTTGGGTTTTTTTCCTCCCAGACAGAAGCCAAAATATAAAGAATTTCTATAACCACATTTGCTTTTTCTCTGATTTTTGGGGGTTTTGAAGGAAGCAACTAGATTGATCTGATGATTCTGTTTCATTTTCTGCCTCTGTAGCCTATTCTGTTTGTCTCCTAATTAGCACTCAGTGCCAGAATGCAGGTGAGTCCAGGGTTCAGCAAGGGCTGTTTGGGTTTAATTTGTGGCAGAGTAAATAACACTGCACAGGCAGACCTCAGGCATGCACTCCACTGCTGCCATGGCTGGGTATCGTCACCTTTGGGCGTCCTCCTGCTGCTGTGTTTTTTAAGTTAAAAAGTGCACAGTTTGGGGCTGAAATACTTGACATTGTCTCTTTAAAAGCTGAATGCTTTGAGTGGTAAAAAGAAGAGCTCACTTTCATGTTTTGGGCTGTAAAAGCTACTGTACCCATAGGAGCCTCCAGCCTGCTAATTAGTGTCAGATGAAGATGGCTAAGATTAAGGTATAAGCAACATTATAGTGGATAAATGTGGGCTAATCTGCCACTGAGGGGATGTTTCTTTCCAGCACCAGAAAATCGTTTCTTTCATGTCTTTTTTTAAATTTTTTTAAACCTGGTGCCTTTTTTTTTTCCCCCCCTGCATATTATTTTTACATGACTTTAGTTTCACAATAAAGCTAAACCTGGCTGTGAACCTCAGCTTAACCTGAGACAGAAGGAGACAGAGAGTAAAACTGCAGGATGGAAGTAATCTGCAATGCCAGGGAGCTTCCCACGATTCAGGAGTGGTTTTTAAAGCCAGATAATTCCCAGGTTTGTCCCCAGCACAGGGGGAGGGACAGGGCAGGGCTGGAGCTGCAGGGACTGCTAAAGCCAACTGTTGTATTGAGGGGCCTGGGCCATGGTACTGATTGCTGTTAGCAAACCTTCTTTTTAAATAAAAGTAGAGGAAATGAAATCAATGTGCAGGGGTTTTATTTTTATTCTGTATTTTCATTGAAGGGCCAGAGGGGAGCCAGGACCATGGAGTACCATGGGATCAATTCCAGGAGACCCTGGAACCCCTTTGGCTGGTGCAGGAGAGGGGAAGGCTGGGCTTGTTTGCCCACGTGGGGTGGGTGTCAGGGCTGTGCCAGGGAGACATCCAGAGCCATCAGGATGTTCTTGCTGTGCCTACAGGGGTTTTTGAGCTGAAGCTACAGCAGCACAAAAAGGGTGTGCCGGGGGGTGAAACGGGGATGGGAGAAGGGATTTTTCTTTCTGCTGCTCTTGAAGCAGCTGCTGCATCAAAGCACAGGCAAGTTATAAGCAAATTATTCAGGGGGATGAAATTGCTGGTGATGTTTCTATTCCCAGAATGGGTCCTGTTCCACCCCCGTTGTAAAAATGTATTAAACCATGAGCAAGACCCTGCAGCTATTGAAATCCCTGGCTGAGCTCCCATTTCACCTTGCTGCCATGCAGGCTGGTCTCTGCTGTGTTTATATGCACAAAAAACAACTAACAATTTCCCCTTGCTTTACTGTTTTGTGTCAAGCCCTCTGGTCTGGTTCTCTGAGCTTCTCCTCAGGTTGAAAACACAATTTATCATCTCAGTTTCCAGCAAATAGGTGGGACCTGGCTCCACCGAGCCCCAGAGTGCCACAAAACCCCTGTGCTGTTCATGAGCAGCAGGAGCAGAGATCCAGATTCACCTCCTGCAGCAGTGCTTGGGGTGTGGGTGGATGATTTTGGGGCTGTTTTGGGGCAGCACAGCAGCTGCCAGATGCTGTGGGGTCCCAGCAGCTGCACCAAGCTGCTGCTTGATGGATTTCTTCATGCCCAATTAAGGCTCTTGTGTCATCGGGAGTGAAACAGAGGAGAGCATTGATGCTCCTTAGGCAGAGATGCAGGTGCACAGTGTTGCACCATGGATGTGGCTGACTGCCCTGGAAGGCAGCAGCACCTCCCCTTGCTCTTCCCTCCTCCATCCCAGCACTGCCTCCAGCCCTGGGGCTGCTCCAAACTGGTGCTGCTGGTGGCTCTGGTTTGAGGAGCTCCCTCCCATGGGTTTGTGCCAAAAGGCCCCTGGATGGTAAGAAGTGACCTAAACTTGAAAAATAGAGGAAAACTTGACTCTCCAACTGGCTAAGCCCAGAGTCTGGGGCTTTTTGGGGCAATGCTCTAAAAGGTGCTGCTGGCCAAGTGTTCTCCTCACCCTGTGCCCCTGGGGCATCTTTCAGGTCCAACAGCTTGGGGGTAAGGGCTGTGTGTTCCCTGCTCCCCACACCACAGGGAGAAGCCCAGCTGTCTTCATTTTATCCATGTTTTGTTGGGTTGCATCCCACCCTTGGAGTCTGCCACAGCCTTGGCCTCTATATATGTATAAATATCTATCTAGTGGCATGGCTCTTGCTCTCCTGGGGGACATCATGCCATATCTGCCCTGACACCAAGCACATCTCCTCTGGTCAGACTGCAGAGCCTGCAGGCTCCACTGCCAACATCCTTTATCATTAATACCTGCACTGCCTTCTTTAGAGCTGACTGGGGTGATTGGGGTTGCAGCAGCTCCTCTGAACTGCAGCACAGCATCCCCTGGCTGCTTCCCACTCTGCCCAGCCCCTCCCAGCCCCACAGCACAGGGATGGAGTTTGTCCCCTTCCCCCAAACTCTCCTCCAGCCAGGACGTGCTGCAGGTCAATAACCAACCCTCTGCTTCACTCCCAGCCCAGTGAAGTGCAAATAGTCACTGTGATTCAAATTACCTTTTAATTTCTTTTCAAGGTGCCTGAGGGGTTTCTTTAGTCCTATGAAAAAAAAAAATTTTTTTTTTTTTTTTTTTGAGACACAAATCTTGCAAACCAGGAAGACACAATATTTTGTATTCAAGGTGTAATGAAAGTTGTTCTCATTTTTACACTGCATTTTGGATACTTCTTGGGAATAACACTGAGCACTTCAGACAGTCTCAAACAATACAAATTATTTATGTAGATCCCAAAACAAATTCATTTTTAATTTTGTGCAAAATAGTCTCAAAAAGGTTGCACCATCTACAAATCATAACATAGACTTTTTTTTTTATACACCACTCCTTTTCAAAATTTAAACAATCCAATTTCATGCTAGAGAAGCTTGAAACTATGGAGATTAAAGCTTAAAGCTTTGAGAGACCCACAGGGGACAGCAGGAAAGTGGCTTGGTTTCCTCCAGAGTGTCCCCCAATGTCAGGAGGTAAAACCAGGCACATAACCATGGTCTCCAATGTAATGCTTTGTCAAACCATACATTTTTCAGCTCTTTTGGTCTTTTGGTTGCTTTAATTTTTAGGTTTCTCATGTTTATGAATGGTTCATTAGCATATATTTTCATTTCTGTGTGTTATACCTCTATCACCCTCAGCACCAGACAGCAGAATTTCATTTTGGGGTTCACCTTTTAACCACATCAAATGCTTTCTAGCCTTCCTCTTCTTCACTACTACTTAATCTTATTTTTCTCTGTGAAAACAACTGAGCACCTCTGAGCTGGCAAATCTTGTCTGCAGCTGCAGGAGTGCTCATGTCCAGGTTCTGCACTGGGTCATCTTCTCACTGTGGACACCACCAGCAGCAGGGAAAGGACTCCATGTCTTACCTGTTCCCCCCAGATGGCTGCACATCACCCATGAAGCAAGGAAATTACTGAGGAAGGCCTTGGACAGGGGCCTGAATGATAACCAAAAAAACCATCACCCACCCAAGAGGATGGACTTGTCTCCCTGTACTGGCAACATCAAGGAGTAAGCTCCTTTTCCAGCTGGAATAACTCCTGTTTGAGGAACTCCTGCTCATCAAACCTACCCAGTGCATGAGCAAAGCTGTCACAGGCCGGTTCCCTTCACAGCCCAGCTGCAGGCAGATGCATTTTGCTGCTTAACATCATCCCCAAGCAAATCCACCCTTGCCCCTACAAAAAACCACGGTCAGCACTCATTGACCCTTCAGATGCCCTCAAGACCTCGTGCATGAGCTGAGAGCAGATGTGAAGCAACAACATGGATGGAAATATCTCCTGTTTGGTTAATGAAGGAACCTTCAGCCATCTTCAAGCCCTGAAGAGAGGAGGAACACACCCGAGGGATGGTCTGGGAGATGTCATCCTAAAGGAGATACCAAACTCTCCAGGCTGAAGGCTGCACAGGGCAGGCACTGAATTTACTGCTCTCATGCTCAAAAATAGAATTGAGCAGTATCTGTTGATTGTATCCAGGAGAAAAGCACAGTTTGAGCATGGATTAGGAAAAAACACTGTCCTTGAATGCCAAAAAGCAGCTGGGACCGTTGTCCCCTCTCAGAGTGCCCAGCCAGAACAAACCCATGGCTCTGCTGGAGGAGCACTGCCAGCAATAAAAGTTAAGTCCCTCTGTGCTGAGATGGTGGCAGGCCATCTGACACTAATCCTGTGCCTCCAGCAAACAAAGCCTCTGAGGCACTGTGAAATATCCTCAGCCATTTGCTGGCTTGGTTGCCTGGAGAAGCCGCTCCAAAGTGGAGGGCTGGGAGGAGCACTCAGTGTTCTCACACAGCCCAGGCAGCAGAGGTTAAAGCACATTAGAGCAGCATAATGAGCTTTTTAACCAGTGCTCTGGAAAGCCTCACCTGCCACTCTCTAGAAAACGTTGCAATTTAGGCCGTGGAGGAAGCACAGAGCAAGGAAAATGTTGTGCTTGGACCGTCAGTCCTGTGGTGTCCTGCCGCAACTCTTCCAGATGAACTTGCTCAACTCGGTTGTGCCTGGAACAACTTTGGGCTGGAGATTGCTAGGAAGAGGAGAAGAGCCATGCTCTATTCCTGGACTGCATATTAGTGTTCCATATGGGTGCAGAGCCAAAGCATATGGACCTCCATCTGTCAGGCAGGCCTGGTCTGGCCCCATGGATGGTTTATAATGCGCGTAGATTCATCCAGATTTGGGATTCCTCCAAAGCAAGGCGAGAGCCAATGACTCAAATATTGTGCAAAGCCATTGAAACTGATGGCACTAAACAACAATCATTTGTCTCCTGTTTGATTTTACTTGCTGTAAAATAATGAATTAGTTACGGGGGTGGGTGAGTATTGTGCTGCAGATGGAAGCTTTGAAGGAAACATGGCTAAAAGAAAACAAAACAAGAATCATCCTAGTAACTCTGTATCAGCTTCCTCCTGTGTATTATTCCCCAGAAAGTAAGCTGTGTCCTTCACCTTCAATAACATGGCATTTATGCTCCATCTGTGATCAGATTTAAAGATGTTTGCAGGCATAATTCAGGCAACTTTCAATGACAAATTCAAGGAAGCTGGAGAAAACTCTTGAAGTTCTTCCACGACTAAAACAACTCTAGGGAAAATGAACTTTGCTCCTACAAGCTCTTTATTAACCACAAGCTCCAGACTTGGATGTTTTCTTTTCTTTTAAAACAAATAATTAGCCCCAAAAGACTCCAAGTCTTAGCATGCTGTGCTGTTTCTTGCACTGAGAAGCCAGTGTGTGGTGGGACTGGTCCTGACCTCGCTGAAATCAGGAGGCACTGCAGCCCAGCAGCACCACAGCTTCATCCTTCTTCAGGTCACATTTCTGCTTTGAAAGATGGGCCTCAGAGGCTGAATTTCAGGCACCATGCTGGAAACATTTCTGCTGAATTTTCCTGCCGAGCTGTGTGGGACACATGATTAAAGCCATGGGATGACCGCCAAGGAGATGGGCTATTGTGGCAGCCCCTGGGAGAGCTCATAGCAGAAAAAAAAACCCCTCTCTCTACTAAATTAATTAATTGCCATGCATGTTAGCTCTGGGGTTTGGGGAAATTACCATGGCCTGATTTCCTTCAGCACTTTTATTCCTGGCTGGAGACCAGAGGAGTTGTTGAGGTTGCTGACTTAAGACACCATAACAAATGGCTGGAAATGACCGGGCAGGAGCTGTGATTTGTAACCTGTGCGTCTCACCTGCCTCCAGCACGGCTTTCACGGCTCCTTTTTGGGGATTTTATGGAAGGGGCAGATTTACAAGCATGCCAGCCTCCTCCTGGGCTTCCCAGGAGGGACCAGGAGGGCACAAATTTCTTGGCTGAAACCCATCCGAGAAGCCAGGCAGCTCTGAACATTCTGTGGTTTATTTTTGGAAGAAGCAATTTTGGTAATTGCATGCGTTAAATGAAAGGCAATTAGGGATGGAGGGAAGGTGTTGCATGTGTGTTGGAGCAGGAGCCAGTTCCAAGCCACAGGGCCTGTTAAAAACGTGGACCCCTGAATGTGCCACAGGCCAAAGGGGGCAGGGAAGGGTGTGTGGGTATTTTTGGGTGTTTAATGTGAAACAGGGCATGGAAACACTCACATCTGTGATGTGTCTTTTATGGCCTTCCCAAGGTTTTAATTAAAAAGGCAATAAAAGCACGACAAGCAGAAACCAGGATGTTTTAACAATCAGCTGTTATAAATTGTTTTGTAGGAGGGGAAAGAAAATCAAAGAACGATTGTTGGTGTAAAGGAGTTCAGGACACTGAGTTCACACGGAGAGATAAATCCTCTGGGAAAGGTTTTGCTGTCAGGAAGCACGTGCTGCACAGGCAGGAAAGTGCAGGGGGGCTGTCATGCTGCTGTGGGGCTCTGCCAGCTGGCTGTGCCCCCATCAGGTACATCAGTCTGCCAGAAACATGGCACATGCCAGAGCATTGGGAGCAGGATCACATGCCAGGAGGTGGGATGAGGAGGATGTTGGATTTGGGCTGGGATGATCTTTGGATGGCTCTGAGGAGTTTCAGCTGTAATTCCTGAGATTGCAGAGCACGATGCATTTTGTGCTTGGTGACAGGCACACTAAAATCATTTTGTGCAGCACCTGTTGCCTCTGACAGAGGTGACAGTAGGGAAACACTGGAACAGGATGGAAGGGAGTTAATGAGGCCCAGAGAGGGAGCTGCAGGCCATGCAGGCATCATCTCTGGCTGGTTTTGAGGATTGTGAGGGTTTGGGTTTGTCCATGGCCTTGGATAGGATCAGGGGTTTGCTGCCTGCTGCTGGGGTGCCCATCCAGATGGAGATGAATCCATCTGGATATGCCTGTGAGCTGGCCCCCTTCCTCCTGTCTCTGTGTTCACATTTTCAGTGGAGAAAGGGACCCTGGGCCAGCCCCCACAGCACTCCTGGGCTCCTTCTCCATCTCTTCCATGACCCTGATGCCTTCAGACAGTTTTCTCTGTGTATGTTACTTTGGTTTTTTGCAAGAAGAGACCTGCCTGTGCCCCCAGCTGGTCCTTGCTGCTCCCACAGAAGCATTCTGGATGGGTTTTCTCTCTGCCTTCCAGAATTCAATGAAAGTCCCCAAGAGCCATGGCTCCCAGCAGCCCCCAAGGACCACAGTTCCCTGAGTTTCTCGTTTAAATGGAGATTTGCTTCTAAGATTTAACGAGGATCTCTGTGAAAACAGCGTCCCAAGGAGGAAACAACAACCAAAAAAAAAAAAAGGAAGCCCATTGAATACCCATCCAATTAATTCTTCCAACTGATCCTCATTAAACACCATTCCTGACATTTGACAGAGTGGTTTAGATTAGAGCAGTGAAAAATCCCCTTGAAAAGGCAGACTGACATTTTGCAGAGGAGTGTTTTCATAGTAATACTAATGGCTTCAAACCCCCAGCTTATAACCTAACATGAAAAAAAAAAAAAAAAAACCACCAAAACCAAAAAAACCCCAAAACCCAAAACAATCCATTTGGCTCGGCAAAGGGGTAAGGAGCAGCCAGGCAGGCTGGCAGGGAAATTCCTGGTGACCAAAGTCCTGGCTGTAGTGAATTCAGACAACCCATGGCATTGGCTCTCCATGTGCAGGGCCCTCAAAAGGCAGCATTTAATAAGATACAGAAGCTGGGGTTTTTTGGCTGAGCTGAATATGAAATCGCCATGGCAACCTTTCTTCCAAGGTGATCTGAGTCAGGTAGCAACAGCAGGGATGAGTTAAAGGTCATCTCTGCAGAGGAAGATGGGCACTGATAAAGCACTTTAACAAGTCCCAGGGGAGGTGGCATTTAAAAGCCACTCAAAGGGCTCAGCCAGATCCACGAGGGGAGAGAAATCCAAGAGCAGCAGTGATTGGAAAGCTCCTGGCTGAGCAGGCAGCTGCATCAGCAGCGCTCAGAGGGCACTCCCAGGAGGGCCCTGGACCCATGAGGTGTCCAGCCTCAGGTGCCCAGGACCTGGAGAAGGCCTTGGTGGGCTTGTTTAGCAGCTGGGTAGGATCTGGGCAAAACCTTTGCAAGAAAAGCTCCTGTTCTGGAGTGAAAGCAGCAACTCCGTGTAAAGGATGAGACCTCACCCCCCAGCAGAGAAATAATAATTTCAAAAATCATCTAAGGCTAATTGCAAACTGATTTTCACCGGGACTTAAGCTTCCAAAATGCCTGAGGGCCTTTGAGAAATATCCTCTCCCACCTCAGAGGAAGGGCTCAGTGTGACTTGTGACAATGAGCCAATGCTGTTATCCTCACTCCACAGAGAGGGAAAACAGAGGCATGGAGGAGGGTGCTGTCATCTCCACAGCCAAATCCAGGCATTTAAAAATGCAGCTTGGAGTCCAGTGATAGCAGCTGCTCTGTAGTTTGGCCAAGTGCTGGCACACGACATTTTGGGCATTACAGGCTTGGGGTGGCTTGGTTTGAGTGACCCAACACAGATCAGGCAGCAAGGGAATGCTTTTGGAGTAATATCTGTGGGAATCTTCCTGTATGCCATCTATTTTTCATTTTACTGTGGGGTTTTTTTTCTGGTTCTCAGGGTCTCTTTTCAAGGTTTCCCCCTGTAACCCTGAAGGCTATAAACTCACAGCTTTCGTTGCATTAATGAAAGCTGAGCATCCCAAATAATCTCAGGTTCAAGAGCTGTGACTTCAAAAACCCCCACAGATAGCATGCCCTGTGGGAAAAAAAAGAGAAAAAAAAAAAAAAAAGGTAAAAAAAGTAAAAAAAAAGTAGTTGAAGCTCACAGCACCCTTTCCCTTATTCTTTTACCTGGAGCTCACATCCCACTCTCACCCAGAGCTTATTTTCATCTCCTGCAAGACTGCAGCTCCTGGGTCAGGACTTTCACTGTTTGAAGCCAGGGGCTAAGGCTGATGGCTGGGAGAGAAACCAAAGGTTCAGGAGATCTTAAGAGCTTGTTCTTGCTGCTGTGCTGGTGGGAGCCTGACAGACAGAGCTTCCCACACAGTTTTAAGCAAGACCCAAGTGGGAACTTCTGCCCCACCCTGCCCTGTGGTCTCTAAGCTGGATGCTCACATTGCAAACTCTGCTGCACTGGATCTGCCCAAATCAACTTGCAGGAAAAATGCCTCTCTAGCTTTGTTTTGGAAGGAGAAGGTGAGGACAAGGTGGATCTGAAGTGAAGCCCAAAGAAAGGGCACAGTGGGACCATGGTCTGCAGAACACGTGGGGGCTCCAGCCCTGTCCAGATGCCAGGAGTTTGTTGGCTCCTGTTGAAATTTCTGCTTCTCTGACCAAAGCCACATGCTCACTGCTGGCCCCAGCCTTCCTGGCTGCCAACCCATCTGAACACAGAGTTACACAAGTGCTTTGTGCCCTTCCTCTGCTCTGAAATGGGGACAGAATGAACCATTCTGCTCTGCTCTCAAGGAGGGTCAGCCTGCACCTTGCTCAGCCTTTGGAGTTGCCATGCACTTGTCATCAGAGCTGCTCTAATTTGAACTAATGACTGGGGAGCTCAGTGCTGATCACAGGGCACTGCCAGGCTCTGGCTGCCAGCACACAAAAATCCAACTGCCCCCGCAAAGCCTGCTAGGATAACAGCTCACAGCAGTGCCAAAATGGACTTCAGCCGTTTATTTTGACAGCTGTAGTTTTAATTATTCATGGTTAGGTTTTACAGTGTGCTGGTAAAAGGACCGCGAGGCATTTCATAAAGAAGACAAAACAAAACAAAAAAAAAATTAAAAAAATAAAAAAGTGCCTTTTAGACCTTGTCTCAAGGCTGTGATAAACCAGGAGGGAGAAATGGGGAAAGGCCGTGCCAAAGAAAGGATTAAGACTGGGAATCTTCCACAGGCCACAAGGAAGAGCTATTTCTCTGTGGACACCTCAGTAATTACCATAAATTGAGTGAGTGGGCAGTGCAAAACTTTGAGACAGGGCACAAATTTGCATTTTTTTAGAGCACAGACTTGTTGCAGGAGGCAGGGGACCTCATACAAGCAGGAAAATCCATGTGTCCCATCCTTTTAACAATTTCATCCCATCCATCAGGCAGAAGAGCATTTCCACTGCAGCATCTCAGCATTTGCCTTTTTGGGGAATGGAGACAAAAGGGACACATTTCAAAGATGAGAAAGTGACACAAATACACATAAGGCAGGGGGAATTTGGAATGGCCAAAAAGGTTCCAGCCTGTCCAACATCCACCCACAGGTAGAAGAAAAGCCCCATTGGCATCAGAGCTTGGATCAAACATACCCTGGGTTCTCTTCTCCTGCTCTGTGGGGCTGTGGGCTCCACAATACATCTCACAGGTTGGATAAACATGCCTGAAATCTGCAGCTTGGGTCATCTTGATTTTTTTTCCCCAGTCAAGAACATCTGCAAAAAATCATATCATTCCCATAGAAAACTCCAGGCTCGCAGAACTGAAAATTTCATCAGAGGTATATTTAATGGGAATTATTTCCCTGGTGGTGCTGGGCAGCCCTTAAAATGTGTGAACTTGAGGATATAATTTAGTATCTGCTGCAGCTCTTGATTTTCCAAAGGGAGAGAGAAACAGTAGCCCACCTTGTTAAAGCTCTTGGAGACAGATTGTCGAACATTAAATAAAAGCTCCCTGTTACCATTGAACAAGGGAGTATTTGAGGTCCTGCTGCTCTCCTGTGAGGCTGAATTTGCACCAAAACTGGTGCTTGATGGATGTGAGCCTGTGGCAGAGGCTGTCCCAGAGATCTGCAATCACCACTTCAAGTGCTGGTCTGAGGGGACCCATCACTTCAGAGGTGATTTTAAAGGGGAGCATGAAATGAGCTGAGACTTTACACCTGCACATCAAGAGGAGATAGATGTAAAAAATAAATGGGTTTCTCAGGCAGGGGGTCAGGCTAATCACCTGCAGGTTCTGTTTGCTTGGGTGTGTTCCTGACACGGCAGCCGGACTCGATTTTTGCCCTTGTTAAGAATAAAAGCAAGTTAGGACACCTGGAACTTTGGGATGGGGCTCAGGGAAACCCTTGCTCTGGGTTTTCTGCCATGGTTCTCCTCACATGAGGAGCAGGACATGGTAAGAGCCGAAATGAGGGATGTGGGACTCCAGGGGCTCTCCAAAATGCAGTTTATTCCATCCAATACATTACAGCAGTCCAGGGTTGTGGGTGACAGAGCTGTGCCCACAGCTGTCAGCTCCAGCTGCAGGCAGGCCTGGAGACCCTTTGGTTTTGGTTACAGTGCATTATAGACTTTTCTTTGCTGAGCATCTTCATGCAGTAGAACCAATCTATACCTTAACTATTACCTATTGACTATCATAACTACTATAATTACCATATTCATGTTACTGTTCTCCAATCACTAAAAGTTAGTACATTACAGTTTAAGCTAGAAGATGTTTTTCAGTTTTCTTGCAGTGGAAAATTCTGAGACCTTTTTTCTACTTGCAACTTTGCTGCCTTGTTTGCCTGTGCTATCTTCCTGCTTGGTAAAAACATCTTCATGTTTGGGGTGGGTTTATCCTTTGCTCTAAGTCATACAAACCCCTTCTAACTAACAGACCCTTTGCCTCCTTGGTTAGACAGTGAAACTGGCTCAGCAATTCTTTTCTTCTATATCAAAACTTGCTTCCATCTCTATTCCTCCATCAGACTCTACATTCAAAAATCTTTCTGCCAAGCACACAAACCTGTGAGAGACATTCTTGCCAAACTTTCATCCTTCCCAACAGGACGTGGCTGTGCCATCCCCCCACTGAAGGAGCTCCACGAGCTGGTTCAGCCATCCCTGACCAATGAGTGCTCATCTCTGCTGCCCTCCACCTCCATGGCCCTCTCCATCAGCCTCAAGTCCCACCAGGTCGTTTCCATGGTCATATCAAATGGATACAGATGACTGCAGAATATGCAGGGCAGAAGAGACTCAGCTCAGCTCTCAGCAGAGCGTTCTGCAAAGAGGATTAGCAGCTGTGGGGGATGATTATTATCATTAATGATGTCAGAAAGGAGGCAAGCAGAGAATTCAGTCTTTAGTATTTTGACAGAAGCCACGGGGTCTGGATTTGCAGTCAAATTCTGCAAAATGTTCCGCACCAAAGGCTTAAAAAACAAGTTAAATGTTTATTATGCTAATAATTCTTCAGTTAACATCAAGCTAGGTGAGCAGGGGATCTAACACTTGATCCCCTGCTAAGGTTTTGGCCATTGCAAATGCTGAAAAGCCCCTGTGAGACTACACAGGATGCACAGAGGCAGCAGCTCAGGAAGGGCTGCTGATTGCCCAAATCTGCCAGCACACACTGTTTGTGCCCTGGCTCCTGACCTCCACACACACAGCCTGAAATCCAGCATGCTCCTGCTCTCCAGCATCAAACACAGCCCAGGAGGATGCATTTGCAGCAGGCAGGATAGCTCTGGCTCTCGTGTGATGCCCTTACAATGTGAGCACACCTCTTCAGAAGGCTGTGATCCTCCTCTGAGCCTCACATGCCTTCAAAGAGGGATTTTTTTTCTGCAGCTCCAGCTCCTGAGTCTGAGTCCGTGCTCATTTTTCACTTCCAAACCCCAAACCAGAAGACCTTGCAGGTGACAGGGTGTGCAGAGAAGTGTGTAAATAGCTGCCCACTGAGATGATCAAGTTAATTAGGAGACAGCATAATATAAAACACAATAAAGGACTAATGAATGAACAAACAAGCCTCATTTGGGATCTTTTCAAACCCTTTCAGGCTTTGACTATTGGATGCTTGAGAGCCTGAGGAGAGGCAGCACCAGCACTGACTGTAGAATCCCAGAATCACAGGATGGGTTGGGTTGGGAAGGACCTTAAAGATCATCTCATTCCAACCCCCTGCCATGGGCAGAGACACCTTCCCCTACTCCAGGTTGCTCAGAGCCCCATCCAACCTGCCCTGGACAACCCTGTGCCAGGGCCTCAGCAGCCTCACAATAAAGAATTTGTCCCTAATATCTAATCTATAGTTCTCCTCCTAAAATTTAAAACTGTTCTCCCTTGTCCTATCACTATCTGCTTCTGTAAAAGTCTTGCTCTGTTTTGGAAGCCCCTGTTAGGTATGGAAGGTCACAATGAGGTCTCCACAGAGCCTTCTCTTCTCCAAGCTGAACAACCCCAGCTCTCCCAGCCTGTATTTGTAGGAGAGTTGCTCCAACCCTCAGATCATCTTTGTGCACCCAAAAACGTCCTGCCTTGGTTGCCACTGGCAGCACTCCTGCTGTTCTCTTCACTGGAGGCAAGTTGTTCATCCAGGTTTCTTCTTTCTTCACACAGGTGAGGGAAAACAAACCTGTCAGGTGCTTTTTGTGCATAAGGGAATTCTTTGTGTGCTTCACCTGTCTTTTACAAAAGTGCCGCTTTCACTGATCCTTTCAGACCTTGTCACCATCCATCACATCACCCAGGACACCCAGGAAATGTGAGTCATACTGACTGGATCTTGTGCACAGAGAGCAAGGAAAATGCCTGGTACTTCCTCTAAGTTTGGGAGGATATTTAAAATGGCCCTAGATTATTATTAGCAATTCCTTCCACAAGCTAAAGATGAAAGACAAAAGAATCTGAAGGAGGAGGAATGGCATGAGAAAAGAGAGAAAGAAGAAGCAGCAGCATCCTTGTATGCTCTGGAGACAAGGAATGGGAAAAAACCCCATCATTGCTGGTGCCTACATGCCCTGGGGAAGGCTTGTGATAGCTCACAGCAGCCACCAGGTCACCTAGCTGTGCTTGGGGGCCTTTCAGTGGCACAAAAACATCTGAAAGGGCAATGATGCTCACCCTGGGAATGCCTCCAAATCCTGGACAGCCTGACATCAAGGACACAGCACAGCTTGAACAGCTGGGGGAACAGAAATAGCCCAAATTCTCTCCTGAACTGTTTATTTCAAGACTGAGGTGCTTTGCACAAATCACTATCGATGCTCCTCTTCTCTTCCTGCCTCCCACAGCAGCTTCCTGAGGCTGCCCAGGGAGAGCCATGGCTGGCACTGGTTCCAGGCTGGTTTTGGCTGATGGAAAACAGGGCAGGCTTGGTTCGAGCCCAGCACACTTGGTGCAGCACTGATTCCAAAGCTGAGGGGCTGGCTCGGACCAGTGCAGCCTCCCAGAGCCTCCCCAGAGCCACACAGCCCTGCTGCCCTTCCACCATGCCCTGTGCATGCCTGCATCCCCTCCTGCCCTTTCCCAGCCCTTCCACCATGCCCTGTGCATGCCTGCATCCCCTGCTGCCCTTCCACCATGCCCTGTGCATGTCTGCATCCCCTGCTGCCCTTCCACCATGCCCTGTGCACGTCTGCATCCCCTGCTGCCCTTCCCCAGCCTTTCCACCATGCCCTGTGCATGTCTGTATCCCCCTGCTGCCCTTCCCCAGCTCTTCCATCACACCCTGTGCACGTTTGCATCCCATATTTCATGCACAAATGTAGGTCATTGCTAAGACCATGTCTCAGCACACTGTGGAATCTCAGCTTTTCTCACCTCCCATGGCCCCAGGCTGCTGCCACACTGAGCTCTTCCTTCTCAGAGCCCCTGCTCCCCAGCCAGGGCCAGGAAATCTGCTGGCAGCAGCAATGGCAGATGCCCTGTGACAGGGTGAAAAGAGGGTGAGGTGTGACAAACTCCAGCCTCTCACCTGAATATCTTCAGTGCAACCACCCATCCACCACCCCCACGGAGACCCCTCCCAGGTGTGCCTCCCCTCTGTGCACTGGGGTGAAAGGAAATCAGTTTGTTTTGCACACACAAGGCACTGAATTCTTGCAAGCAGGGGGGGGCTCCACCTTTGTGTTGGTGGCAGCAGGAGCAGGGTCCGTCCTTCTGGCTTTTTACCGCTGGGTGGGCAAAGTCAAAGAACTGAAACAACATGTCCATGTACTGAGAACAAAATAAGAATAAGGGCTGGCTGGCTGGGAGCTGGCAGCACAGGAAATCCACCTTTGTGCCATCTCAGCAGAGGCACAGCTGACCCAGCTGCATCTCTGGCAGGAACCCTTCCTCCCTCCTGCACTCGTGGTCAGTATGTGCTGCACCAAAGGCCAATGCAAGCTGAGTGACACCAAGCTGTGACATCCTCTGTGTGCTTGGAGGTGCCACAGCACATCTCCAGGGAACCCAGTGATGAGAGCCAGCCAGTGGAGAGAGCTGGAGCCATTGAGCCAGATGATTCAATGTGTTGGCCGTGTTACACATGGGGCTGAGCTGACCTCCTCAACAGCAGCAATTCCAGATTCTTCCCCCAGTGCTTCAAGCCAGGCTGTTTCCCCTGCACCTTCTGCCTCCATCCCAGCAAGGCTTCTAAGCCAGCAGAGTTATTACTGTTAAATAAAAGTAGCTCCAAACAAGGCTCCTGGTGTCTGACCTAGCAGTTCATGGTTTTTTGGAGGGTCACAGACGTGGTGTACAAAAGCTCAGTGCAGCACTGACACCACTGCCTAACCCCACACCTGCTGAACACTCCATATTTGTGAGCTCCATGAACATTTTCTCTGTTTGCACACATCTTTATTAGCCCTTAATAGGCTGAAATAAAGCATTTTCAGGTCCTGCACAAAAACAAAATGCCAATGGAAGCCTAAAATTACACATTCCTCAAGTCCTTCCTCAGATTTCACCTTTTTAGACAGCACATCAAAACAGGAACATAATGGAGCTGCTATTACTGCTAATGCTTTTCCCATTATTCGAGGTGCAGGGAACAATTAGGTGGCATTAATGAAATGTTGCTACACTCAGATCTGCCAAGCTGCAGCTCCATTCACCTTCTCCCTTCCCCTTCTGCTCTTCCCCAGCTGCTCCCCATCAGAGGGCGAGGCACAGCCAGCTTGCCCTGCTTCCTCTGAAAATCCCATCAAAGAGAACTCCAAAGGCTCCGAGTTCCTTTCAGAAAAACAAAACGAAGTCGAGGAAGCATCGCCTTTCCGAGGCTTCTGCCCCAGAGCAGCAGCAGCAGCAGCACCTTGATGCCTGCAGCCCAGGGCAGATTGCAGAGCAGCTGCCCCTGGCAGGGGCAGCCCCACCCCGTGCCCGGCTGCCTGCTCTGCTGGTGAAGAGCCTGGCAGGTCTCCTCAGTTCTCCTTCCCAGCTTTTATGAGCCAGACTCATCAATCACCTCTCCCTTACCAGGAGAGACCTCAGTGCACACTCCCTGCTCGCCAGCTTTGGAGTGAGAAGAGGCAGATGGGGCTCCCAGGCTTTTGACCTGCGCCTGTGGGAGCTTTAGGTTCTGCAGCCCTGTGTGCACGGTGGTGATGCCCCAGCTGACTTGTGAAGTCCTGGTGAAGGGCTGGAGCTCTGAGAGGTCTTTCCTGTGGCTCAGGATGCCCAGGCTGGCACGAGCTGCAAGCCCAGCGTGATGGAAAGCCAGCCAGCCAGCCATGCAGTGATTCCAAGGCCAGCCACAGAGTTAAACAGCTGAATAACTCTGCCCTGGCACTGGGGAAGGGAGTGTCACTCACTTTATGGCTGGAAGGAGCCAGGAGAAAGCATCTTGGAGGGGTAAGAAAAGCTCACAGCACCAAGAGGAAGCTGTTGGAGGATTTTGTATTGTGAAGTTCTGCATGCAGGAGCTCCAAAAATGGCATTTCCCCAGAAGCACAGCCATGGTGCCACAGGCCAAGCACTGGGGCAACCAGTGCTTGCATCCTTGCACTTAAAGGGATGTGATTTGGTGAATCTGAATAAGAAACTTTCGGCCCAATTTCTACACAAGATGCCAGCTCTGTTTGGATCTTCACCAGACTTCCTCCTCCACCTGGGCCTCATGGAAAGGGATGGGGTGAGAGCAGCAGCTTTAGAGAGGACAGAACTTGGCAGGTGTTTGGTTGCTTGATGAGACTGAAGAAAAGAAGGGTCAGGACCAGAAAATGATAAAGGGCACGTGAAGTGGAGCAATCACTGCACGTGGTACAAGGTGGTTGGGAAGTGTTTTGTTAGCTACAGGCTCATGGAGATCAGCAGAGCTCCACACCTGACCAGAGAGATCTCCAGAGGCCTCCTCGAGACAGGTAAGGTAGGAAAAGTAGCTCAGAGGATTTGTTCTGAGCACACAGAGGTGTTTTGGTTTAAAGTGAAATAATGCTGGTGTCAGAAGCTACATTTGTACATCTGCTTGTTTGCTCCTGGCACCCCTCTCCAAGTGGTTTGATAATGCTCAGGGTGGAGAGGGGATGCCTGAGACATCCAGATTTGAGCCTGGAAAAGGGTGAGGGATCTGTGACTTCCTTCCAGCAGCAGTGAGGTGATTGGTCACCTGTACCTGATCTTCAGGCTTGAACCCACCCAGGTGGACATCAGGACTCTTCAAAATCCTGACGCTTAAAATGCCTGGAGCTGGCCAAGGGTAGTAATGCCAGCTTGGGGAGTGAGCACTGGGTGTATTGAGCCTGTGCTTTCACAAGACTGAGGGGTTGTGCTGTGTTCTTGTGGGTTTAGAGCAAACAGAGCAGGGATTGAAACATCTGGAGTGCTGTGTTCTGCATTTGACACCGAGCGTGCACCTCGTGTGCGTGTGTACTCATCCTCCAAACAGGCTCCTGCCTCTTTGCTCTCACACTAATGAGATATTCTCACTCATTTCTTTGTTATGCCAGCTCTAATTTCCAGCTCTTTGACACAGCAACCATTTTTCTCTAAAAGGCTGAGATCACATGGCAGGATTATAAATTTACTCCTGAAATGCACCATTAATAAATAATAAAGTGTTTATAAATATGCAAAATAGATTATTAGTCAATTCTATAAAATCTTGGCTACAGGAGCATAAAAGTGTGCCCTGCAGCTTGTATATCTATTATAAAAAAAAAAAGAGGAAGAACTAAAAAGAAATTCAGATTCCCTTTTTAACTTCCAAGCAGTAAACGCTGAATAACTTATTTCTGATAATGATTATGTTAAAAGCAAATCATTTGTTTCCTTGAAGAGCAATGAACAATGCACTGCAAATATGTGATTTTAAAAATATTATGTACAAGCAGAGGGACAGAGTATGTCCTCCATTTGAGCAGCTCATTAAATAGAAGCTCCTCATTGAAAGCACCCTGTCTGTGAGCACCCTGAGCAGGACCATTCTTTTATTCAAGCTTAGCAAGCTTCAGGAGTGCTAAGAGCATCTAAATCTGCCCATGGAGTCAGACATGGGAAAGTTCCTGAGGATCTCAGCATTGCTCTGGGTAACCCCTGCCCTTCTAGCAGCACCCATCCTCATCAGGAGGTTGTTGCAGCAATGTTTTGCCTCATTAGTCCAAAATAAAGAGATTCATTTCTCCTTTGCCACAGCTTTATCCACAAGGGTGTTGTTAATCTGTAACACACAGAGGTTGGAGGTGGGAGTCAGGAAACTGGGAACTTGGTGGCAGAAATACCATGGGAAGCTGGATGGCAAAAGGGGCAGGAGGGGAAGAAGAGCAGGGACCACTGCATTCACTGCTGAGCTCTGAAAGCATTGCTGCACCACCAGCAGGAGGAACTGCTCTGACCCAAAAAAGGTTACACACAGAAAAGGAAACAGGAGACATTGCCTAAACAGACTGGTTTGGCTTTTTTCTGTTTACCTGAGAATCATCTCAGTGCCACTGGGATCTGTGCTGAGTCCTTATGCAAGGAGATGGAGAGAGCCAGGTAATTTCAGACACTGTCCAAAAGGCAGTACTGAGACAGCTCTGCTGACAGCCAGGCAAAAATGAAGTGGGGAAATGTCAAATGTTCTTGACCTGAGCTTAAACTTTTATGAATTGAGGGCAGAGGGAGAGAAATGTGTCTGTAAAGAAGAGCTTCTCTTCAGATAAATATGTTTGTATCAAGGCACAGGCAGCCTGGAAATCCATGGAGGGGAAACATCGGGGGGAGGCAAAGGATTTGGAAGTGATGCTTCAAGAAATTGATGACAAAGAGTTTATTTTTGCTCATCAGCAGTGCAGTGGCTATTCTGGGCTGGCATCAGAACTGAGGAGAACCAGCTACATCAACACAGGCCCTTTTAACAGACTTATTCCCTGGCAAGAAATGCACATCTGAAACTCACAGCTGAGGATTCACTGGAGGGGAGGTTGGCTTCTGTGATCCCATAGCCCAAGGAAAGTCTCTAAGTCTCTTTCCAGTCTGGATGTAAGAGGGAATTGTGCCACAGTTATTTCACTGGCATTTAGACTTGGCAGAGGAGCCCCCTAGGGATGTTCTGTGCTGCTCAGCACAGGTCAGAGAAGATGTTTAAATTGGTTTATTTGGCTTTTGGAATTGGTAAAGGTCCTGGGCAGGTAACTAGTGCTAGACTGTTGATAAAACAGAATAACAACATGTACATTGAATTAAATTATCTCCAAAGAGCCACTGCAAGAAGCTCAGAGGAGCTTTAAGCAGGTGACGTGTTACTCTTCACAGAAAAGCCTTAAAATAAATTGTCCTGGCTGAGGTGCTGCAGTAGGTCACCTAATCCTTATCCCTCCTCATCCTTCAAACAACAGTCCCCATCTGCACGGGACAGAGCTGAAACCCTGGCCAGGGGAGTCCCTGTCCTTGCTTCCCACTCAGACCAGTGGGTTCCCTCCACCACTGGGCACACAGACAACAACCAGGAGAGTGTTCTCAAGCCAGGGCTGGCAGCCTTTGAAGCTGGCAATTAGGATTGGAACACCTTCCAAGATAGAGATTAAAGATGCTGGTGGAAGCTTTGGAGCAGCTGCTCAAGCTCCTCAGGACCTGCCTTCTCCTTCCTTGTCCATCTGCAGCCTAAATGGGTTCTCCCCATGGAATTGGAGGGAGCTGGGCTCCCCTGTGCTGCTGGTCCCCCAGCATGGAGACAAGTGAGGGAACAAGGTGGCTGGAGACACCAGCATGAGGGGACAGAGAAGCCTAGAAACCAGCTTTATGCCTCCTGAGCCATCAAAAACGGCATCTGGATCTTTAACACCCTTTGCTTCTTAGCTTTAAAAGCAATGGCCACGCCTTCCATGCTGCTTTCTTCAGCTGAAGAGTTGTTTTCCATGAATTAGAAGTACTGTTTTGAAATTTATTTGGCTCATCTAGCATGCTGTGAGCAAATGGCCAGGGAAGAAGTGAGCCAGCCTGGAGTGGGTGTCTGTCTGGAACCAGAGCTAGAAGAGTTCCTGGCCTGTTCAAAATCGGTAATTGCCAGCTGATAGGGAGATTAACTATCCTCAAGGCTTCTGTGCAGCCTAGTTACACACTACTCAGTCTTAAGCAATTAGAGCTGTTCCTGTTTCACTCTCTTAATAGAGCTTGTTGTCAGGCATGATTCCAGTAATCTCAGTGCTCAGCTCCTGTCTCTGATAGCATTTGCCACACATCACTGACAATTTTGCAGTTATCAGTATCAAGGCATCCAAAGATCACTGACACTGAGACACAAGGAAGACATCATCCCCACACCTTTTCCAGGGTTGTAAATGTGAATTAGCTCTGTGCACTCACCCTCACTCCTGCACACAGACTTACCAAGAGGACCAGCAGCTTGTACGAGGGTGGTACCAGCCACCCACGGCAGAGGGGAAGCTGTGCTGTACTTTGGCCCATGCAGAACTCTTCTAGAAACTGCAGAAACATTCCCTTAACAGGATTTATTTAGAAAAAAAATACATTAAGACTTGCCTGAGAAAATCTTTGTTGCAGCTTTGGGCTTTCCCATGTCAAAATTCAGGAAGGGCTAAGATGAGCCTTGCCCTTTCCTCACACAGCCTCAGCTGCAGTCACCTTCCTCAAACTCAGCTCTTACTTAGGTAATAATTTCCACAGGTCATTTGCTCATCTTCCACTTGAGACCCCTTCAGAAAGGTAAGTACACCAGCATTGCAGCTTTTGCCTTTTGTTCTGTCCCATCCTCACTCCTGCAGCCTGTCCTGCTTACCCAGAGTTAGGCTAGGGATTACCTTGAGGGGTTTTACACCTTCCTAAACAAACCAGCTTAGCTGCTCAGCAGCTGGCTCAAGGCTGACAGCAGCAGTTTTTTGGGTATTCTGAATTAGATTGAGCTTCACTTTGCTGGCAGGACATAATTCAAAAAGCAGAGGTGGGACAGCAGCTGCCTCTTGTCTGTAGCACTGAATTACTCTTCAACTGTTCCTGAGGAGATGAAGACATCAAGGCAGAGAAATCATGGCAGAGGAGAGAGGCAGAGCTAATCCATGCACAGGGTGCTGGACCAGTCTGTCCTGTAGCTGCTCCAGAGGCCAGGAGTGTCTGCTCTCCATATCCAGGAGGAAAAAGGTCCCCTGAGAGCTGCCAAAAGTGTGAAGCAGCCTCAGACTGCCCTGATCCTCATCACCAGCACTGCAGCATCTTGCCATGCCCTGAGAGCCACAAGGCAAAACTGCTTCAGAGATGGGCAACTTCATCAAGCAAGTCTGGAGGGGAAGGAAGTCTCCTGAACAGCTGTGGTGTGACCTGGCCACCCCAGGGAGGGGACAGGGCTTGGCCCAGTGGTGCTCAGAGTCTGGGACAACAAGTGTGGATACACTTTGTGGGCTCTGAGGTACCAAACACCTCATAAAGTCAAAGGCACTCAGATCCCTTCCCTATTGCAGAGGATTTTGCCTTTGGATCCCAGCAGTAAGCCCAGCTTCCTGATGGTTGATGGGGACCTTTTATGATTAAACATATTCCTCCACCATGCTGCTAAAACCAGGTTTCCCCCTTGTCATGCCCTGATTCAGAGTCACAGGACAAAGGGACTTGCAACCCTCTAACAATGGAGCACACAGGAGATCTGACATCCACCTCATTCCAAAAAGCATCAGCCCTTTCCTATTCCTGCCTGAAACATAACACACAGCACAGGGATTTCAAGAACATGTTTAATGATGGCAGTTTCTACTGAAACACATGAAGTCCATTCAAACACAACCAATTTTTCCTTAAAAAGAAGCTTTGGTCACAATGACAAATTCTTTTTAAAAAAACTTCAAAGCAATTGCACAAAACTGAACACATGGTCCTGATACCTCCTCACACACAAACTGCAGCAGCAGAAACTCATCTAACAAGGAAAAAATCTTTAACAAAAACCACAGCCCTCCACCCTGCAGAGATTATACCATGTACATGGAATTAGAGGGAACAGTTATGAACAAAACGTTTGGCTTAATTAGTGTCCATGTGTTCAAGCTTCATTAGTGCCCGTAGACTGTTACAAGTAAGTTTGGTCTTAAGATAAACACCAGGGGATCACAGAGTCAGTGTGCTAAACAAGTGTTTGCAGTCATCTCTGCAGCTTCCAGGGAACAAAAGGGGGGAAAATGCAAATACAAAGTTATCTGTGTACTTAGTTCTGCAGGTAAGCATGGCACACTGACTTCTGGCTTCTCAAGTGTAATCTCTGGTGACAGGGCTGTGGCTGGAGCAAAGCAGCTGCAATTCTGTGCAGGGTTTTCCCTCCACATGCACAAAGAGAAAAGCCTCTGACTCACATACTTGGTTTGCCTCAGCCAGGAGTTGGAGGATTCTGTAAGCAGTAAGAGAGCTACAGACAAGACAGCTGTAATAACATTTCTGTTTTCATTTTCTGTAACAAAAAAATATGCCTTTTAAAATGCTCTTGAACAAAGCAGGTTTGACTATGCAACACAAAATAGCAGCAGATACTAAGACACGTTACAGTCACAATCAGATTAAATCTGCAGTGTAAGATACACAGAACATTAAGGTAAAAAACTCATGTAGTGGTTAATGGCTATTTCTTCTCTGATGAACTCCTAGAACTACCTGAACCAAACAGTTAAAATTATTAAAACTATGTTTTAAACTGATTTCTACAATTAAAAAAATATTCATATATATACTATTAGATGAGTCACGTCAAGTGCTCTTAAAATCTTAACTAAATATAGCTATAGAATATTTAACCAGACACTTTAAATCACATACAGCAAGTTTTGTAGAGGTAAACATTGCCTCACATTTGCAACAGCAACTGAGTATCAGACAAAGCATTTGGATTATTTTCATGACTGTGAGCAACTGGTCAGGTTGACCTTTTATTTCCACCAAGCAGCTGCTGCTTCCCTACAAGCACTTTTTAGCTTATGGCACACAGTTTGGGACTTCCTCAAGGAGCCAGGAAATCCCAGCTGCTGTTGAGCACCTCCATCTTCAACATCTTAAAATACCTGATCCCTGTCCACCATTGAGATTTGGCCATGTTGTGAAAACAGTGGGATATTTTTGGTTTTTTAAGCTACAAGCAAGGGGAGCAGAGGGCCTTTGCCAGCCTAACTCAGCAAGTGACCTGAAGCTGCTGGAAAAACTGATTTCAAGAACCGACTTGCTCAGAAGGCAGAAGTGCCCTTCATGCTTATTTTCTTCTCATCTCTGTCCTACATAACTTGGTCTTGCCTTTCTTTTGTGCAAAGAGATGGTTTCATTCCCTGTCTCCACTCTGAGAGTGCCTGATGCTCAGCTTAATGAGTGTGGCAGGAGAGTGGGCATGAACATGTTGCCATGGTGCCTGCACAGACAGGGCAGCCAGCTGATCCCATCCCCTCCTTCCCCAAATGCCAACAGAAGCTTTTAACCTCCCTCTCTCCTCACAGCATTGCCACTTCTCTGACTTCAAAAGGGCTTGCTCTGCCCACAAAGTTCAATTGCCAGCCTTCATTCTTGCAGCCCTGAATAAACTCAGTATTTCCTTCTGGAGCATCCAGCCTAGAGCCTGAAACCTGCTTTACTGAGGTGAGGAAAGAGCTCCAGACCTCACCTGAACCTGCAGCATCGTTCCACTCTCTGCTCCCTGTGGTTCCTGCCAGCCAGAACAACCTGCCCAGCCCATCCTCACCTCACAGCTGACATGTCAAATATTGCTTGGTAACAGAGGCACAGAATGACTCAAACTATTCCATGAATGAAAATAACAGAGCATTTTATAGTGCCTTGATGACTAATATTAACACAACAGTCTGCTTTGGGATTTTTCCATCCAGGCTGAGTTGGCTGTCTGCAAAGCCTTTGCTGAGTCACAGCTAGGGGAAAGCAAGCTGTGGTATGGCAGCTGCTGGGATGAATGCACAAGGCTGCTGGAAAGGAAGAAAAATTCCCCTTCACCTCTTTTTACTGGCTGAAGGGCCAAGGGGAACCACACAGAACTGGCGCAGGTCGTGGTATCATGACAAAGCAGTTTGGTTTCTCAACAAGCCTCAAATCTCAATAGGGCTTTAAAAAACAGATAAAAATCCCAAAAGTGGCAGCCTGCTGCAAGGCTGGTGCTTTGCCAGAAACTGCAGTCTCCTTGAGGGATTGCAACTGCAAGGCTGGGAGAGGGTCAAGCAAACAGTGGGACAATCCTAAAACAATTGGAAAATATGCATTCCCCAAGAAAAGCAAGGTTTCAGCCAGCTTAAAAACCCAAAATAGAAGGTGTTAAGGAGTGCAGTAAACAGTAAAATCTGAACTTCATCCGTGGTTGCTCTAAAGGAAAACCACAAAGTGAAGAAAGTAACCCAGTTAGGTTTGCCCTTTCTACCGCTGGCCTGGAATGCCTGGATGCCTGTGGTCTCCCAAACCCAACCTTTCCAGATGCTGCAATCCAATTCCCACAGTGTCATCCCACAGCTCTGACCTCTGCAGCACAAAGCACAGCTGGGAACAACAGCTAAAAATTGTCCTTGAGTTAAATGAGCTTTGTCAAGCAGGTAGTAATGGAAAATTTCCAGTTTGACAGAATAGGATCATTTACATGAAGCTTCCATGAAAAATAAGACATGTTCTCTCTGCAATCCAATCATTCCACATGAGGACTTACTTTGCTTAGAAAAAGGTAATGAATTGTAGACAAGTTACAGTCAGCACAGGACAGTACAAAACACTGGTTTTACTCCCAGTGGAAGGGCAGAAAATTACAAAAATATATCTTCTTTAATCCAAGATTGTTGTAGTTTAGAGCATGCCTGATTCTTCCTATTTCCCTGTGGTCTCACTTACTGAAGTTGATCTGATCAGAGCTCCTTGGGACAATGAGAGTGTCATCGTGAAAACTTAGTGCAATTGTTGTTTAAAAAAAAAATCAGTAGCAAGTCAAGAAAATTTCCTACATGAGTCAACCTCCAACCCCCTCCCACCCAAACCCTACACCAAACATAGTGTGGCATTTCAGCATGGCTTACATTTTTACCAACTTAAGTCCTAGGTCACCTCTGTAAGGCCCAAAAATACTTCTTGATTTTTTTTTAAACACATGATCCGTTTAACAATGACTGAAGTTTAACAGTGACTGAAGTGTTGAATTAGGATTTTAGAAAATAAGTCCTTGGGGCAGCTTGTCTTCCTTGTCTTCCTCCTTCTGCAAAACTTATTTAGAGTGTAAGGAGCTGCACCTTGTAATGCTTTGGTGACACTGCAGCCCTCCTAAAGCAAGAGAGCCCAGTTTGCAAAGAGGAACTCTGGTCATTCCAACACAGGAGCTGGGACACCAGGGAACCAAATGGTGCTGTTTGAGTCAGAAGATCCACAGCCTGCTGCACAAACAGCACCTCGAGGAGGTGCAGAGATGAAAGCCTCCCCTTTCTTTCACAGTTATGGGTTCAGCAGGTCCCTTGACAGCAGAGTGACGTCTGGCAGGGCACTGATGCTCCATGGAGCTGCTTTACCTGGAAAGCAGAAGAATTAATACAGCTGGAGATTTGCAATTCAAATTACTCACAGGCAGAGATGAGAACCCACGTGTGAAGTGGAGAAAAAAAAAATCCCAACGGCCACAAAGGAAAAGGCAGCATCATTCACTGGGATTGCCACTGATCCCAGCAGTTTGTGTATCTGGTGGCAGTGATGGGATCTTAGTGCCATGCCAGAGAAGAGATACCAAGGCAAGACAAAAGCAGAGTTAGATGAGGGAAAGGCCAGATGCTGGAAGGTCCTGTGGCCAGTCCCTGTGCAGAGCAGAGAAGGGAATGTGCACATGAAACCACATTCTGCACCTCACAGCTTTTACACACCAGTGCACCCCTTACCCATCAACACACATGGACCATCCTCCTTGGACCTTCCTCCTGACATCCTAACTGCTTCAGGGCTCAAAAAAAATCTTAACAGGAACCTGTTACACTGCAGGAATAAGGCGAGAGCCCTCCCATAGGACTGCAAGAGCAGCAGAACATGGTGTGCTCTGCAACAACTGTCAAATAGCATCAGGAAAGAACTGGCCTTCAAAACCCAGCAAAAATTGCATTTTGACTATCGCTTTTTCTCCCCTGCTGTGGACCTATGGGAAATCCTTGACAGCAGCACCAAAGCTTTGGCAATTTGTTGTATTTATAGTGAGCTGCTGCCTGTGTTGGTGATTTGCACCCCCTTCAGATGAGGATAAATGATACCCCTCCATTTACACACAACTTATCATTGCTGCCTGCTAGGGAAAAAAAAAAATAAGCTGCTATAAACCCCAGTACAATTCACCTGGCATCATCTAGAATTGCCTGCAGCTTTCACTGGAAAAAAATCCATTAGAGCTGCTCCCTTGAGAGTGAACACCTCACAGTAACAAACGGAACAATCCCATGCTCCATTCAGAGCTGCACACACAGCCAGGATCTGGAAAGGATGTAGTCCTAGAGAAGGCACCAGGAGTGTAACCCATATTTTACAGAGACTCCCAAGACTTGGGTACATCAAAGGCTGAGCCCTGCAACTGTGCTGAAGATGTTTCTCTACAGTTCAAGGCTATCAGTGCCTGGAAAAGGGATGAATCCAGGATCCAGCCCTTACACCACCCCTTGTGGTGTATCTTTCCTCTAAAACATCCTGCAAGCTCTCAAAAGCCCTTTAGACCCACAATGGTAGAATAAATATTCCTGTCCTCTTCCCTCAGCCTGCCACTTCTCCTTACACATAAATCCTTCTCCTTTCAAGAGCACTTTGGAAGATGCATTCCTAAACCACTTCTGTGTTCTGCCAGTGCTGCTGCTGCTGTTAGAGGAAAAATGACAATCCACAGGGAAAATAAACTGAGGAATTTTACTCAGCCGACAGGAAGGACAGAGGCTTCAATCTGCCCCAAGAAAAACTTTCTATCAGTATTTATTTAGGAGCCTGACACCAGGACTGGCATTTAAATTCCAGGTTCTTTCCCCAGCTCTGGGCTGTCACATGGCACATGTGGCCCTGGACAGTTGTGAAATTCCCCCAGCTGGGCCCAGCAAGCGAAGCAGGAGCAGAACTCAGGAGCAGAACTCGCTGCCTCCAACAGCTGCAAATCAGCAGGGAGAGGAGCCACTGCTGATATCCCAGATTACTGAAGTGCTTTCAAAACCTTTCATGTGCAAGGCACCACGGAATTTATTCAGAACCTGTTTTCAGTTTCCTATTGAAGCTGACAAGAAATCCCCCAATGAGCCTCGCTAGAGTTAATAAGCTTAACAAGCTAACAATTTTATTTACCTTTTCAGAAACTGGTTCTTTTTGCAGCTGTTTTAATCTCTTTCCTCTTATTACACAAAATAAGCAGAGTGCTCTGTGGTGGGGGATGGACACCAGTTTGTTGGGGATGTTTGCCTGTAACCTACTTTACTTCCCTGCTCTCTACTCAAGTATCCCTGAGTGCCAAATGCCTGATGAATTGATGGCTTAGCTCCATCCCAGAGATCACAGAACCCGGGCAAATTCCCCCTGCCCTCCTGAAAGAAAGAGCTAAAGGAGCAAAGAGGAGAGGGAAATCTTCCAATCAAAATCTATTTGTAGGATGAGAAAAAGCACATATGGAGAGTGGGATCTAGCTTTCCACTAACTCATTTTTGAAGATGTGCAGCAAATCCCATCATAAAACTTGAAAAACTACCTGACATCTGGGAAATGATGACCAATATAGTTCATATGATCCAGGAATCAACTGGACAAGAATACTTTTTGGCCTTCAGCACAGACTGGACCGATGATCAAGAAGCAAACACTCTTTCCATTGCTCTGTTTGCTTTCCTTGTGTAGCTTTATAGCAATTTCAGAACAATTCCTGAGCTATTTATTCAAATGCCTCTCTCAACAGCAGAGCAAATATATAGAGAAACACACATATTAAAACAGTGGTTTCCACAAAGCTTTTTAAGGAGGTATCAATGTCCAAGTGATCTGGCACTTTTACTCTGTGACAATCTTTGTTTCATACTTTCCACCTCTTTTCACACAGAAATGGTGCCTGCAGGATTAGAGGCCATTGACAGAGCTGCTTCCCTGCTACTGGAATGAGGTTGCAAAGAGGGGATCTGATCCAGCACACATTTGACAGAGGCAGCACTGAGTGGTTTTTGCATCCACAGAAAGGGCTCTGTTTGGGTAAGATTTTGAAGTGGTCTCATTAGTCTGCCTTACTGGAGAAAGGTGGTTATTTCTTGTTGCTCCACTGCCCAGGGGAAGCTGGGGGGGGGGAACTACTGGGAAGCCTAAAACTTTAAAGCCTCCTGGAAAAAAAATGGAAAAAAATAGCAACGACCTTCATCCAACAGCCCAATTTACACTGTCTGCTGTTCTTTGATGCCTCGTGTAAGACTGGAAACGAATCTGCACAAGGACAGAGCATTAAAGGAAAGAAAATTAACTGCATGAGAACCAATTGGAGAGGTAAATGTCGCTTCTCCCCTGTTGCTGCTCCATACCAACTGCCTTTTAATTAGAGAGCTGTTTGCATTACATGGGGAGAGAGCTCAGAATCTCAATTACTCCCCCAAAGTGCCCCCCCCACTCCGTGCAAGTGCCAGCATGGATCTTTCAGCAATGGGAGGGGATCTCAAATAAATCAGCTCAGGGCCTCCCACACTATGAATACCAGCTTGGGGGGCAGGGGAGGACTGAGGCAGAGATACCAAGAGAAGACCTGTTAGAAGTTAGAATCCCTGCGGGCAAGTCTGAGCTGTTCTTTCTGCAGCTCTATCCCTCTCTTCCCATCTGAACACAAGCACCTATGAAAAAAGACCTGAATAGTTCAATGGTCAATCTCAGCAACTCAAATTTGCCAAGGAGTCTCTTTACTGGTGACAGGATTTGTGAACTGTGTGGGATATACTCTCCAAGCTGCACAAAGGAACCAGAGAGCTTGACACCTTCCACAACAAATGTATCCTCAAAGAAGCTTTCCCAAAACCAGCACTGCTAAGGGGCTGTCTGTAAGATGATCTTCCCCTCCAAAATGAGCAGCTCTGTTTAAGCTAAACAAAAGTATGCCTGAAACAGCAAGGACTGCAGAAAATGTGCAATCTAATAGCTGTTGCACTGTGGCAGAAAGGAGGAATTCCCACAGCTGAAAAGAGGACTGGCTGGCCAAGAACAGGGACCCAGCATGAGCTGATACCTTCAGTGACAGCAGCAGAGCTCCTGCTCCAGGGAAGCAACATCAGATAACACAAACACAGCTCTCAAGAGACAAATGGTCTCCAGCAATCTCTCTTTGTTCATCCACTATTTCACTTTTAAACATCTTGTCCTGAAGCACTGCCATGATTGAGATTATTCTGTTCTCACTCTTTGGGGAAAAAACCATCAGATCCCATTTCCAAAAGTTCACAGAGAAAGTATGGAGTTAAAAGGAAAAGGGTGGGACATGGGAGCTGTTTAAACAGTCATGGCAACTCAGATCTCTGCACTCTGGGTTTAACAAAGCTTCATCCCAAAGTACAAACTGCACAAGCCGAAATTATTAGAGCAAACCCAGGGCAGCTACAGGGAATGGCAAAAGTCAGGTAAGGACTGATAGGAGTCTTCTAAATCAAGAACTAATTGTTTACACTAAGGCTTGACTCACACCCTTCATTGTTTCATGGCTCTCAACTATTTCCTGATTTTTAGAGAGAACTAATGCAGTGATCTGGGAAACAAGCAGCGGAGCATATGGTGGGGTGTGGTTCAGATGTTGGCACACATGTGCTCAGAGCAGATGCAGTGTTCCCCCTTTTCCAAAGTTAGGAGATGGGCACTGAGTAAAGTCTGTAAAATCACCAGTTAGAAGTTGTCAAGATCTGCATTTTTATAACTAGGAGAGCTTATTTCAGCCAAAGTAGGACAGATTTTAGAGTAGGCCTTATTTGGATGAGAACACAACTTGAATAGTGTGGATGGCTTGATGCAAACAAAAATAAAAGATGCAGATACCCTGATGCCATAAATCAAGAAGCAGCATCTTTATGTGCTGAGTTGTTGCCATAAATCTTCAGGCCCAGAATAGGCAGCAGAACTTTGGGGTTGTCACACCACTTCCATCTCAAAAAGACAAACATATTTAAGGAAAGTTTGTTGCTAAGGGGTAACTGCTAACAGCATCAGTGAAGGCCCACAGTCCTCTGTGTCACAGACCAACACAGGAGCACTCTGGTACAAATCTTGTGGAGATTCATTCTGATTTCCCTCCCAGGCTCACAGCCTGGGAAAGAAGCCCTGGATGCACGACCCTTGATCCACAGCCCTCCATCCAGTGTGAGCACACAGGAACGACTGCCAGCAGCTGCCCGAGAGGGGAAGTTCAGTCTGTCAAACCCTGTCAGCTATCTGGGACACGTGTACCCCGTTGTGCTGCTCTGCAGGGGAAAGAGGAGTGCAGACAGCCTGGGGCAGGGGCAGGGTTATTGCAGGAGCAGGGGAGGACAGAGCTGTGTGCGCTGGGAATAGGCCGAGGAGTGTAAAAGAAAGGGATAATGCTTGGGCAAAGAGGGAGACTGTGACTGCCTCATCCCTGCCAAGTTAGCCCAGCAGAGAAATAAAAGAGCTGTTTTCACTAACAAGTTCTCAGCGAGCAAGTCTAACTGGATGGATGGCAGCAGTACCTGTATTTCACATCAAACACTGTTGAGTCTTCGTCCTCATCGTCTTCTTCGTTCAGAGGAGCCATTTCCACCCTCTCGGCCGGGGTGGTGATTATGTCGTACTTCCTGGTCTTCTTAATCCTCTTGCCAGACCTGAAACAGAGGTGGGAAACACTCTGTATAAAATGCTTTTATACAGCATTCCTTGGAGAGGCTGAAGCTGCTCTCAGCAGCTCTGACCCTGCTGGATTCAGACCCCCTGACAGGAAGGTTGCAGAACCAGCCTCTGTCTCCTCCTGCTGCCTTCCCAAGGCCACTCTTGGTGCCTGTGTGTGGAGCAGTTCCTCGCCAGCTGCAATCCAGGTCAATGTCAGCCTTTCCACTGCTGACAAACCAGAGATGCTCTGGCACCCACGGCAGGCACACGAATGCTGCAGCCACCACGTGCTCCTGCTGCCACACTCAGTAAGTGAGACATGGGCTTAATCAGCTGAAGCAGCCACAGGTTTAGTGAACATGTTCAGATGAGAAACCACAGGTTAAGCCCTGCTGAGCCATGGGAATGTTCTAGGCAGGATTAGGAGCAAGGAGGTGATGCTCTCTGGGTACGAAATTGCCTGCTTTCCTTGCAGTCAGGCCAAGCTCAGGACTCTCACAGCAACAACCCTGGGTCTCACCTGAAGCAGTTTCAGGCTCCATCTGTGCAGGTGCTATGAAAAATAACCAACCACTGTTCAAAGCTAACTGTACCTACCTCTCCTCCCACAGATGCCAGCCTTACCTTCCTTTGTAAATGGACATACTCACACACCTGCACATCCCATGGTTTTGACAGATCCATTTTCTAACACTTACTTTCAATTAATAAACACTTCGTGTGTGGCTTTTCAACTTATTCTCTGCCTCCACCTTGAATTGTGTGGGTCCTTTTTATTTACTTCACCTACTGTTTTCATGTATACTAGGAAGGTCACACTGCTCATGCATGAATGCATTTTTGTGATTATACATTCAGGAACGTGTTGATGTGTACTCGGCCAGCCTTCAGGGAGAAAAGTGGATGGTTTTGGTTAACAAAATGCAGAACTTTCCCTTACACCTCTTAGCAAACAAAACTGCTACCTGCCAAGCATGACAAGAGAGCTGGTGCAGGCACAAGCAAGCAGCCCAGCAGAGTTTTGGTAATCACAGCTAGTGCTCTGAGCACATCCCAATTGCACTTTCACCATCAAGAAGCCTTGCCCTGGCACATCATGCAAGGTGTGCCAGATTCAAAAGCACAGCTTTTGCCTCGAGAAGTCTTTAAAACAGTTACACAGCAACAGGAACTGGGGTATGAGCACTGCAGAGACACTGGGACTCCAGCCCTGAGTGTGCATCTCCACCACAGTGGTCCCTTCGAAGCTTAAAGTTAAGGAAATTTAAAGCAGCGACCAGCTCTGATGTGGAAATCTCAGTACCTCTGCCAAAGCACTGCTTTTGGGCAGTAGTCCAAGGCTGAACAAACAGGTCCCAGCCCTTGGGATGAAGCAGTTTGCATTTCCTCCCTGTTCTAAAGGCTGGGGTTGCATCAGGAGTGAGGAGAAAGTCACCTCCTGGTCTAATCTTTAGAGCTATCTGTGCTGCTGTGTCACGCAGAGCACAGGGTGGTTTGCTCTTTTACTGCTGTTGTTGAAACAAGTGATTTTATATCCAGTACAGGAGGACTCTTACCCCAACCACTTCAAAATCCTTTTGAAACCACTTCTCTGTTACTCTGCTTCCCTGCTAAAAACTAGTAGCAAAGTGATGGAGGGAGGTCTCCTCTTGCAAGTAAAACATTGTTTTTACATGAAATATTTACTCATGCTGGGAAGCCTAAACATAGACCAAGACTAACCTGTCAGAACTAACCAAGCACAGCCTTACCACTTTGCACTCACATACAGGCTACAGGGGGTTTCCATGGCTTCCATTTAAGATCCTACCCAAGTATCAGGCCCACTTTACAGAGACCCTTCCTCTCTCATTCCTTCCCATCAGAAAATGTAACTTGTTCCCCAGAGTTCATCATAAAACTGTTAATAATGTAGTGGTTGAAGAAATTACTGCAGAACAGATATTTTTAGAAATGGGAAACTAGAATCCTTTTGCCTCCAGCCATTAATTAGTCTATTTGGGCTGCATTTTTAAGAGGACCTGGAGCAGAACTCACTGTACAGTGACCTATTAATCCCCACAACCTCATTTAATGACGGTGCTCATCTAGGATAGGAAGGAAGCTCATTTTGCTGCTGGTTTTTGGCTAAGCTGCTACAACCAGTTGTTTGCCATTGATAAGGCAAAAAGGTCTTTCCCTCTCACCCTTTTCTCAATCCATTCCACCCCAGATTATCTAGGTAATTTGTCATTAATCTGCTTTCCAGAAGTCAGTTTTCTCATTTGCTCATTTGCACAACTCCCCCAGGCTTCATAAATACCAGAATTACCCGAGTTAACTTTGCAGGAAAGCCTTGGGAGTTTCCCTACATGCCTGTCAGGAAACTGTTTCACATTAAAACTCCTGAACCTCAGTGGGATCCCTGTAACCATCAGCAATGACAGCACAAAAAGGAAAAGCACTTTATTCAGCAGGTGGGATGAGGCAGCAGAGCAGCACAGGGCAGGAACTACAGAACACAAATGTTTCATGAACTTTGGAGACCTCCTGGACAGGATCAGGACACATTAGACCTCTTGGGCAAACAGAGCATCTCCTTTCCAGCCACATTCTTTTTGTGGGGTTTTTCTAAAAACAAACAAGAAGCATGCTGGAAGCTGTGGGCAGAGTGTGGCCCTTGCACAATGACAATGCACTCCCCAGGGTAGAAGTGGTTCTGAGTAGTTTAGCACAGAAAACCATCTTCCACTTAAAAAAATGCTGTTGCTTCTGCTGATTCAGCCACCCCCCCATAATTAGGAGGGAGTGCTACAGGTCTTGCCCAGAATTATGAGGAAAAAAGAAAATCCAGGCTAACTGGGGGGATATGAACCTTTCACTGCAGACCCAGCGCTGAGGCACCACACCAGGGTCTGCCTGCTCCACCCCATCGATATCCCTCTCCAGACAGCAGGGAATGACACACAGAGAGCAGAACGCTGCCTTTGTGGCTGTACTTTGACCAGAGGCTATTTTGATCAAGCACCAGTCATATGCAGCACTTCATCCTCCTTTCTGAGGCATCATGTGGTGGGGTAAGTGCTCAAATCAACTCACTGGCTCTTTGTATTATTTACGCCTCTAATCTATTTTAGTCCACAACCCTGACATTCAAAGATTATTCTTTTCCTGACCCAGAGAGAGAGAGAGGTCTCTGCATTTTTTACCTCCTGCTAAGAGATGTAGACTGAGGGGACCATCCCCTGGAAAGGAAAAATAAAAAAAAACCAACAAAAACCCCCAAACTCAAAAAAACCACTTATCCCTTCTAAGTAGAGTGCTTACTGGAAGTCTGATTAAGCCAGTCCCTCCTAGAACTGCAGCAATGTTCTATGCAGAATGGAATCAGGACCAGTTTATTTCCTGTTAATGAACTCCCTTAGGAGTTAAAAAAAAAAATGGGACTAAAAACCTCAGGAAACTCCAGGCTTCCTACCAGCTGATGAATTAGATCAGCAATATTCCATTCCTGTTGATCTCTCTGGGTATCTCTGCTCTCTGGATGCTGCTGTGTACAACAAAGTTGAAGCACTAAGCTAAGTGCTCATGTGTTTTCTGGAGATGGGACATGTAGTGACAGGCCAAGGAGGAATGGTTTCCAACTAAAAGACAGCAGGTCTAAATTAGATATTAGGAAGAAATTCTTTACTGTGAGGGTGGTGGTGAGCCCTGGCACAGGCTGCCAAGAAAATCTGTGGCTGCCCCAACCCTGGAAGTGTTCAAGGCCAGGTTGGATGGGGCTTGGAGCAACCTGGTCTAGTGGAAAGTGTTCCTGCCCATGCAGGGGGGTTGAAATGAGGCAAACTTTGAGGTCCCTTCCAACCCCAACTGTGATTCCATGATCAATGCTGCCGCCTGCCCATGGCTTTCAACATAGGTCACACATATATATATTTTAAGGTTGGATATTTGGTTGATTTTGGGGGTTTTTTCCTCTCCATTTAATATAATTTGAGTTTTTCTTCCCTGTTGCTGGCAGGAACATAAAGCCTTGTCTTTGCTGGAGGACTGTAACTGGCTATAATACAATTAATTTTAAAGCAGTAAAACTCTCTGGGGTTAAGCCTTGGATGGCCTGGAGCAATTGTCCAGCTCATAGAACAAAGGGTCCTGTATCTTATGGTCATATGCTTGAACCTCTCTCCTCCATCTCATTTATACCACTTTTGCTATTAGTGGAAAACTAAGCTTAAAGTGGTATTTGATGAAGAAATCAAAATTGAACAAGAAGAAAAAAAAACACAAGGAGATGCAAAAGAAGCAGATAGTTTTTCTCTAAAAATCTAGATATACAGCAGCCTTTCCAGCCTGGATTCTGTTTGTTCAAGGGCAGGTTAAGACATGATGCAAACACTTACAGAGCAGAGTTTTCTGCAACTAAAACTTTGGGTTGCTCTCAGCTGGCCCATTGGAGCAAAAGTAACTTATCAGATTTCCCTAGAATGCACATGGTCCACCAGCACAGTTGGCCATATCTGAAAAATTCTGTTTCCTGTGAGCTGATCCCAAAAATTGCATTGCAATGGAATGAACTGAGCTGCACCAGGGGAGAGAAACAGGGCAGAACATGGGGGTAAAAAGGCAAGATCCAAAACTCAGATCAAAGAGTGAGTTTAGGCACACACAATCTGTTGCAGACACTGTGCTTCTCGGTAATGCAAACTACCCAACTATTTGCTTGAGAATAACATGGAATTTGGTTTGTTGTGGAAATGGTTTTGGGTTGGGAGCATGCAGAGCCCACGGGTGTAGGAAAGAAAGCAAACCCAGGACTGAGCTTGCAAAAAAGAATAAATAAATAAATACTATAGCAAATTAGAGCTTGCCACATGCAGACAAATAGCAAAGTCTTGGCTGGCCTTCACAGACCCCAGCAGCCACAGAGAGAAAGGAAATTCAGACCACTTCGGGTGACACCACATTCTGAACCACACAACCATCAGATGAACTCAGAACATAACATTTCCAAAAGGAATGAAAAGGAATCTCTGAGTGCTGCCTTAAGAACTGAGCTGAAAGCGGGATAAATACATCTATTCCTAGTCAAACATAAAAGGGAAATAATATCAACAGAAAAATATGTAAAAATGAGATGTATATAAAAAATAAAATGTATAAAATATTAATCCGATGCCTGTGACGATCTGATCTGGCCAATCAGTGGTTTATTTTATCTCTACAACTCATATAAAAGTATAATTTACTTCCAGCAATACAGAATAATTTCACAGTGAAAGTTTAAGCAAAGACTGGATTTCAGCAAAATCTCTTTAATAGGAATCCATGACTCTTCAGAAAAAAAAAAATCACAATGTTTTTGACTAAGTGTGAACAAAGCTTGTATTCTGATGGAGAAAAGCTTTACATTTATTGAGGGTAAATCCCTTATCTCTTCTGCAACAGAATCTCCACTGATCTGTGTTGTCAGCTACAAGTGTGACGCTGTACAAACATACCTGTTGGTATTCTTGTCTCGTTTGCAACTGGGATAACTGTTTACAAACAAGTGCTCTGTCAGATAAAGAAACATACTCAGAAGCCAATAGCTTCATTTTCCACTTCCCCAGCAGGCTCTACCAAAGATACACATGACATCTCAGAGGGTGTTTAACATATCTTTAATGCTGCATTAACTCTGATCAGCTGTATAATGACGACTCTGGCATGGGAGAATAAATCCATCTTTCCCAAGGTGACTTTAACTTGGACCTGTTTTTGCTGATAATGGTATAGGGAAGGCCTTTTAATGTTATCAGTTTGCCTTCTTTGGCTACCAATATTCAGCCAGGTCTCCTTGACACAAGATATTGCTTTATACTCAGAAGAAACTATGGCAAAGAAAATAAACTCTCTAAGATCATGCACAACTAGGAGTGGAAACTTAGTGCAGAATGAAAAGCCTTAGTTATAGACTTCCTAATTCTAGCTCATATAATCTCTACCAATTCTGCTGTTTGTATGTGACAACTCTGTACAGCTGCAAAGCAGACATATTGATTAAAAAAAAAAAACCAAAAAACCACCTCTTCAACATTTTATTGGGCTCTCCCAAACCACATCACTTTATGAGCACATTTATTTGCATTGCCTGTGCCAGCTGCTGCAGACACTTAAGCAGAATACAGTTAAATGTCAATTTCTTCAGAAAGTACCAGCCCTGATCATTTCAGTTTATAGACCACGCTTTGGAATACTACCACCGTGAACGCTGCCCTTCCTGCACGGAATGAGCTCAAAGTAGGAGAGGCAGAGCACTCAGCCATGCACAAAGGAGCTGCCTGAAGACAGAACAAGGAAGAATGCGCCAACTCCACTTGTTTAACTGCCTCTGTCACCTGAGCCATGGCTTCGCCGCCGAGCGCCAGCTGCTCCCGTCTCCTTCCGGCTGTCCCTGCCCAGCAGCCGGACACCGAGCTGTGACACCGAGCTGTGACACCGAGCTGTGACACTTCGCCATCTGGGCCTCATCTCCGCCTGGGCTTTGTGTGTCTCCGTGGCCAGGTTTAAGGAACTCAAGACTGCCTGCACACCATGGCCAGGCTCCCCATGGCTCCTCGGGCACCCACGCCAGTGTCCCACCACCGCCTCCGCCAACAGCCCCGCGTATTCCCACATGTTCCAGCGGAGTCTCCCGCGTTCCCTCCGTGCCCACCCCAGCCGCACACAGCGGGTGCAGCCCCGCTGGAGAATCCCACCCGGAGCCCAGCTCCTGCCCCGGGTTTCTGCAGGAGCGGAGCGAGGCGAGGCCGTGCCAGGCCGGCACCCCCGCACGGCTCCCCAGGGCCAGCCACACGCACCGAGCTCAGAGCACATCACTAGCAGGTTATATAATACGTGATCATCTGTAATATACGTATTATATTTATAAGTAATAAAACAATCAACCAGGAGGGGTTTCCCCCCTCCGGCCCCTCGGCGGGTGCCCCCGATGGCGGGTCCCGGCTGCCGCGGGCGGTGCCCACCTGAAGACGCGGAGCAGGAGGCAGGCGATGAGCGCGGCCGTGAGCGCGCAGGCCCCGATGACGGCGGCTTTGAGCGCGGAGAGGTCGCGAAGCATCGCGGGCACGGGGCTCAGCCGGGCCCCGCTGTGGTTGCCGGGGCCCGGCGCGGCGGGCGGGCGGCTGCCGTTGCCCGCCGGCGGCTCCAGGCTGCCGCGGGCGGCGGGCGCGGCGGGCAGGAGCAGCGGCAGCAGCAGCGAGGCCGCGAGCAGCGGCAGCGGGGCGGCGGCGGAGCGCATCCTGCCCGCTCCGGCTGCCCCGGCTCCGGCCGCGCTGCACCGAGCCCCGGAAGGCAGCGCCGGCCGGCCCGGCCCGGCCCCCGCCCCCCGAGAGGCGCCGCCTCCCGCCGCAGCCGCCGCCGGGGCCCCGCGGCCGGGCACAGCCGGCGCCGGGCCGGGGCCTCCGCAGACTCCGCTCCCGGAGCTTCCCGCGGCCTCGCCGCTGCCTCGGGCCCCGCTGCTGCCGGGGCCGGCGCTGCTCCCTCGCTCCGCACGAACAGCTCTTCTCAGAGGGGATCCAAGGGGAATGCGATGGTGGGGAAGGGTCTGGAGGGGCCATACGAGGGCACTTGGTTGTTCAGCCTGGAGGAGAGTGATGTAAACAGAGAGGAGAGTGAAGACAGAGCTCACCGCGGGCTGCAGCTTCTCCGGAGGGGCAGCTCCGATCTCTGCTCTGTGTGACCAGAGACAGGACCCGAGTGAACGCTGAAACTGGGTCCCGGGAGGCTTAGGATGGATATTGGGAAAAGGTTCTTCACCCAGAGGGTAGTGAGCACTGGAACAGGCTGCCCAGAGAAGGAATCACAGCACCGAGCCTGACAGAGTTCAAGCATCATTTGGACAACAGTCTCAGGCACAGGGTGGGACAGTTTGCATCTCCTGTGCAGAGCCGGGAGTTGGACTTCGATGATCATAGCGGGTCCCCTCCACACAATTCTCTGTTTCTGTGATTCTGTGGCCACTTTTAATTACAACGCACAACATGGGTCCAGCTGCAAAACAATCACAGGGTTCATGCTGCCATCAAACAGGGCACAGACCTCCCGAGCTGCTGGGTCAGCACGGCCCAGCTGCTACATCAAACAATTCCTACAACAGATTTATGTCTTTTTGCCTTTTCGCTGATCACCAGGGCTCTGCTTCCAGGGTAGTGTATTTCAGATCTTTCCCATCTTTAAAAATCTAAGTTGTGAGAAAATCTCAGCCATCTTCTGCAAACCGTCCTGGGGCACTGAGCATGTGAGTGGTGCCATCAGCCAAGCCAGGCAGGGAGCATAAATCATAGAATTATAGGAATCACAGAACATCCTGGGCTGGAAGGGAATCACAAGGATCACCCAACTCCTGGTCCTGCAGAGGACAGCCCCCAAAATCCCACCTGGTGCCTGAGAGCGTTGTCCAAATGCTGCTGGAACTCTGTCAGGCTTGGTGCTGTGACCACTGCCCTGTTCCAGTGATCAACCACCCTTCTCTAGATCCTCCACCATCTTCATAACCCTCCTTTGAACACTTTCTAATATCTAATAAAGATGTCTAAAATATCTTTAAATATCTAAAATTCTAAATATGTAAAATTCTATCTAAAAGATCTAAAGTTTCTTTAAATATCTATATTAATAAAACACTCTCTAATACCTAATAAAGGCTTTATGTCCTTCTTGTGTTGTAGCACCCAAAACTGCAGACAGTGTGCGAGGTGAGGAGTAAATAAGGGAGCAAAGTGCCTGTGCCATAATACAGCCAAAAACAACTTTTGCTTTCAGTGTTCAGTATTAGCAAGAGCTTCATTGCTGCTAAATAATTGTACGTGGAGAGAAGGGCATGTAGGCACTGATATTATGTGAAACAAAGGGGAAAGATGAAAGAGCTGATTTCTGTCCTATTAAGCTCTGCATTTCACGGCTGGCAGGGCAGGGTATGATCGATATTATATGTGTGGCTAAGCTGTGCAGGAGATGACAGAGGTGTATTTCTGCAGGCAGTGTCCCCCAGAGAGGTGGCAGTGGAATAATGCCTGGTTCATTGGCCTCCCTGGCCAATTGGGATGCTGTATCAAATGCCACCCACTCAGTAATAAAAGCATCCTGTGTGTTTTGCAGGAAATTCTTTGCATGAGGAAATTTTGACATGGACACTGTGCAGAAGGCCCCCTAGACCGTCTGAATTGGGCATTGTTCCGAGTTTATTTCATTGCTGACTTTTGTGCAGTTTCCCAGTTTCCAACATGGGGCCTTGGTTTATTTCTGTTCAGAAAAAAAAATAAAATAAATAAATCAGTAAAAATTCCATCTGGGCAGGAGGTCAAATTGGTGGTGTGGGCTATTTCCCAAACACTGGTGTGAGCGCTGCTCACATGAGTTATCATTTGTAAACACTGACCCTGTTGCTGGCCCTGCCTGTTCTGAGATGTTTGCCAGCTGCTGCCCGGCCTCTGGCAGATCCCTCTGGCATTCATCCTGGCAGAGCAGGAGGGGGAAGATGAGGATGAGGGAAGATGTGTAAAGGACTTCCAAAACAAGAACTACCTCCTGCAGTTTGAGTGAATATATCGGAGGTGAAGAGCCATTAACAACACAATTTTGGAGAGCCTAATTTGTTTCAAGTGGCTTAATGATTTCTTGTTTTGGTTTGGCTTTTTTGTAGGTTTATTTTTTTTTTCTCCTCAGATCTTTACTGATATTTCCCATGTCATTTGCCTAATTTGGGAATCATTCCTGGGTCCCGGTCTGGAATGTGGGATTTCGCAACTCTGTTCTTCAATGACATCATGTGGTTTGTTCTGAACACAGCAGTAATAAATGAGAGCAAGGGGAACTTACCAGCCCTTCTATAATAAACATTTTATCTGAACCATGATCTTTTGGGGATCTGAACTAATTTGTGGGGTTTAGATTTTACCTAGTAAGTCATGTTTTCCATGTATGTAGGACAAAGAGTCCCACTTGGATAACAAGGAAGGATTTTGGTTTCATCTCCTCCTTAGCAGTGGTGGCTGTGAAAGCCAGAGCTCCCGAGAGCTTTGGTAGAAGAACACGACTTTGAGAAATCAAGAGGAAGTTCAGACAGTAAAAAATGCAGAAAGTATTTGGTTTCCCCTCTGATGAAGCTTGTGTTTCATTCCTGACACAAACACACTCCTGGAGGAGAAGGCTCTGCGGGTTGCAGGGCTGGGAGTTGGTGTAGCTTTTCTCCCTGCTGAGTTTTCTTCCCATTTACACCTGCTCGGTGTCATTACAAGTTGGAGCTCTCAGTAGCAATTGCACTTTCTGTAGAAGAGTCTGTGCTGGCTAAATAGAAGGAGTGAGCATTTCTGTATGCAATTGCTTCTGGGAATGGCAGATTTCTGTATTTATGGATGCCTGATACAGGAGCAGCCCTGTTTGTGGGGAAGGCTCTTCATGCACTGCTTAGCAATGCATATGAAGCTCGGGCTGTCCCTTTCTTTGTGCTCTCAGATGGCCTCCAGGCAGCACCCAGATGTATTTTTAGCTCTCAGAATAGGGAGAAATTTGCAAGAAATTGTGCAGAGAAGAAATAAGCAAAGGAGTGGAAGCTTGCTCAGTCGTCAGATTTGGGCAGGCTGGATTTGCAGGAATAAATAAGCGTTACTGTGAGAGAAATGAAATGTGTGCAAAATGAGGCAAACTACATTCCCAAGGATTTGCTGCAGAAGTAATACACCTTCTGGAAAAGACCAGGCTCCAGTAAGGAACGAAATAAAATGGAGCTGGTAAGATACCTGTGCTCCATGAGCCCACCTCTGACATCTCAAAACCAAAAAAGCCAGGCTACCAGCAGAGATATAAATTCAAGAAGCAATCATCTCTCCATCAGAGAGTGCTTGAGCTTGGATGTCAGACAAGAGAGCACAGGGTAATTGCAAGATTTAATCATTCTTCCAGTGACTGTTTCTAGATAACCTCAACCAGCAGTGCAGTAAAACTGCAATGCCTCATCTATCACGAGTGGTCCAAGGGCTGCAAATATGTCCTATTGCTAAGTGAATAGGTAGAGCAGTGGTGTAGAGCAAGCAGGAGCTTCAGATATACTTGGACAAGTCTTTGCACATTCCTAGTTAGCACATTACATTAGCCTGTTATTTCTATAACCCTCTAAAACATTTATGGCTTTTTGCAGACATTAAAAGCCAGTGTTACTGCTGCAAAAGGCTTGTAATTTAAGTCTGTGATAAGCAGCAGATTCCTTTTAAACGAGGTTGGTGCAGTCATTAAGCTGGGGTGCAGAGATTATCTCTTGAGCAGGTTCTACAATATTGCTAATACACAGAATGTTGCAGTGCAGCAGTTAATCTAAAGAAAACAGGGAAAGGAAGGACAGCAATAAACCACAAATCTTTGTTTAGTTTGGATAACAATAATCAAAGAACACAAAAGCCGATTATGACTTTGCCTCCCACTGCTTCACTGCCTATTCATGCAGTCTGTCCTGGCTGGCCTGCTGAAGTGCAACCTGAAGGAAACTGACAAATAATTCAAGCCTTCTTTTTTTCTTTTGTCTTTTTTTTTTTTAAGATAACTTGCAAATGATGTCCTTAGACTGGTTTTCTTCATTTCAGCTGCATGGAATAAACTTGTCAGGGTGGTAGCGGCTAATCTTGCAGCCTCAGATATGGTTTTAGAGGTTCATTGATGATGTTAAAGTGATTGCCAAGTAGCAGGACTCCATCCAGAATTGCAAGTGACCAGGATATGGAATAAACAGAATTGGATTTAACCTCTACACTATCTCCCAGTGCAGCTGAACCATCGTCAGACATGGCACTTATTTTGCCATTGCAGGAAAATCAGTCAGACCGGCTCAAAGGGGAAATATCTGTGCTGTGATAGTGCTTCTCATCCATCAGAACCTACTTACCCACGTCTCAGAAGTCTGCTCTGGCAGAAGAAGCAGGAAATCCAGCTGAGCCCTTGCAGGATGCTGCTCTAACACATGGTGGCCATTGCTGCTGTGAGAGCAGCCCTCACCAGCACTCATCTCTCTGGAGAGTGCAGCCAGGCTCCAGAAGGGCTGCAGGGCACAGAAGGGCCCTGTCACTCTCGTGTCCATCCCACATGGAGCCCCTCACCCTGGCAGTGCCTCTGGAGAGGGGATCACACTCCCCGTCCCACACTGTGCTGTGATTTGGAGCTGCTGGGTGCTCTTCTGTAAATCATGAACCACCCCAAAGGGCTACAGAAGAGGGAGTTGTTGGGAGTCACACATGTGGCCAAACATCTGTTTGCAGGTCCCAGGAATGCCAACACCCAGCAGAGCAGGGAGCAGGGGTGAGGCACACTGGCCCTCCAACACATCCCCCTTTAAATCCTGGTTTAACCGAGCACTGCCTGTAAGTGTCATCCCTGCACCAGCCTTCTCCCTGGAATGACAGTGATCTTGAGTTGCCTGGAATAATTCTCTGTGTGAAGCAGCTCCCCTGGAAGCTGTGAGATTAAATCCTTGTAGCATCTTGTTACAGGGATCAGCTCATAGAGGATTATGGATGTGCAAGTGGCACCCGCTCTCTGGGGAAAGTGGGAAAACATCTGTTAACATCTGCAGCCAGGCTCCCAAATCGCCAGTGAGAGCCAGCCCTCAGACTGTCCTGTGGCAAGATGGATATCAGGAGGAAGGTGTGCTGACCAAAAGGTGTGCTGACAGCAGGAAATCTGTGAGCTCTCACTGCAGTTTGTTGCTTTCTAAAAGGGCTGAACCCTGTGGTTTGTTAGTGGGGTTTTTGTTTACTTGTTTCTGTTGTGATTTCCAGAGAAGGATTTTTCTGGTTTTACTTTAGCATCATGAAGCCTTATCTTTGTGTGGCTGGAGGGTCTCTATGGATGAGTGAGGAAATAGTAGGATTTTGACTTTACTAGATCCAAAAATGAAAGATAAGCAATCAGGAAAGGAAGGATTATTTCTTAAATTGCCAAAAATTCACTGTTGTTTGTTATAATCTATTTAATTAAAATATCAGAAAGACACCTGGGATAGGAATTGAGCTGCTCAGAAGATTCAGGTATCTCATCCCTGTGAAAAAAACCTTACACCTATTTTCCACTCCCTTTAAAAAGCAAAGCAGAAAGGGAAAATGTCTTGATAGTTCTTCAGCAGCAAACCTGTTTTTTTCAACTGAATTTTGACACAAGAGGAGTGGGTGTAAAATATATTTGTTTCCCTTCAAAACCAACTAAATAAGTGTCGCTTCCTACCACACAAATTGTCACTTAAAGCAGCCTTTGTGAGCTGCGATTTCTACCCATCTCTTGTTTTGCTTCCTGAAACACCATTTAAAATATTTTCAGCATCACCCCAAATACAGCTGATGATTTTTGGAAGCAGCACTTGAAATGATGTTGGCTGTGAAGAATTAGCCTGGCACTAAACATCTGCTGTCAGTGCTGTTATCAGCTGAGTGCCACAAACCCTTCCTCACCTGTGGGATGCTAAGAGGTTTCCTGCAGTTCAGATGAAAGATGTCTAGTCCATAAGCCTATCCTGTTTCTCCCAATTTTCTTTCCCCAACCCAAACACCTGCGAAAGAATGTGGTGTTTATGAAGTTGGAGTCTGATAGCACTATTTGGAGCCAAACAGAACATATAATCCTCCCTAAGGATGCACTGGGGTTCTAGCTAGGAAGATTTGCTAATTTAGTCCCTACTCCAACTCCTGTCCCTGCCAAATCTGCCATGCCTCTAAATCCTGAGCACCAAAAGCCCTATGAGCCCTTCCCCTGAGCCAGATATACTTACTGTCTTCCAGTGTACCATAAACTTCATTTCAAATCAAACCCCTTAAAACTTCAGTCCAAAATTCAAATCCTTACTGGTAGAGTGAACCTTGCTAGAGCATGAAGCCTCATCCAGTGCAGGGAACAGCATACCCATTCTCTAGGAGAAGGGCTGATAGAAAAATCAACTCATTTGAATTCAGCTCAGAAAAATTTTCCACTTTGTGTCATGCTTCCTGCCGGCAGAATGCAAAGTCTTTTTAATCAGACTAAACATTCTCCAAATCCCTGGCCAGTGAGTAATAATGTCTACTTCTATAGTGTACTTCAAAGCCTCTCTTCAAAGCCTTCCCTACCTGCAGAACACCAAAATGACCTTTATTTCACAGAGATAAAGGCACACTGGGCAGCAGTGCCAGCCAGGGCAGGATGGAGACATGGCACAGGATGCTCTGCACATGGGTTTGTACCAGCTTCAGTCAGAGGCAAGGTGGGACAGGCCTGTGGGTCACAGAGCAGTGAAATCATGCAGACAGCCTTTCCACAGGCAAGAGGACTTTAGCTAATGCCAGGCAGGGTGGTGTGAACCTGCAGGCAATCCTCATTCCTCTGCTCCCACCTACTCCAAATCCTTTAGCACTGGGTGCTCTGGAGCCATCTCAAGCAGTCTGGCAGTGGATGCTCTTGTCTCAGTTCCCTGGCTGCACTGCTCCATCCTGCCTCTCCTCCAGAATGTCCTTCCCTGGCTGCTGGCAGTGTCCTGAAGGGAAGGATGCCACAGCATGGCAGGGACACTTGCACAGAAGAGATGCTCCAGCTGGCTAAATCTGCCCAGTTTGCCCAGGGCTTACAGATCAAGGATTTATTTTCAGTTCAGAGTGTCCCTTGGAGTCCTGTCCCTGTCCTGGCCCTCTGCTCTTCCAAGCAAGAGCTGCTGGGAGATGGTTTAAGGGAACTCAAGACTGCCTGCACACCACGGCAGGTTCCAAGGCCTAAACCTTGTTTGGAATCTCTAGAATCCCTCCTTAAATCCAACTCCAAACACCTAAACCAAAGGAAATACAGTAGAATTTTTAACTTGTAAATTTTCATCTGCCAGCAGAGGAGCTGAGTGTAGATTTCAGGGAAATAAGAGAGAGTTAGTTATGCTCCCCTGAATAACCCACTCCTGTCAGCAGAGGTGGCTAATAGAGGTTCTTCCTGGGCATTTGGATGGAAATTAATGCATGGAGGAGACAAAGCTGTGTGCAGTTTGCAGACATGACACCATCTCAATGAATGGAAATGACACATGGAGTTTTATTAGAGAAGATTCTTGGTGGACATGTTTATTAAATGACCTGCCTGCCAGAAATGCTAAAGGACTCTCTGTTTTCCTTCTGGCTCGCTGTATCACATCTCTAGGGCTTCCCATGGAGCATCTCCCCACACACTGCACTTTTTAGGCTTTTCACCCCATGGATGATCCTAATGAGCATCACCTTTAAAGCTTATAGGCATCTGTAGAGATGAAACTTTCAATCTGCTCAGGTCTGAGATTCACTGCACTGGGATATTTTTGCCCCAAGTGTCTAGTCTATCCAGATTCCTTTGCATTATCTTTCAGCTTACCCTGGTGTTTTTGATCCCTTTCAACTTCATGTCACTGTGTGAATGCCTGTCATCCTTTTGTTTAATCCTTCCTTAGAGTCATCAATAAAAATGTCAGAAAAGACCAAAGACCTGATCTCTGTGATGCTCTAATAAACATAATTCTGTAACAGAATCACTCTCTGTTTAGTATTCTTTTTTGTGGCCACTCAGCTGTGATTTGGTCCATGGATTATTGTATTCAGATCATCCAAAGAGCTAAGTTTTGTGATATGCTATCAAGTGCTTTACCAAATCCAAAAAGGCTCACTGATTTTTAAGATCAGAAAGAAGCATGAGAACATCAAACCTGCTCCTTTCAATCCTTGAGTGAGCTTGCTAAGATACCACTAAAGCATCTCTTCCAGAATGTCCAGAGTTGAAGATCCCATGAGATGAAAAATCAGACACTTTGCTTCATTAATCACACATATTGCTTTTTTGTTGTTGTTTTGTTTTAAAATACTTATTGTTAAATTTAATCAGTCTTTGCTTTCTAGGCATTGGGTTTGTGTCTTTTTTTTCTCAGATTAAAGATTGCCTGGTATCCTGTTGTTTCTTGCTGTGCTTGTTGATGTTTCATGCAGTGATCTTTGGGTTTTTTTTTCTTTTTTTTTTATTAACACTGCTCTTGATTCTACAAACTTTTCTTTTGACATGTGCCTGTGTGGAGAATTCAGTCTCTGTGATGAGGAGGCCCTGCTTTCATGGAGCAATTTGCAGACTTTGAACCAGAGCTTCACATTCTCCCCATAAACAAATACCTGTCAGTCTGGCAAGGCTCCCTGTCCTGCACATCTTGCTATTGCCTGTGGGTTCCCTGATGTACTTTAATTTTCACGTGTCCATGCATAACTCATTTTCAAGCATTTCAAAGCTTAGGTAAGTTTCAAAACTATCTTTAAACAACGGTCCAGATTCTCAACTTGTTCAAATGTGGGCAAATGCAGAGCAACTGCTTTGAAGTCAGCATTGGAATACAGGTATAACTGTCAGGGGAGACAGCCACAATCTCTTTTGATATCTCTGGAGCAGGTCATGCAGAAATAGAATCCCAAACAATATCTGTGACCAGCTGTTCTGTTCATCCTGTGCCTCCAGTCATTCTCCACACACAGCAGATCTCATCCCAGCTGACAAGAAAACCAACTAATCCAAAAAATGGAATTACCTAATTTTCTTCCCCATTATCTGAGGCTCATAATAGAAATGTGAAACGACCTCCTCTATTTCAGCAGCAAAAGCAAAGATGCCAGTTGACTCTCAGTTCTCAATTCTTACTACATCATATTTCCATTTTCAAAGGTCAGGGGGTCAAGCCTGGTGGGGATTTTTGTTCAGGAAAAGCTCCCTACAGATTAAATGAGATTCTTTCAGATTTAAAGAGGGAAGGGGAGAAAGAGAAAGAAAGAGCTGCAAGGTTTTATTTAATGGAAAAATCCTACTTCTCAGGTGGGGACAGGTGGCTGACCTGACACCAGTTGCAGACTAGGAGCATCCTGTGCCTGTGCTCCACTGTCTCATGCCATAAATTGTGACCAGAATCACACAGGCTTCCCTGTGTCCCCTCATTTCAGCCAGCTAGGGCTGTGCCATGCCTTTCTCCACGGGAGGGACAGGGAGTCACCCACTATGCTGTGGATTCAGGGATTCCCTGGAGCCATCAGTGAAGGAGAGATGGGAGCTCCATCCTCACACTCGTACCTGTGATGGACAGTCATCCCACAGGCAGGGAATCAAGAGGAGGGAGAGATATTTAAACATTTCCTTTACTTGCTCAACCTCTGAGCACAAATATATGGGTGCCCAGGTCTGGGCTTCATCCTGTGAGCTGTAAATAAGGACCTGTAAACCATCTTAAGCTTGCAGATCTCCCTGTCAGCCTGAGAAATCAACTGATGTCGTCAGCCAGAGCCAGCAGAACACATTTCATAACCCTCATTCCTCAGGGCTGAGAGCAAAACCAGCACTGCCTGCAGAGCTGGGACATCACAGAGCACATGGAACAGGGACAGCACAGACCCATGCAGAGCTGCTGTCACCACCACCAGCAGAGCTGGGCTGCTTCCTCTCCAGGGCTGGAGCACTGGATGAACGTGGCCAGATGCCATACAGAGCCAGTGGCATGTTCAGGCTCCTGGCACTGCCAGGGAAGCAAAGTCACAGCATCTCCTCCATGACATCTGTGTTGTCTCATAAGGCATCAAATCAGCCAAGGAGATTCCAAATCAAATCTGCCAAGGAGATTCCTCTCCTGGGCCATCATCTAGATTGGTGACATGTTTGACTTGCATGGTAGTGAAGGTGAGCAGTAAGGAATGATTTCGCTCTTGGGTTTGAGTTTCACAGTGTCAGAAAGGCCCACACTTTATGTCTGAGCTCCAGAGCTCTACATCCCCTAAAGGAATGTCAGCCTCAGGCTGTGAATTCAGGCCAGGTGGTTTGGCAGGGCCCTGCAGCAGCTTTTTGTAACATGCTGCTCTCAGACCAGCTTCCTCAGCTGCAGGGCTCCAGGGAGGTGATGGAGGGCACAGTTACCTGCCTGCAGCATGATGCCAACAGTGCTAAAGTTATCCTTGTTCCCCTGACTATCCTCCCTTCCTTCCCTGGCCACCCTTCCACAGCAGAGGCTGCAGTGGGACTGTGGAGGTTCAGGTTTATCCAGGACTGTGAAGCCAGAGGGGTGAAAGGGAGCAGCTCCCACAGCTCCTGAGAAGTGAGGAAGGGGGCAGTGAGTCAGGCAGGAGCACTGCTCCAGGTCCTGCAGGGTGAAGCTGCTGTACAGCACATCAGGGGCTTTTTGGAGAGAGAAGCCAAGCCCTGGCTGGCAGAGTTACATCCAGACAGTAGCAGTGATGAATGGGATGTGATTCATGTAGCAAATGTGCTCCCGTGATGGAAATCACTTTGCTGCAGGATTGATGATGCTCAGCATGGGTCAGTTCATCTCTCCCAGTTCCCTGTCCTAGATCCTGCCAGACACAGAGAGCCCAGCTCACCCTGCAGCAGCCCCGAGCATCGCTCATGCTCTAGGACTGACTCAAGGCACCAAGGGGATTGGCTTTTTGCATGGAAGATTTTCCAGATCCATTTGTTGGGAGCTTGGGCAGCACAGCTGAAAACAGCTTTGCAGCCCCAACTGAAAGCTGCCCAGGGCTGCAGGGAGGCTGCAGAAACTATGACACAGGCTATGCAGTCTGGGGGAGACAAGCAGATTTTGAGGGATCAAAGTGGTCTAAAAGAGGGTGTTTCTCACTTTGGCCTGCAAATAAGAGTGGAAGTTACAAGAGGGGAAATCCTTGCTGGCAAACATTAGGAAGAATGAAAGCTGGATACTTCTGTACTACCACGTGAAAAGATGTTTGGGATCCAGGGATCAGATGTTCCTTTTTAGCTCCTACTTCATCCTGCATCAGGACTGCACTCAAAAAACAGTTTGAGAACAGTGATATCACCTGGGATGGGACTCCAGTTCCCCATAAGCAAGTGGTTAAACCCATGCAATTTTGTGACTTTCTTTTCCCAAGGTCAGGACCATCTTGCAGAACCTCTGGGGATAACAGAAGGAATTTTTCCTGCTCATTGGAAGCACCATTGCCATGTGATGGAGGCCAGCTGGGGAGAACTGAGGAGCCACATGTGGTGGAAGAACAATGCCAGCCTGCCTCTGGGACTGGGGCTGCTGCAGCTTTCTCTCCTGCTATATGTCAAGAGGGTTTTAGTAACTCTTGGGACCTCTTAAAACAGATTGTCTGATTCCTGGCAGCGTATTTTGAGCGCCCAATTTGTTTCATGGCACAGAAGCATTTGTGGACCATGATGTTTCTATGTCAACACGTGCTTGAGGAGGGTTTTCTTTCACCAGAAGTGGCAGGTGTTAGAATCCAGATCAGAGCTCTCTCCACATCATTATTTTTAGAAAAGGATTTCTTTTTTTAATAAGACATGTTGATATGTTTTCTCTATGTGGGATTAAAAGCACTTCAGGCTCATGCATGGAATTTTGCTTTATAAATCTGTGGGAGTGCAGATTTCCTCCACTCTTGTCCACTCTTGTTCACTCTTGTTATATTGCCTTTGTGAAATGGGAATAATAAACCTTGTCTGCCTCCTGAAGGGGCAGAGAATTAACTCTTTGAAGTTTGTCAGACCATATAAATGCCTTCCTATTATTAAACTTACTACTGCTCAGGGCTTTTAAACAGCTGCCACATTTCACTTCAGAGGAGGTTGCCTTGAACTGGTAGGTGAAGTGAACACAGTATATCAGGGTGTTATGCTGAAAAAAAACTTTGGGATCTGTTAGATTGAAAGGCCCTATATAAATATGAGTTATGTGCAGAAATAGATTTTATAACCCTATCATTCTCCTCTGGTGTACCTCTTAATCTAAGGGTTTCACTGTCTTTTATGAACACTTAACAAGACCTGTATTAAGCTTCAAGCCTCTTCAGAGCACATATTTTACAGGGAGTCAATGCAGAGGGGACAGACCCATTTTTTTGCCCAGCTTACACAGCAGGGCAGCGAGACAGACCCACCTGGCCTGCTCTGGTAATTAGTAATTTATAATGATCTGCTGCACAGAAAATGCTGAGAGAAATACAGGAGCTTCAGGAAAAGATGGCCTCTAATGCTGTCATGTTTTGAAAGATTCACAGTCTTTTCCTCTCCTTTCAGCTTTTCTAGGAATAGCTGAAGACTGATGGTCTCGTTTAACAAATGTAGGCTCCTGTTAAGTGGTTTTGGATTACAGGCTCAAGGGCCAGTCCCTGAGCCTGGTGTCTCTGTGTTTGATCTGCATACACACATTCCCATCCTGTTCAGGAATGCTGGGACAAAATAATAAGAAAGCTTGTGATTGTCCCAGTTAATGCTGCTCTGGAGACACAATGGGGAAAATGAGGCAATTCCAGACCATTCTATATTGAGTGCCAGAGTTTGCATTGATAGAAGATGTAGGAGAATGGCATATAAGCATTTATTGAAGAAAGATGCATGAGGATTTCACTGCTCTTATTTATTTTATAATATGCATTTCTTGCTTTGTGTCTTCAAACTACTCAATGAGCAATGGCTAATCAATCTTTCCAGTGTGGCCTGTAAAATTGGTAAATATTATTCTTGCTCTAGAGCCAGAGACGTGAAAACAAGAAGACACAGTGGCCCCATGGAGCTCGCCCAGAAAATTGGTGTTAAGGCCAGAAGTGAAGGCTCCTGACTGTTGATGGCCATCACCATCTGTGCTGCCATGGGTGTGCCTGGGTGCGGCACCTTTCCTAGAGGAATTCACAGCACAGGCCTCATTTGTCAGCATCGAGATGTGCTGAGGGGCAGCATGAATTCTGGTTTCCAGCCCTGTCAGCCACACATGCTTCCCCAGGCATGGGGCTGCTAGAAGGGACAAAGCAGAACACGGTCCCACTGTGCATTCAATGCTCAGCACTTTGTGTCAGCTGCATTTACAGGTACCGTGTGAGTTAGAAATTAAATACTGTGAGACAGCCCCTTCTTTTATAGACACTTTATTTACAGCTGCCAAGTAAATTGGTTTTAGAAAAGGCATCTGAATTTAGGATGTTTCTTTCCACCAAACCGCTGAAATTCCCAGGCAGATGAACTGTGAAGCATGAGGGTACCCTGGATGTGAAACATAAACCAGTTTCCTGTACCTGCTCTCAGTTTGAGCTAAAGTTTCCCTCTTAAAAATAAGCAGCCAGCACTATGGATGGAAATAATTTGTCTTTTTTGGGTAACATAAGTCTTAATAAAAAAAAAAAAAAAAAAAAAAAAAACCAAAAAGCGAAGCCTAAGAGCTTCACACCATTTCTCCCAGTTTGATGATCAAAGGTGCTTTTTGTTGTTTCTGCTGCCCCTGTTGTTTTACACCGAGAAGATTCAGTAAATAGGGAGCATGGGGAGCGTGCGGGGAGGAGGATCAAACTCCAGGAGCGAGGCACAGACGGTACCTGGAGGTGACACATTTTGTACTGAACATTTCATTAGCTCCCACAAGGCTGACGCCTGTTCATTAGGCACAGACATCCCAGCCCAATTGCCCATGCAGCTCTGCGAGGGATCCCATCGCTTTATCCCAACGGTGCCGCATACAAAGCAGGAAGGCTCCAGATTTCAAGCCAGCTCCTCAGTAGGAGCTGTAATTAGGGATCCTGGTCCATCAATATTTCACCACATCTGCTCCTGATCTTGCTGTGGGATGTTTCTCTGTAGCTCGTGTAGCTGCTTAAACTTATCTCCTTGACAACTCTTTAGTTTAAACAAAGATTATTTTGGAACAGGAGCTGTCAAAAAACCCAGCAGCTCCAGGAAGTTTTCTTGTTAAAATATGTTGGCTCGGCAGCACCATCTTCTGTCCTGCCCTTCAAACAGCCTGGGATGTCACGCTGCGAACGGGAGCGTGTGCCTGGGCTAGCTCGGGGCTAAAGAACAGTTTGAAGAAGATCGAGTCAATGTTTTCCGTGCTGGGAGTCGAAGCCATAATGCAGCGATAGCACAGCAGATGGAAAGCCCGAGTCCAGCTCTGCAGGGACCGGCCAGCCCTGGAATCGGATCTCTCCCAGGCAAGGCTTTCGGGGTGAGGTACCTTGGCTCTGGGGCTGTTCTCATGCTCAGGGGATTTATCACGGGCTGTGACCCCCTCGCTGCTTTGGAGGGAGCAGGGGCTCGGTGCTGCTCAGCACAATCCGTCTCACACTGGCTGAGCCACGCTTTCCCTGGGTTTTTGCTGCTGGGTTTGCTCAGCTTTGAGGTCATGAAGTTGCTGGATGGTTGCTCCTTGCTTGTGCTGCTTGAATGCCAGGTCCCACTCAGCAAAGCCCAGGGAGATCCAGGGACAGGAGAGGAGGAAGGACTCAAAGGAGCCAAGGCAGACAATGAAAAATCAGCAACGGTGAGAAATCGGGAATTACAGAAAGAGCTGCTCCTTGTCCCACTCCTCCACAGCACATTGGGATTCAGGCAGAGATTTGTGGCATGAAGGTTAAATTAGGAGGGCAGCTACAGTCATTTCTCATATGTTCCAGCTGGCTGCTGTCTCCTCAGCATCCTGCACACATCCTCTGGGCTGGCAGCTCACTTTACCTCCAAAATCAGCTCTGCTTCTTCATCCCACCACTCAGGCAACACCCATGTACATCTCTACAGTGTGTACAGGAGAAGGAGAGACAATATCTGTATTTAACTTTAGTGTGTTGTTGCAGGCCTTAAGTAATTAATATCTGAGCAGCTCAGATCCTGGTGTGACAATCATCACACAAGAGGAAAGCATTCTTATGAAAAAGACAACAAAGCCCTTAAATCTAAACCACAGCAGCTCCCTTGTAAGAGACGCTCTGTGGCAGGATTGTGCAGCACAGCAATCAGTCTCGCTTTAATATACAGATCAGGGGAATGTAAGAAATACTTGGAGAGCAGCCACAGCTTTCCCAGCAGCTGCTGCTACGTTTTTGTCAGGATTAAATTCATTTCAATTATAGAAAGGCTTGTGATCACCTGCTAGGAGGAGGGTTTCAGCCTTTCAGGAGGCCGGGGGTGTGTATACAGCTATATTTAAATGGCAAATGCACAGCACACTCTGGTGCCATCCCATTTGCAGAGCACTCTGCACACATCCCCTAATGAAGTGTTTAACTATAGGTTCCTTCTTCCTTTATAGTGTGATATGAATGGACTTTTAAAGGAGGAAATTTAAAGGAAGTGAGGAGAGGAACTAAAATGGACATCATTTGTGCTGCATTGCTCAGGCTATGTCAGGAGAGGGCTAAGCACCATCCCTTCTGGTGCTGCTGCAGCCCTTCACTTCCTACAAGGCAGCCATGGAATGTTCTGTCCCAGTGTAAGCACACGGACCCACAGCAAACACTCAAAATAACAATTTTATTTTGCACAGACATTGATGGACAAGATGCTGAGAAACCCATGTGGATGCCTGGAGGGAGAAGAGGAGGGACTGGAAGCTGGGACAGAAAATGAGTATCCAAGAAACGACCTCTGGTGAGAGGATGTGCAGTTTGACACAGCCCTTCTGCCAAGCACTGACCCCAAAGGGCTCTGTAACTGTGCCCAAGCAGCCAGAGCCTCATGGGTGCAGTGTGAAAGGGAAGAGGCTTACAGGGATTGTTCCAGGTTAAAGTGTGTTTTGCACAGTACTTCCAGCCTGTACCAGTTCCTTCCTCACTCCAAACCAGGTGCAGCCACAGACCTCTGCAGCTCCTGGAGTTTAATCATATTGAGACTTTGCCCTCCTGGGCCCTTATGTGTAAGAGGTTTGTAGAATTAGCAGCAGATGGTCCCACAAGAAATTCTGGTATCCCAGTGTGACTGCAGGAGAAGGCAGAGAGGGAGAGGGGCGCCCATTCACCTCCCACTCCCCATCAGGTGGCTGTAAGGGATGTCACCTTGCAGAGCTGGCCAGCAAGAACACCACTGATGCTCCCCTTCCCACTGTGTCTGTCTTGTCATCATCAGAACCCACAATCACTGTGAAGGTGTCAAAAAAGGGACAGGAGGGCTTGACCACTCAAGCAGAAGGGAAACCTTTCAGGGTGACAACAGCTGTGGGAAGTGACTTTTGGTGAGGAGGTCTGGCACCTCATTTTCTCATAGCACTCCTGGCAGGCAAGTCACAGCTCCCATTTGACCTGGGAAGCAATGTGGCTTGATTGTCCTTTCAAAAATAAATTAGGAAATGGCTAATGCCAATTTTAACAAGTGTCAGAACAAAAGAAGCTTCCTAGCACTTTCCAAAATGATGCCAGAAGGTTGCTCTCAAAGGAATTAATTTTGTCTAATTAAATATCTTCACAGAGCTCTCCAAGTAACAAACCACAACATCAACATGCAGCACTCTGCAGACTAATGGGAGTCACACTGGAATTGGCATCATGTGCTGAAGTGTCAACAGATGGAGAGGGTGATCATGATGGAGGAGTGGGACAACAAACCTACCTTTCCACTTCTGCCCCAAATGACACACTTCACCCCCATCTCAGCTCACCCATCTGTCAAATCCATGGAAAACACTTCCTACAGCACAGATTCACCCAGAGGGCAAGCTGGCTATGGGTACAGAACAGGGTGGCAGAGGCCTTGAGGGAGCTGAGAGCTCTGGATTTTTTAAATGAGGTTCAGATGAGTGGGGGTAGAAGGATCTGGGGGATTGCATCTCACTCTGCACTACAGCAATGGAACCCTCACTGTTTGCACCCCCTGAGCATTCAGGCCTGCCCAAGGACTCTCAAATCTCTGTGTTTTGTTGTACATCGCAGCAGAGACAGCCTGGAGGGTTGAGCTGCATCCTGGAGGCAGAGGGCTGCTGCCAGCTCTGCCCTGGAGCATTCTCTTCTTGGATTGCTGATTCACACCAAAAAATCAACCAATTTTCCTTCCAGCCTGATTCAGTTACTGTCACTGGCTCCTTCTTTTCCTTATTAATGTCCCTAGGAAGTGAAAACCTTGTAATTACAATCAGCTCTCTTGCTACCCCCAAGTTGCTGTTCTGAACTCCTCCTCCTTTTTATTGAGGAAGATTTACACCCATGGCCATGTTTTGGCAAGCTGGAGGGGTTTCTGACACTTGGAAAAGAGAGCTTTTTAAAATGTACCATACGTCAACACCTCCTGTTTTATAAAACGAGGATTATTAGTTACAAATCAGGTCAAATGAAAAGAAAAAAAAAGTGGGAAATAGCAAAGTCTTCAGAGGAGTATAAATAGCCAGTGGAAATTGCTTGTGCAGCCTGGTATAACACAGCCATTCCAGGCAGGCTCAATTATTTCTCCAGCTGCTCTGAAATACCCCTCTCTTTGCTACCTATTAGGAGCATTTGCCCTATTTATAGGAGACATTGTAACAGTGAAACTCTGGATGAGATTGGACGTGGATGCTCCTGGAAAATCCTCCCTGTGTCAGCTGCAGCTTGCAGTGCAAACCTGGTGCCTCAGCACTGCTCGGGTCACCTGCCTGCAGACAGGAGCATCTCACCTGCTTAAAAATGTCAAATCACTGATCCCTTGCAGCAGACAATATGATTATTCCAGGGTATTCTGGCTTTTTTAGTGAAGTGACAGGCTCTCAGATGAATTGTTTGCATGCTGGATGATTTCTGTTGACAGGGATAGTCCTTCTGCAGTAGGAAAAAAAATCAAAAACTGACTTTTTCTCTTGCAAATAATACAGGAGATGTACAAAATTGTCAGTGCTGTGTGTCTATGTCCGTTTAAATGTGGTTTTTTAATGGTATGTCCCATTGCCACGGATCTGATCCCTGTAAATGCTGGGCAATAGAACATCTCCCACGGGTGGACAGGGGCTAAAGAGATTTTTCAGCAGGAGAGGGAGCTCTCTCTGCACCAACTGCTGGGGAACCAACGCCTGCTGCGGGCGTTAAAATGCCAGGGAAAAGCTGTGCTCACCATTTTGTCCTCGTGTGTTCTCTCATATGCTTGCAGGAATTTCACAGGCTGTTTAACTGCAGTGATTTGGGGAAATATATCTAGCGACGCTCTATAAATCTAATAGTTAAAAGAGCTTCCATGTGGGGTGTGCATTCATTTGGTCCAAGAAGAAATAACACACACACACAAGCTTTTGGAGGAGCTTGGCATTGGACAGGGAGAGCACACTTGTCACATCCCTTAGGGAGCTGCAGGTGGGAAAATTTCCCTTGTTTCAAGAAGCTTACAGAATGCTAAAAAGCTGTGCAAGACAGAGCCACAGTGATACTGAAATTCCTATTAAAAAAAACCAAAAAACAACTAGATCAGATGAAAATATGGGAAGGGAAGGGAAGGGAAGGGAAGGGAAGGGAAGGGAAGGGAAGGGAAGGGAAGGGAAGGGAAGGGAAGGGAAGGGAAGGGAAGGGAAGGGAAGGGAAGGGAAGGGAAGGGAAGGGAAGGGAAGGGAAGGGAAGGGAAGGGAAGGGAAGGGAAGGGAAGGACCCAGGCTGCCTGGCATCCTGCTCTGGTGGTCAGGGAGGCAGGAAATAGATAGATAGCTGGATAAAGAGTTGGATAGACAGCTCGACAGACGGCTGGATGGATAGATCCTTACACCCTTGAGCTCTCTGAGGCTGGAGCTTACAGGCACAGCTCTCACTGGGCTCTCCCCTGGCCCCGCCAGTCCCGGAGGGGAGCGGGGGTGCTCGGCTCTCCGGGCCGGGGCTCGGCTCTCCGGTCGGTCCCGGTCGGTCCCGCCGCGCGGGGGCAGCAGCAGCCGGTCCCCAGCCGGTCTCCAGCCGGTCTCCAGCCGGTCTCCAGCCGGTTTCTAGCCGGTCTCCAGCCGGTCTCCAGCCGGTTTCTAGCCGGTCTCCAGCCGGTTTCTAGCCGGTTTCTAGCCGGTTTCTAGCCGGTTTCCAGCCGGTTTCTAGCCGGTCTCCAGCCGGTCTCCAGCCGGTTTCTAGCCGGTCTCCAGCCGGTCTCCAGCCGGTTTCTAGCCGGTCCCCATCCGGTTTCCAGCCGGTTTCTAGCCGGTCTCCAGCCGGTTTCCAGCCGGTTTCTAGCCGGTCTCCAGCCGGTTTCTAGCCGGTCTCCAGCCGGTCTCCAGCCGGTTTCTAGCCGGTCTCCAGCCGGTTTCTAGCCGGTCTCCAGCCGGTCTCCAGCGGGACGGGAGAGGGAGGCGCCGCATCCCGGGAATGCCGCGGCTCCCGCGGAGCTGCCCCTTCTCTCAGCCATGGAATCACGGATGGTTTGCGTTGGAAGGAACCTTTCATGGGCTGGGACACCTTCCACTACATCAGGTTGCTCAAAACCCCTTCCAACCTGGCCTTTAATGTTTCCAGGGATGGGGCATGCACCACCTCTACAGCAGTTTCTCCACCCTCGTTATACAAAAACGTTTTCCTTATATCTAATGTAAATCGACCTTCCTGCAGTTGAAAACCATTGTCCCTTGTCCCATCCCGACAAGCCCTGCTGAAAGGTTGGTTCCCATCTTTCTTGTGAGCCCCTTTACCTTTCTACTGAAAGGTTGGTTCCCATCTTTCTTGTGAGCCCCTTTACCTTTCTACTGGTATAGATTTGATTAAGAAAACAACATTTTTCATTTTCTGTTGTTTCTTCCCTGTTGGGATATCCTCATACACTAGGAAATTGCACAATTCTAATGACTGCTTAACTCAAAATTGCAACAGCCTTTGGAGTGAGCTCATGCCTGACTGCTGAAACGGAATATTCACTGATAAAATATTATATAGAGCTCCCTTCAGGGAGCTCTAAGGTCTCCCTGAAGCTCCTCCAGGCGGAACATCCCCTACTCTCTCTCCCTGTCTCCAGAGCAGAGGTTCTTCAGCCCTGTCAGCATCTCTATCCCCTGCTCTGGACTTGCCCCAGGCAGCTCCATTCCTTTCTGTGCTGGGCTCCCAGCGCTGGAGGCAGCTCTGCAGGTGGGGATTGCAGAGACGGGCAGAATCCCCTCCCTCCCCTGCTGCCCACCCTCCTCTGGATGCAGCCCAGGCCGTGTTTGGCTCTGTGTGCTGCCAGCACACATGGCCAGGTCACGTCCAGCCTCTCATGGCCAGTCTCACACCCACCAGCACCCGCCAGCCCTTGTGGCAGAGCTGCTCTCCAGCCACTCCAGGGTGCTGCCCTTTGTCACCCTCCATGTGCTCCATGAGGCCCCTGGGATGCGCTTTGCTGGGAATGGCTGTGGGTGTGGGTGGGATTTAGCTCCAGTCACTGATAAGGGCAATGCCAGGCAACTGGCAGGGTGTTAAAGTGGATTAGAGTTTCATTTAGGGTCATTAGAGTGGATTAGGGTTTGATTTAGGGGTGTTAAAGTAGATTAGGGTTCGATGTAGCAGGCCCCAGATTTAAGGAGTCCATGCTGCTGCTGGTGAATGGTAAAATAAGGCTCTCCTACCTTTGTCCTCTGGGATCCCCAAATGGATCTGTGGGAGCTTAGTTGGATTTTCTCTCATATTTTTTGCTTTATTTCATCCTGAATATTTAATTTAAATATCTGATGTAGTTCAATTCTCCTGGCTGTTAACACACTGAATAAGGCAGATTTTAGCAGCCCTTTCATTACTTTATTTTTCTTGTGATTTTTTCTGGTTTTTTTTTTTTTTTTTTTTCTTCACAATAGGAAAGTCTCATTTCCAATTTACTGCTGTGGACAAAGCAGTTATATGACAAAGATGTATTTCCTTTTCAGACTCTGTGTTGGTTTTGGCTGGGTTTCAGGTCTGACCTCTCCCTATATACCAGATGTTTGTGCCCTGTTGTGGTTGTGCTGGACAGAAAACATTACCAGACAAGCAGATCTTCTTTTTACTCCTTTTTAAGAAGAAAATCCTTGAAAAAAATCCTTATCCTTGGCTCAGAACAGGAGGGATTTAAGTCTACTGGTATAGATTTGATTAAGAAAACAACATTTTTCATTTTCTGTTGTTTCTTTCCTGTTGGGATATCCTCATACACTAGGAAATTGCACAATTTGAATGACTGCTTAACTCAAAATTGCAACAACTCACAATTGCCACCGCCTTTGGAGTGAGCTCATGCCTGACTGCTGAAACGGAATATTCACTGATAAAATATTTATGTGTTTAAAGAAGAAAGCCTGCAATACATACCTTAAAGCCATGACTTACATTTCAATCCCATAAACAGATTTGGAAAACCATTGGGCTTGTTTTGTTTCTCAGTGTAGCAGAGCCATATTCACCTCTCAGCTTTGGGCACAAAGTTCATGGCAGAGAAATGGCATTTCATTTTGATTTAATCTCTCTGTATTTCATAGTTATTTCCATGAGGCACACAGGGGACCTCAGCATTTCACAGTGACAACAGGACTGAGTTGTGGACCTGCCTGTGCAAATCTCCCCAGCCGGTAGCAGGTAAAGGTTTAGGGGCTGGAACAGTCCCAGACCCAGCTAGAAGAAGGAAATGGGACCAGTGGGTCACATATTAACCAGTTCTTTAATGGAAACTCTAACAGAAGCTGGAACAGCTGGCATGAAAACTGATGCAACTCTCCCAGGAGGTCACTGGTCTCATTAGGTACATGTTTAACAGGAATAGATTCCAGTGCTGAGCCAAACCACAGCATCAGAGGTGAAATCAAAGTCCTCAGGGAAAGCCAGTATCCTCTGAGCACTATTTTAATCTCTCACCCACCTTTGGTATTGACATTTATTTCTCCATGAAGGGGTTTTTGTTTACTTGGGATAATGTGTCATTCTTCCCTGGGGAGCTGGAATTTTAGCCAGGTGCAAGTCATAGCAAAGCTTTGCCAAATGCCCCATGCACTGCAGTGGGTGGCACAGGGAAAACTGCAGTTCCTGGGTGGAAAAGGACAAGCCCTGGTGCTGGCATTCATCAGCACTGTCTAACAATGTTTGACCCAGCCTGCTGGGGGCTTGAGATGGAGCACAGCAGCCAAAACAGCAGTTTCCCCTTTCAAGTGTTCTCAGGGGTGCTAGTTTGGCATTATGTGTGTCCTGCAGTGGAATGTGCACCCATTAGCATATTCCTCCAGAATTAATCAGACACGTGGGACGTGGTTCTCCATGAGCAGGAAGTGAAGCCTCATTTCCTGTAAATCTGTGTCCTGTATTACTAGAATCCCTCCCCACAGCAAGCAGAGAGTGTGTGATGTGTTGTCGTGCACACTAATGAGCATGTCAGCTGAAAGACAGCTGCCTCTGAGCAGGATGGCAGATGGCCACGCTCACAGGCTTCCTACCCCGACTGTCTGGAGGTCAAGTGGCAGAAGGAGTTTTCAGGAGACGCGTAGAAACTTCTCTTCAGTTCTAAAACATGTATTTCAGGGGCAGTTGGATGTGGCATTGGAGCTTGAAGTGTTTCAGCAGGCACTGGCAGAACGTGCAGCACAGCATTCCCCTCCCAGGAAAGCAGCATGGCAGGGCTGGGCTGGGCTGGGCTGGGCTGGCTGCTGTCTCACCTGACTCCACAGAACCTCGACCAAACTCCACAGCATCTCCCAAACATCCTCAGCAGGTCTGGAGCTGCAGATGTCATCACACCAGAACAAGATCCTGTTGGCTGGAGCCTGAGCTGTTTGCAGGCTTTGCCTTTTTTGGGGTAACACAGGAATACTGTGCTTAGAAAATGTGTAAATACTGAAACCACAAGTGGGGTAACTTCTTTCTAAGAGTGAAAGAGTTGGTAGGCTCCCTCTTACAGGTTATCTTCCTGCAGTTCCTCTAACATCTGGGGTGGCAATGCAGAGAAGGCCAGGGGCTCTCTCTTTCTCCTTGCCTGCTGATTTCATGGTGCACATGCTGTGTGCTGTGTGCTGGGTTCAGAGAGACAAACTTCCCCCAGTCCTTGGTGCTGCTCGCTGCAGGCATCTTGCACTCCTCTGTCTCACTCCCCTACCTCCACTCTGCGTGTGCTGGCTCTTGTGCTCATGGAACTGGTCCAGCTGAAAAATCAAGAAAAAAGGAAAAAGATGGAGTTTGAGCGTGGGTGAATCCATCAGTCTGGCTGACAGCACAGCCACTCGATAGCAAGTGTTTCCACCAGAGAAGGGGCTGCTTTGTCCTTGAGCAGCAGCTGATCTAGAAGCCAGCTATTGAAAAACACGTTCCATGAGCACTCCTGCTTCCCTCCAGCCCCATATGTTGTGTCCCAACCCAGCAGTGCCCCTGGTGAGTCGTCAGCTAAATTAATTCCTGCCCCAGCACCCTGGGTGGCTGTGTGTCACCAAGGGTGATGAGAAGGACATCAGTCTCTTCCCTTAACACTACAATGGATTTGTGCCCAATTAAAATGACTATTAACTGTGGCCTTCATTAGTAGGACTGACAATGGAAACTTTTAAGCAAGTGTTTGGCTTGCAAAGAGGCGGAGGAGAGAAAGGATCACTTCTCCATTTATCACGGGTGAGTTACGAGAAAAAAAAACAACCCAACCTAAAAAAAATTCCCCATGAGTAATCTGAGTGCAATACAGCTGGATTTTAAAATTCATGATTTAGGCGTGGGAGGGAGAAGATATATTTTAAACCCCTGCTTTCTCCGCCCAGCCAGATAAGTTTAGCAAAGATCAGGTTAAAGTGGTGACTGTTTTCCTTGTTGGCTCGAGTGTTTCTGCCAAAAGTGGATTTTTATGTCCACTTATAAGGGAGCTGGAGCAGGGGAAAGGTGCTGTAATGGAAGTGCTGACATCACCTCAGCACAGGGCAGCCCTGCTAATGGTGCCCACAGAGCTGGAGGAGCTCACTTGGCAGCTCACACCCGCCTAAGCCTGACAGAAAAGCTCTTTGAAAATAACTTACTGCTCCAAAAATAAACGCAGAAAGCCCAACCTTCTTCACACGGAATGGGTGGCAAAATTGCTCTCTCAGCTTTATGGGAGTCCCAGGACATTGTCCAGGGCTTTCCCCAGCCAGCACTGCCATGGGATAGGGTTAATTGCTTGAGGTGTGGTGGGAATTGTTGGGTATGATTTAATAACACTCTAAAATAGGAGGGAGGAAAAACCAGCCAGGCTGGAACAGCCCTGGCCTTGCTGAGGGTGGAGGCCAAGCGGGGTGAAAGGGTAAAGGTGTCTTAGCTATGTCATGTCCTTCTGTCCCCAAGGAGAGCTGCTGGCCACCAAATGTCCTCCCAGCCCCACAGCTCACCCATCCAGCACTGTCCCAGGCTGCTGTGGTCCCACCCTTGGCTTCCTCACATATTTCTCATGACTGTGATCCCTTTTGCTTGTGTGGAGTGGCAATCTGTCCCCAGGGAGGAGGAACAAAGGCTGGGTCCTTTAAGGCACCATGCTGTGGGCTTTGGGGAGTTTCTGGTGATGTTTTTGGAGAAGCTGCCTTTCTCTTTCCTCCTGTTGGAATGCATGTTGTGCCACAAACCACAGGGCAGAGCAGCCCCACTGCAGGTGTGGGCAGCAACCACCCTGCTCCACACAGCACAGAGCCAGGAGAGCTGGGCTACAGAAGAGAAGCTGCTGTTTAACAATATGTGAAAGTGCTTCAGCTGGGGACACTATTTATCTGATTTTTCAGGAAAGCAAGTTGAAAACTGAGTGTAAAGCAGTGAGCTGTTTTCAGAGGGGAGAACTGTGCAGAAATCAGGAAGTTCTCAGGGTTGCTGAAGCAGAAACACTCATTCAAACCACAGAATCTAAAGGGAAATTTAAGGGAGCCTGGGCCTTTCAACAAGAAATTGTCCTTTTTTCATAATGAGTGTTTCAGCAGGGAGGTGACACTTCGTCAGCAGGACTCAGAGCACTGGGAATGCAAGGGACGCTCAGAAGGTGGGAGAGCAGTGGGGCTATCACAAGAGCTGGGAAAATGAATTGAAAATGTGTATTTCAAAGTGAACTTCTATAGTTTGGAAAAGTGATGGGGTTACTTGAAAAGCAGGCTGGGAAGAGATGTTTTAAACTCAAACCACGTTAAGGTGAAGAGCCCCAACACAGGCTTGTGCTCAGTGAGGCCCCAGCACGGTGCAGCACAGCACATCATGCACTCCTTGCCCTCCCTTTCTGTGGAAAATGTGTTTATTTAGTGGTGGCCAGTGCTGTGTTTACCCATTATGCAGCGACAACAGTGTCCACTGTGTGGAAACCCAGGTTGCGTTAGCAAACCTAACAAAGCTGGGGCATCTTTGCATTCCCTCCCTTGTCTGTGTTGACTGAGATGAAACCCCTTTATGCTTTCTTTGTCTCAGAGCACAGCCTTGGAACTGCAGTAGAAAATTCCTTTGATTCCCTCCAGCCGAGCAGAGGCTGCCACAGGGGCAGGTCCATGCCTGACCACGGGTCCTCTGTGCCTCTATGCAAGATGTCTTTATGTAACCCCAGCCTCGGAGCCAGATTAGCTTTCAACGAAATGCAGGTTTGCAGCTCTTCCAGGGAGGCTCTGCAGGAAGCCTTGTGTGCTGCTGGAGGGTTTTATTTCACTTCTCTGTACAGCTTGTAAAAAGCTTCTTGGAAACCAGATCTTTGCGTTTTACTTAGAGTTCACTTATCTGCCAAAAGCTGTTTCAAGTTACTCTTTCCGAAGCACGTTAAATTAATCCTTAGGTAAGAAGGAAACAGCAACAAGGACTGTGTATCTTTGTTGAGAACTCGCCACTTCTAATTATGTGTCCCTCTTCTAAGGTTTAATATCGAGGACTACAAAATGAGGTCAACCTCTATTAAATATAATGACTTTCCCTGTGGAGCTTGCAATGAAAACAGCTTCACAACAAAGGCTTCTATTTAAGGGAGAGAAAGTTTCTATTACAAAGTAGTCCCCTAACTTGGTGTAGGGGCTTTGTTTTCATTTGCTGGCTACAACAGAGTGAAAAAAGATTTGGGTTGAGGCTTTAACCAGTGCTTATCTGAGACAAAACAGGCAAATTAACACACTAAGATAGGGAAGAACAAAAGCGCTGTTGCTGCAGGAGCTGACCTAGAACCAGTCTGGCATGCAACATGTGATCCTGACTCACACCAGGGCCACCGGGAGCTGCATGCAGTGAGCAAAAAAGGAAAAGCAAGAGCAGCACGTCTGCGTTTCTATTTTTGCTGCAGGCTGGACACAGTTCCCCATAGATACCCCAAGAATAGGCAGCGTGGTCTGCTCCTGCAGGAAAGAAATGAAACTTGTAAGGGATACAGGAGCTATTTTGGAAGACTTCTGGGGAAAGCACCTTTTGGTGCTGTGCTGTCTTGCTGGGCAGCTCCTGTGTGCTCGGGGGCAGATCCTGCCCTGCCCAACCAGTAAGTCTGCATATCTCTGGTTTTCAGAGGTGCAGTGCCTCGAGCTGGCTGTTGGGTGCTTCTGTAGCTATTTGCGTGGCTTTTTGGCTTGGTATTAAAAGCTAGGTAAGCACAATGCTGTCTTATTAACTAAATTCTCTTTTACACCAGAAATGGAGGTAAATATAGCCATAATTTTATTATTACTATTATTATTGCTGTTGTCCTGATAGCAGCTTAACCACTGCCAAAGTTTGCTCTTTCTTTAAGGGTATTTTTTTTCTTCCTGCAGCCTTGCAGGAATGTGCCAGGCAGTTGTTAAAAAGCTGCTCCTGCCAAGCGCAGGAGGGTCATTTTGGCATCAGCCCGCAGCCCCTACGAACTGCACCGCACCAAGGTTGCCGTGTTCGAGAGAGCAGCTCGAGAACGGCAGCCCTCGGCTGTTCAGCTCCGGCTGCTCTGCTCCCCTTTCCCTCGCTGCTGTACCCTCCTGATGGCCGCAGCCGGCCGGAATGGCATGTAAATGATATTTCAGTGCATGAATGCCCCGGTGCGCGGTGACGCACTGCAGCCTCCCCGCAGGAAGCACGGGCTGAGCCCGGGGCGCGCTGGCAAGCGCGATGCGGATCAGCCTCCTCCGCCAGCGGCGGTGCTCGCCCTTTAAGAAAAAGCCTGCAGTAATTTTCCATTACCCTGCACGGTCCTGTCTACGTGGCAAGAATTGTTTGTGGAGGCTGGAGCATCGCGGGTGAGGCGCAAGCCCCAATCCGGCTGCCGTTGCCTGGCTACGCGCTCGGCATGCCGGCAGCACGCCAGGCTCCTGGGAAGCACCTTTGTTCCCGAAAAGGGATTTGAGTTGTGTTTTCATGCCGAAAGCTGGGGACAAATGCTGCTTTTCTCAAGCAGCCTGGCAGAACTGGGCTTTCCAAACAGCGCAAGCCAGCCAAAATGCTCAGTAGTAGTAGTAGTAATAATAATAATAATAATAATAATAATAATAATAATAATAATAATAATAATAATAATAATAAAACATGGAGTCCATATCTTGTGACAGTTTCTCTTCCTTTGCACAAGGAAATATCTTGTAATGTTTGTTTGCTGTTGCTCTGATCATAGCAGTCGCTTAATCAAGGTAGAAATACTGTTAGCAAAATCCTCCCCTGCTCTTGTCCTTTCCATCAAATAAACCAGACGGATCGCTGTTGTTCTGCAACTTGATAAACAGGTTATTTTTTTGTATTTTATGTAAGCTCTGGAGTCCTGATAGGAGAGTAGTCTGAAATGCCTCAAAATATTTCAAATGCTGCCAGCAGAATCTGCAGCAGCAGGAGGAGCTGGTCGGTGTGCTGTCCCTGCTTGCTGGGGCTTAGGTTTAAGTATGGCAGCAGCGTCAGTGCAACAGGCATTTCCATGATACCTCAGCATGGGTTCAGCTCCAGGGTAGGTTATTTCATGTGTTTGAGGCTTGATACTTGTCATTAACAAGATTTCTGTGTTCCTGCTAGCAGCCCATGCTGCCAAGGTCTCTCGTAGCATCAACAGACAAACTACACTGGTAGTTGTCACACAAGCAAGCGTGCCCCCTCACAAGTCCCCCCTACTTAGGTAATGCTGCCACTTCCTTCCTGCAGCAGCTCCAAGAACCCTCAGGAGTTGCTCCCCAGGAGGAAGGAATGAAGATTGCTTTGGGGTGTCTGTCTACCACTGGAAACCTGAGAATTTAAAAATTTGATATATAGTGGAGCACACTGAGCATCAGCCTTAATTCTGCTTCATGGAGTATGCAGCCAGAGGGGAGTTGTGTGCTTGCATTCTGGCCTCCTGCATTGCACAGAGGAACAAACCTCACCCTACAGAGCCCTGGCACAGCGACACAGGGGACCACCCACCCAGCCCCACTCGTCGGGGAGCTCCACTTGGATCATGGCTTTGAGGCATCTCTCCTGGGCACAGGCACAGCCCGTCCTGCAGCCTTGTCACCCTGTCACCTGTCTCCTAACCACAACCTCTCTGAGGTTTACAGTTAAGAGATGTTGGTTTCCTGCAGTTTTTCTCGCAAATTAGCAACGTTCTGTGCTTTCTGGGCTCCTTTTCAGTCCTATTTCCTCACACCCAGCCTTTCCACCACCTCTTCTTCATCCCTGCTGCTGAGGGCTCTGTTGCTACCACCCAGCAACTCCACTGATGCCCCGGCCATCTGGGGACCTGCACAGTGTTCCCCACCTCTGGGAGAGCCATGCAGGAAGGGTGGAGCAGGGCATGTTTGGCAGCTTGGCTACATGCCATCCATCACCTGGAATATGCTGGTCCTCCATCATTGAAGTGTGCCTTGTCTGATGGGAACGACTGAGCAGACGTTTGGGAGGGTGAGTTTCCACATCCCTAGGTCAAAATTTCCCATATGGGTAATTTGATAGTTAGAATCAGCACCTTATCCATGTTACACACTGCTTGGCTCTCTGCTCAGTGAACTTTTGGACTTGTTTTATCTGTCTTTGGATGGGTTTTTGTTTGTTTGTTTGGATTTTTAAAGGAAACTACTGTCTCAGTATTAAAAAAAAAAAGTATCTAAGAAAAGACGGGTTTGGCTCTTGAAAACCAGTAGTGAGTAATAGCCCTTTTCCTTTTCAGTGTGTTTTCAGAAGTGAAAAGCAGTACTTGGGAACTCTTTATTTTTTCAAGAAGGCACATAAACACAGAGGTGTGCAAAAGAGGGTCCATTTCCAAAATACATCTGCCCTGTGCTGTGTCTGCTCTAACACACCACCACACTCACCTTTGCTTGAGATTTGTTCCACAGGAGAATGTAGAGGATCCTGACTGCCAGAGGAGGGTTTGCCTCCCTTGTTTGTGCAGTTAGGAATGTGGGTGAGTCACTTCTTTCTTTGAGGGATGAAATCTTCCATCCCAACCCCTGATGCCTTTATTTGCTTTTAGAACTGCAGTGCTGTTAAGGTAACTCACACTCCTGTGGTTTCTCTGGGGCTCAGGTTTAACATCTGGTTTCACGTTTTGTATTCCCTTTTTAAAAGCACAGAAATGGGACTACATCTTCCCACATGTGGTCCAAAATCCATAGGATCCTGAAGATCGTAGGAGATCAGAGCATGCAGCTGGTCCCCAGTGAGCGAGGCTGGTTTCCAGCACCACCAGGGCAGCGGGGTGTGGCTCTTGAATAACAACGGCCCTAATTAAAAGAGTCAATTTCCAACGACAAAATTAGAACGAAATTAAATTTCGCTTTAGGAAGGCAAGAAAAGCAGAGAAAGAAAAAACGTGCTAGAAAGATACAAACCCCAGAGCACAGTTTTCTAACTTTTCTAGCTTTCAGCGATTTAAGCTTAGGGACCTGTGGCCATTTTGTGAATTAATTATCTGATTTCAAAGGTTTTTAAATGCCTTGAATGATATTCCTGCTTTAGAAAATGAGGTCCTTATTTTATGGAGAGGCTTAAGTATCAGTTTCAGTTCTTTCTTTTATGTTTTGCAGATTGAAAAAAAATATATAAAAGACTTCACAATTGTGCCATTTTTCTCGGCTGAAATTTGACATCTAAACCTGATCTTTTTTCCATATATAATAGATGGTTTCATTCTTGTGTTGGTTTTGGTTGTTTTGTATTTTTTTAACACTGTAAATCTGCAAGTTATTCCCCAAAGCCCAGTATTTATATTTATTCCATAGCAAGCATGTGACTGGTGTGACTGCATAATTATATCAAAATGAATTTGAGTTTCTTTTGTTGCAAAACGTTCTGAGGCTACAGATACGTTTTGAATGCATAATAAACCCTGGGTATTGAGATTACAAGAGAAACTATCTGCAAAATCCTATGGATTAAGGTCATGCATGAGATATTTAATTCTCCCTCCTGTGAGGTTTGATTGCAAGATAGTGTGCTCCCACTGACTTCTTAAAATGAGAAAGCTTGAAAAATTGACCAGATTCTGTCAAATTTGCTGCGCTGCTAGTGGAACTGGAGGTGTTGAAGAAATGGGGAACTGTGAGGAAAGGAAGAAGCAGAGACCAGGAGGGTCAAAATCCCTGCTGGTTCACAGCTTGGAAGTGAGGAAAGACACCAAGATATTTTTTTTTTCCTGCCACAATTTGATCTACTATAGAATTCACTATATGAGAGGGGGCAGCTCTTCCCTCTGTTGATGTGATTGCAGCAGTGTCTCAAGGCTGCACTTGGGACCAAGGTTCTGTTGTGCCAGGCCAAAGGATGGGTCCTTGAGGGTAAAGGATGCAAAGTGTGGATGGGAGAAATGTGAGGAGCAGAATGGAGGTCGTGGGGGAAGCACCTCAGTCCTATGGGAATTCAGTGTATATATTATCAGTCAGTACACCATAGAGACTTGATGGAAGGTAAAACTGGGTAAAACTCTCTGGGGAACAGCCAGTCCCCAAGACCATTGCTCTCCTCCACATCTGCCAGGAGGTGGATTCAGTGAATTCTTTTTTTACTGAGGTGGCTATTCTTTTTTTTTTTTTTTTTTTTTTTTTTTCTCCATAAACTATTGAAAATCATCTGATGGGAATAACTTCCAGTAACTGATTCTGTCATACAAATGGGGTGTATCCTTATAGAGGACAAACCACCCTGAGTTTAAGTTAAATATAGATCAGCTGCATGGACTCCCTCTCCAAAAAAGGTGTGGACGTAACAATTTCACCCTGTTGCAGACACGATTAGTCACTGGTGTTCTTCATGCCGTTCTGTAACTAGGGCATCGCTGCTGCCTCACTGCCTGTCCGAAGGGACCTGGGTGGTGTTTGTGCAAACGCAACCGGGCTGAGGAAGGGGTGGAGAAATGCAGCTCTCAGCCCGGGATATATTTAGTGAATGCAGCTGTGGGAGGCAGCAGGAACAAGAGAGCTTTTGTATTGCCTGTGCTCTCACAGCTCACATGCCTAAATAATCTGCTAGTTTCTTACCCATACGTTTCCTCCCCCTGATCCCCAGTGTTTTTAATTTGAATGTAAAGTTATACTTTAAACAAAATCCTTCCTAGAGCTTAAAAGTGGGATGTGTTACAGTGTTAGCCTTGGTACAGCACTTCAGACGGGGCAACCTGCAACTTTCAAGGACACTGGACTTTCTCCATGGCAACTAGGAAAATTTAACTTCATCTTTTAGAGAAGATAGTGATGTTCAAATATGCCTTTCATGTGCACTGCAGAGCTTGCCTGGGGTGGGAGCAGACCTGCAGCACTGCTGCAGCCCCTCCCAAGCAAATAAAGTCTGCTTCTTGCCAGGGCTGCTGAGCTGTGGTGCAGAGCCCGCTTTTGGCACCCTGGGCACTTCAATGAGCTGTACAAACTCTGCTGCTCCTCCTGGCATCCCTGGGAGTCTGATCCAATATTCACTGCTATGTCATGGGATAAAAAAGGAGGACAAAAATAGGTTTACTGACCCTCTGGGTCCAGTGGGAGCAGGTTACTGTGGCTGTGCTTTAGGACTAATTTGTCTGTGCTCTCTGGCAATGTTCAGACTTGCCCCCAGAGAAAAAGATCGAGGCTGAGAATTCCCTGTGCAGCCTCTTCCCTGGCTTGTTCAGTGACACATAACAAGCCACGAGCTGGCCTGCCTCAGGCTTTAAAGGTTTATAACAAATCATACTGCAGCATGTAAAAATAATTTTTTTTTTTTTGGTCTTGTTCTGATGTGGTTAAGGGGTTGAAAAAACAAGACTGGTGCAGGGTAGTGCTGTCTGGATGGTGGAGACATCACATTTAGAGGGAGAGAGACAGACTCTGCCATTGCTTTCCTAGAGCTCATCCCACCTTACAGTGTTTTTCCACCCACAGCAGCATTGCTGGGAGATGTTGCAGTGACACATCTGTTCTTGGGTAGAGCAGCACTCTGACCCTTCCCAGCCCACCATGGACAGCATGGATTTGCTATTCCTGTGGCAGGGACCTGATATCCGTATCGGAAATGCACCTCCTGTGGGTGGCTTTTATCGTTCCACCACAGGCCAGCCCTGATCCCGAAACACATCCAGCTTCTATTAAAACTGAGTGGTGTACGTGTGCAGGATATAGCTGTTTGTCTATCGAAAGTATTTCTTTTTTAAAGTATAGGAAAAATGCATCTATGAAAAAATCTGTACGAACACGATGCCCTGGGAACTCACACGGTCTTTTCTGTCTCGAATCCCGCGGACTGCGTGCCCGGGACTGGCTTTGTTTCCGCAGTTAAATGGTTAACAGGAGCACTAATTGGCTCTGAGCGCTCCAGCCCTTTGCAACAGATTATTGGCATGCTGGTAGGAGCAGCTCCCTTCCTTCCCTTCCCCCTTCATTATAAAAACATGTACTGTAGAGAAACCAAATACCACATGGCGCCCTGCGCCGAGCCCGTCACCGCTCCCGCTCCGTGTTCAGCACAAAAACTCCTTTTATATTTGGGAAGCGGAGGGAGAAAATTCTGGAAAGGCAAGATCGTGGCGATAGCGGCTGAATCGGCACATTTATTTACAGTGTGCAGGGGCTGGAGCCCACAGCCCCACACACCCACGCCCGTGTGGGGAGCAGTCCCGGGGGGCCTCCGAAAGCGGAGGGGAAAGGCCGTTTTATGAAGGAGAACTCTCCCCGACAGGTTTCGGCTTTGCGGGGGGGGGGGGCGAGAGGCTGAATGTGAAGAGAGAAAAATAAAAGCTTTGCGGGGAAAAAACAAACAAACAAACAAACAAAAAAGAAGTTGCGTTTCTGTTTTCCCGAGGAGCCGTGGGCGTTTTGAGGCAGCTGTCTGCAGAGGCAGGCGCCATTTCGTGAGGCGGCATTAATGCAGCGAGAGGAGACATGTTGTGTTCGTTCGTGCAGTTCGGGTTTAAGGTTTTTCCCCTTGGTTTGAAGCAAGAGGCTTATTCATCCTAGTTCAGTCCAAAGGCTTTTGTTTTTTAAACTTGAAGGAAAAAAGTTACGACAAGCGAGGAAAACCAGGGAAAAGGGGGAAAATTCTGAGGGTATCACAGTATGCAAGCAAAATCAGGTCTCTCTCTAGCAGACAAAAAAATCTTACATGGTTCCAAAAATGCTACGAACTGTGTGGGGAGGATAACCAAGATGACAGCGTCGCTGTACACCCAGCCCAGGTGTGCAGGGAAAATGTGGTATATCAGGAATGTTTTAAATAGAGGATTTTTTTCTGCTACAAAAATAAAAAGTCTGACTGGTCTGTGCACACACGAAACCGGACTTTTGTGATTTACACGAGCTGACTTGACTTCCAGGTTTTGAGATGCTAGTTTTGATCTAAGAGCCCAGACTATTGCTAGTGCTGCAGAAGTGCTCTTTTGATCAAAGGAGAAAATAGGAATCGTGGCAGGAGTGAGCTCAGGCTGATGCCCTTCAGTGCAGAACTCCTGGAATAAGCTGCAGCATTTTCATTAAGGGCTCGTGGTATGGGAGTTGACTTTTTACCACTCCGGGACCTTTCACTTGCAAAATGCATTATAAGGCTCATTTGTTTAACAAGTCTCTGGGAGCTGGAAGAGGGAGAATTAATGCTGGCATTTGGGAATACAACTGATAGTGCTGCATTTGATTTTGGTTTCATGTCATTATTTTCTGCTTTCAGAGTCAGGAAAAGCTGCTCATTTATTTTTCATGTAGCTGTATTTTTTCTCCTGGCTTCTTAAGGAGGCAGAGCTCATGAAATGGTGCTGTTAAAGGCCTGGAGCTTTTGATCTGACGTTCAGTTTCAACAAATTTCTGTTCTAGAGGTTCTGCACTTTGGGGAAGGCTGCATGTATAGAGATAAATCAGTGCATCTTCTAAAAGAAGAGCTACAAAATGAGTGCAGAGGGTCTCTGTTTACTTTCCTTGGTGACCCATCAATGACCATCCCGTTGCCAGCTGACCGGTCCATAATGTGTAGCTCAGAAATGTTGCAGCCTCTGTGGGAATATGGTGTGGGATTGGGGATGCTGCAGCAGTGCAGCACACTTGGGTGTGGGGCTCCCAGGAACACAGCCGTCGTCATTTCAGCTGCTCACAAAAGACTTGAAAACTTCCAGCCACAGTATTCAAACCCCAGCGAGGTTTTCAAGGAGTATTAGTCATATTTAAGACTCCTCCATGTTATGTGCAGCTGAATTTTGCAAGGTCTTTGATCTCCTCACTCTGGGTCTAAAGGTTCCTTTTCAAGCTTGTCACCTGCAAAGATTTCTTTCAGACGATGACTCCTTTATTACAGAAAAGCCTCTTTGCCATCTCACGACTATTATTTTTCTTGATTGCCCTTTTTTACTTTTCTAAGGTTACATTCCATCTGCAGTTCAAACATAACCTGGGTGCAGTGCACTGATGACCAGCAATAAATGTAGAAGAACTCTAGCATGACATTTGTGTATATCCTTGGTTTGTTTGTCTAAGACTGTGCCTTATAATGATAACAAAAAGCATAAAATAGTTTCCATATATAAAAATCACTTTTACAGCACAAACTAATGTGCCTTTTGGAACCTCTTAATTAGGTTATGTTTTCCCCTAAACCTAATTCCACATTATTAACAGGACTTGAGTAGACTTCAACATTCCAATTTTGGTTACAATTTTAGTTCTGTTTAGTGTGTGTGTGTGTATGTATATACAAGAAGATAATCCTTTGTTAATCTTTTGAGCAGGACAGTTTTCGTTTGTGCAGGAGAGGTCCTGTGCCTGAATGTTCATTATCAGCACCTGATATGCTAGCCTGGAGCACAATAGCTTAATAATTGGAGTTTAAGGGGGGGAAAAAAGCTCGTTATTAAAGTCAGTGTTTCATTTTCATGCATGTTATAATTGTAAATTATTCAAGCATTTGTCTTTAGCTCCTACACATATGAACTTATGCTCTCCACACATTTTTTCCCCAGTGTTCTATGGTTTCCTTTGTCTTACACCCTAAGTTGGAGTATTCAAATGTACTATTTAATATCAGTAGCATGTGTGCCTCGTTACAAGAAAATCTGAGATAGTTTCTAAATTAAAAACATTTTATTTTGACCTGTTTGTTTCTACTTCTGTCTCACATTTGGTCTCTTCATAGCCAATAGTCTGTTTTAGGGAAGGTTTTTAAAGGCGTACTGAAGGAGAGGAATAAGAGGTGAAGTACCTTGCACAATTTATATTCTTTGTTTTGCCATTATTAATAAAAATATGAATGAAAAAGAAGTGTTGGGAAAAATTAAAATAATGGTGTTGCAATTGTATCTGTATGTACAAAGCTACAATGTGCTTGCTCTTACTCTTGAAATTCAGACCTCTGCTTCAGGTTTTCTTTCCCTTCTACAGACTGGATTAGTTCACTTCAGTTGCATTTCCAAGTACTGCTGTACATGTTCATCCCTAATTCACTTCATGTGCTTCCAAATCCTTAGGACAACATTCGGTTTAGACACCAAGAAAAAACTGGAGTGATTCCACGGGCCTAAATGTAATTACTCAGCCCTGAGTTAAAGGCACAGGCACATAACTTATGTTCCATGTGTTTAGAGTAACAAGAAGATATCAAATTCTCAGCTTTTGTCATTAAAGTAAATGTTTCTACACTTAAGACACATTTGTAGAGAGAAGTGATGGATTCTGGTTAGATGCATGATTAAATCTTGAAGAAAATAAATCTTGTTTTGGGCATATAGAACCTTGTTGGGATCTTCCTCTGGGTGAAATGGCAATGAAGGTGACAGTCAGATTTTTCAGGTGGTGATCAAGCACTGTGTGTGTCTCAGACAAGATGTCTTGTGTTTGCTCTGCTGCTTTAATTGCACAAAAAGCCATTGACCTAATTTTGTGACAGGATTGTACCAGCCGTGTTTTCTAGGGCTGCTTATGTTTTGTCACAGCTCACCACCTAATATAAAACGTTGAAAATTTAAAAAAAAGTGCACTGTGAATGGTTTTCAGCTGAGACAAGATTGTCACCCTAACTGGGTTGGTTGGAGGGAAGGGGAGTATTTGTTTCAGCGTGAAAATCTCTTGTCCGCAACAGTTACAGCTGGTAATTCTGGAGTTTGTGTGCCTGACATGCCCAGAGCTGCTCTAGTCCCTGGGCTGATGAGCTTTCTGAGTTGGGTAAAGTTCTGGCAGGAGCCAGTTTATAATAAATTGACTGTAAGAAGAAAATAGAAAAGCTCATGGGAAACATCAGCCTGACACAGGAGCTGTTTCTGTTCAGGTGACATTCTAATCCAAGTGTGTCGGTGCCTCACTACAGCAAAAATTGGACTCCACATCCAGCAAGTATTGACAAATACAAAAAAGTTTGTTTTGAGCTACTACATAAGTGGTCTTTTATATATATGGTGCACTACAACAGGGTGATTCAGTGCTTTGTCACACTGTCTATGAAATAAAAAAAGTATATGCTTGTAAGATTGTGGAAAAAAAGGTACCATTTCTTTTCCCTGCATGTGGCAATTTACTGAATAATGCATCATTTTGTCAACTTTTATATACCAATCAATAAATGCCCTACGGTGCCACCTGCACACGGGAGACAAGAATGAAGATCATTATAGAAACAGGCTTGAAACTTGCTTGAAATAAAAATCCCAGTTCTATACTTGCGGTTTTGGAGACCTGGGCTGTTTTTCTTTTCATTCTAGAGTAGCTGTAATTTATCTTGTTCAGTCTGAGTGAAATTCCTCATGTTTGCAAGGCCAGTATGAAACCCTTTGCCTCCAAAACTCCAAGGAGATGTACCAAGAAAATATAGTTGTTGTTACAAGCATCATCATAACTTTCCAAAGTCTCCACTAGAACTCAAATGGAGAGTGTGTAAAAATAAAAATTAGAGCTTATAGTTGGAATTTTATTTTGTCCTCGATTTTGTTGTGTAAACACATATTTGTGCTAATCCTGTTTTTCCTTTTCTGATCGTATTCCTTAAACACTTAAGCAATCAAGCTTTACTGGCTTTTGCAGGAAATAAGTTTCAAGGATGGTCAGGTAAATGCCTTTGGAAAATGAGCTTTAAATGTGCATAAGGAAGTAATCATGCTAGAATTTCAAAATATCTGAACTTACAAAAAAATTAATTTCATTGTCTAGATCTTCTAAAAATTTTGCAATGACATTTAAAGTCAGATATTCTGAAGATTTGGCTTAAAAGTTATAAAATGTTCTGATTTATTATGTAACAATTCCATAACATATTGGAAAATGTGAGAACGGTATCTATTTTGAAATGTAAGATGGGATTAGTCTTTCTTAATTGTGCTGATGTTTTTGGTGTTTTTTTTTTAAACAAACTCTTGATAAAACGATGACCACAAAACACTCTCGTGACTCTGCAGACTCTGTTTCCAGCCAGAATGGTGAGATAAAGAATACTGCTTGCAGCTTCTACCTTTTAAAGTGATTTTAAACCCTATCAGCACGTCTAATCCTTGTATGGTTCCAGTCCTGCAAGTTTGCAGGCAGGGAACTTGATCAGTTCAAGTGTGTAAGCCAGGTCACAGCACCTGCCTTGGTGTGCTGTGCCTCTGGCATTACAGTCCCTGGGAAGGTGCACTTTAGTTTCTTATTTGCTTTCAAAGGTGATGTCAGCAGTAAGCAATAATTTTTTTCATGTAAGGAGACATGTAATACCTTGTTAACACTTTTATAAATGCCAGTGTCTAAGTGGAGACAAGTAAAATGGTCAGTATTTTTCTACCATGTCCCAGTCCTCTTATAAAAGTTTTCCAAGCCAAGCAGAATAGGTTTGTTACCTAAAAGGCAACCTTGAAGAAACAGAACCTTCCATACAAGAAGTAGGGGCTAAAAAGGGGGGGAAAGAAACAGATTTGTTGTTCCAAGCTCCAGTGGTTTGCTTTAAGAAGCAATTAAACATATTATTATCCTATCACCCGTATTATTTAAGTTTGAAACTGCCTAGAGTTTTAAACTCTCTTAATATTTCATCAGAATAAGGACTACTGCTTCTTTCTGACTTTCTTATACATCTAAGGCTGCCATTTAAGGCAATAGCTGTGTGTTAGACATTGACCAAATACAGCCTAAATACCTTGACTGAGATGGTCTCTATTTCTCACATCCATTTAAGATGGCAACAAGGGTTAGTTTGAAGATGATCTATAATAAAAACGAAGAATTTCAAGTCTCAAACCTCCTTAAGAAAAGTGGATTTGATTTCCCAAGAAAAATGTGTGTATATTCCCTGGTGGAATTTATATAAAGCATAATAATTAATCCTCTCACTAGACAACAATTGCTGGTCTGCAATTTGCTTTATTGGATACAGGAACACATGCAAAACTGAAACAGTGAGGTGTGTCGGTTGTTAAGGAGCTCTTAGATCTAAACTTTGAGCTCAGGCCACAAGATCATGTGTACAGTAACGGTCCTGACTCTTTGATACATTGTGACCAACAAGCTAAAAATTTGCTTAGAAGAGACCATTAAGTCCCAAAAAATATGTTGGACCCATTAATGACTTCCATTTAATCTTTCTACTTTTTATTAATAACTTACTTTTCTTTGAAAGCAGGAATAGAGAAAGCTGAATCTTGGTTAAAATGGCTTCATTTTGAAGAAATTGAAAAAAACACTGGGGTTTGGCTTAGATCGAAAGATTTTTTCTTTACCATATGTTTATAACACTGATAAGAATTTGTTTCTAATTATTCATAGTAATAAATCTTTTTTTTGCTGCTCACAAGGTTCATCGTTCTGAAGAGGAGCCCCATAGAAGTGCCAGCAAACCCCCCATATTAACATAATCTCAGTTTTTGGTGTTAAAGCCTAGGAACAAAAAGGGCATATGTAAAAGTTCTCTTTATGTGCGTCGATGTGTTTGCAATTATTCATTACCGGCTGGAGCAAAAGTCTGGATTTCAGCTCCAGTCCCAGACTCGGAGCAGAATGAGCAGCACGAGTTCATTGCTAGAACTGAGTTTTATCCTTGCTGCTAGTGGGTTTATTGCTTGTCTTGTGACAATAGCAAAAAGCTTTAGCTGGGATCAATATACCGTAATCATCTTCACCAGTCACACGGGGAATGTGGTTCCATGCTTAGAAGGTGAATTTGTACCTACTTGAGCAGTTACTGTGATTTTAATGGTCAATTACTGAGGAAGGAAACAGAAGGGGGGAGAAAAAAAAATGCATAATGTTTGTTTGACCAACATGTTCCAGGTTACATACAAAATCTGAAAATAGAGCCCCTGCCTGATTCAGGACAAAGTGATAACTTCAATAAACACCCAGTTCACAGGAAGTCAAATGCCTCCCACAAACAGCTTGCTGTGCTCAAAGGGCATTCCATATCCTGTTTGCATATTCTCTGTCCGAGCAATCTAAACTATTCTGTTTGGCCTAGCGCCTAGGAAATTGGCATTGATTTCTTCTGAAAAGTGAGAGTTTTGGTTGAAGAAAAGTTTGGTGACTTTTCTTCTTGTTCAGACTCCTGTTTTCTACTTCAAAAGGCAGATATAATACTTGACCATTTTGTCCAGTATTTGCCTTTCCAACCATTTTGTCCAGTATTTGTCTTTCCGTTATATTTGTGTCTCCAAAGATCTATGGGCCATAACAAAGAATAAACTGCTTCACCAACCTTTTGGTGTCCTCTGTTACAGAGGGCAGTTTGGGACAGGTGGGGAAGGGACACTGCCCTGTGGGATCACAGTGTGCCTTTGTATGTTGTCCCTAAGGGATAATAACATGGGGCTGGGGGAAGGAAGAAAGGTTCTAGAAGAAAATAGAGTAGCAGAAAGTCAGGTTCTGTGCCTCCATCTAGAATTCCAGCCATAGACGCAATCTCAGGAAATAGTTCCCAAATTAGTAATGGAAACATTAACTTGTCGTTATTTTCAGACATGTGGTTCATAAAATATGGCTGAAGTGTTTGGTCTAATGATACACAAAGGAAGAAAATGTGTTATCTGAAAAAGAAGGAATGAACTTTATAGAGGAAATTGCAGTGTAGAAATGCTGAATTTAGGAGGAAAAAATGGGGTAACTGCAGAGGCAGTAGGAATGAGAATTTTGTTCCACTGTTTCATTAGGAAGAAGAATGCAAACAGTCTGTTCCTGGTAAGGAACAGCAACAGCATGGCTCTGCAGAGTGACTGTACTTGTGTTCACCTCCATGCAACTACTCAGGGCCAAGGAGGAGAGGAGGTCATGGATACTCATGGAAGGATTTTCAGAGCTGCTTCACATCTTGGTGCCCAGGAAGGAAAAGAGCAGTGCTGCACATATTTAATGAAGATATTAGACTTTGAGTAATTTTTTGGTCACACATAGCAGCAGTAGAGTAACAGACTTCCAGAAACATTTATCTATAAATGTACATAGGGTTATTTTTTTTTTTTTTAAGAGGAACAGTCTACTAGACTAGACAGTCTGGTACAGCTAGAGAAAATCAGATAACAGTCTGAGCACACAGGTTAGGTCTTGTTCAGGCACAATCTCAACTCTCCTGGCTGGAATCACACTACTCTTACGAGGCACTGTTATGTCTAGAATCTCTGATCTCTTTTCTCCCTTTCATCTGGTTATTGCAAGTGATCACACATATATTCTGCTAGAAACGTTCTTGTGTTTTGGGAAGAAACAAGAGAAAGAAACAATGGAATTTCTAATCTTGGTCTTTGCTGTGAAGTTTTACCATGCAGGATTGGCTGAAAATGCTGACATAAGGAGAAGTGCTGTTGCTACACCCTGCTTTCATCTGGATCCTGCCTCATCCTTCCCCCTTTTTTCACTGCTGGTGGTTTTCCAAGGAGGACAACGTCTGAGTTCTGTCCATGCAGGCACCTTTAGATACAGTTATATCTGAGCAGTTCCACTGAGAGCAAGAGCATTGGCTTTTGCAGGAATCTAAATGGGAAAGAAGTTGCAGAGCAGGCTTTCCGCTATCCATAGTCTCCGTAGACTAGAACTTCAGTAATTCTTCTTGTGAGAGGGGAAAAAGAAGGCATTTTGCCCCTTTTCAGTGAGAAGCTGTGTTGGCTCTTTAGTACCACCACTGATTCCTTGACTGGAGGTTCCCATGCTGTGGTACCTTTATGTGGGTCACCACCATCCCTTCTCTGAAGATGGTAACACCTTATCCCACTGTCTACAAGTAGTAGATATCCTCTGCTATCTTATACACAAGGTCATCTTTGCTCTGTATTTTGAAAGGAAATACAACTCTTGGCTCAAAATCATTCTTGTCAGCTGGCCACTTCCTTGTGGTTTTTCCAGGACTCAGCTCAGGAGAGAGCTGCCAAAGTCCAACTGTGTGATCTCTAGTGCCAGACTGGATCCTGAGGCCTTCCATAATAATTTGAAGTATTGTTAGTTTAATTCTGTCATAATAACCCAGGTTCATTAATATGAAAAAGGAAGATGTAGACAACTTCTTTCTGCTTTTAATGGAGTCACTGGACAAATGAAAGAGGTGAAAGGTGTGCATAATATTCAAAGTGACTGCTGAAGTGAAACTTTATATTAGTAAAACCGATATAAATATCAGTTCTGTCATGCTTGCTGTGTGTGCTTCTTGCAGAGGGGCACCATAACTGGGGCTGGCACAGGATTCATGGCAGTGACCAGGAATGTGAGGGATGTCTTTCCATCTTGCTGATATCTGAAGTGGTTTCCATGGCTCTAGTCAAAACAGGAGACAGTGTCCGGGTGAGGCTGGCACACCAGAGTTTCTATGGTGTTGGCTGAAAAAAGCAGGATATCTAGTTTTATTTGTGTGTCTGTTTCTGAGCAGCATTAACGGTGGATTGATGTGGCAGACGGGCAGGTGACTGGCTTGTGCTGGCTCTGTGCCCCAGCCCGGCTCTGGAGCTGAGGGTGCACAACATCGGGGTGTATCCCATAGGAATAGAGGGATTCGTGGCCCCCCTTCTCCCTGGGGACTCCGGCGGATGAGCTGTCCCTGGCTCATGTCAAAGGCTGATAACAGAGGTGGTGTTTGTGGAATGGCGGCAAACGGGGCCGTGAGATGCGGGGCGCCAGCAGCCAGCTCAGGGGGCTGAACCCCGCTGTGTGTCAGTGCAGGCAGGCAGTGGCATGGGGAGATCTCTGCAGCGGGGTCTGGCAGCGCTCGGGCCCGGCGGGGTCAGGGCTGTGCTGGGCAGTTCAGGTGGGACGGCCCGGCCAGGTGGGGCTGGGAGGGGGCGGCGGCCGCTCCTGCTCCCGCTCCCGCCTCCCCCTGAGGGGCGGCTGCTGCGGCCGGCGCGCGAGGAGGCGGCGGGAGCCAATGGGGGGCGGCCGAGGCGGGGAGCGCGGACCAATGGGAGGCCGCGGCGCCGGAGCGCGCGGGGCCCGGGCGGGGGGAGGCCAATGGGGAGCGGCGCGCGGCGCGCGCGCAGCCGAGGGCGGGGAGAGGCGGGGCGCGCGCGCGGTGCCGCCCCTTCCCCGCCGCAGTGAGGAGCGACCGGGCGGCCATGTTGTGCGGGGGGAGGGGAGCAAGGAGTTGAGAGGAGACGGCGGAGGCTCCCTCACACACACGGCACAAGATGGCCGGGAAGCAGCCGCAGCTCCCGCCCGTCTCCCGGCGCTGTCCCCGCCGCTCGCGCCGGAGACGCCCGGCGGGCGCTCTCGGTGCCGCTCCCGGGCGCCAAATCGGGCCCGGCGCTCTGTGGGCTCCGGGGCTTCGGAGGGCGGCGAGCCGGGCTGCCGAGCGGGGCTGCCGACGGTCGGGCAGCAATGGCGCCGGGCTGCCGAGCGCTGCCCGCGCCGCTCCCTCGCCGGGCGGGCGCGGGGCCGCCCTTGGCCGCGGGCAGGGAGAGCCGGGAGCAGCGCCCCGTCCTCGGGGCCCCGGGTGCCTGTCAGCGGGCTGCTCTTCGCCGGGTAAGTGCCGGAGTCTCCGGGCTCCTCATTGTCCTTTGTCCTTGGGAGGAAAAACAAAATGTCCTTGGAGCCGGGAGGGGGAGGGGGCGCTGCCTTCCCCTGCCCCCTCCTTCCCCCCCCGCCGCTCACTGAGGGGACCTGCGGGTACCCTCGGGGACCCCCGTCCGTGCCCGAGACCGGGCTGGGCTGAGGGGCAGCGGCGGGACACGGGGAGCCCCGGTGACCCTCGGCGGCTGCGGGCGCTCCCTTCGCTCTCCTGCAGCACCCGGGAGGCTCCGCACGCCCTGTCCCCGATGCAGCCCCGGGGGGAGCCGTGGCGGGTTTTGGCTCCCCTGTGCAGCACCGAGCACAGGGGGGGCTGCAGACCGGTTCCCCCCAGCGCCGCGTTCAAGGGGGGGTATCTGCAAACCAGCTTGGAACTCCAATGCAGCAGTGCAGGGAGGGGGGAGAGGTGAAGGCTGTACGACAGCATCACTGAAATGTTTAGCCCCGTGTCTATGTAAAGAGCGTTTCTTGCCCGTCGCTGCTCGGATGGGGATATGTTTTTGTAGTTTCTAAGAACAAAGACGCCATGTCCTTTTCTCTTAAAAATAAAACTTGGAGTGGTTTTTCTGTGGGGTGTTGGCTTTTAACTCTTTGTAAACCAGTAAGAGAAACGGGCTGCAGATGAGACCGATTGGTACTTTATGAAACAATAGAGGGAAATTGCTTTCACTGGAGAAACAGCAATTCAGGTGCAGAAGTTTAAAAGAAAACTCCTAGGAATTACGTGCAAATTTGATTTTGCAATTAAAACGGCAGTGTAGAAACTTAAAAGCTTGAGAAAAACAAAGCTCGGTCATGCCAAGTCTACCGTTTAAAGTTGGCAAAATACTACAGTTGTGATTTAGGCGACACTACAAAAAGAAAAGAGTTACTTAAATACGAATTACACGATAAGGAAACGGATGAGTTTGCGTCTGACATGAAAAGCTTTTAAAAAACATTTAATGGGTATCACGTTTGTTTTTATTATTCAGTTTATAGGTTTTTCCGAGATCTCACTGTTACTTCTCTTTACAAAACATTTTAATCATCCTTTCGGTGTTCTGATAATTTAGAAGTTGTACAAGACCTATTGCAAGACTTTCTAAAAATGCAAGTTTAAATGTAATGGCTGACGTTTGTTTTGGGTTGGCTTGCTTTCAGCAATTATCAATTTAAGGGTAAAATTGTAATTTTAAATATATAAAAAGTCCCTGTAGAAGAGCAAGAGGTAAATACTAAAAACTTTAGTTTTAATTGGAGGTTGTGTATAGCCATATTTGTTGGATTTTAATGGTGTACGCTTGTGCAAGGTTATAAAACTCCTGTGCAGATTTTAAATACTGCAGTTGGAGGTAAATCTACATTTTTCGGCACTTCTTCTGCAAATAAGAATCTGTCATTGCAACAATTGAAGTTAGCCCTTTTTTTGGAAATAGAAATACAAGTTTTAGCAAGCACTGGACTTCTGTCACCTTTATGCAAACTGTTTGGTGTCTTTATTTTAGATTTGGATTATGGTGGTTTTATAACCCCAGCAACAGTTCTGCAGTGTAGAACAGGTTCTGGCATACACACTTTGCCCTAAAGAAAGTTCTAGCTTTAGGTGGGTGTCTTCTGGATTTGTCTTAAGTATATTACAGGATAATTTTTAAACACTTTTGACTGGTTTATTTTAATAAAATAAATTAGCAGGTAATTGTCCAGAAAATAAATTACTTGCAATTCATAACGTGTTTTATTTAATACTTCTGCGGCGGGTTTTTTATATTTAAGGTGTAGGTTTGAATTTATATATCTTTTAATCCAGCATAAAAATGGTTTTTAAAATTGTATATTTACAGAATGATTCTACACTTCTAGAGTATGAAGTAATGCTGGTGATAGATATAATTGCTGCAAAATAAAATGATATGGCTTTTCACAAAAGGCAAGAAAAGTTGGCTAGAGGTTGTGCAAATATGGTGTTCCTTGTGTTAAAAGAACATAGCTTGAGATCTGATTAAAGGTTAAAGAAGCTGAAGGCTTTAAAACTGTATTCTAAAGGGCAAAAAAGATGGATTTTTGGGGAGATGAAATAACTTAGGACTTAAAATTCAGAGAAGCTGATGACAGAAGCCATTTTCAAATAACCTTGCTATCAGCAAAGGTTTTATTTAATTTTGTATAGTCTACTGCTAAAGATTTTAATGTGGAAAAAAAAAGTAAAAGGGCTGAGGGATATTGTGTGATAAATTTTTTACTCAGTAAAAAAAAAAATCTTAAATTGGAATTTTAACTTTTAAGTTTTTCAAAATTAAAGTAATGGGAGACAGAAGAGCTGACTGCAGTTCTTCATGAAGAACACAGATCGTGCATGTTATATGTCAGTCACTCATCTCCAGTGGGTTTTTCTTCAGCCAGGAATGCACAGCCACTCATACTTTTATTTTTCAGAGTTCAGTTCAAAAGGCAGTTACTGTGATCATAAGTTTTTCTCAACTTAATAATTATCTAAAGATGGATAGATTTCAGACATATGACTAATGCTGCCTTTCTAAAGCAAAATAACTGAAAATTTCCATACTTTGTTTTTTCAGGTAGGATTTCGTGAACAGAACCTTATTTCCTGATAAGCTTCCAGAGGATTCGTTCATGCCTTATTTTTCTTAGGTAAGAATGGTTATACCTTGTGTTAGTATGTTCATTTCCTTGTTATTTTTTTGAAACTGGAATTTGCCTTTTTGCTACTGTGCAGATGTGGAAAGAAGAAAGAAATCTCATTTTTATAGGGAGGGGACACATTTTATAAATTGTCTTGACTTCTGAAAAGCTTTCCTTTGCGGTTACAGGTAGATTGTCTTCATATAATGTCACGCTTATGTGCTGCTTGGGTATAAATTTCAGTTTACTAAGGCTATTTAATAAGTGGACTGTTTATTTTTATAATATATGGGTACTATATATATGTATTGTATTTGGTGGAAAGGGACAGTATTTGCATATAAACTGAAGTTCTGTAGGTCCTATTTTACTTAATGAGTTTGTAGCAGTAATGTTTGGGGAAATTGTAGAATTTCTATTTGAAGGTAGTAACCCAAGATTTCAGGAATTCATAGAGAAGGAGATTTTTGGGGGCCTGTTTTGTGTTTTGGAGGACTAATGCTTAAAAACGAAAGTTTTACCAACAGTACAAAACCAATATTCTTTCGTTTATTCAAAGACATTTCCTTTACGTGTTTTCAGAAAGTTTGTCAGTCAGAATGTTAGGACTTGAAGAGCTTGTGTGTACCTTGTTTTCAGACAAACCTGGTTTTGTTGTTTTTTATCTTTAAGGGCTATTACTGGATATGGTTCTTCCAAAGATTCTGATGACTGGTTGGGCAAAAGACCTTGAGCAAAATTCTGTACTGTGCATGCCAGGTATGTTACACTGTTGTGGGGTTTTGTTTGTTTTGTGGTTTTTGTTTATTTAATCATCCTGGAAACAGTTTTGTTTTTTTTTTTTCAAAATAAACATTAAATGTTTAAGTTTAAGTGTTTTACCTTGTTGAATTTATTTTCTTTTGAGCTTTGTGCATTTGGAAATTGTTAGTATGTACATACTACAGCAATGTTAATGTCTCCTGCATCATTGAAGATTTTATGTTCACTCACAAGTACAACTTTTTAACAGTCTGCTATGACCATGTTGACATGTGGTGAAGCCAAAGGATTGTCATCTCCTAAGGATATTGTCTAATCAAACTTCAGGAATACTTTTCCTTAGTTTAAGGTATTGGTTTATTAGCAAGGGATGCTCATAAACTTTTCCTTTTCCAGAAATTGCTTATACAATAAACTTTAAAATTCTGGTTTTGGTGTAAATTTTATTCTAAAAGCCTAAAGTGGTACCCACTTGTTCCGAGGTATCTTGCTCTCCTTGCAGTGTAAACAAAGCATCTTTTTAATGTTAATTTTTCTTTTTACACTTCAAATTCTGCATTTAGGATCAGAGTAACCTTTGAGTCAGGCTTTTACCACTCTGTAATTAAAAGTGGGGGATCCTGTTTGCCTGTCTTAACTGGTTCCTTTTCACAGCTTCCCGTGCTCGTGTACTTCTGTGCATACTCAGGACCTCAAAGCGTAAGGCGTCTTCATGAGGACACATGTATCAGGATTCCCAAAAATACTTTTGATGATTTGCTTTTTCAAGTTACATAATGAATCATCATAACCAAAAAATACAATTGTGAGCCCCCACCTGAGTGCAGCCGGTTTTTTTTTTTGGCTTGGATGAGCCTTCAGTCTGCTCACAGAAAAGAGATTGTACACAGTTTTCCATAAGCTTTACAAAAATGCCTCTTCAGGTTGTAATAAAGCTTTATCTGCAGTGAGTCACTGCTGATGTTCAAGGTAGAGTTCAAATTATATTTATAGATATTGGACATGTGCCACCATCATGGATGTCCTGCAGCAAACACAGCTAACGAGCAAGGTGATATGTCAGAATGTTCCTGCAACTACATCGTGTGACTGTGTGATGGGAAGTGTGAGAACTAGAAGTTTGTGTTAGAAATTATCTCATACCTTAAGAACAACCGGGCATATCTGAAATCCCACGTAAGTTTTCAGTTTAGAGGGTCAAAAATCACAGATACTGCACAGTCTGTTACGATAAAGGCAAGCCCAGCCTGGGTCACACAAAAGTCTGATAACGCTGATGGGATTGAACCTGTCAGACTTGACTTACATTCCTGGTATTAAATCCTGAAATGTCTGAATCTGCAATTTCTATCTCACCTGCTCTTAACAAAAAAAAAGTAGCAAAGTAAAAATTAGAAAATCACGGTGCTCAAGAGCAGATCTTGCCTGACCTTGGTGTTTATGGTAATGATGAAATTCAGTACTTTGATCTTAATGGTCTTGCATCTTTCCAGTATTGTCCTAATGCTGATAGTGCTGAATAGACATTACAATAAAAACAGCTTTAACTTTTGTGAGCTCTTCAGAGCTGCCTTTTCTTGCAAGAACAACTTGTTTTCAGCTAACAGTGGACTCCCCTCTAGGAAAAGTAGACCTCAGTGTGTTAGATGCACACTACTGGGACTTGAGGGGAGTTCCAAGTTCATGGCTACGCTACAGCGTGCTCGTGAGGATTGAGGGGCGGTCAAGGTGAATTTCTCAGCTTGAGTCCAAGCCTTCTTGGTAGAGGAAGCTGTTCCTCTGTGGGGATACAAACCCCTGTTAAATATTCTCATAGAATAGATTCTGGTAGCACTGACAGCGTACGTGGAAGAACATTGCTGCGGTGATACACATCGTCTTTGCCAAAATACTTTGTTAATTAAATAATACAAGAGAAACTAGAAAATGTGATAGCAGGTCATAGCTTTTGGATGTCTGACCTCACCTCTTGCTGAAAAAGGAGATGCACTGTGTGATGGTTAGTGCCAGTCTTTGGGGGAGGAAGCCATATACCTGTGATGCCGGGCATGTTCTCTGTGATAGGCTGTACTGTACTTCGAGTGTCTGTAATTTTAATACAAAAATAAGCCACAGCTGTTAGGTAACCTAGAAAAAGTAAATTCACGTTTATTTTTAAATAGGGGATGGATTTTTTTAATTATCCAGGCTACAACAATTATAGCAGGCAGTCTGATTAAAAGAATTTGATATTAGATACAGGAAATATAGCTGTTAACATGAAAAGTTAATTTCTTTGAGCCAAGACTTGTATTTCCAAGCTCTGGTTTCTGGCTCATGGCATAAACCTGTAGCTTTGGTGATTTATTCTGTAGTTGAAGAGTGAATGTGTTTCAGATGTAAAAATTTGAGACTCAAAATACAAGGGGTATATTCTATAATAGTGAAAAATAACTAATGTGAATGAAATGTAATATATTATCAACATCCTCATGCTGTTTTTACAAAACTCATTGTTTGGTTTCTCCACTCATTTCCAAGAAGAGAAGTGTCACTACTACTACATGCTACCACTCTGACACACCAAAGATTCCTTTTGCACAAGTGTGCTGAGGTCAGAAGAACAAAACTCTGGTGGAGTCTTCATAACACTGTCATTAGGGGAAGGTGCTTTGTGGTGACAGCCATGTTAAATATTACCCTCATTAAAGTTTCTGTCAAACTACCATAGCTGTGTGCCTGCTCTAGAACTAAAGAAAACAAGAGCCAACTTGGAAGCGATGATGGCTGTGTAGCTGTGCCAAGAATTAATAAAAATGGCTGAGAGCTGTAAACTGAGAGTCCTCCAGTCATTAACTTCACCTGCCTTCATATAGACTGTAGTTTCTAAGTGGCCTTTTTTGAGTGAAATGATTCAAAGGGCCCAAGTAACACTTGCTTTCCTGGTTCATTTTTCATGCCTTGGATGACTGGTGGATGCCTCATGGCTGATCAGGGTCCAGCAGCCATGTTGTGTTTCTTCTAAAATGGTGGATGGGCACTTCACAGAAGTTCTGTGCTTCCATTTAGTAGCAGCTGCTTGTGCACATTCAAATACATTTTAAAATATCATTAATGCATTTTTAAACCTCTGAATTTCACGTGCATTAGGATATTCTATGTGTTTCTGCCAGCCTACTGCTATTTTTTTTGGTTGTTTCCCTTTTTAAAGCCTTTTTCTATAATAAGAGTTTCAAGTAAATTACATCAACAAAGAAATTACAATCCTTCTCATCCCATGTTTCTTTCTACACCTCTGAGTAGCTGTCAGAAATGGAAGAGAAGAATTTAGAGGATTGCACAGTATGCTGTCACTGGAATAGGTTCATTAATTTTTATGTATTTGAGGCTATATTTCAATATAAGTAGATTCTGAGAGATTACAAGGGAAGTGGTTTTCTTTTATGTGTCAGGAGGATAAACTTGAACGCCTTGTTTCATGGAGTTGAAATTCACCCTGAAAAGGAGGTTCATGAGTTGTTTCAGAGTTCTAGGTCTTTCTGCCTTTGCTTAAGGTAACTATGATTAAGAATTTATTGATACAGATTGCCAGTTGGCATTTTCAGAGTCAGATTTCCACATTTGGACCTTGCCCATACATGAGTAACTTTAAGGTAGTGTAGATAATTTGTTCTACATAAATGTTACATAATTGCCCTGCATCCAGCAGATACCTCCTCTCAGTAAAAAGAGCATTTTATTTTCTATTGTGAAGGGCAAGTCTGTTTGCTTGAGCATACTTACACTTGATGCCTGATTGATCTTTTTGAAAAACTTCAAATAATATCTTTTTTGTTGTTTTTTCTCAATGAATTTGTAGATTGGGTCTGAATTTCTTGGGTTGTTTCCAGGTTCTTTAATAACAGGTTCCTTAGTGATACTTTAATTTTTTTTATAAAAAAATTCTGTAGCACATGCTGTGAGCTGGAAATGGTTGGGTTTTTTGTGTTTGTGGGGGGGTTTTTTGTTTGTTTTTTAATGAGGGCTTTTGTAATAAAGGCTAATGCTTGGTCTTGTAGACCTTAAGGTCTAGATCTCTTTTATTTTTAAATTTATTTTAATTCAAGTGTTTTAATATTCCATTTTCCCTACAGATGTGTTGAGGAATTGATTTACTCACTCTAAGCAAAATAGCTGCTGTTGGTTGAAGCACTGGTAAGTTGTTATTCCTAATAACATTTACTTTTTAGCTTTAAAAAACCCCAGCAACCACACATGGCTATAATGTTTAAATGGCTGAAGGCTTTGGCTGAACACATTCTAAAAGTCATTAGTGTGTGGCCATGTGTGCATGTGTGTTTCAGAAAAGCTGAAAAGGAGCCTGGATCATTCCTGCTGGGCCCTGGGGAAGTGAGCAGTACTTGGATAGTGCTCTCTCCCTGGCTGGCTGCAGAACAGCTTTCAGAGCCGATTGTAGTTCTGGGGGCTTCCGTGATTTGACTCCAGATTTCACTGAGAACTTTGATATCATAGTTGTGCTTGTTCAGAAGGGTTTTTGGTATGCAGATGTCTGTCTCTAGAGAGGTACTACACACAATTTGGATAACAAATGGTGTGGAAAGTATAGCAGGAAGAACTTGCTGTACAAGCATCTTGTGTTGTCCTTATGCTTCTGTCAGGATCAGTGGGAGCCTTTGAGCAGACAGTAACTGTCTCCTGTTCTACAAGTGTTCTGTTTCTGTTCTTCCTTCATAAAACTTTGGCTTTGCACAAAATAATAAATGCCAGTACAGTTTCCTGTATTTTTTTTAACTTAAACTGCTAGCTGATAGACTTGAAATCATTCCTCATATAGTCAAAACATAAAGTTGGCAGGCTTGAGTAGGTAAATTAATTCAGTTCTATACTGGATGAATAGAGGGACAGAATTTTTTTCCATTTCCTTAAAGGGATTTGGTCTTGACCTTTTGTTGTCTCTGGCAAATTTCGTGACTTTCTTGGGAGTTGCTTGTGGAAAGACTCAAGTCTTTTTGTCTTTCTCACTGCTTAAAATTCAGACTTCTTGACTCTGCATATTTAATTAGGGCATCCATTGCATTTTGTGTACATGGGTTAACTTTTTTATGTGAAGCTCTATTCCTGTAGCACTGTGCTCTGGAATATATGCTATTCTTTAAGAGCCAGTTTCTTTTAGTCTGACATGCTACCTGATTGAGCAAGGCCTTCCTCAGGCTTCAAATAGCTTGGGAAAATGTTCCAAGATGCAAATCCACTCATTTTAGTGGCTGGATGGCAGTGAATTTTAGCTGTCCCATGGCTGTGGTTGTTAGCAGAGCCCTCCAGCAGCCACTGCCTTCTGCCCTGCCTCAGGTGCTGGAGAGAAGCTGGTTTTGTACTCCAGAGTCCTGTGCTTCTCTCCACTCCATGGTGTGGAGACTAACACAGAGCCCTTCCGAAAAGGAAAAGGAATTTGTGGGAGATGGTGCTGCAAGCCTTGCCAAACTGTCTTAGTCTGGCCTCCTGCTGCTTCTGGGCCCATTTGATTTTGGACCAATTTTACCATTTGAGTTTTCAGTCCTGAAGCAAAAGAAGTAGAAAAAGATGTAGCAAAAGAGATCATGGACTTGAAAGAATTAAGTTTTAATGTGTGTACACAAACTCAGTTTTGCTAAGTATTTAATTTCTTCTACTACTGTTGTCTGTAAGTTTTATTACTTTGTTCTTTCAGAAATCTTAAGCTGCTTTTCCCACTGCAGGTGTGTGTTGAGCAGTATATTTCTTGATATGTTTCTTCTCCAGCTATTCCTCAAAACTCTTCCTATGCTATCCACTGATGCCTTCCTAGCCCCAGTCACCTGCTAGAATCTCTAAACATGTGACTCATGTTCCATTTTAATATTAATCTTTGTGTGATTGCTACATCTTTCTGTGTGCATTTTTGTTTTTTTCATTGGGTTTTAAATTAGCTATTGTCAGATCTGGCTCTTTTTGTAGAACTTGGCTTTTCAGTTACACACTGAGTAATTATTCCATCCTTTTCTGGTTTACAATCCTTACCTGAAGGAAGAGGTGAATGTGAAACCCTTTAATGATTTTGTTGAAATAGTTGTCTACAAAAGAAGTTGTTTCAAAAAGCAGTTGTTGAAAGTATTGCAATGTAAAAGGTCTGGTGTTGGATTCTCTGGTTAACATGGTGTTTAGTTGAAGCACTGATTTTTATTTTTAACACTCTTTTTTAAGACAAGAGAGAAAATACTCAAAAACAGCAGGGGCTCTAATAAAGTTGGCATACTTTGCTTAATGCAATAAAATTTATTATTTAAAAATAATACAAAAGAGGGCATTTGTGAATAAAGCCATGTGTTATCTGGAATTAACCTTGATACTGACAAACCTGGCAAATAGCCTTTCTTACCTAAAAATACCCAAACCTACATGAGTTGTGCTTTTACTGCTCTGCTTAAGGAACATCTGATGGTGGTAAAAGCAGATTTAGGGCTGTCCAGAGCACTTAGTTCCTGCTAAAGATGGTACAGAATAAAATAATGGACTTAGCTGCCAATAGAGGATACTCCTTTCCTCCTGTGTAAAAGTTACCAGGGGTGTTGTTGAGAGTAAAACCTTGCTTTAATGAACTTTTGAAGTGTAGAAACTTGAGGTTTGGTTTGCTCAGAACCTCATTTTGTCCATTCAGCTCCCTCTGTTGGAGTGAATTCCCTTTCCCAAGTAGGTTACCTCGGTTAAGAGTCTAAACATCAGATTTCATTCTGGAATAGTTTGTAAATGTGTTGGTGTCTAATGCATGAGAATTGTACATGTTGGGCTTCAGTCTCATCCTTTAAGGAATGCAGGGTCACAGTGGACCTGAAATGGCTGAAGCCCTGGGTTTGGCCATAAGCAATGTCTATTGTTGCTGTGATCTTTTAATACAGCAACAAATAATGGCAAAAAAAGCTGAAGAGAAAAACTTTGTAAACACGGGTGTTTTGTAATTGTTGCCTTGAACCTTTAGGCAGGTTGGGAATGGATGGCATGGAGTGCCAACATGTTACCAGTGGTTTTGAAGGAAACTTTGTCAGGATTACAGGACTACCCAGGTCCCTGATTGATCATGACCAAAATAACAGTGCTTGGAAACCAAACCAGCAGCTAGTAGAAAACAGAAGCTTGAAAAATGGGCAGATGCCTAATTCATTTTACAGAAGGTATGGTAGACTCATGTCATCTAGGAAAAAAATGGGTTTTTCAGTATCTACCTCAAGTGTAGGATCACTGCATATGTCTTCATGGAGGAGTGTATTTTTGTAACATTATTGAAATTTCTTAGTAAAATATGCCTTAATTCATAAGTAAACAAACACTGTGAAATCTTTTAAAGCAAATGTAAATTTCACAAGTGTAGAGGCTGCTATTAATATTTTGGCCATTCCTGTGGCATCTTTTTGATGTGTAATAACTTGGAGAACAAGAATGTGTTCTTAGTTATAATACCTCATCAGTTCTGTTTACTGCTAATTATTTTACAAGGTTTAGAGAAGCATTTAAGATGAAGGTCATGGGGTTACTTATGAAGTTCTTGGTCCAACCCAACGTAGGTGAACTGAGCAGGGAAATTTGCCCTGAAATTGCTTTTGGCAGGCTAACCCAACTGAAAAGAGCCTTTTAAAGGGTGACTAATACATAACTAAATTACCTTTTTTAGAGGTGGGGAAAGTTGATGTCAGTAATTGGATTTCTATATATTAAGCTTATTAAAAATAACTAAAAATAATTTTAATGATCTTATTATTTATGGGATTTCCATTGTACATATGTTAGTACTTCAGAGTGTTTGATAGTGTCAATAATGGACAACTTTGTGGGGTTTTTTTTCATGTTTTGATACTTCAGTCAAGGCATTACCATGAAAAAACATTCCAAATTTTAATTAATCTTCAAATGCCTAAATAGATTTGAAATTAATTTGGTGAGAACTGGAAGAAAAAAACCAAACCCAAAGCAACCCCAAAACCAGCTTAGTGTGAGGGAAAAACACCTTTACTTAATACATTGTTTTAACTGAGGATGAGTTGAATGTTTGAAACAGAGCATTTCTTTACACTTGAAAGTTGTTGTTTCTGAAAGCATGAGTGTCCTGGGGTTGAATACTCCTGCAGCTATGCATGTTTCACAGTGCAAAGTGAAATTACTAGATGCCATATTCCACTTCTATGTGCACGACTTTCCTGTTCTATTTAAAACAAGGAAGTCTATAGAAGAACATAAAACAGGACATATGGGCACTTGTGAAAGTCAGACTGGGGCTTGTTGCACTGCTTCCAGTGCTCTTTGCCTTGCTGTAACTGGTTATTTTGAGGTGAGACTGGGGAAGCTGGGATGCTGAGGCAGAGACCACTAGATGGCCCCACTGTTTTTTTGCTGGGCTGTGGGTAATTTCTGCATCCCTTGTCAGAATCTGCCCAGGATTATCAGGGAGCAGAGTGGTGGTGAAGTTGGCTTTCAGGCTAAAATGAGGTTAAACCTATACATATTCAAAAAAATAAATTGATGTTGGAGTGCAGATACTCAAAATCATGAAGGCATTTTCAAACCCTTTTTGCATGTCAGCCTACAGTCAGCATTGGTTTCAAAATGATGTTCCTAACACTTAGTAACTTCCTGTGCCTAAGTTTTGCATGTGAGGAGGAGTAAGGTTTTACTTGAAGTAAATTGAAGTTATATTTCTTGGAAGAAGATAGGAAGATGGGAACATTGGGTTTGTATTCATCCATGTGGATGCTGTTTGTTCAGTTTGGTTTGTCACTCACCTGTGAGCTTGGTTGCAGTTCCATGATGAGTACAGTTGGAATATGGCTCAGGAGCCTTGCTGAAGGTAGCTAGTGTGACTTGTGACCATTTTTGTCTGATTTCTGGTGTGTCCTTTCCCACCAGTAACCAAACCAGTCGTTCCATTTGCTTGTGTGTGTGCTGTTGCACTGTACATCTTTCATGAGCTGGAAAACTGGGTTAAGATGGTGGAATGTCTTGTGTCCAGTCACCATCTGTCTATAAGAAACCAGTTTTCATTGGTTTTGATGGATCTTTGTTTTTGAAGAAAGGAGCTTGAATAGTACTTATTTAAAAATTGAGGTTTGTTACAAGAACCTTGGTGTTCTACTAAGCAGTGTCAGTTTCAGGAGATGGGCCAGTGCAATGAAAATGGTTGCAAGAGGAAATTTCTTTGATTTCCCACCACAGATTTCTCTAGTGGTTTAAAAATTTCAAATGGAACTCATAGATCCTGAAAGGGTTCTTGGACTTGTAATATTTTCTCCCACTTTTTTATAGTTTTGGTTAAATTTTCTTTTAATTCTCAAATTGATTATTTGACACTGTTTCTGATAAAAGTAGATATTGTGGTCTATGTAACATGGAATGAAGCATCAGTTACGTGTTTAAATTATCTTCAAGGTACAGTAGTTGAATGTCTTAGTTTAAAGCAATGATGTGTATTCCAACAGCATTTTTCTTCTAATTTTTCATAAAGAATCCATTCAGATGAAGAGTGTCAAAAGGAGTCTACGAATGAGACACCAAGATGGCAGTTCCACTGGGGAGTGAGAGGTTGAGGAAATGGACTAATGCATGAGTGCTGGGATGTCTGTCCAAGAAAAGGATGTTAAAACGTGGACTCTCATGTTATTAAACCAGAGAAGATCTGGGTTGTGATCATCCTATCAAAATGGACTTTGCATTTGAATTAATCAGTGACTATCCAATGATGGATCTGTTTGAGAACTGGGTGGCAAAATTTTCCTTTTGGGTTGTTTTTGCATGACAGGCAAATTAATTTGGTAAAAGATCTGTTGCTACTGCTTTTGAGAAAATGTAATTTATAAAGTGACTTTAAATAAAAGGTTTTGGTTTATTTCACACTTTGTGTTTGTCCTTTCTGGCTGAATATTTTTTATTGAGTTGATATTGAAGTGGGTTACATTTTTGGTTGCTATTAAACTGAGAAATACTTTAGCTAAGTACTGGAGGCAAGGTAAAATTTTGTGCTATACTTGGTATCAAATGTGGTTTTCATTTGCAAATTATGTTCACTTTGCCATGACTTCCAATGAATTTTTATTCCCTGGCTTGTTCATTCAGGTGCTTAATATGAGGGGTTTTCAGTACTTGGCCTATTGTCAGGGCACTGCTGCTGAACTTTGTGAAGTTATTTTAAGATGGAATTGATACCAATTGAAGGCTGAGAAAATACAACAATAAAAGAGTACTTGAATGTTTTGTGTAACTTTTTTAGGTATGTTCTTGGGTTGTGTGTGGGTACAGAAACTTTTCAACAGATTTCCTGGACTACAGACTTCCTGAACAGTCTCTTTGGTCTTAAAATTGTTCTGTGCAAGTGTCCAATCTGCTTCACTGCTCTTGCATGTAGCCTTAGTGTCACAATACTGTGCCATGTGTTTGGTGAGAGAAAATGAGTTATTTTTGATATGGCTACAGATGACATATTAACCTTTGCAAATTAATTCTAAAATGGTTCTAATATTTGAAGTCACGATTTCCTTATAGGTTTCCAGTGGATCTGATAATTTACCTGTAGGCATTTCTTTTCTGTATGTTTCACATGAAACTCGAAGTTGTCTTTGTTTTGTGCTGGAGGGTCAAGATGGTAAACCTGGTGCTGAGAGAACCTTGAAATTGTATTTGAAAACCCAAACAAAATCCTGTTCATTGTCTGTGTTTAACCACATTTGCCTTGCTCAGACTTTTTTGGAAAGACCCATTTTTGCCATGATGAGTTGCTCATACCTGTTCCATCCAGTCATTTTGGTGGTACATGCTTGCCCCAGTTTGGTTTTGCCATGTGTTTTTATGGTGGGGTTGGATTCTGGGACCACCCCAAAGGGTTTCTCATTCAAATGAGTGGATTTCCTTAGTGTTACCAGAAAATGTTTGGAATGGTCTTGCATTGTGGTTTTTCAATTCTTGCAGTTGAGGTGCAAGGAGTCTTCTGTGAATAATTGGTAAAGTGGAAATTTTTTTAATGGCTTGTGGCATTGGGGAGTTCCTAATGAAGCCTCTTGAGAAAGAGGATGGATGGATGGTTGTAGGAGATAAATGGCAGGTCCCTGGAGGAGTTAAAGGGGATATGGTGTTGGTTCTACTGGTCGAAGCCAATGGTTTTGGGCTGTTGGGAGGCTGAGCCATGGGGTGTTCCTATAGAACCCCCAACTAGCCCATTGCCCCTTTGTCCTCCAGTGGTCCCCCAGTGGCTGATGGCTCTGTCTTGTTGTGATGCTTATGAATATCCAAGATGTTCTTGTGCTTTAAGGGGTTGGTTTTGGTCGTGGAAGACAACTGGTAGTCAGAATCGAGTGGTCAGGGGATACTTGGATCACTCCATTCCCTTGGTGATACATCCTCTCAATTCCAGGATGTCGTGTTGGAGATGTCCATTGATTGATTTGCAATTCTGCAGCTTGGCTATTGTGCAGCTTTAAAATTAATTTGTTGTGTTAAAATCTGTTAATGAGCATGAATGGGTTAAGAAAGTGCATTAGAAATGAGCAGTTTGATGGTGTTGGACTGGCTTGAGCGCAGTTCCTTGGTGTAGCTGATGGAAGTGCTGTGGCTGCTGGATTTGAGTTGTTGGGGGAACCACTAGGGAGGCGCTGTGGAGCTGCAGGGCAATCTCAGCTCTGTGGGCTTGGCTTGGGAGCGGGTGATGCTCCTGTCCCCCCCTGCCAGTGCCAGCACTGGGGGGCAAAGGGAAGAGCTCTTGTCTGGGGATTCTGCCACCAAACTGGGGGGAAGCTGCCCCTTGGGTGGGGTGACCCCCAGGGTGGGCTGCTGCTGCCTGCATGGCTGTGAGCTCCACTTCCATGCCTTCAAAATGGCTTGTAACAGCACCACTTCCTGTCCAGGGAGGAAGTAATTTTAGCCCAGGCACTGAAATATTTAACAAATCTTTAAAACAAAAGGCACAAATTCCATTTCTTTCTGGCTTCCAAAGGGTGCCTGAGCCACATGGGGTTAAGGTGCCCCTTGAGCTGGGGTAGTTGGAAGGAGCCAGGGCTGTGGGGTAGCAGGCACCCTTTAGGTGGAGGCTCTCTCTTTTTTTGGTAGAAATGAAGGGGTGGGTCTATGGTACATCACCTGAGTTGTGGGGTAAATGTAGAGAGTGTCAATCAAAGGCAGAGCTCAGAGCTGGGAAGGAGCTCTAGATGGCGGCTGTGCCTTAGAGAGAGCGCGCTCAGCTCCGTGCCTTCCCCAACACTTTACGCAACTTTCCCTAACTTTCAGGCAGCCTCAGGGGGCCCCCACAGCCCCTTGCCTCTCCTAGGCACTAATCGGGGGCCGAGCGGACCTTTTTCGGGCAGAAAAGCAGCTTTTGAGGGCTCCCTTTTCGTGCCTTGCTGGAAAGAAGAAGCCGTGGAGAGAGCCCAGGTCGTTGTTTTTCCAGCTTAGAAGCCATGGCGTACCTCCATTTTTGTGCGCTCTCCTAATGAGCTTTTTCCCCCGGACATTTTTGTACTAATTATCGCTTCTTTTGCTTTATCGGCAGCATATTTTTGGGATTAGAATATTTTTTTTTTCATTTTCTGAAATTTGTATTTTATCGGTATAATTACAAATATTTTGGATCTGATGTTTTTCCACTACCCGAAACTAATATCGACTTGGTCCTGGCGGCGGTGCATGGATCAGGTAGGTGAGCAATTAATAATAATAATTTTTAGATTTCTGCCGTTTTGAGTACTTTGATTTTCGACCGATTTGTGCTGTATTGGGATGACGCAATAAGATACAGAGATTATTTGCATCCAGTGTTACTTTGGGAAAGTTTGCAGGATGCTCCTCTCCTGTGTTTATTCTCGGATTTTTCTTGTAAAAATGATTATTTGTTTTAAATCTCCGGTTTGCCGTGTTGATCAGTGCTGTGTATTGTTATAACAATATCATTGCAGCGTCAGGACTTTGTTCCTGATAATGAAAGCCAGTGAAACGAACTGGGACCTTACCTTTCTTTCAACTTTTGACAGTAAATACCTGGGCACAGGACTTCAAAGCAAACAGACACCCCTGACCCCCTTTTAATATTTAAGAATAAAAAGATGATGAGAAATAAGGACAAAAGCCAAGGAGAGGAGGGTTCAGTCCACAGCAATGCATCGAGGTATGACCTATCAACTTTCTTTTTTTTTTTTTTTTGTAAAACCTGTGAATACCCTGTTTACTTTGACAGCCTTGGGTTACTGTCAGTGCTTAATAGAAAACATTTTACTGATTTTGCTTCCTTTTTAAGGAATGACCTTGAGATTGTTAGCATGCCACACCCTAATTTTTTTTGGTAGCAATTTCTGAAACTTGTGTTGTGACTTAAGGGCCCATGTCCTAGGCAAAAGGTACTGTACCTTTATTCAGGGCAGCCCTTGCCCCTGTATGATGTTTTTCCAGCTTTTGAATTTCAGTTTTTAGGTTTTTTGTGCTGTGAAAAATGACCTTGTCGGTTTAGCCATTGCTGCATTGCACCATTTTACATACAAGGCAAATTTTTCTTTGAAGAATCTCAGAAGTCTAAACTTTAACTGAGGGCCATACAGAAGCCTGGTGTAGTAGTAAATTATAGTAAATAGGCACAAGAAAAAGTTACATGAATGAAAAAAAGCTTATTTTAAAATATAAACTGGAAAGAGCCTGTTTGTCGGATACCTCTTACTTCAAATTTTATTTGAGCTTGTTGAACTTTGATTCTGTGGAGGTATTTTAGAATATTTTTATACAATTTAACCAGACTTTGTCCTGCTGATGATGGCATTTTGTATCATAAAATATACACTGCGACTGTTAACAAGAGGCACCAAATAATTTGCTTGTTTTGTTTAACGTATTTTTGCTCAGAGTATTTTTATTTACTTTTGTCAAGTAATGAGATTATTTACAGATTTTTAGAAACTTAACCTTGATGTGGGAAAAGTATGAAATACTGAAAATGTTTGTTTGCTGGGAATGCAGAAGCACAATTACCAAATAGCTCATTTTATATTTAAAAGGTCGGCTCTTCCAAAAATTGGAAATTGAACTATATGCATTTTTGGGTTTGGTTTGTAAATATCACTGAGTTTTGCATTTTGTTAATTTCAGTTGAATCTTGGTCTGTTTCTTTTTCTCTGGTGTTGTCTTGCTGCATTTTTAACCGACATTAATAAAAAAGAACTCTGAACTGTCTGTTGTATCACATGTGCTCTATGTGATGTTCAGGTGTTTGAATAGTATTCTTGATGTCCAGTATTCAACCTTCCTTAAGCACACGAACTTGAAATAGTGTGGCTATATACATTATCAAATTATTGTAACCTTCTAATATAAACTTGGATGGTGTTCTGGGTGTATTTAAAATGCAGTCAAATTTTGAATTCTAAAATAAATGTGGGTAAGATTGTTTAATTTGAAATTATTAATAACTAAATTAGCCTCAGGGATTGTTGAAGCACTTAAACAGAGCTTTTCTAATAATGCAGTTTAAAAACACATCAGATTTTCATACTGTGCTTTCTTTACTGTAAATGCTGCACACAAAATATTATGTAAAAAGTCACCATTTATAAAAATTATTTTTCAGATTATATACATTTTTATGCTTTTTTGAAGTTGATATTATCAACAGGAGCAGCAATTGACATAATTTGTTGAGGAAATTGAAAGTATTTTACCAGTGTTGGAAAGGAATAGGAGCTAAAATCTGAGCCATGTAGCAGGAGTCCCATAGGGGGTTTTGTCCTTAGGGGTATGAGATTTGCATAACGTCTCGTGTGCTTTTGGGGTTTTCATTGAAAGGTTTTTTATCATAATTGATCATTTACATTTAACACCTGTTGTGTGAGGTTACCCTTCTCCCCCTTCACATCTTTTTTTTCTCTGAATTAACCTGCTGTGTGTGACACCAGCACACCTGAAGTGTGGGAACAATTGAGCACAGGATATTTGCAAGTGAACCCTGTTGAGCTTATTTGTGAGGTGTGAGTCAGCTCAATGTCATAAAATGGGCTTTACTTCCTGAGGTTGACCTGAAGTAGGGGAAATGATTTCTAGGAAGTAAAGCCACCACTTTGCTGTATTGTAACCCTGAAATGCACCGGTGTCTGCACTTCTCATGCTGCTGAGACCTGCTTGGTATCCATGGAAGTACCTGAACATGGAAGCTGCACGGTCCTGGTGGGAACCCTGGGTGGTGGAGGAGGTGGATATGGCCAGTGCCATTCACCTGGGCTGGAGAAGGGTGTTAGAGTGGAAGAAAATACAGTTCTTGCACACCACTGTAGTGCCCTAACTGAGGAATTGACTCCTTCTTTTCCAGTTCTAAGGGAATACAAAGGCCTGTGTGGAATAAACAGAAATGCCTGAGAATTGTCCCAAAGCAGATGATTTATTCTTGGAGAGAGAGATGGTGTTAACTCTTTACAGTTTGTAAGCTGAGGCTTGTACTCCTGCCTCTCCAGGTGCCCAGCAACCTTGTCCTTTGAGCTTGGACAGTAAATCCAACTTGGAGCTGAGTGATTTCATGCAACTTTGCCCAAGGTAAAAGTTGCTCTGGGTCTGCTGCAGTTCCTGCTGACCCCCACCTGTGTGCCTGAGATTTGCACAAGTAATTGAACACAATCTGCTGTATTTTCTAGCATCTTCTGTGCTGCATGTCTGAAAGGCAGGTAGTGTGAAGGTACATCATCCATGGTCTGCCCTCGTGGGAAGTGCAGAGGCCAGAGGCAGGCTGGGCCCCCCCTGAAGCGCAGGAGTGAGTTTTGCAGGGATAGCAAGTAACAGGCGTGGGATACGTAGTTTTCCTTTCCCTTGGCCTGTATCTGTTGCAGTTGTTCTCCCACCTCAGAAATACCCTGCGTGGGAACGGTTTGAGCTGCAGACCCTGCAAGGCTGGGCCGGCCCTTGTGTCTGTGTCCAGCTCTGGGCTTCTCTAGCATTAAAACGTATTTTTTGGGGGGAAAAGTAGGTTGCAGTGGTCTAGTTCCAAGGCCATTTTCTGTGCAGGGCTGGAGCTCCGAGGTCTGAAATGGCTGTTTTTGCTCAGCAGCCACCTCCCAGCGCAGGGCTTTGCGCAGCACAACACCCTCGCCTGACGTGGCAGCCATTTTATGGAGATGTCGGAGCACACGAACCAGCATTTTGGCCGGGGGGGGGGGGGGGGAGAGGAGGGAAACGATCGCGTTAGGCACAAACTGCCCCCGGTGCGTGGCGCCGGGAGCAGGGGGGCAGCCCGTTGTGGCTGGGGCAGCGGCGGGGCCGGGGCGGGCGGCGTTGGCCGGCGCTGCCACAAAATGGCTGTTCTTTGTGCCGCACCGCTCGGGCGCCGCGGGAAGCGGCCGCGGGGTTCAAAGGCCGCCCTGCGCCGGCCGCGCCGCCATTGGCTGCGCGCGCCGCGCGGGCCCCCGGGAGCGGAGCGGGCCGGGAGCGGCGGCTGCCGCGGCCTCCCCCCGCTTCCGCTGCTCTGCCGGGCGTGGGCTCGCTCTGCTGGCATTTTAACGGGCTTTCATTTTAATACTGCCAGCTATTTTCAGCAGTCACTTGAAAAGAAGCAGGGCTATTTTTTGCTGCGGATTTTTTATTTTCTTTTTTTTCTTTTTTTTTTAAACTTCAAAAGGAATTGTAGAACGCCATAGTATTCCCGGAACATCTGTCTTTTTTTTTGTCTTTTTTTTTTCTTTTTATAGAAATGTACAGCTTTCAGTATCCTTAAATCACCAAAATTCACTGTTTGCTTTCAGTGTGTATTTTGCAACTGATTTTCTTTCAGCTGAGTAGAAAAATTGAACACATTTGTTAAAATGCTTCAAACTGTGGGTTTCAAGTTTTTATCCGAGTTATTTTTTATCTGTTGTGGCCATGTGCATGTGCCGAGGCTTTCAGTTTCATTTGCACCGCCGCATTCTTCAACAAGGATTTTTTTCTCTCTCTCCCTTTTTAAGCTTTAACCCTTTGTGAAACTGTCCAGAGCCTTTTTTGAAAAGGAAAAATGCTTGATCAGTGCGGGACACAAAGGAGTAATGTGCAAGGAATTCATATGAATCATGATGTAATCTGTGTGCAGCACAAAGGAGATTGTTCTTGTTTTGCTTTGTTACTTCTGTTTCACATTACCCTCGTGAAGGAAGTGTCTCATCTAATTACGCATGCACAATCCTGAGGCTTTCAACTCCTCTGTTCCCTGTTTTGTGATTGCTGCCAGAGATGGATACAGTATATACAGTGCTATAAAAAGAGCTCACCAACTGCAAGAAGCTACATTTAGCTGTAGTTCATTGTCTTCTGGATTGTATTTTTTTTTTAGTTAAATATCTTAAGCTAATTAATCAAATTGCATAGATTCTCTAAAATGCATGCTTTTGCTGAATAAAAATTGGAAAATGGGAATAAAGAGCTCACCTGGGTAATTGTGTAACCCAGTTTGTGTGGCACAGCCTGTGCTGGGGCTGGGGCGTTGCCATGGCTGGGTGCACGTGTGTGCAGGCATGTTCCCAACTCCGGGAGTGCCTCCAGCCAAGGCAAGGTGGTTCAGATGGCAGCCTGGAGCCTGTTCCCCTTTCTGTCGGGTTGATGTTTCACCTGCCGCACTCTGAGGGCCACAGTTGCCCTTATCTGCACCTTCCCCCACTTCCTCCAGCGCTGGAGCCAGCTGCGGCTCGGTGGTGCCGTTTCCAAGAACGCGGATCCCGGCTGTGCCTCGGGAGCAGCGCTGGGGCTGCCATAACCACATTTCTGTGTTCAAACAAACACTTCCACTGGCAGCTTCGACGGGGCTCGGAAGGAGGGCCAGGAAGGCCCTGATCCTTCATTTCAATCTCCCTAACTCCGTATAGGGATAAACCAATTCCTGTCTTTGTGTGTTTCACCCCTCAGAAAGTTGCTCATGGCACTAGCAGGTTACTGAGCTGCCAAACTTGTCTCTGAGGAGTTTTTATACTGGGACACCTCTTAATTCAGGTTTATCAGTGCTGGTGTTGAGGAGCAGGTGAAGTACCTGAGACAGCAAACAGGAGTCTAGGGACTGAACAAGCTTCTGATGCCATGGACTGCCTGCTTTTGAACTTGAGACAGCCCAAGTAAACCTGCTTTGGGTGAGTTTGGCAGCTTACATTGTCATTGCATCTCCTGATACATAACCTGGAGGTGTGTGTTATCTTCTCCATCTTGTTTCAGGTTGCACACCACGATCCCAGCAGGAATTGCAATGTTAAATTAGGCTGCTAAGTTCTGGAGATGGAAAAGGCTTCTAAATCTCTCCTTGCCCCTAGCTGAAATCCAGCTCAGGAAGGAGCTGATAATGACTGGAGAAAGCTTCTGTTCTGCTTTATCTCTCCTCTCCTTCAAGGAAAATAAATACAAATAGCACAGCACTGGGGGAGGGGAAGGCCTGGGTTACCATAATTAGATAGAAGCAGCCTTCCAGCAAAGGATGTGCTGTTCTACTGACATGGTGTCTTACATCAATCTTTCTGGTGTGCTTTTATTAATAGACATGTGCTAAAATGCCATGTGAAGATGCTCTTTCAGTAGGTGCTGGTGTGTATGTAAAGCTCACTTTCACATCCTGTAGAGGAGACTTGAAATGAAAGAAAAAAAGCCCAGAGAAAAAGTTTACCTCTAGTGACTCGCAGTTAAGCTTTTGTAAGCCTGTCACACTGTTAGTGCCTCATTTTTTTAGAGCAGGGAGTATCTTTTGGATATAATGAGCCAAATGTGGCTGATTCTTTCCAAATGTGCAGCAGCTCATTTTACATTACAGCTTGTGTAGCACTGCTGCTAAATTACAATTTTCAATCTTCACCTTCCTTTATATTTACCTGTGGGCTGAGATAACCTACTCTGTACTACATGTGCTTTTCTTACCTTGACTGATAGGGGTTAAAAATTAAAAAGTTTTTAACAGTGATCTCAGATTCCTTTCTGGTACTGTGCTGGAAGTGCTGGCATGGCGTTTGATCTTGGCAGGGCTCAGTTCAGTGTGTCTGCCAGGCTCCACAGACGGGATGGGGTGGGATGCTTAACACTTCATTGCTCACCAACCTTTACCCCGGCTATGAACAAGGGTGTTGCAATGTCAAGAATCCACTGACTCCAGAACACCCGACCTTAGGAAAAAAGCTGTGTTGCAATTAGTTATGTTTCTTGCAAGTGTTATTGTTAGGTATAGATGACTTAATAGAATTGCTAATACGTTAATTATAGGAGTCGTTTGCATCTCTCTGATGGGTAGGAATCTCTATACTTCACTACAGAGTTGTCACCGGTTGAGATTTGAATGCCATGTGCTGTCTGTAAAACTTTAGGCTTACATCTCTTGGTTAAAAACAGATTTTAAGAGTCACTTGGAATAACCCCCTCAGGCCACATCAGGCTCCCTTATTTTGAACTGCACGTCACTTGGAACCATAAAGGAATTTCTGCACCATCGTGGTCCTAAATTTCCATATACACTCCATGTCTTTAATCTGAGACGTTTTAAAGGAAGTTTACAAATGTTAAGGGAGAAAAAGCACCCACTTTTTCAGTACTAATTGTGTGTGCAAACTCCTGCCCTCTCACGCATCCGTGTGTCCTTTGCCAATGGGCTGCACCAGCGTGGAGAGTCCCCTTTGTGCTGCCACTGAGCCTCAGGCTGGCTGTCCATGGGGGACATGGCGCAGCGGGGCTGGAACGGGAAGGGCGGCACAGGGACAGCCCTGCCCGCTGTCGGAGGAAGGGACGCACCCCCGGCTCCTGCTCCTCTCCTTGGCTGGGGCTGAGGAGGAGCTGGGAGCTGCCAGGAGCAGCCGGGCTCCGCCCGCTGCTGTGGGATGTGGAGCCCGGAAATGCTTCGGAAATGCTTGGCTGCCTCCCGGCGAGGGAGAGATGGGCCCTTTCAAACCCTGAGAACTGCAATTGTTCTCCCCTTGCTGTGCAGGGAAAGGGAAGGATGCTGCCTTGGAGATAATCAATGGTGCTCCTTAATCAACCAGACAGGTTTTGACTCCTTTTGTCCTTCTGCTGGTTTTTTTTTTTCTTTTTTTCTCTGTCCCCACTCAACATCCCAAGCATTTTCAGCCTCTGGCTTAAAGATCAGAGGGCTAGAGGGCCAGCTCTCCCCATCATGAATGAATTGCTCTTTTTGCTTGCTTATGCAAACACAACACAGCGTCTTCCTAGTGGAGGAAAAACCCCCACCAGCTTTGGGAAGGTCTGTATCATTCAGGATAGCCCAACGTGCTTTGCTGAGCTGCAGCAGAGCAGTGAGGGATATATTTAGCTCTGCCTTTGGCATTTGGGAGTCCTGTGCTGAGATAAGTAGCAGTGGCCAGAACAGGCTGGAAGTTTGCAGACACAGGTGGATTCTCCATGAGAGCTTCTCACATGCCCGTTTAAGGGGAGTAAAAAAAAAGTTGCTGATCATAAAATGAGGTTAGGGAAATATTTTTATGCTGCTTTGAAAAACTTGTTGATAATCTGGAAGGGCCAGCCCTATACAGTTTGTTGTGCCCCTTTAAAGCTGGCCCAGATTTGGACAAATCATATTTTGAGTATTTAGAGTTGTTTGAGACTCACTCCTAAACAGTATGAGGAGCCTAATTGTGTTTAGAATATTCTAGTTTAAGTTCTTGCTCGAAGATCAATGTGTAAAAGTACCATGCATAGTTATGGAGAGTAGAGGAGCAGGAGTATTTTTCTTCCTTCCCTTCCCCCCATTTCTACTTTTCCCTGCAGGAAATAAACTGGGAAAAGCTCTTTCACCAAATGACCCTTCTTCAAGGCTTCTCACTCAGAAAATCTTTGCCTTGGGAGACAAGCAAGCACCAATCGCTTTTTAGCAGACTCTCAGAATAAAATCAAGGGAACTGAAAAAGCTAGGAATGCATTTATTTATATTCAGTGTCACAATCTGTCCTTTGCTTGGCTCTCCTGCACACTCCATGTGCAGTGTCTCTATGGCCTTGTCTATGATTACTGTGGTATTTGCTCAGTCCTCTGTGCTACTCATATTATCTTCTCTTTATCTAGTGATCTGTAACTAGAACCCATCTTGTGTTCTTCTCCCTGGCTTGTTTAGCCTAAAGGTTAAATTTAGTTTAGTGCCTTTTTACAGCTACCCTGTGACTTGAGTGCACATATCAACATTGATGGTGCTTGTTTGTATTTGCAATATATGTAGCCATTTCATATATATGTTTATATAGAAACAGAGAATGGTTTGGGTTGGAAGGGACCTCAAAGATCATCTCATTCCAGCCTCCCTGCCATAGGCAATGACACCTTCCCCTAGACCAGGCTGCTCAGAGCTCCATCCAACCTGCCTCAAATGCTTCCAGGGAATGGGGCATTCACAACCTGTCTGGGCAACCTGCTCCAGTGCCTTAGCAAGCTCACAGTAAGGAATTTTTTCCTAATATTTAATCTAAACCTGCTTCCTTTCAGTTTGAAGCCATTCCCATGTGTCCTGTCACTACATGTTCTTGTAAATAGTTTCTGTTCATAATAGGGAACATCACATTTGTAGATCAGATATTCAAAGGAAATGTTTAACAGCAGCCAGTCCTCATCTCAGTCGATGTGTTTGCCCTTTCTGTGGTTTGTCACAGTGCTTGTGTGTCCCACAGTTTGTACAGGTCACTTTAGGAAGACAGATCTGTTTAAATAGTTTTAAGTTGGTGGCCTGCACAGGCCTTGCTGCTCTGTGCTTTGGAGTAAATCTCAGGTTGGTTCTGCTGGTGGATGGGAGTGGCAGCTGGCAGCCTGAGCTGAAGAGCTGTGCAGGCTCAGGAGCCCCTCTCAGGTAGAGTTGGCTCTGCCAGACACCCTCGGACTGACCCAGCAGCTCCTCCAACCCTGGGCTGCTCACCCCCTTCTCAGGATCATTGAGATTGGAAAAGACCCCTGAGATCATTGAGTCCAAGCTATTGTTGCATTGTCCACTCTGCAACTCGCCTGCCCTGCCAAGTGCAGTTTATTTCCACTGTTCCTGTTCAGGCTTGGTCCTGCCTGGGCTTAAGCTGGCAGTGACCTGCTGTTTCTCTGGGCTGCCCAGGTGTGGTATCAGGAAGCCCAGCAGGTCCAGCCAGTGCTGGGAACATGGTGAGCAGGGATGGGAGCAGGGAGGGGCTGTGTCCCAGCCACCTGTGCGGGGCATTCTGGTGCCAGTGAGCTGCTGGTGTGCACCTGGGTGTCACTTACCCACAGCACTGGTGACACTGTGGCCAGCAATGCACAGGAGTTCAATATAACAGTTCCTGCTGTCATCCAGCTCCTGATGTTATCCAGCCATGGGATAATCTGCCAAGGTCCTTCTCCAGCCTTCACAGGGTGGTTTGCTGGTGCCGAATCCCTGCAGAGATTGCGAAGCCCAGTGGAATGTTGCTGTTGGGATTCAAACTTGTTTAGATTCAAAACATTCACAACAGTTCTTAAAGCTGGGAGGAGCTTTGCTTGTGGGAGGGTGTTGGGTTATTAATCCTCCTTTATTCCCCTGTCTGAATTCAAGTTCTGTCCCTCAAAAGCCACATTTTAAATGCTGGGGCAGAATGGTCCCAGTTAGAGCCATTCCCCAGTCTGTTCTTGGTTTCACAAATGCATATTGGGGTCATTTTTTCAGCTGTTTCACACCTTCTGGAGGCAGATCTACTGTTAGTTCTTACTGAGAACTTACAAAATGATTTGCTGCTTGCAAAGATGATCCCCTATAAAAGGAAGTCATATGTGAAATATTAAATGCAAAGTCTGGAGGCTTCGGGCATGTGGTAATTGCCTTTTAAACTCAGATGCCTCACTGTAAAGGGTCTTATCACTGCCTTTCAGCTACTTATTTCTTAGAAGGATCATGTTCTTCTTGGTAAGGAATGATTTAGTTTTGCTCCCCTTCAAGTCAGGAGCAGGCTCTTAATTAAACCAGACTTAAAGCCTAAAGTATTTCTTAGAAACCAGAGGAATGTATTTGGCTGAGTCTTTGCAGATCTCAACTTTTTTTTAGGAGTTTCTTCAAAGAAATTGCCAATGGTCCATCTGTTGCTCTCTTTTCATGGTCATGGGTGTTTTTGGAGGAGGGTGGTCTGGCTGAATTGTGATTTTTGTGATAAATAATTATAGCTTATTTCTTACTTTTAGTTTAATTGGAAGTAGGTCTTGTTTGGATGCTAACTCAGGGGTATTAAACCAGGACAAATTCCAGAAATAACTTCTGAAAAGAGGACTTAGGTCTCTAGGTATATACAGTGTTAGGCCTGATTTGATATCTAATGTTGCTAATACATTATATTCTGTTGGCAGGTAGAAATGCTTCCTGATTGTACCAGTGACAGTTAGAAAGGATTCTTTTATGAAAACAGACCTTTCAGTTATTTTTTTTTTTATCTGATCAACATAGAAAAGAAGATAAACACATATTTCGCCTCAATAACAGGTTGTTCCTTAATTAAAAAAAAAAAAATAAATTGCTACAGCCTTCAAAAGGACATAATCACTTCTCATCTGTGTTTCTTTCCTTAGTGGGGGAAGCAGGTGTGCAGGCAAATACCTGCACATATAGATGCGTATGCCACCAGAGAAGTCTCCCTCTTTTCAGATGACACAGTTCACAGCCTGAAAAAAAGAATTAGTGTTCAGACAATGTTGTGGATAAAGCACATGAATTATGGCTCTTAATGTGCAGAGAGCCTGTGTCCCTGTGTCCTTGAAGTAAAGCTTAAGGCTTTGAGGAACAAAGAGCTCCAGAGCGGGAGGAGGACAGTAATTACTGTTCTGCCTCTAAACAAATACTGTCAGAGCTGTCTGGCCTCAGTCTTGCCTGGGCTGTTAAAATTCCTATTCCAGCTATTGCTCAGAAATCTGACTGAAGGAAAAACTGTCTTCATCTTCCATGTGTCCCTGTGGGACACGGGACACCAACATGCCTCAAGCAGAGCCTGATGTTGCCACTTATATTGTGACAGCAGAGGTTTGGATACCCCCGGATCCCCTTCCTTTGTGGAGGCCCGGTGGGATGTTGTCTGCTGAGGCCTGCCCATGGACACCATCTGTCCCCAGAGCTGCTGGAGTGCCATTGCCAGGAGCAGTGTGGCACCACCATGGATCATGTGTGTGGCACCACCATGGATCATGTGTGTGGCACCACCATGGGTTATGTGTGTGGCACCACCACAGGTCATGGCTGTGGCAATGGAGAGCTGTGGTGGACAAAGAGGGAGACTGTTGTAAAGCCCACACAACAAGGGGTGTACTGGGACACTGTGCTTTTGGTTCTCATGGATAACCTCCATCCACGGACAGGGCCTGGGCAGCCTGGGATGGCCGTGGTTCCACCTGAATTTCCAGCCTGCTTGTAGGACACAAATGTGATAACCCTGTTCCCTCAAACCCAGGCTGGGACAGTGAAACAGCAGCCACGGGTGATGGCTGCCCTTGCTGCTTGCGGAAGGGGCTCCTTTTGTGCCCCCTCAGGCTCGGAGGGCCGCGCTCCCCACGGTTCCCCTTCCCCGGGGCAGTGCCAGGGACCCATCCCAGGGTTCCATTCCAGGGACCCATCCCAGGGATCGGGCTCAGCCCCGCGGTCGCAAGATGGCGGCGGAGGGGCGATCACGAAATGGCGGCGGCGGCGCCTGAGGGCGCGCGGGTGCTGCCCCCTGCCCGCCTCGCGGCCCACAGCCGCGGATCCCGGGGTTTGTCCGGCCGGGAGCGGGGCGGGCCGCGGCTGCCTCCGGGCATCCCCAGACGACAACGACCCCTGCGGAGTCGGATGGAAATGTACACGTGCACATGCTTTCTTTGGGTTGTTTTTTTGTTTTTGTTTTATTTTTTTTTTTAATTTTTCTTTGTATTGTTTCTCCCTTGAATCATGAAATCTGAGCAAAGCCTTTCATGTGCTTTGTTACTTTTGTACAAAAGTAGAAAAAAAAAATAAAAAACCTGTTTAATCCCTCTGCAAAGTTTTCCTGACTCTTCTTTCATTAATGTTGTGCCTAAGCAAATCTTTAAATATCACAAACACATCTGGCTGCCAGTGGAAAGCTGACTGGGAAAGGGGTGCTCCTTATTCCAAAAGTTTGTGGCATCATCATTGTGTTTTTGTTTGTGGCAGTGGGGTTTTAATGCTGCCTTGCAGCACACCTGTGTTCCTGACAGAACTTGAATGACACCTATGGTAAGGTGTCCTGAGATTTCAGTTTGGTTTTTTTGGCTCTTAAAATAAAAAATATATATGTTGGGAATGATTGGGAAAAGGTATTTGAATATTTTGGCCAGCTAAAATAGTTTGGCCTCTCATTGTTTTGTTGAGGAGCTTTCATTTAAGGGGATACACTGGGTGTTAACCCATTTTTATATAAAGATATTTAAAAAAAACAAAAAATGGGGGAACTACACCTACTTAATATTCTGCTCTCCCATTATTGGCTTGAGAAATGCAGTCTGCACAGCACTGGTGTAATCCTTTAAAGAGGAGCTGCCCCAACCACAAGCCCATATAAGCTTCTTTCTTCTCCCCTGTTGCTGAATTAATTATTTTTGCAAAAAGCATTATATTTAGCATTGTTCATAGTGTTATGGGCATAGTGTTTTTGATACTGGTCTCTTCCAGAAAGCGAATATCTGGTTTATTTGGAACCACTAGCCTCACTAGGATGGAGTGGAGAGCCGTGCTGGAGCAACTGCTCATCGTTAATATTGGAGGATGGTCTGTGGATGCTGCAGCCCCCACTGTGCCTTTCTCTGCCTCACTCCAAGACACCCAGATCTATCAGGAGAACCTGTGCTGCTGGTACTGCTGATGCTTCTCCTCACCTACCACCACTGCTTTTGTTCTGGTGATGAGCAGGAGATCCTGGACAGGGATTTTTGGGGCTGCACTCTCACTCGTGTTCACTGCCAGTCCTGGGAAGGAATTGCCTCTGCTGCAGAATGCTGGTGTGGGGTGTACACACAGGATCCACACTTGCATTCAGGCTTTTCCAAACTTGTTGTTGTGGCTCAGGATGTGTCTCAGGTTTGCTCCCTTCGTATTTCACAGCTGTGTCAGTGCAGTTAAAATGTAACCTCTTCTTTCTCTACCATTAGTCACTCGGCATCCGAAGAAGCCTCTGGCTCTGACTCTGCAAGCCAGTCTGAAAGTGAGCAGGGCAGCGAGTCAAACAGCAGCTCCGAGTCCTCTGAGAGTCAGTCTGAATCTGAAAGTGAATCAACGGGTTCCAAATCCCAGCAGACCCCTCCTGAAACCAAAGAAAAACCAGCCTCTAAGAAGGAAAGGATAGCAGATGTTAAAAAGGTATTACCCCTGCTGCTCTGCACGGACACGTTACTCCTGTCCCCACCACGGAAGGTCAGGCAGCAGGACCTCAGTGAAGCTGTGCCCAACATCCTGGCCACTTTGCACATGGACCAAACAGCCTCTGACCTCCAGTGTCCCCAGGGGCTGTTTGGGCTGTGTGCTGGAGCCCTGCTGCTGTCACCCTTGAGAGCAGGAGCTGCTGTGTTTGTGGAACAACCCCTGGGTCACCTAGTAGATGGTGGCAGGGCTGACTGGTGTGAATGAGAGGCAGGTGCCTGTCATCAGTACATGATCCTGTCATTTCATCCTCTCCCTCTGTCTTTCCACTCTATCCTGTCTCTCCTCAGAAGCAGTAAAGCCTCTCCATGTGATAAGTACTCAGGAAGAAGGTTTGAAGTTTGTCTAGGGTTTAAAGTTTGAACCACTTTGGTTTTTTTTACCTCACTCTTCCTCTCAAAAAAGCATAGGAAAAACAAACAAAAAAGAACTTCCATTATTTATTAAGTCCAGAACAGAACAGTGCTTCTTTGTTGTGGGTTTTTTCCCCCTGTACCTTCCCAGCTCCTCCCTAGCAATATTCCTCAGATAGTCAAGTTTTCCCTACACTTGCTGTCCAGCAGGAAAAGGGATTGTAGATGTTACTGCTCATGGTATCCCTCTGCACCCCAGGGCAGAAGCTGCACCTCAGGTACCTGCTTTACCTGAGGGATGGAGGCACCTGACTAACACAGGGCAGTGTGTGGTGAGAAAGAGGAGCCCAAATACCATTTGGAGACAGGAACTCAGTGAACTGAGTTCGCTTGGAAGGAGAAAATTCTGGTTAGGTCAGCTTTGTTTGTTTGTTTGTGGTGTGTACCCATCCTGTTGTTCTTAGCCGTGGGTTGCACTGGGCACAGCTTGCTCCTGAGAGTGAGTTTTATGGAGAAAGGTGCTGGGAGTGTAAAGGATAAGGAGGAAGGACAGTGCTTCCAGCCTCTGCTCCCCATGGACATGCCAGGAAGAAGTGAAGGATTTTGTTACCACCTTCTCCCTCCACAAAGCTCCAGGCTGCTGGCTTAGGTAGTGGTTAAATCCTCCAGTGTTTGGACTGGCAAGGGAGGATGAGTTTATAAGACAGTTGTGGTAACACCATATTAAAATCTGTGGTTTATTGTTGATAAGTGGGCACCAAAGGAAGTCTTCTCTCCCTCTGAAGGATTCTAAGAGCATGTCCCCAACAATAAATTTTAACATTATCCTGTGAAGAAGTGCATCCATACCCAGTGTGATAATTAGCACGGGTGAAACATGAAAAGGTCAGGACACCCTTTAATAAGAAAGCCTCTCCCTTCCTTAATTTCTCTGTTAATGGGTGTCTTCCTTAGCTAGGTCTAACCTAGGCATGTTGATACAACTTCCCCTTGAATAACCAATGCAATTAATTATTATATTATTGTTTATTTGGTATTTGTCTAGATACACCCATGAAGGCGAGGTTAATCTGTGTTAGGTGCTATTAAGATTTGTCATGGAAGTTGCTCCCACATTGAAAACCCATGCCATTTAATAGATGAAAAGACAAGTTCTTCAAATGGTTTGGGGAGGGAGCATTAAATTTGAGGATTTATTCTTTCTTGAGAATGTACCTCAGTACTTGCATGCCCAACAGATACACACTGTCACAGTCTGTCCCTTATCCCATTACTCCTTTAACAGAGGCACAAAAATTGCTGGGCTGCAGCCTTGTATCCATCACACTCTCAATCCCATCACTGCTGCACCTGGCAGCGTAGTTTGATTTCCTTTTCCTGCCAGTGGCTTGCAGAGGTATTTGAGGAGTGGAGAGACAGAATCAGAAGGAAATGAATCAATGTAGAGAACTAAGAGCTCTGCTGAGGGAGAGAGGAATTGCTGGTGTAGGAATTTGAGGGGCATGGTGGTGGTTTGTGTCTGCCCTGTAACGCTTGTGTCCTGTGTCACCAACACAGCTCTGCATTCATCCCCCTCAGGGCATCCATTTTTGTGTCCCCTTCTCCTGCCCATCCACAAGAACAATTGCATGCTCTTATACACAGTGTATTGAACTGGTGAGGGCCTCATTTTACAGCAAAGAGCACCAACCATTGCCAGCAGTCACCTCTGCACTTCCATGTGTCCTGCACTGCCAAACCACATTCCCATCAGAGTATTCAGGAGAGGATCCAGTGGCCACTGCCTTGCCTTGCCAAATGACAGGGTATCTTGCTCTATTTGCCATCCAGACTGGGCCACAGAATTCACCTTTGAAGCTGCAGCTGGCCATGTCTCCAGGCAGCTGGTGGGGCTTTCCACCAGGAAAGGAATTGTGCTGGAAGCTGTTAGTGACAGAGAATTGCCCTGTTGAGTTGGTAGGTCTGTTCATTCCACGTCCAAGGTGTTGCCTGCATTCCTTTGGCACCAGTGCTGCAGAGGGCTGGTTACCTCAACACTCTGTCCTTCAGCTTGAGCGAGCTTGAGAGTGATTTGTGCCTCAGTGGAAAGATGGACCACTGTAAAGATAACACTGAGATAAACACATGCTGCTTTAGAAAGGTGTCAAATATATAATAATAATAATAATAATAATAATAATAATAATAATAATAATAATAATAATAATAATAATAATAATAATCTTTCCAGCCAGTTTTTTAAACTGTCCATCTGCTGGTTGCTAATTCCCTAATGGTTTTTGGTTGATTTTTTTTTAAGCCACCATCAAGCTTCTCTAAAATGTCAAAAATAATTGGGGTGAAGCAGGCCTTCTGATGGTCTGTTTATTTTGCAGATGTGGGAAGAATATCCTGATGTTTATGGGGTTAGGAGGTCAAACCGAAGCAGACAAGAACCGTCACGATTTAATATAAAAGATGAGGTAAGGAAAAAAAAAAAGGATGAGGGATTACTGAACATAAAAAAACAACCAAACCCAAAGAGGAAAGGGAGGTCTCAACTGCATTGCCTTGTAAACACTGAGTCCCAGTTTGGTGCATGGATGTTGGATCTCACAGTTGAGGTCCCAGTCCTGCAGCTGGATCCTTGGCCTGAGACCTCTGGAGTGAGCCGGACACTGCCTGGGCTGAGTTCTGCATGCACTGATCTGATTGCTGCAATGGGGCATAATGCAAGTCCTGCTCTGATGTAGGAACATCTGGAGAGGAGTCTGTGTAATTAAAAAAACAGAACAAGACCAAAATGCAACACAAATCCAACCAGGAATAAAGGAAAGTTCCCAGAAACACCTCATAGCAACAAAACAGTCAGTATTGCCCATCCTGGAATGGATCCCACTAATAAATGCATTTGTGTGTGTGCAGCTTTATGACCCATCACTTTTCTTTGGTCGAACACTGGGGAGTCTTTTATGCTTCAGTTGAAGGTGACAGTGGTCAGAGCCTGGCAACCAAACCTTCTAATTGTTCCTGTTTCAGAACACTGTTGGGTTTTTTCCTGAAGATGTAGAAATCAGGTTCTGCCTTCATTTGCGTCTGACAGGTTTTCTGCATGGAGCATTTCATCTGCAGGTCCTCAGGAAGGTCGAGTAGCTATAGCATAGCGGAAGGAGAACCAGAGAGAGGCATCTATGGAGAGCTTGGGGCTGGAAATCTGAAGATAAGCAGGAGATTTTGAGCAGAGCAGGGGCCCAGTGGTGCTGTCTGACTCAGGCTGTTTGTGCTTCACCGCCAAGATGTGTGTTCAGATGCTCTAGGGGTGACACACAGGTCTCCAGCTCCTTGCTCTGGTGCGTTATTGCTGAGCCTTGGCACCCCAGTGCCACCAGCTGTCCCCCAGACTCCTGTGCTGGCTGTCCCGCAGAGCAGAGCTCAGGAAGGGGCTCGGGCTGCACCACTGACGTAGCTTTTGTTTTCCTTTTCAAGTTGGCAGAGGCTGGGCCCCTCTGTGCGATGCCCTGGCATGCACTGTGCCAGCAACCTCACACCCACCCCAGAGCTCCACTCACCCCCTCTTAGGGGCACAGGTAAGTCCCTTCTTTTTTTGTTTTACAATATTATGTGGTTTTGCAAATGTTGTTTTCTTTTTCAATATATTTATTTCCTACTACTTAAGGTAAAAATTAAAAAAAAAAAATCAAAAATCTGAGATGCAAAAACTTTGCTATACCACAAAATATTGTAAAAAACAAAAAAACAAAACCACCCCAAAGGTCCTTCAAATGACCCTCATCACTGCAACTTCTGTGAAACAGCTGAAATTTAAAAAACTGGAGCGTGCCCTCACCCCTCTCTCCCCAAAGCAACACTGACTGCAGTGTCCCCAGAGGGCAGTTCCCATCTGCAGCAGAGTCTGTTGGAGGGTGTGACCTGTCAGGAGCACAGTGCTGGGGCCTCGCAGAGAGCAGGAGGAGACGGAAAGTCTTGCTTTTGGAAGCCACCAAGAAAGAGGAGATAGCATAGCTCAAGCCTGTGTGGTGCTGAGCACTCCTTGCTGCTGCTGGAGGGGGCAGAACCCCAAGGCAGCATCTGAAGATCTGAAGATCTTCAAAAAGCATCAAAAGCATCAAACAGCATCAAGGCAGCATCAAACATCTGAAGATGCATTTTGCCTTCACAGGTTAATCCTGTCTCCAGTGACCTGCACCTCTTGCTTGCTGCTTGGGACTTCCAGCACAGTGTCTGGGGGCTTGTAATTGCCTTCTTCCCTAATGCTTCTCTGCAGGTTAGCAAAGAGCATCATGCAGGCAGTGTGGCAGGCTCAGAGACCAGAGCAAGGGTGGATGAGCCATCCCCTCTCCCTGCACTGCCCCGTGACTCACCTGCACAGAGGTGGAGGTGATTCGGGTTTTGGGGCCCTGCTCAATCACTGTGTCCTCTGAGAGCAGCACTCTGGGTAGGGTTATTTGTGTGTTAGACATGGTTACCTTCTGAGGATTTCTGGGTTCATTGTGTAGGTGTCTGAGGTGTGATCAGGATAACTCGTGATCAATATCCAGGCTGAGCCATTGGGGAAGCGAAAGTGCAGCTTTGCATAGGAGCACAGATCTGCTCAGAGGCCCAGAGCTGTCTCCAGGAACAAGAGAAGGTGTGAGTTTCTTAGTAAAAACACTACTTCCCCAGGCATTTTCTTTGCAGTTCATAAATCAGCTTCAGGTTGCAGCCAGGGGATGTGAGGTGTGCAGAACCAGGTGCCTTTCAGAGTATTTAAATTGAAATGGGGGAGATTTAGGTTAGATATATAAAGGAAATTCTGCCCTGTGAGGGTGGTGAGACCCTGGCACAAGGTGCCCAGAGAAGCTGTGGTGGCTGCCCCATCCCTGGAAGTGTCCAAGGCCAGGTTGAGATGGGGCACTGAGCAACCTGGCCTAGTGGAAGGTGTCCCTGCCCATGGTGGAGGGTTGGAACTGAAAGACCTTTAAGGTCCCTTCCAACTCAAACCTTTTTATCATTCCATGGTTCTGTGATTATGGGGCAGTTGAGAAATCAATGTGCCCAACCAGACACAATCTTTTTACTATTAAAAGAATAGTTTCAGATTGAAATTGGTGACAAATGTCAGCGTATTTTTTTCTGTCAGAGAGAGGCCAGAAGCCACACACCAGTGTGTCCTAAAAATACAGCTGGTTTTCTTATTGGAAAAAAAAAAGTGCTCATTTGCATTTTGGTCAATGCTTTGCCTCATGTATTTGCTGAAAATTTAAACTCTACTGGTCTCACTGGGAAAGAGAAGCTCAGCAGGCATAAAACTAACCTGGTTAGCTGAGATTCTCCAGCTTTTCTGGAGCACTGGAGTTTGGCCTCTGTTAAGCCTGAAATGAGCAAATCCTCACTTTGACTTTAGTCTGAAATACTTTTGGCTCTGTTTAAGCAAGTCATTATCTTTCCTAGTGTGAGCTCCAGAGGCTCACCTGGACCTCCTCTCCACTGGCCTGGAATCTCCATTTCTCCCAGCCTGGGCTAGTGGCAAGGACACTCCTGGATAATCTATAGGAGCAGAACTTTGAATTGCTGTGTTGCTCTGCTTGGTGCTACATGCAAACATCATTATGTTTGTTCAGTGTTGCTCCACAGCAAAAGACAGTGCAATTAATCTGGTAAAAGTGTGTGCACTTTATGTGCTGGGAGAGGGAAGGAATTGATAGGAGGAGTCAGTGAGACATGGAGAGGGAAGGCTGATCCCTTCAGCTGGAGATGAGGAAATTGTAAGAGGCCAGATCCTAGTCCAGCTCAAAGCAGTGGTGCAGGAATAAGTTTGGCACATTTTGATAAGGGGGAGCAGGTTTGTCTTTCCCCATGGCCACAGCGGCAGCACCCAGCAAGGCAGCACTGGCACTTGGGCTCTGGTGTGAGCAGTGTGACCCCAGCATCTCGTGCTGGGCTGACAAAAACCCCACTGGGACTGGGGATGGACTTTGCCAGTCTAGCTTGTGTCATTCGGGGAGGTGGCATTACAAAAATGCAAGTTGCATGTGATTTCCCAACCAGTGTGTTCTGGTGGTGGTGGTGGGCAGACAGGGCCTCAGGTGCACGCTCTGCACCTGGCATAGCCTGGCTCTCTGGCTGTCCTCTGTGCTTCCTTAAACAAGGAATTTACCACCAGGAGACATGAGGAGAGGCTGAGGAGCTGCAGCATGGCACTTCCCAGCACTCCATTCTGGGATGGGGAGGATGTGGGAGCACAAGGCAGGCAGATGACTCAAGCTGGGGACTGGCTGTGTCAGAGGAGATAGGGCTGGGCTTGACACACATCCAAAACAGACAATGCTGCCTTTGAAATATGTAAGAGAAGGTGGCTGAGCTGCAGTCACAAGTTATGTTTCTCAAGGTGGAAGAGGGGAGGAAAAGTCAAGTCATTTAGAGATAATCATCAGCTTTGTGGAGACAAGTGACAGAGCAGGGGGAGAGTACAGGCATTGGGAAAATGGACACTAGAAACTTGGAAAATGGGATTTTGGCAGAGAAGTGGAGTTAATTTCAAAGAGCTAAAGGTTGTATTTGGTTTTCTCCCAATGTGATCTCTGACACAGAGCAGAAGAGAAATCCACCTCTCTTTACCTGAGGCTTGCCAAAAGACAGCAAAAGTAAATGAGCACTGAGGGGCAGCTGTTAAAATCATGCCCAATGATTGGAGTGGAAAAGCTTCAGAAAGTGGATAAGAGATTAAAAAAGGAAAACTGAGGACTTCTAAATTTTGTGTGTCAAAACTGAAACCTGTGGAGTGCTTGGCTTGTGTTGCAAGGGTAGGTAGGGCTCTCCATGGTGTTTGCCAGGCACTTGCTTCATGGTTGGTAAATAAGACAGGGATTTCATGCAGGGCCCTGAAACAGGTGGATGAACACGTGTTTGTAGTAAGATATGGTGCAAAAGCTGTTATTGTGCCACATGCAACTCTGACACCACATCCAGGAAAGCTCATGGTCAGACATGGCATCCAGTATTTTAGTGAATACACTGATGCAAATGAGGCAGAAATTTCTGTGGGTGGAAGGAAAGCTGGAGAATGGGAATGAAGGATGCATGTTACAGCTCACACCATTCCACAAGGTCCTTGTGTGCACAGCTGTGTGAGCTCTGTCCAGGAGGGCAGTGGGGGTGTCAGGGCATGCAAACTCTGCTACCCATAGTGATGGACAGACAGTGCCTCGAGCCAAAGCTGAATACTGTGGCAAAAAGCAGTTAGAAGTGGAAGATTTCCAGTAAGTGTGTGCAGCAAGCAATCTTGGAGGCTACTTCTATCATTTTGATACTTCTTTAGAAATCTCACATTGGTTTCTTCAGTTTTGTCCCTGCCTATTTGTGTTTTCTGGGGGAGGCTAAGGAGAAGTCACGTTATCTGTGTGGTGATCTGTTTTCATGGTTGACTAGTTTTTATGAAAATGGGGCTGTGTGCAACCAGCAAAAAGAGATTATTTTAGCTATCTTGGTCTGTGGGAATTCGTGACACCCACTTTTAGACTAGAACAGCAAGCAGTTAGAATAGCTCTAGATATATTTAGCCAAAGAGACTTCACTGGTGAAGACTGTAGAACTGGGAGGAAGGAAAGCAGCAGGACACAGTTCTGACCCAGTAAGGTCCTTGGTGACTTGCTGTGGGTGAAAAAACCCAACAGTAAGACAAGGATACTTCTGATGAGATTATTGCCTTTTTACAACAATATTTTTATTTCATTCCTTGTAGGAAGTTTGTGCGAGGAAGGCAGAGGTCACAGTGCAATTGTTGGGATAAATTCACCCGTGGGTTTGCAATGCCTGGGGTGTTGCACACACTGCAGGTCTGCCTGGCTGCTGCTGCCATGGTGGATGCTGGGCACTAGGGCTGGTACTGAGGGGTGGATGGCTCCTGAGCTCAGGCACTTCAAGATAGCTGATGTTGTAGAGCTCTCCAGACTTCCTGCAGGGTTTCCTTCTTCACACTGAGAGCAGAGCAGCGGGACTGAGCAGCTGAGGTGGCTGTGCTGGGAGGCAGCTGCTCTGCACCAGTGTCCTTCAGGCTGCAGGGAAGGGACCCACCAGCACGTGTTTCACTTGCATCCTTGAGGAGCTAGTCCACACTGAAGCCTACAACTTGATTTTCTTTCTTTTCAATTAAAGGCAAGTAGCGAGTCTGAAAATGAGAGCCCAAAAAGAAGACGCCAGAAGCAGTTGAAAAGAAAGTAAGTTTCTAAGGAAAGGATTTTGAGTGGTGATGCTTTGGTTTATTTCTCAGAACAGTAGTGCATTGGAGTGTTTGATGGGAGTTGTCAACATGGTGATCTTGTAAAATAAATATTTTATTAATACTTTGGATTACTAAAATTGAAGTGTGAATATAATCTATAGATGGATGCAATTTTCCAACCCTTGTTTTTGTACGTTCCTGCTGTGCCTGTGATGGAATCTGAATGAGTCAGGTTTAGTTTCTGTTGTCAGTCTTTCCCTTTTCCATCAGATTACTGATTCTCCTTCAGAGACACTTAAAACAGTTTAATCCCTTCTCCTCCCACCTTTTTGATTATCTGAGAATAAAATACCAAATTATTATCTTCTTTTATCTTTTATAACCCGCTGTTAAAACAAAAGAACTTCCATAAAGAATGCTTTGGATGTCTAAGCACCATAACTTGAGTTCACTTACAGTCATATTCTATTACCTTTTCCCATCTAATAAGTACCTCCTAGTTTTTCCATACACTAAAGTGGGGTAGGGAGCTATGAGCTGCCTGATGAAGAAAATCTGAACAGAGCCACATCATCCTGCTTGCTTTCTCCTGCATCTTGTCTTTTAACTCTTCATCAGTGCAGGAGGGAAGGTGATAAAGCACAGGGAGGCCTGTGGTAGTATGGACCTCTCCTGGACAAGGGTAGTGATCCGTCCTTGTGGGCCCTCCATGTCCTCTTGGAGAGAGGAGAGGCTCCTCCAAAAGGCATTTTGGGGCTGCAGCTTTGTTCCTAGTTGTCCCCAGAGAATGTGCTTCCTTCCACTCATGTACAATGGGGCTTGGCTTCACACTTGGAAACTTGAATTGGCAGGAGAATTTCCATGGCAGGAGTCTTGTTCCATTTTCTGGGCTCCAAGGAGCTCTTGTAACTCTGCACATTTCTTCAGATCCTTCCAGCCCATCTCCAAAATGCAGAAGTAGAGGAAAAAAAAAATCATCAATCAAAGCCCTTGCCCACCCAGGTTTGAGCAGTACAACTCTGCCACCAGCACACGTGGTAAGAGCTGCTCTCACTCAAGGCATTCCTGCCACTGTGTGAGCAAAGCCTCAGGTGACTGAGGTCCCCCTCCTAAAAGCAGAGAATCACAGCACAACATCCCCCCTGCATTGCACTGAACAGCCAAGGATAGAATGTTGAACTTTTTTCCTGCAATTATGGACCTGATGGTTTGTTCAGCCAAGTGTTTGTGCAGAAATATTGTTGCCCTTCATGACCTACATTTCTGACCACAGAATTAAATGGAAAAGAGAGGTGTCTGCTGGAGAAGAGGATGAAGATGGAGGGGAGCAAGGCACCAGTGGAGAGAGTGAGCCTGAACCGAAGAAAATTAAAGCAAGAAGACCTGTCCAGAGGAGGTAAGGAATGGTTGGTTCATTCTCTTTTTCTGCCTGTGCTGTGTGGAGAGGAAATCCCTATTTGTCACTAATGAATTTTTCATGTAGTGTTACTACCTTTGTTTGTGACTTAGTAAACCTAGGGCTTAGTTATTCCCTCATCTCCCCATCTCATGCTCCAGTGAGCACTAGAGTGGTTTCCATGATAGTTAGAGCAGATTAAATCCCTTAGGAGTCTAATATTTGAGATCTGTGCTTCCTTAAAGACTTATTAAAGTGGATATTTGCATAAACCATGCTGTATTATGGCTTTATTAACTCTTATTTTAGAACAGTGGCCAAAACTGGTGTTAAAAAGCCCCACAAAATCCAGCGTGGGAAGAGGAAGAAACCAGACTCATCTGAAGATGATGATGATGACGAAGACGATGAGACCCCCAAGAGACAAACTCGGCGAAGAGCAGCCAAAAATGTCAGGTGTGGAGAAGTGTGGGGTTGGTTTGGGGTGAGAGCTGGCTGGGGAAGGGGGCCCTGACTCCTGTGTGGTCCTGCAGGGACCTGTGGCTGAGGTGTGGCTCTTTTGGCAGGTTCCTGCTGGGCACATCCAGCGTTTGTCTCATTTTGCCATCTGTGAAGGAGGGAATGTTTACCAGTCCCTCCTAAGAGAAACATGAGGAGGTTTGCATTATATTTCTAAAGGACTCTCAGATGAGATTGATAATTGCAAATACTAGATGAAAATGAGCAAAAGGGAACAGCTGTGCTGGACTGGACCAATTGTCTGAGGGTGACTGGGGACAGTGTGCTGAGCCAGGGTGGAGTAAAGCTTTTTCCATTGCCCAGTGTACCTTCTCACCTTTCAGGCAGTCCCAATAAGGGACTTGCAAAGAGCCATCCAAGTTATATTTTGTGGTGGTTAAATATGCACCAAAGATGAGAAGTGCAGTTCCTAGGGTAGGCACCCATGCAGCCTTTCAATGCTCTGCAACCTCCACAGAATAATCTTTCCCTCAGTAGTGGAGACCTTCTCTGTTATGGCCTTGCTCCTGCTGCAGGGATTGTTCCACTTTATGAATCACTTGATGTTGGCCATGGTCAGAAAAACTATGTGGGCAAGATAGAGGACTAGTCTGGTAAAGTGTAGCTATCTGAGCATCTTGGGTAAAAATACTGAATATTTAAGACATTTGTGCTGAACGTGCACTGAACTACAGCATAAATGCTGGAGAAGCTGCTCCAGTCTGAGCCATTCTCTGTGTTGGTGGGCTGGGAAGAGTCAAGGGTTTTATATCAGTTTGGTTTTGATCTTACTCAGCTACAAAGAGGATGATGATTTTGAGACGGATTCTGATGACCTGATAGAGATGACTGGGGAAGGAGCTGATGAACAGCAAGACAACAGTGAAACTATTGAGAAAGTCTTGGACATCAGGCTTGGAAAAAAGGGAGGTGCGTGGCTCTGGAAGAAGCCTTTATTTCTCATGAACTGGTGCAATGCTTTTGCAACTTGAAAGTGGGGCCAAGGGTTGTTTCAGTGCTTTTCCTCTTTTCGTCTATGCCTCTTAGTTGCATCTTGTAATATATAATAGCTTTTGTAATATTTAAAATCCTAAAATCTCTATAGTTTATGTGCTCAGCAGCTTTCATTTAGCCTGCACACATTTTAAAGATGCAACCATTGTTCTGCAATTCCTGCTTTTCTCTGCTTTGAAATATAAAACAGATCTAGGAGAGTCAGTTTTCATAGCCCCATTGACAAAGCCATAATGAGAATAAATCCAATGTTTTCTTCTCAAAGCCTTACAAAAATGCTTTTTTTAAAACTGAATGGTTGTGAACACTTTCAAGAGGCCTTTGAATTATACTTAAAGAAAAGCTACTTATGACAGATTTAAAAAGATTCTGTTGCACGGAGAACTGTGTGCCTGCCTTATTGGCTTGCAGAACCTTTTGGGTGTTCTTTGTGCTCCCACAAAAGGTGTATTAGAAGAGTAACTTTCTGTGCTGCAGCTGATGCCCAGGGGTGGCTCAGGAGGGTACCAAATGCAGGCTGGTGTCTCTTGCAGCCATTGGAGCTTCCACCACCGTGTACGTGACCGAGGCCAACGGCAACCCCAGCGCCGACTTCGACCCCGAGAAGGACGAGGGGGAGGTTCAGTACCTGATCAAGTGGAAGGGCTGGTCATACATCCACAGCACGTGGGAGAGCGAGGAGTCCTTGCAGCAGCAGAAAGTGAAGGGCCTGAAAAAGCTGGAGAACTTCAAGAAAAAAGAGGAGGAGATCAAGCAATGGTAGGCTTCACTTCAAGCGGTGATTTGGCCTTGGGCACTTTGTGTTTAGCCTGAGGTTTGAGGAGTCGTGACTGAAAATGTTTGATTTCTTCTTACAAAGTGTGTTTCATGTGCACTCTGGTCTCTCTTTGCCTGCTGAGGAACATCCCCCCCACAGAAATGATATTTGTGGTGTGGATGGCTGGAAAATGGAGAGGACAAGGCATGAAATCCACACTATTGCCACTTCCTAGCCTTAAGAATTTGGAAGGCTGACAACCAATGAAGGGTGCACAGACTTACCTGGCCCAGGAGGTGCTGTGAGGGCTTGCAGCCTTGTTAACCCTTGTTAATTATGGGCTTCTCTGTGTGCACGTTTTTGCATCAGTTTATATCCAGCTTCCCCAGGAACTGTGAGGGGAGCTACAGTGTCTTTCCAAAGTGCTAAAGCTGGAGTAGCAGCTTCCATCTCTATTTGATTCCTGTGTTGAGATTGATTTCTTGCATCAGAATAAGGCAGCATTTAACAGGGAGACAATCTGAACATCTATGACATTTGCTTCTCAGCAATAATTTACAATTTTAGGAAATTTAAGAAACATGTCATAAAACAGTAATTTGCCCCTGTGACTTGTCTGAATGACAGAACCATATAGGAAAGTAGATTTTCTATATGCAACATCCATGAGCACTGTGACAGAAGCATTATAGTGGTTTTTTGTTTTGTTTTGAATTATTTTGCATCTAGGCTGGGCAAGGTATCACCTGAAGACGTAGAATATTTCAACTGCCAACAAGAGCTGGCTTCAGAGCTAAACAAACAATATCAAATAGTGGAGAGGGTAATAGGTAAGTGGAGCCAAGACTTTGGTAAAGGGGTGAAGTAGGAATGGGAACTTTATTCCATGTGACAGCAGAATGAGTGTGCAGCTCTCTCTTCTTCCCTGTCCTCGAGTATCCCTGAAGAAACCCCCATGGTGTTTACTGTATTTCATTGTGTGAAATTTAGGAATTTGGACAGTAGAAATCCAGTTTTACAGATTTGTATTTGTGCTTGTAAACAAGCGATAAAAATCAGGGACTGTCCTTGTCTGGAGTATGGGATGACACACTAGTTTCCAGCAGGTTGCTGAAATTGTTGCTGCTGAATTTCTTTGTCTCCAGCCCTTTGGATGCAAGATGTTTCTTTCCAAAGCAGCAGCATGGGCCTGGCTTTTGTGAGGTCCCCTTTCTGTGGTGTGGTTGAGGATGTGGTTAGGCTGCAAGGCAGCTCAGGGGTGAGATTTTCATGATTATTTGATAAAAATAAAACCAGAACTGACTGAGCACTCTGGTAATATCACAGTCATGTCAGTCAGAGGTGCCAACGCCCAGTTGCTTTGGGAATTAGCATGGAGAGCTGTGTAAGCTATTTCCAATACAATTCCTGTAAAAACGTGGGCGTGAGGCAGTGGTGGCCTGCCCTGCTCCCTCTGCTGGCTGCCAGCATTCCAACCCTCCCTTCCCTTCTCTCTCCAAACACAGCTGTGAAGACCAGCAAGTCTGCCACGGGACATTCAGATTTCCCAGGTAAAGGCACATTTTTTTTTGGTCTCTCTACACTTTTGCTATGAGCCAAGACCTGTTTTGTGGCTGCCTGGGCAGTTCAGCCTGTGAGCCATGCTTGTGGTTCAGCTGCTCAGCTACAGGTGCTGAGGTTTGGGCTTTTTTGCATATTTTACAGCAAGCAGTCGCAAAACATCCTCGAATGACCCCGAATACCTGTGCAAGTGGATGGGGCTGCCCTATGCTGAGTGCAGCTGGGAAGATGAGGCTCTGATCAGCAAGAAATTCCAGCACTGCATCGACAGCTTCAACAGCAGGAACAACTCCAAGACCATTCCCACCCGTGACTGCAAGGTTTGCTGGCTTTCCCTCCTTTGCTGGGTTCCTCCAGGCTGGGGGAAGATGCAGGCAGTGGGAACATGAAGTTTTGTCAGAATAAATGTCAGGGAACATTTTTCCCATCCTCCCACCTGCATTTGAAGGGTTGTTTGCTGTTCTTGTATAGCACTTCAAGCCGAGATGTGAAGCCCTTTGAGTTTCATTTACTCTGTGCACAGTGAGAATGTTATGTCCCCCTGGGGAGTGGGAGGCTTAATTAATCCTTGAAAAGTGCTTCCTCCTCAGAAGGAGCTGCAGCAGTTTTAATATCAGTTGGATGAAAAAACAGCACACCTGGGAAAAGAGGAAGCCTGCAAGATGCTGATACAGGGAAGGAGAGGGACAGAAATAATGGGAGAAAAACCAAAAGAGGACAAAGAAGGAAGTGGAGCTTGTTCCGACTCCTGTGTATTTTGTGCAGCTTACTACACTCCTGGGGGACTCAGAGCCCTGATCATAAACCAGAGGGCAGCAGGCAAATCACAAGAAATGCAGACACAAGCACTGGCTAGGAAAATGTGGATGGAGGTGAAGTTCTCTTCACTCAAACCAGTGAATAGATACACACTCTTTGCTGAATTCATCAATATCATTGCTGAATTTTCAGCCTTTCAGCCACTGAGAGGTCTGTCTTTCTCTTCAGTGGACTTAAGGCAGTTTTTATTTCAGGTGCTGAAGCAGAGGCCGAGGTTTGTTGCCTTGAAGAAGCAGCCCTCGTACATCGGCGGGGAGAACCTGGAGCTGCGCGATTACCAGCTGGAGGGCCTCAACTGGCTGGCTCACTCCTGGTGCAAGTATGTACACAGCCTGGCATGTTCATTCTGTGCCTTTTTTGTCCCTGAAGGACCTGGCACACCTCCCTTTCAAGTGAGGTCTTTACCGGCCCTCCTTCTGCAGCTTGGAGGATTTCAAATGTTATCATGCCCAGCTGCATTGCAGACACTGCAAGCAGGAGCTACCTAAAGCATGAACTTAAGAAACCTTGTGTGAAAACAAAAAGCATTTTCCCTGTCTGGGCCTGTTCACATGATGGATTTGGCTGAGCCTGGTACATATAAGCCCTAGATTTCCATTGACTTAATGGGAAAAAACGGTTTCTGGCTCAATGTGCTTATATGTTCATTGAAGTCTTTGAGAGATGTCCTTTTAAAATTAGGCCACTGATTCCCCTCTACCTGTTTTCCTCCAGTTTGGAGTCATCATAGTTCATTTTTGCACGTTATTGTGCCATGGTCAGTCTGGCTATCCCTGGGATCCACTTAGAAGTGTTCAAATAGCTGTTTTTGCACTGCCCCTCTCTGTCCTTGTCGTGGGTTGCTGTGAGACCCGACTAGGGGAGAGAGAAATGATTGCATCTGACTCCACCTTATCAGAAGGCTAATTAATTACTTTATTATACTATATTATTCTATACCATATAACATTACATCTAAACTGAATCTGCCAAACTCAACTCTGCACACACTGCTCTGAATGTCATGACTCTCAGCCCACAGTCCCGACACACACACACACACACACACACACACACTTGGCCCTGATAGGCCAAGGAAAAAAAACACCACCACTTTGGGCAAACAATCTCCATGTTGCATTCTACTTTTGCACAAACACAGGCACAGCAAGTGATAAGAATTGTGTTTTCTTTCTCTGAGGTTGAGAGAGCATGAATCCCAGAAATATAGAATCGTGCCTTGCTTTTCTCTGTGAAGAAAAATGTGGGGCTACAAGTAGTGGCAGAAACATGCAATCAGACAGCATTTTTGTTTGTTCTCCTCTTTTCTCAGGAACAACAGCGTGATCCTGGCTGATGAAATGGGACTGGGCAAGACCATTCAGACAATATCATTCCTGTCATACCTCTTCCATCAGCACCAGCTGTATGGCCCTTTCCTGGTGGTCGTGCCCCTGTCCACCCTCACCTCCTGGCAGAGGGAGTTTGAAGTGTGGGCACCTGAGATAAACGTGGTGGTTTACATTGGAGACCTCATGAGCAGGAACATGGTGTGTAATCAGAGAGCAAAGGGTGAGGGCTCAGGGAGAAGCTCTGGGTGCACAGCAGCAGCTCGTGTGTGATGTGTGTGACACACAGTCAGCTGGAGAGGCTGGTGGATAGTGCTGGCAGCACTGCAGGCAGCTGGAGCTGGTGTGGCTGAGTGTCTGGGTGTAACTCCTTCCTACAGGGAATTTTCTGCTTTATTTTGCCTCTTGGAGTGAGTGCAGGAGCACTGGCTTCTCTCAGAGCTGATCTGGAGTGAAATATGCAGTGAGAAGTCCAGCAGTGTAAAATGCTTGTCTTCAGTATTTGGGATTATTCAGACAATGGAACACACAAGTGTGGGGACTCCACTGGTGTCTGCAGTGAGGTGATGTGTTCATTAATGTCACAACAGCAAGTTAACTTTATTTTGTTACCTGTGCAAGTTGAACCATGTGTGCACTAAACCAAATTGTTCCTTGGGCACCTTGAGCTCATCAAATGGCACCCTTAGAACAGCAAGGGTTTGGACTTGGTTGGATTCTCTGGCTTACAGCTACACTAAAATAACAACTGTTAACTCTTTCATTTTGATAACATGTATTCAAGTTAACTTTTGTCTCCCCTCACAGATACGTGAATATGAGTGGATCCATTCTCAGTCTAAAAGATTGAAATTCAATGCACTTATCACAACATATGAGATCCTCCTGAAGGATAAGGTGAGTCATTACTCCAAGAATGCTTTTGTTTAGACTTTCTGTCATTTCCAAAGGAACAAGCCAGTTCTCAGCTAGTGGGTTTCACCTCTTCCCTATGTGGCGATGGACAACTACAGCCACTATTTGCTTTTCCTTCCCAGTAATGCAAGCAAATGTGGGAATGTGGGACACATTTTACAGTGTCTTCACTCTTGTACTGCACAATTGTGGTATTTTTTTTACATGTAAGACATCTGGCAGGATCCAGCAGTACCTGAATTTTTACCTGGTTTAATTTAGGCTTGTTAAGAGGACAAAACGTTAGACTGAACCACTGGCCACAGTGTTAACAGTATTTACATTTTTACATCTACAAGAAATCTGCTCAGGAAATATTCATCAGCCCTGTCAGTGTATCACTGAGTCCTACAAAAAACTAAAAGCTTAAAAAAAAAAAGAAAAATAATTTAAATCAAAACTCTTGGATTACCTGAACTTTTTAGGCTTGTTCATCTGCTCTCCTGTTCTTGCTCCAGTGGGACCAGTGCTACCCAGGGCCCCAAGGGCATGGAGAAAGGGGAGAATAAAGAGCTGAGGAAGGACTGTGCTTTCTGGGTAAAGCAGAGGAGGATTAGGATAGGTGTGCCTGCTGCAGGACTCTTCAGATACAGCAGAGTGTTGTACAGCATGGCTGATTTTCACCTTTTCCTTTCTGGGAAGGCACCCTGGTCCCCAAATTAGCAAGAAAATCCTGTGAGGGTGCAGCCGCAGGGACACCTTGGGCAGCCCACACTGCAGCGCTTGGAGAGAGACACATGTGCAAGGTGCTGGGGCCTGTCTGACCCAGCATCTCCTGTGTTTTTTCCTTCTCTCCCTCCAGACTGTTTTGGGAAGCATTAACTGGGCCTTTCTGGGCGTGGACGAAGCCCATCGGTTGAAAAACGACGACTCCTTGCTGTACAAAACCTTGATTGATTTCAAGTCCAACCACAGGCTGCTGATCACTGGCACCCCACTTCAGAACTCACTCAAGGAGCTCTGGTCCCTGCTGCACTTCATCATGCCAGAGAAGTGAGTCTCCTTTCAGGCCTTCCAAGAAATGTCTCTGTTCCATTCTTGTCTGTTAAGTAGGCTCAAGGGAGTGCAGAATGGCAGAAATCCCTGAATTAAACTCAGTGGTGTGACAGCAATGATAGGAGAACATTTAGTGGGGAAATCAAAGGTTAAATAACTAACATGAGGAGCATTTCTGGCAGCAAACTGAAGGGGGAAACCTGATACATGCCTTTCAAATCTGTCTGCTGTCTTCCAGGCATCTCTAAAAAGCTAAACTTGTTTGAAGCAATCATTTCAGCCATTTCTGACATTTCCAGTACGCTGTGGTTCAGGCCCCTCTGCCAACCATTTCATGGCAGCTCTGGGGGTGCTGTCTGGCTGATTGTGTGTTCACAGTGTAACAAATGTTTTGTTTCCTTTAAAGTAAAATGAGCTATGGGCATCTCTAAGGCTAAGGCAGGCACACCCCAAAGCTCACTGAAAATACGTTTGACTGCAAGAAGAGCTGTCCCCCAAATTCTTTTTGTTGGATCACAGAAAGAGTAAAGGAGAGGCTTGAGGTCTCCCAGGTGGTGGAGAGCAGATCTCCACATTTCAAAGGAGCTGTCAGAGGAAGCAACAATCCCAAAAGAGCCTTCAGAGCAGGGTAAATCAGTCCAGTTGTCAAAGCCGTGCCTGGGAGAGGCACCGTGGAAAGTTCAGAAACTGCTGCCAGGTAAATGCCAGCAGAGTAAAATAGTGGGAAACTTGGGATTTTGGGTCCTGGGAGTCAGTGTGGAGCTCAAATATAAGATGTTAGGAAGGTGTCTAAGCCCAGAGATGATCTAGCTTTGCCAGCAATCTGTTCAGTTAACCAGAGCAGAGTGAATCTGTTATCTTCCACTGTGTTTCCATTAAACCGCTGCTCTCCTGTCTTGTGGTGCAGCAGGGGTGCATCCAACAGCTGCTTTTTGGTGCCATAAGACAAGAGGCATTCTGACACCTCCCTCCTCCTCCTTTCTGTTGCCAGGTTTGAGTTCTGGGAGGATTTTGAGGAGGATCACGGGAAAGGAAGAGAGAATGGCTACCAGAGCCTTCACAAAGTGCTGGAGCCGTTCCTGCTGCGCAGAGTGAAGAAGGATGTGGAGAAATCTCTGCCAGCCAAAGTGGAGCAGATCCTCCGGGTGGAAATGTCTGCTCTGCAGAAGCAGTACTACAAGTGAGTCACTGCATGAGCTGCTGGCAGTGCCAGTGGAAATGGGCACAACTCTCTGTAGGCCTTGGCAAGCTGTTCCAGTATTCTGTGCATCACTGTGGCCTTCAGAGTGCAGTGAGACACCATCACCTGTAGTACTGGGAGCTTCCCAGCAGGAATATGAGGTAGGGGAGTTGATATCTTTCCTTCTGGAAGATGTTTGTGTAGAGTGATACAGTTCAACTGGCCAGTTTTGCAAGACAGAGGTTCTGTCTTTCCTGGGGGAGTGACAATATGCACAAAGTTGAGATGCTGTTCAGTATTAAACAGTGATAATATCAATAGGAAGGTCAGGTCAGGTCAGGGTTTTTAGAGAGGAAAGAGCATCCTGTAAGAGAAGTGAGAAGAAATGGAGGCAGGGAAGTAGACTGATGCCTGAATGAGCTGTTCCTGAAGGTTTTGTTCCTCCAAGGCTCTGCTCTGCACTGAGTAATGGTCCTGACATTCATTTTCCTGCCTGCAGGTGGATTTTGACAAGAAACTACAAAGCTCTTTCAAAGGGAACAAGGGGAAGCACGTCTGGTTTCCTGAATATTGTGATGGAATTGAAAAAGTGCTGTAACCATTGCTACCTTATCAAACCTCCTGAGGAAAATGAGAGAGAGAATGGCCTTGAGACCCTGCAGGTGAGTGGTGTCCTTGGTCACCACCTTTTCTCCCTAAATTTCATTCTTTTGTCCTCCCAACAAAATAATATCTGGTGAAGCTTTATCTTCTGTGACTTCTTCTTCAAAAATAGTTCTCACAGCTAAGCCATTTGAACCCCCAGCCCTCCACTTCTACTGGAGGCAACATTTTATGGCCTTCTAGAGCAGGAGCTGTGGGCAGTGTAGGATCTGACTTGTGTGATTCATTGTGAGTGTGGGCTCTGCTGTGTAAATCCAGATGATTAGATTAGAGATGTACAAGAGATGAATGACCCCAAAAGGAGCAGGTCTGTGCAGGTCTCTGTGTGATGTACATAAGAGTAAGATTGGAAATGATGGTTATTTCCTCAGTCTTTGATCAGGAGCAGTGGAAAGCTGATTCTCTTGGACAAGCTGCTGACCAGGCTGCGGGAGAGAGGCAACAGAGTGCTGATCTTCTCCCAGATGGTGAGGATGCTGGACATCTTGGCAGAGTACCTGACTATCAAACACTACCCTTTTCAGGTGAGAAACATCAGCATGGAAAACAGTGGGATCCCCTTGAAAGTGTGGGCAAAAGTGGAGGGAGCTTGAGCAGTGGGAGTCACTGAGTTCCCCAGAGGCTGGTGGCTGGGATTACAAGTGGCACTTACTGGAAGGAACTGGGATGTCCCTTCCTTTCAGTGTGGCCCCATCTCTGCAAAACTCCTCTGACAGGCCCTGTTTTGGCTGTGTCATGTGATAAACCCCGAGGACAGTGAGCACAGAGAGCCTGGCTGGCAGCCTGTAACGGGAGCCGCGGTGTCACCCGCCCTGTGCCTGCTCCCCGAGCATCCCCCAGCCCTTGTGACACAGCACAGTTATTTTTAATTGGTGGCTATTTTTAACAATTAAACACTGCAGGCAGCACAGGGGGCTGCAGGGCTGGCAGCACTCGGGTGCAGCAGTGCCTCAGGGCTCCTTTACCTTCTTTCTTTGATCACTTTTGTTGATTTTTGCAGCGCTTGGACGGCTCGATCAAGGGGGAGATCCGAAAGCAGGCGCTGGATCACTTCAACGCCGACGGCTCCGAGGTACCACAGGCTGGGCAGAGGGTTTGTGGCTGAGCCACAGCTTGTCACTGACACCAGGGGGTTAGTTCAGAACAGTTCTTTTCACAGGAGCCCGGGTACTTTTAAAGACATGGATATGGCAGGTTTTGCAGCCAGCCATATTGCTTGAAATCTCTCACATCCAAGAAGCAGGGCGGCAAGTCACGTTTCCAGAAAGTTCTGAAGAGGCTGGGAAGAGCCAAAATTTAGTAATTCTCTCCCTGTTGGTCTGGAGAATGAGATGGTTGCCGAGTGATTCCAGTCTGAAGCTGGTTTTGAATATGAAATGACAGAGGCAAAAGAAGGATTTTAGGTGTTGGCAGGCACTGGAGTCCAGTGCTGGAGGTGAAAGTCTCCAGTGTAATAGGAGAGGGCATCTGAAACCTCTCATCTGGGCTTGCTGACTCACAGTGACTGGTGCAAGACACTTGTGTCAGTCAGCCCAGCTGTGAGAAATACCTTTCCTCACTCCAGGAGCCTGGGCTGGAGCGGAATTCTTGGCTCACACAGGGATTGTGAGAGATCATGGTTGTGGGAAAGTTAACAAAAGGAAGTGTGAGGGGGAAAGAGAAAGAAAGCCATAGAACCTGCCCTTTTCCCTGTCTTGAGGACATCTATGGGGGCTCAGGCATCTTGGCTCTAAAATGGCACAGTCTGTTCATTGCTGATCTCACTCCTAACAGGATTCAGGCAGCAAAAGTCAAGTTTGCCTGCTGCCTTTGTAGGAGCCTGGTGAGCAATGGGGTCTGACCTTCAGAAGTGACAACAAGGCACCCCTGCCTTGAGCTGCTTGTGTTGCTCTCCCATATTGATTCATCCCTTCAACTGGGCCAGCACTGCCTCACCCTGGGTCTGGGCTTAAAGACTGGTGCTGCTCAGCCTGTGTGAACAGGAAAGGGAAGGAAATATGGGAAGGAAATCCTTTTTCTGCTTTAAGAAGCATGAGTGCAACAGAGCCTTCCCTTTTACAGCTTTTGAGTCACCACTGCTATTTTATGCCCACAGTTACAAGCTGGTTAACTCACGGATGTTTTTATTTTTTCCTTCCCAGGACTTCTGTTTCTTGTTGTCAACAAGAGCTGGAGGGTTGGGAATTAATTTGGCCTCTGCTGATACTGTTGTTATCTTTGACTCGGACTGGAACCCCCAAAATGATCTTCAGGCTCAGGCCCGAGCCCATCGGATTGGACAAAAGAAGCAGGTCAGGAGAGCTGCCTGGGTTATTTCACTGTGGCCTCAGTGTGTGCCCCTAAACATCCTCTCACCTCACCAAAGCTTCCGAAAACATGGGCTTTTTGTCCCAGTCCTTGCTCCAGAGAGTGCTGCCCAAGGGAATCTCATTTAAAAAGTAGGAGACAAAAAGCAGCCCAGATTTGCCAGGTGCCAAGTCTTTCTCTTGGTTTTGGGCATACCCAGAACCCAGCCCATGGCATTGCACTTCTCAGCCTAGTCCTAGTGGACTCTGTTCTTTCTTGCCCTGAAAAACTTAAAAAGTAGAACATCCACCTTTTCCAGGGGTTATTAGATATGTGAAAAGCTAGTTTGGTGCTAGTTTGAATTTAGAGCGATTGTTTCAGAAGATTTTTGCTTTGTGCTTTGGCACACCACAGGATCTGTGTTAATTATCCTTATTTTAACTGGATACAGAGAGAATGTGTTTGTTTTTCTTCTGAAAAAGCACATCTGTACATGAAGAGACAATGTCAGCAGCCCAGTGAAAACAGCTGAGGGATGCATTGCTGTATCAGCAGAGCCTGTGCAGGAAATAGCTGTGGTCTCTTTTTGCCTCTCAGGTGAACATTTACCGCCTGGTCACCAAGGGGACAGTGGAGGAGGAGATCATTGAGAGAGCCAAGAAGAAAATGGTGCTGGATCATTTGGTTATCCAGCGTATGGACACCACTGGCAGGACTGTTCTGGACAACAACTCTGGGAGATCCAAGTACGTGGCTGTGTCAGGAGGCAGAAATGTCTGGAACACGTGGCATAACCAGCCTCCCCTGCTGGCATTTCCCAGTATTTATTTGATAGGGTACAGGGCAGAAGGCTAATGAATCATGGCAGCTTCCACTGATTTGGCTTCTGCAGCCATTTATTTGGATACATAGGATAAAGATGAACAGAAATTTAAAATTAGTTTTAGGGCACGACTTGTTTTTGCTTCTTTCTCTCACCCAGAGATCATCCTGGTTTGAGGGAACCTGGCTGTGGAGCAGCTGCATTTTGGCAGTGACCTCAGATTCTCTTCATTTCCCCCAGCAGATGGAGGTGGTTCCCATTGCAGTCTTTGTGCTGGAGCAGGAAAGAGAATAATAACAAAGCTTTTTATGGTGCTGGGTAGAAAACTTACTCCTTGCTTCAATTGGGAAAAACTTTGGTATGGTTTTGTGCTGTAGCAGTTCTGACTGAACAGCTCAAAACATCTTTTCCTTCTTCTCCTCTTGCAGCTCAAATCCTTTCAACAAAGAGGAGCTGACAGCTATTTTGAAGTTTGGAGCTGAAGATCTTTTCAAGGAACTGGAAGGGGAAGAGTCAGAGCCTCAGGTAGTTTGAAATTGAAATCACATAGCAGTTTGTAGTGCTCTCCAGGTCTGCAAGAAGGACTCTGTGTGGTTGCTCCTGCTTTGTTCTTGACTTGTGCACGAGAGCAAGTTGGTGAATAGGACATGTGGGAGTCTGGAGAAGCTGGAAGCAGAGTCTGGGATTGTGGGATCAGGGATGAGGAGAGCCTTGTTGTTGGGGATTAAATGGTAATGGTCACCCAGGGAGTCCCTTGCCTTCTGGGGATCATTAGCTAGTGACAGCACAGCCTGCTGAAGGCTCCTCTCCCTGCCTCTTCTGAGCACTTGCTCAGCACCTTTTTTGGTGGTTCTGAGCGAGGCAGGAGTCAGCACAGTGCAGTGAACAGGTCGCTCTCTCCTGCCTGAGTGCAGCATTGCTTGACAGTTTAGCATGGAGTGTTTTGACCAGTTCTCTAAATGGCCCAAGCAGCAGAGCTTCTCCCCAGGGAGACAGTCTACAGTTCATACATCTCACTGCCTGGAAATTTTCCCCACAAATTTTCCAGCCTTGATAGTCCTTTCCTTCTGTTGTCACCTTATTTGTACTTCACTGTCCCACTTGAGACAGTTCATCCCTGCCCTCTGGGATGACACCCTGCAGATATTTGCACTTTATTTAGCTCATATCAGCACACAAGCCTGTTCTCAAAGCCTCTTACATCCTGCTGTGCCTGGCACCCTCTGCTTTATCCCTCCTTCTCCCTGACTGGCAGGAGATGGACATTGACGAGATTCTGCGTCTGGCTGAAACGCGGGAGAATGAGGTGTCCACCAGTGCCACCGATGAGCTGCTCTCACAGTTCAAGGTATGGACACCCCCAGGCTCTGTGCTGGGATGTGGGAATATGGCTCCCCACACCCTGAGGTCAGGAACAGGCAGGAACACCTCGCAGAGATCTCAGAATCACAGAATGGTTTGGGTTGGAAGGGAACTTAGAGATCATCCAGTTCCAACCCCCCCCTGAGGTAGGTATTAATTTAATTTCAGGAAAGTGGTTTTGAAGGCTGTGAATAAAATGCAGAATTTACCAAATTTGGAAACAAACCCAATAATTTACAAATACTCAGCAGTACTCCTTAAACTGCACGTACTTCCTCAAAAGCTGTTAGTCCAAAGAAGGGCAAGGAGCCAGGAATGTAGTGGCATAGGGATCAATTATAGAGTAGTTATGGATGTGTTGGCAGAATTCCTGTGGAGAAAGAGTTGAGGCTTAGCAGACAGCTCTGGGGTGTTCCTGCCAGGAGAGGGAATTGCTAAAACTTCTCCTTTGCTTTTAAAAGGTCGCCAACTTTGCAACCATGGAGGAGGAAGAGACAGAGCTGGATGAGCGGTCCCAGAAGGACTGGGATGATATCATTCCAGAAGAGCAGAGGAAAAAGGTGGAGGAGGAAGAAAGGCAGAAAGAATTGGAGGAAATCTACATGCTGCCTCGAATCCGGAGCTCAACGAAAAAGGTACAGCCCATCTTGAGGGGATGAGAGGCTGGAGGAGAGAGCTGCCAAAGAGAATGCTCAGGGGAAGCCTCCCTGCCATCTCAGCATCTTTCCCTCCTCCAAAGTTGGTTGGAATAAAGCACAGAGGTAGCACAGTGATCTCTTGTTGGCACTGTGCATTGCACCAATGGTTTGGGATGCAGCCTGAGGGCCCAGACTGGACTTGGTGTAGCTTATCTCACCTTAGCAGACAAAATCAAAATAATCTGTAGTGACCACAGAGCAAAGTACCCAATTGTATTGGATTTTGCTGCAGATTTTGCCATTTTCTGGCTCTTTTCCTTGGGCTCTCTAGCTTCCTGAGTGGCTCTTGCCTAAGTCTGGATCCTGAGGACCAAAAGAGATGGTGTCTTCCCAAGTTCTTCTTTATGTAATGGGATCTACCCCAGTCCAAAAAAAAAAGCTGACTGTGCAAGGATGCTCTGCTGGGACATGGGACTTTAAGGGGTTAGAACTGTTCTATGGCGTGAGCTGGGGAAAAACATTGATGTGAAAAACACAGAGAAGGATAATTCATGTTGGATGAATCCAGATTAATTTCTGAGGTGTCCTGGTTTTCAAAATAGTCTGAGGGACTGTGGCACAAACCCATGGAAATCAATATTTTCACATCTCTTAGTAGATCAAAATGCAAAAAAAAAAAAAAAGTATATCAAATTGTGAAACTGGTGGCTGTAAAAGGAGGATGACCACCACAGCCTGAGCCAGCTGGGAACTGCAAGGGTGTGCAGCCTCTCTGGACTGGCCACATGGGCTCCTGCATCTTCAGGAACGGATGCTCAGGTGGTTTACAGTCCATTAAATAGTGCCAGTGCACTGAGGACAGAAAAGGTTGTCAGCTGATTAAATGAGAAGTTGTTAAAAGTGTCCTGCTGTTTCTCTGGTACCTGCAGGCTCAGACAAATGACAGTGAATCAGATGCAGAGACCAAGAGAAGGCTTCAGAGATCGTCTGGGTCAGAAAGCGAGACTGACGACACCGACGACGAGAAGAGACCCAAGCGCCGGGGACGCCCTCGGAGCGTCAGAAAAGACACTGTGGAAGGATTTACTGATGCTGAAATCAGGAGGTCAGTGCTGGGCACAGGGGACAGTTCAGAAGACAAATATAGAAATCCCATGCAGGTGGGGAAAATCCCAGATTAATCCAGGATGTGTTCACCTGTAAGCACGTCAGTGGTTAGGCAGAGCTGGTTCACTGGCACAGCTTCTGCACCTTTATATAGCTCAGCTTGATCCCAGTTGATCACCTTAACATTCAGGTCAGTGTAGAATGGACTGGATTGTCTTTAGTCAGGCTACAGTGAAGCTGGTGCCTTCCTAAAATTAATCCACTCTGTAACTGCCCTTAGTGGGCCAAGTGGATGGAGCTAATGCTGTATAACATGTGAGGTCTTAGGTGCCATGAGCTGCAGAGCTGGAGAAGCCAAGGGCTCTGGCCTTCCTGACATTTTTCTGGCAGTCATCCTGCTGATTTAAGCTCTCAGTGAAAGGCAGGCTCTGGCAAAATGACCTCATGAGAAGCACTGGTCCTGTTAATCTGAATGTGTCAGTCTCTGATGTCAGCTGGAGACTGCATTTCAGAGCATTGTTTTCTTCTCCTATCTTCTAATTCTTGAGTCTTTCCCAGAGATCTTTGTCTTACAGCTCTACCCAGATGTTCAGCCAAAGATGGAAGAGAGGGAGTTATGAGTTTTCCTTAACTCTCTATCTCTGAGCTGGTGTATTTTAAAGCAGGAGATAACAGAGTTTTTGGGCTCTGATAGCTGCCCCATAACCATCTTGAAACCATGGAGCAGGAGGACATGTTATAATATGCAATATAACAGCCATTTAGGTTATTGTGATGTAGCAGAAAGGGGCTGAAAGAATACAAAATGAAAATAAGAAGGCAGAAAATTAATTAATTTTAAAAATAACCTGTAGTTGTTGCCATTGTGTCTACTCCCAGCTCAAGGCAATGTTTGATTGCAGCAACTCTTGCTCTAAAGATGTGTTAGCCACAGCAGGGATTTTCACAATAAAAATAAGACATGAAAATAAATAGCAAACCTCATCTGCAAACCTCTATGATGGATTGAACCACATTTGGCTCTTCTGTGATGATCTTCTGTGATGGGTTGCTACATTTACAGCCCAAGCTTTAAAATTACTAATGACATTGATTTAATGCCTCTTTTCTTCCTGGAAAAATGAAGTTAATAATTACCAACATGGTGTGAGCCAATGCTTTCTTCTATTTTGTTTTTTGCCCTATAGTAACCACTCTCTTTTTTTTTTTTACCCCTCATCTGTCAAACACTCAACATTCATGACAATGTTGTGTTCTTCCTCAGCCAAGGTCACAAAACTCTTTGTGGGGGCCAATGGATGAGGCTTCCCAGTGCTGAGGGATGCTGAGCTGATCAGTGGGGAATGCAAGGGTGATAACGTGACAGGCTGTAATTAATATATTCAAGCATATTTCTGATGTTGGACCTACTTTTTATGGCAGCTAGTTTAGTTTTTTTAATTTTTTTTTTCCTCCTTAGGTTTATCAAGGCTTACAAGAAGTTTGGATTGCCTCTTGAAAGGTGAGTCCCAGCCTGGCCCTGCTCCAGAGGGGAGCCATGGAGGCACATTGTACTCCTGAGCACTCCAGGCACACATTGCTCTGGGTGTTTGACACAACCTGCACTGACAGCACAAGCCTTGCTGTCCTGCCACAGACCCCAAGCTCTGCTGCGCACTCCCTGGTGCCTCTGTTGATGGGCACTGATGAATGCTGGCTGAAAACCAGCTGGAGCAGTGGTGGTGCCAGGCTGTGACACAGCAGGGTCCTGCTGGCACAGTCCTGCCCTTGGGGCATTCCCACTCTGCCCAGAGAGGAGAGGGAGCAGCTGTCAGAACAACAAATGCTACCCAAAACACTTGCCAAGCTTCTCTATGCACGTTAGCCTCAGGACTGGATTTGGAGCATCTTTCCATGCTCTGTCCCTCCTGAAGGGAAACAAAGAGAGGCATCATCCTTAAACATGGATCTGCAGGGCCCTGGCTCTGGAAAGGTCTCAGGGCTGAGGCAGAGTTCCCTGAATGTATTATAGGAGAACTTCAGTGCCTTTTTAGCTGGGTTCTGCTCTCCTGGTATGAAATGCAAGGCTTGCATGTGAGTCTTGATGTTACTGACTTCAGGCAGGCAAAAGGGACAGCAGATGGCAGCTTTGGACCATCAAATGGAGTTAATGTGGACCTGGAAAAGCCTGAGGGAGTACTGGACAGTCACAGAGGGTCCCTGTTGTCCCCAGGAGAGACAGTTCTCACCTTTGCTTTGGTACTAAAAAATCCAGAGGATTGGATCAGTTTTTCTCCATCTGCACTGCAGCTGTTAGACAAAAAAAAAAAAAGACAACACCTGGGTTGTTTCCTGCACGAACTCAACTTGTGCATGTTTTATGCATTCACATGTGTACAGCACTGAGCTGTGAAACAATGGAATAGGAAATGATTGAGAGAAGAGCTGCTGTATCACACACAAAACTGTCCCTGTTCCCCAGGCTGGAGTGCATTGCCCGGGATGCTGAGCTGGTGGACAAGTCTGTGGCTGACCTGAAGCGTTTAGGGGAGCTCATCCACAACAGCTGTGTGTCAGCAATGCAGGAATATGAGGAGCAGCTGAAGGAAAATCCAGCAGAAGGTAGGCAAGGGGGTTGTTAGGGTGCTGCTGTTAGGGTGGTTTTGGGAGTGTTCCATGGAGCTTGTGAGGAAACCATTCCAGTGCTGGACAGGGAGGCCACATTGTGAAGCAATGAACAAGAACACACTTAAACCACCCCATCTCTGCTAGGCAGCTCTCACCCTCAGAGAGGAGCCCCTGAGCTTTCTGTTCAGCCTGGAAGTGCCTCTTGGGTCTGTCAGCTTCTGCTGGACATGAGTTTTTGTGAGGAGAGGCTGCAGTGACCAGTTCATTGAATGCTGGGCCACAAAGCAAAGCAGATCTTATTTTAACTGGAAATCAAACTGGTGCTGTGTACTCCACAGTAAAGCTGGGTCCACAGCAATTCCCAGAGCTGGAATCACCACCCACTCTCTGTCTGGCTGCTCTTTGCTGTTTGTTTGGACATACAGAGTCAGGGATAGATTTCCTGCTGGGTCTCTGCCTGTTGCAGCTGACCAAGACTGCAGAATCAACAGCTACAGTGTACTTAGAAGTATTTTTAAGAAAATGGTACTGGGAGGTGTTTAAATTGCAGATCTAAGCGAGTTAGTGGAAGAAAACTTATATTTTGGGCCTTATATTTAAATAAGAGGTTGCAGGCAAGGTCTTGATCGCTGTCTGTGAAGCCATTTTACAGAGACACTTCCTTCTGTAAGCCTTCCCTTAATTAATGCTGTGTTTTATTGCTGAGCAGGGAAAGGACCTGGAAAGAGACGAGGTCCTACCATCAAGATTTCTGGTGTCCAAGTCAATGTGAAATCCATCATCCAGCACGAAGAGGAGTTTGAAATGCTGCACAAGTCCATTCCCTCGGACCCAGAGGAAAGGAAGAAGTGAGTTTGGCTAAGTAGGCAATGCAGAAAGAGGCTCAGGGAATTTGGATTTTGTAGTGGGAAGAGAATAGCCTGGATGTGTGGATTTGCTTTGTCCTCCACAGCATTAAAAGCAGCTCGTGTTTGAAATGTCTTTAGGTACCGCCTGACGTGCCGTGTCAAAGCTGCTCATTTTGATGTAGACTGGGGAGTGGAGGAGGATTCTCGCTTGTTAGTGGGAATTTACGAGCATGGGTATGGAAACTGGGAGCTGATTAAAACAGACCCGGAGCTGAAGTTGTCTGATAAGGTAGGTGGCTTTGCTTGCTGCTTCCATTGGGTCCATTGCAGTGCTCGTAGCAAACACGCCTCGTGTATTCCAGAAACAGATGTTTGTGTTTGTAACTACTCCAAAAACCATGATCAATGATAATGAGGAGAACAGTGGCCTTCATGGAATGTTGCATGCTGGATGGAAAGCAGAGTTGTGTCGTTTGGTGGGCAGTACCAGGTGAACCACACTGAACTGATGCAGGCAGAAAGTGGCGGTGCTGACATGTGTGGTTCCATGCACAGGGTGGAAGAGGCTGTGTGACTTGATGTTTCCTTGAGCATCTCACAAGAAGCTGAGTGTGAATTTCTGAGTGGAAATAATTTTTCACAGATTTGACACTGCTTATGTGAAGGCTGGTCCATGTTAGCTTCGAGGGTATGGTTACACGACTGGGAATGGCAGCACAGCCAGCTGGAAAGCCTCCATCTAGTTCCTCTGTTCCTCAGTCATCCCCACAAGAACAGTTTACAGGCACCATGTTGAAATGATCTGGGTTAAAAATAATCCACCATCCGTTGTGTCAGTGTGGTGGAAAGAGTGTGGAAACTGCAGCACAGCGCTGAGGAGCACTGGGAGTCTCCACATCAGCTTTGCTGCCAGCCTGCAGCATTCCCCTGACATCCCTGCTGGTGCTTTTAGCAAAGATCAGGCTCTGCCTGAGAGCTCTCCATGTGTGGAGCTCCGGAAGGCATTTTGCAATGGAAACAGCTGCCTGAAACACGCCACCCATTTTCCAGTGAAGTATGAAGTAAACCTAGCTGGCAAGCTGAGCTATTTCCTCCACAAAGTGTCACCTTTCAGCCTTGTTTTCCACTAAAAATTGTGCATCTGTGCCCCTGCTGTAGCAATGTCTCAGGTTACCAGAGTGACTGGGCTGCTGTGACCAAGCTGCCACAAACAAATCTGAGGTGTCAAGGCGAGTGGACTCAGTTTTGCAACTCAAAGTCCCAAATATAGCTTGTAAAGGGTTTTTTTCCTTCAAGAGAACTTAGCAAGCTTGCAAGGCTGAGCAAGCCTTGGTATCCTTTAACTTGTGCAGGATTCCAAGGGGAGGGATGCTTGCTTGCTAGGAGCTTTGCCTTTGGCCAAACAGGGACAGGGGAAAGGAAGGCTTGAGCCTTCTTGTTCCCCCAGAAGGTGCAGCATCTTCTGCCCTTTGCTGGGCCTGGAAGGGCTGCTGCTAATGTGTAAATCTTTTGTCAAGCTTTGTGCCTACAGGTATATATATATTTTTTTTTTTCTTTTTCTGCTTTATCAAAGATCCTACCAGTTGAGACAGATAAGAAACCTCAGGGAAAACAGCTCCAGACCCGAGTTGATTATCTACTGAAACTGCTGAAAAAAGATCTGGACAAGAAAGAAAACATGAAAGATGGGGAAGAGGTGAGATGTGGCTGCTTGATTGTGAGGGTTTCAGGGGGAGTGGTTGGCTGATGGCAGGAGACACCCTATGTTCCCAGGTCAGCAGATATCATTTCTATGAAGGAATATGGACTTATTATCTGATTACATTGTGATAATTCTCATTTAAATGATAATTAATAAGGGGCAGGTTATTACTGCTCTTACTGAAGGATTTGGGCTCATCAGGATTCCTGCCAGCCTGCAGGACCTGCAGCTGTTTGCACAATGTTCAGGAGATGGGAATGGTCCTCAGGAAGTAGCTGTAGCTATTTGCTTTCCCTGACTTGTTCTGTTTTTACCAGGGCAAGCTAAAGAAGAGGAAACCACGAGTGAAGAAAGAGAACAAGGCTCCCAAAGTCAAAGATGAGCATGGGAATGAACTCTCCTCTCCTCGGCACTCCGACAACCAGTCAGAAGAGGGTGAAGTCAAGGTGGGTCAGCCTTGGTGAGAAGGGGCTTTTCCAGGTTTCCTTGGGCTCTGCTGTTACTGCCCCACCTCACCTTGGGAAATATTCCCAGCAAAGCCCCCAGAGTCAGAGGCACTAAGATTGAGTTCCCACAGGATTGGCAAACTCACAAAACCACCCATACAGCTATTGGTGTGAAAGAAGGACCTATCCCACCTATTCTTTTAGCTCAGTGCTTTAAGGGATTTGGGGCATCCCAGAATGGCCACAAACATCCACACATTGACTCAGGGGAAAGGTTGTCTCAGGACAAAGCCTGTTGCCCTTATAAAGGAGAGAAAGAAGAATTGTTTCCCTCTCCTTTTGGGCACGTCAGCCCGTGGTGAAGCTGGAGTTTACCAAGGTCATGCTGTTGCTTAGAAAATGTTCAGACTTTGAGTGGTTTGGCTTGCAGTCTGAGGCTTTTTGTTCGTGTGCCGATCAGTATCTACCTCAGGGGCTGATCGTTCTGGAGTGCAGCTGGCACAGGAGAGCAGGGCTGCTCTGCAGCTTGCCAGCTTGTCACAGAGTGGGGCTGCTCTGGTTTTCATACCCTTTTGTCACCTTTGGGGGGATGGCAGCTGCTTGAGCAGGGCCCGATGTCTGCTTAAAGAGGTGTGAGGGTAAATCTGGGTGGACCTCAAAAGTTGCCTGTGTTTTAAGGATGTTTTATGGAAGAAAATGTACATGAGGTGAGGGACTCCAACTTTGTGCTATGACTGATATTCTAGGAGGATGGCTTGGACAAGAGCCCAGTGAAAAAGAAACAGAAGAAGAAAGAGAACAAAGAGAACAAGGAAAAACAGACATCGTCTAAGAAAGAAAAGGAAAGCGATAAAGAGAAAAAGAAGACAAAAGACAAGAAAGAGAAGGTATGTGGTACTTACAGGAGCAGCATGATAGGGAAGACCATGAGCAGGACAAACTGTGAGACTTTGGATTAATTAAAGGCCCTGTGTGAAGAGACATCAGTGTAGCACCATGGGGTGAGGGGGTATCCCTTTTTCAGCCCTTCTGAATGGCCATAAAAAGTAGAAAAGGCAATACGTCCTAAAGCTTCATGGAATGTGACCAAAACAGAAGAGATTTTTGTCAGGCTGCCTTTAAAGTACAGCTGTCCCTGTGACATGGGTATGGCCACAGAGCTGATGCTAAGGAAAGAGCCTGGAGCACTCAGATCAAAGTTCTGTCCAGCTGTGATTTATCACAGGGTTGGCAGGTCCTTGTCTGTATTCCCCTTTAATTTAAACTCACCCAAATGACCCAAGTGTCCACACCATCAAGACTGTAAGTTGTCATTGTCACTGTTCAGGAATCAACAGAATGAGTATTTCAACATCACTGGTATGCTGGAGACTCAAATGTCTCTTGAATTTTGGGTACAACTGCCCTGAGGCTTGGTGCAAATTGGAAGGGGGATAAAAGCTTCCATAATAATGACCTGAAGTACCTGTCCAAGGAACAGGTATGTACTACATGCCCAGTGTGTTTTGACACTGAGGTCATAAGTGCAAACCAAGAAGTTTTGTTGCCTATGTAGGGGAAAGTTTGCTTTCCAGAGATTTTTGGTGTGGCTTTGACTGCAAGTAAGTAATATAGTTAAAAATGTACATGATCAGGCCATGATTTGAGAACTAGTGATATCACATAAAATTGCAGATGCTTGTAGATATGAGACTACCCTGAGCTCTGTCCTTTGCAGGGGAGAGATACTCTTTATTTTAACCTCTCTTCCAAGTCTTCAACATTGGTTTCTCCCCATGAGTGTGAATATCGTATTCATGTCCAAACTCTTGGCTCTGACTTCTCCCTGCTCCCTCATGGATGACATAAAGCTAAACAGAGCCATTGCAGCTCAACAGTTGGAGATTTTGGGAGGAAAGTTGTAGGAACAGTGCCCAGGTTTAGCAAGTGCCAGTAACAACAGTGTGGAGGTTGTTAGCTGGGTCACTGGGGATCCTCCATCCTGGCTCATCGTGTGATGTGTGTAATTTGTCCTTGTAAAGCCTAAAGGTGGCGAGGCCAAATCTGGAAGTAAAGGGAAGAGATCACAGGGTCCTGTCCACATCACTGCAGGGAGTGAGCCAATCCCCATTGGAGAAGATGAGGATGATGATCTGGACCAAGAAACATTCAGCATAGTGAGTATTTTCCTTGGGAAATGGGAGGGCAGTGCTGAGAGCCCAGCGAAGTTACAGAACACCCTGTAGCCTTACATTCCCTCTCTTGTAGAAGCCAAGGAGCCACTGAAGCTCTTTCAGGCAAGGAAATGCAGGGGAGTTTTGAGGGTGACCTTGTTGGAGGTGCAGAGCTGTGTAAATGCTCTCCCAGCAAACATGCCCACAAGGCTCATTGTAAAAATTGCCTTTTAGTCAAAGTTGTCATGGCAGATTCTCCTTGGCTGAAATATCACTTCTTAAAAGCAGTTCTCTCAATGCAATTTGAGAGAATTCTGTATTTGCTGCAGGTCCTGTGGGGTTTTTTGTCTTTAACTTTGCTTCTGTGATGCACAAAAGATCCAGGCAAGCAGTCAAAAACCCTGTCTGATTCCTTATCTCTGCGTGGTGTTGATGTGCCCAGGCCGAAAAACACGGTGCTTTCGTTTCGTGTCTGCTAGTTTTGGTAAAAGCAAGCATTAAAGTGACCAAAGATGGGATTGGACAGGATTGAATTCAGCAGTCTTTCAGCTGGAGTGGCTGGTTCAGTGTGTGGAGGCTTGGATACACTTCCCTGCCTGCCATGGGATCTGTGCAGGCGCAGACCATGTGTGGTTACTGCTTGCAAAGCAAATTGTTCCCTCCTAAAAGGCAGGGGCAGTGGAGGTGGGGAAAATCTTGTCTTTTACTGATGATTGTCTGCAGCTTGTCTAACAATTTGCTATTTTATAGCTGATTTCTCCTTGCCTAATGGCCAGACAAAGCTAAACGAGCTTCTTTTCGATTAACGGGGCAATGATGTAGAGCCCTCCACCAAATTAATCACTTTCTCCTCTCTGTTGTTCTTTCAAGTGCAAGGAAAGGATGAGACCAGTCAAAAAAGCACTGAAGCAACTTGATAAGCCTGATAAGGGACTGACAGTCCAAGAACAGCTGGAGCACACACGCAACTGCCTCCTGAAAATCGGTGATCGCATCTCTGAGTGCCTTAAAGCCTACACTGACCAGGACCACATCAAGCTGTGGAGAAGGTGAGGGATCATTTTGTTTTCCTTAGCTGGTCTAGGATATTTTGAAATGGTAGTCAGAGGCTTCTGTTTTTTTTGTGGATGGATGTGCCATTGGCCTCTTACTTAACCTGCGAAATCTTGTGTTTTCTGGTCCACTCAGAATCACAGAATCATGGAATGGATTGTGTTGGGAGGGACCTTAAAAATCACCCAGTTCAAACCCCCTGCCATGGGCGGGGACACAGGTCACTAGACCAGGTTGCTCAGAGCTCCATTCAGCCTGAACCTTGAACACTTCCAGGGATGGTCTTCCATCACCAGTCCCAGGCAAATGTTTTCTCTTCAAGTTGTCCTGGTTTCATTAAAATTTATTTCAAAGCTAAATCACACAAACCACTCCAAACCTCTTTATTTTACTTTGAAGAATGTGGTTCCAGCCCTCCTGATCATCCTGTTCTGAGCTGAGACTGTTTTCCAGAAAGGGTAGAAGGAATTTGATGTTGGTTTGGAAGTCATTGGCAGTTAAACTGCTGCTTGTAGCACTTAACAGAAAACGTTCATGTCCTTCTAGGAACCTATGGATATTTGTGTCAAAATTCACAGAATTTGATGCCAGAAAACTACACAAACTCTACAAGATGGCTCATAAGAAAAGATCACAGGAAGAGGAGGTGAGACCTGAAGTGCTTTCCCTTTGATTTCTGTCCTTAAAAGTTGCTGCACTGGAAGTACCAATTCTTTCTGCCTCTTACTGTGGGTGTTCTTTGTTGTTGGCACTGTGATTTGCTCAACATCTAAACAGTCTGATTGCATTTGCCTTCTTTTTCATGTGGCATTTCTGGTCACTTTGTCCTGGTGTCCTGACCAAGCAAAAGCATTGTTTGGTGTGGCATGTGATGTTCAGTTGCCCTGTGGAGTGAAAAGCCTGGGCGTGCTGCCCTGCAGAGATCAGGTGTAGAAGCAGAGCTGCCAAACTGTGCCTGTCCTCCACCACGTTTGTGCCGTTCTTGAGCACAGAGTTGGCTCAACTCAAAGAGGCAGGAGAATCCAGAGCCTGGCAGACAAGGCCATTGCTCACAGTCCTGCTCTTCTGGTGAGAGAGCAGCTGAGCTGTATCCCTCTGTTCCACCTTGCAGGAGCAGAAGAAGAAGGAGGACATGTCCAGCATGAAGAAGCCGTTCCGCCCAGAGCCTTCCGGCTCCAGCCGTGATTCTGTGATGTCCCAGTCCCACGTGCCTCACAATCCTCACTCCCAGAAGATCCACATGCCCCCTTCCCACACCCAGCAGCAGATGCACGGCCACCCCCGGGACAACTATGGCCACCCAAACAAGAGACATTTCAGCAACACAGGTGAGCACTGGGAGGCCTGGAGAAACCTTCCCTTCTGACCTAATGCTCCTGGACACACATCCTTCTGGGTGTGGCTGCTGAGGCAGAGTGGAAATCTTCCAGGGTAGAAATCCATTTTGATTTAGGTAGAATGTACATCTTTAAGTATGTAGCTTGCTGTGTAGTCTGACTGCAAAAGCCTGGGCTCAGAGAAACTGCTTCAGTGAAGGACAGAGATAAGGGTGGGGGGAGACAGAAGGTGATAGAGAGAGACAGAGACTGCTGTGAGAGCAGCTCAACCTGATCTAGGAATTCTTTCTGATAAAGAAGAGCTAGCGGCAAATGTCACAAAAAATTCGTAAAAATGAATATGTATGAACCTATTGTGAAATTGTATGCATATGTATTTGAGAGGGGTATAAAAAGAGACCTGAAGTTCCCAGAGGTACACATGTCATTTTAGGGGAATGATTCCCACATGTGCCCAGCACTGTAATAAACGTACCGGCTTTACAACTTTCACAAAAGTTGTGGAGTTTTTTTTATCTCCGCAAAACACTGCTCAGGTTTAAAGGGGATGGGAGAGAACACGCACTGCCACTGTACTTACTGCTGGGCTAGAAAACGTGGTGATGTGGTGAGGAAAAGAATGTGAGTGAGATTTGTGAGGATGATAAAGAAATAGCGATAAAGAAATTCAAAGAATAAAATGGACCCACATTGTTTAGGGAGGAGAAAGTTAAAGGAGTGTCAATAGCTATTATTTCTTGGAGAATTCAGGGCAGTAAAACCAAATCATGACAGAGATTCAGAGGTGCTCTTTGCTCGCGGCAGACCGAGGAGACTGGCAGAGGGATCGAAAGTTCAACTACGGCGGCAACAGCAACCAGATGTGGGGCGGGGAGCGGCACCACCAGTACGAGCCGCACTGGTACAAGGACCACCACTACGGGGAGCGGCGGTCGCGCGGGGACCCCCACCGCAGCTCCGGCAACTACCGACCAAACAACCTGTCCCGCAAGAGGCCCTACGAGCAGTACAACAGCGACCGCGACCACCGCGGCCACCGCGACTACTACGACAGGTGAGCGACGGCCTGACTGGGTCTGGACGCGCAGGGGTCTGCTAAGGAAGGCAGAGCCTCCCCTGAAATGGAAAATGTAAACACCCTCCCTCCGAACTGGTGTAATTTTGAGATTAAGGCAAAGATACGGGAGCAGGAATAACAGTTTTTTGTTAGGGGAGAAAATGAAAAAAGTAAAATAAACAATGTAGTAATACAAAACAACACTGACAGGGTCAGAATATGACCCGACACCCTCTGGGTCAGGGTGTTGGCAGCAGTCCTGTGAAATGGTGGCTACAGCCCTTCTGGAGTGCCAGGTGTGGTTCTGTTGGAGCAGTGATCCTGTAGAAGGGTGTAGTCTTCCTCTGAAGGAGGGTAGTAGTACCTCCAGTGGTAGTATAGATGAGCCTGGTCTTCCTCTGGGAATCCAGTGGGAAATGGCTGCTCCCTCTGGGAATCCAGAGGGAAAAAGGCTGCCTGTGGTGTTCCAAATCTCTGATTATATCCAGGTAGGAATGCATGGCTCCTCCCCCTGGCCAGAGCTTCTCCCAATGGGATGATGTAATTTTATCAGTCATACAGTGACACTCATTGGCCATTAACAGAAGGTATTTCCCAGAGGGAGGATTGGTTGTGGAAGAGATAAAGAAAAACTAAGAAGGTAACTAAGAAGGGAACTGCTCCACAGATAGGAATAGAATGCACACACCCATTTCCAGCCTAAGACATTGCCCTCACCTCAATGGGCTTGGGGTGCTGATCTCTGTCCATTTTTCTCTGCACAGGCACCACCACGATTCCAAACGCCGGCGGTCCGAGGACTTCAGGCCTCAGAACTACCACCAGCAGGATTTCAGGCGGATGTCTGACCACAGGCCTCCCATGGGCTACCACGGCCAAGGACCCTCGGACCACTACCGGTCCTTCCACACAGACAAACTGGGCGATTACAAACAGCCCCTCCCTCCATCTCACCCTCCGGTGTCGGACCCTCGCTCGCCCCCCTCTCAGAAATCCCCCCACGATTCCAAATCACCTCTCGATCACAGGTCACCTCTGGATAGGTCATTGGAACAGAAAAACAATCCAGATTATAACTGGAACATTCGGAAAGCGTAAAGCGGCGGAGAGGGCGAAGGGCACGCCCGAGATACTGAGATGGGTGCGACGGTGGCTGCTTTCTCCAAGCCAGCAACCAGAAACTCTGAACATGCTGCTATCATCTGGCTGGGTCAAGGAGGAATTTGGGGGAGTGGGTGAAGGAAGATTTTCCCTAGTTCTTGATTCTGGTTTAGATTCCCATTTCCTTTCTCTTTTTTTACCATTGAACTGTTCTGTCATGGAACCAGCCTTGCTGCCTTGTTTGTTGTTTTGTTTTTTGTTTTCCTCAGTCCAATGGACCCAAGGGAGTTTTTCCCCAGCCAGTGTTTCCTCAGAAGGAGAAGGCAGATTGATGCTGCTTAGGATGGTGAAGAAGGCTGTGTGCCTGCTCTGACTTGATGTTATGTGACAGATGCTGCTTTAGGGTCGGGATAAACTGGTTGGGCTGGGATTTGTGTGTCACCAGCATGGGGCAATGGGAGGATATGTTCAAGGAGGGACAGGAAAGTCCCTCAGCAGCCAAACTTGGTTGAGAGAGGGACTTGATGTCCCTGCAGAATGACTCCAAAGGAGCTGGAGCCATGCTGGTGACAATTCATCACTTTCCTGGCCGTGTTACCATTTTCATGTCTTTATCCATTTCAAGAAACTGGCTCTGCTTTGATTGCTGTTGTGTCCCCTGCAACAGAAGAGGTGGGGGGATCTTCCTCCCATCTCCAGAGCTGGAACTGGCAAATCTTGACTCTGGGAGTAAGTGGGAGCTGGGAAAAAAAGGCCAACAAAAGGCTTAGTTCACTTCTAACCATCAGGAAAGAAATTGAGGTGAGAACAGTATTTCCCAGTGGACGGGGCTCAGGAGTTCATAAGAAAACTCTTCTCTTCTGTCATGGGCAGCTTGAGTGGTCCAGGAACTAACAGATGCTGGCTGGGAGGTGCAAGATCAAAAGATGGCTCTGGGGATACTGGAACTCCTAATCTTCCTGCCACTAAAGTCTCTGGTCTTTGGGAAAATCATTTCTCTCTGTGCTTCACAAAGCAGTGATCACAAACCTTTACTGTAAGTGAAAGGTAAGGGATGGTAGAGCAAAGTGAAATAGGAATATAGTGGAGTGATCACTGTTCAGGGCATGGTCACCTTCCTGCCACCTTTCCAGCAGTCAGCAGTGACTCTGAATTGCTAAAAGTACCTGCAATTACAGACCTTTTGTTTGTCTAAATTGGAAATGAACCTGAGGACTTAGCACCTCAGTGAGCAGGGACAGAATGAGGAATTCAGGACTGATCTGTAAAGATCCTTGGAGCAAATGTCTTAGAGCCTAGCATGGCAGAGGAAAAAGAGGAATATGCAGCCCAGCTCAGTGAACTTCAGGGCAAACACTCCAAGTATTCAAACCACAGTATTTGATGCAAACCAGCATCCAGCATGGACACTGGTGTGTTGAGGGGTTGGTTGTGCACATCCTGCTGGCCAGAAGCACCTTGGGTGATTATTTTTCAGGTTGGAGTTCCCTGGAGACCACAAAGGCTTCCTTGAGCATGGTGTCTGGGGCTGCATCACCACCCAGAGCTCAGTATTAAAGACCAGGCTGTTCCAGACTCCTGTTTGGCAGGGCACAGAAGCTGGGCCTCCTATTAAGATGCCAGTATTTGACTCTAATAAGCTGTGATGTCCCTTCCCCAAAGGACTGAGGGCAGATGGGTGTTCAGGGCTGGCTTCCTGACTCCAGGCAGTGCCTTGGAAGGTGCATGCAAAATGACACTAAAACTCCTCCATGCAGTGTGTGTCCCTGGAAATCTGCTGCCATCACTCCTCCCCATCCCGCTGCTCCAAGGGGACACACTGGAAGTGTTTTGTTCCCCTTTTGTTTTTATGTTGCAAGATTTCCACCGAATTCAGGGCAGTTTTGTTTCCTTAGGGGCACTTGCTGCCCTGATAAAGTGTTACACTTGTGTTTACCTGTGCAGGGTGAGGTGAAGGCGAGTCTTCCACAGTCCCCTCGGAGGGGTGGGAGGTGTGGAGAGAGCACCTTTCCGTGGTGTTTCCCACTAAGCTGTGATTGCAGGCTGTGGTATTCAACAAAGAGGTCCTTTCTTTTCAGAGGTATTAGCTTTTAATGTGAAAATGGAGGCAGCCTCAGAGGGGCAAAAAGAATTGCTGTTCTTGTCACGGTGCTGTCACGGTGGGAAGTCTGTGCCATACTCGTGTAGCAAAGGCAATACTGGCAACCAATGTGAGGGCTGGTGCAGGAGAGTCCCAGCAAGAGGCATTTTCTGTGTCGAGATACGGGGGTTTCTGCTCATCCCAGGCATGAGGTTGGTTGGGATTTCCTTCTTGTGCAACAGCAAAAGCTTTACCCATATCCACTGGAGAGCTGTCCCCACTGTCACTTTAGCCTGATGTTGAAGTCACATCATGTCCACTCATGATGGGTGAATGTTTGCTGGCTTTGGCTTTAGTGAAGCTGGAGAAGGAGATTTGGGAGAAAGTCTTCCCTGAGCACACACACACACACACTTATGCATTTAATGTCCCCTCAGCATAGGGACCATAACCAAACACAGTCACGGGGACAGGAGTGGGATCAGAGGGGACACATCCACAGCCATAAACTTCTCTGTGGTGTTTGTGACAGCATTGGTACAGCTCTTCCTTCCTAACCACCTGTGGGATTCCCTCCGGCCTCTTTGCAGAAAATAGCAGTAACTTGCTGGGGTTCAATTAAAAAAAAAAAAAAAAAAAAGAGTTTTTCAACCTGACCTCTTTGGAAATGGTGTAAAGTTATGAGTTCACATGGTGGAAATCCTGCAGACCAAAACTTGCTGTGGGGACAGGCGACGTGGTCCCAGCCAAAATGGACACGGAACCGAGTGCTGAAGTCCTTGTGTGAATGGTTTGTGATCCACACAAAAATATTTTTCTGCTTTCACCCATTTCTTCCCCACCTCTGCCTCCCCTCTGGGGAGAGAAGGACTCTTACTGTAAAAATACGGACTTTTAAACCTGTTGACTAAAAACAGTAATTAATATTAATTTATATTTGTGAAAGAAATGCCACTGTCCTAGTGATTTCTGATGTAAATATGTTGTTTATATAGTATGTATGAAATTTTCCTACATTGTAAAACTGCTGTACTTTTGATTCTTGTATATTAAAAAGTGTTACTGAGATTTTCAGAAGGGCCCCAGTGTGATGTCTCTGGGGGGTCCTTTGGCAGGTCTGGGGGCTGGTTTAGGATCACAGGGCCCTTTCCTGCCAGCCACAGCCAAGTCACCATGGATATTTTCACTGTGCAGGAATAAGCATGTTCTGCTTGGCTGTTTTTCCATAGTTTCACAGTCTGTGGTGATAGAGACTTGGAAGCTTCTTCAGATGGGAATTTCCACCTGATCAGAAGGAGCTGTACATTCTCTAACCCAGACCCACCAGGATTTCACTGGGATGATACTGATGATTATGTGTTTATCCCACCTCCACGTTTTATGGATCTCTGAGGATGTGTAAATTTTCTTTTTTACATTTTCTGGGGAGAATTCCCCTTTCTCTGGGAGAAGTGTTGCTCCTGCTGCCATCAGTGAGTTCCCCTGTCTGTTCCCAGCCCCTCCTGGGCAGGATGTGCCTCTCCCCAGGTGGGATGTGATGGCATCCAGTGGCTGCTTTGGTTTGGTCTTTACCCTCCACTGCTCACACTGAGGCCCACACAGAGCAGGGACTGGAGCCATTTCTCCCAAGTTATAAAAGCTCATTGTGAAAAGCACTTTTCACACCTGTGGCCACTGGGTCCAGCCCTTCCCAGTCTCTCTGCTGCTGAGCCAAGTTTCAGCCAAGAGTGAAATTTCACAGCTGAGTTATATGCTCCTGAAAAATGGATTTCCTAATGGAAAGAGTGACTGGCTGTTGGCCATGGGGCTCAGCTGCAGGGAGGCACAGGGGCTCAGGGAGCTGGGCTGCCTGTTACGTGCCTGGGGGAATCTACCTGAGGCTTTTAAACTTTTAAACATTTAAACTTTTTAAAAGTTTAAATGTTTTTATTTTGATTTAAGCAGGCAGGTAAGGATGTGAGCACCCTGATGCCAGGTGTCTCCCCCAGCCCTGCCTTGCACCCACCCCAGTGAGGGGACAGGGCTGTGCTTTACAGAGGGGCAGACCCTCTAGAGGGAGCCGGTTCCTAGCAAAAAGCTCATTTCTGGTGAGCAACATCACTCTGCAGTTGTGGCTGCTCCTGCACAGCTGGTCCTGCCTCACCCCAAGCACTCAGAGCCCAAGACAGTGGCCAAAGGCCAGGGGATGGGCAGGCACAGCCAAAGTGGGGCTGGAAACCCACCCCAGGCCCCAGGTGGTGGCACTTGAGCTGCTGCCCTTCACAGAGGATGGGATGGGACCCTGGATCCCTCAGGGGCTGCCCCCTCAGCAGCCCTGAACATGGTCTGGAGAGCAATCTGAACCTCTCCCAGGTGCCACAAGGCCACCACTGCCACCACCAATGTCCCTGCACATCCCCACTTACCTCCTGGGGATGATTTACTGCCTTGTGTGGTTAATGGGGACAGGGCATCCGTGTGCATCAGGGGTCACCATTCCCTCACATCAGCACTTTGTGCCACTGGAACCTGCAGGGGCTGCCAGCTCACTGTCCCAGGCTGGACAGCAGGGCCAGTGACCTCCTGGTGACCTCCTGGCAGAACAGACAGTGAGGGAGACCCCTGGCCCCTCCACTCTGGGCACTTTGTAGATGAATATTCAGATTTAGTCATTTCTCCCATGCAAGGGGTGGCAGAGGCAGTGGATTTGGATCTTTCCAAACACTGCCAGTTCTCTGGGCTTTGAACAGGGGAAGGCCAGATGTCAATCACATCTCTGGTGCTGGGCACCACTGCATGGTTTCACCCAAATAATGTGTGTTTTGAGCTGCTGTGGGTGTCCCACCTGCCCTCAAGCATCTCCCTGTCCCCAGCTGCTGGGACATTGAGTCCCTTCTCTTCAAAACCGGAAAATTTAACAGAAAAAAAAAATGCAATTTTGTTTTTCCTCATTAGAGGGCAGCAACAAACCCAGCTGGGACAGGAGAGCTGCCTAACAAAGGGAGGAATTACCATTACTGGGATGCACACCCCAATGTGCTGTGGTGAGCAGGGGAAGGGTGGTGGCACCCACCTGGACCCCATTGCTGCACATCCCCCTTCCCAGAGAGGCAAGGCTCTAATGGTTTATTATCTACATTTTCACCCCCATCCCCTTTTTAATTTTCTCATAAATTGAACTCCAGAGTGAAATTCTCAGTAGGATTCAGGACAGAAATGAGCTGTCAGAGGGTCCTTCAGGTGGAAGAAAGCTGCTTTGGAGTGAGTGCAGAAATGGGGCAACACTTCATCCTGAGTGGGGAACAGCACCAGGCAACACACGGGGAACAAAGCGAGACCCACTCGTTTATTGTCAAAAAAACCTCAAACTTTACTTGTGTTCCTCTCAATAAATAATTTACAGTATTTACAGGCGGTGATACTCCCGTGGGTCTCAGCACAGGGAGGAGCTGGGGGGGCATTTTCAGCATGCCCCCCCTTTGCCTATGTTTTTTTGTTTTGTTTTGTTTGTTTCCAAGTATCGGGTCCTTCTTGGCCACACTTCACCTTTAACCAGAACTGGGTCAAACACAACCAAAATAAAGTGCTTCACTGTTTGCTTCTAAAACAGGGATACCCCAACAACCACCTCACACCATCAGCCACCACTGGAGCACCCACCTGGACAGAGGGAATGAGCCAAGCCATAAGCAGACTTTCCTTGGATGGAAACTGTCCCTAAACCACAGCGTGCCATGCTGTGGGGTGATTGTTTTATAGGAAGGGGAGCTCTTAAGGGAATTATTGACCTGTTGGCATGCTTTGGCTGGGCCAGCTCAGGCAGCTTTCAAGCAGCACTGTGTGCTCAGAGGGAGGCTGTGCACAGCTGCATTTAGCTGTGGGATAAACCTCTTCTTTGCCCAGAGACAGATTTTAGCTTTTAAAAAGTGTGTTTCAACTCCTAGGGAAGATAAAAATTTGTCTTCTCTAGAACAAAGGGAACAGAAAGTCCAAATCAGCCTGGCTGAGCATTAGTGCATTGGGAAATGAAACTGTCCAGTGCTGTGGTCCAGTGGCTGCTCCCTCAGCACCTCCAAACTGTGATATCCTTATTTCAAAATCTCCCTAAACAGAGTATCTGGGGCATTAGCAAACAAAGCAAGGAGCAAAGTAGTAAACACATCTTTTTGTTTCTTTTCTTTCCTTAAACATTTAAAAACCAATTACATCTTTTCATCTGTACAGTCACACGAGATCAATGCCAGGGCTCTATATATTAAAGAGACAATATAAATTACATCAATTGACACAAGTTTGCATTTCTCTGCTGCTTTACAAATGGAGCTCTAGAGCTGTAAGGACACAATGAATAGTCATGTTCAGTATTTACACCAGGCTGCCTCTTGGCACCAGTTCAGACTGCCAAACCAAGCCTGTTCCCACCTCTTTTGGTGCTAAGCTTGTCTCATCACGCCCAGAGACCTCCCTTTTGAGAGCAGGAGGTGCCCCCAAGTGTGACACGTGTTTTGGGGCTCGTTTCTGGGAACTTCCCCCTGAGGAAAGGTGGGGGAAACCCACCAGGAAGTCGTGAAGGCGCAGACCAAAGGTGGTCTTGATGTTTGTTCAGTGAGCCATGGGGTGAACCACAGAGGAGCACGGAGTGGAGGAGATGGGCAGCACTACATGGAGGGGGAAGGAGATTACGGATGGTTTCAAGGCAGGGAACAGACAGCTGGAGGCAGCTGGGGGGGGTCCTCTGCTGCATCCCATCTCCTGGCTGAATTCTGACATTGCCCCATTTCTGATTCAAGCCCTAAAGGGCTTAAGGTGCAACTGGTCTGCAATGGGGTTGCAAGTCGTGGCCCCAGGATGGGGAGCAGAGCAGAGACCTAGCAGCAAAAATAAAGAGCACCATGCTCCTGCTCCATCCCAGGGCTGGGCCAGGCAGGGAAGGGCTGGAGGGAGGTGCAGTTGGGTCTCCCACTGAGCAGCCACCCTGCTGCCAGTTTCAGGGGACCAGGGAGTGAACGGTGTGAGGAACTCATCCAATGCTGGGCAGAAGTAGCAGAAACCCCTTGAATACTGGCCAGGTTTCTCCCATTGCCATCAAGAGTCCACAGTGGGTCCAGGCAGAGACAAGGGAGACAGGAGTCAAACTACTGAGTGAATCAGCCAGGTGAACTGGCTAAAATAGGGGACGCCTTTGAACCACAAAAAAATGCAGGCCAAGGCTTGAGAAACCTGTCCTCCTTCCACCCAGAAGGTGCCAGCAGCCAAGCAAGTGTGGGATCATTGCCCACCATTTCGGCCCCTTGCACCACCCTATGCAACAGCAGGGCTGTGGGGCAGAGCAGGAAAAGCAGAGCCCAGCCCTGGTGAGCAGGACATCCTGCCCTGCTGTGCTGGTCCTGTCTCACTGCTCTGTGCCCTCCTCGTGGGCTTTGCTCTCTGAAGACAAAGCCATGTTCACACACGCCAGTGTCACAGTCACCACGTGCACGGCTGGGACCAGGGGAGTGCTACAAGCAGAGTAGCTACAAGGGCTCCCCAGCACCCCCTCAAATGGCAGCAGGAGGAGGGGGAAGTGAGCAAGGTCCACACAAGGTACAGTCCAGCAAAAACTCCTGTCTGGTCCCACTGGCAGCACATTCCTCCCAGGCAGGAGCTGGGAAGGTGGAGGACTTGCACCAAGAGAGAGACTGAGTTGAGGACAACCCATGTGGCTCTGATGTCCAACCTCTTGTTTTCCAACACCTGCATCTCATCTCTGGTTGCCTCCTGCTCCCCTTTCCCTTCTCTCCAAGGTGTGAAGGAGCAAACCTCTATAACAAGCACAACCAACACAAACACAGCAGTGCTACCCAGAGGGTGGGATGCGTTCCCGTGGGCGCCGTGTTGCCCGGGCTCAGCACCCGTGTCCTTTCATAGAGGTGCAGCTTGTCTTTGTTGGAGTGAAGCATCTTCACGTCCTCAAAGGCATAGTAAGCAGCCAGCATGAAGTTGACATCCCCCGTGGTGAGGAGGTCAAAGACACAGGACTGGAAGTAGAGGTCCTCCACGGGCAGCTTCTCCCTGCACTTGGCCGTGGCCGTCTCGTAGGTGAAGGCCTCGGGCGGGGCGGGCAGGCTGGGCCCCTTCCTCCGGGCACGGCCCTCCGTGGCCTGGGCCGAGCGGACGGCCTGGAAGTCAATCTGCTGGTTGGCTGGGCAGCCACGGAGGCACAGGTAGAGGCCCTGGCTGTCCCTGTCCTCCACGGCGTTGACCACCTCCTCCGGCATGCGCACGGCGAAGGTGAGGTAGCGGCCCACCTGCCTCACCACGATGGTGGTGCCGATGTACTTGGCCTGGATCTCGATGTGCTGGCCCGACACCTTCTCCGTGATCTTCAGGCTGTTGGCTCCGTGCTTGTCCCCTCCGTTCTTGGAGCCGTCGACGAAGGCGGCGGGGAGCTCGTCCATCTCTGCCTGGTACACTTTCTGATCCACACACTCCTGGAAGCTCTTGAAAATGATGGTGAGCTGTGGGGGAGGAAAGGAGCATGGTTACAGCCAGTGATGACCACCTGAGAGCACCCAGCAGTAGGGTGGGAGGTGGAAGGGCTGGATGCTCACTCCAGACAGGAGCATGACCTTCATTCTCACAGTCCTTCATCCTAAGAAGTGGCCCTGACTTTCAGCCCCCCCAGACATGGGGATCCTGCACCAGCCAAAGGGTGAGAACATTGTGTAGGGATACAAGACCCAGAGGCTTGACTGAATGCACCACCTGGATCTGCCTGTTATCTCCAGGCCCAGCAGAGGAGCTTCCTTGCAGCTGGAGCTGGGTGGAGTATCCCTGCTCACAGGCCTGTGGCAGCATGCCCGTGCACGCAGCACTGCCTCGCCTCCAGGGCTGGCAGATGGCAGCAGGGATGAGCCCTGACTCCCTTGGAGGCGGTGGAGCTTCTCTTCTGACTCCCATGACATTTACATCCCAAGGGCTGGACCAATTTGTTTCCCTAACCAATTGCAGACCAACAGGATTTCTCCCATGGGCCCTCAAACACATCCTGCTCCATCTCAACCCCACAGGCACACGTGCTCAGCCTGCTCCAGTGGGGTGGCCCTTCAAGGGGTGACTTTGTGGTGGCCTTGGCACTGCTGGGTTAATGGTTGGACTTGATCTTAAGAGGTTTTTCCCAGCCTTAATGATTCTGTGATTCTATGACACAAACATAGCCCAACATGCCTCCTCACCCCTGGCTGGGCTCAAACACAGGCCCCTTCCAGAGGGAGGACCTCACTGTGCTTGCTCTTCCCTTGCTGGCCTGGCTTTTGGAGGGAAGACCCGGGGAGGAAAATGAGTAGAATTTGCATGTACAAACAGTACAAACTACATTTCCTCTCCCAGCTCTTGCAGAGTTGCTCTCGCACCTTTCTGCCCATGAGGGAGAAGTGGCAAAGGGGACTTCCAGCCACATTGGGCCCTGTGAAGGGGGAGACTGAGATCTGGCCAGAGTGGGGTGGGCTGGAGAAGAGAGCAGAGAACACACAGAGCCCCAAGGACTGAGTGCTCCCATCGTTTCCAGCAGCGCAGTGCCCACAGCAGCGCTTCCCACAGCTCACGCTGCAGATCTCATGACTAATCCCTCCTCACCACAAGCCTCTGAGGCAGATAAGAAGAGAAAAGGCTCAATTAAGATGGTGATCCTGCGATCCCAGCAGGTCCTGGGATCCTTAAGGACCTTCCTCAAGCCAGACTTCCTTGCAACCTTCAGCAGGTTTTGATGTGTTTTAGCAGATAAGGACATCAGAGTATCATTGAATATCTTTTAGGGGGTTTATCTGGGACAGGTCAGAACCTCACTGCCAGTTCCAGCTCAGGATAAAGGGGTGACATCCAGAGCAGAGAAGCAGCCCCTGTCCTACATGTGCTTCTCTCTCTCCTCTCCCCACACACAGGGAGAAGCAGAACTCCCAGACATGGTGGGACAGGACATTTCCCAAAAGCAAGAGCATGCCTCCTGCTGAGCGTCCCTTTTTCTTTAGCACAAAAAGTGCCCTGTTAGCTTCAGAGCTTGTGCACCAGGGGCAGCACACCAGTTCCTCAGCTCCAGGTCCCTCCTGAAGCTGAGCCTGTGACACACAGGTCCTGCTGTATCACAGCAGCACATTTTCTCTTGGGCTCTCTGTGTTTGCCTTGTACCTTGTGGATGTTTATTTAGTCTGTCAAAGAACCTCCAGAACAGACTGTTCCCCACAATATGTCTTCACTTGGCTGCAAACCACACAATTACAAGCCTGGGTAGAGGAGAAGGCAGTGTGAGGAGCTCAGCTCTCTCCAGGCTTTTCCTGCAAGCTGGAGCCTCCCAGAACTGGAGGGCAGTTCTGGGTTTGTTTAGGCCTTGGGGGTCCCCAAGAGGTGCCAGCATCATTCCTGACCTGGCTGTTCACAGCAATCCTGAGGTGGGAGTCTTCTTAATTTGCAATACCTGGCTTGGCCATGAAGGCCCACTGAGGTGCAGCACCTCAGCCTGCTCGCTGTGATGGGGCTGGATGTGCTCAACAAGAACCACATTTCAGTGAAGGCTGGAGACAAAAAAAGGATGGATATTGAGGGACAGACATTCAAATTCAGAGGAGCTTATGCTCTGTCTTACCCTCCCCAAGGAGATGTGGAAATGGAGGAAGACACAGAGGAAAGAAAGGCTGCTCTGAAGCCTTTCTGCCCAGGGGGACAAGGCTCACCTTGCTGGTGGCGGTGGCCGAGGAGCCGGGCAGCACTGGCGTGTTGGTGACCTGCACGTTCAGGTAGTTATTGTCTATGAGCGGCCAAGCCCCCTGCACCTTGCAGGTCTGGAAAGTGTCCGTGAAAGTCCTGAGGTGGGGGTCCCCAAAGAGCCCGCAGTGGGTGTAGTTGGGGGTGGCCGAGTGCTTGTGGAAGCTCTTCTCGTAGTGGCAGATCTCAGGGCTGTCGGAGCGCTCCTGGCTGTCCCCGGGGGGCAATGTCCGGAGGCGGGGCTGGGACGTGGGGCCATCCTTGGAGCAGTTGTGCTGCACCATGAGATCGTCTATGCCATGCACGGCCGAGTGGTAGGCCAGGTCTCCCCTGCAGGTGCGGGCGGTGCGGCGCGTGCAGTGCGCGTAGGCCCGCAGCGCCGTGCAGAACTCGGGCGCCTCCTCCGCGCCCAGGTGGTGCGAGCCCGACGTGGCCGCCCAGAACTCAGAGTTGCACTTGAGGATCTTGCATGGAGATGTCACTGTGGGAGGGCAGGAGAACACAAGGGGGTCAGTGCTGGCTTGCCCAACTCCAGCCCGTCCTGAGGCCGCGTCCTCCTCCCGCTGCCCAAACTCATGACACCGGCCCGGCCGCGTGACGGGGCCTCGCTCACCAGACGTGACCCTCTCACATGACCCAACTCTCATGCATCAAAGCCAAAGAAACCAACAGGATCTGCCCCAATTGAAGCCAAAAAGGGAAAGAACATGCAGCCTTTAGATGAATGATCATGGGGGGAAACCGTGGTGTGGAAGAATGGGATATATTCATAAGCAGTGATGAGGGAGGATCATTAATGCAATGGGGTTTCTAATGCCCTTTTAGGGTTTGACATTCTAAGCTCTGTGCTGCGTGAGTTACTGGGCACTGTGTCCAGACTGATCTCTACCAGCACAAAGCTCTCTCCCTTTTCCTCCTTCATGGGCTTGGGAAAACAGCAGCATCACAAGCCCTGTTGCCCAGGTTAGAGCAGTGCCAGGACCCTGCAGCACAGCCAGAGGCCATCCACCATCACCAGCGCCACAGCAGTGACGCTGCAGCGCTTGTCCCTGTGCCTCTGTAAAGAAACAGGAACCAAACCACCTCTTCCTTGACATCTGTGCGGCTCTGCCCAGCCCTGGGAGCCCGTTCCCCACCACGGCCCGCTGAGAGAGAAGAGGTGGAGGAGAAAAACCGGCACAGCAGGTGCAGGGATGCCAGCGAGCCCCCGCCTTGCCTTCCCTTCCCTTCCCACCCGCCGTGTGCTGCCCAGGCGGAGGCAAAGCCAGAGGCTGCAGGGCCTTTGCCGGGCTCAGCCACAGCCCTGGTGCTTCCTGGCAAGGCAGAGGAAGGCAAAGAAAATTCAGATCCTGCTTCTTCCCCCCACACACAACGTCTGCTCCCTGGGGCAGTGTGGCTTCCCTGGAGCAGACTTGAAAGCAGCTGTGCGAAAAGCACACGGCCATTGCTGAATGTCGGAGACGCTGCTCTGCCCCTGCCAATTTGGAGTCTTGCTGGGTGAACCCAGGCTCATACTACTTAAAATTCATGGCATTTTCCTTCCTCTCCTCTTAATCGACCCCCTTGGAGCGCTTGGAAACAGGATGGGTTCAGGCAGAAAATGCAGCAGGAGGAGGAGAAGACAAGCCCCACCATTTCCAGATGCTTTCATGGTGCCTTTTGGAGGCGAACCCATATATTCCTGTCTTGGGGCTTGTTTAGAAGGAGCTTGGCAGGGCATCCGTGCCAAAAGTATCTCAGATTTGTTTAGAAAGAAAGTTACAAAAGCCAGTATTGTTTCAGGGAAAACAGTATGTTTGAGTTTTAAACATCACAGTGCTGGAAACCTAAACAGAGTTGGTGCTGGAAAATCAGAAAGGGAGACTTAAGACTATAAAACACTGAGCAGTTCAGCTGTGAGAAACAAGCCAGTCTCCTCTCTGTTTTGAAGAAGACTGAAGTGCAAATAGGAAACGGTGACAGGTTCCTCACAGTTTTAAAATTCATGTTTAATAAACTCAGATGCTAGCAAACAGCACTGAGAACCCGGGAGCTGTTTGGTCTTGGCAGCATCCCACTTAAACCTGCAAGAAGCTCTGTGGAAAGCCTTTAACTCATCATTGACCAGAGATGACTCAACAATAAGGTTCTGACCTGGGACAAGGGCTCATATTTCTGCATACAGGGGTCAAATTTAAAGATATTTATTATTTCACACCCCTCTCTTGTTCATCCCAGGAGTGTGGTTTTCCAGGACTGTCATAATGGAAGGTCCGAGTCAAAACAGCACGGCAGGAGTGTGACCAGTGCCACCACTGCTGGTTATCCCAAACCCTTGTGGCATCAGGCAATTAAAGTCATTGCTCTCCTAGTTGTTATGTTAATGTGCAGCTTGAGGATGCCTTGGGGTTCCGTGTGGCAGAAGGTGCTGTCACTGCAGCCCCAGGACAAGCTGGAGGACACATCCCTGGACACGAAGGAGCCACACACCCCACAGCTCAGCAAGGCACCAGGATTCACTACACAAAGCATCACACACCCCACAGCTCAGCAAGGCACCAGGATGCACTACACAAAGCATCACACACCCCACAGCTCAGCAAGGCACCAGGATGCACTACACAAAGCATCACACACCCCACAGCTCAGCGAGGCACCAGGATGCACTACACAAAGTATCCCATCCAGGGAGCAGCTTGCAGAGCACTTGGCCTGCTCCAGCCCTTCAGCTGCTGTGTGGAGAGGATTTTTCAGTAGGAACAAACCCACTGCCTCTTGTTCTTTAAGGATTTGGTTCACTCACTTGGATTCGGAGATGCAGGCTGCGTAGGGACAGAGAGTGCCCTGCTGAACAGCCCCCCAACACCCAGTGCTGGGCACACCCTGCTGCTGAGCATCCCCCACTGCTGCCCTGCCCGGGGTCACACATGACTTTATAAGGTCCTGAATTAAAAAAATCCCAACCGAAGGGAGGGCAGGGAAGCCCATCTCTTTCCTCCCTGTGCCTGAAGGGGGAGCGTTCTGCTCTGCGATGTTATCGCTGCACTTTTGGCACCGAGCCCCTTCTGGCTGTTTCGCTCAGGGCCCCATATAAGGCCAGATCTCCCAATCCAGGTGCCCCGGCCCTGTGCGAGAGGGGCCTGTGCGTGCCTGGCCTTCCCACGGACACCTCCCCAGCCACCCTCACGGCAAACCCCTCATGCTGCTGGGGAGGGACCACAGCTGACAAAGGCTGTAGAGAAAAGCAAACACGACCCTCACCCCTCCCAAGCAGCCTTGCCTCGTCCCCTCTGGCAGCAGCTTTGGCACAGTGGTGCAGGCTCATTTGTACCCTGGCCAAGAAACGATGTTTATTCAATTTCGCATAATCTATTTTCCATCGACTCACAATGGTTCTGTTTTTCAACCACAGATGACTTAGCATGGAAACAAATCCCTCTCAAGCAGGAACCTAGCAAGGCTCTCCTGGGATCTGTGAGACATCCCCAGGTCTGGGTGATTTCTCGTCCATGGCAGAGCAGCCTTCATCTCACACAGAGGTGACTTTAACCCCTCCAAGCCACCTCCCAACCCTCCCCATGATCTTCTTTCAAGGCCTTGAAAGGTGCCACTCAAACCAACGAACAAAATTTCCTTTGTTATCTTGAAACCAACGGTTTCAGAAAGCTAAAGCCAGGGGGGAAAAAAAAAATCAGAAAACCACCGGGACCAGGACAGCCCCCTCCCATATCCCCCATCTGTTCAGGGACATACATTTCCTGTAAGGTCTGTGCCCACTGAAAAGCCACCCTGTTCCTGGGCAGGCTGTTTCAGGAGTTTATCACCTTTACAAAACACGGGTCTTGGTTCTAAGTGGATTTTATCTGACTTCATTGTAAGGACATAAAAAGAACCAGCGATTTTCTCCAAAGCAGTAAAACGTCCGTTAGTGACGAGTGTGTTTCCCACAAAGATATTTACACACTGCAAGCAAGTCCCTTGTCAATCCTCCAGATAAGCTAAATGGTTTGCACTTTTAAGTTCTCGCTGGAAGGTGTTTGCCCAGCCCCACCATCAGATCTCCCTCCAGCAGCCTTGTTTCCTGCACAACCTACCACCCTGACAGGACACGAGGACAAAGACACACTCACAACTCTCCCGAGGTCAGCCCTTTAACCAGGACATCCCATTGAGCAGGCAATGAATGAATTGTGACCTTTTCCTGAGCTCCTGGTTTGGAAAGCCCAGGTCCTCCATTCAACAACATCCCATGGACCACCAAACACACACTCAGGGCTCTGGGGTACCAGATGCCCTCATCATCAGTACATTGCATTACCTGATGTCAAATTAAGTGTTCAAACATATGCACACATCTAACTTTAACAGCATTTAATTATCAGTGCCCCCCCCCTATTCTCCCTTCAGCGGGTGTCAAGTAACCTGGGTTTCATTTACCCAAATCAGGCTCTTACAGAAAACTAGCACAAAACCAACATTTCATCTGTTCTCCTGTAATTCCTGTAACAAAGAGAATTACTGGAAATTAATTTCTGTAAGCAAAAGCCAATTCTTTTAAAACTCCTGAATGCACATTCACCAGACCTGTTAATTTTAAAGCGTTCACTGCTAAGCAATGTTTTTTAATATCCTCTTGGTTCCTAACGGGCTGGAAAGTATTTCATCACCCACATGTGATGCAAATACATCATCCCGCGTTTTTCCAAATACATGGATTGAAGTGTAGATGTGCAAGCCTCACACATGCAGTAAAGGGCCTTTTTGGAGAACACAGTAAAACGTAATTACCTTTGGCCTCAGATCTGAGCACCCAGACTTAGGCTCCTAAACACATATTTATTTAAGTAATCTAAATAAACATATTTATGCTGACACCTCAATAGGAAAGGCACGATTCTCCAAGGTGCTAAATACCAGCAACATCTGCCAGCTTCAAGGAGATGTGGGCTGCTCTGCTCACAGGCAGACAGCAGTCACCACCAGCATGAAAACGACCCCAAAAGTGTTAAAGAAAAATTAAAAAAAAAATCACATTGCTCCTTAAAAACACGGCACAAGAGATTGCTTCCAGCAAGGTATCAGGAGTCCCAAGCAAAAACTGAGGGAATGAACACTGTGCTTTGTATCCAGCCCCTCATGCTGCTCCTGTCCCAAGGGGTGTCCCCATGAGCCATTCCTCATGGCAATGCTGGACCCACATCTTGATGCCCATGAGAGTCATGAGATTAGATACAAAGAAGGAATTTTTTTACAATTAGGGTGCTGAGACACTGGCACAGCTTGCCCAGAGAGGCGGTGGGTGCCCCATCCTCAGAGACATTCAAGAAGTCCTTGCCCATGGAAGGGGGGTTGGACGGGGTGACCTTTAAAGGCCCCTTCCAACCCAAATCATTGTGTGATTCTATTTTATGACACGGATCAGCCAGCGCCTTGTCACACCAGGGAGAGAAAGGAGCGATTCGGTGCAGCCCTGATGGATGGGATGTCACGGGCAGGGACAGCTCTCCCGCACCCCACGGGGCACCGTGGGGCGAGCGAGACCCAAGGGCCACCTGACCCAGCCTCGGTGAAAGGATTTGTGCGGGAAGGCAGCGCCGGGCTCTTCCAGAGACCTCCTTTGAACTGTTAATCAAGCACAATCTTGCAGAATAATAGCCTGGTTATTATTGCCTTGTTTGCATAACAAAGAGGCCCAATAAAACTGATTTGACTGTGCTCAGAGGGGGTGTGAAAGATCAGCCCTGAGAAAAGAGCTGCAGGAATGCAGCAAACTGCTCCAAAGCCTCAACCCAGGAAGAAAGACAATGCAATTTGCCATCAAGAAAAGCCCAATAGACCAATAAATTACCCATGTGCAAAGGGATTAGATCAGGTTTCAGTTGCACTGAAGTGGGGGGAGGACCAGGAGGAGGGGACTGAAGGAGAAAAATAAACCTGACTCTCTTAAAGAGCTGGGGCTCATATTTTGCAAGGGTGTGCATGGGGAAGTTGGGGCGGAGGGGCCACCTTCCACGCTGGGGCCGGGGTTATGTGCTCATTTCCACTGGCAAAAGCAGCAAATGCATTAAATCCAGGCAAAGGCCCTACTTTGTGTACAATAGAGTGATTTTAGATGTACCTCAGAGCACACCTCAAACCATGCAGCTTCCTTTAACCCAGTCTTGCTCAAGAGGATGCTGGGGGAAGGAGAAACCAGTTCCTTGAAGTCAGAAGAGGGACACAGAAGGATTTTTCTCGTTTCAGCCCATGTCAATCACTAAATCATCCGGAGGACCTGCCATGGCCACCTCCTTTCTGTCCTCAGCCCCGAGTTCACAGCCCCCCATCTCTCCTCTGCAGGCATCACAGAGACACGGGGCAAGTACAGGCAGGAAACCAGCAGAGTCAGTGTCTTCACCAGCTCCAGCACAAACTGCTGCACGCTGCCGAAGGAGCGAGCTCTTGATCACTGCTGTCACTTAGTCAGCTCTTTTGGCTCCAGACTCAGCTTACGGCTGACCCGGCATGCTCCGCGCCAGCCAAGGCAGCTCTCCCCAGCCCCCAGCCAGCACTGCTCCTCCAGGCTCACCTCAGCATCCATGTGCAGGGAGAAGGGTGAGCAGACACCATGGGAGAGGGCACCACCCATGGAGCTGCCAGCCAGGGCCGTGCTGCTCTGAGAACTACCAGCAAACCTTGGGGAGTTCAGTCGGCAGGATGGGCTGAGAGGGGGAACCAGCGCAACAGATAACACAGCAACAGAGTCACAGACTTTGTTCTTGAATCTTCCTCCTGGGATTTGGGACTTAGTGCTGCCTTTGCCTCAGCTGTTGAGCTTTGCCTGCTCAGAGGAAGTGGTGCCAGTGGGTGGTTCAGGAGATGCAGGTTTTACTCCTCCACGAGCTGGCGGATGGAGGATGAGCAGGGAGGGAAACGATAAGGCAGTGATCTCTGGCTCTTCCTCTGCAGAAGGGCACTAACAAAGCTGGCTCTCAGCAGCACAGTGTGCTGTAGGCTAGGAAGCCGTACTGGGGCTGCACACCTACTTTCCCCGTTGGGAATGCACCCGGACACTTTCACCAACAGTTCCCAAGGGCTGGTAAATGTCCTCAGGCAAATGGTCCAGTTTAGAGATGAGGACACTGAAGGATGTTAAGGCTTTCACCCAAGATGAGCACCGTGGGAAGAGAGGTGAATTTGCACTCCCAATGCCCTGCATGAAGCATCACCCTCACCTTGCTCCTCAGCCACCACCATTCATGTCCCCATCCCTCTGGAGCAGCGGTCCCTGGATAAGGTCACCTCTGCCAGCCACCCTCACCGCCGAGTGTTTCAGGTTTCCAGCAGACATCTCTCTCCCCACGCCAAAGCTGCTTTCCCAGGCTGCCTTTGAAGGCAGCGCTGCCACCCACCAGTGCCCGGGGGCCCCCCAGGTGTGGCAGCGGGTCCCTCACCCTCCTCCCCCTCGCCCGGGCCGCGGCAGGGCTGGCAGGGAAACGCTTTCTGCTCACAGGTGTGGATTCCCTCTAGGAATAATCATCCCCGCTGTGCTCTTGTGAAATTTCAACCCTTCAAACGCAGAGGTAAATGAGATACAAAACGAGGAGATGGAGAAAAGCCCGGAGCACATAAATCTGGATGAGGCAAATTTATACAATTAGATGTCTGCCAAAAAATTGCGGCATCACAATCGGAGGCATTGGCTTGTGCAGGGCGTGGGGTGGCAGCTGCCCGGCTGGAAGGTGGCAGCCCCACAAGCCCATCAAGACACCTGACTGATGCTGGAGCCCCACCTGGGGATGCAGGGGACCCTGTGGATCCATTGCTGCAGGCTGGGCTCCTACCCAGCACCAGATTTCCTCCCCATCGCTCATACCCCATGGAAGCCACAGAGTCTGTTCATCTTTCACGGCCACAGACCTTCAGTGGTTTATTTATTTTTAAATGCTGCCTCTCCTGGACTCAGGTTTTAAATTTAAGAAGAAAAAGTAACTTTCTAACTGGAATCCACTCCCCCAGTCCCACTGCTCCCCCCACTTGTATACCAGCACAGTAATGCTTTCTCATCACTGTGGGCTGGCAAAGTTTGGAGTCATGTCCTGCCATATGCCCTTGTCACCTCAGAAAGGGCCAGCTGGAGTGTGTCACGCAGCAGGAGAAAAAGGTAGCTTGTCCAAAACCCAAAATGCCATAGATCATTACTAAGGCTTTGGGGACCAAAGTCAACAGCTGTCCAGGAAGGAGAGGAAACCAAGGGAGGAGAAAATTCTTTGGCCTCAAGTGAAGCTTGCTCTCTGCCTGACCCATAAAACCTGCACGTCAGGGACAGCTCTGCTTGCTGGGAACTGAATGGCCAAGCACTTCTGGATGCTCATGTAGTACAAAGTGGGACTCGACACCCTTCTGAAGGACCTGCTCTCCGTGCAGCTGTGGGGACATGAGACCCTGGCCACCCCACACACCACAGCCAGGCCGTCAGACAGAGCGGCTCAGTCTGCGCCTACCAGGGCTGTGTGTGTGTCGGAGCCAGCTTGTTCTCTGCAGTGAGAGCCTGATGACTTCATCAAGGGGATGGCATCTGGTTTTGCAGTTGGCTATAATTCAATTCTCCCCCTTGCTGCAGGAATTTCAGCTGGTGGAGCAGTGATTTACTCAGCCGGGCTGCACTTGAGTGCAAAGCAATCTTGAGGCTACAATCGAACGCACTGTTATTTTGAGAGCTCACAGACAAGGGAATAAATATCCTCTTCTTTTCATCCCAGTAGCTGCCAAGTGCAGGCTACAGAGCTTTTTAAAGGCATTTAGGAGCTCTCCTCTAACAAGTGCACTCTGGATGCTGTGCACGGTCAGGCAGGACCTTGCCTGAACAGCTCACTCCTGAACTGTGGCATCAGGATGGGATTTGCAAGGACAGCCAGACACAGGTCAGGGCACCCCTCACCTGCCCACCACAGCTGCACCTCCATGCAAGCCCCATTTTCCCCAAAACCCTTTCTCCATCACCCCAGCACACATCACTCCTGGATTCCAGCAGCCCTGAGCTCACCCCAGCCCTCTTCCAACCACCTGGGACCCTGAGGCTCTTTTGGTCCTGGCTTCCTACACTCCCCCTTACTCCAAGTCTGGTGTCTGCTCCAACAGGAAAAGCAAATCAGACCAATCAAACTTATCCAGATGGATCAAAAGCCCTCATCTTTGACCTCTTTCACTGTCTCACCAACACTCATCCCTTGGGAGCAGTAGGGCTTGGCTGTGGGATCCCCTGAAGGACTGACGGGCTGGGGAGGGGCTTGCTTGGGCCACACACTGCCACGCCAGAGCCTACGGATGCTTTATGGGATGTGCCCATCAGGGAGCCAGAAGAGAGACCACAAAACTCATTGTCACTGGGGCCACAGCCTGGCTCTCCAGGGACAGCAGGTCAGGACAGAGCCCAAGAAGAGCCCCCAGGTCAGGAAGTTTTTATGGTTGCCCAGCCCTATGAGCACTTTCATGTGCACATCCGACTCAGCACAGCTGTCCAGGCCACAGAGAAAGAAGCCTCCACTGTTCCCATGATAAACCCAAAGTCACTCTTAACATTGCCTTGTGCCCAGTAACCAAGGGCCAGGAATTCCACGATTTTCTGTGGAAAAAAGCTACATATCCACCCCATCTACAACAAAAACAAGGCAAATCCTTCCAGCCCCACAACGTGCCTCGCTGGCAATGGCAGAGAACTCCCCGTTCCAAGTACGAGACCAGCTCCAAGCTTGCAACAAAACAGGGAAGCCAAAATATTTCCAGGTTTACGTTTGAATCCCTCCCTTCTTCTCTGCCCTGACAACATCCCGCACAGGCGCGTTCCTCCCCTGCCTCCACCTTCCCCAGGATGTTCACAGCACTGTGGGGGATATTTTAGCCTCTAAAGCATCTCAATTTTGGCTTAATGCTGCCATCACCTTCTTGCCGCTGAGACAAAAGCCATTTATTGCCTACCCTGATACACCTCCAATAAGGTTGGATCCTTATCTGGAATCCACTGTGCTGCCTGGATGGACCAAGAACAGAAAGCTCCAAATTTTTATGGAGGCAGAAGTGTATTACAGACAAAACAGCCAAGCTGGAAACAAACAGGGAAAGCCAAAGCAAACCTGAGCCTGCCACACCTGGAGCAAAAAACACCCAGGGCCAGATTCTGGAAGTACAAAAGGATTTGCAAGAAAACTAAGCACAGCCTGTACTGGGAGGCACAGGTTTGGTTCACCCAGGAGATCAGGGTCTCAGCTGGGAGAGCACCCATGAGCATCCAGCACTGGGACTTGGCACAAGCTCCAAGGAGAATTTCTGCCAAGGAAACTGTGAGCCAGTGGCGTGCTCTGCCCAGAGATCCTTCCCCAGCTGCCTCGCGGTCACCCTGACCTACGGCCAGAGCACCCAGCCCAAGGGCACTGGATGCTGGGGGCTGCCCAGGAGGCAGCAGGGCGAAGCCACCAGTGTGAGAGCAGCACAAGTGGGAATCCAGCCCGGGCTGCGAGCGTAGGGGGGGTTAAGCAAATAAATAAATAGGGCAGGACACGGCGAGGCACTGATCTGACACGCCGAGCACCCGCTTGGGCAGCCTCCAGCGGCCCTGCTCACCTGGGGCTCCCAGGAGGGCTGCGAAGCCTCCTTGGTGCTGCAAACCTGCTGGGAACCCACAAATTCCCAGGAAGCATAGGCAAAAAGGATAGGGGATTTATTCCCTACCATTTTTCCCTACCATCCCACCCACAAAGCTTTCAAAACAAGCCCCCAGCCTCCTTGGTGCTGGGAACCTGCTGGGAACCCACAAATTCCCAGGAAGCATAGGGAAAAAAGGGGCAAAAAGGATATGGCAGGGAATAAATCCCCCTTTTTCCCCACCTTCCCACCCACAAAGCTTTTTTAAAAGCCCCCAGCCTGCTCGCAGCCCACGGCACGGGGAGCCCCGTCTCCGCCTGCGCCCCGCTCCCGCGGGCTCTGGATCGCCTCGTTCTGCCAGTTCTTTGCACCTTATTTGACTGCTGAAGGGAGAATCAAACAAAGCAGCCAGCCAGATCTCCTATCAAGTTCTTTCTTGCACCGTAAATCTCACAGCCTCGACGCTTTGCAACTCAACCGCTCCAAAAAGGGCGTTAAGCAACACATACGGGAGCAGCTCCAGAGTTTCCAGAAAAAAAAAAAAAAACAAAAAACAGAAAAAACAGGGGGTTCAGCTTCCAGCCTGCTGGGAAGTTTCATGGGAAGAGGGGGGTCCAGAGAGACACCTCAGTGCTAAGGGCAGCGCTGAAAAGGTCTTCCTGGAAGAGGGCGAAGAGGGCAAAGATGGGAGGAAGGGCGTAAAGCAGTTATTTATTTATTTCCTACATGTGTGTGCAAGACTACTTCACCTACGGTTATGCAAAAGAAAGGCAGAGGAGATTTTAAAATTAACAAATTAGATTTTTTTTTTTTACAAATGAAAGTTTTACAAAAATAAAAAGGGAGATACGGAGATTTAAGCCTTAGAGTTTTTCTTTTGCCCTCCTGCTTTCTCTCAATTTTTTCCCCCTTTGCAAGTAAAAAAAAAAAAAAAAAAAAGAGGTAAAGAAACTGGAGAGTTTTGGAAGGAACAAATCCGCCTCTGTGGACTGGGTTTCCCCTCCCCCAACAAAAACAAGCACTCAGGGCTTGAAGGAATTTGCAGGCAGAGATCTGCCAAAAACATTGTGAAAAACTATGGGGGATTCATTGGAAACAGATGGCGTTTTCAGCTGTAATTCTGAAATTCTCCCCTTTTCTGACACAATACAAACATCGGGGCCGGGGGCGGCGGGGGGGCCGAGCCCCGCGGCGGGTGCGAGCGGCCGGCCCGGGGGTGCCGATGCTCGCGGGACCATTTGGTTGCCATCCCGCCCTCGGACAGCACAACAGCTCCCGGCCCAGCCAGGACAAGTTTTCCAAGCAAACGAGGCTGCCGAGCCCCCAGAGCCGTGCGGCGATGAGGGAGCAGGGGCGGCCGCCCGGAGCGCCCGCGCATCCCCCGCCCGCCCGCCCAGGTGCGCCCCGCGGCCGCGCTCCCCCGCCGGGGCCGCGCGACCCCCGGGCCCCCATCGATCCCAAATCCCACCGCGAACACCCCCCGAGCCCCTCCGAGACCGCTCCCCGGCTCTGCCCTCCGCGGGGGCTCGCAGCGTGGAGCACACCGCTCTGACGGCAGAAATTTCCGATGGAGGGGTTCATACGTGGGTCACCCCACCAGTGTCCCCCCTTCCCTCCGCGGCAGCCGGGAAGGGCAGAAGAAGGTAACCTGGCGCTGTCAGGAACACCTCCCTCCTCCCGGCTGCCTTCGCCGCTTTGATTTCCACCATCTCCTTCCTTGTGGGATGAGGAGCGGGGAGACAAAGAAGATGAGGTCAAGGAGAAACACCCACCGCAACTGCTTGGGGAACGGGGAATTGGGGGTGCACGCACCAAAACCGAGCCCCACTTGCTTATTTTAAACATGTGGCAAACTGCTGCGAGGAGAGGGAGAGGGAAAGAGGCCCAGGGACAGGGGAACGGGGGCGGCGATCCAAGGGCTGCCAGAAACACAAGGAAAAAGTCTGCAAAATAAAGAGGCTGTTCCTTACCTGAAGGGAAGATGCAGAGAAAGACAGGGAGGATTTGGAAAAGTCCCAGGGCTGTGGATCCTGCCCCTCTCCCCATACCCATCCATCCAGCTCGAGCTTTAACCACTATCCTCTCCCTGGAAGAAGAGTTTAAAAAGGAAAAAAAAAGAAAAAAAAAAAAGGAGAAGGGGAGAGAGGAAGAGGGGAGAAAAAAAGGGAAAAATAAATCAATCGAAAGAACTTGGGGAAAAAAATGAAATCAAAAGCCCCGCATGGCTCCGCGGAGCGCGGCAGGCACGGGCGGCCCCAGCTCCCGGCTCTGCACTGAAAGATTACACAGACTTTTTCTCTTTCTCCTTCTTCTCCTCCTCCTCCTCCTCCTCTCCGTCCCCTCCCATTCCAACCCAGCCCCAGCCATCAATCATCCCGCTGGCTCCCAATGCCTGCATCCTCCGCTGCGCCTCCTCCTCCGAGCGCGCCCGCCTCCCCGGCCATGCTGCGGGAAGGGGCGGGAGCGGCCGCGGCCATGGGAGCCCGGCTGGGAGGAGCGGGGAGAAAGAGCCGGGGAGAGCCCGGAGAGGGGGCTGGAGATGGCGATGGGGCCACCAAGCTCTGCTGTGTGTGTGCCCCCAGGGAAGGGGGTGGCACTGGTTCACGCAGGATGGGTAACGGGAGGGGCTCTTGATGTGTGCCGGCATCGCAGCTCGGTGGCACTTCGGGAGAGGGGCTTCTTCCCACTCCATCGGGTCTCAACGCCCATTCTGCCTTCCCTGCCCCTCTCCCATGGGCCTTCCAAGAGCGCTTTGATTCAAAGAACAAGGTAACCTGGCCCTGGGATCCTGGGTCCAAAAAATTAAGCAGTTTGGGGTAAAGGGGCTGTCGTACAGCACAGGAGGGAAACTGAGGCAGGGAGGCTTTAGGCAGCTGGTGTGGGGTAGGGGTTGTGACAGCGACACTGAGGTCTCCAGCCTTCTAGGGGATGGTGTTCCCCCAGCACATGGAGCTCCTCCATGTCTTCCCAGCCCTGGCACCATGGTAGGTGAGAGTTTCACAACAGTTCCAGGTCATTCACCCGCACCTGCACTGGCAGCGGTGAAGTAACCCCAGGTGACTCAGAAACAGCAACTCTCATAGATCCTTATCATTAGACTGGCACTCCTTACATAGGGGCACGGCTGTCAGGTGCCCAAATCCAGCTGCCAGCCCACCAAGGACTGATGGAGATGAATAACAATACCTAAACTCACTCAGGGCCACCACCACTGCCTCCTCTGCACTTACAGACCTGGATGTTCACTGGGGGAAAGTCTCACCAATTATGTTGGTAGGGTCTCACTTTTGAGCCTCCCTTAGAGACCCTCTGGGCAGTCACAGGCAGGCACCAGCCCTGGGAGAGCCCTGCCTGCTCACAGACCATCAGATGGAACAGCAGCTTGGAGCACACGGGAGTTTGCCTGCTGGGTTTCAAGATCCTGCTCTTTTCTCCCTCCGGCAATGCCACAGCGTGTAGAGGTGAGCAGATTGGATCTGCATCCCCACCATCCCAGGGGTCTGTGCCACCCATGAGAGGGCTAGGCTGGGAGGAAAGCATCCACTTAGCTTGGATCTCTTAAAAATTTCCTTTGAGGGATGTTTCAGCCATAGTGAACTAAGACCACTTCTGAATGAGGGTGCCCAGGGGTGTAGGCTTTAATGACTTCCCTGTTTTGGACCATTAGCTCTCCTTTGATGGCGTGTCCCCTTGCCATCCGGATGTTTCATCTCCTTTCTTTTGAGGTTCTTATGCAAAGAATAAGAGGATGCTGGTTGTTTTACACCACCCTTCTCCCAACTCTGTAAGACCATGCTTCTTTCCTCCTGCAGGTTGGTATAGACTGGGATACTCCTTGACATTTCTTTTAATTATTCTTGGAAACCTCCTCTTCTAGCTCATAAACATCCTTAAGGATGCTTTTTTGAGTGACTGTGGCTTAAAATCTCTGATAAGAGTTTGTGATCTCCTCCCTGTCATGGATTGAATCTGTGATCCAGTTCAACAAATATTCCATAGAAGAAGGAAGAGGAGATGGGAATAAATATCCAAGAAGCAAAGATATCTTTTAACACCTATCTATTTCTCTATGAGGGGACTGAGCCTCCATGCCTCCAAAGAAGGAGGAGCTCCTCTGGGGCTTTATCCAGGCTGCAAAAGGAATTAAAACACTGCAGCTTTTCCATCTGGGACCCAGATGGGATCCAAAAATCCTGTGACCCTGCCTGCCTAATGGAATATCTGCCTTGGTCCTGCTGGTCCTAGAGCTGCGCTCAGATGGTGTCCACTAAAGTCAGAGGGAGCTCTGTGTGCAGAGGAGCTGCCAGAGTGGGCAGAGCTGGGCAGGAGATGAAAGCTGGCAGGCCGGATCCAGACCTGTAGCAGAGGCAGTGTGGGAGGAACGCCGACTCGAAGCACCTCTTTGTGGGGGATGTCAAACAGGGGCAAATATGTCCAAACCCTGCCAGCTGCTCCTACCACCCAAGAAGAAATGCCTGCTGATGGGATGTGTAGGCAGCTGGAGCTGGAAGGGGCCTAGGGGGAGGAGAGAGAGGGGCTGTGAGCCGGGGAGAGCCCAGGGAAGGGGGGGGGAGATCCAGGGGATGGGGCTCCAGACCTCAAATCCTTTCCTCTTTCTCCCACCCTCTCCTCTTGCAATGCGACTTTTGCTTTTATTTCAAAATAAAAAACACATAATTTCTGCTGTTATCCTGGCTGATGACATCTAACACAATCTGTTTAACTAAAAAACTCCATCTGAATTACGAACTTTTAAAAGCCAGCTGTTAAATAGCTGCTGCGAGGCTGCTTTGATGGTTTGACCTAAAGCACCACTTTGGTATCGCCGTTTTGGGGCAGGCTGACACATTGCAACGATAGCCTGGAATCCAGTCTGAGGCATTACAGTTAAAATAAGACCCTTGATGGAAATTCTGCCTTTGCTGTAGGGAAAACTGTGCTGCCATAAAGCAACGGTCGGATGCCCCTGGCTCCAGTTTGTAAAAATTTCTCCTTGATTTTGCTCCGTTGCATCATGCATTGCAAATGGGATTGCTGTTCTTGGCACTGATCAAAGCAGCGGATTTCGCTGGAGAAAACAACAGATGTGTCCAAACCATAACTTCGGGGAGGAAAAGGCCCCAAATAAGGTGTGTTTCTGAAATCCTGCTCCCCCTTACACATTTTTGAAATAAACTTCACCTTTCTGTTCAGCTGAATGAAAGCTTTGGACTTTAAATCGCCTACTGAATCAGAGGCTGCGTGAAATTCGGAGCTGTGTCCTGCTTTATGGGCATATCTAGGCTTGGAAATGTGGAGCTACTGCGTTTCCCCCAACTTCTTTCCTTCTCAAAGCCCATGCAGGACTCCCTGTTCAGGCAGGGTTGAGCCTGATGCTCCTTGCAAACAGAATGTGGGAAACCACCCACCGCTGACATGCAACCACTGCAGCGGCTCAGCTCTGGGGCACAGGCACCTCCGTGGTCATCTGCACCTTGTTGCTGTGTTTGGTGTCACATGCAAATCACAGCCTTCTCCGAGGTATTTGCAGGATGCTGGAGGAGTCACAGTTCTCATGGGACACTCAGCTGGGCTGAACTTTCCTTTTCTCTGCCCTGCGTGGCTGTGGGCTTCAGTGGGGCTGAGTGAATGTGGCTGATTTGAAGCCAGAGGTTTGCAGATGAGGGCTGCCCTTACAGCCTTCCTAATGGAATCATTCACTACCTGTAATTATATGGCTAAAATAGTAAACATGGGTATTTCTGAGGGCTGCAACTAGTAGTTAGAGGAGTGGATGTCGGGGCTCCTGGTCTGCTCCTGACTCTCCCGTGAACTTTCTGTGTGGCCACTTTTCACACCACTATCTCCACACTCCTGCTCTGCCTCAGGACACAGTGTTCAATTCATGGCTTGTCTGGGATAAGCCATAATCACTCCTGCAGGAAGCTAATCCTGAAATGTTATGCAGGGATATGTGTGTGTTTGGGGTGAGCAGCAAAAAGCAAGCTGCTTCTTAAAGGAGGAAGAAAGGAATTTTGGAATGGAAACCCCCAAGTTGTTGCCTGGAGAGGTTTGACAACTGATCCCAAAATGTTTGTGAAAATACAAGCAAACATTTGTGCCCTGAACAATTCCCTTACTAAAGAAAAAAACCCCTCTGAATAAGAAGAGCCAAAAATACCCCAACATCTTATGCAGTCACAGCCACCTCTGATATCTGCAATTAAATTTAAAGACCTTCCTTTTACTCATCATTCCAAGCTGCCAAATCCGCATCTAAACCCCTTTCCCTACCAGGTAGAGCAGGAAAATGTCCCCCTGAGATCTCCTTAGGGCCCTGCACTGAACTTTGGCATCAGCTGGATGGGGCAGGCAGAGAGGATGGCACAGAGCTGGGCTTTGAAGAGTGACCCACTCCTGCGTAGCGAAGTGCAGAGAGGGGTTTGTTGGTTTATCTAAACCCTCCTTCCCACAGCTGCCCCTGTGAACATCAGCCTCACCAACCTGGCTGTGTAAAAAGAGGCCAGTTGTGAAAGGTGGAAAAAAAATACAGCTTTGTGCCACCAGTAAATGAAATGTAAGAACTCTTTTGTTGACCTGCATCCTTACATCTGCAGATTAACTATTTATCAGCAACCCCCACTGAAGTCACAGTGGGTAACCTTCTCCCCTCAAATTGCCTGCTCCAAGCCCACAGCTTGGAGCCCCATAAAAATCACCTCTAAATGCTGAAAAACAGCCAGGCTGCAAAAGGGGAAGGGAAGATGGGCTGGTGGAAAACTTCCAGTCTTACCCATGACAGAAAACAAAACAAGCAGGGTTATTTTAAGGCAAATAGAGTTCATCACATTGACTTATTTTTTTTTTTTTTGGACTTGTTAACACTCATTTGTGTCTCTCCCTTTCCCTAGCCTGCAAAGCCCTGGGGGGGCGAGGCCTAATTCCTCCACATGGGAACATGTAACCATCCCTTGTTCGGCAGGCAGCGTTTGGAGGGCTGGCTGGAATTCACCATCTGTATATTTCATTCTCTGCAGGGAGCTGGTCTGCCTGGCCCAGTCTCCTCTTTGGGGTAGATATCAAGCAACATCTCTGTAGTGTATCTTCTTCACATCTGGGCTCCCCTCTAAGCAAAAATAGAAGATGGGCTGGGAGGTTGCCTAGAGCGAGTTCAAATGGCCAAATGTCAGCTCAGCAGAAAAGATGGATAAGTCTGAACTGCCAAAAAATGATCAGAATCATAGAATCACAGAATGGTTGGAGTTGGAAGGGGCCTTAAAGAACATCCAGTTCTGATTCCCCTGCCATGAACAGGGACACCAGAAGAATTGCAGAGAACTGGGTGCTTATCAGCAGAGACAGAAGCTCATCTGTGTGATGGGACAGTTTTTCTCTGCTGCTTTTAAAAGCTCCTGACATATCCAGAAAGTGCAAACATAGCTCACTAATTCTCCTCCTCTGACTGACAGGTCAGCTAAGGACATCTCCTCGATCCTATTTAAAGGTGGGAGATGGCATCGAGTGTTTGCAAGCCTACATCTGCAGCAGCCCTTTGAGCAAGGGCTGTTTGAAGGATCCTCTGGAAAAAGCTCTGTGAAACCCAATCAGCCTTGCCAGGTCTCCTTCTGTCAATTTGCAGCAGCAGTGGCCAGAAATACAGCCCAACACAGGATGCCTTTCCTGCCTTCTCAGTTGTGAGACACTGAGCGACAGTGACCTCAGCTGATTTAAAACTTTGTCCTGAATATCTGAGAAACAGACATTCCTTCTTATGGGGGGAAAACCCCCAAACCCAAACAACTTTAATCCAGCACTTCTGTGGGTATTTTGGCAGAGGAAAATGGGAGTTTTTGTGAAGGGGGAGCATCTTGGAGTTGGCACCAGGAGTCCTCCCGGGCGTGCCTGGCTCGGGCTGGGCTGGGCTGGGTTAGGGTTGGGCTGGGATTAAAGCTGGGACTGGGGCTGAGGTTTGAGCTGGGACTAAGGCAGGGTTGGAGCTGAGCTGGGACTGGGATAAACTGGGCTGGTACTGGGCTGGACTGGGATTGGGCTGGGCCGGGGCTGCGGCCCCACTGGGTGGTGCTGTTATCCCTGCGCCGCCTGCAAAAGTATCCAGTTTATAAAATAAATGCAATCCAACGCCGCCTTAAACCACATGACATAACAGCAGCTTGCGAGCTCCCATTAAAATCTCAATTTGGGGAAATTGATTCTACCTCTGAGCAATTGCGATGCAATTACTCCAACAGGCAGCAATCAAGAATCACATCAAAACAACACCAAACTTTCATCTCCTGCCTCACAACCACCACCACAACAAAAAGCACCTGTCTTGCAAACGCAGCCCGGTTTCCATAAATATATGCAATTTTTAGGAAGGGCAACGTGCATGTCCCAGAGTGGAAGCTCGGACAGGGGCTGCTCTGGCTGGTGCGTTTGAACTGTCCTGTCTGGGGGCTTTATTCTGTCCCCCCCCGTCTCCTGGAAGAGATTTTTGGGCTATTTACGGGCTCAGGACATCAGGAACGAAGTCGCTCCCGCTGCCCTGCCGCACTCCAGCTGCCCATCCTCTCCCTGCGCACAGATGTGCCCGTCCCAGCCATGTCCCACATCTGTCCAGCTGTCCCCTCCCGCCCTCCTCCCCTCGGGGCTCCTAAACCCCCCAAGCACTTCGGAACCAGGGGAGAGCTTTGTGTCCCCGCTCCGGTCTCGATAACCGCGATCAGCCCCGGGATGAGCAACCCGAGGGAAAGGGGGAAATATTGGGGAGGATGTTTACAGCTCTCATCAGTGGTCTGCAAGGAATTACTCGACTGACTTAGCGCAGCAGGGAGCAGCTTTAGTGGCAAGCATCAGAAGGGAGGATAAATGAATAACCTCATGCATGCCAGCTAGCGCCGAGCCGGGCAGGCAGCGCCGGGCAGGGGGAAGCGGGAAGAATCCAGGTTCTTTATAAAAACGGCCGGGAAAGGGGAGCCAGGAGGGGACCGGGAGCCTCAACAGGTCCGGAGGAGGAAGGGCCATGCAGGGAACCGGGGGACATGCGGCCGGGGGGTCCCCAGCCCCCTCCCCGCTTACCTTGGCGGCCGCATCAGCCTCTCCAGCCCCGCGGGGGTCGGTGCAGGCAGCGGCGGCTTTATTATTATTTTTTTTTAATATATTCTTTTTTCCAAGAGGGGTAAATAAAACAAAAATAAAAACCGAAATAAAATAAAACCCAAAGGAAATAAAATAGTAAAAGGCCCCACGGGTCGAAGCGGGGGTGGCGGGGGGGTGGAGGCCGAGGGGCGCGGGCAGCCCCCCGCCCTGCGGGCAGCCCCGGCGGGGTGCAGGCGGCCTCGCTCAGCGGGACGCGGGGAGCCGCATCGCCCTCCCGGAGCATGTGAGAGGCAGCCGAGGAGATAGAGCCAGATAGGGAGGTCCCCTCCCTCCTCCCTCCTTCCCTTCTCCCTCCTCCCTCCTTCCCTCCGCGCACGCTGAGCAGCGTCGTTCGCAAGGAGCGGCGGAGGGAGGGAGCGAGGGACGGAGGGAGGGAGGCGCAGCCCCGCGAAAGGGGGGGGCTGGGGGTCTCCGCTGCAACAGCCCCGACCCCCAGCACCCCCTCTCCGTGTGCAGGCAGACAGGGCTGGGGGACATGGAGGAGGATTTCAGGGTTTTCCCGGAGCGGCGGGGATGCTCCACCTGCAGCAGGAGGAGATGAAGGGGAAGTGGGGTTTCGGGGGCACCCCCCCTGTCCAGCCCCTGGGGTGTGTGTAGGTGCTGAGAGCATCTTTACATTGATGGGGGATGGTGACAAAGATTGGGACTGGGGCGGGAGGAGGACCCTCAGCAGGACTGTGTGGTGGGGAAGGGATGGAGACCTCAGGCTGCTCTCAGAGCCCCTCGGTGTAGCTGCCCACCCCAGCTGCCCCAGCACCCAGCATTGCCGAGAGCTGGGCAGTGTGGCAGCTTGCCCTCAAGTCTCCCCAGCACTACTGGTGAGAGGCCTGTGGGGGCTGGTTTTGGCAGGCACGGGTACCAGGGCGATGGGAAAGCTCTGGGTGCCGGGCTGTGCCAATCCAAGTGTCAGACACACAATTAATTACTGCAGCCCCAGAGCCACAAACACTAAATATGCTGTCGCCGTAGCCCGTGGATAATAGCAGCTCTTTGCAAAGTGTTTCTTTCTCCCCTTTCTCCTCTGTGTGCAAGAGACAGCGACTGCAGAGAGCACACAGCAGCTCTCCACTGCTTGATTAAGTCAGCAGTGAAGACAAAATGTGCCTGTACAGCTCAGGCTTAAGGAGGGATTTGAGTGTGTGTAAGGTACAAATTAGAAAATGGATGTGATTTAATCACAACAAATCTAAACAGCCCTGCTACAGAAACCTTGCCATCAAAGAGGGCTTTCTCTTAAATGTGGGCACAGTGAGTGTATAGTCCTGACAAAGGAACAACGTGTTTGGGGTGAGTTATTAAAGCAGGAACAGAGAGAAGACTGGGGAAAGCCTGATGTATACCAGATAAGTTATCAGTTATAGAAGGAACAGCTTCCTTCCGTAATAATTATTTGCAAATCAGTCCTCAGTTCTGGATACTCTGGTGTCTGGACACCACAGCAGAGACAGAGCAGCTTCTGTCAGGCTTGGGATGCTGCACAGACAGGAAACCAGGCACAGACCCTGCCTGGGAGAAGGTAAACTGCTTGTTCAGAGGAGCCCAAGTGAATGCAGCAGACAAAGAGGAGGGGGGAGAAGTGATGGCAAGGCCAGGCCTTCCTGCAGGTGTGCACAGTGGGTCGGGCGCGGGTCCCAGGCTGTAAAATGCTGTACACTGGAGCGTTACTAATCCCAGCTCTCAAGGACTGTGCCCCTGCTGGCTGGGGGGGCACTGCCACCGCCACCACAGCAGCTTTGGCTGTGCTGGGGAAGGGCTTCCCTCAGAAGACAAAGCACAAGACAGAAGAATGCTAATGCACGGGGCGCTGAGGTGCCTTGGTAACAGCAGCAGAGCATTGCGGCGGCAGCAAATTGGTGCTGAGCCCGGTTCCTGTTGGGAGCCAGGAGCCCCAGAGTGGGGAGGCTCCACCAAGGCACAGCTGCATTCGTGGGAACTCTCAGAAGTCTCCGCTGGCCGCTTCCCCTTGGCTCTTATCGGCGCGCCCGTTAATCTTTGGCATCGCAACAGGAGTTGGCACCTCCAGTTCCAGGTGCAAGGTGCATGTCTTTGACCTTGCCATTTCCTCCATAAACTCCCTGCGAGGTGTGAGAGCAGCAACGGCCCTGCATGGGCACCTTCTGGGGAGCTCAGCCCCTGTGGGGACAGCAGCAGCCAGCTGGCAGGGCAGGGGTGGGGATGACTGCGGGTCCTGGGGCAAGAGAAGGCCTTCATTGTCCTTGCAGGGAAACTCCGAGAGTACTGATGTAAACTTGGTCCCCAGGTTAAAATTAGATCCAGCATATTCAGATTTCCCATTTCTTTGCTTGTCTGGTGAATCCCCAGTTTAGAGCCTGTGAGCATGAATAGGGACCTTCCTGGCCGCAAACCAAACAAAGCAAACAGCACCAGTAGAGTTTGTCCTTCCAGATATGATTAAGACAACGCAAGTGAACAGGCAGTTAAAGGAGGAGCTTGGCCATGGGAGAAGAGGAGCATGAGACCCATTATCAGGAGGCAGGTGGCTGTCCTGAGAAGCAGGAGGACTCAGGTGACCTGGGGAATATTGATGGGGTGGGCTATGCCGTAGAATATAGAATGGTTTGGGCTGGAGGAGACCTTAAAGATCATCCACTTCCAGCCCCCCTGCCATGGGATATGTGGCAGAGATCACAGCTCACTGACACTGATGGAAATCATCTTCAATACTTTTTGGGCATCACCAGGCTGACATGCAGGTGCAACTGAGAGTGTGAGACATATGAGCTTTTCATCTGCCATTTCCATCCATGCATGAGGATTGCCTAAACCTATTATTTTGAAGGCATTTTCCATGCTGCAGCTATCTTCCTTGACCTCTAAAAGATCTGGCTGATCCTGATCTCAAGATGAAAGATTGCCACCTCACGGGCTGTGAACACCCGTCTGTGAGATTAGGCCCTGAATTATTAATACAATCAATGACTACCTCTTTTCATCCTGGAAGAGGCACAAAGGAAAGCTGCGGGGGCCCTGGAAGGGAGGGAGGATTCTCGAGCAAGGGGAGAAGGAGTCACCAGTGGAAACTGGTTTTCTTTGGGTGGAAACGCCTCCTGTGTCTGTTTTATTTTGGAGGCAGGAACAATGGCGCCATTCAGGAGGTGACAACCCAGCTGTGTTGGTAGGGCTGATGGTGGCACTGGGAAACCTGTGTCCCCAAGGGAGGGCATTCTTCCTTCCAGCCCCTCTCCTGCATTCAGTGCATCGTGGGCTGCACTAAAATGGAGGCCCAAAGAGCCTGAACTGCAGAGCTAAAGCTGGAGCCACTGAGGAGAGGAGGAGCTGGGGAGCACGGGGATGTGTTCATCCTTCCAGTGCACAAAGCTACCAACACCTACACTCACAGGTCACACCTGTGTTTTGTGGGGTGTCTGGTGGGGTTTCTTCACCATGGGAAGGGTGTGGATGTCACCAGACTGGAGTGAGGGATGGACTGCAAGGCCATGCTGTTGCTGCCTGGAGCAATGTAACCTTTCCTTTCCCCTCTTCCCTGTAGAAGCTTCAGTGTGGAAGTGTTGTGACCATGTGCTGCTGGGTCTCTGTCCTGATCTTTACACTTTTCTGTGGCTTGAGCCTGACTGACCTGTTTGGGACATTTTGGTGATATTAGTTTCTTTCTCTTTTCCCTGTTGCATTTGGGAGGAAGGTACCATGGCCCCATTCTCATCCAGCACCAGAGAAAATTCCCCAGTTCTGAGCCCCACATGGAAAATGAAGCTAGTTGGAAACCAAAAATAAAATTCTATCTTTGCTCTGTTTTTCAAGAGGTTAAAAAATTTATTGTGCTAGTGAAGCTATTATTTCTGGGTAGATAATGTAGAGCATTGCTTCAGTGCTGGCCAAAATGTCTGAGAAACATTTTTTCCCCTCCTTTTAATTAAAGTTCATATTAACACTGCAAATAAGATAAGAAAAGAAGTGTTCAGTTACAATTATGTAGCGCTTTGTGATCACAAACAGATTCTGTAATCCCTACTCAGGGGGTTTCAGAGCTGAATTTAGCTTATTTCAGAGTACAAAGTTGAGCTCAGCCAAGACTGCTCTCCTACTCTGTATGATCCTCATCTGTGCTCTGGTCACACAAGGGACTCATGGCAAGCCAGGCTGCACAGCCAACAACATCCCACAGATGCATCAGCTGCCCTGGCTGGGGACCAAACCTCCTTTTTGCCTAGGCAGCTATTTATTAATATTCTTCTACCTATTACTTTTAAAATGATGCTTGCTTCAAGCATCAAAACTGGTACTGGTTCAGCTGCAGCTGCTGATGGGCTCATTCCCAGAGATGTGAAGCTCTTCACTGTGGCTGAAATTAAGCATTTACGGGCTCTGACCTGGTCAGTTGTGTCCTGTCCTAAGCAGGGCCATGGCCTATGGGCAAAGGCAGGATCCTAAGCAGGTGGAAAGATTCCTCCTCCCTCACCTGTGCCTCTGAACTGTCTGACCTTAAAGAATTTGCAGCAGGCATGGGAGTAGTCTCCTGGGTTCAGCATGGCCATCCTGTGTTTAAATTTAGGCACAAGTTGAAATACCTGACTGAGAGCCTTGGAGTGACATTTACAGTAGAGCAACCCCTGGCACTTAATGGACTTAATAGAGCAATGCAATCCACAGCAAATGTGAGATTCAGTGCCAGGCTGTGCATGGATAAAGCTACAGAGACAGGGAGATGGACAGGAGTCAAGTGCATCTGGGCTTCTGGAGAGCAGCCCCAGCTGCTCATGGCTTCTGCTGTCATTCCTTGACTCGATGTCACAAGATGGAAAGAGCAGAGGATGGAAGGTCAGTGGCAAGAGGATGCCCTCTCCACAAAAATAGTCCTTTGCTGTGCTGCAGAGCTCTACCTCCGTTTCCAGGCAGCTGTTAGAGAAACATTTTGACATCATTATGTCTCCTAGAGAATGATGTATGCCTCCACCAAGAGGAGCTTAGGGAGGCATTAGGGTTTTATGTGAGTTTAGGTTGCAGTTTGCAAAAGTGCTTTGTTCCTAAAATGCTGATTAGTTTTGCTGCAGACACTGGTGCGTTAGAGGCAAGTCTGGCTACAAGGTGAGGAAGAAGTCACCTGCCAAGCAATTTGGAGAGCTTAGGCCTCCCCAGATAATTCAGTTCCATCAAGTGACTCATGCAGGACACCACCAGAAGAGTCTCCAGTTCGGAAGGCTGCATCTGGAGAGTGAGTGGTGAGGTAAAATTAAATTAAATTGAAAAGTTCAGCCAAGGATTTTGGGATTGTTCTGGAGAGATAGTGTTAACTTCAACATCAATCACTAGAAAGAAAGACTAATGAAGGTCTGAGCTCCAAAAAGCAAAGGAGCAATGTGGAGAGTCTCAATACCACCAAAATGGCGCGAAGACTCCGAAGAAGCATTAAATAATTAATACAAATGTCTGAAGGCACCTTAGACCTTTCTCCCTGTATCAGGCTATGCACTGTGGGGAGATTAGCCAAGTTTGAGGTTACCCAAACCCTTGTGCCCCACCGTGCAGGGCTGATGTCCCCCCTCCCTGGGACCAGCCACCCTCCCCTCTGCCGCTGCCGGTGACCCCCTCTCACTCCCTGCTCTGCTCCAGCGCCTCCTCACCGGGGGAACACAAGGGGGAATACAAATTGGGCAGCACTGGAGCATATGGAGGGGAAGAATGCTCAGCTGTGAGTTTCAGGGATGGGTATTATACAAACCCAGCCACCAGCACGTCACCTTTTCAAAGGCTTCAAATCCGCTACAAATTGCTTCTGAATGACAATGGGAATTTCTCGCCCTTCACAAAGCCCCCCGAATTAGCATCTTTATTGGAATAAACTAGCTAATTTCTGCAGTCCAAGGGCTGGTCTGGAGAATCCCTAATTCTAATTAGATGGATATTCATCAGCACCCTGATGCTTGCAGGGTGTCTAGTCCAGCCAGGGGCTGCCACCTGCCCAAGTGTGAATCAGACAAAGGGAAGGGGAGCGTTCAGTCCCCGGGGCCAGCAGCAGAGCAGGACATTGCAGGGACTGAGGGGTCCTTGTAATCCTCAATTTGTTCTTTGTGCCATTTGTTAATTCCCAGGGACAGGGTGGGGAGCCTGTGCTTGCAGGAATAATGATAAATCTGTGCCCTTCACCATCCCTGTATGGCAAATAAACCTACAGCTAAGCCAGGCTGGCTGACTGTGGCCTGGCTGAAACACTTTAGGAGTGGAAGGAGGTTCAGTCTGTCTGTCTGTCTGTCCATCCTGAATAACTGCATAACAGCTTGTGATTAAAATCAGATTTATCTTGGAGAATGGTTGTGGGGTTTCTCCAAACCAAGGGCTGATGCCCTGCAGTTGGCAGTGGTGCACAGATGAAATTTCTTCTTTGTTGCTACTACTAGATTCCATAAAGGGAAAAGAGAAGAGATAAGCAAAAATCCATAAACATAAATAACCCAAAACTAAACCTCAATCATTTTGCAGGGAAGCAGAGCTTATTTCTCACTATGCACTGAAAATGTGAATACCTGGGAGGGCTTTTCCTGGACGTGTGCTCCTGAAGCATTAATTAATTGGGCATTAACTGGCCTGGCTCAGAGCCAGGATGGCTCAGGACTGTCCCCACAAAAAAATCCTGATCTATAACCCAGGTACCAGCCATGCTGTAGTAACTGCAGTGTTATCAAGAGGGAGAGTGAGTGATGTACCTTCCTCCCTCTATCTTTAATCTCTGGTCTGTTTGGCCAGAAGTGGCTCAGATCAGTTGCATTCAGTGGCTCTCAGTGTCAGCAGAGCAATATTTTCCCTTTGTTTTTCTGTTAAACTCTTGGATTTAACCCATGGGGCATGGCTGCTCAGGAGCATTGAAGTCTCCACGGTGTCATTTGCGGGGGACAGATCCTTCAGATTTTATTCTCTTACAAGGTCAGGCTCGATGGAGGAATGCTGGAAATGTCTCATCTCTGTGCTGAATAAACACAGCCTGAGGGCAAAGCAGGGCTGGTTTTGACACTGTCTGTCTAATTGTCAGAAGAGTGAAGCCCCCCAGATGTGCAGCATCAGAGGCAAAGGTGGTGGCTCCAGAGTCCTCATAACAGCTGTGCCTCTCCCAGCGTGCTGTGGACCAGGCAAAGCAGCAAGCCCATGCCAGGCTGCTGTCCCTGTGCTTCCCCCATGGATAAATCTGTGCCTGTGGTGTGTCCTGAGGGCAGCTCACTGCCCTTCACACCGAGCACCAACCACCCAGTGTGCAAACCCGTTCCTTTCTGTGCCTCCCACCTCTCCGAGGGTTAATGGAAACAGGAGATGGGCTGCTGAAATGCCAGTAAACAAGGCTCAGCTGCTGAGGGGAGAAGGTCAAAGGACAAAAATGAGAACAAGTCTGTGCTCAGCCTGGCTGCTGCTGCTGCCACCTGCCCCAGCCCCAGGATGGAAATTGCTGCTTGACTCTCCCTTCCTCCTGTTGAAGGTCTCACCCTTCATCCAGGCTCTTTTTGTATTTCAATGGATTTGCCAGAGGCTTTCTTCTCCCCCAGACCAGTGGCTGAGAGTCCCATGGATGCAAATTGTCTTGTTCTGGGTTTTTCTGAGATGGACACACAAGGGTTCCTGCTGAGGAGGGGATTTGACCCAAAACATGCACAGCAGTGAGGTTTTGCTTCCCATCACCCAAAAAAAACCAGTGAGGTTTGCTTCCCATCACCCAAAAACTGCCAGGCCACCCCTTGCCTGATGCAACACCTTACACAGGCAGATTGCAGAGCCTGAGCCATGGTGCTGCCTGCTTTGTGAGCCTTGCTGCAGACTTATTTATGCTGGAAAAAAATTATATTTGAGAATATTTTCCCCAGCCACTGATGGGCAGCCACTGCTGGGGTGGGATGTGGGAGCCTTGATCTGGGCTTTCCTATCCCTTGCCAGTGCTCCTGTCCCAAGTATCAGCCATCTTTCAGCAGTGCTCTGGTGATGGGATTAACGTGCATTAGGAGGTTTTGTTCTCATCTCTCCCTGGGAGGATCAGATGCAGTGAAATATCTCATTTTGCTGGTTGCTTTTTGAAAAATGTGTGGTATGTGTTAATGTTAGAAAGGCAAGGTCAAAGGAACAGGACCGCAGGACACAGGGCTGGAAAAACCCTTTTAGGGCAAGGATTTTGGCCCTGTTACTGTAGCCCTGTTTGCACTGTTTTAGAAGCAGTGCAGTTGTTTACCCCCAGCACATGTGCTGCAAGGCTGTTCCTGGAGCCCAACTGTTTCCTGTGAAGAAATGTGGAAGAAAAGCTGCGGATCTTGTGTCACTTGTCCTTCAACGAGAGAGCAAGCCCTGTGCAAGCTCAGCACAAGCTCCATCTGCTGCACCTACAGGCATGTAGCTTATCCTGCCTTGGGAGGTTTCTGCCCTACCCAAGAAATACAAGTTGCTGCTGATATTGATCCCAAAGTTTTTCATTGGCCATTTTGGCTAGAGGAATGCGAATTTGAGTTTAAACAGTTTTGGCAGAAATCAGCCCTGAGAGGAGACTTTCTTCAGTTTGTAGAGAGCACTGATGGCATGGTTTAGGAAGGATGTTGAGAGTAAGAAATCCAGCTGAAAGAAGCATCCATGTGAGCAAGTTTAAACACCAAAAGCCATTTAGGCAGCCTTGGTACATTGCTGCTGGCCTCAGGTACAGCTGTTAACTGAGCCCTTTGATGGACAAAGTGTCAGTGACATCCCCACCACAAACCTCCTGCATGTTTGATCTGTGACCCATTTCTCTTGTGGGGCCAATGCCCCCAGCTTGACCTGCTTGAGTCAGAGTCATCTCAGCCTGAAACTATTCCTCATGTGGAAGCAGAAGTGCTTTTAGATCAGCTGCTTGGGGGTAATTTATACCTCTAGTACACCAGAAGAAGTGTGGAAGTATACATCTATATTTCTAGGCACTTCAAGTTTTGTGGGTGTGGTATTAAGAGCTCTGGAGAATTCCCTAATAATGATGTCTCACATTTTGCTTTTCTTGGCTTCTCCATGCTGAAGGTCATCCTCCTTCCTGGCTCACAGTAATGGAGAGGTGTCCAAAGAGGGTTGCACCTTCCTCCAAGCAGATGTGACACAGCCACCACCAGAGGTGACCACTGAGTGCACCTGGGCCACACACCTGGAATGAGTCCCACACTGAATGGTACAAGTGAGAGGCTTATGGACCCTTTCAGGAAACAGATTTACAAAGACAGGAGTGTTTTCCTAGTACTGGAGTGAAATAAGTGGTAGCAGTGGCAGGAACATTGTTTTTGTGGTGAAGAAAACATTGTGTGACCAATGCCAATAGAGCATGATCCAGCTTCCTGGAAGAGTCTTTGAGCAATTTGTTTCCCTTTGGCTGTTGGCACCCTTCTCCATTCTGTTCCCTAGGGATTTCAGCTGAGCTGGTGTGTTTTCAAAGCCAGGTCTCCAAACCCAGTGTAGTTGTTGAATCAAAGGTACATTTGCCAGAAATGTCTGGACCCAAACCTGGCTGGGAGCTCTGTCCAAGCCATCCTGGACCTGAGCTGCTGGCCCATCAAAGTCAGCAGCCATGGATGGAGTGGGTGAGGTGCTGAAGTGGTACTGGCTGATATTTTGGCTGCCAGGCTGGGGTGGGAAGGCACAGGTTATGTTTTAGGAGGGAAGAGTCTTCTCTCCCCAAGGCATGAGTGTTGCTGGCTCCAGCTCCCCCATGCTGGAAGTTTTAAAGGTCTGAGTGCACATAGAATATTAGAATGTTCTGAGCTGGAAAGGACCCACAAGGATCATTGAGTCCATGGGATACTTGAACAGGCACTCCTGGACATGAATATTGAACAGACCCTTCTCCAACATTTCTTATGAAAGGAACATATTTTGTGTGGTTTTTATGTTCTTCATCCCTACAGATCCCCAGCTACACCATGGGACCAAAATTTCCTGGGGTGAACAGTCCTTGAGGGGATGTGACTGGATCTGGAACAACCCAGCAAACCACTCAGTGCTTTAGGGAATGAAAAGGAGCTGGTGTTCTTGTGGGGATGAGTACAGTCCCTCCCAAAACCCTCTGAAGGCAGATGGGGCACTAAAGGGCATTTATCACCATGCCATGGCTCTGCTCCTGGGACATTTCCATTTAGAAAGTTAATAATGCACTGGTAGGAGGCAGAAGGCAACAAAGGCTGATATTTTCAACTGTTAATTAGCAAGGTCACACTGCATTTATGTTAGATTTTCCTGCTGTTGTGTTTTAATTTCATTACAGTTATGTTTGTTAGGATAGAATCACAGAATGATTTGAGTTGGAAGGCACCTTAAAGACCATCCAGTTCCAATCCCACCTCCATGGGCAGGGCCACCTTCCATGAGATCAGGTTGCTCAGAATATAGCTGGGATGGGCATGGATGAGCATTGAGAGAATTCCCCATGCAGAACAAGAATTTTTTTTTCCTTCCCCCAAACAGGCAGTTCATGCACTGCTTGTTCATAGCAGCATATTTCTGGAAGACAAGTCATTTTCTTCCCTTTAAAAGGACTTGGGGAAAAAGGACCATCATTTCCAGGCAGAAATTTTTCTGAGGAGGATATTTTTGTGCCTGGCTAAGGAGAGACGTAAAAAGGTCATAGAAAATTAAAATCACATGCTCAGAACATTTTGGGGCAGGTGTTTTTCCTAAGCCAGAATTCAATATTTGAAGGGTGTATCCCGGGATTTACATTCCTCCTGATATTTCACCTGTTGCAGCAGCACAACTGGAAGGCTAATGATTTCATACCCCAAGCAGCCTGGTTCCTCTGGACCCAGCTCAACAGCAGTGCTTTAAACCACTGCAATGTGCAGCTCTCACAACCCTCAGGCGAGCGCTCCGTGGCTGCATTTCACTTGGCATGTAGGCTCTGGATGAGGAATGCACAGAATTTCCTTTTCCACCCCGTCAGATCCTCTGTCTCGAGCCTGGCCCGGCCCCAAGAGCACAACGGATGCAGCTGGAGAAGGGCAGGTCCCATCTTGCTGCTGAGCCCCAGTGACACTTCCCCTCCTGTGCCGAGCCAGCCGCCAGCAGCTGGAGGTGCCTGAGTCCGCGCTGAGCATCAGCTGCTGCCTGGGGAAACAGCTCCTTTGGGAGCCAGCAGGGTTTGTTCCCAGGCTGGAGGGGGTGATGGAGCCCAGGGCTCCTGTGGGAGAAAAAGAGGGGGCCTCGAATCTGATTGAAGGTGTTTTCCTGATTTTGCATCTTGGTTTCTCTGTTGGTGCCGGGCTGTGTGAGCGGGAGATGGGAGCACAGCTCTGCCTGCAGCTTTGTCCCAGCAGGAAAACTGACCACAGCTAATTGTGATTCCTTAGTGTCAGCAGCAGTTGGGAATCAATAGGGAGCTTTGAGCTATCAAATAATGAGGCTGGTTAATCCCTTGTGCTGCTCCAGAAAGGTGTTTGGGAGGAGCATTGCTCTGGGGCAAACATTTCTCGGTGCCACTGATGCTCTGTGAGACTGAGAGGCTTTCCCACAGGTCTGCTGGCTTGGCCTTTGTTGCAATGGGGGCTGTAAATACAGGATCAAATTCTGTCTTATCTCATCCTTAAAAATTATTTTTCTTGGCCTGGGATGGAACATTAACTTGCTTCTTTCCCAAAGCAGCTGTACAGCAAAGATGGGATTGAATGAACCTCTTTCCCTTGAGCTTAGGAACAACTCAGGATGGGTAGAAAGCTGCTATTGCATCACTGGTACAGAAATAACTATAATTCACACCATGTACAAAGATACCAGAGTCTGATTACTACCAGCAATGGCTGTATTGGTCACAAGTCTCTTCATTGCATCAGGAAAGCAAGTTACATCCCAAGGATGTTGCTGAGAAATGAAAAAGGGGTTTTAGTTTTGTTTGGTTTTTCCTTTTCATTTTTTTCCCAGTGGAATTATCCCAGCAAACAGTGTATAAATTGCTGGAAGAAAGTCAGACTTCAAAAGACATTAGAAAGTATTCCTCTTCCTCCCCAGACGATAGATTTCCTTTATTGGAAGAACAGTGCCTTGAAAATAGCCTGTAATAAAATTTGCTGTTTAATTAGACTTCATTTAATTTATGTATTTAATTTTGCTGGGATGGTTAAAGACTACTGATGTTGAGGGAATTTCCTTTTTGTTTTTCCTGTGTATTTCCTTATCTTAGAATTTCTAGGACTGTCAAATGTTCTCTTCTGGTTTTGCTAGGTCTTCCTTAGCTGTGTAGAGGCAAGTTTGCCTAATAATGTTTATTAACTTAATCAAAATATTAACAAAGACCTCTTTTAAACAAAGTGCTGGCCAGACACTGGAATGAAATAACTGTTAACAAAACCTATGAGTTTAAACTAGAAAGGAACTTTCTGCATTCAGCTTTGTGTTCCTAATGGTGTCATTATTTTGCTATTTAGTAACCATATAAAGCTCAACTCTCACTTGAATTTTTCACATCAAAAATTACAGAGAAATGAAAGGTAATTTCTACAGAGAAGTTTTTCAGGCTTCTTTCGCCAGCAAAAAGAAATCTAAGCTTAATCCTACATATTGATGTCTCTGGCCTCTTGGCCAATTGGGTTGGATTTAGTTTAACCCAAAGTAATCATCAGGTCATGGTGACTCTGGAAACAATTTTTTTTTTTAACTGAACTACTTTGTTCTTCCTTCCAGTTGCTATGAAGCAAAAGGCTTCAATTGTCTGTTCTCCAGAGATTTCAGCAGCAGCAGAACAAGTGCTGTGCTAATGAAATCCTGCCTTGGTTTAATCTAAGCAGGGATTTGGGATAAACTCTGTTTGTTCAGTGACTCCCCAGCACAGAGGTGCCCTGGGGATGGCTCAGGCTGTGGCACAGACCTTTGGAGAGCCAGGCTGGGGGCTGAACCCAGGCAGGGCAGCGTTATCCCCAGCTCCTGGTGCTCTGCTGGCTATCCCAGGGATGGAGAGCAGGGGGAGAGGTAACTCTGGTCTCCTCTGCATCACTGGGAATGTCTTTGTGAGGTGATCAGCCACCAAAGCAGTGCCTTGTCACCCTGCTCACTGTGCTGGGGATGCCAAGCACTGATGGTGAGGGGGGAAAATGCTCCCATCCTGCTGCTTGGCAGAGCACCCCAGGGCCCTGAGCTGCTTGTGCAGGCTGTACATGATGTACCAAACTGTCTGCAGCAGGCAGGTAAGGGCACCTGACCAGTGTGTGGTGTGGAAAACTCCCTCCCAGCCTCTGAAGCACGTTGCAATGATGCAGGATGTAGAAAATGGACAGCATTTGAAGTGTTTCCTTATAGGATAATCAGAGGAAGTCATTGTATTAAATATCCATTTGTGTCATTAGCCTTTTATTTGGTGCTTTGTCCAGACATCCTGTTTGCTTCCCCTTGGAAGTAATGAATATATTTCCCCTGTGCCGGGTCCGATCCAAAGCTCCGATGGAGAAGCAAAGAGAGCTGGGTCCAGTCCTGTCCTCATTGGGGAAGGACACCTCCAGAGTCACCTCATGTGAGCAGCTTTGGGTGAACATACAGCAGTGTTTATGGGTTGTCCTTAAACCACACTCCAGCCCTGCCCAGAGGTCACAGTTACCTGTTCCCTGTGCTACAGGGAAGGAGCTTCTGGCATTTGGGACCTCATGCTGCTGTGCTGGGACATTGCAGCAACATCACTGGGGCATCCTGGCTGGCCCAGAGATCTGCTCCATCTCCCAGGGTGCACAGAGCAAAGGCTGAACCATAATTCTGTACATTAGGAGGTATCAGGTGCAAAGAGTTTTGACCTCTCAGTCTGTAAACTTGGAAAGTCACAAAACTACTCTACATTCTGGCTGAGGAAGCTCCCCCCACCACCTTTCAGGCAGGCAGCATCAGTGTCCAGCTACCTGTCTGCAGTAATTGCTTCATACCTGCTGCCTTAGCCATCCTCAGGGCTTGAACCTGGGATCTCCCCAGCAGGCAGCAAAAGCCACTGTTTCTGAATTGGTGTCTGGGAAAAGAGATTGAGGTTTTGTATGTGGGGCCTCAAGGAGGGGGCATGATCTCTGCTAATGAGTGGAGTACAGCCACATCCACGGTGCACCTCAAATACCAATGGAATGTTGTGCCAGCACGTGGGATCCTGCCTAAAAAACAGCTGGAGGAGCTGCAGAACCCCTGAACGGAGTGCAAGAGAGAGGGAAGCAACTCTTTGTGTCTGTCTTTGGTGCCAGGTTGGGAAGGGTTAACAGGGAGGCACAGCCCCTGAGGACGGGGCTGTTGTTCTATGCAGATTGGCTCCTTCTTGTTTCTTCTATTGATCGCAATCACTCAGAGCTGTGCCTGTAACAAACTGCCTTAAATCACTGCAATCATAATAAGCACCCCTTGGTAAATAATGCATGAGATGTCCCTAAGCCTAGATTCATTAGAAGGAAGGTGCATATGGACCTTGGTAACAATCAGGGCTTGAGATGGGGCTGGGCTGCTGGGATTGAGATGTAGTGGCTGCTAAGGACGAGCCCTGAAGTGAGCTGTGTTTCAGGAAGCCTCCCCAGCCCCTCAAGATGTTGGAAGCATCGACAGGCTCCTTTTCACATTCATGAATTTTGCAGGAGATGTTTAAAATGCCTCCAAGGTTCACAGCATAATACAGGTTGGGCGGATGAGGGCTTGTGGCAAGTCTCCAAACAGCATAATAGCAAGGCAGCACAATTAATAGTGTTTAATACACCTTAGTGACAACAAAGCACACACCGGGTAACAAGTTTTGCTGTGAAAGCCTCACAGCCAAGTTAATGGTCTGGATATTAGCAGCCTTTGTTTGAAAATGCAAATTAAAAATGCTTCGTTTTCCATTTGTCTTGAGGAGAGTGGAGCTTCTTTAGGGTAATTTTGCTTGGGCTGGGGGTTAGTGTAATTCTTTGGCCAGACCCCAGAGCAGGGCAGGTTCGGGTGCTGCTGCCTTCATTAGAAGGTTCACAGGGCAATCTGCAGGAAAAATTGGTTGTGCAGTAATTTCCACCTCCTTTTCATTCTAGGGAGATGACTTTTTTGTTTGTGCTTAGTGGCAATGATAAGTTTGGCTTTTGTGTGGCTGGAGGAGACTGAGGAGGAGGCAGAAACATTCCTGGAGGAGAAACATTCCTGTATCAGACAGCTGTGGATGGTGATGGGTCATTTCACTCCATTATGGTTTCTGGCAAGTGAGTATTGAAGGGGGTGTGAGGGCATCGTGTCTCAGCGATGACTTCATTTGGCTCTCTAAACAAACAGCCCTTCCTCACCAGGTGCAAAAGGTCTTGTATTTGTTTTTTTCCTTCCCTGAAGGGAAAAGAAATACTTAAAGTTAAAATAGCACCAGTGGGTCGTGTCTGCTGGACAGCCATGGTGGTCCCTGCTTCCTGTGAGCAGGGAAAACTCACTGAGCCCCTGTGGGGTGCCTGCATGGACACATGGGTGGGTTCAAAAGCCCAGAGCTCCAAATTCAGATCTGTGCTCACACTGGTTGGCTCTAGGCTGTCTGTATCCAGCGTGCAGGTCTGCTGGGAGCACCCACAGTGGGCTGTGTAAGGTCTGAGCTGGCCCAGGACATCAAGGCAGTGGTCACTAAGCCCCTGGAGGTTTGTGCTGGTGGAGGGATGAGCCTCTGGTATGCTTGATCTACCTGAGATTAATTGTCTTCTCCTGGAACACAAGTGTGGGGACTGATCTTGGGCATGGTCAATGAGGCTGGCCTTGAAAATGGGTGAACTCTCTGGTAACTCAATTTGCAGCTCACTTCCAGCTGTCCTCCTGCCCCATCCTTCACTGACACTTGCACAGAGAATCACAGCATGGTTTCAGTTGGAAGGGACCTTAAAATTCCCCTATTTCCAGTGTCCTGCCATGGGCAGGGATACCTCCCACTGGACCAGCCAGGTTAATGTCCCATCCAACCTGGTGTTGAAAGCATCTGGATGTTTACCTCACCATGAATCAAACCTCAGCAATCCAACATTTCTTGAAGTGAGGAAGCAGGAAATGTAGAAGTGCTGAGAAGTCTACTGTCCCTGTAAAATGTCCTCTTTGCCAGGAGATAGCTGGTTTGGAAGAACACCTCAACTTCACTTCTTCCTGAACCAAACCAGAGCACTTCCTAGATGCAAATAATTTAAACTTATGTCAGACCCCATCTCAGATAAAACTAAAACCCCATCTCTCTTGTTGGTAGTCACTTCTTAAACTTTCATTAAACTGCTCTACCTCCATCTCCAAAGCTGTATTTTTGTCCTTGATACTGTTCCCAGAAGGCTGCTGCAAAAATTCACAGCTGGTGGCTATGGTTAAATATAAGGAAGAATAGCAAAAAATTTCCTCTCTGAAAGTACATTTCTGAGTGCCAAGCTCAGCCTTATCTCCAGGAACAGTCTGAGGAGCTTGAGATGATTTTTTGAGTTCAGGGTTTGGGGTTTTTTTTCCAGAATCAATTCTTTTTGCTTCTTTCTAATGTAATTAAAGAAATGAATCCCGCAGCAGCTCAGCTCATGTAAAGCAGAGTTCCCCACAGAAAAGTGGTGATCCTCGCTCGTTTGTAGTTAAACTATTTTTTTTTTCTATATTTTTACCCACAGAAAGTTTTAGAATGCCAAAGAGAGAAAAGGTCAGCAATTTTTTAGCTGGTCCAGTTGGACTGGAGAAGAAAGATCAGCAAACCCAAGGAAAATAAATGGGGAACTATTTCCCAGCCTGCCTTCACCTTCACATCCTTGGGTGCTGCTGGCTTTGCAGTGGCAATTTGTAGCCGTGGACCTGCCAGCCTGGCCGGGTTTCCCGGGAATGGAGCCCCAGGATGGGGATGCTCTGCAGGGATGCGGGATGCTGAGCGCGGCGTGCAGCGCATCCGCTGCGGAGGGAGCAGCGCATCGGGGCCGCTTCCTTTGGTAACCTGAGCCAGGGTGTGAGCCACGGCCTCCAGAGGTGAAAGGCTAATGCTCCGGCTTCCCTCCCAGCCGCCGAGCCCGCCTTGTGCTTTGTTAAAGCGATGCTCTGCCTTTGGGAAATCGCTCCTGCGAGGCGCAGCCCATGGCTCGGTGCGCGGGGAGAACCAGCGCTGGCTGCGGGCTCTTTGCTCTCTGATGGTCAGCAAACAGCCCGCAAGGAAATCTCAGCTCCGCCCTGGACAAAGGGAGAGGATAATCAACTGGAAAACTCGCTGGTTCAACCATGGGCTGGCGGCCCTCAGCCCTAACCACTGCCACCCACCCCTCCCCACCCGTCTCACGAGTTCTCTCTGAGGTCTCAGCACAGCAGGCAGAGGTATTAGGCTCATAAAGGGTTTGTTATTCACACAGAGTCCTGTGGATGCCATGGAAGCTTGCTCAGATTGCTTCTGGGTGAGGCCACAATGCTGGAAGTGGAAGGGGATGGGGTGTTCTTAAGGCTGGGAAATCCAGGGGTAGTTAAAGCCCATAAATAGTTCTCAACTAATGAAATTGCTGGGTAGGGAAAAGGGGAAAACAGCTCTTTTTTAGAGCAGATGAGGCAAACATGCCTCCCAACATATTTTCTGCCTATAAAACTCAGCCTGGGTTTCTAGGTAACTAGAGCAGATAGCCCAGGGAGAAGTCTCTAAGGGCTTCCCACAGTTGCCAGCCTTGAATAACAAATGCTGGCTATCAAGTGAATTTGGGACAGAGCTTGGCTCACCCCATCCCAGCTCTCCTGAGACTCACTTGTGTAGGGAGCAAACCTGAAAGCCTGGAGGTCCTTCACCCTCTGCTGGGATCCAACACTCAGCAAGTGCAAAAGAGATCATTTTTATATGATCAAATGTGACTTTCTGTCTAGCTCTGCTGAAATTACAGCTTTGTTCTCTGTCTGAGCATTGTCCTGGCTCCTGGGACTGCTCACCCTCTCACAGAGCCTCGTCCTTGGATGGCTCATTCACCTGCTGGATCAGGATTCAAATTCTGATGGACATTCAAAAGGTTCTGATCCCACTCTGGATCTTACTGTTTCTTTCTTTATGTGGTTTGACTGCTAAATTATTTTATTTTACTTCCAAATTGCTTTCTTTCTAAGCAGCTGTTACTTTTTGGAGCTCAAATTCTCTGCTGATCTCAGGCTCCCCTTCAGTTTTGCTCACAGTCTTGCTGTGTTTTGTAATGAGGCAGTGAGTCAAGTCAGTTATCAAAGGCATGGAGAGGTTCAGATGTTGGGATGGATATTTTTTCCTTGCTGGCCATGCTTTTCTTGCAGGACCAGGTTGCAAACAGTGGGAGATAAGAAAAAGAGTTCCTTCCTTCCAATGTGAGCAATGGAGCTGGGAGTGACCAGCGCTCTTATTAAAATGATGTTGAATGTTTCTCCCTGCCTCTTTGAGATATTTGGGTTTACCCCAGTCAGTGGAAATAAGCAGTCAGATCCCAGCTGAGACTTGATGTGAGCTGAGGCATTAAAAACAAATCAAACTGGATGAACATTTGGCTTCCATGGAGCATTTTTACATACTGGCTCCTCATCTTCACTGGATTCAGACAAGTTAATTCAGTGTGTGAATGATTAAGGGCTCTTGCCTGTCATAAACTGAGTCCTGAGTCCAGGGAAACCTCGAATGGCAAAGAGGGGAATCCAGGGGGGTTAAATGCACCAGTGCTGCTTTGTGCACAGGGACAATTTAAATCTGGGTACATGTTTTATAGAGAAAGTAAAGAGTCAGCCAATCACCACTGTCATATAAAAGTGTCTTGGGCTGCGAAAGACATGGATACTTTTCCTGTGAGCAGCCAGGGAGGCTGGCAGGGACCAACAGGGATCCTTTGCCCTTGTGCTTGCATTTAGCATTACCCATATGCCAGTGCAAACAGGTGGCCACCCAGTGAAGGTGGCAGGCAGTGCCTGTATCCTCCTCCCCATGTGGAGAAAAGTGAGCTGCTGATGGGTGTGGGTAGGTTAGGAGGGCAGAGATGGCATCTGCCTGCTTCCAGAGGGCCAAGCCACAGCCAGCATGGCTGAGTATGACTGCAATGGAATCTGGTGAAAAGTGCATTAAAATGCTTTTCTGCAGATGCAGAGGTCAGGGGTGACTACAAAGGCTGAGAGAATTCTCAGCATCTCAGGATTAATTAACACATTCTGCCAGTCCCTGCAAACACAAGCTGCTCTCGTGTTTGCAGAGTAGAAGGGGCTGTAAATGAAACAACAAACGAAGAGATTGTTGTCTTAATCAAAGTCTCAAAAAGATTGTCTGGAGAATGAGTTCCAGACCAATCCTGCCAGTCCCTGTGGCTGGCATGGATGCTGGGCAATCCCAGCAGCTGCTCCCACCTTTCCAAGGTGCCCTGTGCTGGGTCCTGTTCCTGCTCCTTTTGCCCCATGGCCAGTTTCTGCTTCCCCACGTGTCCCTACTCCCAGCCAAGCCACTGTCCCAGGCCAGGACATTGCTCAGGGGCTGGCATTGCCTCCCAAAAGCCAAGGAGTTCACAGGTGGTGTGGCTGAGCTTGTCTCTGACCTCTCTTGCTTGGCTACACTGCTCTCTCTCTACCTCTTTGGCTCTGGGCTTACCTGAGCATCTCTTTAGCATGGGCTTGCAGCTTAGTGCAATCCCAGATTATTGTGTTCTGACATCTGCTCCAAAACCAGTTCTAGTTGGGCTCTAACCACTTAGGCATAATTTTCTAGCTCATATGATAGTTTGAAGCCCACAGGAGCTGTTAATGTCTGTTCAGGTGTTCAGCAGAGGCTGGTGTGTGTGGGGAGAGGAGGACTGTGTGTTCTGTGCATCCCTCCCGTCCCAAAGCCATTGTTTTTATCCTCAGATCTATTTTATTCTCCCCACTAGACACTTGGGGAGGACAGATATAAATTAAAAGCAAATTATGCAGCCTGATACCATCAGTCAACAGACACCTATCTCTGCCCACACACCCCAAATTAATGAAACAACCATCACATCTGACTGCAGACTGTGGAAAAGCTGAGGGAGAGGTTTGAAGGTCAAAACACTCAGACACTGTATCCATCATGTGTTTGGGCATATTTTGAATAGTGCTGCATCAAGCAGGTGTCTCTCTCTTTGTGGCTGTGTTTGGCAGCACTGGCTGCTTCAGGTGACAGCCACTGGATCAAAAAGCAGAAGTGGTGGCATGAAATCCCCCTCCGAGGGAAGATGGATGGTGTGCATTTCTGTTCAGTGCATGGAGTAGCTGATGCACTCTGGGACCTGCTCCTGCTGTGGGGAACTGTCTCTGCAGGTGCACAGTCCTGTGGAGAGTGTTGGCAGCCAGGTGAGGGGTGCAGTCTCGGGTTGCTGTTGATATTTGCTGCCCCAAGATGTGCAGGGTGTCTCTGCTTCGGCCCGCGCGGCTGAAGAATGAGTTTGGACTCTTCACTTTTCGGTCTTGAGGTTGTTTATTAATTCTTATCTATAAAATTTTCTTTCTGCCCAGCTGAGGTCTGCTCAGCAGGGCAGCCACAGGCACTCTGACCGCCCCCGAGGCGGTGTTGTCCTTTTATACTACAAACTACATAGAACATATTTACATTTAATTCCCAATACCCATCACCTAAGTTAGACAGTGCACTTCTACTCTAAACCAATCCCAAAGTGCCACCATCACTGCAGAAAATGGAGAACAAGAAGAAGAAGGAGAAAGGCTGGACATGCCCAAATTCCTCCATCTTGTCCCCATAACCCCCATACCAAAAATCCTAAAATCTACATTTTCACCCTGTGATCATTTTGGTATTACACTATTCAAACCTGTGTGACTTTCAGGTCCTCATACAAAGTTGGCAACTTGCAACTGGGGTCAAAATCAAATCCCCAGGTGCTCAGGGCAGCATGCCAAGGTCTCCGAGACTCCTGGAGGGATGTGCTGAGTTCTGACCGTGCAGGACACTCAGCACCTCTTTATTGTGGGGAGGGGGTGCAGGATGCCACTTTTCTTTGCACTGTAGCCCTCCTGCTCCCCAGGAGCTCAGTCCCAGCTGTGCTAGCAGTCAGGGTTAGCAGCATTTTGATCAGTGAGAGATTCAGTGTCCCTGGATCCATCCCACTCTGTCCATCAGCCATCCACCACTTCCTCCCAGCTGCAGCTCAACTTCACCTGTGCAAATGTGTTTTCCCATTAAATCCCTGCTTGCAAAGCTTGCAGAGACTCCAGACACGGAAACCCAAGTGCTCTGGGCTGTGCTGCAACCAGCTGGGTGCTGTTTATTGCCCCCAAAGCTCTCTGTAATTGCAGGAGCAGGGCAGGGCTGGGCTGCAGGCTCCTGTTTCATGGCAGGCAGATGAGAACAGCAGTTTTGCTCTCATGCTTTCTTCCACATGAGGATTTTGTGTCTCTGCATGAGATCCAGGTCTGGCTGCTCAGTGTGAGCTCACAGAGCTTGGCAAGAGCCCCTGGCCCCTCTTCATCTCTGCCCAGCCTTTCCTCATGGGTAGTGAAGGGGTAACCCTTGCGTTGGAGGGAGGCTCCAGCTGGTGTCCATAAAAGAGATCCCACATTTTGTGTTTCTGTCCTGTTCTCTGCAGAGCTGAAGAGGTAAATTTTCCTCTGCAAACCCACTGTTCTGCTAGGGAAGGGTAAGGCCAGGCCTGTCCTGATTGACTCTGCTCTCCCATGGTGGAAGGTGAGGCATAAAATGAGGCATTTGGAAGGGGATGATGGAAGATGGGAGTGACCCCAGAGGTGCAGCTTGAGGGGCCCACGGAGCAGAGACCTTGAAAACTGCATCCTTGGCACTGAGGACAGCCTTCTCCATGGCCTGCTCTCCATTGATACCTGCCAATTCTCCATTCCTGATTCAGCTGATTACAAGAAGCTGTCATTGCCACGATTTCTGGAGATGGCATTTCCTTCCTCACATTTGCTCCTGTGGCTGTGCAGTGGGAGCACGAGGGTATTTCTTCTGCTTGGTTGAGAAAAGCATCCAAGCTGTCTCCTTGGTATTTCTGCATTTCCCAGGAGCATCCAGCTTGTGAAATGCCATTTTCCCCTGCAGGCAGGAAGCTGCAGGCAGCCAGAAGATCAGCATCTTTATATCATGAGGACTTATTTTGGGAAAAGGCAACTGCATAAGGAATTGTCATGGATGCATGAATGAAGTGTTGAAAATCAGATGAGGGGCAGAGCTTACGGGGAAAGGTGTGTCTCTGGGTGTGCTGAAAGGAAATGTTATCTCCAAATTGCTCATTAAAAACCTCATTTTAATGTCCTGATTCAGATCCTGTTTATTCCAGTGCAATCAGGAGGAGCACAGCTCATGCCAGGGATGTGGCAGTACCCAGGTGGTGCAGCAGGAGGAATTTGGGAGCAGAGGCAGTCCCCGCCCCTGGGACTCCTCACTGTGTTGGAGCACACAGCAGCTATAACCCACCCCAAAATCTGCCCCATTTGGGGGAATTTTGCTGTCAGAATTGAACACAACCCCCAGCTGCTGAATCTTTGGTCTACCTGGCTCTGTCCATCAGTGAGTCAGTCCTTGGTGCTGCTCTGCAGATCCAGTGATGCTGTGTTGGCAGATTCTCCAGGCAGTTCACGTGTAGTCATTCAGACCCTGTTCAAAACCTCATGTAATAAGTTAGTAGCAAGGCAGCTTCCAGAGCTCTGCTCCATTCCAGCCAGCTAGAAATTACACTATTTTCCAACTTCATTATTACCTCTGTTTTTTATTATAGCATCGTTATAGTGAGAAAACTGGAAAGGAAGTGGGGATTGTATAATGCAGGAAATAGTGAATTAATACCTCTACCATATGATGGAACGGTGCAGAGCTGTGACTGTGTCAGGAAAATATAAAGCAAATAAAGATCATGTTGGCTGGGTGAGGATGGGACTTTTCCACTTGCTCAGAGGAGTATTAAGTTGCAAAAAAAATTATTTCTCAGAAATGCAAGATCTGCATTTTCTCTTCTCATGCACGTGCTCTTGCTTTTGATTAAAGCCATCGTAGGGATATTGAATGTGGAGGGCAAAAAGAAGCTTTTATGGTATGTAGATGGGCTTTAGCACATCAGCAGAAGAAAGCTGATTTATTGCCTGAGAAATCGTGTCAGGGCATTTTAAGGAGGGGGCTACGTATGGTAATAACAAAGAATTGTCTATTCCTTATCATGTGCTTCTCCAGGGCTAAATCCTGAGGAGTGTTTATTGGCTCTTGAGCATTTATAACTACTGGCTTTGGTGGGCTGGGATCTGAATAGGAAAGTGCAGCTTGTGACAGCCAGGAATGTAGAGGGGTTTGTCTTTTTTATTCTGAAAGAGCAGGCAGTGCTAAACAGTGCCTAACATCTTTTTATTCTTTTCCTTGACACTTTTTGAATCACATTTGTATTTTCAGGCTCACTGACCTTACAGTGACACACACAAATCAGACAAACAACCTGCTACTTGCTGTGTCCCCCTGAAATTTCTGTTGGAACATGGAAATTCCACTGCTATAATACATGGAAATGGCTTTGCCTGCAGTTTCTGTGGATGCTCGGCTAAAAGCCTTTGTGAAATGTATCCCTTAAAAAACCCATTTTGTTTATAGCAACACCAGCAGGTAATTAAATGTGCACATAAATAATTTTTATTTTGACACCGTCTTTGGAGAAGTGCAGGGATTACTTGGGGTAAACCAGCCCTGCACACAACCCGTGTGTATTTTGTGGTGCAGTTGTCAGACCTCAGCAAATGTGCTTTTATAAAATGTGCTTGTTACTCCCCTCCCTGGGCTGCAAAGAGATGCAGCTTTTAGAAACAATTTCTTATTTATGTATCTTATGATCATTCCAAAAGCCTGACAGCAACGGGATGGAGACACCACTCAGCTGAGTAAACGCCTTGGGAAGAGCTGCAGGCAAGGAGGGGAGAGCACAGATATCAGTTGGGAAGCATCAGTGGGCGAGGAACTATGAATTTTAAAGGATGAAATCCGGATTATACGTTTCTAGAGGCTCTTGAAGGTTTAAACTCTTTACAGCCTGTTGAGAGCAGAATGATCTCTGACTTCCTGCGGGGAGGCCAGCGCAGGGGTGGAGGGATGCAGCTGTGTTACCGGCCTGGAGCAGCTGGACAAGGCTGGGAGGGATGCAAGGAGGGATTTTACATCACCTGAACACGCAGGGAGGAGCTGGGAAGGAGTCACCGAAGCTGCAGTGAGGCCCTGGAAATGCAGCAGCTCTTGGTCTCACTCCTGCTGCCAACGGGACCAGCGTGGAGAGCTGGGGCAACTCCCGGCGATGCTTTCAAAGTCATAGAGTTATACAGGAAAATTATGGGATGTGAAATAAAATACTAGGTGATCGATGAAAAACATACGTTTATTGAGATGTAACAGTCAATTGCATGGCTGTTAAAACAGCTATAACCGGGTATTAAATAATCAGTTCAGCTGGTATTTATTTAATATAATCGCAGCCTATTAAACCTGAATTAAGTACAGAGTTAAGTGTCTCTGGGACACACGGCTGAAAATGGTGCCAGGAACATTTTATGTTGCCTGAAACCCTTTGTGGAAAAGTTCCACAAACATGGACTCTGCTGAACTATCCTTTGCTTGATGGGGGAAATAAAAGATGAGATTTTAAATTTTGACCTGGGCTGCGGGAGAAATATCTGCAGCTGTCACATAGACACAGACCTAATGTAGATGCTTAATTTCTTCAGATCAAAAATATTTGAGTGACTTCTTGGAACTGTTCCTTTCCAGATTTTTGTACGGTTTATTTTGCTTTACTTGCACATCTTTGCTCCCCTGATTGCCTGACACTTATGCAGTTATTCACACCAGCACAATGTGAGTCCAAAGTAAATGTAAAATGCTGCTAAATCAACACGGGATTTGCTCTGACCTGGCTGGGCTTACAGATGGGAGGTGTGGATAAGGAGGAGCTCACACCCTGGAAATGAGGTCGGAGGACCCGAGGGGATGTAGAGTCCTCAACTCCCAACAAGCTCCCTTTTTGTTTCCAGCAGCTCCCGGGGGTTTGTGCCCCTCTCCTGGGCTCGGGCCATCGCTGGGGTTTGCTCCATGAGTGTTCCAGGGCTGCTCTGGAGGCAGCTGGTGCCAAACACCTCGCAGCAAGCACACAGCAATACCTGGGATGAAATCTATATCTGCTGCTTTCTGGAATTGCTGCTAAACCTCTCCTGGGCTTGGGTCAAAGTTTTCCCGTTTTTGCTTGTTTTATGCCTCTTCTTTCTCTTTATAGTGACAAATGAAACCAAGTGAAGACTCTTGTCTTTCAAAATAAATATCCATACCGAATGCCATGTCAACTGCATATGGTGTGCATTATAGATTTATTTTCACGAGAGCTTGCAAAGAAAAACTGCAATCAGAGAGTCAGGACGGACCCTCACTCATTAACCCTTGATGCCAGGGTTTCTTTTACAGGACTTTCCTGAGCCAATATGTCATTTCACCATTCCCAGGGTGTGGGAGAGCTGATGGCAATTTATCCTTCCCACCAGAGATGTGTTCCCCGATTGTGGCAAACACCAGCAGAGAGGAGGCGATGGAACCACACCGGGTGCGATGCTGCCTCCCAAAACCTCTCCTGTTTTACAGCAGGGGCAGAAATCAGCCGGGATGGGGCAGATCCCGGATCCTGCAGAACCTGAATGTCTCAGTGTAATGAATGGCACCGCTGCAATGCCCCTTCCCCTCCCTCCTGCTAATTATCCCGTGTTTAACAGCCGGACAAAACCCCTGCACCTGCACAGCCCCGGCCAGCACAATGCCAACAAAGCAGCGAGGCAGGGACCCCAGGGCTCTGAAAGCCCACTTAGAAAAAGGATAAGAGAAAAGGGAGGGGAAAAAAAGAAAAAAAAAAGGAAAAAAAAAAAAAAGGAGGAGGAGATTCGCTCGCTTGGACTTTTTCACTATTGGAGAGAATGGGTGAAAGCCCCACAAAAGCGGTTTAATAAAGAGGAGAGGGAGAACAAGGCGAGAGGGGAAGTGCAGGGCAGGCTGAAAGGAAGAAGGGCTTTCCAGGTTGTATTGTTCCCTCCGGAGATCCTCGCTCAGCCTCTCAAAAGCCGTGGATGACATCAAGTTGATTGGTTTTGCCGCAGCCTTAAAAGTGGGCTGGAGAATCAGTGTGAGCCTCTTGCACACGGGACCCACTTGTGAGGAGCACAAAATGGGTCTCATTCATGGCACTACAAAGCGGGGAGCTCTGCTTTGATGTGGTGCTGGATGGCCCCTTCACCTGTTCCTTCCCTTGGGAAGAGATGTTCCTCCCCTGGGTGAGATATTTTTGCCTGCCTTTTTGGCCAAGTTCTTCCTAAAAATCGCTGCAGTTCAGCAATAGATGAGGCTATGATTTATTTTTTTAAAATACCAAAATTATCTAATTAGAAGAATAGAAATAATTTTTTTACTTTCCATCCAAAAGTGTAGACTTGCTCCTCCCTGGTCCATACTCATTTAAAAGGAAACCTTATGTAGAACCTGTGTTTTTATGGATGGGACAGATGACTGTTTGGCTCAATTTTAGGGCACAACTCTTAGAAAATGCTGCTGCCTTGCCATAAATCATGGTTTATGTGCCCTGTGGGGAGATTCAGGCTCCCAGGCTGATGGAGGGCAACTCAGAGGGAGCAAAGTGGGGTGCATTGCTTACAGTCACCCGAGGGACAACCTAGCTGCCACAATTTTTTTGTGTGATAGAAGAGCTGTGCTGCAGGAGGGAAACCAGAGAGGCTTGGTTAAATATCTTTCCTGAGGCTGCTGAAAGAATGAGTGTTGAGGATGGCCATAGATCTCCAGAGATTCTAACTTCCAGGCCAGTGTGGCCATACCTTTAGTCATCTTTTCTTGTTATTATCTGTATGGGATGGAAATAATGGAGCCCACACAGCCCAGATGAGGTCCCAGATCTGTTGTGCATTTCTCCTTGGCTGAGTTAGCACTCCCTGACCCACGGTTTGGTGCAGAATTCCTCAGAGAGCTCTTACAGGGGGGAGTCTGTTCCCTGTGAATGAACTCCCTGATGTAAGGATTGACTGCTGTGTGTGCTGGGGAGGTCTGGGACACCCTGAGCATACCCACATCCCCTTCACAGCACCCCCAGGAATGCCAGGCATGATGCACACAGGAGGGTTGTGTGTGACTGACCAGTCAGGAGATTGCTCACAAGAGCAGCAGTACAGTCATTAAGGGCTTCAGGCATCACAGGGCTGGTCTCAAAAACATGACCAGAATACAGTCAGGCTTAAATAGCAGAGTGATCAGAAGGTCAGTCCCAACAAGAATCCCTAGGAGTCTAATATGCTGGACATAAATTAGTATCATTAGCTCAAACACCTCAAAATGGGAAGTAAATTACTTCAGACACTCCAGACAGATGGTATCCACACACCAGGCAGAGAGCCCATCTCCCAGAGCAGTGCCAGTCCCTCCCTCTCCTGTGGGCTGGAGAGCAGCAGGGAGATGGGACTATTGCTTGATGTGAATTCCCTGAGCCTCCTGGAAAGCAGAGAAGGGGTAAAGAAAAGCAATTTTTGCCTGGGAACAGATAATTTTTCTGCAAGTACTGCTTCAATTCATCCAGAACATGAGCAGCTGAGAGAAAAACTGGTTCACTAACCCAGTCTCCTGCTGCGTTCTCCTAGAGTGATAAAAATATGGCTGGGAAATGTCTGTACTGTTTATTGCTTTGAAGTCAAATGTGCGCCGGTTATTTTCAGAAACAAGGGAGCAGAAATGCTTTCTGGCTGGCTCTGAGCTGCAAGGCCATGTGACAAATTTCCCTTTCCCTGTCCCCCCTGCTTTTGTACACACATGGATATTTTGACTATATGTACTCAAAGTAGACCAGACCTTGGTGTGCTGCTTGGAGATGTGTGGCACGGGAATAAAGCACAGAGGAGAGCAAGGGAGGAACATGTGCTGCTGCCTGGCAGCTTGGGTTTGCTCAAGACAAGGCTCTGGAAGAGGCAGGTGGATGCAGATAGATGTAATTAAACATTTTTTACAAGCATTTGCATCTCTAGGCATTCTTTAAGAAGTTAAACCAGACAATAGACTGGCTTGCGTTTCTAACAAACCACAAGAGTTTTTAAAAACCTAAAGTATCAAACACACTGCAAGTATTCTACGTTCTTCCACAAGTCAATCTATTGTAGAAAGAGCACACAAATCACTAAAAATAATTCTTGAAAGGCAAAAGATGGTTTTGTCACTCCTTCAACAAAAAGCACATTCCTACAGCAGATCAAACCGTGTGAGCCTGTGGGTTTGAGAGGAGATTCAAAGGGTGTTCGGGGAGTAGCTGGGGGGGTCAGCACAATGCTGACAGCTTCAGGTGGGGAGAGGGTTCATGGCAAGGAGAGGGGAGAAGAAAGCTGGTTTCTCTGGTTTTCATGGCTACAAGGTTTAAGAGTGGCTGTAGCCTTGGGGGACTCTATGGAAGTGGTAGAGGAGAGGACACAGAAAACACCTGGGCCAGCCCTCTGCCTCCTACAACCACTTGAAAGTGTCCCAGGACATCAGTTCCAAACAGCCAAGCAAAGTAAATCCAGACTTTAAAGAAAGCACAAGGTTAAAGAAGATTATGGAGCTCTTTTGTTTCCTGTCGGGTAGCCGCTATTTGCTTTCTGACCCTTGTGATTAGATAAAAGGAAAAAAGCCCTTGAAAAGGTGACTTAGGTGTACTCAGGGCCATGGAAATTAGAGCTGCTGTTCTGACAAGCACGAGATACTGGACCTAGAGCTTAGCAGAGGGCACCAGGGACTAATCCCCCACCTGATGCCACCAAGAGCAAGGCAGCCCACAATTCCCAGATCTCCACCTTCCCCTCACAAAGCTGGTGCTGTCCTGCCTGTGACACGGGGGCAAGGCTAATTGCATGGCCCTGGTGCTGAGAGCAGCCACGAGCAGAGCTCCCCGAGAGCACTGCCTGCTCATCACACTCATTACCATCATCCTGCCCTTCCAGAGGGATGGATGGATGGATGGATGCAAAGCCCCAGTGCCTCGAGAGGGCTTTGTGCACAGAGCTGGGCGCTGACAGAGAGGAGAGCAGGACCTGGGCTGGGCTTGATTGAGTGTTAATGGGTCCCAGCTGGGAGATAGGCTCAGCTGGGTGCCAATTACCCTAATTGATAAGAAGCTCTGATGGGAGCCTTGGAGGAAGCTGGCTCCTCACCGAACTTACTAAAGGGAGGCTGGAAAAGGAAATAGCTCCTGTTGGAAAGGGGGAAGGCTTTGGTTATTGATTTCCTTTTTTTCTGTTGTTGTTTGCTTGGTGTTGTTTGTTTTGGGTTTTTTGGTCGTGATTTGGAATTGCGCTATTAGGCAAGTGGAAGAATTGAAAAACAGAACCAAGAGAGCTGTGTTGTGGGTTGAGGTTGCAGTGAAACAAGCAAAGATACCCAGAAGAAGGTTTCCCAAAAGCAGGTAAGAGAAGGGAGCCTTGGCAGGGCATCCTGATGGGTGTCTGCTTGTTCAGCTACTTGTAAGGAAAAACCAGAGCTGCATCTTTCTTCTTCTGCTCTGATTCTTTCCTATCACCGGCTGGGGGCTGTGCACAAATCACAAACGGGACGGGGCTGCTGTGGGACGTGCCTGGAGCTGTTTGATTTTCCAGCATCAGTCTCATTACATGGTTATGACAATGGGAAGATGCCACCAGCTCACATCCCAGGCAGCAGACTAAGAACTTAATGTTACAACTCACTTTATAAGTTTTTTGACCAATCACACAAAGCAAGAGCACATTGACAGTAGTTCTATCCAACCACTGTAAGCACAGGTACCTTTGGTTAAAACAATGCTTGCTTATTTCAAATACAATACCTGCTTGTGAGCCTTAAAACACAATGCACAGAGCTCCATTATTAAGCTTCAAACTTCCTAATATCTTGCTAGATAAACTTTTCTGTAGCTTAGGGAGTTATTCTAGACAACCATTAATACACAGACCATTGTTCTATTTGTCTTTGCTTTTCTACTTTTTAAATAATTTTTCTGCTGACCAATCTCATGGCTGCTGCTTAGCTCTAATCACAGTTCTGCTGTATCTGAGGCCTGCCTTTTGCAGCTTTCCCAAAACCCTCTGATTTTGTGGATTCCCACACTTTCCCAACAAGGGAGTGGGGCTGGGAGAGGAGTGTGTGGAAGCTCAGGCTGTCAGGAGATGGTTCTGTGGCTCTGGTCCCCCCTTGCTGTGGCAGCTGTGAGATGCAGAGCTGTGTGCAGGGACTGAGGGGCTGCTCTGATGGAAGGTGGGACTCTGGGGGCCTGCAGGAGGATCTGGCTCATCCCTGTGCTAGGTGAGGGTGCCTCTTGGAGCTTGGGATGGCTCTGTACTCGCTGCTGCATCAGATTTTGTGTCAGTGTTGTGTGGGGAAAAGGGGTCAGGCAGAGCAGCTTTTTGTTGTGTGTCTGCTGGCAATGCTGATGTGAGTGATGGCTTTTGCCTGATGGTTTCCTTCCTCCTGGGACCTGCTTATTACCCTTGGAATAGATGGAAATAGGAGGAAATAGGAACTTCTGGCTGTCTTGGAGTCAGAGTTAACCCTTTGTAAATGAGAAGGAAACTGAGGCATGGAGAGGCCCTGCACCAAGTGCAGTCCAACAAACCTAAATTAGCTCCACTGTGCCAGGTAAATTCAGCCTGTAATCACACAAGCACTCTCTGCTGTTTATTTTGCTGCTGGTTTGCTGAGAATACCTGAAACTTTTCCTTTGCCTGCCAAACTGCTCCATAGCCCTGGCTCTCTTCTGAGAAGGTGGAACCTTTGGTGTCTCAGTCAGAGCCCTTTAAATCCTTCCCACAAAGGGTTTTCCTTTCCTGCAGGAGGAAGGAGTGCAGCAGGCATTGCACAGCCTTGCTGCAGTGCCAGACACTGGTAATAACCTCATTAGAAGATCCCCTCTTCATCTTTCTTCCTCTCTAGGACCATAAAGCACTTGCAGATGTGAAGGCAGCTTCCAAGCATGGCTCACCTGCTCTTTGCAGTGCTTGGGCTTGATGCAGCTCCAGGGAGCTCTTTAGAAAGCCCTGTAAAAGTATCAAAGGGATGAGTGGATGTTTTAAAACCCTTGGATAGGGTTTTCTGGCCCAGGTTTTGTGAAAGTTTTGTTTTCCTGTGATCAGCCAAGGTACCTGGGCGGACCAAAGGTGTGTGTCTGTGTCTGAGGCTGTGTTTTGTACTCATTAGTTCTGGCTTTGTGCATTGCACTGGTCAGTGGGGCACCTGAGCTGCATCATCTTAGCCAAGTGCAGGACTTGCACTGGTTTTACCCTTGTGTGCTGGGGGAAGCAGGCACAGAGGAGCTGGATGCTATTTAACATATTTAACACAACATAGACACCTAAGCTCTCAGAATTATCCTGCCAATATTTTTGGAGCTGGAAAAATGCATTTCTGTTGAAATAATGCATGACACTAATTTGTTCTTATTGTGTCTTTGAGCTATACCTGCACAACAAATTTTGGGCTTGAGGTGGCTCTTTTGAATCCCAGCCTTAGATGATCAGTATTAGAGGCTTTTGCAGAGAGGGTCAGAAGGGAGCAAGCAAGGAGTGATTCTCCTCATTTTATTCTCTCAGGTGCTGTTAAGCAAACAACGCTGGCCATAACCATATGAATTTTATCTGTCTCTGCTGGTGAAAAAGGAAAAGCACAACAGACATTAAGGAAAGCAGCATAGCCTCATCCCCCAGTGCCTGCTGCTGACTTATCAGCTTTTAAATTGCTGACAAATGACAAGCTCCTGTAACGATCTAGTTCAGAGGGTACCTTCTTGGAGGAACACAGGGATGCTCCTGGCAGGGTCATTACTGGAAGTCGTTAATCACGGATTTGATATTCAAAGCTGATGGCGAAGTCAAAGCAGGTCAGCATGCTAATGGCCATCAGCGGTGGCAATGACCAATTTCCACAGAGTTATTGTCAGTGCAGGCAGCCATGAGCAGCTCAGAAAAGGCAATCTTTTATTTTCAAATGGGAGCCGATACGGGGTGGGCTGCAGGGGCAGAATGAGCTGCTGCTGACAGGAGGCAGATTTGCCCCTAATTGGGAGAGGCAGCAGCCAGGAGAGGAACAGCTGGAACTCCAGGGACAGTGAACATTTCCCAGCTGAGACCTCTGCTGTCATTTTGGACAGAGGAATTAGCGATGGTGATGGCTCTGGATGGCATGAGGAGTGTGTCATAGGGGGCTTTAGCTGCGGGTGACGCTGTCCTGGGGGCTGAGGGCAGCCCTGCCCTGGTGTGGGAGGTGGGCAGAGCTCTGAGCTGTCCAGTCTAAAGGTGGAAAACAAATGCTGGGAATGCTTGAAGTCATTGCTCAGCCATTGAAAACAAAAATGTAATTTTTTTTTTATTTATTTTTTTTTTTAATGTACAGCTGGTTCTGGCAACCCTAAAGACACTCCAGAAACAGCCAAGGCAGGTTTTGGTGTGTTTTCTCCTAGTCCCAAGTGGTAGATGGAGATGGAGGAACCATCTAGAACACAATTGCTGTGAACTGCTGGTTTGCCAAACATGGACAATTTGTTTTCATTTGTGTCCGATAGTTTCCTGCTCTGCCAAAACAGCTGAGTCATTTTTTCCATGAATGTGATTTTTGTTTTTCAAGTATTTTGATATTTCACTTTCTGTTTTAAACATCTTAGTGAGTGGCTCTCCCTCAGAAGTTTTAATTTGCTTTCTTTGAAGGTGGGCACTGGTTCTCACTGGGAGCACAGTGATGCTGCCTGGCCATGCTTCAGAGCAGTGATGGGTTCTTAGTCCTGTGCTCATGGGGGAGGGAATTTTGTGCTAATGGCAGTGAAAAATTGGAGCAAAAAGTCTGTCCCTGCCCTATAAATCTCCATGTCTAACTCCATCCTGCTATCTCAGGCAGTTTTCCTCAGAAAAGAAAGATTGCAGCATCACGATAGGCATGCTCATGGCTCTGAATTATTGACTTGATAAATGTGAATCTGAGAAATCTCAAAGTTATTTCTCTGCACAAGCACGTGTGGTGTGAGAACAACAGCTCTGGGCGTGCAGAGAGCAGGACAAGCCCTGTTTGGTCACCCTGACCTTCACCAAAGGGGGGTTTCCATCTGGGAATGAGGCAGGAGCTTCCCACCCCTCCCTTCTCTGCCCTTGTGCTCCAGTGGCCTTTAGCTGGTGCAAGTGGACACACATGTACGAGGAATTGGATGTGAGAGCAGCAATTAATTTCATATCATACCTTTGCTGTCCCTGCTGTGGGCCAGATTTGAACTACTGACCTGGAGCTGAAAGTCACCCCAGTCCCCTAATAGTCCCCCAGTTTTCTTCCTGGCTGTGCTAAAACCCCATGGCCAGGCTGTTCCCTGCCTCCCTCAGGTTTAACCCTCTCCCAACCCTCTTCCTTCTCCCCACCTCCTCCATCCCTCTGCCTGCTGGGCATGACCAGGATAAAAGGAAGAGCAATGAGAGCCATATGTGGAGCCTTTTCACCCCTCTGCTGTGGCCTGTGGTGAGCCTGGCTGGGGGTGAGTTGTGCAAATCCTGGGATGCTTTGGGTTTTTTGAGCCTCCAGACATGGCTTTCAGGGCACTGCATCTAGTGGAAATGTGTTTGCTGGGGCAGAGTTGGGTGTGTTCAGGAGCAGAAGACCTGTAACTGGCATCCAGTTGAAGAGCACAAGGCTGCATCTGATTCCTTTCATCTCCATGTGATCCTCATGCATCTTTACCCTGCTCTGGTCCCCATGTGGGATGTACTGGAAAGCAAATTCCCAGCATCTCTGGTGCTGCAAACAAATGGAATTACCCTTTCCCATAACACCATCTACAATCCCTCTTCCTGATGTAGAGTGGGAAACCCCCTCTGACCTTGGGTCTTTCAGCCAAGATGCAAGATCATCCATTTTCCTGTCCTTTGTGCTGCTGAGCCACAAACCTGAAACTCCAGAAGGCAGTCTAAGACTGACATGCCCTCGGGTGGGGAGGTAAATTGAGCGTGGTTAAGTTTCACTCTGTAGCCAGAGGTTGAGGGCTGGAGCTGTCTTGCCTCGAGGACCTTCAGAAACAGAGCTTGAAATGTTATTTCTGAAAGGGGATTAGCCAAACCTGAAAGTATTCCTGAACAGCTCCACCTTAGCAGAGCAGGCAGGGAGTGCCTGTCTGGTGTCTCTCAGCTTCTCTCTGGCCAGGCTCCTTTTGGTGTCCCTGGGCTCCTGGCTGGGCTGGATGAGCAGCAAAGCAGAAAGGAGTTCCCATCTGATGGCCCAGCACTGTGAATTATCAGCAGCTTCCATCCCATTCCCAGTGATCTCCAGCAGCCCTGGGATGAGCAGGAGCCCCTCAGCCCTGGGCTCCTGGCTGGGCTGGATGAGCAGCAAAGCAGAAAGGAGTTCCCATCTGATGGCCCAGCACTGTGAATTATCAGCAGCTTCCATCCCATTCCCAGTGATCTCCAGCAGCCCTGGGATGAGCAGGAGCCCCTCAGCCCTGGGGACTGCTCTTGTTCCCGCTCGCAGCAGAGGTGCCACAATTTGGGCTGGATCTGCCTAGTGCCAAGTCTTGTCGCTGTGGTTGCATGGAGGGGAGAGGGGCTTCCCTGAGGTGTGTTTTATGAGGCCTAGAAGCCATGTGAAAGGAAGGAAAAGTGAACTACACCCTGGTGGAATATCCTGATTTGGTGCTAGCCCTGAAGAGCCGTGCTGTGGTCTGGTGAGCACCAAGAAGCGAAGGCGTGCTCTGGCAGCAGTGAGGTCTGTGCTGCAGAGAGCTCCCACCCTGGAATGCAAGAGCTTTTATGGGCACTAATAAATTAAACCTCATGTGTTGACTCTAAAAACGTGGTGGTAATGAACCAGCCTGGATTTACAGATAAGGGGAGCAGGGCACAGAGTAATGTGCTCATTTCCCTGTGCTTGCAGGGCTCTCCAGCAGTGTGGGTGGGATGACACCCAGGAGTCCATCTCTCCTGCACAATGGGCTTTCCTTCAGGCTCTTGCTCCTTGCCAAAATGAACCCAAGTATTCTCTTCCAAAATCCCCCCTCTGATTTTCATCTAGCAGCACATGGGGTACTTGTGGCTAGCCTTGGATAGGTTCCTCAGAAAAACAGGCTTGTCGTTAACCTGGAGTTCTCTGTCCAGGAATTCCTCACCAGTGAAGGAAAAAAAAGAGTTCTGGAAATCAGAAAAATGCTGCTGACTCCATAGGTCCCACTGTCTCTGTTTTCCAGAGCTGTGGCTGCTTGGCCATCCCCCTTTTGAGGGCTGGCTGCCAGATCAGTGACAGTTCCTGAGGAGGGGAACACGTTCCTGCAGGTCCCATGCTGAGCAGGAGCTCTGCGAGCCTTCCTCGCCAGCTGACACAGAAACACAAGAGGCACCCTTTCCCCAGATAATATTTTTTTTCCCCTCTGTCCTCTCCCTCTTTCACAGATGTCTTAAGGACCTTACTAAGTCTCACATTCAGGCTCTTGGCCCTGATGAAGCAGAAGCTGCCTGCAGGCAGCTTTTGGACAGCTGGATGAAGATATCACTCGTCAAGCATCAGCCCTCTCCAGGTAACAAATCTTTTGCCCCTGCTGTGCAGGAATGTCTCAGTCACAGGCTCACACCTGAGGCTGTCAGCCTTCAAAGCCCCTCTCCTGGGACAGGGAAGGGGAGTGGTGCACACACGTGCTGCTCTGGGGCTTGGCCCCTCCAGTCCCAGCCAAGCAGCTCCCAGTTCACCCAGGGCACTGGGGGAATCTCAGTGCAGGCCAGAAGGAATCTCATCCCTTAGAAAGAGCAAAAGCTGCTGTTTCCACAAAGGCTCATTGGGATCCACCACTGTCCCCCTCTGCAATCTCCCTGCAGACCCCTAATCCCCCCTGCCACCCCCCACCCACCCAGCTGGGATGTTCCACTCAGCCCCCACTGCTGCCTCAGTCTCCTCCTCTCCCCTGCTGTGTAATAATGATAATAATAACAAACACTTTAAACTAACCTTTGTGTCCCTCCAGGGTCAGGAAGTGAAATGGGAGAGCACAAGGAAGGATTTATGTGAATGTGAAGGACGTTAGTTCAGGAGGTTGGTCCTGCTCAGTGAATTAGTGCCCCTTGGTGTCTTGCTACAGGGAGGTGATGAGATGACAGCTCGGTCATCCTGCTGTCATATGGGAGAAAAATGAGTGTATTTGGGGCAGGAGTGAAGGCTGGCAGTCCTGGGAAGGTCCATGCCTTCCCTAAACTGCTTGGCAGCCAGCTATGGAGGCTGTGACTGAACTCCTCTTCAGGTGCAAGTGTGGGCTTTAGGTCCATTCCCAGTGAATTTTGGCTACTGCGCTCTCTGAGGGATCAGGAAGGTCACATTCCCCTTTTGTAGCAGCATGAATATGGTAACAAGGAGAGTATTTTGCCTCAGAAATCGTGTTGCAGAGGATATGATGACCTTGTTCTGCTTTCTGGGTCTCCACAGGGCTTTTGGTTTGTGCAGTGTCAAAAGCAAGCTCTGAGCACTGCATGTGCTGGGCTGTGCGTGGGGAATGGGGTCTTTGAAGCACTATAATGTGTTTTTGCTAGGGAAGCCTCTCCCAGGACCAACAGGAAATATTTCTGCAGTCTTTGCCATGTGTCCCAAAGCATGAATTGCCTCCAGCACATGGTGAGGGTGCTGAAAATAGCAGCATCCAGACTTTCTTTGGGGGAAAAAATTAAATAAATAAATAAATATAAAGAAATGGACACATGGTAGGCAGCAGGAAAAAGGCAGTGATGGAGCCTTTCCAGGGAAAACAACTCTGTTATGGGTTGTGGAGTAAACACAGATGTCTGGAATTGCAAGGAGCAGAGCCATCCTGGTGTGCTGGGAGGGTTTGCGTGGGGGATGCTGCAGGGTGAGACAGCAAATCCCTGCAAAGGGATGAGCTCTGGGACAGGCATGGCAGCCCTGCCTGGGTCTCTCCTGTCCTGGCCTCTTGGCTGCTTGAGTTTTGGTTAGGGGCAGGGAATTTAGGGAATGGGGGAAAAAAGCCACCAACTTGGCCAGAGTCATTGTTGGGTGTTTTTATCAGAGTGGAGTCAAGATTTGATACCTCACGTGTCACTGGGCAATCCCACTTTTGCTCACAGCTTTAAACCATGAGAAAGAGGACCCTGAAAATCAAATGCATTGTGGGTGAGAACTGGCAATGTGCTCTGAGAAGGGAACAGAGAGGAATTATCCTTCCCAGACAAATCTGGGTCCTGCCACTGAGATAACCTCTGCTGGAGGAAAAATTATTTACATTTCAGTTACCTAGATATGGGAAACAAAAGGAAGGAAAAAGCAGCAATTGTTTAAAAAGAAAAATAACAAATCTGTGACAAATAGCTGATCTACTTGCTCCTGTCTGGGAGGAGCACCATGATGGGCTGTAAGGACATGGCAAAGTTCTCCCTCCTCTGCTCTGTGAGCTCCCAGCTCTGAGGGTTTGGCCAGCAGAATTCTGTCCATCGCTTTTTAGGAGTGCATTTCTTGCGCTCTCGTTCTTGCGCTCTCGTTCTTGCGCTCTCGTTCTTGCGCTCGTTCTTGCGCTCGTTCTTGCGCTCGTTCTTGCGCTCTCGTTCTTGCGCTCTCGTTCTTGCGCTCTCGTTCTTGCGCTCTCGTTCTTGTTCTCATTTTTTTCTTGCATTCATTGTAGCGGCTGGAAAGAAAGGGAAACTAAGTCTTGAAAAACACAGACGGGAAATATTAAAAATTATGTTCTTGTAACATTTCTCATCTGTATTTTTGGTTAGGTGTGTACTTGGTCAGATGTGTAGTCACCTGTATTTTTGGTGACGCTTTTTTTGGTTAGGTGTGTGCTTGGAGATATTTTAGCAAGGATTCCTTTTGAAACTGAATTTGACTGCATTTCTCAAGGAAGGGAAGCCAGAGCTGCATCTGCAGAAGTGCTGTGCAAGGGGACCTGGAGCAGCCCAGCTTCCTGCAGTGCAAATGGACCTGGATTCTGACCTCACCCGGGCTGCAGGCAGTTGCAGGAGGAATAAAAAGTGAATCTGGGCTTGTTGCCATGAATAATATGATGTCTTTACATCCTGACCTAATTGTATTAATTCTTCATGGCAAATATCATATGGAAGTGGCTGATTAGTAGCTAGCAATGAGAGTGGTATTGGCCATCTGGTGTGCTCGGCTTGGAAGGGAAAAAAAAAAAGATCAGGATGAAAGAAAACTGAAACACATGAGTCTTTCAGATAATGAATTAGCCAGATTCATTAAATTTCAGTTCAGATTTGTCTCTGCTGACACTTGTGTATGGTCAGGGCAGGAGGCAGTGGTGTCTAGGAGGAAAGTGATCCCTTCAAGCTGATGGTGGGCAGTGAATTGTGGTTATTTTTCAAGTGAGAGCCCATAAGAAACAGTGGTGTCAGCTCTGTTGTACTTGAGCTACTCACAGGTTTGCTTCTGTTAACCTTATGATAAATTTCTATGAGCTTTACCCAGGGAGTGCAGCTCGTTCATGAGCAAAATTTATTAAAACCAACCTGATTTTTCTTTTGTGAGTAAAAGTAGAGCAGAAAAACGGATCTTTCTTATGTCTTACCTTGGCAAAAGTATCTCAGCTTTGTCTGGCAAGGCAGTCACAGAAATCCTTCCCTTTAAACTCTGCTCGCCTCTGGCTGCACAGGGACAGGCAGCTCAGAGACAAAAGACCTGTCTGTGATTTTGCTCTTGTTGATTTTTAATTTTTTTTTCCTTTCCCTGCAGCCCTGGGAGAAGGTGGTATGATAGAAAGGGATTCTGCACTGACCTGAGCAATGCTGCAGCTCCTCCTGGGCTTGGGCAGCAAAGATCTCCCTTGAGATCTCCCTGAGGTGTGCACATGTACTGAGTGAGATTTGGCTTCACACGCCAAGATATTGGGACTTGTGCTGAAGAATTTTGCTGTTCTTGTTGTTGGAATTAGCCAGGAGGATCCCATCTTAGTGTGGAGAACAGGGTGGGAGGCTTGAAATGAGTCCTGAAGGGCTCCAGGGGGATGACAAAGTGGCTGGGTTGGGGAGAGCAGCCAGGGAACCTGGGGCTGAGTCAGAGGTTTCCATCTGTGCAAGGGTTGTCCAGAGGTGAGCTTGAACTCACTCTTTGGCCAAATGTCCTTGCTGGACTGGTCACTGAAAGGCCTGGGCGTGCCAAAAGTTTGCTGTGCTCTGCAGTGCTTCCTCCTGGGAGGCTTTGGGGGAAAAAAAAAAAAGTTTAATTTATTTTTGTTACCAGGGGATTTCCTGCATTGCACCTGTGCAGGCTGGAAACAAGTGAGTGGTGGCAAGTTTGTTTGGAGGAGAGGGTGCTGGAATGGGGGGAGGAAAAAGGATGAGAACTCTTGGCTTAGGCTCCAGAGACCATGCCAAGCCCAGAACTCTGCTAATCCCATGCTAAATCTCTGGAATCAAGGAGGTCTTGAAGGCAACATTAAGGATGGTAAAAAGGGGTGGATAAATTTCTCAAGCAATTGAATTTGGAATACTATTCCAAGACAGCAGCACTGTGAATTGGCAGGGGAGCCCTGATCCCTTGGTGCCAGGTATGGTTACAGGGGGGAGATGTGTGCCTTTGTCTTTATTCCATGTTTATTGTGGACCTAATGAGCTCTGGTTTTGCTTTTAATTTAAGCCAGCCCTTCTTCCCCCCTCTCCTCCCCAATAATTAATGATCAACACCATAATCCAACCTGATTGCCTGACAGACAAGGAGTGCTCTGTGACTGTGGCCTTTTTAACAGGCTCCTTATTAAATGTTCCTATGGATAAACAAGCTGGGGGGAGCCTGCTGGGGGTAATTCCCAAACACTCCAGAGCTGCCAAGGCTCTGGACCAGAGTGTGTGTGCTGAGGGCTGTGGGAGTCATTTTCAGTGGCTTTACTGACAGATGCTCCTAATTGTGTGTGTCTTTCTCTGAGGGATGAGTCATGGGCTGCTGGGAGCAGCAAGAGGTTCCAGAGTAGCTTTGATGGACATGATTATTGCAAGAAGCCCTAAATTTAGGATGCTCTTGGAGGAGCCAGGTTCCTGGGACATGGCTATTACCTTACCTCCCTTTTTAAAGATTGGACTTAATGATGTTAAAGGTCTTTTCCAACTGCAATGATTCATTCAGGCAGGTGCTGGAGGATCTGACCTGGTGATGTTGCAGGATAAAGGCTGATGTGCTGTGGGCTGGGAGTGTGCAAACATCCCATTCCCAGGAGGAAGGACCTTCCCAGTCCTGCTCCAGCTTGACTAAATGGGGTCTTTCCCTGGATTTATTTCAATTATGATTTTAATGATGGATTTCAGACTCCTGTAGATACCAGGGCTGGTTGCAGGGAAGTATTTCATGGCTGTGGCTGCTGACAGAGAGCTGGGTTTGGTGACCCCACTGTGTCTCACTTGGACTGCAGGATCTGTTCTTCTCCAAGGTGCAGGGCTGCTGCTGGAAATCCTGCAGCTGAGCACTGGAGGGTGGCTGTTGTCAGCTAAGAGTGTAATTTCCTATTTATTTTACTTAAAGGCACAGATGGGAATCACTCTGGATCATTCACAAAATCTGTCTGGGTCTGGGGGCAGTGACCTGCAGGTCAAAAGCTTTGTGCCCTGTGCAGTCCCTGGAGATTTGGGGACATTGAGCTGCAGCCTCACATATTTTGCAGTGACTGCTGCTTTGGGAGCCAAGTGTGCAGCTCCTCAGTGTCCCCTCCCTGTCACACTTCAGCTTTTCACACTGTGGTTTTTGAGGCTAACAAAGCGGCATCTATGGTTCTTTCCTCTCTCACCTTCTTCCCAAATTGTTGTGGCTTGTGTAAAGCTCTACCCAGTGGTGGATCAGCCCATCAGCTCCTCTCAGAGATCACCTCATGAAATAGAGACCATGGATCCTCTCCGTTCCCTGCCAGCCTTTCCTTCTGTAGCTACAACCTATGAGCCTGTGATTTTGTGCCCTGAGGAAGAATCTTGGTGACACCATGCCCAAAGGGGGGTGGGCAGTGAGGCCAAACTTGTATGGAATTCCATTTTTTGGCTGGATGGTGTGATGTGGCGAGCAGGTGTTGTGCCCACACTGCTGCTTCCAGGGTCACTCTGTTTCCCAGAGAAGTGGCTCTTTATTTCTCCTATGGACTCCTGGTGTTTGTTCATTACTAACCTAAAAATAAACAGCATCTTGCTTAGAAGCAAGCCTTTGCCAGCTGATTATGAGGAACCTAAAATATACTGAACTCTGATTCATCAGGGCATGATAAGATTTGATCCTTTTATAACTGGTATGTGGAGGACTGCTTTATAAATAATAATATCACGTGATTAATGACACAGAAGTTATAATTAATAACAACATCCCATGTGATGGGAAGGGTGAAGGCAGGCAGACACCTTTCCCACCCTGTCTGAAACATGTTGAGGCAATAAAGCACGTGTTAAAAATACACCTGGCATGGCACTGCATTTAACAACTGCCTCAAAATGAGTCACAAATAAAAACACAAGCTTCCATTGATGAAAAAATTGGAAAATGATGATTAGCAAGTGACCTCAGCTGCAATGGATGGCACTGTGCAAGCACACATAATTATGCAAGTGATTTGCTTAGCATTGATGGTGTCTGCTATGAGGTAAAATCATCCTGGAGCACTGTGGGAAGGTCTGTGTCACAGACATCCTTTATGAAAAATCCTTTCCTTAGGATTTTTCCTCCTGAGAAGCTGAGAGGCCTCAGGAACAAAATGTAAACAGTGGTTATCTGCTGCTGTGGAATGCAACAGGGGGATCTGTGATTGGTCCATGTTGGTTGTTTCTAATTAATGGCCAATCACAGCCCAGCTGGCTCGGACACAGAGTCTGAGACAAAGCCTTTGTTATCATTTTCTTATTCTTTTCTTTGCTAGCCTTCTGAGAAAGTCCTTCTTTTAGTATAGTTTTATTGTAATACATATAATAAAATAATAAATCAGCCTTCTGCAACATGGAGTCAGATCCTCATCTCTTCCCTCAGCCTGAGACCCCTGTGAACACGGTCCCAGGTCCGTGCAAAGCCAAGCAGGGCCAGCCCTTGCTCACTTGATTCAGAGCTTCACTGAGCTTTGGAAAGCCTCTGCAGCTGCTCAGCCTCTGGGGGCTGGGATGGTTCCTGCTACCTGCATTTTGCACAGGTTTGCTGAGACCAAGGCAGAGAGAGCTCCCCCCTCCAGGGACCACCAGACTGTGCAAATATCTGCATGCAACCACCTCACAGCAACCTCAATGGATGTTTGTTCATTTGCTCCAGTGTTAGCAGGACCCAAATGTATTGTTTTCAAAACATCCTTGCTTTTCTCTCCAGCGGTTTTACTGCTTCCAAATATGTTCTGTGCCCTTGCTCAGCAGTAGGTAGTTATTTAAAACAATACATTTCTCTTCTGTGCAGTGCTTTCTCAGAGGTCTTGGCTTGTTCAGGCTTTAACTAGGTTTCAGCATGCAAATTTAATGTGTCATTGTGGCATACTTAGGAATAATTAATATAGAGGGGTTACTTGTAAATTGGTGCTGGGGACAGATTTGTTAGGCCAACCCCAGCAGTGCTTTTCTTTAAATGCTCAAGCTGATGACAGGTTTGATGTGAGAGTGACTTTACTAGTGGGAGGAGGCCAGCAGGAATATTTATATTTTGGATGTGTGTGGTGGGAATTTTTTGGGGATTTTTTTGGGGTTTTTTTGGTTTGTTTTTTTTTTCCCATCTTCACTTTCTTTCTGTTCCCAAATTTTGCAGCTGTGATTTGATTTACACAAAGCAAAGATGCAAGTTTGCAGTGTTCCAGTTCCTTCCCTCATCAGGGGACCAGAATGGCAATTCCAGCAACAAATTTGTTCATTTGGGAAATGGGCTGGGGTGTTTCACGTGTGACATGAAGGCACATGAACTTATCAAGACTTGGCTGAGATGTGGCAAATATTGATGTATCTGCTATAGCATGAAGCTTTTGTTAAATATTTCCAGGAGGCTGGAAAAACTTTGGGGGTGCCAGAGTCAGCTCTTTTGCTATCCACTAAAGCTGGCTGACCCTTGTTCACTGCAGTCCCCTTCTGGGAGCACAGTGCTAAATATTTAGGAATTATTTGTAAAATTATTTGTAAAATGCAAAAAAACCCCCAAACCATTTGGAAAGCTGCAAATTCCCTTTTAAACCTCAAAGAGGAGGGAAAGCCCTCCTGTTTTGGGATGCAAACTGGTTTGTTACAGAAAGGGATTGGGAACAAAGCTTCCCTGAAACATCTGGGGCTGATCCCCATCAGAGTCAGGATGCAGGACCAGATGGTCATCTCTCCTGTGAAAATTCTATTTTTTATTTACATGAAAACACACTTTTTGTTGTGGGGAGAAAATGTAGCCAATTCTGCTGTGAAGAAATGTAACAAAAATGAAAAGCTCCTCTATTCTGACAAACTCCCTGCCTGTTTGAATGCTGTATCAATAGGAGTATGAAATGAGGAGTAAGGAGATCAAGAAGGAAAAGCATCAGCTCTTTTTTGGCTTTTAGGGACCAGCAGAAATACAGAGGAAAATTGCTGATAGCTGATATATTGACCAGTTTTCATTATAACTTCAGTGTTTCTTTCAGCTGAAACAGAAGATATGATATGTCTTGATTAAATGAAATGTCATCTCAGTGTTGAATTAATTACGTAGAACATGGGCAAGGACTTGGTATTGTATTAATTTGGCTGCTCTGGAGAAAACATCAATAGGCTGTTTGTGGATGACAGCTTCATACTCTGTCAGCTTCTGCCTAGCATCTCACAGCTCCTTGCAACTTCTGGTCTGTTAAGCTTGGTGTAGAGGCAGTGAAATCATTAAAATTTCCCTTTTGCACAAGCTAGAGCAGCACTAAGAGAACTTTCAGGCTTTTCCTCTGCAGTTCAAAGCAATGGGAATTTGTTAGGGGTGTGGAGGACTGGACCCTAAATAAGCCCCTGAAAGCCTTTCTGGTCGCCACCAACTTGCACAGGATTGGCCTCAGAGATGGAAAGAAAAGACCAGATTTCCATGTTATTCAGCACTGGAGATTTTAGATGAATGTTGAGTTGCTCCCTGCCTGGTGGCTGATTAAGAACCGGCCACAGCCAGGGGATGGCAAAGATCAAGATTGGTTTTACAAGCAGAGATTGACTCAAGTGAGTTGTCACAGTCTGCTTTTCTGGGAAAAGGCAATTATAACTCAGGAAGTTCTGATGTGAAAATTATTTTGGCAGATATGTTCTTTTTTTAATAGTTTATGCATGCAAAAGCAATAGGGAAGATAAGGTGATGGGAAAGGTGAATCAAAGCAAAAAAATCTCTTTGTGTGGGGTCATGTTTTGTTTCAGAGATGTGCTCAAAGAAAATGCAGAGATATTCCCTGGATTTGCCACCACATTTAATAGCTCATTTCAGGCTTGAGGAGAGGATTCCTGGAACTTTGTAGAAAGGCTTAAAACCTGCTTTTATGAGAGACCCCATGGGCAGAGATACAATGGCTGATCCACCCACGGCATCCCAGCCCTGATTTGGGTTATTCTTGGGGCCAGGCAGGATAATGGGGTGCTCAACCCCTCACCCTCCCACAGAGATGGCCAAAAAGCTTCTGGTCCCTGTCAAGGTGCAGAGCTCTCCCTTCCAGGTAGAGTCCCAAGTCACCATGGTTGTTATGGCAGTCGCCCTGGGAGGTTTCACAGCACAGATGTAGTTTTATGGTTATTATTTATTTTTATGGTTCATTGGATCAAGGTTCCCCAATTTGCTTCATAGCTCTCCAATGTCAACAATTATCAGGCAGCTGCTAATTGGGGGCTGGGTCAGAAAATCAGCAGCCTCCTATCACTGAAAATCTCCGTGGGTGATGTTTCTGACACCTCCAAAATCAATGGCAAAGAGCCCAGCTTGGAGGGAATTTAGACACTGAGGAAACCAGGAACACACCCTGCTCTCCTGTACCCAACTCCAGTGACAGCTCTGAAACCTGATTTCCACACTGATAAAAGCTAATGAAGCATGAAAGAGCATCATTAAGCCATAAGCAGTTTTTGCATTTGAGACTGGATGCAAGGAAGGATCTGTTGGGTTTTTTTTTTGCTTTTTTGTGTAACTGAGCGACTGTTCTAGAGAATTCAACCTTTGGATGAGTGAAAAGGAGAGGCAGACAAAAGAGGAGAAGAAAGAATGATGACATCATTAGAAGAAAAAGGAAAAGGGTAAAAGGATTAACTTTTTGGACAACATTTCTTAAATTTCAAATTCTTGCAAAAGTAGCAAAAATGGAAAGTAAAATGTAGACTAGTCATAGTTTAGTTCCAAACTTCCACCCCCTCAATGGCAAAAAAAAAAAGGTCAGACAGAATTTTTGGTCTCAAAACTTTAAGACTTTTAAGTCCTGGTTGAGTTTAAGCCTCTAAGTGCACTTAACCTTTTAAGCTGAATTTAGTTTTCTATCAATTTCTAGGAGGCAAAAATCTTTAAAAATAGCATTTTGCACCTGCTCTAGCAGTGGCAGAGACCAAACTGTGCTCCATGATCCTTGCTGTCCTTGCTGCCACCTGTGCCATGGTTTCCAGGTGGCAGATCCTGCAAACCTCGTGACAGCTGCAGTGCAGGAGGGGCAGGAGTTGGATCCATCCAACCTGATTATTCCACAGGCTTGGATGGCAGGTCACGGGCATTTCTCTGAGCTGAGCAAACAACTGACATATGTGCATTGAGAACAACTTCAAAATGTGCACTTGATAGATTTTAAATTATAAGACACTGATGTTTTGTGCTGTTTTTTCTCTGAGAAACCACTAAATCTGTCGTGCTCTGCCCACGTGCCACGCAGGGATGTTGTAACTCCCCACCCAAGCTGATTCCCCAGCCCTATATTTCACCTTCCTTTTGATGGCTCTGTCATTTAAGCCTTCAGATAATAGGCCATTATTCTCAGAGTTGCTATTATATTTTATTAATAGGAAGGAGGGGGGGGGGGGAAATTATTGTCACAAACTCTGAAGGATTTGCACTTGGAGCACTCAGAGCTCTCCAGAAGGGCAATTCATTCATCTGCCTTGCTGGATGGATGTAGATCTCATCCCTTCCTCCCTGCTTTTCCTGGTGCTGCCAGCCTTTGCCAGCCATGGGGACAGGTCCCACCCCAGGCTGGTGGCAGGAGCAGCAGTTTGGCCTCCCAGGAGTTATCCAGAGAGGGCTCTGTGCCAGCTGCAGTGGTGGGTGATGGATGGAGGCTGGGTTAGTGCAGCTGAGCTCTCCTCTCCCATCTGTGCGTGTGGGTGTGTGTACACGTAGAGGCAGCCAGAACAAGTCTGTTCCTGTTTGGGAGATCAGTGTCAAAAGTGGATTTTGTAAGAGCTGGCCAGGCTCCTGTTTCCACATTACTAACCAAAAGCAGTTAGAGGGTTTCTTTGGGTGCCTCTGCTTTTCCAAATCACTGCATGGCTGTGTCTCTCCCTTCAGAAAAGGGAAGGATGTGCTCCAGAGCCTCTGTGGAGGTATGGCAGCAGCTCATCCCAGTTTGGTGGGGCTGAGCATCACATAATAGGGTGGCCAAGGTGTGACTGCAGCAAGGAGGGAAGGAAAAACCTGTGCTGGGGGGTGGGAACAAGCCTGCAGAAAGGTTTCTGCTCCCCTGGTGCTTACAAGAAAGGGATGAGTACAGACACGTTGGATCCAGCTGTGGCTCCCTTTGTGTCTGCACAAATTGTACCTTCTCCAACCTTTCAGACACATAGGACAAGGATTTTTTTTTTCTTCTTCTTCTTCTTTTTCTCTTTCATTCATTACCCTTGGTGGGGAGTCAGCTGCTAATTGCAGTGTCCTGCATGTGTCCATCACTGCCCACTGAAAAGCATCTTCTGGGGGTGTTTTAAGCACCATTATACAGCTGGGATGGGGGAAAGAAGTGAGGTGTGGTGGAGGAAAGTGGCTTTGTGGCTGCTCTGCCTCTGCTAGCAGGAGGAGGGGGAAAGGAAGGGGAGCATGGCTTGCTCCAGTCTGTGCATCATCCATCCTGCTGCATCTGGGGTGAGGGGTACCCTGAGCAAGAGCTGGCCCTGAGGGGAAATAAAACACCTGTGGTGGGAATCAGCTTTTAGCTACTAGCCATTGCCTGACTGGTTTGGGTTTTTTCTTGTCTTTGACACGTTTTTCTCCAGCTCACTTTTCTGTCAGGCCCAGAACAAATGGTGTTTAATGTGCAGATACAGCCCACAGCTGGGATAAATGTATGCATTCCTGCACCTTTGACTAGCTTTAGGTATTTGTCTGGGGGAGCAAAAGTGCTTCCATATTCTTGGAGAAGGGTCGTGCATTTTATGCAGAGGAAGAATATAAATTCATAGCTACCTACTACAGCAGTAGCAGCTGGTTTTATTAGACCTGCTTGTATCCTAAATGGTCTGGTGCAGTCACCAAGGTGCTGGTTTAGAGTCTGAGAGAGGATGCTGGCAGCAGGAGCACAGGTGGGCTATAAAAATCCCCTATGGCCAAGCTTTGGGGTGGTGGGGCTGGAAAATTCCTGTGTGTGACTGTGTCCACAGGGGTCTCAGGGTGAGGGAAGAGATGAGGATCTGACTCCATGTTGCAGAAGGCTTGATTTATTATTTTATGAGATATATTACATTAAAACTATACTAAAAGAATAGAAGAAAGGATTTCTTCAGAAGGCTGGCTAAGAAAAGAATAAGAAGGAATGATAACAAAGGTTTGTGGCTTGGACTCTGTGTCCGAGCCAGCTGGGCTGTGATTGGCCATTAATTAGAAACAACCAACATGGACCAATCACAGATGCACCTGTTGCATTCCACAGCAGCAGATAACCATTGGTTACATTTTGTTCCTGAGGCCTCTCAGCTTCTCAGGAGGAAAGATCCTAAGGAACGGATTTTTCCTGAAAGATGTCTGTGACGCCTGTCCCTACACCCAGTCCACGCTCTGAGCTCCAGAGGTTGGTTCTGCCTTTACCTTAGGGTGAGTTGGGGCAATCACCATCCCTGGCAGTGTGTGAAACCCATGCAGATGTGGTGCTTGGGAGTGTGAGTGGTGAGAGCTGGTTGGACTCGGTGATCCTGGAGGTCTTTTCCAGCCTAAATGATTCTATGATTGTTCATGCAAAGGCTGCACTGCCACAAACCAGCACTGACCAATTGATATCCACTATGGAAGGATTTGAAGATGATCTTTCCCAGAAGAAACACTGCCAAACATCATTGCTGACAGAGCTGGAAATAGAAATGGGAATTCTTGACTCCCTGTTCAATCTGCAACCAACAGATTTCAACTGCTGAAAGAAATCAGTTGGGAAGTCAGTGGGTGCTTTGATATTTTAGCTGTTCATTTTCAGTGCTTTTTGTCATGTCCTTTTACATCATGAACTTCAAAAATTCCTGGTTGGCTACAAACAGTATGGTCTGGTTTTCAAAGCTGCTGAGCTGTTAAGAACATTTTGAAAATTAAAATAAGGACTTTGGGTTCCCAAATATATCCTCAGGAGCCCAGGTTTAAGCACCTGGGTTTGCATACTTTGTTTTTATTATCTGCACCTTTAAGATAGGAAAACAAATACAATTGCTGCTCAACACTATCATTAATCCAAGCAACTTGAAGTTAGTTTATTTTGTTATTAATTAGTCAATTAATTCTGTTTGTTAATTCACTCTGTTGCAAAATATCAGGCTGAAGAAATTTTCTGTACATTAACACAATAAATCTTAATTTGTTCCTGCTGTTTTCTGAGTAACCCACAGCCAGCAGAAGTCAGATTCATTTATTTTTTCCATTTTCTCTGGTTAAGTCTAATTCTTGGGCAGTTTCTTCTGTCTCTCTGCTGATTCTTTGATTTTTAAGATCCCAAGGTTCAAAAGGTCTTCAGGGAGACCTTGTTTGTGTCCTGAACTCAGGAGCAAGTATTGCAGGTCCCAGTTTGAAAAAAGGAGCTGCTGATACTAATTATTTTTGTTGCTTGTTTATCTCTTGATAGTTCCTCCAATCCAATTAAAATCATTGCTGTTCCTTGCAGGTGGCATGGATCTTCATTTGGATTTTCATAAACAGCAGCAGCTTGTGAAGACAACGCTTCTGTGAAGGGTAAATTCACTTTTGAAAATTCACCATGAAATTCACTTTTGTTCCAAAAAAAAAAAAGGAAAAGAAATGCAGAGACTGTGGAGCTATCACAAGCCTCCAGCAGTGAAGATTTAAGATGGTAAATATTGCAAAGCTCTTAATAACCCATATATCATGACTCTGTTTTGATGATATTGAAAGAATTTGGTCTTGAATTACCGATAATTTCTGAGAAAGCTGCCAAGAGAAAAAAAACAAAACGGGCTCTAGAAAAAAATACCGTTAAAAAAAAAAAATCACCATCCAATTTCAAACTATTCCCTGAGAAAATTATCTTTAAATGGCAGAGGGCAATTGGTGTAATGATTTAAAGTTGGGCTGGAGGTTGCAGGCTGCCTGTGGGTGCTGGCAGTGGGATGGGGGGCAGTGTGGAGGCTGAGCTGTGAGACACAGAGTGCTCCAAGGAAAGGCTCCCGGTGCCACTGCATGAAGTTCATATTGAGCAGTGACGTTTGCACTCCATGGGAACCCAAGGGAGGCAATTAGGAGGGCTGGAGAGGGAGGGAATAATTTTACCTGTCAGGTTTGGAAGTGGGCAGCTCTGGGAGCATGTGGGAATACTTGTGTGTGTGTGAGAGATCCAGAGACTAATGAAATAGAGAGGCTTGGCGGGGACTGTCAAGGCTGTGGTTAGAGGTGGGGAAAGAGCTGTTTCCAAACCCACAAGATTTATTTCTGGAGCTGGTGGGTAGGTGGGAGGCAAAGTTAGCAGGCTTTACCCTTCAGGGCTTTCATCTGCTTTAAGTTCAGTTGAAAATATTGCTACTTGTAGGAGCAAGCAGGCAAGGTACCCATGTACATCTTACAGGTGACTTTACATTTTTATTTAAAATTTTTTCTCTTTTTTTTTTTTTTTTTTTTTCTTCCCACTCTTTGATTGCTCAGTGTGTGAATAAGGAGCCATAGGGAGAGAGGGCTCCAAATTCAGTGCTTGCAGCTCACAGGGCTCCCAGTGGTGCAGCACTGCCCAGAACTAACCTGGCAAACCTGAGCTTTCCTTTTGGGATGGGAGAATGGGAATGGTGCTCAGCTGCTGTTGAGAGCTGTGCAAAAATGGTCCTTGCTCCAGGAGCTGCTGGTACCAGCACTGGTGCAGTGCATGAATGTTCCTGTGCCCACAGGAAGGTTTGGCTGAAGTCTGATCTCAGCTTTGTGATCAACGTGGTCCTCAGTGAGTGATGAACCCCAGATCTTTCATCTCATTGCTTTTAGGAGTTGTGCATCTACAGTATTTTATATCCAGGGCAAGTAAAGCTGATGAGTGTCACAAGAAGTCCACATCCAGGGGTTTTTTATTGTCAAATTCTTAATGATTTTCAAATTGGATGTGTGGGGGTGATATTTTCCTTTTTTTTCTTTTTTTTTCCTTGTTTTTTCCTTGTTTTTTCCTTGTTTTTTCCTTGTTTTTCCTTGTTTTTCCTTGTTTTTTCCTTGTTTTTTCCTTGTTTTTTCCTTGTTTTTTCCTTGTTTTTTCCTTGTTTTTTCCTTGTTTTTTCCTTGTTTTTTCCTTGTTTTTTCCTTGTTTTTTCCTTGTTTTCCTTTTTTTCCCTTTTTTTCCTTGTTTTCCTTTTTTTTCTTTTTTCCTTTTTTTCCTTTTTTCCTTTTTTTTCCTTTTTTTCCTTTTTTTCCTTTTTTTTCCTTTTTTTCCTTTTTTTCCTTTTTTTCCTTTTTTTCCTTTTTTTCCTTTTTTTCCTTTTTTTCCTTTTTTTCCTTTTTTTCCTTTTTTTCCCCCAAACAAACCCTTCACCCTATTTCAGTGCTTTCTCGAGGCATGTCTGTGTTCCTTGCTGTGGAAGAGGTCAGTGGGGACAGGACCTTGGACACAAACAAGATTTCAAACAGCCTGAACCATCTGAGGGTCCCTCCCTGATTGTGCCCTGGATCAGCCAGCAGTGATGGGTGCAGGTGTCATTGCCTCTCCTCAGTGCCCACACAGGCACCTGCCCTGCCTCTGCCAGAAATCATTGGCCAGGACCACAGAATATCCTGAGCTGGAAGGGACCCCCAAGCTGTGGGTGTGAATATGAATACGTGCATCAACTGCTGCAGCAAAGCAAATTTATCATCAAGCAGTGCTTTGAGCTGACACACTTGTGTGTCTCTGAGGCAGTTATTTTGGGGGGAATATATATATATATATATATATATATATATATATATATATATATATATGCAGAGAAGGCAGCTCACTTAGCCTGAGGAATGCTTTTGACAGAGACTCGTTGTCGCCACATCTCTTGGCTGGGAATAAGTTGTACCTTTCCTGCAAATGGAAATATTTCTCTGAAGCCCAACAGCTGCAGGAACAGCAACTTGCCTCTTGAGCACGTTTTCAGTTTTAAAACCCATTTCTAGTCCAGCAGCGAGGAGAAAAAACCCCAAAGCTCATTCAAATGAGCTTTTTAATGGAAAAAGTCACATTAAATCTAAACCAATTTCATTATCTTGAGTCATGACTTTTTAAAGACTGGGGGCTGAGGCTGCAGTTAACATTGCCTTAGCAATGCTCAGTATTTATCTGTGAGTAGAAAGGCAATGGTGGGGAAGGGCTGCTGGTGTTACTTTTCTAAGGGCCTGATCATTTAGCTATCTAATTTGGGAAGCAGGACTATCTCTGGCCGGCTCTTATCACCCTTTCAGCGAGGCAGATAGCAGCCAGCACATTACTCAGCCTTACCCCATGGATATCTGGTGTCTGAGTGTGTGTTACAGAACAGAGCACTGAGACCTCTCAGTGCTGGGCACAGAAAAGTGGCTTCAGCCCCACCTGGTAAGAGCTGGATGGATTTGTCCTCTGGGCTTGTCCTCATCACCTGAATTGAGAGACCCTCGGTGGCTCTGCTCTGTTCTCACTCAATTATTTACTTCTTCTGGGGAGGGGATGTGCTGTGAGATAGGAAACTTTCCTAACTTGCCTTATAAACTGCAATAATGATATGGGAAACTTTATTTATAGCTAGAGAAGGACTTTCATTTTTTCCTATCTCCTGCTGTCTTCTCCCTGACAGCTGGTGGTGAGGCACCAGGGAGAAATTTAACCTCTTACTGGTACTTTGCAGCTTTGTTTTCCCCACAGGGTTTCAATGTGGGTAGCTTCTGTGGGAATTTTTTTCTTTTTCTGTTTTGCAGACGGAAAATAGAGACATGCAGTTCAGAGGTGTTTGTAGGGAGTCTTCTGCCTTGAAACAAAACCCTCAAACTGCTCCAAAATAACTTGTCAAGTTCTCTCCATGCCTTCTGATGGACCTTATGGATTATTTTTATGGACGCTTGTGATGCATGAAAGTGAAAATGGTCACTGCAGAGGTTGGAGAGCCATGGGTAGAGCCGTGAGGCTGGTAGGAAGAAGGTCCAGGTTGCCCTTGCTCTCTGAGATGTGACACATCCCACACTGACCAGGGTGGCTGAGAAGCACCCATGGCTTTGTTCCATCACCCTTAAACCTGCCCCAGAGCAAGCTGGCCCTTTAACAGGAACCCACTGCCGTGTGTCTAGAGGGGAGCAGAGACAGAAAGGAAGTAATATTGAGTCACAGCAGTCAAGAAGGATCAAAGATTGGCTATTTTTGACACACAAAAGGGTAAGTGATGCTGAACTCCCTCTAGACTGATTACAGCTGAACACAAAGCATTTTAACCTCTTAATCCTCACTTCTGAGTTATAGCCCCCACACTGAGGGCTTTGTGGCTTTCTGGAGATCCTCTGCTGCGTGTGACCCTTGTCCCAGGCAAATAAAAACACACCCCTGGCTGCTGCACAGCATGTGCTGAGTGCTGAGCATGGTGCTAATCCTGCAAACTCTGGGGTTTTCTTGCCTCCCTCACTGACCATAAGTGGAATCCGTGGGAATTCTGACAGAGAAAAGCAATCAGGTTGGATGGGGCTTGGAGCAACCTGGAATAGTGGAAAGTGCCTCTGCCCATGGCAGAGAGGTTGGAACAAGATGATCTTGAAGGTTACTTCAAACCCAAACCACTTTCTGTGATCTATGAACTATGGATGTAATCTCTCATTTCCCATTTGGATTTGTGGAAGCAGAACCCCAGTTTCACCTCACTGTCCTGAGGACAGCCCTAACCTCCCTGAGTTTCCCATCAGAGAAGCTGTTCCTGGGCTCTCCTCTGTCATTTTCCCTCCCTGGCTGTCACAGACATCTTTTATGAAAAATCCTTTCCTTAGGATTTTTTCTTCCTGAGAAGCTGAGAGGCCTCAGGAACAAAATGTAAACAATGGTTATCTGCTGCTGTGGAATGCAACAGGTGCATCTGGGATTGGGCCCATGCTGGTTGTTTCTAATTAATGGCCAATCACAGTCAGCTGGCTTGGACACTCTGTCTGAGACAGAAACTTTTGTTATCATTCCTTCTTTTTCTATTCTTATCTAGCCTTCTGATGAAATCCTTTCTTCTATTCTTTTAGTATAGTTTTAATGTAATATATCTCATAAAATAATAAATCAAGCCTTCTGCAACATGGAGTCAGATCCTCGTCTCTTCCCTCATCCTAAGGTCCCTGTGGACACTGTCACACCTGGCCATTCAGGTATCCCCTCTCCAGATCCTGAAAGGTTCCTCTGTTCTTTCTAGCACATGGACTGGTGTTCTCTGTGAATCCACATCCACTGATTGTAGATGTGAAAGCCTTGTTTTGGTTTGAGCCTCGTTTGTATTGTTTTTGGTTTGCATATTTGGGCTTGACATAAAACCCAGCAGAGAGACTCTTCCTTGGCCAAGGCCACTGCTGCACTCACTGCAGATGAGCGTGGTGCTCCAGGGAACCAGTTTTATTCCAGGCCTTGCCAGTGATTCATTTCTGGATGCTGCCTGCGTGATTCCCTCTGGGCCTCAGTTTCCTGTTCTGTAAAATGGAGATAATACCCTTTCATGGCACAGGGCTGCTTTGAAGCCTGTACAGAATTACTCTGATGTGTTTGGATGAAAGTTTCTCTAAAGCAGATTTAAAAAAGCATGCAGCTCTCATTGAGGGGTTTGTATGGAGTGATCAGGACCCCAGAATTACTTCCCAGGATGAATGTGTCTGTGTTGAACCCTCAGACAATGCTGAACACTGAAACTATATTCATGTAACTCTTCTAAAAGCATCCACTGTTGGTGCCCATGGCAGGGTTTGCTGCTATTCATTCTTTTTGTTTGTTTTATGTAAATCCTTTTTCCTTCTCATTGAAAACACAAACAAAAAAGGGATGACCAAAAGAAAAAAAAAAAAAGAAAGAAAAAAGTTTTGCTCTGTAAGCCCCATAAAATTGATTCATCTTGAAGAAGTTTTTAGCAGGACCAACCCTCTCTGCCTATCTGTGTGATTTTAAAACAAACTCTCCTCTTTCTCTTGGCTGTCATGTTATAGAAGAAATGCCCTGAAAGCAGAAATGAAAGAGAAAATGCAGAATTTTTGTCTCCTTGCCTTTCTCACTCCGGTCCCTTTATGTGCTCTCCCGCCGCCCCCTCCTCCGTGCCCTCCCTCCTGCTCTGCCTCAGTTCCCATTGAAATGTCAAATGCAGCAGTTGTCTGCGAGTGAAAGAGGGACTCCCTGGTGGGAACGGGCTGCCCTTCTAACCTGAAGGCCTCGGCTGTTCTCTTCTCCCCTTTTTGGTGTTTCCCATCCCACTTTCTCAGAAGATGTTGTGTGGGGCAGCACAGGCTCTAAAGGAATGAGTTTCTTTTCACCTGGCCATGTGAATGGGCTGGCACAGAAACCCTGGCTTATTCTCTCAGACTCTGGCAACAGCTTACACAGAAAGAGATTGTTTCGAAGAGCTGTCTCTTTTCTTTCTTTCTTTTTTTTTTTTTTTTTTTTTTTTTTAGACCAAGATAGGGGAAAAAAGGCTGAGAGATGCTGGCTGTATTTTAAGCTCCCTCCTTGGGTGCCAAAGGAGTCCTTGGAGTTTTGTTGCTGCTACTTTTGTTCCTTTTATAGTTTCCATTCAAGCCCCAGGCTTTCAGCTCCCCTTTGTCTTAGGTCCTACTTTTCCCAAGCAGTTGACATGAGAATTAGTTCAGAAAGATGGTGGAGGTTCATCCAGGACCATTGCCCCATTTTAGTCCAGGGCTGCAGTATTTGACTCTTTGGTGGAAATTTGGAAAAGAGTGACTTTTCCCATGCTTCTGTGAGCAAATTATTTAGTTTCAGATGAGCTCTGTCTGAAAACACGTGACAACAGTGTGCAAAATGCACAAATTCAATCCTAACGTTGAGTTTTGTCACTTAAGATTGGAGAGGCACCTTAAAGGTGAAAGAAATAAGGGCTGCATGAGTTTTCAACTTTTCCCCCTTTTTTTGGCTCCCTGTTTATCTGTTTAATGTGGCTGGTTGTTTTTTGCAGCTTTCTGTCCTTTACCAGGACCTTGGGCATTTTAGAGCTGGTCCGTTGAACCACACCAGAAAGGTACCCAGAGGAGACTTTCCCTCCCTTGCTTTGGATGTCTTTGCTTGGCTCCTTCAGAGCACTGTCACTTATCCAGCTCACTTTTGGCCATGTCTCTGTGCCCAACTCATTATATCTAAAGTTTATATATATTCAAGAGCAAATTATGCACATGGCTTGTGAGTGATTTGATTGCCAGCGTGAGAAATGCACACGCTGCTGATCCTGAGGAATGGAGCTGTTGCTTGCTGATTTAATGAGTAAATAATGAATTATTCTGAAATACTGTAGGGATATTATGCCAGTGGTTCTCTTTTGGTCTTTATACACATTTTAACTCCAGTTGGTTTTTTGTTGTGTGTGCGTGTGGTTTTTTAAAAATCTGAAGTTTATTTTCGCAGTGGTGCTTGGAAAGCTGTAAATTATCCACAAGGAATTAACAGACAAAAATCCCTGGCTCTGCTCCACCCTGTTGAAGTCGATGGCAAAACTCCCATTGAATTCAGTGGAAGTAACAACCAGGCCCTGTGAGAGTAAACAATAAATCAGTTTTATAATCACAATATTTCTCTACGTCCCGTTCTTAGTGCCTTATGTGGCAGAGGTGTTAGTGCTTGTATGATGATGAAAGGCACAGACAAATCACAAACATCTCAGGTGAAATACAGGCTAAGGTGAAATTTCTAAATTTGAAAGCTTTGGGTAAGCTTCACCTTTCAGGCAGTATTTTGGAAACCTGCACTCCAATTCTGTTAATGACAACTCATTTTGAGAGGTTGAACTGCCTCTCCATCCATCATGTAGCCAGCAGGTGCAGGAGAACATTTCCCCTTTCTAGTTTGTAAAAAGTGCAGTTTTTAGAGACATGGGAATGTGAGAATCAGCAAACTGATTCTCCTGCCTGGACAAGTGGACATGTCACAAATCCCATTCCAAAACTGATCAGGAGGAGATGGATCATCTCCTGCCAGAGACCTGCAAATGTGGTTAGAAGTTTGCAGAAGCTTTTATCCCTGTGTCTGCTCTGGCACATCTCAGCATTAAAACTATTCTGTTAAATAATAGGAAGGTATAAATAGCTCAGAGGTTTAGTTCTTATTCAGCCTGTTCTGTCAGCAGAGTCCAAATCATTTGATTAAGGAAACAAATATCAGTATCTTACATTTTGGATGGGGGAACCCACGGGCCTGTGGCACAGTCAGATATTCAAGGATGGAGTTCAGTCTTTTCCTAAGTTCTAGTCTAGCATCTTATCCCCTGCCTTTTAAAGGCTTTATCCCTAAAATGTGTCTTGAGTTAAGGGCTCTCTATTGTAAAGTTTTCCTATTGATTCCTTCCCTGGAGTTTGTTCCTTTTGGAGGAGATGGGGCATTGATAATTGCTTCAGCTGTTCTTGACTGTTACAGGGCCCTTCAGCAGAACTGTGTAGCCTGAGTGCTTGTGCTTTGTAAAACAACCATTTGGCCCTGCAGAATGGCAGGATTTACAGGTTTAGCCTTCTTGATTTGTTTTGAATTATTCTGTATGAGCTATTCATGGAGGGTACAACAGACCTGAAGGTAAGGCAAGGTTGTTACTAGACTATCCAAAGATGAGTGCCATGGAAATAAAGTGCTATTGTTGCTCTTCAAGCAATGACACTGACTGAAATAAAAGGCATCTGGGTAGGAAATAGCAGCCTGCTTCCAGGGAGCATCCATGGTGTACCTCAGCTTGCCATGAATGCTAGCCCTGCTAGGCAACCAGGAAAGGGATCTGCAGGCAGCCATGAGCCAGGCCAAAGAGAGAAAAAGGAAAAAAAGCCTAACCCAGAGAAAAAGGGGTGCATTCTTCCTATTTGTGCTCTGGAATGGAAGTCTTTTTATTCTTGCCTTTTGTTGCATTTTTCCTCTTCCTTTTCACGCCCCAGCAGCAGCAGCCTGGGGGTCTCTGGGAAGTGCTGGGTGGCCGTGTCCCACCCTTCCAGCTCTGCCTGGCCTCCAGGTGGCTTTGGGGCATCTCTCATGTTCATCTCCCACTCTGTGCCCTGGGGGCTGGCTCAGACTGCAGCGCTGGCCCTTAGGAAGGCAGGGTGAAACCTGCCCCAGTCTGCTGAAGGGCAGAGTCTGGCTGTGGGTGATGGCAGAATTGCAGTTTCACCTAAGGATAAGCATCCAGCCAAAATTGACAGGATTTGGTTTTTTTTTTTTTTTTTTTTTTTGAAGTGGCTGGTGGCCAACATCAAGTTCAGAGTGTTTGGAATGTTTAATAGATGTTCATAAATAAAACATGAATATCTCTGAGCAGTACTTTGAAGAAGGCGGTCGTGGACAAAAGGAGGTGTGAAATAGGATGCCCAGGGTTAGGGGAGGAGTCGGTGGCAGAGAGAATTGAACGTGGCTCTCCCCTGCCCAGGCTGTCACCCTCACTTCTGGGCCATCTTTTCTTGTGCAAGTAGACTAAACCTCACTCAAAATCAAAGTGTGAAGGGCAACAGAAAGGAGGAGGTGTTGCTCAGGGGAGAGAGAAATGGCTTTGGGCAAGAGCTGAGAGGAGCTGGGACAGCACAGGGCAGCAGGGCAAGAGCAGTGGCAGCACCAGTGGAAAATGCTCTGAGGCTGTAAGGAAGCAGGACCAGGAGCTGTCTGGGTGAGGAGAGAAGTTCCCCACGGTGATGGTCTCACCTCTCACACACATTTCTTGTTGTCTGTTTTGCCTTTTATGTTTCCCTGTTCTCCCTTTATTTTTAGATGTGCACTGGCAGCATCAAAATATCAAAATTTTGTTCTCAAAATATCAAAATTTTTGACTTGATTAATGAAAATTTATTATATATGCCTCCCATTTTTAAACAATGAAGCTGTGATACCCTCTGGAGACCCGGAGCTACTGGAAGTAACCTAAGGCATCCCCTCCTCTCAGCACAGGCTCAGGTTGAAGTGCAGGGAAGGCTGCAGGCAGGACCAGCTGTAGCTCAGGCAGCAGCCTCCAGAGGGAGAGAAGGCTTTCTCACAGGCTTTTATGACCAATGTTCAAAGGGAGATGCCTTTAGAGAAGAAAAGGCTGGGCTTTCTGGCTGTACAAAACTCAGACCTGCAAATCTGCTCTGTGGCTTTGTTTTCCCTGATGCTTCTCTTCTGCCTAATCCTTCCCTTTGCTCCTGCTGATGGCTGGGGACTTCTTTTCTCAACCTGGGGGCTTTAAAGCTTAGCCTGGGATGAGGAATCTCACCTAAACAGATTCAAGTCTTTTCTCCTCGGTCAGAGACTCATCATCCCTGTGTATGACAGGACAAATAGCCTGGACAGGAGGGGAACAAACTGATTATTTCCCTTGAACTGAAGGATGCCCTGGCCCTGTGTGGTTGATCAGTGGACAAGAGCAGCACAATTGGACAAATGACCAATCTAATAGCTAACAAATGGAAAGCACTGCTGCCAGCAAAGGAGCTGGCTATTTAAAGGCAGCAAGAGGTTTGCAGCACCAGCCCTAGCAACAAGGACAAAAGTTATTCCAAACACATGAGGCAAAGCCACCATGAACCCACTGTAGCATGCTATTAATAGGAAGGGGGCCTTCATTAATTTCTTAAATGGTGATGCCAAAACATCAGAAGAAATTTGTGGTGCACATAAAGGAGCAGCACGTTGCACTGTATCTAATTGCCAGAGTAATTATTTTCTGCTATGCAAATTACCAGGAGCAAATCCACTGCAGTACATCTATGTGTATTTAATTATCATCAAGAGCTGGAGTTGAGGGACTAGATTTAATATGTTCATAATGAAATAGCCAGAATTTGTGTGTGCATTTGCAGAGAAGTCGTTATTTTTCCACAGCTGGATTTGTTTATTTTAAATAAATCATTATGGCAGATACAGTTTCTGCGTGCTTGCCCATCTGCTGATTTATCGTAAAAATTGTGGTTTCATTTCTATGGGTGGTTTCTATCAAACACACATCACCCCTCTTGCTTGCAAGCTGCAAGTTTCTGTAGGATTTAAGGAGTAGATCAATGCAAAGAAAAGCTATTTTGTCCATGGATAAACAAAGGCTGGAGGAATAGGAGGAATCAGGACCACCTGGGTGGGTTAAGATTTTGTAAGGTTTCGGGTCTTCATACTTACAAGCTTGTTGTGGTTTAAAACCAGGACAAGGATGAAAACTGGAATTCTAGAAGCACCCATTTGTAAGCCAAACTCTTACTGTTCAATGTCTATTTGATGGTGTGCATGAGGCAAGTTAATGCTTTTGGTTTCTTGGAAATAATTTGTATTTTCTCATCATAGCAAGAAACAATAGCAGTGTACACAGGATGCAGGATTACTACTCTGAACCTGACATGGTTCTTCCCCTCTTAAGCTTCAGACTTTCTGGGCCAGAGCTTTATAAAAGATATTGGGATATCATTTCAAGGCTCAGGTTATAAGAAAAATATTAAAACTGGGAAGAAATTCTTTTTCCACTTTGTCATATTTTGGTGGTTTTCTGTTAATGCAACTCTTGGAAAAAGAAAGATCTGAAATCCAGCAGTGTAGGTGGCTGTTCAGCCAAGAAAAATCATGTTGTGTAGTCCCCAGGAGCAGTGTGTGTGACATGATCCTGTTAAGAACTTGGAACCTGCAGCTCTGGAGGAGATGCTCCAGTCAGGAGAAATGATCAGTTAGGACAGATTTATTTCCTGTGTAGCTTTGCTTACCTTGATCTGGCAGCACCAACCTGGATGCAGTTGGCTCCCATTCAACACCCAACTGTTTGTTGTGGTCACAGTTTCAAAAAGCAGGAGGGCTCCAGGCTGTCCCGGTCCTGCCGTGCCAGGGGAGTGCCAGGTGAGATCGTGGCTGCGCTGCAATTAGAAACACAAACCTCTGCCAAGCCTTTGTGTTCCTTTGTTTCCTCTTGTGGACACCAACTCGAGTTACACAGCACAATAAGGCAGGGGTGACCAAGGGTCACCAAGGTGCTGTGCTGTGTCACGGGCACTGGGCTGGGGCCAGCTCCTGGTGACATTGCCCTGATGGTGCCCACAGGACCCTTTTTCACAGTGCCCCTGAGCTGGTTTGTGCATAATTGATGGGTACCCTGAGGTTCTGCCTCCCCCTCCTCCCCAGGACGTCCTTTTCTGTGTTAGTTTATTTTTTAAATAATTAAGAGGCTGTGTGACTGCCTGTCTATCTGTCCCGCTGGAATTCCTCTCCAGCTGCTCTCATCCCTTTCCACAGCCCCTCCTTTTCCTCCCCAACAAGATTTTCCTTTCACTGTACTTTAAAAGGGTGCCTTTTATTTTAGCTTTGTGCAATCAAACCCCTGAGCGCTTTTTGAGTGAGATGCCCTTTGCTGCTTGCTGGTGTCCTGAAATCTTTCCCTGCCCAGATTCCCTCTCTCCTTCCCATTGAAGGAATCCTTTGATGCAAGGGCATGATTTCCTCTTGCCTGATGGGCACCTTCTCTCCCTGCAAAGCACAGTGATAAATTTCCTGTCCCTGCAGCATGAAGGGGTGTGTGCAGCTGGGGATGGCCAGGGGACCCCATTCCCACCCTGTTTGTCCCCTCCCGTGGCTGCTGTGGATATGAGGTTATTCCAGCAACACTCCATGCGTCTTCTGGAGGTATTGGGAGCAGGGATAAGAGTCTGCTCCCTCTCTCTTCCCACAGCATCCATTTCACTGTGGTGCCAAGCAGCAGAGAAGCTGTGGCACATCTCAATGCTCAGCTCCTGAAGGTGTTGGCTTCCCTTCTGCTGCCATGATTGCCTCTGTTCCCAGAGGAAAGTCCTCCAAGTAGAAGAAGAGAAGCCTCAAAGCACAGTGGAGCTGCTGGAGATATTTGCTCTGTGTTTTGGGCTTTGTAAAAGTGGTCTGCATCAAGGGTGGATGGTGTGGCCCTGGTGGAAATTTGTGATTTTTGTGTAAAAACCAGAGATCTCAGGGCAATGCTGGTTTTTGGGCATGGATTTGGGAGTGAGAAATGCCAAGACTATGCAATTCCCTTTTCATTGTCAACAGAATATTTTGTCAGGTTGTTCCTCTTGACCTCATATGAAGACCATCTACCTATTTTAATCACTTCATAAATAAACTTGCTCCCCATCTCTGCTTGCCTGGGCTTGCTGCTCTCCAGATCCCCTTTTTAATTGACACACAGCTTGTGGTGTGGCTGGGGGCTGTGCCAATAACTCACATATTCCAGGCATGGCAGGCAGATAGGCCCCCTCCCTCCAACACCATCATTCCAAGCAAACATCAGACAAACACCCAGCTTTGATGTGGCTCCTGGGCCTGCAGCCTCAAAAGAGGAATCTCTGGAACCCCCTTTGCACTAGTTCCTCATGCCAGAAATTGCAGCAGCGTCACACAGCCAAGCAATTGGGTGCTCAGCGTGGCACAGGGAGGATTTTGCAGCTCCTCAGCTGACAGGGTTGTGCTGGAGAATAATCAAGAGCAGCAGCCTGAGGTCGGCAGGGATTCGGGCTGTGAAAATAACAATAATAATAATAATCAGGGATGGGGAATGGGTGATAGGGCTGTTGTCAGACCATCTGAGGCACTTGTCAGAGGACATTAGCCCTGCAATTAGGAGAAGCTGGGGAGGAGGGAAGGGAAGACAGCAAGAGCAGAGCTGCAGCAGGGAGGGCTTTGTGTCAGCACACAAAGCTTTTTTCTCAGCAGGGCTGCTGGGATTTGCTAGGTCCCCTCCCAGATAAATTAACTCAGTACAACACCTGCTCCTTTAATATGGCCAGGCTAACTCCACTGAAGATCCTTCCTTCCTTCCTTCCTTCCTTCCTTCCTTCCTTCCTTCCTTCCTTCCTTCCTTCCTTCCTTCCTTCCTTCCTTCCTTCCTTCCTTCCTTCCTTCCTTCCTTCCTTCCTTCCTTCCTTCCTTCCTTCCTTCCTTCCTTCCTTCCTTCCTTCCTTCCTTCCTTCCTTCCTTCCTTCCTTCCTTCCTTCCTTCCTTCCTTCCTTCCTTCCTTCCTTCCTTCCTTCCTTCCTTCCTTCCTTCCTTCCTTCCTCCCTTCCTCCCTCCCTCCCTCCCTCCCTCCCTCCCTCCCTCCCTCCCTCCCTTCCTCCTTCCCTCTCTTTCTTCCTTTCCTTTTCTCTCTTATTTTATTTGTTAAATGACATTGAAGCAGCCTGTGAACTCCCTTCTCTTGTTTTCTTCCACTTCTAAACCACCCTTTCTCATGAAGGGTGAGAATGTTTCCCCCCACAAGAAGGGTTGGAAAAAAACCCAACCAAACAAAAACAGTTTAAAGATTTAGAACAAAACACCCCCCCCCCCCAAAAAAATAAAAAAAAAAAGAGCCCAAGCTGGCAGGAGGTGAAGGGTGTGTAATTGCTGTTCCTTCTGCAGCCCACTAAAGCTGCATGCTTTAACCATCTGAGGACAGCAGGAAATTTTCTCTTCCAAGAGAGTCCAATGTGGGGTGTGTGCATTTTCTCTCTTTCCAGGAGGGGTGTGGGGTGAAAGAGGTGGGCTTCATTTTCCTTGGGATTACCTAAAGCTCCTTCCACTTTTATGCTGGCAACATGAGGTTTCATCAGACCTCTGACCCTGCCCTGAATAAAAATATGGCATTGCTGTCAAGCAGAGCAGAGGGCTTGAACTTAACTGGATTAAAGCACTGGAGAGGCAGAGTTCTTGGCTCATGGAGGGAGGTGTGGGGGCTCCTCTGCTCCCAAATTCAGCTCAGGCCTAGGGGAGTCCTGTCTGTGCTGCTGACTGAAAAAACTTCACCCTGAATTTCCTTCCAGGGTGTTTTGTTTGATGCTCAGCTGTGCCCTGGCTGCAATTCCATGGATTTATCCTTGACAATGCCCCACTGGCAGCAGGCTCCCTGTCAGTGGGGTGCACCTCAAATTCATGGAGATGTATGCACCAGTTTAACTGCAAATAAATGCCACATTTGCTTATAGCTTGGTGTTTGCCTTTCCCATATGAATAAACATCCCTGGCTGCTCCTCTCCATCCTGCCCACACCCTTGAGAAAACTTTCACAGCCTGTTTGCTGCCCTTGGCTCTCAGTTTGCTCTTTGGACACTTTTCCTGCCAGACTTTGCAGGTTTTTTCTGACCTCTGCTGATGGTCCAACGTGCTGTGGTTTAATGGTGTGTTTTACAAGGCAGCAGAAGCCTCAAAGCATCTCCTCTTGCCTCGTTGTGTGTCGTGCCTCCCATCTTGGTGAGCTTGGATGTATCCCCATATGTCCAGTAATGAGCATGGGCTAATTGCCTAGGCAGATAGAAAAATAGATAGGTAATTTGTAGCTATTTAATTTTACATTAGGTGGAGGGATGTAGGGGCAGAGGCTAATGTTGTTGGCATTTCTTTTCAGGGTTGTTAACCAGATATGCTGCCTCTGGGGCATAACAATGCTTCCCTCAGTAGAGCTCTAATACTTTTATTACATTCTTATTAATTTAGCAATGGCCCTAAAGTCTGTGAGGCACCTTCCAAGGCATGATCCCTGCCCTGAGGACCTTGCAGGCTAATTCCAAAGCATGATACAACCGGGGATTACTCAGTGAGAGCAAGGGCCTAATGGAGTAAGGAATGGTTTGTGTTAGATAAATGGATAAGGATGAATTAGTGTAAGAGTTAATCAGGTTGTTCCTCACAGGCACGTGGGGATAAAGCAGCTCCTCAGGAGATCTGTGGTGTCTTTCAAGCAGGGACCAGAGCTGGAGGTGTCCCCTGTCTCCCAGATCCACACGGATGGATGGCAGCTCTGGGAAGCAATGTGCATAAACCATATGAGCAAATGCTCTGTCAACAAAAACCTTGGCTGTCACCTCCAAAATTGCCATGTCCTGTCCCCCAGAAACACCAACAGCTCTCACTCCACCTCCTCTCTTAGCCCTTTGTGGGGCAGAGGTTGGGGGAGGTTTTTTTTATTTGCAGTGAAATTGAAAAGCTGCATTTCTTTTATTTCTTTGCCACAGATTTCAGTTCTTGGGGAGCCACAAAGTGATGGTCCCAAACAAAAGATCCATGCAGGAAGCTGGGAAAGGGCTTAAGCTCAGGGGTGGCCCGAGGGTCCCCCCACCCCCCCAGCACCTGTCCTCCCTCTCTGAAGCCTGGAGCTGCCCAGTGTGGGACAGATGGGTCTGCAACAGCTGAGGGAGCTCAGGGAGGAAAGCGAGAGCAGGAGCCCTCCCCTCGGAGCAGCACGGGCTGGGGGGAGCCAGTGGGGAACATTTGGTGTCCATGTGGCATCTGGCAGCAGAGTTTGCTTCTCTGGCATTTCCTTTGGTGAAAGGAAGAGCAAAGCAATTCCTTTCCAAGCAGCTGCTCCGCTCCTCTGGGAGGGAACTGCATCCTCCTCCTCCTCCCTGCCCTGGCCCTTTGGCAGGGTGCTGCATCCCAACCCCCTAAATTAACACCCCCAGCCCCAGGTAAACATCCTTTACACTCATTTACTCGCCCATATTTTTCTACTACTGAGAAAAGAAAACCTCCCTGCATCACTTGCTTTAAGAAGGAGTTGCTGTGGCAACTGGACGCTGCACTCAAAGTGCCTGGCTCTGTCTTCTTGACATCATTGTTTGACTTCCAGTTGCTGGAGCAACACATCTCTGGGAAGAACCAGTGAGGCTGAGGTTTCTCTTTCTTTCTTCTCTCCTCCAGGTTTTCTCTGGGGCCCAAGAGCAGCAGCAATGGTTTGCTTTTCACTGAAGACACACACACACTGTGAACATGTGATGGGAAGATGTCAGGCAGTAGCAGAAGGAATGGGGGTAAGGTCAAGTGCTCCTTACAATGGGGGAATTCCTGCAAATTCCTGCAGAGAGAGAATGAATGAGCTGTTATGTGTCCCAAGATCAGAGGGTTAGAGAAGTGCCTCCAGCACACTCAGTGTCAGGCATTTGCCATGTAATGCTTTTCTCTTGGTGGTTCTGAGCCCCAGGTTTTCCCAAAGCAGAGACACAGCTGGGGTGACAAGCAGAGAATGTGAAATGCCATCAGATATAAGTCAATACCACAATGTAGCTCCTTCATTTCCTCTCAATGAAATATTAGACTTACAACTTCCTTCCAAAAACTCTTTCTTGCTGTCCCTGTTGTCTCTGGCCAAAGAGCAGCTGTGTAACCCATGCCAGATAACTTTCTGCTGCAGTGGGATGCAGGAGGGCACATGGGACAGCTGTTCACTGAATTATTGCTCTCTAAAAGCTGCCTGTGCTCCCTGGTAATTGTTCAGGGCTCTGGCTGTAGCCACACAGGGGGGTTGGGGGTGCTGCCCATGGGGTGCACCAATGTCACCATTGTCACCATGTCCCCGTTGCCACGGGGGTTTCTTGGTGATGCACTGGGACTGCAAGAACCAGAATGATGCTCTTTGTCAAAATGCTTACAGCCAGCAATGCTCAGCCCCATTTTCACTGGGTTATGCACTGTGGTGGCTGCTGACATCCAGGTCCTGCCTCAGCACTTTGGGTGAGCTGACATCATGGTCCTGCTCAGAGCTCCTGGTAAATGTGGCTGGCTTTTCCCAGAATTGTGGACTCCTAGAATGATTTGAGTTGGAAAGGACCTTTGAGTCATCCAGTTCCACCCCCCTGCCAGGGGGTGGGGGTTTTCTCTGGGATTAGAGTTTGCAGAGCTTGAGGTGACAACAGCTACTGACTCTCAGCCTGCTGCTGAATTCCCAGCTCTCCAGGGCTGGGGTTTGAATTTCTCCCTGGCAGGAGGATGACCAGGTGTGGTGTAAAGGCCAGGGCAGGAGGGAGGCTGGAGCTGGGATGATGGATGCACTGGAATAAACTTCTGGTGTTACACATTAATGAGTAATAAGTGAAATGTCAAAGCCAGGATTGTTTTTTGGCAAACATTTTAACCTTAAAACCTTAATTATAAACTACTGCACTTTTAGCAGGCCAAACATTTCTTTGATTGCCTGATAACACAACCATAGGATTTCAATTTATATCAGTAAATTAGGAGAGACCTTAAGTGATGCTGTTGGATGGGCTAGGATCTGTGAAAATTTAAAGTGCAGCTTTTAATTGAAATGGATTTGAAGTTAAATGTTAATTTGGAAAACAAAATTTGAGAAGTAGTAATAAAAAATGTTAAATCTCTTGGTGTCAAGATAAAGGTAAAGGCAACTGTCATTAAAAGATATTTAGACTTATAGAATCATTAAATTTGGAAAAGACCTCTAGGGTCATCAAGGCCCACTGTTAACCCAGCACTGCCAAGTCCACCACTAAACCGTGTCCCTCAATGCCACAAAATTACTTAAAAACCCGAGATTTTTCTTGTTCTGAGAATTCTTGCTAAGGTATCTGGCTGTCCAGCTCATACCACATTTCCATATATTTACAAAAGTGCAAACTTTTTCACAATGAAGTTATGGTTTCAGTATTGCACCCTCAATGCCCACAAAATACACAGAATTCAAATTAACAAATATACATGCCTCAAAGTCTACACAATGTCAGCCACAAATATGCAGGCAAGAATGCTGGTTTCTAGAGCTTGGAGTTAGCTGTTAGTGAAACATTTGTATGGTGCTCAGATAATTTGTTCTTTAAATGCCACACATGTACCACACGGTTCAGATGTGGTTTGAGGAGCTATAAAATGGGATTTCAAACTGGTTCTGTCCCTGCTCTTAAAGCCATGGCTCAATTAGGGCTCAGATGCATCTGAGCTCTCGGGCTGGCACCCTGAGTCAGGGATTTGGGACTAGCTGGGGTTTGTGGGAGCTGAAAGGCAGGGATGCAGCTGCTTATTAGTGAATTTGTGCACGTGCCAGTCTGCAGTGAAATGTACTTGAAATAACCTATCCTAGATGCCTCTATGAGGATGATGGCCCTGATGATTTAGCTATTTCGGTTCCAGCTTGAATTATTCATGTCTTTGAAAACACTCATGAATTATTTGTGTTTTCGCTAAATATATAATTTAAAACCCCAAATCCTTCCGACAAAATATAATATTTATTCATTTCTCACTGCTCTGGTGTGCTGCCCCTACCCTGAGACAGCCCTTGAGCCAGAGGCTCGTGGGGAGATGCACAGTGAAGGCATCAGCATCCCTGCCCTGACCTGTGCCCACAGGGAACCAGCCCCTGTTGCAGCAAGGAAAAGCAAAAGGAAGACTTATAAAACTTAGATCTAGCCCCAGTTTGTTTCCTTTAACTTCTGGGCTCTGGGTTTTGGGGAATGGTGACCATCTCACACACATGGGTTTGGGATTTAGAGGCTGCTCTCACAAGCTGACACGCCTGGATTTAAGGTGCCCAGCAGTGGATCAAAGGAGCTTGATCCCTGTGATGGGAACTCCTGATCTGGTACAAATTCAGCACCTGGTTCAAATGCATTTGGCAGCTCTGTGACATACCTTGATCCTGGGAACCTTCTTGCCAAGTCCAGAGCTGTGTGTCAGATTGACATAATGTGGCCAGCTAACTCAAAGCTGCAGCACATCACATCATGTGCTCGGGCTAATTCAGCAAAAATGTGTTTGTGCTTGATCCAGATCGAATCTGTCCTGCCACAAAACCTCAGAGCACAGCAGATGTGATATTAATAGATGTGCAACCACAGCCTGAGCCTCTCCCCCTCCCCAAACATCTGCAGAGAGGGGGAACAGCAGAGCTGGGAGGAGGCATCCTGCAGGGACAGCACTTCTGCTCTCCTTTAACTCTGTGAACTTCCCAGAGCTTACATTAATTTTAAAGAAAGCACTTTGGCATAACTGACAAAAAATCTGGTCCCTTCACCTCGGGGGATTTGTTTCTTCCAGGGAAAGTTTGAGTACCTGCTCTCTAATGAAGCATCTTAATACATCATGTAGTTTTTCTCTCTTTTTTCTTTTCCCTCACAGCCCTTTCACTGCAGCAAAACTGCCAGAGTAACAGTAGTTTTTTAACCTCTTTGGGCTTCATATTATCTTAATGATCTTGATTTCATCTGAACATAATATTGGCCTGAACCACCCAGTGCCACTGCTGTGCCCTTGAAAAATGTCCTTTCCATTTGGTTGCTTCTGAAAGACCAAGGTCTGTGTTCTTCCCTAGTTAAAAAAAAGCAAAAAAAAAAGCAAAAAAAAAAAAAAAAAGCTTCACAGTTTTCCATGAGATTCCCTGGTCTTTTTGCTTTTACATTGACACTACATTCCAGCAGAAGTCTTTCATCTTCCATGCTTCTGTCATAAGACTTTAGATTTTTCCCCCCCTCCCTATTAGCTGATTAATGTGCTTTCATTTTGTCTAAAGTGTGTGTGTGAGTGTGTGTGCGTGTCCTCAACAAAAGCCTTTTCTCTCTTCATCTCTGTGTTCTGGGACTGAGGCCAAGTTGTGATTGTAATAATGTAATCTCTCCTGAATACTTGAAGTGATGGGAAAAAATGAGATTTTGAAAATGAAATAGATTAATCTATACAGCTAGAGGGGGGAAATAATGCATTTTAATTAGCTCTTGAGAGTAATTTTCCTTAAAGTAGTACAAGCCAGGTGTGCAAAAGTATTCTCCTGCCTTAAGAGTCTTGTTTCTCCTTCTGGAGTCCTTGGAAGAGATGGTGACAAGTGACAAGTTCATTTGGGATGCTTCTGTTGAAGGGATTGAACATAAGGTAACTTGATGGGACCTGATTTTTTAGAGGTTGCACTTAAGGATCCATCTGAAAATCAAGCTCCTCTCCCCCTAAAAATGCCTCAAACCCTGGAGCAGCTGCTCACTTCAGCTCGCAGGAGGACTCTGTTTTTTTGTGTGCTGGTGCACACAGGGGAAGGGTGATTTATCAAGTTGTTTTATTTAACTTTTGTTCAGGATGAGATCATTCCCTAAAAGGTGTTCACAGTTTATTCCCTCGCTGGCTGGGGCTGCTGGCTGCTCTGCAGGCAGGAGGGCAGGGGGAATGAGGCTGTTTTCCACCAGGCAGGGGCTCAGGGCTGTGCTGGAAGAGAAAAGCTGTGACTCACTGTGTACCTGCTCCTGCTCTGCCTGCTTGGGAAATGACAATTGAATGGCTGTGCCCATTCTCACAGGCTGGGCAGGGGCTGGTGAGCACCTTCTATACCCTTCTATACAGCCAGCATACTCCAGTGACTTCTGATTGTCAGACTATGCTCGTTATCACCCTTAGTTATGAAGCCACCTCAAATATTCACCCTAAGTTCTTTTTCTTTAATGGTGAAGGAGCAGTTTTCTGATGGTACAGCAAATAAAGCGTGTAGCGTTGTTGCGTTGAGCAGTGTTTGATGCATTGACAAAGATGTTTATTCAGAGAATCATGGAATGGTTTTGTTTGGAAGAGATTTTAAAGGTCATCCAGTTCCAACCCTTTGTGCCATGCAACATTCCACTAGACCAGGTTGCTCAGAGCCCCATCCAACCTGGCCCTGAACATTTCCAGGGATGAAAAAGTTCAGTTTGGGCAATTTTTGGCTGATTGAGTCTGGTCTTTTCCCAGAACCACCTCCACTTTTCCTATTCCATCTGCATAACAAAAATCTCCTATCCTGGAGTGCTAACAAGCCACAAGCCCCTCAACCTCCTCTCTCAGCCCTGGTCTACAACCAGCTGCAAAGGACACATGATTTAAGAGAATGTGCTGTTTTACCTCGGTCTGAGTTTTATACCCCAGCCAGGCATATTGAAATTTTTCAAACTTCCTTTTCAATCAGTCACTTTGGCATCGTAATGGCTTGGGTTGCTCTTTTCTTAAGTCTGTTTTAATTCTTTACCTTTGTATTTTAGCAGCAAGTTGCCTTGAATTTACAGTTCCTGTTGAATTCCTCCATGAATAGCACCTAGGTTTCCTATTCTGCAGCTGCAAACAAGGTTTAAAAGCTTTTGGGATTTCTTGGCAGCTAATAACTCCCAGACTCCAGCATAGTTCATTTTCAAAATGTTTCTCATGCTTCAATCTGGACAGCGTTATGCAGGTCAGGGAATCCTGTCAGACTGGGGGCCAGGGGAGGATGTTCCATCAAAAGCTTTTTTGGCAAATTAAAAGGTGGGGAAAAAAAAAAGGCCAAAAGGACCTTTAGGAATACTGCTTAATATCCTTTCCATCCAAAATAGGAAAAGCACCTGTAACTGATGCCAAGCACAGGACAAAATAAATAAATAAAAAAATAGAAAATCCCCGAGCAAGGACCTCCAAGTGGAAATATTTCCTGAATGATCTCACTGAGAATCCCGTAAGAGGCTGGATCAGTTTTCGGGAAAAGGGAACATGGGCTTGAGCTCCATACTGAAAGACAAGAAAAAGCTTCAGGAAAAAAAGGAATGAGCCAAACCCAGATGCAAGCTGTCAGAGGTGCTGGGATTTTTTTCGTTCCTGATTGGGACCTTTTGACATTTGCACCTAAAATGTCACAGGAGTACAGCAAGGCTTGAGGGGAGGAAGCAGGTCTAAAAATTGACATAAAATGATGCTTGTAGCTTTCAGTTCATGCCCACCCTGGCACAGAGGCAGGGCTGAGCAGGGCAGAGCTTGAAGGGTGAATTTTGTATTCCCAGACCTGCATCAGTGTGTGAGGGATGTGGCAGGTGATGGGTTGAGCAGCAGAGGATTTGTTTAGTGTCACCTTGGACTTGAGCAGCTCCTTCAGCTGTGCTGTGTGCTCAATGTGGACAGGGCTGGTGACAGAACATTTCTAGGCTCATGCCCTCAGCTAAATTTCAGGCTTCTCATTATTACAGACTGGCACTTTTAGCAAGAACATCAAGCTCATCACCAAGCTGGGGTTTGTCCTTAACTCAGAGTGGATCTTTGCTTGTGTCTGACCTAGAGTCAGATACTGGCTCTCCTTTTTAATGATGTGTCTGCAATTAGTATTTATTTTAGATTTAATCAGTCAGTGCCTGTCAGCAAAAACCTCAATAATTATGGTCTTGTTGTCAGGGAGAAAGGAAATTAAACTCATGAGGTCACACCAAGGCTGTGAGTGTGCTCTCAGTGAATTTGGGATCCTGGGCAGGACTGAGTGTATTTAGGGTCATGACCCAGAGCAAAATGCAACAAGGTTTTTTTTTCTGTATATTTGGGCCAAATTGATGCAGTAAGACACATTTGGATGGGTATTTTCACTTAGCAAAAACACCTGCTCAGAGCTGGATTTCACTGTTCTGAATTTTTGTGACTCATGCTTGGTTTAGCTTCTGCTCTTCTTCATTTGTCCTTCCAAAGAAGTTAAACTGGATTTATCCTGAGATCCTGGATGTATCCTGAGATCCAAAGTCCACCAGTCTTTGCTTCCAGCTGCACTGGAAATGTTGCAAGGCATTTTCTTTTACAGGTTAAGAAATAGAAGATGACTGCATCATACAGATCAGATGCTTTCGATTGCAAGGGAATAGGAGAGGCCTCCCTCCAGTTTTAACTGCCAGGAAAAAGAATCTTGAAGTCTTTCTTTTCCATTGCAACACAGGCTTATGAGATAGAAGAGACTGAGGCCTGCCAAAGTAAATCCTCACTGAGAGCCTGCTTGGAGCTTTAGGGAAGATCTGAAGAACTTATCTGAGTCGAATTAGTTTGCCTAATCCTGGTGATAATTTGGCTGGAGGTGTTCACTCCCCTCAGATTCAGTGCAGGCTGCATGCTGCAGTACTTAGGCACAGATTTTACAAGGACAGAGAGTCTCAGGGAACTTCCACAGCACCATGTGAACAGCTCCAGCTTGCCAGGCTGATGCACTCCATCAAAGTGGACTTTTCTGTCACAATGTGATGGCTGGATGTGAGGTACAAGCCTGCAACTGCAGGTCTGCTTAGCAGGAGAAGTAATGCACGTGCCATATGGTAGAAATTGATGTCTGGTAATAGATGTTTCATACATTCCAAGAACAACATTTGCTCCAAATGAAAATTCATACTCTTTAACTCTTTTTTAACCTACAGCTTGATTTTAAGTTGAGCTTTCTGCTCAACTTTAAGGTTCTGCTTTCTTTGAGATTCCACAGCATCCATACCAAGTACTACACCTTTCCTGCACAAATACTCTCAGTGGGCTCAGCTTTACGTGTCCCCCCATCCCTGGTGCCCTGCTGGGAGGGCTGCATGGTGCTGACAGCTTTTAATGAGCTGCAGAAACCCAGGGCTGCTTTCCAGGGGGGAGGGCAAGCTTATCTCTTTATTTCCAATCTCAAAAATACTCTGGGGTCCTGGGAGATGAAGGGCCTGTGTGTGTAAATGTAAAAGATAATTCCAGCAGTGTTTCTGGCAAGTGGAGATGATGGAAACACCATGACAGAACCCCCCCATGGTGAAGATGTGGTTGGAGAGGGCATTTCTGTCCCAGGCTCAGTGTGTTCCAGGACTGTGCTTATTTAGGAGAATCAGAGGGAAGAGGCTCCAGCATTACTGAATAGCTCAGTATTATATTGCATTTGGGGTTTCATGGTCAGATATTTCATTTTAAAAAACCCAAACAACTTTTTTTTTTTAAATAACTTACACTATTTAGTTGTAAAACAGTAAGTTACATACTGGGGAGATTAAAGGAACCAGAAACAATAACTACTAAACAATTTGTAACCTCAGAGTAAGGCTGTATCTTATTTTCAGGAGAGATGTGATCCTTGAGTACGTCATAAGAATGACCCTGAGAAGTTCTTTCTGCATAATTTAAACCTGACTTGGTTCAGCAATAGCAATGCTTCACTCTTTTTGGGTATCTTCAGTGAAAATCGCCTCTAAATCATCCTTTAGGAACAAATGTGGAAATGCAGTAATGTCTGGAGTGGAGGATGAAGTGTTCAAACAATGCTGGCACTGCTCAGCACTGAGCTTTCCTGCCCTGGGAATTCACAACAATACCATATTTCTCTGAAGCTTTTAGGGGCATGCAAGGTACCAGAATATGCTCAGTGAGTTTAGGAAGAACCATGCAAACCCTGACTGCAGGACTGACTGGGGTCTCCTCAGAGCTTCATACACTGATTTATCAAGGGGAAACTGTTCCCCACTGCTCCCTGAGCTCTCCAAAAGGGCATCTACCAAACCCCCATGCTAGGATCTGCAGGATACATGGGGATATGGATATCTTCAAAAACAGCTGGGCTCTGGGTATTAGACAGGCAAGCAAAGGTCTTCACCCGGGCACAATAGTCCTTCAGCTGCTCCCACATGTGGTATTTAAAATATATCTAGAATCTAGATCACTAATATGAAATATATCTAGAATCTAATATAATACATAAAATACAAATTAATAATATTATAGTATGTATATGTCCTGGACACAGTTATACCTTTCCCTCTGGAAAAATGTTTCCTTTTCTTCCTCCCTGTACATGACTCTGTCCAAGCTGTGCCACTTAAAGTGCATTCATGTGGGTTTTGTGAGGCCTTTTCATTCCAGTGGGGCAAAGGCAGAGTCCCATCAGGTAGAGTGGCAAAAGCTGTGCCTGGTGAAGTCCAGGGGGTCACAGCATCAGATCAAAACGAGGGAACAAAAACAGAGCAGAGAACTGCAGCCAATATGTTGGGAAAGACTCCAAGAAAATAGCAAAGCTGCCTCTTTGTGTGCACAGGATGTGTTACCTGGACAGTGGAGTGAGGAAACACCAGGAAGAGACCTTCACTTGCAGAGGGAGACTTTGTCCAGTGTTGTCTCCTTCCTCCTGGGCTGGCACATGTTTGGGCTGGTGCCAAGGGAAGATGCAGGGCAGGTCCTGGGCTTCTGTGACAACCCTGAAGGCTGTCACTCTCTGTATTTGTGATACACACATCACATGTGGCAGCAGAGGGAGGTTTTCAAGCCTCCTTTTCCAACATTTAATGGGACTCTGAGCAAAGGGAACAGAGTCCTGGGGCCTTCTCCCATGTCTGGATGTTTTGCTGGAACGATATTTGGGATGCACAGACCCATTTTTTTCCCCAGCTATAAGGGAAGGGAAAAGAGTAAGGAGAGAGGGGACTGCTGGTAGGAAGGAGAAACCTGCATATTTTTCCTGCATGATCACATAAGCAGCCCACACTTACACAGGTTATAGTGTTGGCTTCTCCATTTTAATGTGATGGGAAGGTGCCTAGAATGATGGATGACCTCCTATAGTGGAAGAATGCTTTCTGTAACTGTAGCCATAAATTCATATCTAAATCTCAACAAACTGAAAGGCACTTCCATCTGCCTGAGGAAGACGATGTTGGTTTAAGTATTGTTTTTCCTGAACCATGCTGTTTCCTATCAATATAAAATTTCTTCAGAGAAGGGGGCTGTGGAGAGAATTGCTTGTGCTGAAATAGAGTTCTGTGGGAGCTGTTTCATGTTCTCCTGAAACTGGACAGGACTACCATCCAGAAATGAGCTGCTGGAAAATACCCTCTCCCCAAAACACCAATTTATGTGTTCTTCTGCAGTCACTCTGGTTTCCACCTTGCCTTCATCAGTCAGTCTAGTCAGGGCTGCATTTCCCTGTCACTCAGCCCTGGGATGAGAGGAGGATCTGCCCGACAGTGGCACAGGGAAGAGCAGGTTCCAGGGCTCAGAGCCTGCAGATGCACAGATAAAGATGAGAGGACATCTGGGCTCTTGGCAGGGGTTTCTGAAGTGGCCTCAAGAGGGGAGGAGGGAGGGGCAGGGGATCATCCTCCTTTCTTTTGAAAACACTGGAGGGTCCTGGAGAGAGGGCTGGGCAGGGGAAGCTGCCAGATGTGAAGGGATGCTCAGCCAAAGGAAAACTTCCAGAGGCTCAACCTGATTTTCAGGGGTGTTCCCATGCAAAGCTTTCAGACTGGTCTCTCTCCTCAGCCTTGCTCCCAATCAGAATTATTTTCACTGCCCCACCCTCAGCCCCCACAGCTTGCACGTAGCAACCAAAGATATACAAGTTCTGGCTTTTTTTTCCAGGTTCTTGTTATTTAAAGAAAGAATAATCTCAAATAAGCACAATCTGTGATCGACCCATGAAGACACTTCAAGGTTGTGCTGTCTGATAAGCACAAATGGAGATTGACTATCTGAAAATTCATATATCCCCCCCTGAAACCCCCCAGCTCAGAAGTACAAATATCTCTCACACACAGAATCACCTAGGGTCAAATTCTCTGCTGGTGTAAACTGGCAGAAATCCACTGACTTCTCCCATAAATCAATTTAATTAAAAGTGTCTTCTGATGTGTCTTTGTTTAGCAATATTGTTCATTTGAGAAGGTGTGATGGCAAGAATACAAATCCCTTTACATCCCCTCCCTCCAACCCTCTGGCTAAATTTTGTTTGTAAAGAAAATATTTGTTTTTTAAAACCGGAACAATAAATGCATTGTTCACAAGGAATCTTTTGTTCTGCCAGTGCATCCACTCAGAAGAAGCTTATCTGAGGTTGTGGATTGGAGAGGGAGGAGAGAAAGGGCCAATTCACAGGTAGGAATTGCCCATAAACGCAGGGACAATGAGTTCACCTGATAAAATCAGACCACCCTCCCTGCAAAACTATACCTGAAGCATAAAAAAATTAGTACTTTTTGAACTTCTGAAACGCTGTGATTTATTTAAGAACGCTTTTCTCTTATCTTTTCCACAAATCTGACTATTCCACCGGGGCTACCCCATTAGGCTCAATTCAGCAAAATGCTCCCGAGCTTAAACTCACCGGCAAATCACTTAAACACATGCTTAACTTTAGGCAGAAGCTTAAGTCTCAGGCATTCGAACCATTCATGTGTGATTTATTCCTGTCCTTTTGGAGAGCAGAAGGAATGTAACTTGGCCAATCCGATAAGGAGGCAAAACCAAAGCGACAGACCGAGGTGTTGGGAAATATTTGCTTGGCTCTGAACTTGTGTATTGGCTGGGAAGGGTTCAGATGTTTCCTTGAACTCTGTAGGGAATCCTCATGGGTTTTTCCCCTGCTTTTCACATGGGCTTTAGGCAACGCGAGGGCTCCTAAGCCCCAGGTGCTCCCGCTCAGCGTTTGACAGCATGAAACACATCAGGACTGCTTTGAGAAAAAAACTTGGGACAGATGGCCAGCCTTGCTGGATTGCTATGGTTGTCAAGGGTCAGCTCTCAACCAGGGCCCTCTCAGCCTTCAGTGCATCTGTGATTTTAGATTACTTAAACTATATAGAAGGTGTGTCACGAGCACTTTTCACATTCGTGTCCTGGATCTCCCAGAACCCTGAAATGTGAGGTGTCACTGTGCCACTCTTATTTGTCCTGTACCAAGGCAGTCCCAAGAGCAGGTGGTGCTGGAGGCTGTCACCACAGTCATTCCTTAAACTCCCTTTGTGGGAACTCAGCACATCCCTCTGGGTGTCCAGAGCTGCCGGGGGGCTCAGAGACCCTGGCACTCAGCCCAGAGCACCTGTGGGTTTGATTATGACCCCTGGAGCAAATTACCAGCTTTGTATGAGGACATGAAAGTCACAGAAGTTTAAATAATGTAATAGTAAAATTATCACCGGGTGAAAAGGTAGGTTTAGGGATTTTTAGTATGGGGGTTTTGGGGACAAGATGGAGGGACTTGGGCGTGTCCAGTCCTTCTTCTTCTTCTTCTTCTCTACCTCCATCTTCTGCTGTGATGCTGACACTTTGGGATTGGTTTAGAATAGAAGTGCACTGTCTAACAAAGGTGATATGTTGGACAGTGCACTTTTGGTATTGGAAAGTAATCGTAAATATGTTATTGGAAAGTAATTGTAAATATGTTATTGGAAAGTAATTGTAAATATGTTATTGGAAAGTAATGGTAAATATGTTATTGGAAAGTAATTGTAAATATAAGTAGTTTGTAGTATAAAAAGACAACCCTGTCCTGAGGGTGGTCAGAGTGCCTGTGGCTGCCTTGCTGAGCAGACCTCGGCTGGGCAGGAGGAAAATTTTATAGATAAGATATTATAACTTCAAGACCGAAAACTGAAGAACTCCATCTCGTTCTTCGGATGTGCGGCCGAAACAGAGACTTTTCACCTATCTCGGGACTGCAATTAACAACTAAACTCCTGAGAACCCTTGTGATCATCTCATTTCCCCTGATGAGAGAGCCATCCAAGCTGTGCCCTCAGGTAGCAGGTTAGAGCACTCCTAGAATGACACAGGATCTTTGCACTGCACTTTCCTCTGGTTTTAGCCCACCCTGGATCTCTCCCTATTTCTCAGCCCTCCTTTCTCTGCAGAGCATCCCATGGTTTCCAGGTGGGATCATCCCGTGGTTTCCAGCAAGAAACTCCTGGGGACTAAAGGAGAAGCTTGGGGGCAAATCCAGACATTGAATATACAGACTAAGGGTGTAGTGAGCTCATGGAAGGGTTTCCTTGGAAGTGCAGGAGGCTTCAGCTGCCCCAGGCTGGCTCTGTGGAGGGGCTCCAGCCCCACCTCACACTCGTCACCTCCTGCCTCTGCTGCCCAGGAGATGAGGGCTCCCTACTCCTCCATCCCCACTTCTGCAATCCGCCCTGAATACACGGGTGCAGTTCTTCCATGCATGAAAAAGAAGCCTCTGTCAGTGAGACCATCCACTGAAACCATAATTGCTTTATCAAGTCTGTTTTTCTCGGAGGTTTCCCCACATTTTTGCTGGATGTGTTGAGCTGATGAGTCCTGTTCACTTCCTGAGATGTTTATAGGCTTTAATAAAGAATCTGATGAATAATTTTGTCCTTTGAGGGCAAGGATTTAAATTTTAGCCTGTATTAACTGTGGATATATTGGGGGATAAACTAATATTTCTTACACAGAAGTCTTTAATTTGATCCAAAGCACCTTATTTTACAGAGTTAAATATTACTGCTGGAAATAATTTCAGATTTGCACAACACTGAATCCTAAGAATAGTTCTGAATTGAGCTTAAAACTTGTGTGGACTGAAAACTTTTGGGGACTGAAAGAGAGAAAAGAATCAGAAAGGGATAAAAGAGAAAAGACCGCAGGAGCTAAGATAAAGAAAGACAATCCCTTCATCACCTGAATAAAACACACTAAGTGTAGAAATGAGGTCCAAAGATACTCGCTGAGACCGTGAAGTAGAAAAGCAGCAATTATTTCTTTGGAAAGTCTCTCTCAGGGTTTAAGCAGAAGCCTGGAGGGGGCTGCCTGCAGCTAGAAGGAATTGCCCCTGGCTTCACCAGGAGAGAGGGAAAGAAAGGAAGCAATTACCCACTGAACAATGGTGAGTTAAGAAGCTCCTTTGCTTCCAAACCCAAGCTCCCTCCCCAGTGAGATTTCCAGCTGGGAGAGAGGAGGAGGAGGAGGAGGAGGAGAGGGCCCCGAGGGAGGCAGCAGCTGCAGGCTGGAGCCCCTCTGTGCTGGCTGGGCCTGCCCCCATGGACAGGGAGGAGCTGGAAATCGTCTGAGGATGCTCAGGGATGGGTAGCTGGAATAGGGTTATACTGTGGACCCAATTTTCCTTCATCAGGCGGTAGCAGAGGAGGTTTAGATTGGAAATTAGGAAAGAGTTGTTCCCAGGAAGGGCTGTCAGGGTGCCCAGGGAAGGAGTGGAGTCACCATCCCTGCAGGGGTTTAAATGACATGGAGATGTGGCACCTGGGGACGTGGTTTTGTGGTGGGCTTGGCTGTGCAGGGATGATCTTAGAGGTCTTTTCCAACCTGAATGATTCTGTGATTCCTGCTCCTCTCTGCACTGTCTCCTCCACACCCACTCACCCACCCAAAACCCATCCCTCTTCTCCTCCGGAATTTAGGATGAATTGAGGAGCATTAGTCAAACAAAAAAGTGGAAATCCTGGGCCCATTTAGAAAAAAAACCCTCTGCTTTTTCAAACTAGAACCCAAATCAAACCATTGCAGGCCCCCTCTCAGGCCTGCCTTGCCATCAGGGCACATGGCAGAGCATCCTGCATGCAGCAGAAAGCTGCTGGGGTTTCAGGCATTGCTACAGTGAGATTCCTGGTGGGTGAAATAAATCAGGAAGGGCAGAGAGAGGAGTTAGAGACAGGAGAGCCTTCCAAGCTCCACCACCCTTCCAGGGCAGGGGGGAAGGAGGGACTGCCTTGCTCACTGCCCACAGTGAGGAGCTTTAAACACACACAGACACACAGACACACACACAGACACACAGACACACAGACACACACATTCTCTTGGTGGCTGTGCTGCACCCTGGCCTCCCAGGAGCAGGGCATTCACCCATCTCCATGATTCCCCAGCCCCTGGCTGTGCAGGAACAGCCCATGGCATGCGTGTGTCAGGCTGAGTACAGGGAACAGCTGGAGCCTGCTCTGTTTTATGAGGTCTGTAAAGCTCTGGTGGGTGCTGGCAGCCCCTCTGCCCCTCCTCTCCCTCCTCCCCCAGCCAGGCACCCAGCCTTGGCCTCTGGCCCCAGGGCTGTGCACAGCTGGACAATATTTCTGGGCTGCTTGAAGCAGCCAGTTCCCACTGCCTTTCTCAGCCAGCCTGGTTCCTCTCTGTGCATGACCTTAAACCCTTCTTCCTGTTCTTCCCCTTGCTGCCTTTTCTTTATGCTTTGCCTTCCCTGACCTGGTTCTGCACTTTTCCTCTCCCCATCCTTTTGCAATTAGGTCAGAGGGATGCTTTCCCATCTTATTTCTTATTTCTAGTTGTCATCTGTCAGTGCTGTTCTGCTTCCCTCACTATTCTGTTATGAATATGAATTCACAAATTCATATTTCTGTCAGGGTTGTCCAAAGGCATTTCTGCAGCCACAGGCTGGCCTGAGTGGCTGGAGGGGTGTGACAGTGTTCACAGGGGTCTCAGGTTGGGGGAAGAGATGAGGATCTGACTCCATGTTTCAGAAGGCTTGATTTATTATTTTATGATATATATTACATTAAAACTATACTAAAAATTAGAAAAAATATTTCATCAGAAGGCTAGCTAAGAATAGAATAAGGAAAAATGATTACAAAAGCTTCTGTCTTGGACAGAGAGTCCGAGCCAGCTGACTGTGATTGGCCATTAATTAAAAACAACTAACATAAACCAATCAAAGATCTACCTTTTTCTACATTCCACAGCAGCAGATAATCATTGTTTACATTTTGTTCCTGAGGCCTCTCAGCTTCTCAGGAGGAAAAAATCTCAAAAAAAAGATTTTTCATAAAAGATGCCTGCGACAGAGGGGTTTGCTCGTCTGGGTGGAAACCATCCCAAAGCCTCAGTGGTCTGTGTGCACCCTCCACTCCTGCCAGGCTCCTGGAAGCTGCTGTCTCACATGTGTTGGAGGGTGTTATTCCCCTTTCATTCTTCTCTGGATGGAGCTGAACTTCAAAGAGATTTTGTTCTTCATATCTGCAGGTCGAAACACTTGGGCAAATGATGCCAGCAGGGTTTTCCCTGCAGTGTCTGTGGGTCAGGAGGTCAGAAGGAGACTGGTTTTGTTCCCTGGTCAAAGGGAACTTGTTTGCAGCCCTTCTTGGGGCAGTCTCTGCAGGAAATAATGGGAAAGCCAGCCTAGGCAGGGCTTCAGTGCCCCCAGGGACTTCAGTGTCCATCCAGGCTAGAAGAACCTGATGGATGAAATGTGCATTTTGGGATCATCTAAAAAGGTGATCTTGATGCTCTGGTGGAAGGCGTCCCTGCCCATGGCAGAGGGGTTTAAATAAGAGGATCTTTAAGGCCACTTCCAACCAAAATCTTTCTATGATTCTATGATTTTAGGCAACAACCTGGATATTGGTGTGGATGCAGCCACTGCTGGGCATCAGTGCTGCAGCCCCCTGATGTTTTCATGTCCTTTATAGAAGGAGTCTATTCACCCCTGTGGAACAACGAGCAGACCTTCTCTGGAGTCCCATTTTTTGAGCAGATTTCTCCTCCATTCATGCTGTGAAGCCTGAAGTTGGCACTGTTTGTCACTATTTGGTAGAGAGGATCTGAAGACATTGAGGGGTTTGGGTAGGAGTGGGGAGGGTGAGAGCAGGTCGCAGGTGAACCTGCCCACAGGTGGCTCCTCTCTGCTGTCTGTTGGGAAGGGTGATTGGAATATTTGAAGCCCCAGAGCTCAGTGCTGAGCTGATGCCCCTGCTCAGAGGCCACAAACACCCACCTAGCCCTAGGGAGGGTTGGTTTGTCTGTTGGCTGCTGGGACTGGCAAGCTGTGGTTCATCCTCCAGAGCTTCACCAAGGTAGGATTGTGCCATGGTTTGCTCACAGGTCTCTTTTCTCACTTGGGGAACAGGGCTGTTGCTCTGTTGCCCTGCCCAAAGCTGGGAGTGAGCAGCAGAGCTCATTCTGCAGCCATGTGTGGCTCCCTCTGCAAGCTCCTCTGCCTGGCAATCCATAATCCTGATAAAGCACCATCTGGGCTGGAAGTGTGTGAATAGCCAGCTCGACAGCACCTCGCATTCTTTCTTTATGCTTATTAATAACAAGCTGTAAAAATAGCAGTCAGGCAAGATGAGCTCATGAGGCTGATGGTGGGATGCCACATGCTGTCTGTTTTACTGGGGGAGACACAGGGGAGACCTGTGCTCTCCTGCCAGAGCAGGGTGGGGCTGGGGGGCAGCAAGGGGGCTGTGGGCTCTATCCTTTCTAGGATAAACCATTTAGGATAAATAGAAATTGCTGAAAAGCTCTGAGTCTGAGGAGCAGCAGGTCTGTGGACAGGACAACTCTTCCAGGGGTTTGTGGTGGCTTTACCTGGTTGTGACTCCAGCTGCTCTGTCCTGACCACATATCTCTGTTTCTTTGAAGTGATGAGACCTTAACAGAAACTAAAGATTTTTCCTTTTTTTTTTTTTTTTTTTGACTCTCTTTACTGTTAAGTTAAGAGTAGATAGACAATGCTGGGCCCATTTATGTTTGTACATGCTTCAAAAAGATGATGTGTATCTTGGCCAGCTGTGGAATAGCAACATTTTCTGTGCTTAAAGGAATGATATTTCCAGCACCTAGCAGTGCCCTAGTTGTGTTTAATAATCTTCTGGCTGGGAAGTGTTAGTGTAGATTAGGGCTCTTCAGATTTGATAGCTCATGGACAGCAGTGCTGTGTCAGTGAAGTGTGAAGGGCAAGAACCTGCTCTGAGCTGACCCAGGCCAAGGGGTTGTGACTTCTTTTGCCTTGGGGATTTCTGCCTGTGTTACATCTGGGCTGTGGTTCATGGCAAACAGCAGAAACAAACTCTTTCTTCTGTTTAAGGAATTAATTTTCTGACTCAGAGCGTTGCTCCCTTGGTAACACCCCGGGCTGTGGAGCTGAATGTTCTGCAGCCCCTCGTGCTGGCGTGTCTCTGCCTTGCCTGGGGAGCTGTTTTTGGGGGGTCACTCTGATACCCAAACCAGCCTCAACGAGGCTCAGGTGCCAATTAAACCTTGCACAACCAAAGAGCACGTGGGACCTTTGGAAACATCCCTTCTGCTGTCCCAGGATGTGTGCATGAGTCATTGTCTGGAAATCCAGGTGGCCAGATGTCCTCCAGATCCTGCTGGGCTGCTCTGGCAGAGGGGGGCTCCTTGCAGAGGTTCCTTAGAAGTGTTATTCAGGCTCTTTAGAAGTGTTATTTCTAGTTCTGGCTTAGTCCATGATTTTGGAGAATTTCTTCAGAATTCTTTGTGCTCACAGCAGAAAAATCCCTGCTGTTTTGGTCTGACAGAGAGTGCAAGTGTGCATGTGAGAGGGGAGAGCCAGTGCTCTGGGAGAGTGGTCAGGACTGAGGCTGGTGGTGCCTGAGGATGAGAAAAATGAGAATCCTCAAGGAAAAGCAATCTTACAGAGATAAGAGGGCCACAAAAACCCCACCCCAAGCAACCTGCTAGAACTCTGTAGGATTTTTGGTGATCTCTGTGCAACTTGGTGCATTAGGAGCAATGTGTGACTTTTGCTATCCAGGTGCAGGTGAGGAGCTCACACATCCCCCAGCAGAGCCAGGCTTGTGGGGCCAGCCCTGGGGGAGGCATCAGCAGCAGCTGGGTCCATCTCTGCCCCCAGCCTGCCCTGGGGGACAGGGCTGTTGTCACAGCTGCCCTCAGCGCTCACTCTCCAGCTGCTTTTGGCTGCTGTGCTGGTGGCTTGCAGGGAGCAGAACCAGGGACCCCCATGGGCCCCCGCTCCAGACAGCTGGGGAAAGGCTCCTTTGGGTCTTCCCCGTGCCAAAGGCTGTTATTCCTTAGCACAGCATTAATGTGAGGGCTCTGCCCCTCCCTGTTCCCCCCCAGCCCATGGGCTGCAGGCTCCATGCAAAGCACAAGTGGATGAGGGAGAGTTTGTCTGGAGTTTCAGGAGGGAGGCACAGTCCTGCCTCATGCTCTGGGTTGTCCTGGCTTTGCAACCAAGATGGTATTCTTTAATTAAAAAAAAAAAAAAAAAAAACAAAAAGTTTCTTTTTTCCATGACTTTTCAAATTGTTCCAGAGCCTGGTGGCAATAAGAAATGAGGACATTATATTGCTTTTAGACAGTGACACATGAGCTTACGATGAAAAACAGTAAAATAACTAGTGTTGAACTTAATAAACTCTTTTAAAAGCTGTGAAACACCAGGGAGTCCTTTTTTGAGGAAGATCATTGTCTTTCCAGAAGGAAAAGCAGATTTCTGAGGAAAAAGTGTGACTAAGTGTGACTAGATCTAGTTGGTAACTTGTTGGCCATGAGTAGAGGTTTCTCTCTCTGCCTCAGATCTACCTCCAGCCTTCCCCACAGCCCTGGGCTGAGCTGTGCCACCAGTGTGCAACTAAATTCCATCAGCCTTCACAAGTCAGGCAATCCTCTTCCTTCTTGAGAGGCAAAATCAGCCAAAGCCCTCAAATTCTGTTGTTGTGAGGAGCAGGGCACTGCAAGGAGCAGCTTTGCTTTAGGGCAGCTCCTCCTCACCAGTGCTGTTATCCCATGGGCATTGTTCCTGCCTGTGCCCACCTTGGGGATCTGTAGATTAGGGCTCCATAAAGCACTGCCACACTCCAGGAGCAGGGCAGAAAAACCCTTTTTGTATCTGGCCCTGAAGGAATCTTGCTGGAAGGTGAATCAGGGCAATGGCTCTGCAGGAGCCTGTTGTAATTGCCAGATTTAAGATGTTGGGCTCTGAATAAATCTTAGCTTTTACTTTGCTGGGCTAATTCAGGCTTGAAAACTGAAGTGACAGCTTATAGCCAGGCTCTTCTGTTTGGCTTGTCCAAGATTGTGGATGTGTGTTACTGTGGCTAAATGCAAATAAGCTGCTCCCAGAAAACACAGTCACAAGTGCTAAACTTATTATCTGCATGGGCTGATGGTGTGAGCGACTGGAGACCACATAAATTACCTTTTTTTCTGCTCAGAGTGAAAGTGATACTGGTGCTGCAGTCCCTGACAGTAAGGAATGGCTCTTTCTGGTTGGACAGGTTTGATTGGCTGCTAATTTACTCTCCCTCCTCTCATAATTCAGCACAGCTTTCTTGATGTGCTCTGCCAGCTCCCCCCAATTTGCTGCTAGGAGGATTTTCATGCAAGGGAATTGTGGATTCCAGTTAAAACATGCACTGAGCAGGCTCCTGCTTGATGGCTCCGTGCTCAGATGTCGCAGGAAGAGACAGTGTTTTGTATAACTGCAAGAAAAATACCATGTTCTAATTAGTGTAATTTATAGTCCCTTGCAGGCTAAAACAACAGCTGATGAGTCATGGAAGTTCCTTCTTCTGACACTTGCTGAAAGAAATGTTATTTTAGCTCCCATGGTTTTTTGGGGAGGGGAGAGGAACAGGGTGTGGAGGGTCTGAAATGCCTCAGCCCCTCTCCAGCACCTTCCTCCTGCAAGGTGTTTCCTGTTTAAAGCTTTCTGGGGCAGTGAGGGGACACTGATTGTGTCCATGTCTAATTATCAGCCATGGTGGATCCCAGTTTGGGTGTTTGTGTCTGAGCTGGAGCTCCTGGGCCCACTGTGGCTGCTGGGACAGGAGGCTTCAGCAGCTGCAGTAGTGCCAGTGTTGAGTTTGAGGCTGAGCAGGCAGAAGGATGAACACTGAAGGCCCCCTGTGCTCTACCTGGGTGTGCTGTGAGCACACTGTGGGCAGGTGAGGGCTGAGTGAAAGGTGGGACTTTCAATTCCATTTTCGAGGACGGCCTTGCCACTGAGTTTCAGCCTCGTCCTACCCCTCTGGCCCAAGACTTGGCTCAAACCAGGCTCTGAGTCACTTGGATTAAAGCAAAGTTTTACTCCTCAGGTTGGTTTTTCCACCCTGAACTTGTCCCTGATGGTTGGGTGAGCTGAGACAAACACCTCAGGAGCTGAATGTGAACTGCAGGAGTGACAGGCACAGGGGTGGGGGACCCTCCCACCGTGTCCTGGGGCCTGTCCCTGGCCGTGTAAGTCTGGCTGTGACCATGAGAGGTCAGCAATGGCCCTGCCCAGCAGCCAGCTGCCCTCCCTGCAGCAGGCACTGCAGGGCCCCTCCATTGTTCGGGTTCAGGGGATGCCACCTGGATATTTTGCTCAGTTTATGTTTGGAGTGGTCAGCGACATAAAATAAGCTCCCTGGAACACTGGTGTCTAGAGAAAGATGTGTCAAAGGTTTTGCCCACAGCAAAGCTGAAGATTCCCTCGCTGAACATTTTTTTTCCTCCTGGTTGCTTGTCTGGCCACCATTTCTGTGGTTTGTGCTGTTGGAAGACAGACCATTCTCCAATAGCAGGTAAGGTGTGATTACCTTGCACCTTCATCTATGAAATTCAAGGACTTAGGGAGGCTTTTGGAGGAGAAAAAAAGCATTGGACAAATGTGAATCTTTGAATGCAAATGAAGTTGACATGTCAGTTATGAGGGGTCCTCAGACAGCAAATGAAGTGGCCATGGCTGGTTCTGCTGAAAGTGTGCCAAGAATTCTGTTGGACCACAGACCTCAGGCTACTTAGAAGTGTTATTTCTAGTTCTGGCTTAGTCCATGATTTTGGAGAATTTCTTCAGAATTCTTTGTGCTCACAGCAGAAAAATCCCTGCTGTTTTGGTCTGACAGAGAGTGCAAGTGTGCACCTGAGAGGGGAGAGCCAGTGCTCTGTGAGAGTGGTCAGGACTGAGGCTGGTGGTGCCTGAGGATGAGAAAAATGAGAATCCTCAAGGAAAAGCAGTCTTACAGGGGTAAGAGTGCCTCAAAAAACCCACCCCAAGCAACCTGCTAGAACTCTGTAGGATTTTTGGTGGTCTCTGTGTAACTTGGTACATCTGTGTGACCTTTGTTATCCAGGTTTATCAAGGTGCCACCACGTGTGGGGCTCATCACAAGGGTGGCTGGTGCTCAGCTCCCTCCTCAGCTTGGGTGCCCTGGTGGATTCTGGCCTGGACTAGCCCAGCTCCAGGGAAAATGAAGCTAATTAATGCTCTAGTGCTGAAATTTGTTTTCCAATGTGTTATCTCCAGAGATATCTCCTGAAAGAGTCCAAGCCTTGGCTTGGATGTCTGAGGGGTTGGTCTGGACCTGTTTATCCCTCCTATCACAGGGATGGGAGAGGTCAGTGCCTTGGACAGACACTAGAAATATGGGTGGTATTTCTGCCTCTGAGGCAATTCCTGTGTGATCCCATGGTCCACTCTTGACATCCCCAAGTGCCTTGGCAGGATTTAAGCCCTTTATTTTAGGGAGCAATATCTAAAGCTGGTCTTTCACATCCTGTGCCTTTGTTTCTCTGAGTTAGTGGTGCTCAGCTGTGTACCAGGGCAGTTCTAGGGCACCATTCATGGTGCCGGGCTCCAGCCCCAGAGCTTCTGGTGGAACTTGCTGTCCAATTGCAAAGATAAAATTCCTCAGAGAGCTTTGAAACTCAAGCTCACAGAGCATTCCTGAAATAGCTGTGAAATGATATTGACTCAATACCTAAGGCAATGTTTAGATGTGGCAAGCAAAGATGCCCTGAAGCTGTTGAGGCTTGCCAGTTGCCTCTCAAGTGTATTTTGGAGCATCTGAAAAGCACTTTGCTTTTGACATAAGAGACCCTGCAAGGCATGTGAAATGCCCAGTAAGGTGGCAATCTGCTGCTTGAGGTGGAACCTGGCAAATGAACTCCAGGCAGTGCAGCTCTGAAGTGAGAACCTGAGCAAAAGCATTCTTGATGCTCTCAGAAGTGACTTTTTACCACCTGCCATATATCAAACTTGGTGTGACTGGGGAGGAGAGGGGGGAATGTCTCCTTTGCTCTGCTCCTTTGTGTTAAAATAAAATCTTATCTGAAAGGCTTTAAATCTTTCCAGGAAGATAACCCCCCATCAGAAAAGCTGAAATAAGTCTGGGCTGTAGACATATAACAAGTGAAAGTCATTTTAAAATCCCCCATTAATAAAATGCTTATTCCTGGTCTTGTTCTGCTAAGTGTAATTTGTAGAGGAGCTCCAGTGGCTAAACACAGCACAGGGAGGGATAAATTCAGCAACTTGTAAACACTGCTTGTGTTCCCCTCTCAGGACATTTGAAGGCATAACAAGAAAAAATTCATTGCTTAGACCATAATTTATTTAGGAGTGTCCAGATCCTGGTCAGTAGAGTGAGGTTTGTGGGGGGGCTGATCAAGAATCAGAGCAAAGCCTAGAGATGAATCCAAGCAAGGTGGATCTTTCTCTGAAGTGTCTACAGAGTCTTGCTGGTGGCTGCACTTTCCAAATCTTATCTCTAAAGCTCCCCCAAACCTGACCAAGGAGCTCTGACCCTCTTGTTTGGGTGTTTTTTTCTGCAAGCCGTCAAAGCTCTCCTTCCAGCTCAGGAGAAACTGGGTTTGCTTTTAGCCAAGGTGGACAACATGGGCAAGCAAAATGTGTGTCTGGACCTTCATGCAGCTGGGGAAAAACTCATCAATCAAGCCAGAGGCTGCCGTGCTTTGTCAGGCAGTTCTGAGCTGGTGTTCATATGGTTTAGGAGTTAAATCTATTGTGATCAATTATGCAGGGAATTCAAAGTTGCTGCACGTGTTGTTGTACTCCAACAGTGCATCTGAGCACAGGGAAAAGCTTGACTATGAGCTTTTGACTTTATTGCTTTATTTATTTTGACTAATGCTTTATTGACTTTGTACCATGGCAGAGGTTTCTTAAGTAAAAAGGTTAAAATTTGACACATAATTGTACACTTTAAATGCTTAATTCATATTGCTAACTCAAGTGGACTCCAAAAATCTCTGTTTCATGCTGACCTTGCTAGGCTGCCAGCCTGTGTCCTGGGATGGTGTGGGCAAGCCCTGGGGTCTGCACTGCCAGGCTGAAAAGGGGGGCACAGCACAGGTTGGGTTCACCCTGCCAGCTGTGGGCAGAAAAAGGCAAAAGGGAAGAGAAGATCTCAAGGGAAAGGATGTGGTTACTTGTGGGACTGATTGCACAAAGCTGTGAGCTGGGGATGGGGAAGAGAGCTGCTGGATTTTCTAGGAAAGGCAGTGTGACAGTGGAAGATGGGCTGCTTTTAATAATCTGTTCAGAGCTATTTCTGCAAGAACAATGAATCTCTGTGCCTCAGTCATTCCCCATCTGTTTTCAGAACTCATCTGAAAACTCATCTTTCCTTCCTTTCTTCTCCCCTTCCGCTCTCTCCACTGTCATTTTTATTTTAATTTTGCCTCTCTGCTCTCCAAAGTTTTTGTGGGAATGGAGCTTGAATGAGGCAATAGACAAGGTAACACACATTAACCAGCAAAGCAAGAGCTGATTTATTTTTATTGCACCCATTTATTTTCTTCACACCCCAAACATCTTCATAAAGGAAATGATTTAACCTTTCGAGTAGGAAGTATATGCCAAGGGTTTGTGTTGTAAAGTATTGTGAAATGTAAATTGAGAGAGGAAAGGCATAAATCCCTCCCCAGTTTGGTGCAGCTTTTGTGAGGTGCTCCAGGTGATATTGTTTGCTGTGGCAAAGGTTCCTGCCTTCACTCCCTTAGCAAATATGAAAAGTAGCCTTTGTGTTTATATACAGATGTAAAAAGGATCAAGGAAGGGAAAGACGTTTTTACCTCCAAAGGCAGAATTCCTCCCTCTCTTCCTTAGTTCGTGGTGGAATTCAGGTGCTTTGGGCACTTTGGGAGAGGCAGAACATGAGTGAAATGGGGATATGAGGTGTTAATGGGTAGAAATCTCTTAATGCATTAAACATAGGCTTAGACATTCTCTCATTACGCTTTTCCAGTTCTCCCCACCCAAACTGCTCTCGAGGGTATGCTTCCCCTGGGTCAGAATAATCACCTCTCTGCTCTGCCGTCCCAAAACCTCTGCTCAGCGAGCATTTCCAATCTTTCATTAGGATAATTTTACTGCGTAGTTATATTTTTCCCCCCTCCTGCCAAAATACCCGGCCATATGCTATTATTTTCCTGCTGTAAGCTGCCACCCCTTCCCTTTCCCGAAGCGGTGGATGTCAGGGAGAAGCCTGAGCTGAGAAATGATGGAAAACGATGGAAACCCGAGGGGCAGTGCCTCCAGTGGATCCTGCTCCAGCCGAGCTGAGTGCCTTGGCAGGGGGAATTCGGGAGCTCTTCTTGCTGGGGCAAGTTTACACCAAAGGTCACAACGAGATTCATCCTGCATTTTTCTTTTTTTTTCCCCCATTTTTCTTTTTTTTTCCCCATGTTTCTTTTTTTCCCCCATTTTTCTTTTTTTTCCCCCATTTTTTTCCCCATTTTTCTTTTCCCCATTTTTCTTTTTTTCCCATTTTTCTTTTTTTTCCCCATTTTTCTTTTTTCCCCATTTTTCTTTTTTTTCCCCCATTTTTTTCCATTTTTCTTTTTTTTTCCATTTTTCTTTTTTTTTTCCATTTTTCTTTTTTTTTTCCATTTTTCTTTTTTTTTTTTCCATTTTTCTTTTTTTTTTCCATTTTTCTTTTTTTTTTTTCCATTTTTCTTTTTTTTTTTTCCATTTTTCTTTTCTTTTTTGTTTCTTTTTGGTTTCTTTTTATAATTTACCTGGAAAGTTTTCTCTGGACTGCAATCCCTTTGATTTTCTATTTTTTTAAGACGTTACTCCCAGCTGTGTCTGCCAGGAGTGGGCACCGTTAGTGCTGCAGTTGTTTCTCCCACTCTGCCTGAAGCCCTCAAATCTTTGGGGCTCTGTTGGGGCATTTGGGACAGGGAGAGCTGCAGATTTGTGCTGTGGAGCTGAGAAGCAGGAGCTGATCATTCTTGGAGCTCAGTGGAACAAAGTCTCTGTTTGTGGTGGTGCCCAGCTGTTGTGTCTCCATTTAAAGCTCCATCATTTCTTCTGTGAGCCCTGATGGTGAGGAGCAAATTCTGCCTCCTCTGCCCTCTTTCCCTCTAATGGCTCCCTGCACTCCATTAATTAAATGAAGAATTTTTAAAGGAAATTCTAAACACTTAGCTACAAATCAGCTAGAATAACTCTGACAGAACCTGGCTATGAAGTAACACTGAAAAGGAGGAAAAAAAAAAGGCATTTAAACATAAAATGAAAGGCTGAGAACCCAAAAATCCTCTAGGAAAAAAAGCAGACTTCCCAAATCTCATAATTTCTAAATAAATTCCCTGTTAGCAGCAGCTTTGCCATTTCCCTGCTGTAGTTAGCTTGAAATATTTTATCCTCCCTTTCCTAGAGATCTCCTGACTGCTTTGAAAATGAGACCTTGTGTTTTTCCCTTCAGCATCCACTTTATTCTCTGCTTGTGTTCACAGACCTTAGGATGCAATGCATGGCAAGGAGGAAAAACAGAGTTAATTTGCTGGTATCTGTTCTGAGCATGATTGCTGTTAATTGTCAAGCTTGTCCTCTCCTGACTGCAAAAATAAGCTGGTTGAAAATAACCCACTGTGTGCTTCTGTATTTTGCAGACAACCTGCCAGCTACCAACCAGGGGTGTGATAAATGCCCAAATGGTTAAAATTTCCTAGCAGCTTTCCACTCTCCTGCTTTCCAAGCTGTGCTTTTAGTGTCAGGTTTGCCATCCATGTGCCCGTTGCCTCCTGCACGAAAGGAAATTCAGCAATATCTCCAAACCAGCTGGAATTTCAGGCTTTGGGCAGCCTGTGCAGCCCCTGAACCTGGGCCCACTGCTACATGGTGATGCCAAAGCTCCTTTTCTAGCCATGGCTTAGCAAAATTCTCCTGAGCAAGGTCATGCTGTTAATTGAGCCAGTTACAAGCAGGTTTACATTTTGGGGGACTGTGGGAAGAGATGGTGTGTGTGTTTAAAGCTGTTACACTTGAGAAAGCATGCTAAAGCACCATATTTATTGCCTGACTGGAATTATGCAATGCAGGATCTCTGCCCACCATGTACACCCAGAGAAGAAGTTGGGTTTGGCAGTTCAGGCACATCCAGTAGCTGATAAACGTCCCCAGGTTTTGTAATTCTAGGTCTGACCCTTTTTTAAGGTGTAATAAGCCTCAGATGTGGCTTTGTGGAGATGGGGACAGGTCTGCCCAGTGCATCAACTGGTGCTGGCTGTAAATATTCCCTCTGTTGTGCTGCTGCCATGAGCACACAGTGCTGTCAGTGCATTGCTGGAAGAACACATTTGGTGATTTTGCTCCCCTTGAGGCTTTAAAATGATTGACCACTTATTGTCTGGGAAGTGAGTGGCCTTGTCTCCTGTCTCTTTGGGAAGGGGTGGACAAATATTGTGGCTGTGCACTTAATAACTTTCACTTGTGTCATTCTCCCTGGAGATCCATAAGCAATATATTTCTTGACTTCTTCAAATGAAACTTTGATGCCCTGAGAAATACCTGCAAAAAAAGACGGAGCAAGGATCTACTCACCTTAACCCAGAGATCTTGTTTGAAGCTGAGATGTAAAATACAGAGGGGAATCTGATGTTTCTTTGAAGCCAGATGCAGCTGAAATTAAAGATGTAATTCATAAAAGCTGAAAGCATCTTGACTGTCAGTTTGAGCTCAGTGGTTTTCGACCTGCTGAAGCAGAGAAACTAAGTGAGGACAGCACAGGTGGATAATGTGAATTTTTTTTTTAAATTATGATTTTTTTATTGTTCATTTCTTGTTAAAGTGAAGGCTTTCTTAGAGTTTAATTGTGCTCAGAGGAAAGAGTGAGAAGAATATAGCTGTGATGGTTCCAAATAATAAAATGAAGGATAATAGGGCAAAGGGAAAAACTAATTATGAACATTTCAAAGGAAAGGCCTGAAGTGGGTCAGTTCTCTGCCCTCTGAGGTTTTTCTAATCCTGCTTGCTTTAATACCTCTTGCAGCTTGATTTAAAATGTTCATAGTAATGGGAACTCCACTGGTCCATAAGCAAGGAGACCTCCCATCCTGAGCTCTGACCCAATCCTGACTAACATGTCACCACCTTTATTTCATCCTTGTGCTCTCATTTCTTTACCCCCTGCAATGCTGGGACACATTCTATCTCATTTTTAACCAAGAAAAATGACCTTTTCTTTAAAGATCTGCAACCTTCGTAGATCAGTTTTCTACACAATCTTGGAAGTGGATCCATGGCAGAATGGTACACACTTCTCTCACTTCAGATTAAGGTTTGGTGGAAATGACAGGGTTCTGATTTAATGTAATAAACTCAGTATTGGGCACTTTAAAGAATTTTATTTTGAACCAGGGCAAGGGCCATCGTTATTTCTGGATATTCCTCATTGTGTGGATTTCAGGACAGGTCAGCCCACCCTTTCAAAGTAGAAAAACCTTTCAAAACAAAAAAAAAAATCAGCATGGTACAGAGCAGCAGTTGATCACAGATAATATAAATAACAGGGCAGGCTCGTGGAGTAACATGAGGAATAAAGCTGACACAAGGACTCAAAGATAAACGAAACTAAGAATGAAATCCATGCCATGAGAGCAAAATGTCACAGCTGGAGAACATCAGGGCTCCCAGCTCCCAACAATGGTGCTGCATTAGACACATGGGTGAATGCATTTTCCTTTTTAATGGGAAGAAAAAACAGATTAACAGACCAGAAGGGAACTGCAGTGTGAACTGGTTAGATCTCTGACAAACAGCACAGGAGCTTTTTTTTTTTCCCCCTTAATGATTTGAGCATTTGATGTGGTATTTCTGAAAGCACATTGGGACCTTTGTCTGAACAACCAGTCCTGAATCACTGGGTGGAGAGAGAGGTCCAGAAGGCAAAAGGACATGACTGGGGTCACACAGAGCCTGGCTTTAAAGGAAAGAAAAGCTTCCTGCTCTCCAGGCTGGTTCCATCTGGGTGACTGAGGAGGGCTGAAGAATTCTCCTAGAGCTCTTGCTACCATTCACCACTTGCCTTTAAAAAAGGAATGTTTTCCTTGCAGTATTGTGATTGTTTATAGGGCTAAATGCTGGTTGGTTTTTTTTTTTGTTGTTGTTCTTGCTGTTTTTTTTGTTTGTTTTTGGCACTATGACAATGAAATGAGGTTCTACACAAGTTTATTTCTGTGGGGAGATGGGGCAGGGTGACTCAATGGGTTAATCCCAACTTTATTCTACCGTAGCTGCTTTTTTTCCAATTAAAACTGCTGGCTGGCAGTTTGCATTATCAGGAGAACAGTGGGAGCTGGGCTGTGCTGAGGGCTTGCAGGCAGGATTTCTCCTGTGCTCTGGGAGCCACCACGCAGCAGAGTGGCAGAAGCCACTGGAAATTCTATCGTGGCCCTGCAGGTGGATGGAAATGTTCAGCCCTTTCCCAGCCAGTGTGAGCAAACTGATAGCAACTCCCAGGAGCTGGGTCCTAATTACATCCCTGCTTGGGGATCATTTGAACCTTTAATGAGAGGTTGGAAAGGAGAGAGGGAGAGGTGGTTTTTTATTACAGCTGAGGAGAGAGGAAGGCTTTGCTGCCAGGGAATGTGGGCTCCTTCCAGTGCCATGCTGAAGTAGGTGTCTGTCCCACTCACCATGGAAACAGCAGCTGCTTCCTTTTGGTTGAGGGAGTGGGCAGGTTTGGCTCATTTTGTGGTTGATTTTCCCCCCATGTTCCCTCCTGGTAGCAAGATTTTGCTTTGCAGAGATGGATTTGACGCATCGTCCCCAATTCTAAAATTTGGTGGCATTTATTTCACTTTTTGGGAGACAGGATGGAGGGGGGAAAGATATTTTTTGGACCAATATTTCCAGTTTGGTAATGTCATAGATGGATCCACTGGTGTACAGAGAGTGGTAGGGTTAGGGTTAGAAATGATTGTTTTCTATTTCTCATGGACTTCTGGCCACAATTTCTGGCTGATGTCCCCAGATCAGACAATTGATGCTCAGACATTGGTTTGGAAGGACAGAACTGCCACAGGAACTTTACCAGGATTAGCTCAGAGGTTGCTCTCTCAGTTTTCTTTAGCCACTACCCCTTGACATTGAAGACTTTTCATGGGATTGTTAGTGCGAAGTCCTGGAATGGCTTTTTGGAGTCTACCATGTCCCTATAAACTTCTGAATTGTGTGGCCTGGGAACTGAGCCAGTATCAGACAGTCTAAATCAACCAGACAGAGAAAAATGCTTGAATGAACTGTTATGGGAATGACAGGAGGGAGTTCTGGGATGTCCCTGACAAAACAGTTTAAAAAGCCTATAGTGTTTTTATTGAAGTCTCTTCAGCTTGAAGAATAACAAATTGTAAGACCTAGCCTACTTTTAAGTCCTGGTGTAGATGGAAGCCTTTTGATGCTCACTTTGTTTTCTGATTACTTAAAAAACCTAATTCAGTTCTATTGCTGCTATCAGCATTTTGAGACTTTGGCCATCTAAGATTTGTCAATATTGTTCTTGCCATTCTGCACTAATTTATTGTAGTTTACCTTTTGCTAACTGTGGGTTTTGCAGATAGAAGGTTTTGTAGCTTCAGTGAGCAAATGCTGACCACAGCATATGAGCAGAAATAAACTCAGCTGTGAACAAAAAAAAAGTAATTTGAGGATTTCTTTTGGATCCCATCTTTTGTGATGATAAACAGGAGGCTGAGGACCAATGTGAGAAACTTTTGGATAGTACAGGCTGCTCCTAAAATGAGGAGTCACTACATTCTTACAGTATCATGAAAAGTTCTACCAGGAATATCACTGAATTTTTCACAGGGGGCCGATATGAAGATACTGCCTCTGCTTCCTCTTTGAGGTGTTTATAGTCTAAATGTCTTTGCTCTGGTGCCACCATGGGCATGAACACACTAAATCCTCAGCAGGCCCCTGGGACAATATCACTCTGCTTTTCCAGACTTTGGCACCAGGAAATGTTTCACTGTACTACTGAGTTAGTAGTGAGGATGGTGTAGTTTAAGCTGCTCATCTTCCACTGTCCCCTTTGTTCTCATCTTTACCTTCTTTCATAAGCTTCCCACCTGGACAGCTTTTTAAACAACCTCAGCAGGCTTGAGAAGGATAATTTCATAAGTAACTGCTCTCTGAATTTCATAAGTAACTGCTCTCTGAATGGATACTAAAAGGAGTAGGCAGGGATGTTTTCTTCAAAGTCCCTTGTGCAATGCCTGTGGGTGTTGGAGGAATCTGCTGAGGAAGGGATCACACAGGCTTCATATCCTGTCAGCAGCATCTTCTATGGTTGTTGCTGGAGAAACGAACCACTGATCTAATAGGGACTTCTCAGGCCCTTCAAGCAGTCATATCTGTCCTTTTCTGAGCATAAATTGGAGCCCTGGAAAGCAATCATCCCTCTAAAAAGGCTGGATGTGTCCTGTGTGTATATCTGGCTCACTAACACAACTGAATTTCCAGCTGAGACCCTGGCAGAGCTTGCAGCCAGGTGCAATACTAGCTGAGCTAAAATAAAGCCTCTTAAGTCAATCCAGCTGGCATCCTGCTGAGTGTCTCACCTTTTGGCATCATCTTCTCATTTTCTCATGCTCCTTATTGTGATAGAGCTCTTGCTGTTGCCACAGTTCCTTTAGCTATCATAATTCACGCTGCTGCCTGGCACCCAAATGGTTAAATGCATTTGGCTTTGCTGTCTTGCTCGGTCCCTGTAGATTGTGTTGGAAGAATTGAATGAAATTGATAGAGCTAGCATTACAGTGAGCAAAACCCCCTGAAGAAAGAGTAGATGGGTGGATAGAGAGAATGACCCCAAAGAAAACAGCTGTCAAGGGCAGCCATTGGTTTATCTTTCATTGAAAGAGAGACGTAATGAATTCTAAATTAAGAGAAACTAGAAGCAAGGCTGTTTATCAGCTCTCTGCTGCAGCATAAACAGGCACTTTAGAGGTATTGACTGCAGTCTCACTTAATGTGCCACTAGGTGCATTTCCTCAGTGCCTGGGAGCACCACGAACCTCAGGCTGGACTAAAGCTCTGATATTTGAAATATGCCACGTCAGGGCAAGAACTGTTTTGCATCTTGGTCTCCTTTCAGAGGGTCTTTTGAACATGTTTTTCTTCTGTTTGGCAGCTGTAAGAGCAGCATAAGCACGTGCAGCCCAAATGGCCTTTTGCACAAGGAAGACAAAGGGTACTGACTTAGGTGAAATCCCCAGGGACAGCACTTTGCAAGGGTCTCCTTGAAATTACTGGAAGTTCTGAGAGCCAAGCAGCTCCTCTGTAGATCTGCTCCTGAGAATTTTCAAGGAAAATATTATCCCACCTTCTTATCTCTTCCCATTGTGGGAATAATTGCCTCTTTGTAGCCCCACTGTGCAGACCCTGGATGAGTATTTATCAACTGAACTTTCAAGGGTGGCAAGTAATCTACAACGGACTCAAAACAATGTAATAAGGCTGACTGATGAGTTGTCCTTGCCATTCTTGACTGTTTTTCTCCACAGCCTGTCTCTGAGATACAGGACAGGAAAGTTGTGTCTACCCAAAGGTGGGTTTGTGCCATGAGCATAGATTCCCCTAGACTCCTAATTCAAAGACATTCTTGATGCTGGAAAGCATCATCACCTAGACAGGATCCTCAATTATTTACAGAGACATATATTTCACAGAACATATTTCAGATATTGTCCATGGAAATCCTATGTGAAGCTTGCCTTTGAAACTCATATTCTCAGCAACCACTTCATGGCACAATGACTGACACCTGAACTTGTGTTTGTGAACAATGTTCCCAGAAGCAAACTTTTCAGAGCTGATATGATATACCCAATTAACTTGTTTGATATTTCAAAGTATATCTCTTCAGAGCTAGTGAGCATTTAGTAAAATATTACTTTTTGCTTAGATTTGATGGAAACTTTGATTCTGATTTGATTCTTCTGATTTTGTCTCAGGCTCTGGTGTTTTTTTGTTTTATGTTTTGAAAGATGCCAGCAAGAGTTTTCTGCAGCCTGCCCAATAACTTGCTGATTCTTGGGCTTTCCATATCTTCATTATTGAGCTGTAGGTCTTGGAAGGGGTTGAGTATAAATGGCTGAGCCATAGAGCCCAAGATGCTGGAATGGCTCCTCCATTCCTTCATCACCACCACTTTCCCTTAGCTGGAGTGTTGAATTTGTCTCAATGTGCCAGCTTAATAATGTCCAAATCCAGATGCCAGGGATGAATATGGCTCATTACATTATCTCCTTGTGAAAACAATCCTCACCATCCTCAGCGGTGCTTTGACTCTTGTCCTTACTTGGCCGCATGCTCTTTTGTCATTTTTGCACATTTTCGTGTCTTTAATTAAAGAGAAAAGGCCTTCCCCATGGAAGATTAATTAGGATAAGTGTGCCACCATTAATATCTGCCATGTTTGGAAAGAGATGATTCACCCTGTGATTAAAGCCAAACGGAATCTGGAATCTGAGGAGTAATTAGCCCTCAGCGGCTCGTAAGTCTGGAGGAAGCACTATTTATCAGTGGCAGTGCTAATGCAATTACTTCTCCACTGCAGCCTCCTGGACTGATAAATCATGGCCTGAGCTTTGGGAGAAGCTATCAATTCAGGATTGTGCTTCTCTGAGTCTATAAAGAGAAAAAGGGAGGAAACAAAGGGACAAGCGGCTTCTCAACAGCTCTGATTGTATCAAAACTATGGAGGCCAAAGGAATCTGAGGGTCTTTTCTAAGTCTATTTCCTGATGTACAAAGCTGTGAAACTTTGCAAGAATCGTTGCAACTGGTTCAGATTATGACCTTTTGTTTTGGGGGTTGGGGGGAGAGAACTGAATCCAAGAAACACTTATGTTCAAACTGTGAAAATCGGGCAGAACAGCTTATCTCTGCTGAAGCTGAACTTGTGATCCATCTTTCCTCAAAAAATTTTTTGCACATTTTTCCTATGTTGAATCTTTTTAGGAGTGGATGGTGAGCAGTGGGTGTTAAGATGCTGCTCCTCTTTTCTCTGTTGCTGGGGTTTTTTTTTTTACTTTTGGGACTATTTTGCAAAAATCTGGAGCACCTTCCCTGTGGGATTTAAAAGATTACGAATACATTAATCAACAACAACAAAAAACTTTCTTCTTTCATGTGTATATGCATTCAGTCTCTGAGTTGAGGCAGAAAGTGATAAAATGTTATCTGATCCCCTTTGAGAAGCCAGGTGCATCCTTGATGATGCTGTTCTTGCTTGGAGAGAAGTGTGTGCCTCTCTCCATGAAGGATTTATCCTCCACACTTCTAATTCCCAGTCTCTAACAAAAAGCTTATAAAATGATTTGTCTTTCAGAGTGGGTAACCCCTGTCTCTTCATCCTGGTGTTTCATAGGTGCCATTTTCCACATCTGAATCACACAGCATTTCACCACATTGAAAATAAGCTCAGAGAACCTGGGCCACTCCTGGAGTCTTCCCAATGAATTCCATGAAACTCTGCCATGTGCCTTTCATTTACATTGCATTTCTCAATCCCTTCCATTTCCTGTAATTCCTAAGGTGGGACCAACCTGCCAATAAAATATCTGGAGGTTATGGATGAGAATTTAATGGGTTAGGAGCTGATTGCTGGCCTGGCCCATGGGGAAATACCTTGGTCCTTTGCATTGTGGTTATATAGAAATACTCTGGATTTAAATTTGACTTCTTATCTCTGACTGGTGCCCAAATAAACAAGTGCAGCTGGGAGAAGTCTAGTGGGGTTCAGAATGGATGAAATCTTCCTTCTCACAGCTGCAACCTGCTGATAGAGTTGTTCTGGGATCATTCTGTCTTCTCTGACACAGAGGTATTTGGGCCAGGACCAAACTGTTTCTAGCACTGGTGGAAACTGCGACCCTGTTTTAGGTGTGCAGGAGAAGCCTTGTTGGAGCTGAAGTCTGTGTAGGGTGGAAGACACATCCAGTGGCTTTTTTCAATCACTTATTTAAGGACTTTCCATCATATTTCAGATCTGCAGAGAAGGGAATAGGGTTAACTGTGGAGCAGCAGTGCAAAGGTGGAGCTTGCCCTTCAAATCCCAGGCAGATCTTCCTTCAGGAACATGGAAAATGAACAACATTTGGGATGCTCTTCTCACAGGTGTTAGTTATGTTGGGGTTTTTTCAAGCAGATGGGCAAACCAAGTCGGACTGAGATTTCCGGAAGGAAAAGATAACATAAAATTACATTAGCAGCTGCTGTGTTGTATTTGTTGACGTGTTGGCAGAGTATGGTATGTGTCACAGTGAAACAGCTCCAGCATCAGTGAAAGAACACCATTCCTTTAGGAGCTGAAGGAAAAAAAAAAAAATCTGATGTCCCCTTTGACTGCTGGAAAAAAGAAGCCTTAATTACCTACTGCTCCTCTTATAGAAAAGATCTGGCATGAGATAAACATTTTTCTGAGATGATTTTCTTTAACAAGTGTGTCCTTGACCTAGCTAGTGAATTATAGATGCTGTTTGTCTTGTATCAAACACTTTGATTCTTTTTATTTCCACAGTGCAAATATAAGGTGGTTTTGAGCACTGAAGAGTGGTTTGCCTTTTCAGGTCCTGTTCACTTATGTCAAATTTTTGGGCTGGTATGTTGTTCCACAGGCAGCTTGTTAGGTGTGACACTGGCCCACAGACCCTTATGAAGATCAAAGGGATTGAGCTCAAAATTCAGGGAAAATATGGAGAAGTAAAAAAAAATTGAGGTAAAAAAAAAAATAGTATTTAAACAAGTGGCTCTGCCTTAGTGCTATGATAGCAACCAGTAAAAAATCTTTTGGCACTTTAATGGAGCTTGGAGCCATGTGGTGAAATAAGGCATGGGCTCATATAGTGGACCTGGTAATACTAAACCTCTGTGTACCTCTTTTTATAGGTATTCCCTACAAGAACACTTGGCTTGGGTGAAGAAAGGTGGTATTAAGGAACTCCCTGTACCTGTTGATACTGTGTGATATAAAATTAACTCCAGAAGTGAAATGGAGGCCAAGAAGTTGGGTTGAAATGACCCATTGCCTTCCCTGTTCTGCACTGCCTCAGGTAAGGTCAAGTGCATCAATTTTCTGTCTGGAAGGTCAGTAGTGGGAGCTGTTGGGTTGCCAAAGAGGTGGATTTCAAGGGACTTCTGAAATGTGACTGCTTGACTGGTTCTGGTTACCCCAAAATCAAATTCGTGAAAAGGCTGCAGTGGGGGAAAAAGTGACTAAATTTAAAACAAAAAAGTAATTTTTTTCTTTCACTTGTGAGAGAACGAGGAGCTTTTGGTTCCTGGTGCTTCTGTTAGGGGCTCAGTGGGCCAAAAGGAAGAGATTTGCAAGAAGTTGGCAGGAAGGTTCCCTGTTATGGGTCCTTGTTGCACAAATCCAAAGTCTGCACTGCATCCCAAGCGTTTCCTTCCCCTGGCTGTAGGAGTGGTGGATAGAGAGAGGTGCTGGGGATGGAAGGGAAAGTGCTCCACCCAGCCCTTAAGATGATCTGCTAGTTGCTTATTTATGGTCTGTGGTTAGAGCTGGTGTTAAAGCCCTTGCTGACTTTGCAGTGGTCAATAATACTGAAGAGCTGGATTGTCAATACCTCATAAAGCTGGGGATGGCTCACAACGGGAAGTGAGGTGAGACTGGCTTTAGCTGTAATTCAAACATTCAAACTTCTTTCATAAAGGTTGTGTTTTTTTTTTTTTCTGTTTTCTTTTTCTCCCTCAACTTCCTTTGTTATTTGGTATGGCTGAACAGATTGAAATAGAGACATCAAATCTCTCACTCATTCTTCATTCCCAGCTGAAAAAGCTTCTTAAGAAGAAGTGGGCTTCCATTTTAACTGGAGTCAGTTGTTTCCCACAGATTTGGTTAAGCACCCAAAGATTCCAACCCAAAGTGAGTTTTGAAGAGGTGCTGAAGCAGAAGTCTGTTCCTGAAAGCAGTTTAGACATGTGGCTGCAGAAACTCTGCTGATAACATTCAGGTTCCTCAGTCATGGGCTGCTTCTGCTGGCCTTGGAGTCAATGACCTCACCTGTTCCCATTCCCAGCACAGTAATCCCAGAATATCCACATCGCCCCTGCCTGGAATAAGCAGGGGTTATGTGGCTATAAGTTAACATTGCTGGCTTGCTCGATTTTTAAAGAATATTGTAGGTCTTGTTCAATTCTTTACTACTAGTGATTAACTGTAGTTCTTTCAGGAAGCAGGAATTGGGGCTTTTTGCTCACTTCTGGTTTTGTTCTTGAGGTCTCTGAAAACCTCAGCCAATGTGTTGATTTTTTTTTTCTCCTCTTTGTTTCTTAATGCCTTGAATACTGCCTGTTTTGTTAAATTCTGGCTGTGGTTGGACTTGGAAGTATTAAAACAGCATTTAACAGAACTACCTGAGAAGTCTGAAACAGCTGGGGAGAGAACTTCCTCTTAGGAGATTTAAAGCCTTTTCCTGGAGCTGCAGGAAATTTTTCAACATGGTAGAAAGTTCCTTTTGCTTTCCTCTGTATCAGCCTGGAGTTTATTCACCTCCTATTGGTTTTTTTCTGTGTTATGTTTTCTTCACACCTGCAGAACTGATCAAAATTCACCACTATCTTCTAAACTTGCCTGTTTGCCTAGTTTCTTCAGAGGAACTTGAGATATTAACAATATTAAGGTCCCATGCCAAAAGCCTGATGTGTGCAAATGTGGGTGTGCAGTTTGGAAGCAATCTGTGGAGCTGCTGGCTGCAGGCAACTGTTGGAGTTTTAGGACCATTGTTAGCCAGTTGTAAGAACACAGGAGCAATTCTGAGAGGGGTTTTCCCCTCTCTTTGCACTTGTGCAACTCAGCAGCTCACACAAAATTAATTGTACACTGGACATACAGCTGCAACTGAGCAGCCAGTAGCCCCTGTGACCAGAGGGACTGGGTAATTGGCTAAAGTGGAAATTACATTTCATTTTCTTTGCCCTGAAGTTACTTCTGGGCTTCCCAGGGGCCTGCTGCAGTTTGGTTTTATTGACAACCTGAGGTACCCATTGGCCCTGCCTTTCCTTACTGTCCTCTTTGGGGTTCCATTCCTTGATATTAACACATCAAAATGCTGAGTTAAATACACTGCATAAGGAAATGTTGTGCAGGGGCTTCAAGCCATGCAGAAGGTGGATTGTATTGCTCAGCACCTGGTGTCCAAAGAGCTGATGGCAGCTGCAGGCAGGAGCTGGGCTCCTTGGACCTCTCTGAAATGAGTGGTGTCATCCTGACTTTACAACCAGCTGGAGGCACGGGAGGATGCACTTGAAGCGCCTTGCAACAGATCCTGATGCTCTTTCCCTTCCCTCCCTTCTCTGGGCACCCTCAGCTCGGCAGGACCTTTCAGCACCCAGCAGGCACCCTGGGAGGCTGCAGCAGGGATGGATTGTGCGCACAGCTCAGCCTGGCAAGAGCCCCAGGAGGATCCTGTGCTCGTTCTTTGGCAGCAGACACCCGTGGTGGTGCCTGGCTCCCGTTCAGGAGGCAGGCAGCCATCCCCACTCAGCAGCTCTGCAAGCACAGCCAGCCCTGCAGATGCCTTCCAGCAGTGCCACAGAGAGGGGCTTCCAGTCCAAAAGCCCTTTGCTGTTTTCTTTTGGAGCAGTTCTGATTGCCTTTGTTGTCAGCCCTGCTGACCACAATAAAATATATATATTTTATAATAATATATATAAAAAATTAAATAGATTAGCAACTGTCCTTTCAGCTGGAGGGAACAAGGCAGACAGCTCAGGAGGAATGTGATCTGAGAGGGCTAGAAAGCTCAGGCCTGAAGCATCACTGTAAATATCAGAATTCCCTACTGGTCAAATGACAGGCCTGGGTAGCATTTCACCCCTGGGTCTGTTTAACCTTTTTTCCTGTGCCATTGGAAAATAGAGAACTGTGAATTTCCTGATCAATGCTTCATTTTTGTGCAGATGGAATCACAAAAATGTTTTTTAGGACCTAATATTATCCATCATTGTTTTTAAATTTGGTATGTATGCAGGTGTAACAAGCCTGGGGGGGAAAGATGATGGTTTTGCCATCTGTGCTACTCCAATGTTTCTGCAGCCAGTGGAATTAATTATTATTCTTTATTGCACTTAGTGATAAATGTTCTGCTTTAGTGAGGAATGGAGGAGGAGTTAACATTGCTGGCTTGCTCATTATTGGAGCTGAATGGAGCTGTTCATGTCCTTATCAGAGATCACCTCTGCTGGTCTCTGACCCTTCAGTGTTTGCATCCATTTCTTCCCATGAACAAAGTGGTGGAGAGATTATGCCCCAGTGTTTTTGGGCATCATCACAGGATTTTCCAGGTCCACACTGAGAGCTTGAGGTGTAGGCTGGGAGTGTGGGAGCCAAGGGTGAGAAGGCCAGAGGCAATGCACACTATTCTTTTCCTGGCTGAAGGAAGCTGCCTCAGCTGCTGTTGCAGGTTTTTGGCCACTTCTCTCCCATCCTGAGCTGGCCAACATGAGGTCATCCCAAAAAGTGCACCCTGATCACTTGGGAGATGTGGCCAAAGAGTCCATTGGGAAATGATAAGTGATGTCAGGGATTTCTGCTTCTCCATCTTCCATTCTTACCCTACTTTTGTTTTGTATGCTATTTATGTATAATTTTTTATGCCATTTCCTGTTACCCTCCTAAATGAACCTTTTCAACAGAAATCTCCTAACACCATATGTGCTGGTGATGAACTCTTTCCTTGCTGCCCATTTGCATTAAAGGCTATTAAGGTAATTACACTTGCTCTGGGAGACAAATAATTTCAAGAATCCATCCTGCAGCTGCAGAGAAGTGAAATTCTGTTGTGCCAGCGATGCCAAAGGATCTGCTGACATTCATGTCCAGCACAGCAGGGGAAATAAATTCTGACCTTAGACTGTGTGGATCAAAGTGAACATTGAGGGCTGTGATCTTCTTGCCCCACCTTGTCTCCTGGCCCATGGATTTTGCCAGTAATTCCAGCTTGCTCTGGTGGCTTTGCCTGAGGCTGGGGATATGAAAGCTTTCTCTCTCTGCACGGCTCCAGTAGAAACAGGAGTTTATTAATTTCCACACCTCACTGGAAAATAACAGAGATGAGGCATCTTGAGGAGTTTACATTTAAATGTTTGGCTGGTTTTAGTCTGGCTAAAATCACAAGTGGAAATAATGCAGGTTAGGGGAATTTTGAGACTTGGAAAACCGCTCTTGTTGACTCTTTGGCAACCCTCCCCACAGAGGTACAAAATGAAAATACCTATAGCATCTCTCTGCTCAAGGATCTGTAGATAGTAGAGAAGACATAGGTAAGCATTTACCTTAACCTAAAATATGTGGGTTTATTATGCTATGAGACTGTAGGCAATAATGTAAATATTTATCACAGCATTTGGGAACGTTTGTAGGTCCTTCTTTACCTGCTTAGTGATTTTCCCTTGTGTTGTACTTTATGGCACAACTCAAGAGTTAAATACAGTCAGTTCACCAAAGTGATGCCAATGGGAGTGGATGCTCCTCAATTTATGTCCCTCATTGCATCAACAGACTGTGTTTCAGATAAGATAGTTTGATTACAATTGGTTTCTTTTTTCCAATTTGCTTGGATTGCAAATTCTGTGCATTGGGAGAAATAAATTTTTTCCCTGTATCTGTGTTCTAGCATGTAAATTTCTGGAGTGAGTAGGACTGCTTGTCTTTCTTGTGATACAGGGAAGAAGCATTGAGAATTTAACTAAGTTTTCTGTCCCTGGGAATTTGAAGATGGTTCAATTACAGGTCAAAAGCAATTCTGTGCAAACTTCTAATTTGAAAAATGTTACAAGAAGGAAATATACATCATTAACTCATTTCTGTTACAGGGATAACTCTTTTTCCTCTTCATCTTTCTTTCAGCAGTAGTTTGGGGAGCCTGTCCACATAATTAATGATATCTGATTTATGTTAATCACTTATGATGTCTTTCTTGCTATGAAAAATGACTGTATTAAGCACACATGTACCTACCTTTCATATAAAACCTCCAAAACACGCTCACTAGAGTAAGACAAAAGAGTGCTGCACTTTAATGCCTGTGCTTGACAAACAGCAGATATGCTCAGGAAGGAGCTGGAAATTGAAAAATCAGTTCCTCCAGCCTCTGGGGATGAGAGGATGGGAAGAAAGGAACATAGCAGGGGCAAGACAAAGAGAGGTTACAAAGAAGGCTAAAAGGGCATTTCTCCTGTCCTTGCCCCTTAATGGACACTCTGGCCATTGGCCTCTGTGGGATGTCCAAGGACTGCATTAAATGGATCTTCTCATTGTTTGTAACAACGTGGTTTATTGGTAGGTTTGGAGCAGGCCAGGAAGGAGGTAAGAATTTAATGACTCTGAGCTCTTTCATTGCCTGTGCTGAATATTTCCCAGAGGCTGCCAGCCCAGAATGTTTCATTGGAGCTAAATACATTTCAATTACTGCTATTTTTAATTAAAAATAGATGTCACAACTCATTTGACACTCTGCTCTGACTTGTGCCTTGTTTAATCTACACTTATTTAGAAGAGTGCTTAAGACAGGCTACTGAGATGGGGAGTCTTTGCAAATTGAAGTATGAATCTAATTTCAAATGACGTTTTGGCAGCCCCAGTAAGCATTTTTTTTTTTTGAATTCTGCTTCATCTTCCATCCACATAGAAGAGCTCCCAACACAAAGCAGGGACAATGCCATGCCATGGGTTGAAACCATGGGATGGGTGCAGGGAGCTTTACTCACCCCCCTGGGCTGGCAGGTGTTACCTGTGAATGTGAGGACAACTTGTCATTCCTGTGTGGTCTGCAGCTTCTTGGGGTGGTTGAGGCGAGATAATGTGAAATAAAGAGAAAAAGAAACCTTGCTTTGAACCTGAGGCTTGACCTGAGCTCTTGTTCAATAGCTCTGTCTCATCAGCTCGATTCTTCTCGAGTGAAGGCTTTGCCAAACTTTGCCTTCTTGGTGGGCCTTAAAATTTCTGTCCTATTTAATATGGGGGAAGCTGCTTATTAAGAATCTCAGCTAAAATGTAAATGTAGCATCTGTTTTTTTTTTTTTTTTTGTAGGATTCGTATTTCTCACTCAGTTTTCCAGCTTATGCCATGAAGGGGAGTGAACTGTTTTGCTGTGAGTGGCTGTGCCAGGAGGAATATTTTGCATAGTTTTTTATTCCTGTAAATGTCCTTTATAATAATGATATTGTGCCACCACCAAGGCAGGTGTTCAGTGGCACAAAGTGTCAGCAACTCCTACAGGTTTAAAGAAGTAGGGTAGGAGAAGAAATGGCCTTTCAGATGTGGCTTGTCCTATATTACAAGGAAAAAAAAAAAGAGGTTTATTTGTTCATTATTTCTTCATCGGAAGCAAATGCTTCCTACAACACAGAAAATAAAATTAAGGAAGAGATGGTTGGTTGGATCAGTCTTTGGCTGATGTGGCTGCCAGCAGTGCTCTCATTCATCTCCCCTCACTGTCCCTTCCTCCCACCTTGGTGTCCCCTGCTCCCCAGGCTGTGACACATCACAGTGCTGCCCACATCTTCAGCCAGGTCTGGTCCTCTGGAAACTTCTTCCAGACCACTGGGTAGCCTTCTCAGTGGTCAGTCCTGTTGTGTTTTTGCAGCCTATTTGGAGTGGTGGAGAATTTAACCAAAGCCTGCAGAATGTATCTCAAACTTTCAGCTATAATCCTGCACCTCCCTTTTGGCAGGAGTCTTTATAAGACTTTTGCATTCCCCCAGCCTTGTTCCTCCTGAAAACCTCCTTCCCCCACTAACACCTTAGGCTGGCTGGGATCCTGGGGTTTCTCCTTTCCAAATGAAGGGTCTGGCAGGAGGAGGGATTGTCCCCCAGAGTCAGCTTGGTGGTGGTTTCAGCCATTAGGAGAGCCCTAAATTAAGAAATTTTGCTTGGTGTTAAGGCCAGGATTTCATAATTTTCTGCTTTTATTAGTTTGTTTGTACTTCCTTAGCCCCTGGATTATAGATTTTAAACCACAAACCTTGCTGCAATCCATCTCCGTTCTTTCTTAACTGTGCTGTTTGGCTCGGTCTGATCCCACTAGACATTCAGCAGAATGTCTAAAAAGCTGCAAAAACTAGGGAAAAAAAACACAGAGAGGAAAAAAAGAGGGAAAAAACCTTCTTTTCTCCCTTTCACCTTCCAGAAATTTTGGCCATGCACGGCCTAGAAATGAGGACTTTCCAAGACAAACGGGCTGCATTATCACACCAGACTCTCCTGGCAAGGAATGAATTTTGACAGCCTAAAACCATATTTTTCTGTGGATGGGGGAACAAATAGTTGCAAAGCAAACACTGAGCGTGTTTGCAGGTGCTGTGCTCCATTGTGTTTGCCAACCAGATGTTCTGTGCTGGGACTCTGCCCTGGCCTTTTCTGGGATGAAATGTCACTCTGGATGGAATAGAGCAAAAGCCCTGCACAGTCTCTTAGAATGAGCTGAGCTTTTAATTTGTCAGCTATTAATATAGCTATGTCTTTGTACTGCACAGGGCACCCGGCAAAATAAACATGTAAAATCTGACCTTCAGAAAATTAACTATCATTGGACCATGGAAATCTGCCTTGCTGCAGCAGGCTGTGGTGTGCTTAGGTACTATGGCAGAGCTTTAAAATCCCTTGCCATATGTCACACAACTGGAAAGGTTTCAGGGAGCTTTCTCTGCATCAGGAACCTTGACCTGCTGTAGCTGAGTGCTTCCATGTGCATCTCATGGTGTTCCAGGGAAAGGTGACAGAGTGTGGACTTCCAAAAGGCAAATATTAAGGATGATGTCTGTGAGTAACTCTCCTAGAGTTGTGTTTTCTCTATTGCTCTTGCGACAAGTTAGATTTTGGGAGAAAATATTCCAAAATGTTAGGATAGTGGTGCTGGGCCTTGTAGCCAGAGATCCAAGAGGGAATTATTTGACAAACAGCAGGATTTCAGCAGCTAAGCTTTGCTAACACAGAGTTTTGCTGTGAAGGTGGGTCCTTCCTGTGCTGGAATGACTGAATACAGCTGTTAACTGCTGCTTTGGATCAGTAAATCCACTGGTGCTTCCACCCTTGCTTGAGTGATGTCCTACATGTGTTCCTTTCCTTTGCTAGCTCTGTTCTCACTGGAGAACAGCAGCAAAAATTGTGATGGAAATGAAGGAGATCATATTAACCTTTACCAAAAGGGCTCTGAGGAAGGGGTTGGGATATTGACTCTCCAGCTGTCATTCCCTCTCAAGGCCAGTGGATGTTTTCCTCAGTTACTCGGTTCATCCAACATCTTGACTTACAGGTTTTCTCTAAATGAGCAGAAATTGGTTTTCACTGCAAGGAACCTTTTATGGTGTCAACTTTTCCTGCATATCAAGGATCAACTTTCTTCTCCCTATTGCCCAAAAATGAGGCCCCCTTTTTTTGGTTGCATCTATCACAAGGGCCACAAGAGTGGCTTCTTTGTTTTCCCTTTTTTTTAAACCTTATTTCACACACACGTGAAACACTCCCCTTGTGCTTGAAGCAGCGCTGCTAATTGACAGGGATTTGGAGGAGGCATACCCATGTCGGCTACTGTCTGCTCTGGGATCTCTGGAGAGTATTAATCATGGAATCACAGAATTGTTTAGCTTGGAAAAGACCTTTAAGATCATACAGTCCAACAGTTAACCCAGCACTGCCAAGTCCACCACTAAACTATGTCCCTAAGCATGAAGGAGATCTTCTCTTTCATCCTGGCAACTCCTCTTAAAGGTTTTCTTTGTTAAAATATCACAGGCCACGTTGTCATGTACACAAAAGCCACATTTCACCTCTCTAGCAATGCATGGCATTCTAGGGTAGATAGAAATAAAAATGGCCTTCAGAGTTCCCTTTGTGCTCCCACAGAATAATGTAAAACAGCCCAAAATGAGAAATTAGGGCTGTGTGAGAAGGAGGATGCTCAGATTGTTAATGAAGTGCCGTCCCCAAACACTTAAGCACTGTTGATTCCTTTCCAGTTAATAAACCATTTATATGTGGCCTGCTTTTAGCATGGAACCAAATGCCTTTTTCACTCAAGCTGTGATGTATAATTATATAGCTGACATCAAACATGAGCAGATACCAAGTCAAAGGAATGAATTTGGTCCTGTTCCTGTAATTCCATTTCCATGTTAACAATTTTTCTCCCCCTCTTTAAATTATATTTTTATTGAAAGCTTCAAAGGTCAGCTTAGACATTCAGAGAAAATTTGTAACTCAGATTGTTTAGTATTCTCTCATATAGCACAGCCCTCCATTACCCTGTGTCAGCAAATTAAGGAAATGAAAGTTGTGGCCAAGGATTACAATAGTGCTGGTGCTAACCTTTTACAGCACATGGCATACTATCAATTTTAGCCACGGGAGAAATGTGCTGTTCACATACAGCACAAGTGGGTGTTGAAGTTTTTAATCTAAAAATGAAATCTTGCCTCTAGGAGAGACAAGTAAAGGCCATAGATCTTCCTTGCTGCTGGATAAACCTCTTGAACAGCTGAGATCTTCTCAGCCACAGGCTTTTCCTTTATCCATTTTTCCTTCCTTTCTTCCTCACCTGCAGACAGAGGGACATCTATTCTATTTGACTGGAAGGGCAATACTGTAGCACAGAGATATGTGGGTGCACATATATTCACAAGATGGAGGGCCAGGGGAGATGGATGGATAACCTACAGACTTTTCCTTAGCTGCAAAACCCTCACAAGGTCTAGCAACAAACATTCACCCAGCATCAATCTTCTCTGTAGTCCTAGGGAGGTTAATGGGATTGCTCAGCTGTTTAAGTACCTTGCTGAATGAAGGTGATAATTAATCAGGCTGCAAATTATTCTGGAGAACCCAATTTTAATGTGAGGTTTGCTTTACTCAATAGTTGCTATATAGTTGTTCAGGGCACACTTGATTTAGCTGGGCCAAGAAAAAACGGATAGACCAGTTTCACTTAATTGCTATTCAGTGTTGGGTTTTGATTTCCCTGGGAGTGTTTCTTTTCCCTTTCAGACATGAGATTTTTGACCTGCTTTTCTCTGTCTTCACTCCAAATCACAGCACCCTGTAGTCTTGGGAAGGCTTTAGTTTGGTCTCTAAACTTAAAAGGCTAAAGGCAATACATAGATGGCTCTAAACTGTTGTCAGAAATAAATTTCCCTGGAGTGCAGTGTAATAGGGTCAGAGTTTATTGGGTAATGCTTAGTTAGTAGATGGCCCAAAGATTAGGAGTTATTTTAGCTGGGGCATGAATAATTGAGCTGAAGGCAAACTAAAGTCAGAGATGACTCTTATCAGGTTGTGTCACTGTGGGATATGATCATTCAGGCTTTCATGTTCCACAGAACTGGTGTTAGGTTCAAAGAGGTGCTGCCAGCTGAGCAGGTGGGGAGCAGCCAAGGAGACCATTCGTGTTGAAATGCCTGAAAATGCTATTTTGGAGAGAAGTGGTCCCTCAGGCAGGATTTCACAGCCCCTGATTTCATCTCCTGCTTTTATTTGGATTTAGAAGGGGTTGCTTGTGGCTTGTGTTGCCTGCACAGCATCACCCCAGCAGTGGGTGGGAGAACCAGCTTGTTGCTGGGCCAGGTTTAATGTCCCTTCCCAGTCCTGAGGAGTTTTAAGGGTCATGTGGGCATGTCCTCTCCTACCATTCTTTAAATGAGTTTTGCTGTGAGGATAGGCTGGTGGGAGCAGAGGTTGGCTTGGGAGGCTGTGATGGAATGGAAAAGAATTCCATGCAGATCCCCTGCAAGCAGAAGGTGGAACTGGGAGGTGAATCATGCTCCAAGACCCCCACAAAACTATGTTTTGTGCTCTAAAACCACCCCATTTTCTATGTTTTTCTGCCAGAGTCTGTGAGCTGAAGATGTGTCTATCCCCTGCTATTTTCCACAGAGCCCCTCGTGGGGCTGTTCCTGATTTTTTAACTCACTTGAATAAAGATGATCCAGTTTGCTCAAACTCTTATGAGCTCATTTTGACAGGAAAGACTCTGTAACAAAGGGGCTAATAATATCCCAGAGAAGGAGAATTGGAATGCACTGAGGATCATAAAGTTGTCATCTCACATAAGTGCAGCCAAAGGAAGATGGAGACTCATAAGCAGGAGGTTGAGTTAGCCTTGAAAAACAGGTCTACTTTTGGATTTAGCAATTATAAAATCTGTAAATAGAAGGTGTACTGTTTTTTTTTGGTAAAAAATGCTGAAGGAAATGGAGTTAATGTATTTTAACTATTTTATAATCTCTTCAGATATGCATAGAAAGACCTAATTCTATTACTTTACGTGCAAGGGATAGTAATATTTCACACAAACCATTTTCAAAACTGTTGCATTCAGCAGAAAATGGATAGAATTTCCCCAGGGCTGATAAACTGGCAGGCATTAATTTGGGAGTCCATCAACCAGTACTGTACTCAGAGAGATCTGAAATAACTGGAAAATGAACAGGGAGGGAACTGTGCTGCTGCTAGAGACCATTTCAGGGGTAGATTAATGGGAAAGCAATTCAGAAATGGATCCTTGATGCCTGGATGGCCAACCTGCTCCCAAGGTTCACCCCCAAAAAGAAATAGGGTGTTGAAGGGTGCATCAGATGACATCAGTGCCATAGAGAGAACTCAGCACAGTCCAAGTCAAACACAACCCACAGCTGCCAAGGTTGGGGGCATGGAAGTTGTGTCCCAGCTCAGACTTTTGGGATGTTATTCTCCTCCCTCAAACACAATATGGGGGTCTGGCATGTTGTTTTTAGCATTACTTTCCTTTCAATTGGGAGAAGTAAGGCTTGTTGGCATAAGAAATACTGCAACTTTCTGCTGGGCAGGAATGGCAGAAGTGAAGCTGACAGGAGGCAGCCGGACTACAAATTAAAATTGAAGCAGACCAGTCTTTTCTCATTCCACTAGCTCAGGAAAATATTGAAAGTAAACCCCTGGCAAGTCAGCAGTGAAAAGCAAATTAAATTTGGGACCAGATGGTGTAGATCAGTATAATACAAGCTGATGTCAATAATGCAGTGTGATTAATGCTGCCAAGAATATCACTCAAGATCTTTCCCAATTTCAGGTGTTATTTGTAGCACAGGTGAGGTGCACACAGATGAGTGCACAGAGCATTTTGGAAGGTGGGATTTAATTGAATCTCTGCTCCAAAAGAAAGTCTGTGTCCAGATTCCTCTGGCAATGTGCAGCCACTAGAGACTGTCCTGGAGGGGGGAATCTGGGGTTAAGAAGAAAAAGAGCAGAACATAGGGTTGTATGAGCTATGTCTGACCATGAAACTCAGCGCAGGATCCTGACACTGAAGGCTTATCAGGCACTGTGTGTCTGATAATTGAGCATATCTGGTTTATAGATGTGATTTTAGCATGTTTTGTATCATTCCAATAATTATAAATGTTGTTATTTCTCAGTAAATACGAGTGTATCTAGGCAGAGTGTTACCTCATCAATATTGCCTTATTCTTGTCAAACTCTTCTGTGGTGGTGGTTGTTGTCTGACCATAATACATCCTTGAGACTCTTCATTTTCAGAGTGCTCTGTGAATTAATTATGGAGAATATTTCATATAGTTAATAGTCTCAGTGTTGTAGTTCATCTTCTGATGGCACACTGAAATTCTATGTGAAAATCTGATAGAGAAATGAGGTCTATGAAAAATAAAGGCCTCACTATTGGATTAGATACCAATCTGCAAAACAGAGTTGTAAAAGATGAGTTTGATGATAGAATGAAGAATAACTCTAAAAGTGAGTCACATTGTTTTGAGTGATGTAGTTGTTTTCCAGGAAAAATCTGTTTCCAAGGATCAGGGCATCCTTGGCAAGCTTAAATGTGCAGTAACATCCCTTCTTAGTGCTGAACTCTTTTCTTTTGAATGTTTTTTGGTGAGGAACTTGGTAAGAGACTTCAGCTTTTCTCAGGGGATGAGTATCAGTCAAAATCGACTTTTTGCCACCTTTGCCCCTAGGCAGACATGAAATAGGCCATCTCTGAGGGTATATAGACAATTATTCTTATATCCTATGCATAGGGATTTAGACATTCAAATAGAAAATCTGACCTTTATGGAAGAATATTTTGTTCTCTGACTCTTGCCTTTTGGAATACATTCTTAGTGACTTGATATGCAGCTCCTTCATTCTCTGGATGTGCCTTTTTCAGTGCTTCTTGTGCTCATTAATCACATTAGCCATTCCCAGTCTTTGCAGCACGCTGGGAGTTAATATTTTCACTCTCTTTTGTGTGTGTTTATAAGCATGTGTCTTCCCTTTGGTTTGTATTGACTCTGAAGGCTGAAGTGAGGATCAATGGCTCAGATTATTTCCTTGCTGTCAGCTATTGACTTTCTCTCAGCCTGATAGCAGAGCTCCTTTCCCAGGGTGATGCTAGGAGGGGGAGCTGAGCAAATGCTCCACAGAAATCTTGCACTTTATCTCAAGGCATCTTTAACTGAATGCACAGGAAAATGAGAGAAATTGCCAGAAACCCGCAATTGAGGGTGGAAAATTAGAGAGGCTGAAATTCTCTATCAATGATGCTAAAACTGGGATAGCTTTTGCCTCAAGAGGTTTATTTATTTATATGATGATTGTTGTTCTGCTCAGATGGTTTTGAAGCTGAAAGTGATTTCTTTAGCTAAACTGCTGTGCAGGTTGGGCAGTGTGGATTCCCTTCACCGTAGCAGAAATAATCAAGATCAGTATGTGTGCATACAAAATCCTCCAGCTTCTGAAGAAAGGCTTTTCCTCCGTTCATCTATTACACTGTGGGTTCTTGATTCATAATTTTCTGCTAGATCTGTAATTATCTACATCAGAGTACAGAAGTCACAATTTAATTCCTAATTAGAGCAGCAGCATTTTCCCTTTTCTGCCAAAGATGATGCTCAAATGTCAAAATAGAGAAAAAGGGTAGATATTTTCAAGGGAAAGTGAATTTATTGGAATATTAATAGCTCCATCTTCTATTATAACAATGGTTTGTCTTCCAGAGTTCCCTTTTTTTTTTTTTTAATAGGGAAGTAAACATTTTTATCTGGAATAATTCTTTAGGCTTTGAATTAAAAATTATAAGCTTTTACTTGACGGTATAGATGGGGAGGAAAAAATGATGGAGTAATAGAGAAAGAGAAGCTGGGCATGAGTGAGTCTCTGAAGGACTGGCAGCTGCTTCTGGAAGAAGAGAAGGTCCTGTGTTGGTCAGCATCTCTCCAGCTTGGCTTCTTTTCCCACCTCCACCCCTGAGGATTAGGAGACTCCTTCAAGCCAAAAGGAAAATTTCCACTGACCTCAGTGGACTGGAGTCCCTGGCATTGCCCCAGGGCTGGAATTCTCAGTGGGAGAATGTGTGTGGCAGCCCTGAGCCAAAGCCTGGGTGCCAGCGTGGGAAGCTGGAGAGGCAGGTGGGATGTCTGGTGTTCCCGAGTGTGCACTGGGATCCACTGCCCTGCTGGGTGCTGTGGGCATGGGGGTGATGGGGAAAAAGCTGGATGAATGTGTCCATGGGCTGAGAAACACCTTGGGTTTGGATCTGGCTTGGGTTAGCTTTAGATACTGAGTCTGTCTGATCTGTCAAAGCTGGAGCTGTAATTGGGCAGCTCAAGGTGTCAGGGGAATTTGAAATAAATGCTTTGATTAAAGGCAGAGTATGGTTGAGCTGACCACAAAGTTGGCACAATCTCTATTTTGCACAAGGGAGATCTTCACAGATCTTCCTGGGCTGGGATCCAACCCTGCCCTCCTCTCCCCATGCTTATTTTGTTGGTCAGCTCAACCCCACATTTTAATCAACACAGCCCATCATTAATGTACATACCTAGCTATGTGTAAACACAAATATATAAACTAACTTCAGCTAGGATGGAAAGATAAACAAGTGCCTTTAGCAGAATTTCCCCCCTTGGATCTGCCTGAAAGCAGTCAGTGGAGTTAGCTGTTTAGCCCAATTTAGTTTTCATTTAACCAGACCAGAGAGTCTATATTACAAATGACACGTGGCCACCACAGTAGCATGGTTGCTGTTTACCTAATCAAACATGATTAATGCATTGGTTTTACATTAGGATCTGCTTTTCTCCACTGTGAGAGTAGTCCAGGGATTCTCTTTGTCTGCTAGCAAGGAAGAACAGGTTTTTTATCCTATTCTGCTTATTGTGCAGTCATGTCAGCAGTAAAAAATGTCTTTTAACATGCCTTCTTTTATCAGCAGAGAGATCAATACAGCAACTTTCTGAAAGCATAATTCAGTTACATGTGTTGTGGGAGACTCACGCGGACTCTCTTGGCGAGGCTGCTTTTCAGATAGGCAGGGAAAGACATCATGGACTTTATTTCAGAGCAGGGTAAGATTAAAGGGATTTCAAGTGTGCTTTGAAAATAACTTATAAAGGAGGATGGTTCAGGCTTGCAGAGGGATCTGTATTCCAGAATGGAAATCAAGCATTGCTGCAGATAAAGTTTGCCTTTGCATCAGTGGTGGAACCAACAGAAAATCTCTGCTGCTGAATTGGACCTGAACCTGAAAATGACAGTGGTGGATGGTGAGGACAGCAGGTAGATGGATCTTCAGGGGAAAGCCACCCCTGAAATGGAAAGTTTTCACCCAGAAAATAACTGTAAGAACTAAACTCTACCCTGAGATAAGCTGAGGGATTTTAAGGTGCTTTGAGAGATGTTGGACAGACACGTCCTCAGTGAACTTGGTGAGTGAGGGGTACTGAAGCCATTAAAGGAGGCACTGAGCTGCACCATGTTCTGCTGTTTTATCTTGGGCAGGACATGCTGTTAAAGGAAATACAGCAGCACTATTGGATGGCTTTTCCTGGCAGGAAAACGAGCAGCTGACCTGAGTTAGAAAGTGGGCAACCACTTGGAGTTTGCTGGGGCATCACGACAAAGGGCTTGAAAAACATCCACCCAGTGTGGTGTAGAAGAATTTGGAGCACCACCTGCCGTAAGTCTGGATTTTATTTTGTCATTTATAAACACCAAGGAGGTTTTCTTCTTCCCTTGAAAAGTGCATGAATCCTCCTTGACTCCAAAAAATTTTGGGCCAGTACCTTCTCTTGATTGTCATTCACAGTCTTTCATAACTAGTCAGGATAAATTTAATAACTCATGACTACTTTTTTATAGCATGCTCACAAAATCTCATCTTGAATAAGGAGAGACATCCATAAAAGCTACTGAAATCCAGAATATTCATCACATAAGTGACTGTAACACGTTTCTTCATATTTTTCTGATGACTTTGCTGGCCTTAACACATTTTCAGCCTTGTTGGACCTCACTATCTCTCTACAGGAATGTTTTAATTTTCAGAGAGATTCCTGTACTTGTCATAGTCATTAACATGTAAATACATCTCATAAAGCACTGAGATGAACTAACAGTTACAGCTTTTCCAGCCATTAACACATGTGATAGTTAAGCCTGATTATGAACTTCACCTCATTGGCAACACATTTCTGTGGCTCTCTGTATTTCTCTCCCTGCTCTGAGCTGGGCTAACTTGGGAGTCCATAAAGCTAAAATCTAATTAATTAAATAGCAGCACTAGTTCTTGCACTGGGCTTAAATGTGCCAGGGAGCATTTTTTTCCAATTCTCAAATAAATCTGCTTATTGAAAATACCATCCTAGAAATAGGAGTCTCTGACTTTGAGAGATGCCCTGGAATTTAACAGCCCATTATTTTTATATGGGCAATTTATTGCAGTCAGAAGTGATAGAGTTCATGGAAAGCTGGTGGATGGATGGCTGAATCATTCCATCACCTGTCATGACTCATTCCCATCATTTCTGTCTCCTCACAAAGGGTGCATAAACATGTCTGCAGACTTACCATGGCCCAGAGCATCTCATTAAAACATTGCCTTGCTTAGGGTCAGAAAAAAGGTTATGTAGCCCCATGACTAGATTAGAAGAGGGATTGAGATCTTGACTGCTTCGTTCAGAGAAGGGTGTCCAAACCAAAAGCACACCAAGGGACTTCTGCTTGGGCTTTTTCCTGAGATTCTCACCTTTGCAGGCAATTTCACAGATACGGTTCCTTCAGGAGTTTTATCGAGCAGTTTGGTCTGGCTGCTCTGCTCCTTGAGTTCTGCCTGCTTTCAAGGGTCCTCTCATTCTCTGGATGATACTGGATATGGTGACCTTGTCTCTGGTAGTTCCATGTCAAAATATGCTGATGTATCCTCTTCTCTAGGCAGAACCAGATGTTTTGGTGACAGTGAGCCAGATGACTCCTGCTGGAGCTGTCAGACAGTGAAGTTGGCACACACTTCATGTATATTCTGTCCTCTTCCTTCAACAGACTCCCATAGGGTGAACGGTGCAAACCCCTTTGTGGCTTGGCTTAATCCACCCTCAAAGTGTGCTCTGAGGGTTTGCCCAGCCTGTTCCTCCCAGCAAGAGCTCTCTGGACCCAAGCTCTGAGCTGACCTGCTGTGAGCTGACCTGGCCAAACGCCACGTGGCCAGAGTTAACTCGAGCAGAATTTATTGCCTTGCAGAGGGCACTGCATAATCCACTTACACAACTTCACTTTTGGAGCTGCTTTGTGTCTGGCCAGGTTGGAAGATGGGTAAATGTCTCTGGAAAATTATTTATTATTATTTCTCAACAATGAAATCTTGTTATTTGCTTGCTGTAATGGCTGAGAAATCTAATCACTGATTAAGCTTGCACTGGGGTAGGGATACTCCAAACAGAGCAGCAGAAATACAGTGTGTGTCCAAAGGAATTCATAATCTGGGTGTCACACACCCTCAATAGCAAGGGAGCTCCAGGCTGAGCCCAGCAGCAATAAGCTCATGCATCTGTGTGCTTTGTGAAAGAAACACAGTGCCGGTGGGGAAATGAAGGCATTTTGTGGCTCAGAGTAGGGTTGGGACACACAGTAGGTGCTCCCTGATGGATGCAGACTCTGGCACTGCACCCCTGGAGTGCAGCAAGGCATGAGCAGGTTTGGGTTTGCCAGCCCTTGGCCTCTGGTGGAGCCCACAAAACAAGAGCAATCTCTGTCCTGTGTCTTCCCCAGGTCTGTGCCTTGCAGACATCACCTCAGCAATTGTTGCTGCCTCTTCCTGAGCTGAATCCTTGGCTTCCTGAGCTTGGTCCCTGGCTCTGGTGGTGATGTGATGTAATCCTGTGAGTGCGGCCCCTTTACTGCACCGAGAGTATAATGCCCCATTATTCTCTAGACAAGGGCAGGGGGAAACAGCTGTTTTACTGATTAGGTAAATAAAAGCATGGCTCTCCAGTCCTCCTCCCTCATCCAGCATGCAGAAATCTGCCCTGGCTCTGTGCACCATCACCATCAGCTCCTTGCCCCCGAGTGCCGTGAGAGCAGCAGTGCCTGCAGCTGGAGGGCTGCCCTCACCTCTGCTCACTCTGCTCCAAGTGGTTTTGTGAGTCAGGCTCTTTGCTTTTGCATAGAAACCCATATTCCAGCCTGCCTTTCCATTTGCTCATGCCCCTCTGCTGCCAAAGTAACCATGGCAGGGCTGAGGTGGAGGGGAGGGGAGCTGTGTTGCCAATCTCTCATTAATTTCTAGATGCAGAATGATGGGGGTGATGCATGTGAGAGTCTAATAATAATGACCTGAGGTCCCAGGCATGGTGAGCAAGGCAAACTTCTTTAACTAACAACTTAATTATAATAAATTTGAGTCTAAGAGCACCAGGCAAGTAAATCAATCAACCCTTGCAGGCGGGCTCATTAAAACTAGCAAAGTACAGACCATAAAGGTCATCTTATTAAAAGGGATTAGCATGTTCCAGTTAAATCCTCTGCTGCCCATAGGTGCCAGGGGAGAATGTGCATCCTGAGGTGCTCTGTTGTTGCAGTGGTGAAGGGCTGGCCCTGCACAGCAGTAAATGCCTGCAGTCCCCATGGTCAGGCTCCTGGCTGCCAGAGCCAGTGGGCACAGCTGGATGAATGCTGGTGGAGCTCTGCCAGTCTTGTCCAGCTGTGGGCTGCCAACTGTCCCGTGGAGCAAGTGAAACACGATCAGGGCTGAGGTCTTGCTTGCAAAATAGGAGTCAGCTTGCTCTCCAGGCTTTTCTCTAGTCCTCTCTCACAGACTGAGACATCACCTCAGTAATTGTTGTTGGCTCTTCTTCCAATGACTTCTCTGGCTGTGTGGGATGTCTCTTCTCCTGTCAGGTCTTAATATATTGTAGCCCTCAAGCAGCATTTTTTATCTTTGCCTTTCTTTCCTGGCTGAGTGGTACAGTGCTTTGGGTTTTCTAGTGCTTTGAGAGGCAAATTTTCACAGGCCCATTATGATCTTGTTCCTTTAGGAGAGTATATTTACCTTGGAGGAAACATTAGACCGAGAACAGCTATCAAAACAGCTGGCATCCTTCTTCCTGTTTTCCTCTCCTGTCAGATACAGTGTTGATGGCAGGAAAGGCACTTTTTTTCCCTTTCCAAACTTTCCTCTGCCCACACTTGCATTCCAGTGATGACCCTCTGCCTGTGCAGCACCACTCACTGCTGTTGAGGAAATGTGGGATGAAAACTGCTGTGTTTTCTGTGGGTCCTGGGGCAGTGGGGCTTGCAGGGGATGGTGCTGGAGGGGTCATTCCCACTCCTGCATTGCATTTTGGATGGAAACTGATTTTTTTTTTGGAGGTGAAGTGTCTCACAGCAGTATCTGTCACTTGGTTGAGCAAAATATCTGGAGTTAAGGGGATTTTTTCCATGGACAGGCAACTGCAGTGAGGAGGGTGGGCTACACACCCCCCTATGCTGCACTCCCACACCTCTAACCCCCTTCTTGATGAGGCTGTTCTCTCCCATTAGGGGGACACAAGCCAGTGCTAGCAGCTCAGTCAGCTGCTGAGGAGAGTGACTGTAGCAGGCACAGCCCATGGCAGCCTTCCCTCAGCTCCTGCTGTGCCCAGGCAGCGCTTTGATTGCACAGCAGTTTACAAATAACTGCGCTTCATAGGATGGAAGTTCCCCTGCACTATACTTGATCATTTCCAAAGGATTTTTTTTTTCTTTTAAGCCCTGGGAGGCCTCGGGGGCATGTAGGAAATTAAGCAGAGCCTTGCAGCAGTTCAGGAGTTCATTCGAACCAAGGAGTTATGTGTTGGAAAATAAGGTGGGAGAGGTAAGGATGAGGAAAAGTGGAGCATCTCTTTTATCCCACTAGGCTTCCCTTTGCATAGGAAGTACTGAGGGTCTTTCCTGCTCTGCTTGACCAATCAGCAGAGAATATCACAGAGAGATACAGTCTGCCTAGGGGAGGAAAAAAAAAGGAAGAAGAAAATACTTATTTTCTACTGTGTTTCCAGTCAGCTGTCACTGTGCTGCTTGGTGATCCTGTGCCATCTCTCTGTAACAGCAAAAAACTGCTGAGCAGAAGAAATGGGTTTTGAGATTGCCCTCGATAGGGAGGTGCTGGCAAGTGGGGGGTGTCTACCAGTCTGTGCTCCCTCATCAGCTCCAGGAGCGTGCTGGGGAACCTTTGGGTAATTGTCACTTAATTCTTCTGCATCGGGCTTGTGATTTGGAGTGTGTAGTACTTAACACTGTGCACATCAGCCAAGTTGCTTAGATGAAAGGCTCTGCTGACTACACAAATGTATTTCAGCTCAGTTCAAGAGCTCAGCCCTCCCTGCTGCAGGTGAGTGCAGAGTTTGGAGCCATTTTTATGCTTTTGCCTTCAGGCACTTTCAGCTCCTCACATCCCTTGAACTGAGCTCTGACTGGCACCAGCTTTGCACGGTTTTGTCTCAATGAAGGAGTTTCCACAGAAGAGGAGGAGCCCCTTGTGCTCCCCATCCCCAGCAATCTTTCCTACTTCCACAGGGGCAGGGACAAATTCAGGACAGACTCAGTACCATCATCACTGTATGAGTTCTGCCTGCCAGTGTCATCAATGCAGGATCCAGAATAGTACAGTTTAATTGGAATACTGTAGAAAATACCTATTCTTGGTTCTCTTGTTTCCTCATATACTCCACTCACCACCTCCCCTTCACATCCCTTCAGCCCTTGCCTGGAATTCACCTCAACCCACAGGCTTCTTCTATTTTTTCCTTTTTTTTTTTCTGGGAGGTGAGGGGTTAAAACAATAAATATATTGGTTCCTGGTTTTCCTCTCTGCAGCTCCTGAGCTCCAGCTGGGTGCAGACATGGAATAGTAACAAGTCCATGGGAAAGGCTCATCTTCTCACAGCCCTTGCAGCAGCACTCTGAGCTCAGTGTGAGCTTCCCAGAGCACAGAGGCAGAGCTGAAACCCTCACTGATGCTGCCAGGAACTTTCTGCAGGGATTAAAGCAGCAGGGTGGAGATGAAGTGTGTGTGAACCCAAACTGGATTCCAGGTGTCTGTGAGGAACAGTGCACTCGGTCTTCAGCTGAATTTAAGATTTGTGTATACACTTACATAATCTGTGGCCATTGGCAGTTAGCTCTTTGTCATCCAGAGACACAGCAGAACCTTCCAGACCCTGAAGGAAAGCACATTTCTGGTGGAAGAGACAAACAGGACGCAGCAAGATCCAGACACTTAATGATAACTTTGTTTTGCTTTTGTCCTTTCATGGCAGGTGCTCTGCTTCCATGAACTGTAGTCCTGCTATAAACACTCTCTGTTCCTCAATAATTCCTGATGGGACAGAGGGAATTCTGCACCCTTGCACTTGGATAGGTTTGCTTGGATTGAGCAGAGAATGGCAGGAGGGGACAGACTCAGCCCTGCACAAAGACTGGCATGGTGCAGGCAGCCTGGGTGGTCTCAGCTGGGTGCAATCCCATTTCCATCTCCCTCTGGCTCTGTGTGTGCTCATGGAGAGTTGCTGTGGCTCAGTTGTCATTGCTGTTTCATTATAATAGCCCAACTGCTGTCTCGAGGCCCAGTTCTAATCTGGTGTTAGGGAATGCCAGTTCCTGGGAGGTCTCCAGTGTGCTGAGCGTGGATTATCTCCTGGGGATGCTGCAGGAAGGAACATCCAGGTGCTGCTAAAAGTTGTGGCTCACCAGGATGGCACAGGGGTATTGGCACTGCAAGGTGACAGGGTGACCTTACCTGTAGAGTTGTTAGGCTTTTGTTTGCTAAAAGATGCTAAAACTCAGTCAAAAGTACTGAAAGTGGAACAGGTAGAGATGAGAGAGCACTGGTGGATGTTTGCTGTGTCAGCTTAACTGGGGTGGAAGTGCCAGGAAGGCAAATGAAATGAAACACCCCAAATTGTACCTGATGTCACTTAACACTGAACTCCTTGCAGTCACTTTGAATAAACATAAGACATTTCTTTATTTTCATGCATTCTTGGTGGAGAAAAATAAAGAGAAAAAAAAATAGAGAGCAGTAAGACAGTCTGTACTTGCCCTAGCCCTCGCTGAGCAGTGGGAAACAGTTAGCAAAGGTGTCAGATTTTCTCTAAGGGCAGTCACAAGGCTCTTGTGCCAAACACTATTTGACATTTAATTTAAGACCCATGTAAAGTAACAGCCAGGGCAGGCAGCAGGCAGAGCGTTCCAGTTGACAGACTGGCTCTATTTGCTTTAATTTCCTTAGTGCCATGGCCAAGTTTATCTGCGAGCGAGAAATACTCAGAGTATTATTTTTTTTTTTTTCTGTTAGCCCATGATGAAAAGAGAGCTCTGTGTTGTGCTCAGACACAGTTTTGGGCTTCAGGTGGCCCTCATTAGGGAGCATAATGCAAGAGAGCCGTGCGTCAGCGCCGGGGCAGCCAAAGAAACTTGTGCCTCTTTGATTAAATTCTGCTGAAGTCAAACACTCTGCTCCTGGGCTGAACTGAGCCATTCAGCAGGTTTAAAGGTGCAGGGAGGGGATCTGTGTGTGAGGGTTTGCAGCTCACAGAGCAGGGAGGGCTTCCCTCTCCTTAGGGGCTGGGTCAGGACCCCTTGGGGCAGAGGGGTTTGTGTGAGCACGTGTCCTGTACATGGCAGAGGGACCAGCCACAGCTCCTCCAGGTGCTGCTCTAGAAAAAGGTGTCCCTGCCCAGAGCAGAGGGCTGGAATGAGATGATCTCTAAGGTTCCTTCCAACACAAACCATCCTATGGTTCTGCTCTGTGTGGTTTGTGCTAGAAGCCTGTGTATAGGGAAGGAAAGGTCAAGGGTGCTGAGGGTTAGGTTGCAAAGGGGTTTTTTGCATTCTAGTTATTTTAGTTTTCCTGTTGGAGCTGAGAAAACTGGTCTGGTGTGCTGCTGAGGAGGTAAGATGGGAATAAAACCCACTTGCTGAGTGGTGGGAGTTGGCCTGTGTGAGGAGGGGAGCAGTAGTGGAAGCTGTGCTGGCTGAGTAGCTAACATTGGCAAAGAGGAAATGTTGCAAGGTGCACGTGGAAACGAGTCAGGAAATGTATTAGTTACTTGAATTTATTTTTTTTTAAAGAAAATAAGTGTGTTTAGTCAACAGCATGAAGTGTGGTACCTCCAAGGGTAACTGTTTGGTAATGGAGATATGGAATTATGGTGTTAACCACGGAGATAAGGAGTATCAGGGGAGGAAAGTCTGTGAAAAAAGTGATTTGTCGCATTGAAGAGCAAAAGCAGCTGCAGAATATGAAGCAGTGGGAGGAGAAGGGTTCCCCAGGCAGTGGGACAGAGACAGCAGCCTGCAGGCAGCACTGGCTGGGTGGAGGAGCACTTGGCTGCTTTTCCAAGGTCATTAGGAAGTCTAGACTTTCCCATAAAAGGGTCCCATTTGCTGGAGAATCCTTGGGCTACCACTGCCCTGAGGGCTTCACAGAGAACTTAAAGGCATCCAGAATAGCCTGGCTAGACTGAGGCACCTTCCCTGAGTTTTTCTGTGTGTATGGACCTTGGAAGACAACTTTGGGGCAGACTGGCAGGGATGATTTCCATGGGGCATGCAGCCTGCTCCAACAGAAGGCAGCTCTGGGGCTGGGACACTGCTGCTCCAGACTGGCTGGGTTTAGCTCCTCTTCAGGTTCCTCTCCCAGCAGGCAGAGCAGAGGAGCCAAAGCCAGCTGCATTCCTCTCAGAAAGCCAGAAATTAAAAAACCTGCTTCAGTGTGCTGATGGAGGCATTTGAGGCATAACTCTATATTTGCAGTTGTTCCCAAAACTCAGCAAGGAGACTTCCACTTTTGCTGCAAACCTCTCTTGGTGCCTCATCACTGGGTTGTTTGACCAGCTGGTTGGTGCCATCCTGTGGCTTTAAGCACTTTAAATACCTGCTGTCCTCCCTATTTTAGAGAGCATCTCTGTCCAGCACAACCCACCTGGAGAGAGCTTCTCCATAGCAGTGTTCAGAGTAAATCACAAGTCCAAACCCCTCTAAGATCAGAGAGTGTGCTCTTTTTCTTGTTAGCAGGGGCTGCCAGCTCATGCTGCAACTTACCTTGGAAGGAGAAACCAAAGGGAGATGCTAAAGGCAGGGAAAAAATGAGTACAGCTTTCTAATTGAGTCAGGGGAAAAAAAAAATTCCAAGATTTGTTCAAGAAAGGGTTTGAATGTTTGGAAGACTGGGAATTGTTGGATAATATTCTTTTTGCAAGCCCAGTATGTCATCCTTGTCTTAGGGCCCTCTTGAAAGCCAGCGTAGGAAGACTGGCCTGGTGGACTGAATGAGTATTTGTCAATATGAAGGGCCCCTGGGGACAGACAGTGGTGCCCACCCCAAAAGAACCAACCCTGGGGGCTACAGTGATGGATAAAGAGTGTGGCCAGGCTTCTGCCCAAGGGAAACAGTTTGCTGAATGTGAGAAACCTTCTGGCATCTGCACAAACTCAGATGGGATTCAAGCCTTGAGGAGTTTGTTGTCTGACTGGGACCAGCAGTGTGACTGGGACAACCATAACACAGCTGGGGATGATTCCATCCTGGGAAGGTGTGACTAACCTGGGGCCACTGTAAAATGGTTTCTGTGTGCATTTACTGGATATTTTTGGGGCAGGTTTTCTTTTTCATAATTGGGCCTTCCTGAACAGCAGTTGGATGTTTCGGCAAAGAGAAGAATGTGTACTAAAAATCAACCAACATTTGGTGGCTCCTCTTCTAAGTGGGGAGGAATCCTGGATAGCACAAGGCCAACTTCCAAAACTGGTGTTTACCTTTGCTTTGCTTTTAGCACTCCAATTTTTCTTTGTGAGCTGTGTGTGCAGAAGGGAGAATATAAACTGAGTTTATCACAGCAGCAGAGCTGGAGCAACTCCAAGTATGTTGGTCTATACCCTGGAAATAGGAGACTGCTTATCCAATTATTTGCAGCTTGTTTTCAAGGGAAAAACGATTGACTTGAGTCCTGCACAGGGTAAATCCTGTTAGAGTGTGTCATTTTGTCCTTTGGAGTGGGATGTAGTCCCAGGTTTCATGCGATGTTGTTTTGCCTCCTGGGATTGTTGAAAAGCTGCTGTGTCAGACGGGGGATCTTTAGTCTTCAGATGAGAAAGTAGCTCTCTGTTGGAGAGAGAGGTGAGGCTTAACATACACATGATGAGCTTTATCTTCCTGTCCCAACCCTTTTCACCTACTGCCATGATTAAATTTGTGAGAAGAGTCACCGTAATAAATAAACTATACATTACTGAGGTAAAAACTCCCAGGAGGGAGGCACTGAGTGGTACGGAGGTACAGGCACACTTAACAATGAAACAAAGAGACAGACCTTGGCTGAACATCTGGAAAATCATACTGAGAGTGAGATAAATTTGGCTATAGGACTGCAACAACAGTAGCAGCAGTCCTGTTACACAGACTAATTTTAAACACTCCTGTAGGCATCACTCCCATCTGGGGCTGGTAAGAGAAGATGTCAGTCTCGTGCATAGTTTGAAGATGTCGCCCTTTCTTTGGCCCAAAATTTTCCATGAATTTTTTTTAAAATCAAAATGGAGAAAATTTCTTTCCATTTGAACCATTCTCTTTGTTTGTAGCAAATTTTAAAAAGAAAAAATAATTTCAGTAAGATGAGGACAAAGGAAATTTTCAGCTGTTTTAATGTGGCTCTTCCTTTAAAGGGGTTTGGAATCAGCTATAATCAGACCAGATTTTTGCACTAGGTAGCAGAAACAAAATGAGCTGGAGGAAGATATTAAAAGACAATTTCCTCTCCAGTCCCTATCACAAACCTGCATCTTCTGAGGTACAGGTGGGTCTGCACAGAGTGGTAGCATCAGATGCTCCTTGCCCTCATACAAACCAACCAGAAAGGAGAAAGGAGTCAGGAACGATGTTTGGCCAGTGGTGGGGATACTCCACATCAGCCACAGCCTTCTCCAAACTCTCGCTTTTTCCTCCTGGCATGTTTTTTTTCTTGTGTGCAGAGTGAATTGAGTATGAGAGCCCTGCTACTCACTCACTGGGATTAAGCAGTGATGAGAAGAGGTGTGAGAGGTAAGGAAAAGATGGTGCAATGAGTCAAGCCCTCCTCAGAGCCTGTGTGGGCAGCCTGAGGGCATCCCAGCTGCTGGCTGGGAGGGCATGGAGCTCCTCCCAGGGCTCCTGGCCATCTGGAGGGGCTGGATGGTGCTGGGTGGTTTTGTGTTTGCTCCCTGGCTTAGTCTCTCATAACGTGGTTTTCAGCACATATTTTGTGCTCACTTCTAATGCACCTGTTGGTTCCACAAACAGGCCTGCCAGTTAAAGACAAAATTCAAATCCCACAAGGAGCTGGGTTGCCTATGCTGGAAGATGTATGTATGTAATAAATGGTGTTATGAGGTATACACCCAAGCCTATTTATGAGTTACCATATGAGAAAGAAAGCAGGGTCAGAGTACTGAACAGGCTCAAATAACATGTGGATTTATATGCTAGATCCACCTTCCAACCCTTTATTTCATCTTAGGCAAGTTATTTAGCGTCTCTGGGCCTCAGATCCTTTACTGAGTACATCTGGGACAATAAAGAAATCCTTTTTATCTGTTTTTTCTGCTCCGGTTCCTCAGGCTCAGAAAAAGGAATTGTGTCTTTGTGCACATACTTGATTTTGTCAGGGTTTTTAGCAATGCTCAGGTGCTGCTGTTGTATTTCTGCTTTGTGCTCTTGCAGACCAGAGATGATTCAGGAGCAAAAGCAGAGATACTCCTTCAAGTCCCCTTTTGTGTTTCATCCTTGGTACCTCCTCTCACAAGGAAGTGAGCTGCATTTTAGTCATCAGAGCAGAGCTAAACTTTGGTTTCCATGGAAATCAGGTACCTCTGTGTTCGGCAAAGTCCTGTTATTACTCACCAGGAGAAGAGCAGCCAACACTGTACTTCAGCTGTAGCTGACAGGCAATTTATATGGGACAAATCCCTGAGCAGAGGAGTCCAGCCTTTCCTGAAATCTTATCCTTTGCCTCTCCATGCAGCTCGTTCCAGACAGATGCTGACAACTGGAGCTGAGTGGTGCTGAGGGAACGTGACACAAAGCTGCAGCAAATGTATTAATTGCACTGCTGGGGGAGGGCTGGATTCTTTCCCCTGCCCCTCCTTTCTCTCTGCCAAAGCTTTGTGTGTGCTGGGAGCCTTGCTGGGTTTTTCTCATGTATGGTAATTAACTAACACAGCCCCGAGTTCTGGGCATCTGCTTCCCATCCCGGGAAGGTGCGTTATTAACCCGAAAGGATTTGATACCCTCCTGCTGTGCCCCATTTTCTCTGCTCTTGCCTGGTCCTTCTATTTGATTCAGCCTCCCAGGTCCATTAAGATCTTCACAGTTGCCCATGCACAAACCTGACAGGCTCATGGGGAGACTCTAAAACGATGCTGGTTCAATTAGCAGGATATAATTTGCCCTTTGGTGAAACCCTGGGCTCCCCTGCCAGGCTAAGCACTCGCTGCCAGAGCACTTAGCACAAGGAGGAGTGTTCCCATCACATCTTTCTCAGTGGCAGGTCACAGAAACCATGAACCCGAGTAGCTGCCATAAGAAAGGAATTTTATTTTTATCCCAATTTTATTTTTCCTCACAAAATGAGTTTTAGAGAAACCAGAAAGCCCAGTTTGGATATTCGATGTGAACAAACCAGCTGGCAGCTGTAGTTTTTATTTTAGCCTGGGAATCCTGCTGGCTGTATTTTTTTCCTCCTTCCCCATGAGCCCCTCTTGCAATTTGAGTTGTTCTGCCCTATAGGTCACAGACCAGTTTGCTGTACAGTCTTCTATCTCTGTGTTGATCAAACACTTTTCTGAATGATTTGCCTTTTGCTGTGGATGTTAACCTCCTGAGTACTCTCTTACCTCTGAGATGTGCTGAAATACCTAAAGAGATACCAATATCAGATCATGCATATTCATAGTGGTTACTCCCCATTCAGCTGCACAGACAATTTTCACATGCTCACCAAAAGAAGATATGAGCCAAACCTTGAGCAAAAGTGATATTCGGGATGGGGGGAGGGAAGGAGAGTTGAGATGTATTTTGGAGTTTTTTCTCAGCCACTTTGGACAGTAGCTGTTCCCATGAGATCTTTTGTACATCAGCAAAGGGATGGATTCGTGTGCTTTGATGGTGGAGCTTCTCACACTGGAGGAGGCCTTCTGGAGAGACGATGTGGAAAAGGCTGATGGCATCTGCCCCTGCTGGGGCAGGGAGGAAGCTTGGCCAGAACTGCTCTGAGAGTGGTGCCAGAGTTTGGTCTGGTTGCACTGGCTCTCTCACACGGTGGGAAAAACCTGCCCTTAGCTCTAGTCTTGAGGAATGCTTTTTCTTTTTTTTTTTTAATGTTACTTCTCTTTCCCAGGAGACTTCCTTGGGTTTATAAATGACTGCGTTTCCCTTCGGCATGACAGCTGCAGCTTCACCTCTTCTCGTGTGAACCTGGAGTCAGGTCAGGCTAAAATGCTGAATCCTTCCTTTCTCCTTCCCCTGGTTCTCTGGCCCCCTCCTTCCTTCCCCATATCAACTGCCTGCATTGCCATAACTTGAGGATTAGCTTTTTCCCTGCAGGACTGAGCTGAAATTCAAGTGCTTTACCGAGCAAAACAAATCTCTTCAATATTAGCAAGGCAAAGCAAAATGCTTGAGCACATGTGGTTTTTGTTAGCTGACTTCTCCCCCAGCCTCATGTTCGGTCGCAGTGTCAAATTCCCTCTTAAATATGCTTAGGAGGTCACAGAAAGCAGGTGAATAGTCATACAATAAAAATCACATCACACCTCTTTAAAAAATTAAAAAAAATACATCCCCTCTTTCAGTCTTCCTTCTACTCCACCCATCCCTATACACAGCAGAGGCAAAGACCTGATTATGCACTTAGTGGGAAAGAACTAAAAATGAGTTTTCCTAGCAGGTTGGATGTAATTAACAGATCAGGCTGTTGCAAATGAAGACACAGAGTTATAGGGTGCCCAAAGTTAAGCAGGTACATCTAGGTCAGGCTCTCAGCAGATAAAAGTTGTCTTCCCTGGAGTGATTCCACATGGCAGCGTGGTCTGGCTTCCAAAGGAGCGTGCTGGTGCCAGCTGGGTACTTTTGGGAAATGTGTGTTGAGTAAGATGCTGAGGAGATGGCAAAGGTATGTGTGCAGAACACACCTCTGAGTGCTCGGTGCAGGTGTGAGCAGTAAAGCTTGGATGGGGTTTTTGAAACCATGACTCAGTTCCTTTAGGAAGATCAGATACTGGGTTTCTGTTGTGTTAGCAAGGGGAGCTGAGCCAGGGCCACAACACCCCCAGTGCTGCTCAATGAAACTCACACAAATCTCTCTGATTGATTTGACCTTATGAAAGAAATTCTAATAAATCCTCAAGGTCCTGGTAATGAATTTTATGAGTCCCCCCAGCAAAGGCAATACCTGTGCTTTGGCAGATATATGAACTAACTCAAAGCTGGCTTGAGCACCAGAGACAGCGTGAGAAATGTTTCTGAGTTAAGTCTCTCAGTGAACCCAGTAGCATTGCCTGAAGAACATTCATTCCTTTTACAGCTTAGATAGACACTTGCAACACCAAAGGAGCTGTGGATGCCTCATCCCTGGAAGTGTTCAGGGCCAGGTTGGATGGGGCTTGCAGCAACCTGATCTGGTGGCACCCATGGCAAGGGGTTTGGAAACAGAGCTTTGCACCTGTGGGTTTTATTCAGGTTGTTTATGTGTATACACTGATTTTAATGGCCAAAAGGTGACAGAGTGAAAAATAGAAATATTGAGGAAACTTCATTGTGTTCAACTCCGTGCTTGGGTATTTACTTCTCTCAGCAGGGCACTAACATGTGAAAAGGTTTTTAACAAAAGGTTGTCATAGCTCAAAGCCAAGACCTGCCTCTTGTTTTACTGAGCAGTGTGTTGGACTCATATTTGAGGCACCTTTTGAAAGAGAAGCTGTCATGGTGTGTGCAGGTGTGTAACCTATGAACCTTGTACAAAGCAGTGAATTTATTTGAACTGAGATTTGTTCTCGGAAGTTAGTCTTTGGGCTGTGAAAACAATTCTCCTCATTACTCTAAGACAGATTTTCCTGACAATAGATATCCTGGTTTTTATCTTGATTACTTTTTTTGTTCTCACAGCCCTGCACTCTGCTCCTGAGTCTTTGGTGCTCTGTAATTTCCAGTTTTTCATGATGTAAAATAGAGGATGAAGACAGCAATTGAAACAATTGCAGTAGAGAAGGTTTTCAACCTTTGCCTTTGCTTGCTGGCATACTGTGAGTCTTAAATAACATGTTTATAAGGTGGTCTGATGCGTGACATTCAGATGAATGCAAGTGTCGTTCAGAAGAGCACAGACCTGCAATTTATACAGTAAATACACCTTTCATGTTCAGTAAAGTCAAAGTCAATCACCATAGTCTCAGGGTGACAGTATTTTAAGCCAGAGCTGTGCAATTCTACTAATTAAAAAGTTGGGAGGCAGAAAGGTCACAATAATTCAGCCTGTTTCTCTCTGGGATTCTTTTGCCTATGAAAAAAGAAAGAAGCAAACTTTTGGTGCAAAAAGGTTCGACTTGTAGGCTTTTTTAATTCTTTCGTGGGCTCTAAAATCCATGTAATTGCTTACAAGGACTCTTGGTGATTGCAATGATAGTGTTTAGAAGCAATTAATTTGTAGCTTTAGTCTCATAAATAGTAGATGGCAGTTACTGGAACTCCTGCTGAACAGCAAAGGGAGCAGCCCTGGACCACTGGGTTCTTTAGGGTGAGACTGGAAAAGAAGAGATCTGTGGTGGGTGAGAGGGTAGATGTGCTTGCACGACATGCAAGCAAAGAGGTACTGGAAATATGTTTGCCCCTGGAACACGTAGATGAAGTGCTTTCCTCCTCTTAAAAGGAAGCTGTAGCAGTAAAAAAATGGAAGTGACAAGGATGAGTCTTAAAATTTCATCCCCTAGTGAGAAATCTGAGATTATTACTAACATCAACTTTTTGAAGAAAATCAATAAACCAGAGCTATCTATCTGAAAGCATAACAGAAGACTGCCTATAAGGGTAAAAAACCCCAAAATACTCACAGGTAGCAGCTGAAGAGGGTGGTTTTAAAAATCATTATTATTTTTGCAGCTTTTACCAGTGGTTGAAGTTTGCTATTAGAACAAATTGGTTACAGTGGCAATATCCTCACAGGGAAACGTTGCTTATACCTCATGTGTTTGTTTTTCCTAAGAATCTAATTTTCTATTTCAGCCAGGAGCAGAGTGCAGGGATCTGCACAACATTATGGCAGCAAGGGTTACCCATGAGAAACACCCACTGCAGCCACCTCATGCTTTAAACATCTGAGAGGATGAAGCACAGCTCAGCTGCCTGCTGTAACAGGCAGTAAAATAAATAAATAAAGATAGATAAATTGCCAAGAAAAAGTGAAATGCTCCCTACATACCAGGAGTAAAAATGTAATGGTGTCATGTCCCTTCTGGGCAGCTCCAGAAGGAGAAGTAGGGAAGATTGAGTTGTACATTTTGGATAATTCTGCCCTTTGCACTGCAGAAGCTGCCAGGCCCATTCCAGTTCAGGTCCTCTGAGGGCCTGGGACATTCACCAGTGATGGGGACAGTCAGCATGGTGAAATGTGCCATCATGCTGGGGCAGGAAAGTGGTGGTGGAAGCGTTGATGGCTTTGATCTGCCTGGGACTGATCACAAGGGATGATGCCCATGTGTTGTTTATTACTGACAGGGCAGGAGCTTGGCAGCAGCAGTGGAGTGGAGGATGTGCTGAGGTGGAGAGGCTGGGGATGGTGAAAGACAGATCTGCCCACTCAGTTTGGGAGGATGGGTTGCTCTGGGAGACAGTCCTGTTTCTCTCAGCACAGCTGCTCAGTTTGGATCCTCTACTGCCTTACTTTAAAATGAGGTTTTGGATTTTTGGACCTTTTTGTCTCATTGTCACATGTCTTTCAACCGTCTTTGTGTCTTGGGAGCTTGGTGAGCGAGGCTGGGTTTGGAGCAGGAGCTGCTGTGATGATAAATAAGGTGCAACCAAAGCCATGGGCCCCAGATAATAGATGTTCCATTCTGCAGGACACTCCAGTTTGGGCAGTTTAATTTCTTACCAGTTAAAGATCCTTCTTGTGAAAAATGACTTCCCATTCCCAACCTTATAATGAAAGTAAAATAGTGGGAAGACAGATGGGTTAGCACTCCTAGAAATCTATTATGTAGCTGGGTGAGAAATAAAACAATTTGTCTCCCCCTTGACTGACTTTTCTTACACCAAATAACTGTGTAATTGTCTTAAACCCCAGATAGAGAGCCCAGTCTGGAGGGGAGAGGTTCTTATATTTCAGCTGGCTCCCAGCTGTTCAGCTGGGGAGAGCAAGGTTGTGTGTGTGAAGGGAATGCACTGGGAACCCATTTCTCAGAGCTGTGACCCTTTTCCTGTTTGTCAGATGCACTGATTCGCTGGAATAAGTTTTCTTGCTAAGCATTGTGTGAGATTCTGGCAGTACAGTTGCCTCTGAGCCCAAAAGGAGTCCTCAGCTGGCTGAGCCCTGGGTGGACAGTGTGGGATTCTGTGCTCTGTGAACAGCAAGGGGAGCTGGCTGGAGCCATGGGGCTCAGAGCTGCATCTTGGATGTGATGGGGCAAATGCACTCAAAAATAACCCAAGTAGTTTTTAATATTTAAAAAAATTGCATTATTTAATTTCTTACTCTCTTTTAAAATTGCTGAAACAATGCAAAGGAATTTTGTTGGAGTGAGATTACTTTTTCTCTGGGTTTACTGTAGCTGAATATGTTGTTGTTCCTTCCTTACATCACATTTTGAAGTGCTGATTCTGAATGCTCTCTCTGTAGATTCAGAACCCTTTTTTACCATATAGGCTCCATTTTAGAGCTAGCCATGGCAATGGCTTCCCCTTAATGAGAGAGATGGGGATCTCTTCTGATGGAACTGGAACTGAAGGAGTTTGGATCAGGAAGTGGAAGAGACTTCAGGAAATATCAAGAAGCCAGTTTTTCAGCACATGGCATGAATCTTACCCTCTGTGTTGGTATCTTTGGAAATTGTTTTCTAAAAAATGACCAGTTTTATTTGAAAAAGTGTATTTTTTTTTCTCAGTATGAGGCATGTGAAATTCAGAGACTATTAGGTCTCTAAGTTTTGTCCTGGGGCTAGCAGTGCTATATGGTTCAACTCCAGCTTTCAAAACAATCAGTAGTTTATTGTGTTAGGACAGATTTCTCCTCTTCTGAGAGCAGAAACTGTGTTTTAATAGCAATGTTGATAGTAATCTTTATAAAAGTTTGACGTCGGGTATGGAGAAATTCAGAGCTCTCAGCACAGTGCGAACTTTTGTAGTTAAATCAATGAACTCCCCTGTTGAGAGGTGAATGACCAAAGGCTCTGCATCATCCCTGCCCCCTTCACATAATCCCAGTGGTGTGGAAAGTGGGGCTGCTGCCCAGAGATTAGCAAACAATTCACAACAATGAAGGCACAGTGACACACACTGAACACACAGCCAGGCAGGAAGTTCAGGTTTGTGTACTCTGAAAGGAGAGGAGTCAAATCAGGAACAAACACACCCTTGAGAAAGCCAGGGGTGTGAAAGGGGATTTCTGTGCTTTTCTCTCTGCTGCAGGGATGAGCTGAAGGTCAAGAGCAGGCCTTGTCCTGCTGTGGCTATTTTGTGTGTGCGTGTGTGTGAAACCTGCCCAACTCCTTCTGGGACTTGGCTTTCAGGGAATCTTGAGTCTTTTTTGTCTCTGGAACCCAGCTGAAGTCACAGCTGATGGGACACCCCAGCTGTGAGCCATGAGAGCTGCTCTCTGCCCAAACCCATGGCAGAGCAAGTTTGCTTTCAGGAGCACCCAAGGATGGTTTGGGCAGAATTCTGTTGATATTTGGCATTGCTTTGGTGAGAGCTGTTCTGTTTGCTTGCACTTGCCCTTTTTGTGGATGGATTTCCTCCTGCTCTGTGGGTTCATGCCTGAACCTGTCTTGCCAAGATTTGATTATGGCTTAACTGTGTGAGGCTAAGCAGATGAAGCTGTCCCCTGAGCATGAGGCAGCAGGGCACAAATTCATCCTTTACTTGACCTCCCGTGATGGTCCAGCTCCTGTTTCAGTAAAACCTCACCCAATGAGTTTGGCCAAAGCATAGAGGTGTGTGTGGAGACTCTTCTGAGGGTCTTTCCTCCAGTTTTCTCCCAGCCCTGGTGCAGGAAGAAATGGTTTGGGCTCCTTGGCAGCTCATGCACAGCCTCTCCTGCTTGGCTCTGGCCTTGGTGCTCCTCCCCACACCTGCAAGGTGCAGAGTAAATGACTGCTTCAATGAGAAGGAGCTAAAAACTACACATGGTTTGGAGCCTGGTTGTATTAAAGAAGAGCTAATGACAGATGTTTACATAGAAATGTCAATAAACATTTTCTACATGCTTTTTGACTGGCCCACTGGTAATGTATTCCTAGTGGAAACAAATTGGATCATCAGTCAGCCCAGTGCCTTTGTCAGTCCTGAACTCTGTTTAAAAATAACATTATTTTAACATGTTTTTAAAGCACCTTTTCCTAACGTGATCCAGAAGGCTGTGTAAAAACAACTTGGAATAATCTTGAAACCCATAGAGGGCCAAGCCAGAGAAAAGGAGCCAACACCTTTGGGCAAAGAAAACCAGAAAATCTGAGGAGAAGAGCCAGGAAGAAGGGAGGGAATATATTTTCATGGAAAAATCTACCTCTAAAACAACATGCTCTCCGGAAAAGGTATTTTTTTCCTTGAAAAAATATCCCTGTAAAATAAATACAATGCTGTATATATTTATTTAGTTTTCTCTATATATCTATTCAGTTTTCTCATTGAAATATTACCCCATTAGCACCTAGAGCCAGCAAACTTTTGTCTTTGGAGCTTCCTCAAATGATGGTCTTGGTCATTCTATTAATGGAATATGAGATTAGGGAGTTTTGGGTTACAGTTTTATTTTTCTGTGACTGGTTAATCTGTGAATTGAGGAGACAAGGTGTTTAAATTCCACATTCTTGATATTCCCCTAGCAGTGTCTCCCAGTCTGTGGCAAAACACAATCATTTGAGGCCACTCTGAAGGAATGTTGAAGTAAAGCACAGCTCGAGAAAGACTCTTTTATAAGAAAATGGTAACTCTGCAGTTTGTGTCAGTCCTGTTCCTGCACACTGACACCTGAATGAGTGGCAGCAGCACACATAAATACATCAGCAGGGGAGCTGAGGTGAACAGAGGCACATTCCAGTGACAGACTCAGTGATATCCTGAACTGATGTCACTGATGAACATCCTGACCAGTGAAAAAGTCCCAGGATTTGGATTCAAAGACACTGATGGAGTCTGAGACAAGTTCCAAGGCACAGATTTCCCTTCACCTGAAGCTTGTTCCCCCTGGGCTCAAGTCCTTCCTGCAGGTTTTCAGGTGTGGTCATGCAGGATCAGGAACTCCTCCTTGGTCTGTTCCTCTTTTGGTACTTTGGTGCTAATATCTGTTGGAAAGTAGGAATGTTGAGCTCTGCTCTGCTTCTCCACTGAGATCTGGAGCAGCCCATTATTGCAAAATAGATGCAAAACAACGAACAGTCAAGAAAAAAAAAAAGCCAGCCAAAAGTTGGAAGCATTTTATTGTGCTTAATGGTCCACCAATAGTAGGTAGAATCCACTGCAAGGGTGAGAATGCAGTTTCCTGCCTTTCACTGACCAACACCTGTTTAGTGAGTTTAGTCTGTAATTCTGGGATGGTGGGAATGACGTAGTTTCAGGCATAGCTCCAATTTCTGCATCTAGTAGAGGCCCCCTATTCTGCTGAGTCCTAAAGGTGCCTGTTCTACTCCTCTAAGTAAGGATTTGTAAAGGAATATGAATGATTACTGAAGATTTAAAAAGAAAAACTTTTATTTCTTTTTTCTTTTCTCTGCTTGCTTAACCATAAACCCAAAATTGTTATTATAAATAGAGGTTGTATCTGGTCCCTCTCCTTTATGGATTTTCTATGCATCCAGACAGACTAAGGCAGACTACATACCTGAGAACAAAACTTCTCCCTCAGAGAGAATTTTATGATGTACCTTTGTGTGATATTATATCAAAGCACTTATGGGAGAGTTTCCCAAACAGTGTATATATATATGTGAACAGCCATGAATGCATGTGGACTCTCTCTACAGGATAAAAAGCTTTTGTGATGGTTTAAGACAAATATTGAGCTACCAAGGGGGCTGGATAAGCAGCACTTTTCTGAATACTTGTGCTTTTCTCAGACAGCAGAAATAATCTTTGGCTGCTGAGGCAAGAAATAAATAAAAAAGCAGCAAATTTGCTCTGATGGGGATTTTTTGGCTTCTGTATGAGCCTGGATCACATGAATGGACTGGGTTGATTTACAAGCAATGCACTGCAAATCTTTTTAAGGGTGCTGAATTCAGAGGCTACTAGGCACTGCAATTAGATAGTGCTTGTAGGATAGGGGTATTAGAAAAAATAGTCACGTTACAGCTGCCCTGTGTCTCAAAGCTTGTTTGGAAACACTTTTAATTGGTCTATCTGTCATGCCTTTCGTTTGGATTAAGAATGGCTGGTGCTCTGTGCTGCCCAGAAGCAATAATCTCAGCAAGACCATGTTCTCTTCACAGCTTCATTAACCTCTACAATAAACAGCCAAGGCTTTACAGCATAAATGTTCACAGAGAAAATGTTTTGTCGCTCTTGTATGGGCCATCTGTCTTTTGACGTAGCCATGGGTGAATGCTAGATAGTTGTTTCTTAAAGAGTTCACTACAAAAATCAAATTTTCAGTTCCCTGAAGATATTTTCAGTGGACTCCAGCTCTTCTTGTGTGCATCCATCCCCAGAACTCTCTTGTGGGCTCCTTCAGCAGAGTTCAGTGCAGTTGGAAAGGCACGACGGGGTGCTTGGGATGTCTGTAGCCTTTAGGAGGGTGGAAGTGAGGAGACAGGTTGCAGTTATTCCCCTAGAAAATAAACAGTACTTTCACACATGCTGCATCTTGCTGGTTTTGGCACCAGACTGCAGTAGGCCCTAGCTGGAGGGAAGAGCTGGGTGGAGAGACCTCGTGGAAAGATCTCCTGGATAAGCTTCTCTTCTCACCTGGGAAGTGCTTTGAGAGAGGAGCAGAAAAGGGGAGAATAACCCAACCATGCAGGGACTTGGGTTTATGGCCAAAACTTGGCTGAGTGACCTGCAAAATAGGGAGTTGGCTTTGGGAACTTGCATATTCAAATGGCCCTCTCAGGCAGCAGCTAAGGTGGTACTTAAGACAAAAAGTTCCAGATAAGGATAAAAAAAAGGAAACAAGACAACAAAACCAAAAAAGAAAACCCAAACCCCACAAAACCTGCCAAAATTTAGCAACGATAAATGTATTAATGGTAATTGGAAAAAAATCTCCCTGCCAAAATCCTGGAATGGTGGGGAGTGATGTGGGGAGAGAATGTGTGGCTCTGCTTCTTCAGCTGTCTGTGCTTGATGTGAGCGGGACTGAGAGTTGGCTTATGAGGTTAGGTTGAAAGTAGAGTCAAGAGAAGGAATTTACGGTGTTCCACACTGGGATTTGGGTGTGAAGTAGTCCCTCAAGCTTTTACGGTTATTTCTTTGAAAGTAATCCCATGATAGTTCTGTAAACCTGCCCTATTGCTTGCTCTGCTAAGGCTGTCTGGGTGATCTCTCTATGATGGTCTGTCTTATAAAATATGCAATATCTGATTGAGCTGAAATTGATTCAGGCTGTAATGAGGTTGTGTATGTGTTAATAAAACCCTGTTAGGCTGTTGATATAACAATGCTGCTTCTGTCACAAATTGTTTTAACTTCAGCTTGTGGCAAACAACTCCGGGCTCACAAAACAGATTTCACTGTTGGCCTTTGAGTCATTCAATAATGATTAGAAACAACATTTTCAGGGAGAAACTGCAAGATAAATTCCAGTTCCTACTTGGATGAAACTCCTTTTAAAATCCATCTTCTCTGTGTCTTGTGTCCAGGTATTCACAAGAGTTTTTATCATTCAGCCTTAACTTGGCTGCCTTGTTGACTCTCAGCCTACCAGCAGGGAATGGGTATCTACATTTTTGGTGAGCATGGGATTTTATTGGAACTATCTATGCTTTTTAAATCTCTTTTTCCTTTCCAGCAATGCTTTAGGGTTTGATCAGAGTCTTGAGAGGAGCTAGTCCATGGAACATCAACCACTTGTATTATATACAAGCTACTGGAAAACAGACAGGATCTCTTCATTTAGCTGAGATGGCATCTTCTGCATTCTCTGGGTCTCTAGCCAAATTAATCCCAAAGATAATGGGTACCACAGGTAATTTAGGGAACAAAGAGCCTCTCCCTGCAGCTATGTGCAACTGCTGGTGGTTACCTAATCCTGCACCTGCACACAATTGCTGATGGTTTCATGATCCTATCTCCTGCTATCTCACACAGTCCACTTGCCTTTTTGACTCTGCAAAATGTCTTGTGTTGTAGACTCTCTTGTGGCTGGACACATCTCCCTTTGCTCCAGTTCTAATTTAATTTCTCTTCATTTGATTCCCCTCTGGTTATAGGGTTTTTTTTAATGTACTGAGAAAACTCTTTTGTGCAAACCAGAGTGGCTGGTGAGGTAGCTGAACCTGATTAGTATTTCTGAGCATCTCCTTGAGATAATCTGCAGTCATCCTTCCTCCCTGTTCCCTCTCCCTCCCTCTATTGCAAGATAATTTTACAGCAGTGAGATCATGCATTCAGAGATGTTGTCTTGATGCAAACCTGTATCTACTAACACATCTGTGTGAACCATTTCACATCAGCTTTCTGTAGCAAACTGAAGTGTTCCCATTCCTTCACGAATGCTGAGCCTCTTTCCTTGTGGAATTTTCCAATGATGAAACAAAGAATCTATCAGTCAGGAATTATATCTAGGTTTTAAATCTCTTTTTGAATCATCTCACAATTTTCCCAGCTATTTCATGGTCTCAAATTATTTAGATTTCCTTATGTCTTGTCTACTTTCAGGAAGATTTTACTGAGCTATTTGTTAGGTTCCACTTTCTACCTCTCTCTTAAAACTCTGGATCATATTAAGTGTATGTGTGGAAACCAGGAAATATGAGTGGTTTGCCAGAGGTCATTAGCAGCTGTTTTAGATCCTAGAAAATCTTAGAACTCTTTGCCCTAATTATGAGAAATAACAGCATGCACCTGTATTATAATTTTTATCTGCAGATCTCGAAATTATTCATAAATATCTGTCAAATATTCACCACTTCTACATGGGAAGGTAAAAGTCTGAGCAAATGGAAGGGCCACATCACCAAAGGAACTAAAATAATGCACTGTCCCTTTTATCCATGCTGAGATGCTCTGGATGCACAGCTCTGAAGGAGATACCTGAACTTGCAGGACAATGCACTAGGAGAGCTTGGGAAGTCAGTGCAATACATGAAAGCCAGAATATGGAGTGGAAAGCAATGCAGATTCACAAAGAATTAAAGGTTTACACAGATGCTTTTCTGGGTGTGGGTGCTTTCAGGGTGTCTTATTTGCTGCTCTTGGAAAGGAATTCTTGCTGTTCTCTTCATGCCTGAGCTGCTTTTTTTGCATTCTCAGAGCAGATGGCAAGAGAGACAGTTACATTTTTGGCTTGGTAATTCCTCCAGAAGCTAACTCTGCCTCTCTGATTCCCTCCTCTTTTGCTTAAACCCTTGGAACATAATGAAAGTAGGTTCATTAATTATTAAGTCAATTAAGAATAGGTTGGAGAGGGTATTAAAAATAATCTGGTTCTACCTCCCCTGCCATGAGCAGAGACACATTCCACTAACCCAGGCTGCTCAGAGCCCCATCCAGTGAGACCCTGAACACTTCCAGGGATGGGGCACCCAGAATGTGTGATCATGTGGACCTGAACTAAAGCTCTGGGACTTGTCCATGTGGATATGGACATAAACCCTCCAAGAAAGGATGATTTCAGACCCAATGGGAGAGTTACTGCAGGTGTAATTGCTGTGTGTATAGCAAACCACATGAGCATAACTCTCGGTGTTGAATTGGAGTGCAAAAATGCTCATTTGGAGGATCCTGATTTATACATTACTTCATGTCAGAAACAATTTTCATATTGAGGAGAAATTATTTGCATTTGATTACTAAAAGCTGATGTTTAGTCAACAACTATTTATATTTCTGAGGCAGATAAGTAATTTCACTTATTAGAAGGCAGATATATACAGACCTTAATGAGAAGGCTGCAAGGATTTCTGTGATGAATTTTACATGAAAGCACAGTGCTGTATCTGACACCAGTTGTCCAAACTGGAAATCAATATTTCTGGGTTTGATGACACTTATAAAGAAGGAAATCAAGCTTGTTAGTGTCTGTCATGAAATGAAGTGGGTATTTAGTTTTCAGCAAAAATCTGCAAGATTTCTGGAAGTCTTGAGGACTGAGGATTTTTTTTTTTTTTTTTAGCCAGTTTATCCAAGGTACTCTTTTCCTATATAAAAAACTGTTATTCTTTTTATGGATATTTCCTGTGGGGTGGGTAGATGTAGGGAACCATGTTTACTGCGGAATCTCATTTTTCTCCATAGTGTTTTTTGATATATAATTACACTGTTTTGGTCACATACAACTCTATTATCTTTTGATTAAACTCATGTATGAATTATTGTCTCAGGGAGTGCAATGCTGAAATAAAGACATGGTTTATTTTAATTTAGCTGATTACACAACTTAAAATCTGAACACTGGAGGTATTACTCTTAGGGGGATTTTCTCAACTACAGGCCCATTTATTTTAATAGTAATAATAATAACAACTAAAAACCTTAAAGAATGGTTTGAAATTAAAAGCCTTTAGAATGTAATATGGGAATCTTTCAGAAATATCAAAAATAGAGAGGTTTATAATAATTCAGCCGTGTCTTCACCTGTGCAAGACAGATTGGTAACTCTCACCAGACTTTATTCTTCCAATTTCTCATCTTTTTTTAGTCCTTCTTTTTATAACTCTTTCTGGCTACTAGAACTGGGAGGATGAACAGCATCTGTCAGTCATGAAACAAAATACAGGGGAATGCCATTTTTAGATTTAACAGCATGTATGTTTTGGGCCTCTGTGGGAGGAATATTTTTGAGCTGTTCCTTGGCCAGGTTAAATATTCAATTATGGACTTAGATTTTTAGATACACCCCAACCAAATCATTGCTTGGCAAGTCCCTGTAGACATTTGTAAGTCAATGCCATGGTTCATTCTATGTTTCTCCAGTCAGAAGAGTTAGCCATGGTTGTGAGACTCTTTTGGTCCCTTCTGCTGAGGAGGTGAAGGTGGGGAGGAATTGCTGCTCTCTCTCTGCTGGCTCTGCCTGTGGATGAGAAATTAAATGCTCCAGCTCTGCAGTGCTGAGCATCCATCCCATTTGAGGGGTTTGCTGTGATTTTCTGCTCACACCTATCTGTACCCATTAGCCATGCAGGGCAGAGTGAATGGAGTAGTTGGTGTTCAGGCTTTCAGAGAACCAGGAGTGAAATTTTAATTTGTTCAGAAAACACAGTGTAATGTTTCCATTTCTTCCTGTCTGGCTTAACCAGTGTTCAATATGGGCCTGTCTTGCTGAGTTACTGCCAAGAGAAGGTGAGAGTGTGTTGCTGTGAGGGGTGAGTGAGCAAGGACAGCCACCCCATAATCCAGCAGAACAAAACTGTGTCCTTGCAGGACAATATAACAGTGTCCTGCAAATTAATGTTTTTTTTTTTTTAGAAAATCCTTTGTTGATTGAGTAGCTGAGGCAGATATTTGAAGACCTCTATTTGCTCCCACTGTAAGTGTAAGCTGATGAACTGTGGGCTTCTGGGTTTTTTCATCCATGCAGTGCTTGATAATGAACCTTCCCCGTGTCTTTGGAGAATCCTTCATGGTGGTGAGAGGAGCAGCAAATGAGAAGTGTGGTTAGTGATGCTGCCCATATGAACTGCAGTGTTTTCACCTTTTTATTTCTCAGGGGAGTAGGTTCCTATCACAGGGCCCTGGTCACTGCAGGCTGGGCATCTCCAGCCACATCATTGCTGGAAGAATCTGGGAAAATGGGAAAAGATCGTGCAAGAAACTAAAGAGCAATCACAGGCAACATTATTAATGATGAATTTCTTCCTGAGCTGGATCTAGCAACTGTCAGCTGGGAAAAATATTGATAGAAGTAGCTGGCCATGGATTTCAGAGGAAGCAGAAGAAAATGATGATGTGAGCACTGTTCTGGGCAGAGGGCTCTGATAGTCTTGCCAAATAGTGGTACAAATTTTAGCCTCCTGTTATCTGTCTTGACAAGGCCTTTCTTTCTGCTCCTATCTTTGTCTGCAGGCTGAAAGTCTGCGATATTCTGAAATGTAAATACCTAATTGTGCTTGCAAATCAGGTACTTAAACTTCCAAATCCTCATCATCTTAGTATCTTTGTTTTCCAGATTATATGAATCTTAAGGGTCAGAAAAGGAGATTTCCATCTGTGAAGCTGTCATCCTGACACATTTCATCGAGGACTTGTGGCATTTTGTAAATGCCACCTTAACAATCAGGGATGAGGTATTGCTCAGAAATGTTTTTGGTAAATGAATAGAGGCCCTTTTAGAGGCAAAAATGGAGACTGTCACAGCAAACATCCCCAGGGCAATGTATTTTCTAGGCTGGACACTGTCACCCATTGGATTTGTGATGGAACACAGAATTTTTCTCTTCTGCTTCACTTAACCTGCCCAAGCAGCTCCTGATTAATGAGAATTTCTCACTTAAGAAGCTGGCTCCTGTAGAAACAGTGGTGGGCTCTTACCTGTCCTGCTGTAGAGCAAATGCCAACTTTTATGTTTTGCTTTCAAGTTCAGGAAACACCACAAGGACCAAGTAATTATTTCAGTGTGGTTTAAAATATGTCTACCCTCAGGTAACAGTAGTTTAGCAAAATGAATCACTGCCGAGTTAAGTGGGATTTGGATCTTCAGATTCTTATTTATAACATAATTTTAGTGTTGAGGGGAGGGTGAACCAGAAGTTTTGTGATAAATAGAGGCTTAATTAGGGCAATAAACTGTGGCTTCTTTCTCAGAATGGCAGCCTCATTTATTTACTTTTAAAATAGTGTGAAATTATTAGAACCCAGGAAAAAAAACCCAAACATTTTATCATCCAGAGTAGTTCTCCTTCTTTTATGAGCCATAATTAATAACACTCTTACTGCAGTTGATGTCCTCTCCAGAAGGAGCTCAAACAGTGCAGTGGAGCTTTGTATTTTTCGTTCACAGACGATTGCAGTTATTCTTCCTGTGAGACACCGTGATGCTATTCCCACTGGAATGTTTGTCAAAGTGAAGCCCTGACAGCTTGAAAACATGATGGGGAGAAGAGCAGCTCTGGCTGCCTCAGTCTGGGCACAGGCAGCTCTGTGGCAGTGAACGGCAGTCACGCAAGTGGAAGCGAGGACAGGATGGTGCTGTTGTCTCTGTGTGACAGCTCCTCCAACTGCCTTCTGCAGACCTTCCTGCCAAACTAAAATATGGGCCTCCAGCAGCTCCTTGTGAATGTCTAGACATCAGATCAGTATTGCTGAAATTTTCTTAACTCGCAGTCCCAAATGCCTTTATGGTTGAAACATCACCATCGTGTTTTTGCTCATTGCAGATGTCTCCCATCCAGGCAGTGTTTAGATTCCTGTAGCTCTGAAAGTCTTACATCCACTTTTTGTCTAGGTCCTGTGTAATATTTGAGTCAGCAGCCTGTTCTATCTGCTGATTTAAATAAAACTCATGTCCAGGTGGTGGCTTTTATTTCATTTCAGCAGCATCATTTTTCCTCTGACTTTGACAGGTGCCGTGCGGCTCAGTTATAGGACCTGAATATATCACTGTGACTGTGCTACCTATGTACTCATTCCTCTCTCTCTAATCCTCCAAATGGCTTTTCTTCATTTCCCAGAGCTTTCACAGGCTCTTCCCCACTTATCTTGCAGTCAGTATCAAACAAGATCAAAGTTCCTGCCTCCAATCAGCCCATAATGCTGCCCTTCATCACCTGCTCATTACATTTTCAATCACACATTTCTGCTCCTTTCTCTCAGGCAATCCTCCACTCTTGGAGGAAAGCCACCATCAGCCCCCACCCCCAGAAGTGCCATTATCAGCCTTGGAGTCCATTCTTTTTACCCCATTGCCTGATGATAATCATTGGGTCTGTGGAAGGTGCATGCCACAGTCCTCATCTTGATCTCATGACTTCCTTGCAATTTTTCCTCTTTCTGCACATTCCTGTCATCTCTTGCCTTTGGATGGTGACCTCTTTCAGGCCAGGGTGGCCTCAGTACATTGTGTGATGGTGACACAAAATTAGTAACAGCAATATCGGAATAATTTTGAAAGATAAAGAATATTCATATTCATCATTTTAACACAACTTTGGTCCAAATAAGACTTCAAAACCAAGCTACTTATTTAGCACATTTTTGCTGTCCTATGTATGAGATAATGAGTTGGGTATCTATGTCTTTTATTCAGGTTTTTAGGAAATGTGGGAGTACATTCAGTCACAAGAACTACTCCACAGCTATCCACTTCCTCACTAGCAGCATCAGGGCAAATTTAAAGACATTAGTGCATTCTGAAAAGGATACAGTGAAAATGGTTCAAATTAACTAAAGCTCTACATTAGTGGATTATTCAAACCTTCTGGGGGGAAGCATTCATGCAAAGTTAAAATTGCCTTAATTCACTTTGGAATAAATATTCCGTTTTAAAATATTCACACAGCATTTGGGGATGTTATCTCCTCTTATTAATTTTTTTCTGGCTTCCTGGTTTGCCTGGGTGGGAAACTCAATATTGGGCTGGGAACTGAATTCTCTCACTGACCTCTCTGCAGCTGATCTTTGGGATGCACCTCAGAGATTTGCTTGACTTCGTGCCCAGATCCATCTCTGGGAGCCTTGTGCTCACCCAGCTGTGTTTGGAGTCAGCTCCCAGGGGCTCTGTGGGTGCAGCTGATGCTGGGGTGTCCATGTGAGCAGCAGGAGCTGTCTCAGATGGTTCTGGATGTGCTGCAGGCAGACCTGGCACTGGCACTGGCCCCATTCAAGCACGTGGTGGAGAACAGGGATTGCAGCTTGCAGAGCTCATTGTCTGAATCCAGCCCTGCAATTCTTTGTCCTTCCAGAGGAAGACATGTGGCTACATTTAGCAGGAGAGCTGGTAAATTGAGTCATTCTTTTGACCACCTTTTAGCACCATCAGAGCTGTTCTTCAGTCAAAAACCCACTCAAATTACACTTGTTTAGGTTTAGTTGTCAGACTGTGTGGGAGACTTCTAACACCATCTCTCCTGCTTGAATATATGTGCTATGAATATTTCAAGTGAAAGACTCCTCACCCCCCCACATTAATTTTATAGATGGATAATTAATTATCCTCCCTATGGCAACTGTCTGTGGTTTTTATTAACTTGCAAATCAAAAGAAGAGCCTGAAAAATGACAAGCTAATTTTTTAATAAGGTATGTCTTCCGTGTTTATTTGTATTTTATTACCCAGCAGTCTGTAAAGTTATCTATTTAATTTGGAAAAACGCATTATCGCGGTTTGAGCAATCTCCCATGGAAAAAAAATAAAGATTATTTTGCAACCACAGTGTTGAAATATATTGTACTGCAGTCAGGAGTATGCTAACCAGATAGATATCTTTGCCTGATTTCAGTAAATCAGAATCTCCCTTCTCTCATTATAATGATCATGACAGTAATGTTCATGTTCATAGTACCCTTGGATGGTTTTCTCCTGATATGTGATGTTCCCAGACATGAGATTTCTGCCTGCCATAATTTTAATTTATTTTTGTTTTACTTTTGAGATAGGCCCAGGATTTATTTCAGCAATAAGTGTTTTGCAATTAGTCTTGATGGAGTCAAGATTTCACTGGTTCTCTCTGGTCCGCAAAGCTCGGGATTGTTCCACCAACGTGTAATGAAGTTTGTACAAGCAGCTCTTCCACATGAAGGGATTGAAAAAGTACAGAGGAGCTCCTGCCAATGCTTGCTTCATATCAAAACTATTCTGAGAAAGATTCTGAGAAATGAGGATGAAAATCATGGAGAGAGGAAGGAATAAAGCCACAAAAAAAAAAACCTGCTGCAGTATTTTCGTAGCTGTTTGTACCCTTTCTACAGAGTTGTGTTTACCAATTGTGGTCCTGCTGTTTCTGTGGCTGATCAGGAAATAACAAGCTCTGCAATCCTGGCCAAGTTTAGCAAAGTCACTAATTGCTAATTGCTTTGATTTCACTTTTCAGCTTCTTGTCCCATCGAGTGCTGTCTCCTGCCTGGGACTGTGCCTGAAGGTGGTGACTTGATTGCTGCTGCCTGGGGCTGGTGTGTCCTTCCCCTTAGGAGAAAGGCAGCTCAGCTCTCTATCCTGCACTTCTACCCTGCTGCCAACAGGAATAATCACACCTCTGCTCACGTGCATCCATCTGCTGTTTCATCCTGCTTCAACCACGGGAAGTCCCAGATGTGCTCGTGGATGATGTTGGGTGCCCATAAGGGAAGAGGGGATTTCTCCCTCACCCCAAGGCCAGCTTTTTGAGATGAGCTCACGTCCCCTTTGAAGCTCTGAAACAAATTGCTCTGTTTGTTGCCCTGTTGAAAACTTGGCTAGAAGTCATTGGCTTTCCTTCTGAAGTACAATGGTTTATCATCTCCATATTCCTTTTGTTCTGTTGGCATAGTTTAGAGATTTTTTTATTGTTCATATTTATGCATCACTTCTTGGAAGCCTGTGGGGAAGACAAGATAGAGAAATCATACTTGAAAGAAAAAGCTGTCAAGCTTAATTTGCTGCATTTCTCATTTTCTGGAATGGGGGGAAGGAATCTTTGCGAGGCAGTTGTTTGGACAGTCTGATCCAGCTTTAGAAACCCTGGCAGGTTTATGTTTGACTATATGAAAGGTGTGGGTGAATGTGAGGGATGTAAATCCAGGTAAGTGGGGAATTCAGCCCCATGGTTTGCCAGGTGACAGCAACAGAGGACACCAAATATGCCTGGGGTGAGGGGGCTGCAGCCACAAGTGCCCCAACAGGCAGGAGCTGGCTCCTGACAGCAGCTGGGAGCAGACATGAAGCCACAGCATCATTGATCATCATCATATTTACAGGTTTAATATAGCTGGTTTGTGTCTACAGTGAGAAAAACACGATTTTGGATAGCAGTAGTGTTTTGTCTGCCTGAGTGATTAGTGTTTCACTTAGCACTCTGTTAAACTGCCTGCCAGATCCATAAAGGATGCAAGCTGGTGTGTCATATCTCTCTCCAAGACTGTTGGAGAATTTATTTAATCAGAGGTTGAGGGAAATGTTGTGCTAAGCACCTCAAGGAGCAAAGTGATCATACTGGGGCAGCAAGAAATGTGCTTTGATGTCTGTGGGGGTGAGTTGGTTTCCCTCAGTCTTCATCATGGGGCTTCAGAGGTGAATCTGAGTTTGTTGGACTCTTAGAGCATCCACAAGGTTGCAATGGGAGCAGGCTCATGCAGGGCTTAGCTGTCCTGCTGGAATTGAGCTCTTCCCTTCCCAGTGAAGGGAATCATTCGAGTGTAGGTTGGCATCCAGCTGCAGTGGCCTTGACCAGCAGGAATTGCTGATCCTCCAATACATCCCATGGGATGTGCTCTCTCTTTCACTGCTGCTCACACCCAGAAATAAGACTCCACACACTCTTCCAAAGTTCTTCTCAATTCAGAATCTAGTATGTGGCACCAATAATGAATTTTGAATTCCCTGGGCTAATTAGGTGTAGCCTGAAAAAGCCAGAACGGACTTTGCCTTTAATTAGAATTTATGTTTCATAGAGGTAATAAATCTTGCTGGGGTTTAGGGCAATCCATGCACTTCTTTTGCTTTTTATTGACTCAAATTTTGGTTTCCCTCCTTGGAGTGTCACTGATCAATATCTTGCCTTCCCATATCATGCTGTTTAACTAACATTTTTTCCCATGCTATCCAAAACTAGATCCTTACCATTAGTAAGCAATATGCAAAACACTTGATTTCTCTCCAAGCTCAGGATAATGCAGGATAATCCCCACCCTACCAGCTTCCCTGGAAGAATGCAGCAGTCACATTTCCTATTTCTTTCTTCAAATTTTGTTCATAACCTTGCTGTACTGCAAATTAAAGAGAGTATTCTTTTCAGCCCTGGCACCAAATTAATTTAATTTCCATATTTTCATTATCTTCCTATTAACCACTAGCACTCTGCAACAAAGAAGCTATTTGAAATATATAAAGCTACAGCCTTTCCCTGCTGCAAGCTCTCAGGGGTGCTTCGATAAATTACATCCTCATAATGAAGAAGTAGGGGAAAGAGTGGCAACAATAGATTTTTTTCACAATGAAATGAAATCGGGATTTGATCTGATGCAACATGACTTGCTCACAGCGCAGATAGAATATCAAATTATCCCTGTGAAATTTAAACCTTGCTGTATTCCTCCCCTTGTATCCATTGTTCTGCTGAAGCCTTGAAGACTGCATACAATAATTTGCAAATGGGGGTTTAGTTGATACAGTTTATTTTTGTCAACTTTCTCAATTTAATTATCTTCAGCCTACAGTCTAATTTATGTGTTTGATGTCACTATTCATTAGCAGTGCAGATGCAGCCTGGAAAGGGATTGTAAAAAAGCCCAACAATGCAGCTGGGTTCCCTCCTTAAACACAGAGCACCAGTTAAATACTGGAGCTGGTGACAGAACGGGTTTGAAACAACACCATCAGAAAAATTACTACCTCAAGAAGCATAAGAATGTGAGTTTGTATAAGTAATGTCTATAAAAGTTGTAATATCAAAAGGATGTAGTTCTAATTCTGTGCCAGGACACATATCTGATTCTTTGGCTGTCACTTAGAGGAGAGACAGACAGACCCTAAGCTGGAGTTATGATTTTCAAGGTCACTGGCCAAATGAAAAACTGGCAATACATTTCACTGTGGGTTACTGTGAAATGGATTTGTTTGGGTTTTCTGTTCCTTCCTTATATAAAAATGCCTTACACTGTTTTTAAACAAGTCAAAGGTTTTATATGTTCAAAATTAAATATCTGGATTTTTTTTTGTTTTGTTTTAAGCACAAACTACAAAATGAAGGTTACTTCCATCTGAACAAAAAGCATATTTAAAACGTTTTTGTTCCCACTTGTGTGGATTTTTTATTTTGTTTTAAAACCAAATATTTCCACAATCAAAACAACTTACTGACACTGACAGAAACATGCAGCTTAATTTTGATTAACTCAAATACAAATTTGTAAGGAAGTTACAGACATTGGTTTGGCTGACTCTTCCAAATACAGTCCCTGAGTTGGTCAGAGACCAAATCAAGGTGCTGGCTCTGCTGGTCTCCAGCTCTGCAGGTGAAACCCTGGATTATTTTATGCCTGCCCATGGCATAAAGGAAGGAGTTTTTCCAGTTCAGGCTCATCTTGCTGGCAGGCAGACACCTGCTCATGAAAATCTTTTCATCACAGCTTCCTCCCCCCATCCATCTTGTCCCTGGGGAATTATTGGATGCCTGGAAAGAGGAAGGCTGAACCCTTTGCTGTGACCTCTCTGTCTCTTGCTGCTCCCTGAGGATGAGCCCTGCTGGGATATGGGACAAACCAAGCGGGCACACTCTGCTCTGGGAGGTCTGGTCACCCTGGCAAGGCTGATCTGTGCTCTTGGCTCTGTGTCTTTGCCTTCAGAATGACAAAGTAGTTACTGGGAAATTAGGAAATAACTCATTAAAACCCAAACCCCCCCATCCCTCCTCCCCAAGCCCAAGCTCCCTGCTGGTGCAGAGCACACAGCCCGTTGTGGGAGGTCTTGCTTGGGCTCAAAATCCTCTGGGTTTTGCTGAAATCTCAGGTTTCAGGAGCGTGGCCTGCTGCCCTTGTTTCCCTGGCCGTGGGGCTGAGGAGGAATTGCTCAGTGCCTGACTGAGCCAGCTGGAGCTGCTGCTGGTTTTGGGGCATCCCATGGATGGCAAACAGGTGCCAGTGGCTGCAGGGACTGTCTGAGTGGGATGTGCTGCTTGGTTTTGGGGTGGTGCTGCTTGGTTTTGGGGTGTTTGGGGTCTGAAGCTCGTGAACCTTTGCATGCCACTCTGGTGATTGTTCCCAGTTATCTGGATTAAACCCCACCTCTTCTTACTGTGAAAAATCCAGCCCACATAGCTTTAAAAATGTAAAGCCATCAGGTGAATCGTTATGTGTATCAATTAAATCAGCCCTTCCAGTGACAAGTGGATATTTGATTTTCAACCCCCAAAGGACAGTACATACTGTATTACACTATGGTGATATTTTCTAATACATTATCCAGCTGACATCTTGCCTCTGAGGGGGAGAGGTAGATTGTTAACAAAGAAGACAAACCTGTCTTTTTCCTATTCATGCCTCATTTCCATTATGCATAAGGACACTGCTCTCAGTGTTCTGTACTTTGTGTACTTTGTGTACTTTGTGAATGATAAGAGATGGGACAGGAAGAGTTCCTGAGCTGCTTATACAAATATATATATATATATATATATATATATATTTTTTTTAAATAGAGAATGATAGAATGGTTTAGGCTTGAAGAGATCTTTAAAGGATATTTAGTCCAAGCCCTCTGCTGTGACTGGGGACATCTTCCACCAGATCAAGTTGCCTGAAACTTCCAGGGAGGGGGCATCCAGCACCTCTCTGGGCAGCCTGAGCCAGTGCCTCACCAGCCTCATTGTAAAAAATTTATTCCTTATATCTGTTCTAAATTGGCCTCCTTTAAATTAAAAACAATGGCCCCTTGTCCTATCACAGCAGGCCCTGCTAAAACATTTACAAAGCAGTCACAGAGTCAACCCCAGCTTTGCCCTTTCCTCTTCCTTTCCCTACCCAGAAGCAAGTTATTATCTCACTCATAGTAATGGAAATATTAAATCAGATCTTCTAGTAGTTTTATATCAGTATTGCTTCACCTTCACATTCACAGAGCCTCACCTAGGGTGGGCAATCACACAGCTTGTGCAAGGAGACCACGTGAAGTTTGCTGGCTTGGGACAGACCCTGGCTCTGTACAGGAGCTGGAATAAAGGGCAAGACTGGGTTTGCTCTCTTTTGGTCTCAGGGACAGCCAGGATTTGTTCCTCAGCATCTCCTTCCTCATTTGTGGAGATGGTGACCCCAAATATCCCCACTGGGGCTAAGAGCCAGAAGAAAGATGGTGTGAGGAGAATTTGTTTGGACCCAAGGGAATGTTTGTGAGGTTTCAGTGGTTTTGCAGTGTTTGAGAGAATCAGTGAAATGATTAAATTGGAAATAATGAATTCTCAATTAATTCAACATTTTGACCATGTAAGCTGGGGGCGAGGGAGGGAGATGACAGCTGGTGGAACCAAGTTTTGCAAACTTCCATGAGTTTTCACTGCCCAAAAAAATCTTTTGTTAATTCCCAAGTTGTTTCAAAAGCATAATGGGATCTGCTAAGGGATCAAGAACCACACAGTGAGGCACCTGTAAATAAACAAGCAAAGCAGAAGTTAGGATGCAGTTTTGAATGAATCTACATTGAAAACACTCCTCTGATTCACTTTTCACTTATTTAGGAAAGTGCTTCTTGGGACTCAGTTTCACTTGAAAACAAGACATTAGCTCATTGTCTTTACTGGGAGCTTGTTATGTATTAATATCTATTTATTAACATTTGATTCAACAAGTTACATGAATTTGGTTCCAGTAATTTATTTTTTTTTAAACAAATTTTCACGCAGCTTTATCCCATCAATATGTGACAGAACAACTGGTTTGCTGGGCTGTGTTTTCCCCTAGTTCTGCCTCCAAAAGGGTTTTCACAGCTTTTAAATAGGAGTTGTTGTGGTTTAGTGTCTCAGAGCTGCAAGTAAATGGCAGTTCTCCACAGGGAAGGATGTGTCTGAAAAAGGCTCAGCCTTCTGTAGACAGTGGAATAACTGCAGGAGAAGCCTTAATTGGGTGCAGGAGGGAGGAAGGAAAGAAAGCCCTTGACAGGTTGAAATATTTTTCTGTAGCAGCAGCATTTTAGAGGCACTTGTTAATGAAAATGATTGATTGGAAAATGAGTCAAAGCTTTTAAATCTTAAAAAATGATTTTTTTTTTTTTCTTCTCCCTTCTTGAAAGTGGATTCCTCATCTGATCAGGAAGACAAGAGAATTTTCCTCTCCACCTCCAAAGAATGAAAAGTTCCTTCAGGCTCAGTGTTTCTGAGAAGCACTGCATAATTATGCATGGGACACCTGGTGCATGTGTGTGACAGGCAGGATGAGGTAGCTGGTTTGCTTTTGAGACAGAGAATAGAGAGAATAAAAGGTGAAATACCTTTTGTACTAAGTGTTTAATAATGTCTTTTGTCAAACAAATTAACACCAGACACCCTCCCCAAAATCCAACCTCAGCTAATGAACAGCTGGAATATTACCTGACATACCACCAAAATTTTTAGATAATATGTATTGTTGGTTCTGATGTAAAAGAATGAAAATAAAATAAATGACAGTCTGTTTTCAAATGGCTTTATTGTCTGTTCTGTTCCACTGGAAGTGGTAGTCTTCAGTGTGAGTAGGGAAGGTAGAAATAATGGTAGGAATATTAATACCCATCTTCCACTTATGTCACACTTCCAAGCCCATGAAGTATATGCTGAGATGATACATGACATCAATGTAGCATTAATAAAAGCTCAAATATAAAAAAAATTCCCAAAGTGAGAGATTTTCTCTCAGTTAATTCACATTTGCTGCCTATTTATATTTCATAAATAAAATATATCTTTTTGCCACCTGCTTATATAGCTGGCACTCATAAATAAAATAGTGACCCAGTAGAGTTTGAGCATTAGGAAAGGGAGTGAATATAATTTTAAAATGTTGAAATTAGGTGAGGTGGAACAAAAGTAGCTGGCAGGCTGCACTGCTTTCTGTGTATTCAGCTTGCATTCAGGGTTTATATGCCTTCAAATTGTTTGAGCTTTAATGGTCATAAAGATTAGAAAAAATTAAAATCCAGTGAAGTAGAAAGCAGGGCTCTCCCCACACACATTTTCTTAATTTAATTTTTTTTTAAATGGGTCTGCTTCCAGCAAAATATTCGGTTCAGAAGCTCTGACCTCAGATAAATAATGTGTTCTGCCATTGTTTCAAACCAGTGGGTATTGTCCATGTGCTCAGTGCTGGCTGGGTGTGTGAACACCCTGCTGATCAAGGTCTCTTCTGGCAGCAGCCCTGAGGTCTCTGCACCTGCAGGAGTGAAGCTGCTCACCTTGGGAAACGCTCAGGCTCCATTTAATGGAGAACCTGTGCTAAATACCCCTTCCTGAGGATCCTGAGGGTGAAAATGAAGCAATTCCTTGTTGGGAAGTGTGTGTAACTGGCCAGTTTTGGCTGCTTTGAGAGGGGAGGGAGGCATTGCAGGTATGGCTGGACTCAGATTTGTCACTGCAGCTCTGGTGCCTTGCAGCCCACAGCTGTGGCTCCCTTCCCAGGGCCACTTGTGTGGATTTTGTCTTTAAATGATGGCAGGAGGGGATGAAATGATTTTTTCCTCTGCTGGGCTGGCTTTATCCTCTGAGCACACACGATACAGTTCTGGGCTGCGTGCCTGGGTGCTGCTGAGCCTTGGATCTCTTCACAAGACCTGCATGGACAGAGATAGGGACTGTGTTTCAGTCCAGCTCCTGGGCTCTTGTTTGCAGTCCTCTGTGATGCTTCAGTAACCCTAGGAGCTAACAATAATAATATCAAGTGTCATTACCAATGGCTTTTTTAATCATCATTATAATTCTTATTCTGAATAGCACTTAAAGCACATTTTTATCTTTCGTCGACAATAACGTGCAGCCTCATAAATATTTAAATTGTCTGATTAAATTATCCGTGCTGAAACAGATAACTGGGCACTTTAATAAGCTTAAACTAAAATCTTGGCTGTTATTATCTCCCTGGAGAAGAAAGTGATAAATGTTCCCTTGGCCCAGGTGACCCTCACACCATTCAGATCAGCAGCGGGCAGTTCTTGTCAAACCTGAAAAATGCCTCAGAAATGAACACAAAATTGTTGATAATTAATAGCAACCATCACAGTCTGTCTTTATATCTCTCCATCTGATGAATATAAAGAGAGGACAGAAAGCCTGCATGGCTCCTCTGCTCCAGAGCCAGAAAACCAAAGTGGGTGGAGATGCTGGATGGGGCCAGGCTGGATGGGCTTTGAGCAACCTGATCCTAGCAGCAGGTGTCCCTGCCCATGGCAGGGGGGTGGAACTGGATGATCTTTAAGACCCCAAACCATTCTGTGGTGGTGCTTGTGCCGGTGCAGTGTCCCACTGGGGAAGGGGAAGAGCTGTGATGCCTCAGAGGTCGATTCCTCTGTTTAGAGTCCCTGTCAGACACTCAGAGACACTTACCTTGAGTCTGTGCTGAGATTTTCAGAGCCAGAGAGGACTGCTGTGCTGCTCTCTTGAGGCACATGCCAGCCATGGGATGTCACCCAACTCCTTGCAGCTGGATCGATGCATGCGTTCCTTAATTGAAAAATGAAATTGTTATGGCAGCTGCTGTTTTTCTCTCTTTGTGTTCCTGGAAAATGTTGAAACAGCCTCTGAGTCACCTGTTGCTGACTCCTGAGGTCATTGACCTCGCTCCAATGGAGGAATCTTCTGTACCTTGCCAGCCTGAGTCAGTGAAAGCTCTGTACAAGCACCTGCACTGGGTCCTAACTCTCCTCCAGGCATGAGAGAATCTCCCAGAGCCACTTTCCAGCCCAGAATTGAAATATATTGTGATTTCCCCATTTCACACATACACAAAATACACTCTGGGGTCTGCTGGAGCCTCAAGGCCTTGGTGGAGAGAGAGAGGAACCAGATGAGCAAATGGGGAGAGCAGGGAAGTTTCAGAGCAGGGAAATATGAAGATAAGGAGAATCATGTTTTTAGCAGAACTTGGGACAAGTCTACCCTGTGTGGATGTAAGAGAGCATCATGGGTGGGGGAAGGGGAAGAGGAATGAAGATCTGGAGCCAGGCTCAAAGCTGCACAGGATGGGTTGCACTGTGGAGCTGGTGGGTGTCTGCAAGACCCTCTGTACCATTAGAGCCTCCTCTGCAGGACGGGGTCAAGCTGGCTTTGTCCGATCCCAGCCCCCAGATCACTTTGCTGCTGACTTGCAGTGGCTTACCAAGCCTTTGGCTGCCTGCTCAGCTATTTCATATCCTGTCCAAAATTCTTGTGCCCCTCCTTTTTTTTTTTCTTAATCACTTCTGCTACCCACTCCACTGGCTCTGCCAAGCAGCTGCAGCGAGCAGGGCTGGGAGCCAGGACCTGGCCTCCCTCACCTCAAACTGCAAGAATTGTTTTGTTCTTGCTTTTTGTGCTCAGGGGAACAGCCCTCAGCAAGGGTGGACTGGGTTAAAGCAGAGAGAAAGAGAGACAGAAGATTCCTACTGCAACCCGTTAGATTGGACAAAGTCAACATAGAAAATGGAGGAGGCAAGATCTGATTTTGCTTTCAGTCCCTTTGGTACTTCACAAGAAATTAAGCAAAATGTTCTCAACATCCTTCAGAAGCAAAAAAAAACCAAACAAAAAACAACCCCAAAACCAATAAACCCTCCACTTCACACACATCTGAAGAAAAAGAAAAACCAGATTGGTCTGAAAATAAAAAGGAAAAGCAGGGCAAGAAATATAATTAACAGACTTAGTACCTCAGGGGAAAAGAAGGGTTTGTTTGCAACTTCACAGGATGGGAAGGATTTAAATGTTGGGTGCCTGTATATCCCTGTGCACATGAATTTCTAGCTCTGTCTATGCTTTTGTGTCTGAGTATACAGATGGAGAGTTGGCAGGGCTTGTGTTACTCCATTTATATGTAAAATGTATATACTTTATTTATACATTTGATAGGAAACATGGAACAAGCTGTCAAGAGCAGGTGTGGGGTATGTGTGTGTGAGAAATGCCTAATATATACTTTCTCCCTCCTTCCAACTTACACAAACACACCCAGACCACATTTCCACTCCATTTTAGGCCAAATGCTCCCAAAGTCACTGAGCACTCTGCACCTTTCCAGTGCAAATGAGGCACTGGCAAATAACAGCTGAAAACCCACCATCCCCTAACTCTCATTCCCTTTATTTTATTTTATTTTCTTTAAACCATTTTCCACGATTTTGCTGCACTCTAGTTTTTCAAAAGAGAAACTTCAAGCAGCAGAACTGCAGGTCTTTCTTGCTGAGAACAGAACACATAACACCACAGACAATTGTCAGTCTGGCAGGTAGTGCACGTCCCTCCCCGTTAATTAATCTTTAATGCCATTAATTGGTTGTCTGCTTGGTGGCGAGGAAAAAGGGTAAACATTGTTCACAAATCAATTTAATTCTGCTCCTAACCAGGTTGTTTTCAAGGGGATAAAAACAATTATGAGCACTGCAATGACTGGACACTTGGGCTTTGCTGATAACACTGCTGGAACAGCAATATGCACGAGCCACCCTCACTGGTGCAGGGCTGCTGATTGAGTTTTTTCCCTCTCAGACTGACTCATTTGTTTGTTGTGGACCCAGGTATATGAAAAAAGAGGGATATCATTGGATTTAACTCCTTCTTTGCAGCTCCTTTATTTTATACCCCAGGCCTGGCCTAAAAGGGACCTTTCGGAGTCTGCTGCAGCACACAAAAATAAAAGCAGTTGTTCCTTGCTTACAGGGCAAACTTTTGGGTGTTTTCTTCATTCCACAGCAGGATTTTGGATTTTTCATTCTGTTAATCACTGTGACAATCTTTCCTCCAGCACCTGGGTACAGAGCTGGCATGGGACAATGGTGCTTAGTTTTAGCCTGAGGGCTGGCTGTGACAGCATTTGGACAGAGCAGGAGGGGGAGTGTGGAACTTCCATCAATTAATCAGATTTCATCAGAGGTGTGCAGTGATCTGCCAAAATGAGCAGGTGTCAGGGCGAGGCGTGTGAGCTCTGTACAGTCACTGTCACAGATGTCATGGGTGTTATATATCATAGATATATAATATAATCTGCATTATATAATAATATAATCTATATTATAGATTATCCCTGCCCACAGCAGGAGGGCCAGAACTGGATGATCTTTAAGGGCCTTTCAAACCCAGACCATTCTGTCATGTCTTCTGGTGACAACCCTCTGGCAGAGAGCTCTGCTGGGCTCTTCACAGCCCCCATCTTCTCTGAAAGATCCAGGGACAGGTCTGTGTGTGTATGTCTATAAACTCTAATTCCACATGTCTCCCAAGCTCCATCTTCTATTTTAAAACCTTTCTTCCTGCCAGAATTGGTCTACATGGCTTAGCCTCATGTCAAATTCCCTGAAATGCCCTCTAGTTAGCTGGTGGCCCCTTTTCATGTTCTAAATAGCTTTTTGTAAAGCTCAGCCAGTGGTGTGATAACGTGGCCATTTCCTACACTATCTGTGGATGATCTCAGAGAAAGCTACAGGGAAAAGGTTCTCCTGAGCCTTCAAATGATACTCAGGACTAAACAAAAACATCAGCCTTTGCTGCCCTGAACTTCGGAGTAACTCAAACCACCTGGTGAACAAGCTGGTAACTCAGGAAAGCTGAGATTAGGGCAGCAGGGAGATTTACACATTATCTGTGAGCAGCAAAGGAGAAGGTTGTTCCTCTGGTTCAGGGCAAGAGCTGAAGCAGTCACAAGTAAAATTTGTTTTGCTTTAGGGAAGAAAGCGTATCTTCCCAGAAATGCCTTTAGCAGAGATGAGGCCTTTTGGCTTCATGGCAAGGGTTGTGGGCTGGAATGACACAAAACAGCAGCCCTGATAGAGGAATAGGCATTTGTAAGGCTCTGAAGAAGGATGATTTCATGGTGACGTTGGATTCCCTGCTTGGTTCCACACAGACCTGCTGGTGTGACCTGGGGTAAGTCCTTCTGTGGGAATTACGGCTTGATGTGTGACCTGGGGTAAGTCCTTCTGTGGGAATTATGGCTTGATGTGTGACCTGGGGTAAGTCCTTCTGTGGGAATTATGGCTTGATGGGTGACCTGGGGTAAGTCCTTCTGTGGGAATTATGGCTTGATGTGTGATCTGGGGTAAGTCCTTCTGTGGGAATTACGGCTTGATGTGTGACCTGGGGTAAGTCCTTCTGTGGGAATTATGGCTTGATGGGTGACCTGGGGTAAGTCCTTCTGTGGGAATTATGGCTTGATGTGTGACCTGGGGTAAGTCCTTCTGTGGGAATTATGGCTTGATGTGTGACCTGGGGTAAGTCCTTCTGTGGGAATTATGGCTTGATGTGTGACCTGGGGTAAGTCCTTCTGTGGGAATTATGGCTTGATGTGTGACCTGGGGTAAGTCCTTCTGTGGGAATTATGGCTTGATGGGTGACCTGGGGTAAGTCCTTCTGTGGGAATTATGGCTTGATAGCCTTGCCCTGCTCTGGCTGTTGGTGCACAGTGCTGCAGGGAGCACAAGGTGCTGGAGGTGCTCTGCAGGTTCAGCCCAGAGGACCTGTGGGGGCACTGAATGGGCAGAAGCCACAGATGCAAATGTCTGGTTGTGCAGTTTCTCACTGATGTGCCGATTCTAACTTTCATTAAGAAGTTGCTAATTTAAAATAGTCTGTATTTATTGCCCTTCCTGAAGGACTCTGAAGGCTTTTTCTGTGGTTTGTAGGAGTCAGGAAGGGCTTTGGATTGTAACCATGAGTATTTAACCCTGGATGAAGTGATGGTTTGGGTGTATGTGGTGCTTTGGCTCATGCAAGAGTAGAGGTGGGACCTGGCTGCTCTAAGTGAGGCACACTTAGACAAACCTGAATTCCTTCAGCAGAACTCAGACTGGAGCTTTGTGTCCAAAGCCTTGTGGCATTTTCTGTTCCATTGTGACAGTTCTGAATGCTCTGCTTGCAGCATTTTCTTATCTAATGTGATGGTATTTATGAAACCTTTGTTGCTGTCTTTCAGGGGGATTCTTGTGCCTTTTTAATCTTAAAATTCTTTGACGTGGAGAATATTCTTTGTACTTCAGATATTTCCACAGAAACCCACAGGTGACTTTACGCTATTGACTTTTCTATGCTGTTGAATTTTTACTTTTTCTGTTGGTGAAAACTGAATAGAAACCCAGTTCTCAATCTGTGTTCAAATGCCACATTCACCTTCCCCAAGCAGTTGAACTGACATTTCCTGTGTGTCCCTCTCAGGAGCTGAAGCTCTTGCCAGGATAACTCCTTCTCCCACATAATCTATCAGCTGCTGTTGGGGTATTCAAAGATTATCTGAAGTTTATATTACTTTTCTTTTGAAAATTGCTTTAACTTAATTACTCATAGCAATTCAAGAGGATAATACTCTCACTGGTTGGGGTAATTAGGAAGCTTTAATTAGGCCTTTAAAAAATATCAAAATGTAGCTGTGTCATTGTTATAACATCCTCATTATTTCAATCTGGCAGCTTTAACTGGTGCATTTATGTTTCTGATTTACATATTCTTTCCCTTGGTGCTGAACAATATGACTTGGAATAATAATAAAAAAAGGTAAATTACTCCAGAGAACCATTACATGAGAGATGTGGGTATAGACAACATGTGAAGAATATTCCAGTATCTTACAGTTAAACTTGGTTTATTACTACACTACTTAAAACGTAATTAAATTGTATTTGTGGATGTTACTTTGTTGTATCACTATCCTTGTCTCTCCTTAAATTCAGTGGGTGTGCAGGAACACATTATTGCTCTAAAACCCCCTTATTTTTGGAGGGTAAAAATGCCAAATGTAAGCTCCTCTCAAATACTATGCTAAAGCTTCCAGAATGCTAAAAAACGTTTTTGTTGGACACAGCTGAAGATTTTGCTCATGATCTTGAATCAAGCAGAAGGTGATTTTTTCCCTTTTTCTCTTTTAGTCTTAATTAGAATAGAAATTTTTGAACACTGTTTTGTTCTAGAGGAGATATAAATTCTTTATATAGAAGTATATTGTACATTTATCAGTATAAAAAAATTACACTGATTATGGTGAAGAAAAAATAAACCTTTCAAATGATCTTTTAATGAGTAAATAAATATAATTTGACCTTTAGCCATCATGTGCTTCACTGTGATTTAAAGTGATTTTTTAGGTAGAGACTGAGGGGTACTAGAGGAAATTATACTTCCTTGGATGTACAGTTTTTACCTATCCAAGAGATGCTTCCAGGAGTGGAACAGGAATTCAAGGAAAAAAAAAGAGGTGGATTTAAAAAAAATTGTACTTACTATTTTTAAAAAATTATTTTAAAATTTATTTCATTGCATTTTGTATAGAAAAGTCAGGATGGAATTGCACAGGTGGCCTGAGAAGGCTGCAGCAAATGGAGGTGAAGGTCTGAGGCTGGAGAGGTGGTTTTAGGACAATCAGAACATTTGGAACACTATCTTGTAGCTAATCTATAAATAGCCCAGTTAATGTTTCCATTCCAATTCCCTGTTATGCCTCTTATAGAGTTCTGTATGTATTAAAAAGGGGAAGACCATAGGAAATAAGTTTGTGTCTGAAAATGCAGGGAGCTGAGAAGTAATTTAGAAGTCAGTTATCTGATATATATATTAACTGATACACGAAATTGAAGGAAGGCAGATGAGTGGCCTCTTGGAGCTGATTTCATGATGTTGAAGGATGGATTTTTCACATTTGAATGCAACAGTTATTCAGGATGGTTTTCTCTCTTAAAATGAATACTCAGAACAGAAGGTTTAATTTTTTTCCTGCATCAAAGCAAAATCATGCCTTATTCTTAATGCAAGTCAGTGTGACTGTTGTGTAGGAGTTCACTCAATAATTCACAGTGGTTGTCTCCCTGCTCTCCTCATCCTCTTGCTGGTCACTGAGGCTGCTGGCCCTGCTCTGATCTCCTGGTGCTGTGCTGACCAGTACATCCTGGACCTCGACAACTCAATAGCAGAACCACCACGACCTTTATATCCTCTCTCCAGGGAGTTCTCTTTGAGAAAATCTGTTCAAACCGCTTTGATCCCCCATTAGTCGTGCACATCACTCCCCAGGTTTGATGGCACTGGAAGGTCTTGAAAGATGCTCTCCCCCCTCCCCACCTTTAATTTCTGCTGTCTGCAGAAATGAGCTTAGCCTTTCTTTTCTGACATTTCCTTGCCATAACTCCCTCAGAAGCAGGATGCTACTACAGATATTTGATGGAAACAGCATCAACTTGCTTGAATAAAAACCATACAACTGGATGGGAAAAATGACCAGTAAGTAGCAAATTCAATAGCTTTTCCAACAACATAGCATCTAAATTAAGAGACAGCCTCTGGCAATGATGCAGTCCACCTCCAGTTTATTAAGATGCTGGGGATTTGGGAAGTTTCTAGATAAATCTGCAAGCCTTGCTGAAACAAACCAGATGAATCTCTCCGTTTGAGCGCTTTTTTCTTTTAACGCAGCATTTACCTTCTTACAATGGCTAAGCAAGCATGTTCCTGTGAAATCAGCTGGTTTGTTCTTCTCCAGCCATGCTTACCTTCTGCAAAGCCACAGGATAAACTAATTAGGGATTTGCTGTTTGGAGAAAGTTGTGATAAGTTTGCCGACAAGGGCATCGCCTAATCTCACTGCACACACGTCAGTGGCCATACATGTGTGAAATTAAGTGGGTTTTTGCTGATTCCCACAGACTGCCTGTTTTTATCTTGAGACAACATTCCCAATCATAAAATGCATTAACATCTGCTATCAGGGGCTTACTGTAATATGTGTAACACCAGCAGCAATTCTTTGATATCACCTTCAAATGCATTGTTGAGGGAGATCACAGAAATGGCTTTGATAGGCTACATGATTTACCTAGAAGAAGGAAAAGCTGATAGGGAAAATAATCCTGCAAGGTTTTTGCTCCAAATAGAAATGGTATAGATGGATCTGGTACCTTAGCTGCTGATAGGAGCTGGTCTACCTGAGGGCATTTTGTTCTTTTAAGCTAATTTTAAGTGAAACAATTGGCTGCTAAGGCCTTGGAATCAAACACACACCTGCACTTGGGAGAATGATGGGAGGTTTGAAGTGATAATAATGCAGAGCAGGGAATCCAAAAAAAAAAAAAAAGGCAAAAACCAACTACCTTCTATGCAGTGGAAAAGGATCATCTTCAGTTCTAAAACCTAAGCCTAATTTTTCTCTAGGTTACAATAAAACAATACTTACTTAGCCTCCACAAGATTTGCTACAGGCAAAATGTGATTGTTGTTAAAGCACCAGATACACGAGGCCAAGAAAACAGCATTCCATTTATTCAGTTATTTTGTAGTGTGATTATTTAGTACTTGTCAAGAGATTTCCAGCTGGTTGAAGCTTTCTGTGCTTTCAGCTGAAGCACAGTTTTGGAGGCAGTAATGTCCCAGTGGGGAATAGGGTAAGAATACTAAAATACAGGGTTTGTCACACATGCCTGAAGTTAACTGCAGGTAGGCTCAATAAAACAGCTCCCCTGGCAGTCAGCAATTACTTCATCCCTTCTCACTGGGGGTGCTCCAGGACACCATTTCCTCTGTCCTTGTCTGGAGCTGCTCCAGTTCCACATACAGTGGCTGCAGGATACCATCACACCCAAAATGTGAGGCATAGGGAGGGGGATAAGAAGGAAAAATAAAGGGGAACACCAGTTTTTCTTCCTCTTGAAGCATCTCATCTCAGAGCTTTTTCAGGTCCCTGTGCTTTCTGTGCTGTTGAGTAGAGCTCACCATTCAATTTGCAGGGGGCAGAAGGTGTTTGAAACTGCAAAACTTTGGATCTGAAACAGCTGTGGGTGTGGGGAAGGGTGTAAAATGCAGGGAATTTGTTATTATCTGATGGCATATAAGGATTGATTATTTTCGTTCTATTTTAATTCTGTGGAAATAGGAGTGGTGGGGATCTGCAAACTAAGAGTGGTTTGGTGCTATGCAAAGGGAAATCTTTCCTTTTACTTTTTGCCTTTCTTCCCCCTAACCTCAGAGAAAATTCCCACTTTTCTTCCTAACTGGAACCTTCAATCTGTCTCTGTGATTAGACTGAGCCTCTGTTTTCAGCAAATGGAAGGAGATGGTGAAAACCTCCAGTGGAGACTGGACATGTGATTTACATAGTTAACCTTAGGGATGTTAATGAATGGGTAGCTTGTAGGGAACAAAACTAAATGGCTGCTTATAAATGCACTAATTGGGATTGCTGAGGCTGCTGCACACCAAGTAAAATAACCAGGATGCATTTGGGATATTTGCCCCATGGTATTCAAAGCACGGAAGAAAACCCAGGGAAATTGCAGGAGAGCCTGACTTAATCAGAAGTCCCTGCTGCAGCAATCAGGATCAAATGAACAGTAATTGTGTTAATCAGCTTGTGAACTTTTGTGCCATGTTCATAATTTCAAGTATCATAAAATCCAGTGCAGTGGGCCAGTTGCTGCTGCTATAATGAAATATTGTCTGTGGGAGGAGGAATTTATTCTGTTGTAAGCCAGTTGCTGCTTTCCCTCTAGCAGTTTTTGTAGAAGCCTTGGATGTTTTTATTTTATTGTTTTTATGATTGAACTAGAAGAAATATTACAAAGCATAGCTGTGGAGTCTCTGCCCTATTTTTCAGGAAGGGGATTATTTTTTGGTACATCTGCTGAAGGATTGCTCCCCTCTAACTGAGCAGAATGTTGCCATCTCTGGGAAAAAACTCAGGAAAACCCTTTTTTTACCTTCAGGTCAGGTTATGGCTGACCCTGAGAGAACTTTGCTCCCCCAGCTGTGCTGATGTCCTGGGGTGACTCTGTGTGGAATGAGGTTCCAGCCTCACCCAGGTGAGCCTTTAACCCATCTGCGTCTTCCAGGAAGTCCCTCGAAAAAATCAGGAGAACCTCCAGAATCCTGCTAAATGTTTACTACCTTAAAGCTGGAGCTGGATGTGCAGGAGTTTCCTGCAGACTGGGCCCTGCTTTGCTGCCCCAGTCAATCACACCTCACAAATAAGGACGGTTGTTTTGGCAGTGGTGGTTAAGGCATCAAATTCACCTTGCACCTGGGGGAGCAGCCTGGCCCAGGGCTGAGCTGCCCAGCTGGTGGCAGCTCAGGTGTGGGAATCCCTGACCTGGGCTGTTATTTCCCAGTGCTGCTGCTTTTATTTCCCAAAATTGATGTTTTTGATGTTTCCCCCCATCTTGTCTATTGAAGGTGTGAGCTCTGTAGGGTTCTGAGCCCTAACCCAGGAGCACCTGGACCTGGGAGCAGTTGTGCTGTGATGCTTTGGCTCTCCTGTGTGTATTTGCATGTTTGCTCTTTCCTTTTGGTATGACTCTTTCATGGGTAACATTTTCATTGCAAATAACCATAAAAAGGAGCAATAAATGTCCTGCCTCAAAGGACTGAACGAGGTTGTAGTGATTGGAAGTGCATAATGCCATGATGCAGCACACAAAACTTCTCCATGCTCTCATTAAATTAAAATGTCACTTATTTATGAGCCCAAATCTTCCTTGCAGAAGTCAATACAGATCCACTCCTCATCTGGGACCCCTTCCTCTTTCCTGAAAAATCACAAGCCAAGTATGACAAAAGCAGCATTAAAAATAATCTTTACCTTCCTGGAGCCAGAGAGAGAAACAGAGACTGGTGCCTCTTTAAAGTCAGGTTCTGTTGAAGCCAAAGGGAATTTTGCTTCACTGAAGATGGAGTTGATCCAAATGCAGAATGGGAATGTAGGAAAAAAGTGGGTGCAGGAAGTGCAAAGCAGGAAAACTTCTGAAAAGTTAAAGTAAATTAGGACTTGAAGTAGCCTGTATTCAGTTTTTCCCACCACTCTGCTTCCTTTGTCAATTTAAATTAATTAAGCTGTTGATTAGGGCACAGTCAGGTTATAAAACATGTATCTTAGAAAGCCAGAAGAGTATGTTCTGTTTTGGTTTGTTTTTTTTCCCCCCTTAAATGAGCCTGTGCCTTGCAGCAGAGGGCTTGGATTCCTTGGGAGCTCTCAAGTGTATCCCAAACACAAATGCAAGCCTGTGTGTTGGCTTTTTTTTTTTTTTTTATTAAGGTCACGTGTGATCTATGCCATAAGCAGGGGAAAGGGTCAGAAACAGGAGCAGAGGGAGGTGAGGGGGCAGCAGTGATCACATCCCCACCTCACTACATCAATTAAAGCCTCTCTTGTCAGCAGGGATGGGTGAGTGGCACCAGCACCCTCAGCTCCCTCAGAGCAAGGCTGACAAAGCCATTTTATTGCTCATGTCTCATCTTTATGGGGAGATGTCTACAGGAGTCTTCTCACACCCAAATTCCTGTCTAGCAGTGTAGGAAAGAAAATAGCTTGTCTCTTACCCTGTTGTGATTAACACTTATGAATGATGTGGTTCTTTCTGCCTGACTCCATAGTTAAATTTCAAAATGCTTCTCTTGGTCCTGGTGCTGCTGTCCCTGCTGTAAAACACGGGGGTTGTGCACAGGGAGAAGGCACAGTTTGGCTTTCCAGTTTCCCTTGCATGGGGAAATCATATTCCCTTCCTTTTCCTGACAGGAGAACAGGGCACTTCTGAGGTCTTCCTGGAATCACTGCAGCAAGTTGTGATGTGAATAATGGATGACATGAAAATCCCTGCCCAGCTAAGGCAGAGCAGTACAGCGTGGTGCAGTTTTCCTGCTGCACTGAGACACTGAAAGCATCCAAGCTGTCATCTGCAATTAGAAACAAAATAAAAGCACCTGATAAGAAATAAAAGCTCTCATCCATTGCTATGCTCTGACTGGAGATAGTGATGTACCAGGCCTTTGTTCTGAGCACAAATCTTCTCCTTGGGAATTTTTTCTGTCGCTAAATTGCAGAGAAAGCAGCAGCCTCCCTTTCACCTCTTGCCTTTCCCCTTCCCCTCCAGCTCCCAAGGAAACCTGTTTGCAGCACACAGCCTGATCTGTGAGGTGCCAGTCCCAGCTTTTGGGGCTGTCCCCAGCCTTGTGCCACTGTCCTCTGCCCTGTGGGGTCTCTGCCTTGAGCAGAGCTTGAACTGCCTCACCCTTACGGGTTTTGCTCCCTCCCTCACAGTGAGGTGCTGCAAACCCCTTCTCCTTGGGGGGTGCTCATATCAAAAGCCCCCACAGCTCCTTGCAAGTGTGGTGGCAGTGGCAGAGAGGGTGAGGATGCACAGACAGGCTCTGGTCCCCCAAGGGCCCTTCCCTCCTCCCTCCTGCCCCTTGGGAATGGGGCTGAAGAGGCTTCCCCTGCTATTCCCCAGGCTTGGCTGCATTAGCTACTGTGGCATCTTCCTGGAAAATTTCAGAGCCCTTCTGAATATACTCTCATTTTTTTAGTCATCAATTTAATGATGCAATCATCCTTGCCAGGTAGGGGACCCTTTGCTGTCACTCTATCAGATTTTCTTCTGATCTTCCCGAAGCCTTTTCCCCCCACCTTCTTTCTGGCTTATTCTTTTCACATTGACATGGGTTGTTTGTTTTTTCATGCTCCTTTTCCCCTCGGGGTAGTCTGTGACCCTCCTATTTATCTTTCTGTATTTTCATTTTTCTTTGTGTTTTTCCTCCTTTGGCATCTTTGCTTCATTGCACACCCTGCTCATGTTCCCTCTGTGCCCGAGATCCCCTTTATACTCTATGCTCTTTCATCTTTTCCTTATAGATCACCTATGCCTGCTCAGTAATTTATTTCAGGATTTCTAATTTCAAAAATACACCTATTTCACTTTATCTTTTTAATTAATTTTAATGTACTTCGTTAGGTGACAGCTTGAACCCATCAAATATGAACCCCTCAGCAGGAAAGAGTGGGTGAAATTACTAAATCAAATTCAGTAGAGAATGAGCAAGAAGTAGCTTCACATCTTAAACACAGGCATAGCCTTAGTGCCTTAGTAAAAGTTGTATTATTAAATAAGATTTCTAGCTTGATCTTTGTTCTTTTCTCTTCCCTTTTTTTTTTTTTTAATTTTTTTGAAGATGAATGGGAAAAGGGAAATGTGTAAATGAAATCAGTATTTTCTACCTCTCTTGGTTAGGGGAGGTTTTTTGTCTTGTCAGCCCAGAAGGTCACAAGGATAGAGTGGAATATAAATGACTCTGAAAATGTTTAGATTTCATAAAATTCAAGCATGTACACTTAACATGCTGTCTCTGATTGGACTCTGCAGTCCCAAACTTCCTGAGCAATTTAGGTGCTCTGTGCTGCAGACTTGAGAAAGATTAGTGACATTTAAAAAGTGGCTATTTGGAGGGAAATACATCCTAATGATGACCATAAGTCTTTTGTGTCTATTCATGAATTCATGAGGTTGGCCTAGTGCATCAAGAATGAACTCTAGGGACAATAAACAGAAACTCAGAAATGCTGAAATATGAATTGCTAATGAGGTTCTTCAACCCCGGGCTTGTGCTGGAGCCTCCTTGCTTACCTGGCTGGTGGGTAAGGGAAGGCATTGCAAAGGATTTCACTTGGTGGAGATAAAATAGGTTAAATAGGTTTGGGGTTTTCATTTCAGCTTGATAGTTGTCATTTCAAATTCAAGCAAAGCACGCTTCAGCACACAGGAAAGTTAATTTGCTGGGTCTCTCTGAATAAGTAGTTTCCTCTTTCTAATTTGTACCTCAATATCTACTCATGTTTTTCTTCAGAATTTTAGATTACTTTTAATAGCTTGAATTTTCTTAGGGTAATTTGGATTGAAGCAGAGAAGATTTCAGCTCTGCAGAATTTAAGTGGCTGCAATTATGTACATAACTAATCCATCAGCCAAAAGTTGAGTGTGGATCATCAGAGGAAGGACTTATGATCAGCTCTGTCTTCTGTAATTTGCTGTTTCCAATTACACAATGTCATTGTTGCAATGGATAGCATTAAACATCGATTCCTGTTCTGTCATTGCCATTTTCCCTGCTTCGCTGTTCCAAATGAGGTTTGGAGTTATTGCAGCAGTGAGCAGAACTGTGAGGAACCAGAGGTGCATTAATTAATGTGTCAGCTGCTGCAAACCTGGCTCACCCCTGCTGATGTGTGCCTCTAGAGCTGGGATGGGATGTGTTGGAGGGCAAAATTTGCAGAAATTTGGAATTATTCTCCCAAATTCACTTGTTGAAGTCTGTAGCAAAGCTGGGAAGAGAAACAAAATTGCTGCAGCCAGTTCATCTCTGGTTTGAGAAAGGCTCCTTCACTTGTTTGCATATTAGCTCTTCAAAGATGCTTTGCAAGTAGCCACATTTGGCCTCTTTTGATGAGAGCAGAATTCCTTCTCCCACCCTGCCTTGTACCTGCAGGCTTTGTTTGCAGAGTATCTTCTATTCCACCTCTTGCAGACCTCTCAGGAGACCCAGGCCACTCTGCATGTTCCTGGGCTAAAACTCACTGCCTTTTACAGAAATACATGGTGGTGCCACATAATTAATTCTAGAAGTGGTTTAATTGCTTTCCCCTTCAGAGTTCTTGCTCTATTTGGGCCTTATTTCTCGAGCCAACAGGCCAAGAAAGGTTTGATAGTCACAGTTCCTACAGCTGGTGTGGGATTTGTGTATTGAAGTCCAACTCTGCTGTTGGCAGTGGGCAGAGCCCAGAGGAAAAGGGCTGGAAGGTGAGAAAAGTATTCCTGTTTCATGGGTATTACAGCCCATGGAGGGTCTCACATCTTGTGCAACTGGATCCTATGTGTGAATTGCAAGCCCTTTTTTTAAATTCTGAAAAAGAAACCAGTGAAAATTTACAGATGGATGAAAGGGGGCAAGTGGGGAGAGGATTATTTTTATAAGAGCGGTGAATGTATTAACTCTGCTGTGGAATGGTCTGGTGATCTTAGTAAGTTTATAGCTCAGGTGGATACAGGTGAGCCATTGTTTAAGAAGCTTGGGATGATAATAGCTGGAAAATTCTGTGTGATTAATCCAAATGAAATTAGTGAAATTGGTCTACCCACCCAGGGATGACTTAGGGTGAGGAAAAGATGTGTCTGCCATCAAAATAAGTTAGTTTGTTGGATCTGCAATGGGAGAGAGAGGGAGGGGGAGAGGAGGAAACTCTGCCTTCAAAATGCAGAGCAGCAGTTTGATGCTGCAGCTATGACACATCCTCCCTGGTACATGTTCTGGTGAGATGCTCCAGCACTGATGAATAATTCAGGCCCCTGAGAGGAGGCCATTAGACACTGACCCAGCACAGGCCTGGGCCCATCAATCTCTGTTTCTGAAGGATGCAGCAGCATCCCTTTGAAAGCACCAACACAAGACACTTTTGATTTGCAAGCTAAAGCGGCCCTCAAGTAAGAAAATCAATTTCAACACAAAATGACACATGAGTTTTATTAAGTCAGCATCGTCTAGCCTGCGTTATTTAATAGCATGAGCTCCTCTGACCTCTCTAAGAGTTAAGCTGCATGAGCAGAATAATGGAGGCTTCAGTTTAGCTCCAGAAGTCAGTCAAGAGTTAAGGTACAAGGAGTCTGGCAAAGTGGATTTACCTTCTATTTATGTCCTGGAATAATAAGTAGGTGAAATGTAAAATCTCAGGTCCAGCTAAAGTGCTGTAAAGAAGATCAGGTGCTTCCTTTCAGTACATTTGGTTGACATCAGCTCTGTTTTCTTTGACCCACCCCCCTCTTTCCCCCTCTCCCAAACCCCCTCTTCTGGTAGCCTTTTGGCTCTGAGGAGAGTAGGAAGTTTGCCAAAATCCATTTTTTCCTGATATTTTGGGACTTGTCCATGACATGAGTATAAAGGCTGTAGTTTGGAAAGCAAAACAATGTACATAAACACAAGGAGGAAATGGATTTTTTTTCTTCAAACAACTATCATTTGAAGATTGCAAAGTTTATTATGAGTCCAGAAGGTATTTAGAACTTTCCAAGTTCAGGAATGGAAGAGGGGGTGCCATGCTGGGGAGTGGCCAATAGCTGGGAGATATTTTCAGCTGATGTGGGAGACAGATTTTAATGTCTGCTATCGGTTATGTAGGATGTGTTTCCAAACTCTCTGGACTTGACTGGAAATCTTGCAGTTGATAATGCATCCTTGACAAGACTGTCATTAAAACTACCGAAAAACAATAGTTTAGCATCTGGGTTTTTTTTCTGTAGAGGAAAAAAATGAAGGTTTGAGTGTCTGTTTGTTTTTTTTTTTTTATTTACCCTGAATTAAAGATGTGTGAAACTTTTCAGTCCAAAGTTTTTTCCCCAAAAAATATTCATTTTGCTGGCTTATTTTGGCTGCAAATATGTTACCTTAAAAATGAAATGCTTCAGTATATTGTTTCAAATAGGCATTTAGTTTTAACATTTTCTGTACATTGATGTGGTTTAAAATTTTTTTGTCATAGATTAGAAAATCCATTCTTTCTGATGAGCTTTTTTTTTTGTATTTTTTGTTCAGCCAGGAATGTGGAAAATCAATTATTCACACAATTCTATTTGAGTGAAGGCTTAGGTCAGGTTAGTTCTTACTTTACCCCGCCATTCCAATTATTTTCTAATATATGCAAATTCCCTTTGGCTCTCTGATAGTCTAGTCTGTCAAACCTTGGCTGCCTAATTGCATTAAAAATGAGACTCATCAGGCAAATAAGATACAATTCTACCCTTAACAGTTCTAATTGTCAAGAAGGCTGGAGCCATTGTTAAAGAGACCCATCTTTTGATAATATTTTTTATTTTTTTCCCCTACATATAATAACATTACAGTGCACCTCATCTGCTAGGAGTAGAGGGTGATGTTACCTTTGGAACTTTCCCTACCAGAAATGTGTGAGGCTCCCAGTCCTGTGTGTGGGTGATCCCTGCCATGACCAGAGAAGCTTGGGGCCTGAGGATGGGGCTCTGAGTCACTCGTTTCCTGCAGTAGTGAAGCCATTTCCCCAGGGACTTTGGTTTTGCAAGCCCAGCTCCATCCTCTTGATTAAGGAATCCCATGACTTGCACCACAACCAGTTTTTCATTTATTTCGGATACAATTAAAAGCAAAGAAATTTAGTGTGTAATTTGCTGGCAAGCTGCCCCCCCCTCCTCCCAGCCCCCCACCATTACCCCCTAACCCTTATGCTTGTTTTCCAAATTTGGGTAATGATGAGACTCAGGGGAGATGTGAATTATAACTTGTCTGTGGCTTGGCTAATGAACAAGGAACAGACTTGGTTTCCATCTGGACTGTGTTTTTATTTGTTTTCTCTGCTTTATTTAAGGGAAGCTGAATTTCTTAAAAGAAATATATTACATAAGCAAATTAACCTGAGCTTGCTGGTCCTGGAGTGTGACTCCCAGGCAGTCTTGTCCACACAAATACTTGTTGCTTATACAAAGTATATTTGCAATAGGAGAATTATCCTCAAGATGTACAGAGTTGCGAGGGTTTGCTTACAGGCTTTTACATTCAGACTTTCTCTGTGATGTTTTTGCTAAATGGAGGCTCAAAAATTCCTTCTGCAGGGAAAATAAAAGGTGGTAAGGCAGCCCTGGCCTTGGAGCTGAAAGAACAGGAGATAATTTGTGTGGATAGCCAGTGCTGCAGCTGGGGAAGCTGATCACTCCCTTTTCATTTAGCTTACCCCAATGAGCTGAGAGCAAGAGCTGAGTGCCCTTTGCAGGCTTTCCAAAAAGATGCAAGGGTCTGGAAAGACCAACATCGGATAAATGGAAATGGAAGCGGAGTTGGAGAGGCTGACGCAGTGAGGACACACACAATTAGCAGCAGCTCAGCAGTTTACACTGTTTCAGGATTAGTTTCTGACTGTGGAATACTCTTCCACATATATATATATATATATACACATATATATATATTCACATATATATACATACATATATATATTTCCCATCTATTCCCTATATAAATGCATTAATCTGACATCATCCAGTTGTTCCTCAATCCCCTGCTGTGCTCCCCTGGGTGCTGAGGAGGGTCCCACATCTGTAGGGATTTCCCTGCAGGCTCCAGGAAGGCTCCTGGTGGCTTTTGGAGCCCTGCAGTGAAGCGTGAGGGTCACTTCCACACTCCAAATCCTCAGCACCAGCTGTAGCATCTTACTCATCTTCTGACAAAATCAATTTGCAGCTTTTTTGTAGGAGATAAAAAAGAACTTGGATGGGCTTGTCGTGTTTTTTTTTCTGCTTCAAAGTGACCATCAATCTCCACAAAAGGTTTTGATATGTACTGTCATCACACTGGAGAAGGTTCTCACAGTTGTAGGCTTGACAGGGATGGTGTCAAAATGGAGCTGGGCTAGGAAAAAGATGCTGAAAAGGCTGTGTGGAAGAAACAATTTAATATTGTTATGTATCTAGCAACTTGTTTCCTTTCCCTGCATGAAATTTACCTCTGGAGGACAGGGAACCTGCCAAAAAACCCTATGGAGGTCTCATTTCGAGAAATCAAAGGAGACCTCTCTGAGCAGAAAGCCAGAACACAAATTCCTTCTTGTGCACATTATTCATCCCAATTAATGCTATTAGAACCTGTTGAAGAAGGCTGTTTTTGCTTTTCTCTGGGCTTTCCATCCACTTTCCCTTTTCCTTGCTGGAGATGGAGGCCATTTAACCTCCAGTTCCAAACCCACAGCACACACAGCACACCCCACACACATCAGTGTGCAATTTCTGTGTGAGGGGGCACTTTTGTTCTTTCTCAGATTGATTTTTCTTTAATCTGACACAAGATGTGCAGACAGAGAGGACGCAGCTGTTGGAGCAGCACAAAACCAAACACGTGCAGTGATGGAGAACAGCAACGCATCCTGTCTGCTGTCAGGCCTTGGTGCATATTATGTCATATTTGCTGCCTGCTTCTTTTAGGGGAATTAAACAAAAGTATTCAGGAAGGAGCCATTTTTAACGTGCTGCCATGAGAAACAACTGTGCCTGACCCTTCATTGCTATCATGTCTATGAAGCCCCTCATGAATTAGATCACATGTGAAGCCTTTCCTTTCTCTGGGTGCTTTTTTTTTTTTTCTTCCATTTAATAAGGTGCCAAACAATTTGTCCCAATTCTGTAACTGATTTATTTAAATGCCTTGTCTGAACTCCTGAAGCTTGCTAAAATATATAATTCAATCTTATCAGATCCTGTTACGCTGCTTCCTTGTTGACCATATGGTGACAAAGTTCTGAGGAAGGAAATAGATTTAGGAAAGAAACAATGAGAATTGTTCCTGGTTCTGAATGATATATGGGGTTTACTTAGTTCCTACTGTTTCCTGAAAGGGCACTCTGGAGAGTAAATTACTCTGTTAATGGTCTAAAGACGTGTGCCTAAAATAGCTTCTGTCCTGCTGTTAATAAATAATCTGCAAACATGTCACACTTCTCAGCTTTTCATTATTTTAGGGAGAATTCAGGCTTTTCACAGTCCTGTCCCTGGGTGTGCATTTACTTCTATCCATCTTCCCTTGTACACCAATAAATAGAACTTTTCTCCCATACTCTAATCCAATGAAAAGACTTGTGTTGGTCATGTTCATAAGCTTTTCTTTTTAAAAAAACTCCAAACCTGTAATCAGTTGTTCCTTAAAGTAGCATGGACATCTTTGTTGATTTTTTGTGTGTGTGTGTTTTTTTTTTTTTTTTTTTAATTTATTTTGGTTAACAAGCCTGAGAAGAATTTAAAAAAAAGTTCTTTGGGAGTGAGGTCACAGGACCATCTCAGGGCTTTTAGTTCCTGCACCTTAATGAAATGAATTGGTGTATGGGAGCCACGTGTCCCATGGCAAGCACATACTGGGTGAACTAAGATCAAGCTGCTGTCACTTTTTGGCTTACAAACTATCCAGAACTTGCTGACACTGAAAAAAACGGGCAGCCTGACAGCACAAGCTATAAAGGGGATTATCTTGATCTAAAGATGCTTCTCCTTGGAATGTACAAACGGTACAGATGACAGCACCTTACAGCTGAAGGGGCTTTTTGCCACAGGTGTGAACTGAGTGATGTTCCCCTGTTGCACTGTACTCCTGACTGTGTAGCTACCCTAGAAAGATGGGGTTTGGCTTCAAAGAGCTGTTTGATTTCTCTTTTGCTCTCATCTCTGGTCATTCCACTTTCACATTCCTGGTTTATTCCTCTTCCACTGTCCTAGCCCTTTGTGGAACCAGCGGCCCTGGCAGGGAGATGAGACACGGGGATGGTTTCACTTCTTAATGTTCTTTATTCTTGCCTCCCAGGCAAGTCACGTCCATCCCCTGTGGGGTGACAGAGTGGGAAAAACCACTCTGGGATGTCCTTGGTGGCTCCGTGTGGTGGATTTGGGGGTGGTGAATCCCTGGCTGCATTTCCTCCCCATATCTCAGGGCTGCACTATATAATATTCACGTGAAAAAAAAGAAGTGTGTTTTCCCACCTTGTTATCCTTCAATATATTTCTCATCTGACAGCATTTAGGAACTGATTGTCTTGAGCATTTTGAGGCACTGGGCACTGATTACTCACCGCTTGCAGTTTGCTTCAAAGTTTCTTAATGGAGACAGAAAACCTTTTATCTGAAGAGACCTGGAAAGTGCTTTGCAAATAGCAATTAGCCTCCATGCCATTCCAGTCAGTTGTCAGCTGTTAGCCTCGTAAGCTCTCTCCTGACTACTTTGCTGTGTGGTTTTGGTGCCTGAACCTCGATTTAACACAGGAGATGTTACCACGGTGTTTGTTAAAATCTCTTCTTGACCCAGGGATAAGCTGGACATTTGGAGGTCATTTTGGTTTATAGTGTGAAGGGGAAAAGGAGAATTTTGTGGATCCCAGGTGGATTCTGAGTGGAGAAGGGAAAGGATAAGTCAGTATTTGGCTTTCCCCACCCCCAGTTTCAGTATGTTAAAGGTTTTTTAGGGCTTTGCTGTGCAGAGCTGAGATTGATCGCTGCAGTTGAGGCTTGCAAATCTCTCAGGATGCCCTGGCTCAATGCAAGCGTCTCTCCTGGCAAAATATTTTAACCAGATCAATAACTGCTCCTTTTGTTTATAATTTAATTACACTGTGAACAGTGGAAACAGGCAGTTGAGAGTTGATCTGATAGCTGCAGGTCTCTTCCTGCTCTGCCTTTGAGCAGTGAGGTCAGACCCTAAGAACTGCTGGGCTTTGGTCGTGTTTGCTGCCATCCTGTGTTCCACCAAAACCATCCGCTGCACCAGGATAAAACTGGGGTAATCTGTGGCCAGCCAGCCTCCCAACACACACATCTCCCTAACATGCATTTATTAGCTGGAAGGACTGCAATAACTCTCCTGCCTCAGTTTTATTAACACCAAAATGCTGTGTCATGTTGAGCAATCGCTGAGTTTCTCTGCACCTCAGTTTTTCAGTCCCAAAGGAGTGAAACAATATTAACCTGTTGTTCAGGGGTGATGCAAAGGTGAGTTGCTATCTGCAAAGTATTTCTAGATTCACAGGTGGAAAGTGCTTTTTTTTTTTTTTTCCCTGTCACAAGCTTAGCCACAGAATGCCCCAGTTTTTTAATCTCATTTAAATAAAAAAAGTAGGTTTTTCTCTGTTGCTTTCAGGCTGCAAAGAGGTAGATATTTATACCATTCTAAAATAAATTAACTGGGTATTCAGGTAGTGAAGGGATATCAAGGGATATCCTTGACTCTGGACTTCTAATGTATTTTTATTCTCCTCAATACTCTAGAGACCTTTTCCTTCACTAAAGATTATAACAGGAATGGGAATAATTTCGTGCTGATAGTGGATTTAGGAGAAAGAGTAAGTTAAAGTGGAAAGCTGATGCTTCTGAAATAGGATTACTAGAAATCAGGAGAACTTGTACTGTTTAGTACACTCTGATGTGGGCAATTTAATTACTGCTGAGTGGCAAAGGTGAGAAGAAAAGCTGGTGGTGTTGATGGCAGGTTAAATACCTGGGGATGGCACTTGCAGTGTTCACAAAAGCCAGCCCTGCTCTAAGAAGCTCCTGTTTTCCTCCAAATATTTAAATGCAGTCTGTAACACTAATGGCTGTTTGTGCTCCGTTCCTGTTGCTGCTTATCCTGCAGGTAAAATACACAAGGTCACCGAGCTGGGCCGTTTGCCAAGGAAGTAAAATTGCAAAATCTTTATTAAAGAAGAGGAAACACTGAGAGCAATGTGTCTCTGGGAACGGATTACATTTTCTTCTAATTACCCAGAAATAAGAAAGCTGTGTGCAAGGGAATTACTGCAAGAATTAGCATGAGATTATGTATTCACCCATTTTAAAGAGGGCCAAATTTACAAAGCAACTGTGATCTACTTATGGATTGGTGCCACCAGGGACTGAGCTGCAGTGCAGTTGTTTGGGGGCTGGATCTGCCAAGGTCTGATTTAGCAGCTTGTCCTCTGTGCTGAGCTCAGCCTAAGAGGGCGAGCAGCATCCTCTGTGGATGTGAGCTGCTCCCTGAGCAGGGCTGCTCCTCCAGGGCTTCAGGTAGTCATACACAGGTGGTCCAAGCTCATGTCTTTTGAACCAGAGAGAGCCTTTGATGCTCACAAGATGCATATTTTAGAGATTTCTGCTCTGTTCTGTCATACACTCAACAGATAACATGAAGGGCTGGGGAGGAATTGGATGTCCAGTATGGGTTGACTGCAAGTGGGGGAAACGAGCTTGCAGAATCTCATTTTTTACTTAAATCAGATACTTCTCTTTAAAAACATCTCAAAAGGAAACAAATGCCCACAAATTTCACTTTCAACTTGTTTTCAAGGGGTGACAATGAGCTATTGCTTCAAGCCTTTTTTAAAATCATTATGTCCTTGCTCATTTTTGGTGTTTTCTGTATATAAACAGTGCAGGAATTCAGGAGCAGACAAGTTTGCAGACATCACCTTGTACCACTGTCACTCACTAGCCTCTCATCAGTATCAGCCTCTCATCAGCATTTGTTTTTTTGCTGTAGGTGCAGATGTGCTTTGATTTTGCCATTCTTGTAAGGACTTTGTGTTAGCAGGAGGCCCTCAGAGGGAACATTCCTCTCCCAGCCTCACTGGAGTTTGTTCTCTCTTCGTTGGGATGCTTGTCTCAGAACACAGCTGCAGTTATATGGAAAATGGTTCTCTCTGCACAGATATTCATGAATTAAATTTTGCATATGCAATAACAAATTTTAACTTCTAGACAGGGTATTTCATTCCCCAGGGTTTCATAACCCTGTAGCACAGGTGCAAGAATTGGTTCATTTCTTGGGGAAATTCAGTCACCTCAGGGAAACATTATGTGTTACCTGCTAAATCCATCTATCCAGTTTCTTATTCTGAGCTGACTCTGGGCTTTGCAAATGCACAAGCATTTCCTTCCTGTGTAGCTTTACATTATCCATTGAAAATGAATTATGCCTTCAGCCCCCTAATTCACTTACTCTATTTCCAAAGTTGCCTTATTGAATATTATGATCTTCTGTGCGTTCATGTTTTAATTTGCATTTGATTAAGATCCTCAGACCTTGTAGACTGACCTTGATCATCCTTGGAAGAAGAAAAAAAATTGCAACCACAAAAGGACAGCAGTACACAAACACATGCTTATATGTGTATTAAAACTTAAGCTGTGGGTTTTTTTTTAATTATTTGAAGAAGAAAAAGGTCTCCATGTTTTAACATAAACACACCTATGTAGCTTGTTTTATAATGTGCCCCCATTTGAGGTTGTGCTTCTGCCTGAATCTTTGCCTCTCTAACGTTCAGTTGCAGAGGCTTGAATTCTTCAGCCCATCTCATCTTTGACTCTGCTGTGGGCACTTTGTCTGCTCTTCCCTGTGCTTCAGTATTTTTGTGTCTGTGGTTTAGAATGTCCCTCCAGTTCCAGCCCTGGTGAAGTCAAACGTGACTTTTCCTTTCCAAAAGGGAGAATGTGGTCACAGATTTACTGGTGATGGCAGAATAACAGTGCTTCAGCTCTTACTGATGTAAATATTCCCCCAGTCACAACAGAGTATGGGAAGAACTGAGCAGTTTGTTTGGATTGCAAGCAACCTTTTCCCTCCATTTTTCCAAACGCAAGTGCTCTGTCCATGGTATTGCAATACTTGTGGTGAGCAAATGTAACTGTCCACAAACTGAAACAAATAAACAAATTTATTCCTCCAGGACTGTAGGATTGCCAACTAAGATTTTCCTGAGCACTTTACAGCCCAAATAACATCACCTGCTGATGAAGTAAGTACACCTGTGTGGCTTTCATCCAGGGTTTTCTCACTCCATGGGTTGCCTGTGATCAGATTGTGATTTAAGAACCCATTTTTTATGGATTGCTGCCCATCCAAAATTGCAAGGCAAATGTGTTTGAGCAAGTTTCAAAGTTCTGCTTGTAAAAGAATTCTGTAATTTCTTATTCACATAGCAGGTCTGAATTCCCTCATCCCTTCAACAGAATTCAGTCAACCATTCCTTATGCCTTATTTCTTTTTTCTTCCTGCACAGCTTTTATAAACTGCAGGTGAGCTTTCTTCTCTTGATAAAATAATTTCAGTTTTAAAACGAAGCCCAGCTAGCCCATGGATCTTGTTTTTTGCTTTTTGTTTAAATACAGCCTGGCTTGTATAAACACTTGCAGAACACATACAGTAACAAATGCAGGATCAAAACATAGGTCAGAACACATGCAAGCAATCCTGGATGATTTTCCTTCTGCAAAGACTGTGGTGGATTTGGGCCTGCCAAGGTACAAAAAGAAAAGAAAAATCAATAAAATTTGTTCCCCCTGCAGAGGATGGATATCTGTGTATATAATTCTTGGAGAAAACCCAGCTCCACACAAAAGCCCAAGTTATTTCTTTCTTTTTTTCGTGTTCTTTTTCTAACAAGTAAAAAAATAACTGAATTGTGCTATCCATTCCAGACAATAGATAAACAACAGCTTTCCCTGAGATGAACCTCTTTGACTTGATGACTGAACACAGATTTTGAGATCCTGGAATGGCAGGAACACATAAATTCTTTGCTTGCTCATGGTTATTAATTTATCAGCAATTTATTTCAGGAGGATGAAAGACTTGCTATTTTTTTCTGTCTCTTGCAGACACGTGACTGAGACAGGTTATAGATGGATTATGGAAGGATTATGGAAAAGATGAGTTGTTTGGCTCCATTTTGACACCTTGCTGTGCTTTTTATTAAAACATATTTCTAATAAAATGCAAAGAGGCATTTACATCAGCTGAGAGAGTTTGACCCAGGGACCTTGTAGCTTTTTGTGGAGACACTGCCCTCATATAAATAGCTGTTTGTTCGTGCTCTTGCTCTATTCATTATGGTTGAAGTCTGAGCTCATGTCTGTTTCTTAACGCACAAAAAGTCTATAAATTCAGCAGAGCTTGAGTCATTCGTGAGTTTCATTAAATCAGATGTTACATTATGATAAGCCTGGACAATATGAATGTTAGCTTTTTAAGATCCTATCTCAAGAAAAAAAGACTCTCTAGCTATTTTGAGCTTTGCAATTAACCACAAATGTAAATCCTCACTGTTAGAGAAAATACAATATATCCCATTACCAAAAAGCAGCAAATGGGATTTAGCTTGTGTTAGAGAAGACATGCTGTCGTTTTTGTTTTTCATTACCAGAATAATTGTAGCAGATTTATTTAACCAATCATTCATCAGCTAGTTTACAAAAGCTCCTGGGGCTGCTGCAGTTGTTGGACAGTTGACAGAATTATTTAGCAGATAAATACAAAAGATAATTTGATTCAAGTATGATTTCTGTGGGGCTGAGAAAAACACAGCGGTTGTATTTTCTCCCTTTGGATTCAAAGAGGATGCAGAATTAGATCTTGGAATACGAGTCGGTTTCACAGTTGGCCTCTGGAAATATCCTGCTCTTTTAAAAATAATTTTAGTCATTAGTTCTGTTTGTAATTAAATAAATATAGCTACATTTTGCACTAATTATGCCCTCAGTCCAATAAAGCACTTAACAGGTGTATGACTTTAGAACGTGAATAATCCTGCTGGCTTGATCTGTGCATAACAGCTTGGTTCATCAAAACACAGTAACTGCTTTAGTCTCACTAGAAGCAGTAAGTTTTAGGTGTGTGCTTGAAATTAAGCATGTGTTCAATTGCTTTGCCTGGCTGGTGATGAAAAATAGCCTGTGAAATTAGCTGCACATTGGGAAGCTTTACTGGAACTGGGGCTGTTGGACTAAGGCTTGGAGAGCCACTTATTTATAATTTACTCTGTGGTACAATTGACCTGAAATAAATGCTGCAATTTACTTTTAGGGCTGATTGTTGTGGCACTTGGGGTCCTTAGTAAGGTTTTTGCTTGTGGACCTGGTGAATTAGAAAAAGGCAAGGAGATTAGTCAGAAATCTGGAAAATGTGAGAAATGATCAGCTGAGGAGCCCTTGCCAATGGAGGTGTCCAGGAGCAGGACAGTGTCCCCATGGGTGACAACCAAAATCAGCCCTGCTCTGGGGAGGTCTGAGACTTTGGCTTTTGATTCCTGAGCCCAGAAAAAAAGTTTTACTGATGAATATCTGAGCAGTTCCCATGTCAGTGGTTCTATCATTACACAAAGAGTGCAAATATTTCTGATCTCTTTTCTCCCTTTTTGCAAAGGATGTCTCACTGGAAATAAATGAAATGTGACACGAGCAGAGTGTAGACTGATTTTCTTAGCCAGGCAAATGTTTAATATTTATTTTATTTGTCTTGTTGGAATCTTACCTCCCAATTGCAGAGGTAATCTGTTTTACACGGATTAAAATGAAAATTTATACTGACATGATTTCCTGACAAGGATCAAACAACTCAAGGGCCACAATAATACTGCAAAGTACTACTATTTTTTTTTTCTTCTCAAAAAGCCACACTTCCCGAATGAGTTGGAATGTGCTGAATAGAAGAAAATGGTGCAAAATAATTTCCTCTTCCAAAAATGCTCTTTTGTAACTTGTGGTGAAGGGGATCTGACAGACATAATATACACTAGTGAAGTGTGTAATGAAAAATCCTTCTCTTAAAATCTCAGACTTTTACCTGGACTTTGAATTTTCAAGTCCCCTGTGTGTTAAACCTCTTTATTTAGCAAGGAGAGAACAAGTGTCACATTTTCAGATAGAAATCAGCCATGGAAATCTAGCAGGGCTGTGGCAGAGGTGGAGCCAGATCATCTGTTGTCATTCTCCCTAAGAATCTTTTTTCCCACTGCTGCATTAACAAAAACCTGAGAAAACCATTCCAGGTTTTCCATGCCTCCCTCCCTGCTAGAGCAGAGATTTAATTACCTATAATATCTTCCTTTGGCCTCTACATGTTTTCCTCTGCAAGATCTGCTGTTTGTCCAGCTCCAATCCAAATTTATCTTCCAGCATTTCACTATTTGGGAGCAAGAATTATTATTTTCTTTCTTTATTTTGTTTAGTTTTGGGTTTTTTTCCTTCCCCCTTCTCCTTTCCTCCCTGATGAGATAGAAGAGCCCGTGGTCTGCAATCCAAGACACCAATATTTTCTGGGCTGGCTTACATCAGTACATTATTATTGTTATCATTATTATGCTCCCCTTCTCCCCCTCCCCCTTATTAATTTATTTATTTTATTGCTGGTGTTAAATGGTTTTGTCAAAAGCAACTCTTTACAGACCATTAATGCCAGAGCAGATGATTATTTTCCACCAGCCCTCATGAATAATTCAAGCTGCCAGCTCACAGCCCCATCCTCAGCACCCAGGGCTCTTCTGAGGAATCAGGGTTATTAAAGGTAACAGTGGTGATGAGTCTCATCTTTGGGCAGGATGTGCTCATTATTCCTCAGGAGCAACTCTGTCTTCAAGCAAATCAGACCCTGCTGAGGCTCCTTCCACCTCCTGCTTTCCTCTCCCCCTTCTGCTGCTTCTGATGATGTTACAGCTTTTGAGTTTCTCTCGTGCAGTTGAGGAATGTGATAAATACTTTGGGACGAGTGGAAGGAAAATGGTGAGAGGAGCGCTCAACAAGCAAGCTGCTTTTATTTTTTCCCCTGTTCCTCTTTCTAAACTCATTTATTTCACCAGTTCTCATGCTCCTTGCATGCTGGCTCTCTGCAAGCACTTGAATGAACATGTTTATTGGCAGAAGTATTCTGGGATTTGGGGAATGATAAGACTGGAATATTAAAGCAATAAAAACTGTATACATATTCATATACCAGGAACTTGATTATTAATTCTGATAATCTGTTCTCAGCTGTGTTTACAATGGTGGTGAAATCTTATAAGTAAATTGTGAGGTTAGTTCTGAAGCTGGCAATTGGTCTTACTCATGCCAATCACAGAAGAGAACTGGGAAAATACTTGGAAACCAGCCTATTCTCTTGGATTCACCAGTATCCAAAAGAGCCATGAAACATCTAGGCTCTCCAAAATAGTATTAATATCACAGTACGGTAATAATATCACAGTTTTTTGTTTTCTTTGCCTTGAAAGGTGATTTCATATTAGATATTCTGAGGTTTGTGAATATATTTGTATAAAAATACAGTAACAGCCCCCATGCACAGCTGAGCTGCAGCTGGCTCACAGTCCAGCCAACTGCTTGCAATTCTAGTTGGCAAGTGGAGTTTAGTCCCCCTCAAGTCCTGAGGGAAGCTGTTGCTCTGGGCTCTTTGGATGATAAACAGTGCATTTCTATTATAATGTGCATGGCATAATTACCAATTGCTTGATATGGTTCTGTAGGTTACTGGAATGGATTAAAAAGATGGAAATTTTTTTTTGGTATACATTTGTGATGCTTGTGCGCTATTTTTGATTTCTCTTTTTTAATGAATGGGGATTGTTTAAAAAAGCCCCCCAAACCTCCATTATTCCTGCATTTGCTGGAAAGCCTTTCAAACACTGGGAAACATCAAAGGCAGTATTATCCAAGGAGCCAACTACAGGAAGAAATCTTTAATAGCTGACCATAAATTTTCCAGTTAAACCCATATTTTTCTCAACTTCCCAACCTGCTTAGAATGAATACATTGCCCCTGGGGACTGGTACAATGCCTGCCACTGATCACATCTCCTTCATCAACCCTGTTCTGGGGATGAGGAAGGACTGGTGTCCTTTCACACCCTTCTGAGAAAGCTAAATGTCTCCTTTCCCTCAATCTATTCAGTTTATTGAGGAGGAGGTTAAGAGGTGATTTGATCCACTAATAGATAGTAGACAGCTCCATTAATCTCCAGGTGGGAAGGAAAGCATGTAAGGAGATCCAGTGGTAGGAAGGTAAAGCTGCCTCAAGTTGAGCTCTGCTGGTTTTGACACTGAAGGTAACTAACAACTCACCCAGGTCTGCTTGTGGATTGTCCCTCCTCCCTGTAAAATACACTGGCTTGAGCAACAGCTGTGATTTTGGTAGAGAAATGCCAGGGTGGAGTTGGCAGATTCTGTTCTGCAAGAGAACAGAGGGCTGGAGAGGGACTTCTCACAAGGACATGTGGAGGTGGGACAAGGAGTAATGGCCTTAAGCTGAAACAGGGTAATTTAGATCCAAAATTAGGAAGAAATTCTTCACTGGTGAGGCACTGGACCAAGTTGTCCAGAGAGATTGTGGGCTCCTCATCAGTGGGGGTGTCCAAGGCCAGGCTGGATGGGGCTCTGAGCAGCCTGGCCTAGTGGAAGGTGTCTCTGCCCATGGCAGGGGGTTGGAATGAGATGATTTTTTAGGCTCCTTCCAACCCAAACCATTCTGTGACTCTGTGATTCCATGAACACATTTCCTTCTGGCCTAAGAATCTATGGAGGGTGAGAGAAACCCCCACATCCACCCATCTCCCAAATTTTCAGTACTTAAATGTGAGGGAGAAGACATGGTATTATGATATTGTGTGTCCAAAGAACAACAAGCACAATATACCACTATAACTTAAAACTAACTCAAAAGATAAACATGGACATAAAATATCTTTGTTTGTTCATCCTAATGATTCGAACCTCTGTAAGAAAGTAGAGAACATTTTTCTTATAGTCTTGTTCTATAATTTTCAGGCTGTGATGCTGTTTCATTTGTCTTAGGAGGGAGTACTGGGGAGCCAGGTTGATGAAAGCAGAACTCCTTGCATGAATGCAATAGTTAATATTTTTTTTCCTTGTGACCAGGACCAACACTGCCTATTGTTAATTTTCCTGGTCATTCATTTCCTGATCTGCTCCAGCAGAAAGTGTGGCTGATAACTGCTTCTATAAGGAAGTTATGATTATATGCTTTCTTTAATTATTTTCCTCCTTCCAAGATAAACTGAGGCCTGAGTAGAAGGAGGCCACAGAAACAACAATTCTACCACTGCTCCTGCTCTCTTGCTTCTTTTGCTAAACATATCAATGAGTAGGTGCCATTCAAGCCCATATTCCTAATTACTGGGGCTTTAGCAACAAGGCTTACAGAACTAACTTTAAGTAGCCAGAACTTGGAAGACAGGTTTTATTGGTATGGATCTGCCCAACAAGCAGGTTGGGAACACATATGGGAAATGGTTCATTTCTCTTTCTAATCCCCTCAGGCTCCTGTTTCCTGAAAAAAACACCTTCAGATTCTTTGTTTGATACGTGTGACACAGCTGACTGCTCTTTCCCCTTCAAAGCATGCAGGACAGGGCACTTATTTCAGTGGTGTTATTCTGCACTGTGTCATGTTTTTAATGAAATTGGTTAGTAGGAGGTGACTGAGGCTTCACCCTCCCCAGGCAGCCCCAGATAATCCTCTTTGGTTTTGATGTCTGTTTTCCTTGAGTACGAAACAAGTTGTTATGCTGCTCAAAATGGATTCTCTGAATATTCTGATTCATTTCAAGGTCACCTGGAGGATATTTGCAGCAGCATTTGATGGAGATTATGCTCTAAAGGCAGGACTGAAGAGCAGTTGATAAGGGTTGAAAAACATTAAATTTGTTCACTTGCTAAAAGCATAAAATCACAAGGTTAAACTTGATTGTGTTCTGTTAACTTGGGACAATGCTTCTGCACAAATGTCAAGTGATGTGAATATTAATAAACTTTTACTTTAGGAGTGTTTTCATCCTCAAAGTGCCTTTTTGTGATAACAAATGAAAGTATTTGTAAACTCTAGTAGCTGGGAATGATGGGCAGATTACAAAGCGGCAGTTTGCTTAAGAAAAAACCCAAAAAACTATAAAGCTTGGATTTTAATTTTCAAGATTGAGTGCCTTAGAGGGCTTTCATGCCTCAGACTTTGGCCATCTAACACAGTGAATATCAATCCTTCTCAAAGATCTGTAACATCTCTAATTAAAATTTCAGGAGTGCAGGTACTAATGAACAGTAAAATGGCACATGCAGGGAAACCAGGATTTTAGGGTTTGGGCATTCTTGTAAGATTTTTAATCTCTGAAATATTCATAAAAAACAACTGTAATTCTTTAAAATGTGTTAGCTGGGTTAATACTTGCATTCCCACTGTGAGGTGCACAGGAGTTGTATCCACCTCCTAAGATCCACCTTCATCCATACTTATTCCATGCTGTGCTCTTCAACATGTACTGATTTGTCTTAGCCTGTTACAGGCAAAAAAGATGAATGGAAACAGTTCAAATATAGGCTGAGGTTTAAACTAGAAGTGTCCTCAAAAGCTGGGATTTTCAGGTCTGTTTTCCCCTTCTGAAAAACCCATCAGTGCTGCTGATGAGGATCATGTGAAGTTGGTGTGAAAAAAAATCTGTGAAAAGCCTCAGTTTGTCCCAAGCAAATCCTGAGCCTTGGTGTAAACCTGGGGAGATTTATGGTTTCAAGATGAAATCAGGTAATGCTGAAATTCTCTTGGGGTTTCAATACCAGGTGAAATATGTTGTTTATTCTTAGTTTTCTTTTGAACTTGGTGTTTGAACTCCTAAAAAGAGATTATTTTGGGGGATGCAAATTACTGCCAGATGGCAAAGGATAAGTGTCTGACAACTCTTCCATCCTGTAAACATTTAGTCTAGGTGAGGTTCTGGAATTGGAGGGTGGAAAAGACTGCAGGGAGGGCTGGAACTTTGCATGACATTCCTGTCATTGTTTTTCGAGATGGCTGAACTGGCTCAGGCTACCAAAGGGTTGATGAAAACTAAGAACATTCAGAAAATAAATAGTGTTTGATTTATTTCACAGCAAAGTGCCAAGAGTTGCAACCCGCGCTGCTTTGCTCTGTGAAATGTTATGTGGCAACAAGTTCCACTCCAAAAATAAAGATTTGTGTAGAAATGTGCTCTTTTATAGTACTTTAAATCTGTGGCTTGGTAAATTTAAGGGTCTTTAGCCACACTTGTTCCTAGAAAACTTCACAATTAGTGAAAATACAAGGACAGAACAGACTCAAGATGTTCTCTGTCGAGCATGGAACAGAACTTAATCCAGCTGTTTGAGTTGTGTGAGGATGGGGCTGTGCTTAATTTTGTTTGTATTAAACGCTTGTGAGTCTGCTGCCTTTAAATGCTCACACTGGAACTAGCTTTATGGCACAGATTAGACCTTCAGATTTCTGTTTTCTTCCAAGTTATGAGGCATGAAAATGAGGAAGAAAAGGCAAAATCAATGATTTCTCCTTTTTCTGTGCCACAGTCTTCCTCTCTGCATAGTTTTCCAGTGAATCATTGGCCTTTTTTGTGTCTACACAATTATAGAAATCCTGTAAAGGTCCTAGGTGAAATTATTTTAGTGTAATGGATGTTTGGAACATCTTTTTGTGGAGTTCAGTCCTTTTATGTTAAACTAGGCAGCACCTATTAAGCTCCAAAGCTTATTCCAGCTGGACTTCTTCACTAGGTTGTCTGGCTTGCTGGAACAGAAGATGCTTTAGATAAGTGCATGAGTCCAGAAGTAAAAAGCATTGCAACATCCTAAAAAAAAAGAAAAAGAGGAAGAAGTTCTCAAACTTCATGCTTCTGACCTGAGTGGAAAGATATCTCATGGAAACCTGGACTGGGTTATTGGCTGGATTCAGTTCAGCAGATGTGCACAGCTCTTCTTCACCTGCCATTTGAACTAGTGGTTTCAAGGACTCTGATTAATCTCCCTTGCTAGATTGCTGCCTGAAAGAAAAACCTTGGATGAAAATCCCTAGAGTCTGAGCAGCAATGAAAAATACATATCTGTCCAGATACTTCTTCCACAGTATATTTTTTTCATATTTTTTTCGGTATATAAAGGCAATTCTAGACACACGCACACACATTAAAAAAAAAAGATAATGTTCCCATGGTGTTGGAGTTCATCTTGAAATTGTGAATGGAAAATTAATGTATGTAGCACTGATGTACAGGACGTGACCAATGTGGTTCCATCCGCATCATGGCGCAGTTTGAACAAGAAAAGATTTGGGCCACCTGCCACGAAAAACTTCAGCTTGTGGCCTGACTGCTGGGGAGAAATTTCACAGGTCCCACGGAAAGCAAAGCATGAAAATCTACTGTGGGACTGCAGCAGCTTTTGGGAGGGAGAATGTGCCTTGCAAAGTCAGGGCTGCAGAGAGTATTTAGTGTCTTTGGCAAATGTGGTGCGCAGGATCTGAAGCATTAATCAAACTCTGACAGCCAGCTCGGGGAAGCAGAGTGTCAGATGGAGGAGGGCTTGCAGAGCCCCATCCAAATGGCATCTGGGGGAAAAGAAGAGAGGGGAAAAAACAATGAAAGGAATGCTTATGGCGCTGGAATGATTTTGCTTACATTTATTTTAAAGGTTTTGAAATTTATATTGATCTGAGTAGGAGCTGGTGCTGGGGGGGGGGGGGGGAGTTAAATCAGCGTTCCCTGTTGCCCTGTCAGGTTTGATTTATGCTGGGCATTCGACAACCACTCAGTTCAGAAACCTTTCAGAACCTTCTTTTCAACTTCCTAAGCAAAGCAAATGAGCTTTTATTTTTTATTTTTTTTTAAAGCAAAATAAGAAAAAAAAATAGCCCACCTTGAAAAAGCAACAAAACCCCCCTTATCCTGAACTAAACTTAGAGATTTCTGCACATCTGGTGATGCTAATGTCTCTGTGATGAGTGTCCAAATATCTACTTAGAGAAGGTGGAAGTGTATTCAACTTGTTTATATATAGTATTTGCTGACTTCAATTTTGGCAATCTGTGTAATAGCTGCTTTTGTCAAAATAACGTGGCTTTGTCTCCAGTTTCCCCTCCTTTTTAATATTCTCTCTTTCATGGAATTCAAATATTGCATAAGGAAAGAAAGATTCTTTTATTGCATTTATTATATATGAAAATTGAAAAGATAATCTGGTTTATTGCCTTTATGAATTTATGTATATGTTGGAAAATGTGGAGTTGACCCTTTTTGAAATCCATGTTTTTTCTGCTCCATTTCTTTTGGGAGGAGTCCATCCTTGGTTTTCCCAGAGATGAGAGGTACATGTAGTCACTGATGTGAAAAAGGAGGTTTTAAATCTTGTGGTGTTACTGGAAATTAACAGAAAGTCATTAGCATCACTGGGGTTTTGTTTAATTTTCAGCAATGCCACAGAGGCTGGCTGATCATCAGTACAGTAATATTTACATAACTCTGCTGGAGATCCACAGCTAAGAAATGTCCTGAGGTTTCTGGTGGTTTTTTTTTTTTTTTTCTTTTTTTTTTCTTCTTTCTTCTGATTTACTATTGATTACCTTCTATCACCAAAAATATTGCTTACCTCCTGCCCATCTAAGATATGTTCTATATATCTAGAGACATATATCATTAGTATTGGGATTGTTTATCAGAACTGCTTTTAGCATGTTCCCAAATCTGCAGGCACATGCAATACTCATTTTCATAGAGAACATTTGTTAGGGAAATGAAACTGTTGTCTGTGTTTTGGGATGGGATCTTCAGGGAAGAGCTGTTGGACAGTACCAGGAGGTATCCTCTCTGAAGCTGAGTTCATGGATGTTACACTTAACAGTTGCATTTTACAACCTATTTTGAAATCCCTTTCCAGGACAGAATGGTCCAAAATCCACCAATTTGGTGGTACAACAGCTTCAGTGACATGAGTACAGTGAAAGGACTTGCCGTGGACATTCAACCCTTTTGAACACCTTTGGAGACTTTTGTGGGCTTGGTTTCTAGCTGGAGTTTTCAGTTCCACATGTGGAGTGTGGAAGCCTGTTGCCATGAGTCACAGTCATTATCCTAAGGGCAGAATTGGAAAATTGCAGAGCAATCTGCAGCCTGACACAGAGATTGCAACCAGGCTGCTGCTTCTCTGGAAAAATTGGCTGCAAGATGGAAAATAAAAGTCCTTTAGACCTCAACCCCTTCTGTTCCCTAAGGAAATGAGCTCCTCTTGGTAAGACAAGAACAGAATATAAGATGTATAGAAAAATCTTTAAGAGATTAGACAAGCTAAACTCTCTCACAGACTATCTTTAAAACAAAGACAAAGGAGGAAAAAAATAGGGAAAAAAAAAAAAAAAAGAGGCTGAACTTCCAGTTACCTCTTGTGTGAAAAACAGCCAACTTAGCCAAGTCAACAGTGAACTCTGTCTGCTCTTCCCCTGCTGAAAAATTCAGGCTTGTGTCAGGGATGTTTCTGGAGTGCAGTGCCTGTGCAGAGGGTTGCATTGGTAGGTAACACAATCCCTCAGCTACAACAGGCTCTTCCTTCCAAGGCATTTTAATTTTTACAGCTCGAGTGCTCCGAGGGTGCCAAAATAATCAGGGCTTTGCATTTCATGTTCTTGCCATATACGGCCTGGGATCTGATTGCTAATCCCTCAAGGTGGCAGTAGCTTAATTAAAGCTATGTATTGGAGAGGAGATAATTGTAATGTCCTTTGAGTGGCTGCTCCTAATTTACGCCGTGTACAGCCTGATACAGTCATCTATAATGTATCAAAGGTCCACGCTAGATTTTAATGTAAAGCAGTGTAAGATAAATGAACAGTACATGTGGCAGGTGCTCAGTACATGCATTTAGATTAAGCCCTGCTCATTGAGGTGGTGATTAGATGAGTTATGTCAGGGAATTGTAACTGCTTCAGTGGATGAGGAAAAGGTTGTTTCTGAGAGCTCATTTTAACGGTGTAGCTGGCACATAATTCAGATATCAAACAATAAATGAGAGCAGGAAGGGTGCAGAGTGCAGGTGCTGAGCCCCGTGGACAAAACACACACAAACAGAACTTCTAGGACAGCTAAAAAAGCTGTCTGAGTAATGCTCTCTGATTAGCTTTAAACACCTGGTAAAGATATTTAACTACACCAAAAGTGAGCTGGGAGTGTTACTTGTTCAGAAATGGGGGCTCAGTCATAGTTCATTTGCTCTCCCTGTGTCTCTGTGGATGCAGGAGCAAGGGGGTCAAACCCATGAGAGCAAAGGTGGGAGCACAAGGCTTGTCTTCCTCAAACAGTTTTATTAGCAAGAGAATCATTGTGTTTATCAAGCTGGCAGAGCTTCTGAAAGAGATAGTTGGGACTTGCTTTTTCAGCACTGCAGCAAGATCATACAGAAAATACCCACTGGTGGGTTGATTATAATATAATATAATATAATATAATATAATATAATATAATATAATATAATATAATATAATATAATATAATATATAATCTCCAGCAATAGAGATAATATATAATATATAATTTTGTCTGTGCTGTTTCTCCACCTGGGCTGGGACAAGCACTGGCTCAGAGGATTTGGTGAGCACTGACATGCCATGCCCTTCTCTGTACACCTTGGGGCTGGGGAGAGAAGGGGATGAGGCAGCTCTGAAGAGCAGAGAACTTGAGGGCAGAGAGAGGGCTCATAGCAAGGAGTCCTAAGAGGAAAATAGGATAAAAGTGGAATGAGAGCTGTGCATGTGTAATGAGCAACTGTTTAGATCTGTTCAGCATGTACTTTTGTTTTACGTCTTCAAAGGAAACAGTACAGCCTGGAAATACCAGGCTCTGGCACTTGCTGCCCTCTGTGCTTGTGAACACACTCAAAATGTCAGGAACGTGCTGCTAGGTGTTCACAGGAGCCTCTCTTACCAGAACCTGCTTCTTGAAGCATTTTTTTTTTTCCTCCAGCAAGTACAATAACATGCTGTGAGGTTTTGCAGCCATTCTTGCTGCATTAGCCATTTTCACCTTTATATTTTCTCTTAAAGGTCAGTTGAGATCACAGCCCCTGTTATGCCAAGCACAGCACAAGAAAAGGCAGAGTGGGAAAAGGGTGAGGTGTAATTCTGCAGGGTGACTCTCAGCAGGTAAAACTGGAGCCAGGCAGTGCTGTGAGGATCCACGCTTTAAATCAAATGTACATGAGAGGGAATATGCTTCCAGCTTCTTCTGGTCAGGGATGAAAACTCCACAGAAAACACCCTCTAATAAGTTAATATTCCTGGGTGCATCTGTGTGTGGTGAGAACCATGAAATACTGGAGGGTCCCATCACATTGCTACCTTCACATCAGCAATACCTGCTCTATCTCCCACTGTGCACTCTATTAAACCTCACAAGCAAGACAAATACCCTGTGACAAGTGACCAATCTTCCATGTCTTGCTCCAACCTCACAAAACAGAAGGCTCCCCTCAGCCGAGGCTCCTGGAGGGAGCATTGGAGTGGTTGTGTTCCCTTCCTGTTCCGAGGAAGGCTTAGCAAACCGTGCCATCAAAGACATAACATTCAATTGACCTTTTGCTTATCTATAAACGTAAAATGAGCTGCAGAGACCCCGATTCACCGAGGAGCCGTTTCTGAGGAATTTATTTCCTTCTGCCAGCCATAAAAATAAATTGCTCCACACAAAGAATAGGCTCAAAAAATAGCACTGCTCGCCTATAATAAGATTATTATGAAGGGGATGTTTTTCCCTGGGCAATCACAGCCAACCAATGTGTTATCAAATTTTTATCTTGTCAAATTGCTAGGCACTGATTAGTGTTCTAGGGAGATTTTGTGTGTTAAGCTGGCCTTCTGTAACCTTCTAGGGCCTGAGTACCTAAAAGTGGCTGGATTCAGGGATTGGCTTCTATTCTTTGAAGAATGGATTATTCTTTTCTGCCTCTGTCCTACTTTTAAGCCAGATTTGCGGAGCAAATCTTTACACAAAGCATTCAAAGAATAAAAAAGTAATTCTTACATGTCATATCAGTCTATTTGGACAAAGCCAGGCAAAACTGTTCTGAAAGGCAATGGGAGGATCAGGCAATAAGTCAGGATTTATCCAACGAGTTTCTCTTTATGGAGCCCAGGACAATGAGGCTGGCTATCAATCTTGCTAGGGCTGGAAGTGGAGAATTTGGCTCACTCGCTACCAACCTTTCATTCTGCTTTTTCAATGAAATTCATAGTGGAAAACACTCCTCCTAATGACAAATACTTCTCCCAAAAGGATAAACCCCAGCGCATTGGCCCTGTGTGATTAGAAAACAGGTATTATCAGGATTAGGTTTCTTTGTGTTCATTTGTGTCCTGATGTTTGTGTACTGATGGAGATGCTGGGCAGGGGGCTGGTGAATCCCAGAGTCAGAGAATGGGCTCTCTTTTTGGTGCTGTTAAGTCCTGCTCTCTCTCCCTTTGCACTCCCAGCCAGATCAGGTTCAGTCTCAAGCTTTCTGCAGGTCAGGTTTTATACCCAGACACACCTTGTTACACAAACACCACGTCCAGCATCTCATTGGGAAGGCCAGCCTGTCACATCTTGGTGGCTGCTCCTCTGATGGGCAAATGGAAGTGCAAGAACTGGGGAGGTGAGGTGGTGTGTTTGCCTTGGGAGCCAACGTGCTTTGGTGCAGCTCTGTGTGGGGTCTCCTTCTGCTCCTATCGTGACAGTGGAGCACTAAATGAAGATATATTTACTTTAGATCTAGGCCATCACTTTATGCTTTCTGAGTATTTATTGTTTGCAAATGTATTGGGAGTTTAAATCACTATGTAATGGTGATTAATCTACTATACTGTGAAAGTTCAAAATAGCCTTCTCTGTTTTTCACATGTTACTAATTAGGAAACAGTGGATTAGTAAAATCTGCATGAAATGTGTATTTAAAACCATGATTTTAAATTGTTCCTTGGTTTCTCAGTTCCTACACATCTATTTCAGGATAAATAGTGCAAACCTCATTTCTTTTTTCAATGGCCCCTGAAACTACAGACTACTCATGGTGCTGTGTGTCATGGTAGCACTAATTTATATATATATATATATATATATGCATACACACATACATATATATATGTATATAGATGTATATTTATGTACTTGGGTTTGCATAAATCATAAATGCATGTAAATTCAGATCTATTTCTAGAGGGACTGAGTTTTCTAATTCTCTCCAAGATGAGCATCTTGGAAAGCCCCAAGCTGGGTTCAGGAGGGACCTGGGTGCTCTGAAATGAGCCTTTGACAAGTGCTTGGGGAGCTGGCTGTGATTTTAACAACCATTGTGACTACACTGCCTCCAACAGATCTGGGTGAGGGGCCTGTATTTGGCAGGAAAGCTTTATAGTGGCATGGTTTAACCTGGTAAGATGCTGAAGTAATTTTCCTATTAGGAATCTGGCTTTGCTTTGCATGAGTACGGCATGTCTGCACTTGGGGTTTCTGATGGGAGTGTTCTTAATATAGACCAAAGCTCTGCAGATCGATGTCTCTTCAGTTAACCACTTATTTTTATCAGAGTGATGCTGAAAGAGCAGGTCCTGTTGCTTTTAAATCACTCCTGAGTTCACACTGAAGAAATAAAATCAAAAAGATCACTAAAAAGATCTGTTTGCTGCTAAATGGGGTCACCTCAGTCCGGGTGTTGAAGAGGGACCTGTGATCAGCTGGTGCTTTCTGTGTCACTCTCTTGCTCATGCATATTCATCTCCAAAGGGATCAAAACCAGCTTAAACTCCTTTGCACAAGGATTCTTTTCCTCCCCTCTGTATTGATGGATCTCAGGGTGACACAGAGCTGTGCAAATGGGCTGTGATAGAACGAGGACCTGCTCTGGGGTGACCACAAATCCAGCTCCTTTCCTGCCTTCGCATCTCTCCCCCCTCCCCTCCCACGGTAAATAGCCTCTAAAACAAACACACATTTTTAAGCATTATGTCACTTCTGGGCAGCAGCCAGGGGATAAGATTAGCACCATTGTCATCAGAAAGAGCAAGGGCTGTCTCTTTGATGAATGCTATTGGATCCTCAGGATTTGTTATTTTTTTTATTTCATGTGCCCGTGTATTTTTGGATATGAATGTCCCCAGATAGCCTCAGGATGGGGGGGCAGGGGAAGGAGAGGGGTGAAGAGAGAGTGATAAGGGAGCTTTGCTGTAGCCCATTCTCTCATGTCTTCATCTTTGTGAGGGGAAAAACCCCAAGGTATGAACACAGGCCCCTTGCCCAGCTGGGTCACTCTTGAGCCCTCTGTGCCACAAGCAAGACCAAAATGTATTGAACAGTTAACATCACTTGGCTCATCACTCTTCTCTCTCCTCTGGTGAATTTTTCATCCTTATTTAGCTGCCTGGCTTTTTGGAATACCAAAGGTAATTTCAGTCCTGACAAACTGGGAATCATGACATTTTGAGCTGGGCAGCTGCTGGTGAGTGGCCACATGAGCCCAAGGTGCCTGAAGCCCCAAATCTTTTCTTTCTCCCTTTGTCTGGTTTTCCTCTGTCCTCTTCTTTCCAGCCTCTGCTACAACCCCTAGGACAGGATGCCCATTTTGTGTTCTGTGTACTGCCATTTCACACAATTGGGAGATTTCAGATTTGCAGAAAGCAAGTAATGGCATTCACATATTCAAAGACTTCCTTTTACAAATGTCAAGATGCCCCTTCAAAAAGGAGTAGGGAAAACAAATGAAAACAAATTCTATTTTTTTAGATATAAGTAAACTGTAGCTGAACTTGCTGTTTATTTTTTGTTAGGTCTTTTTTTTCCTCTCCAGACTCTTACTTTCAAAAGAAATAATGTGTTTTAAATTGGGGAAACACTCCCATTCCCCACCCCCCAAACACCATCCAACAAAGAAATATTTGTTTCTTGGAAATTATTTTAGCTGCCAATTTCATTGCTCAATCTAATATAAAGTGAAGCAAAGACAAATGCTGTCAGTAGGAACAGCATGAGATTGCTTTGTGATCTTAACCCCCTGTACCCTTCAGATGGAGCATCTGTGGCTTCACCCAATGTGATTCATTAAAGAGATTATGAATTAAAACAAACGTGGTTTCTGTTGCCTGAGAAGCAGGGAGCATCCTCACCACTGTGCCCTGATGGCAGCCTATGCTGATTTCACCATTTCTTTATCCCCATCAGTTGTGTCCACCTGATTTCACTTATCTGGGGCTGGGGGCAAGAATCCTTATTTCCACCTGCATTTATATAATGCCCAGTGCAATGGGTGCTGCTCATTGTGCCAGAACTGCAGCACTGGAAAAACCCCAACAGAAATCCAAAATGAAATTTGAGATAGTAGCCTTTCCTCAGCATAATTTCTTCAGTATAACCCCTGCGTTTGCTGATATAGAAATTATCAATTCCCAGTGTTACTGGAGCTAGAGTGAAAATCAGCCTTGCTCTAATGAAACAATTTCCTTCTTTTCTCTCAATGGGGAAGCTCATAAGCTGTTCCTCTATTAAAGGGGGCTGGGTTTTTTGGAAAAGGGAGAATCTGGTCCCTTAAAGCATTGAGGATGAACATGCAGCACGTGGCAGCAGTGGGATCACTGCAGCCTTCCCATTGTGTGACCATCCACCTGGGCCTCTTCATTCTCTCTTTCCAATTTATTTCCTTCCATAATAATGACCCAGAGGAGGGTCATCACTTTGCAAACACCATTTGGCTGAATTTTGATGAGGGATTTGAATCACTCTGACAAATGGGAGCCTTCTGCATGGCTGGCTCTAGAGGTGGGGGAATGAGAAACCTTTCACCAAGCCTGGCCTGTGCTTTGTCCTGAAGGTCTTTATATGTCCTGAAGGCCTTTATACCTGAGCAGACACATGCATGAAGGATTTAGCAATATTAAGATTGGATGATGGAGGGGAGGACTACGGGGAATAGTAGCATTCAGCAAAGGGAAGTTCAGATAATTCAAGCAATTACAAGCAGATAATGAATTTATTTTTGTTCCTTCTCCCCTTTCCCTCCCATTTTTATCACCTTCTTTCCTACCTTGTGCCCATCTCCTCATGCACCTGGGGTATTTAGGCTGGTGGGGGTAGTTAGGGTACAGCTGCAAGGTGCTATTTGTGCTTCCTAGGGCTTTTGAGGAGGTAATTTTACCTTCTGCTGAAGGTTGGCCAAGCCCCAGGTGAGCTGGTGGTGGGCTGACAGTGCTGTTTTGAATCTGGTACTGCCCAATAACGCCTTGAGTTATCAGAGTGTTATCTGCACTGTTGGTGACCTCTCAGGCCACTTGGGATCCCCCAGTTCCAAAATGCAGCAGAAAAATTCTTATCTAGAAGTTGAAGGGATTAAAAGTGCTGCTACAGAAGCAATTAGTACTACCTTGTGTCTTTTTATCAACTGTGTCAGATGTGTCCTACCTTTGTTCTGGAAATGAAGGCCACCTGGGAATCCTTATGCAAAATGACATTGCCAGTTTCTGACCTTCCAGCCCTGAACTTGTGTGCATTCTCACCAGGCTCTCAGCACGTTGGACTCCTATCAGTATCCTGGGATGTGTTTTAAATTAGTGCCTGAGGGGGGAATGGGATCGAGTCGTGCACCACATGCCCAACTCGGCTGAACTTTCTTTTTATGCTTTTTATTAAAGTTGTATATCATCGGGAGAGTGTGAAAGTCACATTTAGAGAAGGGAAATCATTTCCCCAGCACCCTGGCTTGTCGGGCTATTTTGCATAATAACTTAGGGAAATGAACTGGCCACTTCTGATGCTTGAGGACAGGCTGGGAGAGCAGGAGCCTTCTGAGGGTTTTATCACAAAAGAGCCTTATGTGGCACATCTGGTTTGTTTTAAGCATCTCTGTGTATTGGGAAGAGAGCAGCAGGGGATGGGGCGGGATTGCTTTATTTGAAATCTTTTGAGTCAACTGTTTATGATGAGAACAATGGTCTTGGGAAAACTGCAACCAGGAGACAGAGCAGCTGAGCACTTGAGCCACTAACGTGGAAAATTCTGTTGGGTTTCCTCACCTGCTTTACTTCCTGCTGTCTCCAAAGAGCAAGTCCATGTGAATTTACCTTGTGGAATAGCCTGAAGAAGGCTGACATTCAAATCAGCCCCCTTTGCTGCAGCACAGTCTCATTAAACATCCCTCTATGTGCAAAATCCAGCTGTCTAAATCACAGCTAATTATATAATTATTCAGCTATTGCCAAGGCTTGCTTGGTAATTTGGTGTAGTTGTGGTGAGCAGAAAATGGATGCAGGATGCTTCTATGGGGCAGGAGTCAGAGAAGTTCTGGGGATTTACTGCACCTGTGGCTTGGCCCAAGACTTCTCAAATTGCAATGCACAAGGTTCCCATTTGTAGCTTGAATTGCACACCTGCCCTGGCACACGTTCAGGAAAAGACATTACTTTAGTCACCACCCATGTGTTTCTTGGCCTTAAATTGAAGAACAAAGCAGTGAAGGAGAGTAAAGCAATAAATGACTCTGGATAGCAAAGTGCTCCTTGGTCCTCAGTCCTGGAGCAACGCCCCAAACACTGGGCAAACCTTCTGGGTGTGCAATTATAAAAATACAGTTTTAGTCTCTGTGTTAATAGGCTCATCAGAAATCCTTTAGGATTGTTTGGCTCTTCCCTGAGAGCACAGATTTATTACTGCCAAAAATCAAGTACAATGTAAATTTATTTTGCACATAATTAAATAACAAGCAGGGACAATTTCCCAACCAGACTAAATGCATTGAATTCTCCTTTAGTGTCCAAAGTCTCCCTGCTCTTACCAGCCATTGTGTTTTTTCCATGACACAGCCTTACAAACTGCTATTTTACATTGGATATCTTAAGGAAAGAAAACAATTAATTACACCTCAGAGCTAATTGGAATCAATACTTAATGTTTTTAGCTCTCAGTAATTGCCAAATGATGTATCTCTAGTTTGATGATGAAAAATAGATGGGTATCTCAGGTTCTTCCTCTAGGGTGTCATTCTGTTGGTGTAGTAGCTGGCTCCAATGTTTTCCTTTCCTCCTGCCTGCCCCTGTGTTCCAATTCTCTTGCTTTAAATCCCATGTCAAAGGTTTGATAATTTGATTATCAAAATATAGTGGTAAGTTAGAAAATCTGCAAGGCAGAAGATGGTATTTATTTATTGGAAGATATAAGGAGTTTTAAATTGGAAAATGTTTCATGGTATTGTTCTCTTCTGATTCAGCTGATGAAGCATTTGTTTCGTTTCTGGTCCGTGGAGGAAAGGGAAATACATCTTTACTTGGTTCTCACAGAATCACCCAGGAGTGTCTGCAGTAATTGAGTGCCTTAAGTTGCAGCTGGGGGCTCTCCTGGGGGTTCCAGGGGTGCACAGGGAGGTCAGACCCTGAGTACTTGTTGATGTCCTGCCGATTTCCTCAAAAACCAATTCTCCCCCAACCCCTCTAATACTCGTAATTTGCTAAATGAGTGATGTGAGCGCCTCCAGCTCATGTTCCTGAGGGTCACCCCCACACAACCACTGTGCCAAGCCCCAAACTCTCCAGGTCCATAAGCAGCAATTCAGTCTTTATGCAGTCTTTATGCAGTCTTTAATACACCTAAATATTGCCATGCTCTCAGCAGGGCTGACTCACACTGCACAAACTACTTCCACCTATAAACTCTAATAACCTGCTGCCAAGTGTTAACTGCTGCCTCTGCTCATGGCAACGTGGACAGCCAGGCTGAGGAGCAAGTGTGCCTCTGGTCAGTGGAGGTGCCCAGCAGGTCTGACTCAAGTCTGACTAAAGGAAATCTGTTGGTGTTAATGTTATATAGAAATTAACACTTAGGCACATTCTGGTGGTACATTGAGACCCACAACTTTCATTTGTGGTATCCAGCATTATTTCACAGTTGGAATAGTAATTTTATAAGCAGGGTAGGAACTCTAGAAAATGTTTTGTCATTTCCTTTCCACTCAACTTCTTCCCAGGGAAACAGGCATGGACAGAGCCCTGTTTATGATACCCACATTAATAATCAAATGTGTGTGTGTAGGTGTGAGGATTGCAAATAAACACATCTTAAAACAAGATCTATCTCCCTTCCCTGAACTGGCCTGCTCCCAAATGAACTCAATTGTAAAACTCCCTCATGCTGAATTTGGATTTTTTTCATGTATGAAACTGATGACTTCACAAGCCTTCCACGTGGAGTTAGTGGAATACTAAAACCCTCCAAATATTTGGTGGTGTGAGCACTCAGCAAGACCCAATCCATGAGAAAGGCAGGTATGGGAAGGACCCTTTGCCTGTGTGCTGGCTTTCCTTGTACTGTCTAAAGATGGCTATAAATGAGTATGAAGAGCAATGTTTTTCTCTGTATCTGTTCTCAATTTTTCTTTCTGCAGCTGACAGCCCTTGCGCATGGCCAGTTGTTCTGTTTTCTGTCTCTACAGTCCTGCTGTTTCTCTTAGATGGCTGTGAGGATGTTTTTAGACAAATCCTTGGGAAACAAGGATGAGACTTAAGGAAGAGCAAGCAGTGAGGTGCTCCCTCTAGTTTACCAGTTTTCATGATGCTGTGACCCAGGGCAACATCCCCTTTTCAGTCCAAAAGCTGGAAGCAAATGTTATCAGTGCTGGTTGGGGATTGACTCTAGGGTTTAAGGGTACACTTTGGAGAAGGGTTACTTAAGAACTCTGCATTGTGTTGTATTTTTCTCCTTCTAGTGGAGCTCTCATCTCTGTTGTGAAACTTTCTTGGTTGTGTGACCCCTGTGGCAAAGGGACATCTTTGGGTGCCCCCTTGTCAGTGCTGGCAATGAGCAGTGGCTGGGTCTAATATTCAGTTTTTCAGTAAATGAGCTGATTGAAACACTTTTTTTATAGAAAAAATGGAATTTCTCATTGAAAAAAGCAGACCTCTAGAATATCTAGTTGTATGGACTGTGAAAAAGGGCTCAAATCTAAATACTGTTGGATAAAACCAAAATCAAGACAAAAACAAAGCTCTTCATCCCTTTCTTTTCCCTAGCATTATTAAAAAGAGATTTAAAGAAAAACCAACATTGAGATAAATTTAAAATAATGTGTTTTCTATGGAGAAAATAGAATAGATGGATGACTTTCAGCCTAATTCAGTAACTGCTGCTCAAGATACAACTTGGAAAGAACTTTCTAAAGCTGGAAAGTTATTCTAATGACATTTGTGGCTGGGGAAGCATATGATTTTCTTTTGTGTTTTTATTAATATTCTCTATTACATGAGGCAGCTTAAAAACTGAAAGAATAAATACTTTATCAGCATTGTTCTGCCATTCCTTTCATGCAAACCAAGCTCTTTTTGTAAAATGAAAAAGCAAATTGGCCGGTGAAGCACTCTGGGGTTTTCTGACCTGTCTGATGCAAAGCTGAATGTGGTAACTCTCTGTGCAATCAGATGTGCATGCACATGGTTAAACCTGAGGCAGGACACATGTGGTGGAAGGGAGATGTGTTTCTGGGGGTGAATGTAAAACATTTCTCCATGTTTTATTCCTTTTCGCAGGAGTGGTGAAGCAGGGTGTGATTGTGTGTAAGCAACCGGGACAAAGCAAATGAAAGGAAGAGCAAACAAAGAGGAGGAGGTGAGGGAATTCATCAGGGAGTTTGCTTGCAGCCTGAGAGAGCTGCTAGCACAGGTCTGAGAGATGAAATAAGATTTAGCATAAGAGAAACCTGTCTCTCAATTGTATCCAAGCCCCCCAGGAGACTCAAAGGCACAGGAATCTGCACATGGGTCTCTACATCTGGATAAGAACACAGGGTGATGAATTATTCATGGATTATCTACTTGTGCTCAGGAATTTTCTCTTTATTCATAGTTCAGGAGCAGCAAAAGAAAAAAAAAATGGGATAAAAAGTTGTATCACACCTGCCTTTTAATTTAGGAAGGTATTACTTGTACAGCTGTGGGCAAAGTCATCTGGACACAATAGCACAGTTTGCAGGATGAGGTCTTGAATCATAGTAGGCTTTTATTCCATTTCTTGGGCAATCTGAAATAGGGCAGAGGAAATCTCTGGGAAAAAGACAAATGTCTGGTAAATAGCCCCACAATTTTCCAAACATTTTTAAATAATGTGCAGTTTCATCAAGTCAGTGTAGAGCTGAAAAAGGGTTCTGAAAGATGCATTTGCAGGGCTCTCCAGGCATTGCCAGTGCCTTTGCTTTAATTTGGAGTTGAATTAATCTTAGTCTTCCAGGCTGATAAATATTAAAAGGCCTCTGAGAAATCAATTGATTGTTTAGTATCTTTGCAACATCTTAACGTAGATGAGAGGGGAAGATTTGTGCTGACCAAAACAGAGTTGTCTGTAAGGGAAGAGGGCAACGAATTCTTTTCCATCGTCTTGCTAAAATAATCCCCAGTGCAAAGGACTTTTTGCAAAAACTCTCTCCATCCTTCCCAGCTGATTGGTATGCCCATGGAGCCAAACCCATCCAAATTTAATCCTCTGAAAATAATGTTTTAACATATTACCTGGGAATTGAGGGCCCAGAGGTCCTGTGTGGCCTGAGGAAATGGCCCTTCCAGGACTATGTGTTTCAAGAATGAGGAATTTTGGAGACTAATGTCCCCTGTCCAGTTTGTGGCCAGTTGTCTCCTGTGCTGTAGCACAGATTTGTCTGTTGGCTCAACAGCCCTTTTCCTTTGCCAGTGCTTCTTCCCTCCTGCCCTCTCTCCTACATTGCATTAATAGAAAGCAGCCTCGTTACTCAATCTACTTGGGGACAAAGCTCTTCACTTTTCTATTTCTTCATTGACAGAAGGAATTGTGCTTTAACTTCAAAAGGTATGGAGCTGCTGTTCAGCCTAGAAGAGCTTTTCCAAATGAGCAAAGACTCCTATAAAGTCAGGCTGCAGATATGCTCATTGTGGGTTTTTTGAGGCCTATTGATTGTTGGCATGGCTAGAAATGCCAGATTTTGTTTTAAAGTCAGGCTGAAGATATGCTCATTCTGTTTTTTTGAGGCCTATTGATTGTTGGCATGGCTAGAAATGCCAGATTTTGTTTTATTTTAACAATTTCTGGGCTCAGTTTATGTATGAACAAGGGAGTATCACAAACTGTTCTCAGCTGAAGCCAGACACACTGGGTTAGAATAAACCAATAGTTTAAATGTTCACTAACCAGAGTCCCATCTTTGGTTAGCAGCTGGGAAAAGGTGTAGGAGTAAATGAGCTTTTGGGCCTGAATTTGTACCTTGTGAAGGTGCTTCCCTTGGATTGCCTGCTCATTTCCCAAATCCTTGTAAAACCTAATGCAGGAAAGGTTTTGCTTTTTAGCAGGACAGGTATGACACAGGTTCCTTAAGGAGTCTGTGGCTCATGCTACCTACCCCCTAAAACTTCTGGCACACATCTGTATTCATATTTTCATCCTTGATAGTACTGCCTCCATCTCCATGTGAAAGCAGAGCTGTGAGAGGCTGATTTCCCATTGTGGATGTAACATAACTGTACAAGTTCAGGCTTGGGCAGGAATATACACCCATGTTTATTCAAACCCTGCCTGTCTTGGAGGATGGTGTCTTTGGAGGGAAGTGATCTCATCTCAGACTTTAGGCAGCACAAAACCTTTTCCAAACAGCACAAATGACCTGCAGTGTCCAGCAGAGGGAAGATTTGCTGGCTGGTTGGACATCACCTGGCCTGGTGGCTCTCCTTGTTTTAGGGTGGTCAGGTGGGTGATGGTAAGGGAAAACCTGATGGAGAGGCTGCCAAGCTGACAGATATTTCTGGGAGCACTTTGACAGAATGCAGTAGTGCTGGCAATGACCTCCCCATACTGCCCCTACACACTTCCCCAACTGGGAAATCAGCTTTAGGCTGGGGAGTGGTTGGGAAAGTCAAAGCCATGTTATATAGCCCCTAAAGAGACCTTATGGATCCAGTGGGCAGCCAAGGGGAAGGAAGGCAGATGTTCAGCCTTACCTTGCAGCACAAACCATCCTGGGCTTTTCTAAATTAACTGGCAAAGGCTGATCTGCCTCAGCCAATGTCAAAGTGCAGATTGGATTTTCTTAATGTTTCTGCTCTCAGCACAAATCAAAAGCACCGTTCCATGCCAATGCTCTCAGTAAAAGTGACACTTTAAAAGGTCATGGCTGTGGAGTTTGTGTTCGTTTCAATTTATCAGTCTTGTAAAATTGTTGCATTCTTCCCTTCTCCCTCCTAGACAGGCTATGGATTTGTTATTCCTTTAATTCCTTTTCTTTTTTTGTCAATCAACTCCTAATAAGGCATTGAAAAAATCCAAAGCAAATGACAGAGCAACAGCCATTCTTGGTTCTGTTTGAACTCCAGTTTTCCATCTTTACTTTATACCCTGGTTAAGAAGAAAATCCTTGAGCTGTGCATTGGGAACTGGATTTTCTAGTGCTCATAACATCACTACTTTTTCTGGTAGATATTAGAGATCCATACTAGAAGTAAAAGTAGAGATTTCAGGATCAGGACTGGGGCTTAGTTTTTACTTATTCTCATATGTTGAAATGTGCAAGAAAAATGCCTTGGTTCCTCCTTGTTGGCACTTGCTTTTCAAGGGAAGTTTGTTCCTGCAGGAATCCTCCCCTGGATGAAAAACCAGGTACTGCTGGAAAAGCAGGACATTTGGGTTCAGGAGGGGCATCATTAATGCACACAAGTTGTTTTGTTCTTGGGAAGGTCAAGGAAAGACAGGACTTAAGGAAAGGTTGGTTTATTCTCTGCTTTGGAATTGTTGGTCTCTCCTGAGTGAGAGTTTTGTGATTCACTGTGGCTTTTCCTGGCAGGGGAGTCGACGATGAACTAAAACACATCTTCCCTGTTATTTTTTAATAGTAAACTAAAGAAAGCATAAAGATAAAATATTACTGAATCCTTGCAGCAAGCCACGTAGAAAGTGTCAAACACTGGAGCATTTGAAAAGGTAAAGCAAGTTAACAGATGCTTTTATGCACATGCTTGGTTGTTCTTGAGCAATATTGGGGATATGTACTGTTGTGTTACTTACCTTTTTACCCTTAATCTGAAAAAAGTACAGGTTTGGATATGTGCTTCACCTGTTTATAGAGCACTAATTCAACCCTCCTTACTGTACCCTGGGGGAACATCCATTGGTTGAGTGCTGAAAGAGGTGAAAAGAAAGCTATGTTTAGTGTTTTGCCAGGATTTTTTTCCCCCTCCATCCCTTCTCCAGCTGATTTGTTTGTGCAGGCCTTGGCTGGTGTTTGTGTAGAGGTGGAAGGTGAATCTTGCAGTCCATGGCTGGGTCTTAAGGCCTGAAGTGACTCCTGTGCTGGGTTGTTTTGTGGTTTGCTGCTCTGAGGGGATAAAGCACATGTCAGGGATAGGGAAAATCTGAAGGAAATCTGCAGCAAAGGTTTGGCTCTCAACAGTGTCAAGCTGAGCTGAGCGTGAGAGGCTTTTGTCTCCTAATGCAGAGACCTCAAAAAACCTCCCTGGGTTTGTTTTGGTTTCTTTTTTCCCCCTTTTTTTAATCCTTTTTTTTTTTTTCCCTGCCAGATTTCATTAGTTGTGGAGAAATCACTGAGGCTTGGTTGCTTGGGCTGCTCTGAGCCCCCTCCTGAGAGATCAGTGGGAGCTTTCACAAGCCATTCCCAGGGTAATATTTTGGGTGCTACACTGTGATTTGCCTCAATGGTCCAAATTGTGCAGCTTTTAATTAATGAGAAGACTGTGAGAGGAAGACTGGCTGATAGAAAGATTGCTGGTGAGCAGTGATCTCACAGAAGAATTTATTTATTTATATTCCTGGAGTGATGCAATTCTTAACAGCAAGGCCTAGATTACCCATTTTAGGTGGGAAAGAAAGCTGAGTTTGGACTGAAAATTCCCTTATGGAGCTGAAGTGGGGGAGGCAATTGCTCTGATCCCAGGTTCTCTCTACCTCAGAGGCAGCCTCTGCTTATGCAGCCTCTCTGCATTAACTTTGAGAAGGCAGAGCAGGGACTTAAAACTGCAGGAACCTGAAATAATGAAGGGGTATTATTAATTTGGCCAAGTGCTTGAGAATGTAGCACTGATCACAGATGAAAGGGAAAAAAATGGAAAGGAAAGGAAAAGAAAAGAAAAAGGAAAAACATGTTAACACATTGGCAAGGGGAAAATCGATCTGCAGAGTGGATATATTTAGCTCATATTCTCTACATTAGGCCCTTCTCAGATTTTGAATCTTAATGTCTGCTTTACCAAAGAGGACAGCATCCTGCAAAGCTGGATGGCAGGAAAGCAACGCTTCTCCTCACTGCCAGACTATTATCACAGATGATGTTAAAAAAGAAACCACTGATTCATCTGCAGTGCCTGCCAGGAACTCATGCAGGCCCCACAAATCACTCTGCTGGGCAGGCTGCACTTCCAAAAGCAGCTATTAGAAGTGGCTGGTTTCTTGCTCTCTGAGTTAAGAATCGATTGGGAAATGGCAAAGAATATTCAATGCTTTCAGAAGTTGCTTTCTGATTAATTTCTCTCTGAGTCCAGCTGTCTCCCTGGAGTCTTGATTTTAAACTTGCAATGTATATTTATTTTTATAATCTGCTTTTCACCTGAAAAGAATAATAATCCTCATTTATTTTAAGCTTGGCTGAACATGCACTGGATTCAGAAATTAATTTCTCCCTGCTCTTAGCAGTTAAGCTTTGAAGGATAGATCCTCAGCTGCTATAAATTGTTTAGCTCCACTGAAGGGTATTGCCTGGTGTCTTTAACCTCTGGAAGCAACTCTCAGCTTAGAAACCATATGAAAATTGATTTTACTTGTCATGTCATTATCTTCATTTGGGTAACTGGTGTAACTGATGAACTTTCAACTCAATCCTGTGAGGCTCTGAGTGCACCCAGGGACAGGGTGAGCCAGTGAAGTGTTTCAGAGCCAAGGTGAGGCTGCTCAGCATCCTCCAGGGAAATAATTTATACCTCACCTTTTGGGCTCTGCTCTGGCACTGTCTCAATTCTGCCAGACTCAGACCTTCAAATCTCAGACATTCACCCTGCAAAAATCAGGTGCTGAACTTTAAAGTTCCGAGATGATGAGAAGATTGGCTTGCATCTCACCTTCTGGCTCTGAAGCCTGGACGGATGTTCTGATAGCAATTAAAACTATTTTTAATTTATCCATTCAGGCTGCTACTTAAGTTCTCAACCCCACCAGTCTTTGTGTGAAGCAGCAAGAGCCCTTTTCAGGATTTAGCTCTGAATCTGGTGGATTGAAAGAGGACAGTCCTCAGACAGCAGTTTGGGACTGAGCTACTTCTGCAGGTCTATGGAGCAGAGAGTGCACTGAGACCTTTGCCAGGCAGCAATCTGTGGGGCTGATATAACCTTTGCAATTGGCAACATCTCTCTTGATAAAGGAAGAACCTCCAAAATTGGATTTGAAGGCCATTTAATAAACCAAAACTAAGAAAAAATAAGTCCAGCAGATTTTATAATATTTAAGGGTTTTTTCCTGGTCAGGAAGAAGCATTGTACTCCTTACAATGTGGAGTAAGGCTCAGAACTCTCAAAGCTGCTTCTGTAACCTGTGAAATCATAAAAACCACATTGGAAAGGACTTTGCTAGGGTTTTTTTGCTCCATCCCTCTGGCTGCAGGCGGGATGTCAAACCTGCTGTTAGAAATTGCTGCTGCTGCTGGTTCCATACCCTCCTCTGGCAATTTATTTTAGTGCTTTAACTGGCCCTGCAGGTCACACACTCACCCCAGTCTTAAATCACAGTGCTGCTGGTGATGGGCCCTGAGGAGGCATTTGGTGCAGGAGGGGAAAGCATCAAACAGTCTGGCACATTATTGCAAAGGACTGCAGACATGCATCAATTGGCATCTCTGCCTAGCTCTGCCAGCTCTGGAGTTAAGGAGCTGGCCTTGCCTGCCCAGCATATTGCAGGATAATTTATTAACATCTAATGGACTCTCTCATTTCTTTCTCTCTCCTTGTGAAAAGCAAAGGGGATTTCTTTCCCTTCCCCTTCCTATTCTCTGAAATGCTGAAGCATCTGGCTGCCTCCAAGCAAGGACAAACTACAAACACCTGGGTGTTGGGTTTTTTTTTCCTCCTCCCCTCTCCTCCCTGAGCTCTGCAGCTGCAGGACAGAGCGTTCTGAGGCTGTGAATGGCACCTTCTCCCCGTGGCTGCCCTTGGATCAGAAACAGCCTCTGGCTCTCGTGCCTTGATTTAGAGGGTCCCTACTCTGGTGCTGACCTGATTACCTCATGATGAAATGATGTGGGGCCATGACACTGAGGCATGATGTCATGGGCTTTGACGTGTCACCAGAAGAAATACAAGCTTCCTGCTGCTGGGACTGCATTACAAGGTGATTTTTGTTCCCTGCATGCTGATTTCAGGGTAGGTAGGGCACTTGCGCCATTCATTCCTCCCCACTGAGACCACCAGGACCACTGATCTGCTGGGCAGCTGGATGCAGTGTGGGTGTTGGCAGCTCCACAGCCATGTGGGGTGGGTGGGAGGTCTGGATGTGCCCTAAAGGGAGGTGCTGTGGGTCTGTGCACAAAGCCCTGCTCAGCCAGCAGCTCTGTGCTGCTCCCAGCCTCCTAATTAGATTGAAGCCTGAAGTCTCTGGATATCATCCCATACCTTTATTTGGAATGATTTATCATGCCATCTAAATCAATCCCTGCAGAGAGATGTTGGGAGGTTTTGTTCAAAATGCTGTACACACCCTGCTGTCCAGTGCAGTAAATGTTCTTGGCTACATGAAAACCAAAGCCTTGCAAACCACCCTGCCTTTTCCTGTGTTTTCAGTGGAGAGCAGGCTGACAGGGCTTTGTGTCCTTGGATGGACACATCTGGGCATGATGATTTTACCTCTCTTACCCCCACCCCTGATGAAATGCTTGCTGTGCTCCCTCCTGCTCAGAACCCGAATCTGGCTCCATTAGGGATCACACCAAAATCCTCAGCAGTTCAGAATTCTGGTTTCAAGGCAAGGGGAGTGCAATTGCCACAAAATCTCTGACACAAAAACCACCCTGCTATATTGTGTGTCTTGTGTGCCTCCCTAGTGAGCAGAGCAGGATTTTTGCTCCTGATTTCACTGGAAAAATTGGGATCTGAAATGAAAGGTGACACAATGTGCTGCCCAGGTCTATTACTGTCAGTTGTCTTGAGCTGGTAGATAATTCATGGCAAGTAATTTATATAGCACTTTTACTTATCCTGCCCTTTATCTCATCTGTGGTCAATTTGTTGGAAGTCCTTCTAATTAGAGTTGTCTTTGCCAATCACATGGTTTATTTGTATTAGCTCATTGGCTAAATGTAGCTCTTACAAGGCATTAATGATATATAACTGTTATGAGAATAGGAAGAACTCCTTTCAACTGGAAATAATTTTTGCATTATTTAAGAAAAATGGAAGTCAGATGAAAAAAGAGATTTTTTTTAAACCAAAATTGATTTCTTTTCTAATTTCAGAGGCTTTAAAAGATCTGCTATATAAAACTGAAGAAAAAAACCCCTAAGTGCAGCTGAAAGCCAGTGTTTTATCCTCTAAATACTAAAACCAAACATTTTTATTCACCAACACTACTCCCCATTTCTCTGACAAAGTAATTGCACGTTAATCAGCCCAAATTTGTGAAATGTTTTGGATGGAAAAAAAAAAAAGAAAAATAAGTCAAGTCTGTAAAATATTTCCTAGCTCTATTTATGATGATAAATTTGAAAGCCATTTTCCTGCAGGATAGCAACATTATCCTTAAACGCCTTTGTTCCTTCCAGGGACCTCATTTGCTGGAGTATTTGCAGAAAAGGAAACACAAAAGAGAGGTGAACAAAGGGGAAGTGGTTGAAAGATTGGAGTGAATTGGAATATTTCAGACAGCAAATGAAGGGCAAGAGGGAAAACACAGATAACAGTGCCACCAAGCTTATGAGTGGATGTGTTCAGCCCTTGCTGGGCTGGGCAAAGAGCTGCTTTGATGTTTCCTTTCCCTGGTAAAATCAGCTGATGAATTGTGGGTGGGTAAATGAGAAATACATCAGTATTTCCCTGTTCTGCTGGATATCCTGGTGAATACTGGCTCAGAGCCACAACCTTAGAGAAAACCCTGCAAAGATTTAGTTTGTGTCTGTTTTGTGAGCAGTAGGTTTGGTTTCTGGGTGCTAACACAGGTCTTTGCCCACCAGCTCTGGGTTTGGTGCAGATTCCAGCCCTTGTGAATCCATGTGCAGGGCTGAGCTTCAAAATCCCTGTGGAGATCAGCCTTGTTACACTCAGCTGGGGATCTGCCTGCTCAGATTATCCATGTAATCCATGCAATGTGAGATTAGCATCCAGACCCTGAGAAAAACATTTGGGCATGTGATTTATTTATACTTATTTCCCCACTGCTCAACTCCTCTGTACCAAAATCCCCTCCAGCAGGTAACTTTGAACCTGATTTTCTTCCCTTCATTTCTGCCACACTAAATAATTTAACCTCTGAGCCAATTTTGCCTCAGCAAAGCATGCAGGGCACCAACACGGCCCTCCCAAATTGCAATTATGCAGATCTGCCTGCTAGGGAGGAAAGCTGAGTGTTTTCCCCACTGCAGCATCCTCCTGCCGCTCGGTCCCACTGCTCCAGACAAAATCATTTGACGCACGTGCCTCGTGCTCCTCATTCTGGGAACTGGCTGCTTCCCCTTCTCCTTCCCCTTCCCCACCTCGCCTGCATTTCTCTTTCTGCTGAATGTCAGGGCATATTGAAGAAGCAGCATTTAATTATTTATTTTGGATGCTCTTTGGCATAAATATTCTGAGGGGCACAGACAGCGCCGGATCGATCCCGGAGCCGCTGCGCCGTTCACGTCCTGAATTTAATTTGCCAAATTGATCTATGGGAGATGAAGACAGGTTGCAAAAGACAAGCAACCCTCTGTGCTCTGCTCTGCCATTCCTTGGCCCTCAGAGCAAGAAGGAAACCAAACTTGCTGTGAAGATGTTGACTATTTCAGGCTTTGCATAAGCAATGGCATTAGGAAAAACTAGATGTGAAATTCAGACTTGCTTGGGTGGAAGCCAGGTCTGGGTTTGGGTTTGGGTTCTGGCTAGCCACAAATCTCAGCCCTAGATTCAAGCCTCTGGTAGTTTTGGCAGTGTTTTGTATTGTTTGTTTAATAGGACACAAGGAGTCACATTCATCCATGCTGTTTTTTATTTAAATTGGTTAAAAACTCCAGGGGTTCTCTTCACTTTCCTTTCTCTGACTGTGGGGCAAACCAGTGCAGTAACAATCATCCGTGTCAGCAGAGACTGCAACCCTATAGCTGGAACTGCTTCTTAGTCATGGAAAAGAGAGGGGAGAAATTTCATGTGCAAAGCCTAATCCAGTTCCTATCTGTGACAGGGGGAATCCTCAGCCTTGGTCTGTAAAACAGGCTCTGGCTGCAAGTACCCAGCCCAAGGGACAGATGCATTTGGAGCCTTATCTAAATTCTTCAGTCACATTGTGCCTTCAAAAAGGGTTGGAAAAATCTTTGCTGTGCAGGCTTCCTACTGAGATTTCCCCCAGAGCTGCTGAGGCAGGGGGATGCTCCCTGGGACCTGCTGTGGCCACTGCTGGTGCCAGCTGGAGCTCAAGGACAGCAGAGCATGAAAAGGAGTAAATGGGATTTGGGGGTAGCATGGCTGGTGGGTTTTGTTTTACATGTGTGCATGCTGGGAATGTCTGAATCATTCAAGCAAGGCTAACAAACTTTACTTGGAAAATCTGAGATGGTGCTTTCTGCTAAACACAGCCCAGAATCAAATATGACAAGATCATCCCAAAAGAAAAGAGATACTTGGAGCTTAGTTTAAACTTCACCTGCTTTTCTCATAAAGTGCTGTTGGATTTATTTCTTTAGGCCCAGGCAGGACCACTGTGAGGTCTTCTCCTTTTCCCTTTGTGCCAGCTTTTATTCTTCTCCTATGGAACAAATAACCTTAAAAATGCCCTTTTAGCCATGGGTTAAACACTGCAAAGAAGACTGAAAATTCCTGTGCCTGACTTTGTTCTTCTAAATGTGGCAAGGATGTGGAATAGTCTAATTTTCCTTGTCTTTCAGTATTCAGTGCTACTTTCTAGTTTTTCCTTTGAGTGATGCTCCCCAGTAATCATGGCATGAACAAACACCTGGCAGTTAGCAGTCTGCAGCCAGAGCAGTAGTTTCACTCTCCCTGTGTCACCTCTAAATATTCTCTTCCTTCCCTTATGGCTGGCACTTTCCATTAGGTGACAGGTGCTGATTTTATTTTTCTGCTTGGCTGTTGCTGTCATGCTCTTGTTCCCAGCTTTTCCAGTAATTTCCTCACGTTTTTTGTCCTTGGCTAGCATCAAACAGGAGAATACTGAGTATTTTGGGTTTTGCCTGTTGCCTCTCCAGGGCAGCTTATGCTGTGAGCAATTTATGCCCATGATTTGGAGGGAAACAAAATAGGAATAGGAAATATTTTTTTCCTGTCTGCAGTGAGAAGTGTTGATAGAGCTGCATGTAGAGAGAACTTTGCTATTTCTTGAGCTGGACTTTAACACAGCCTGCTTCCTTACACTCTCCATTTGAGACTTTATCTAGTCCTAGTAGAAAAGTTTCAGCATTTTAGAAAAGAATCACATCCCAGAAATATTCTTCTCACACATTTTTACATGTATCAGTATCAAATCTGTTGTGTCAGCACACAGTTTTTTTGCAGGAATGTTTGCCACTCTAAAAAAATCTGCCCAGTGCACAGCTCTTGGTCTGAACGAGGGGAAATAAAAGCAACTTGCATGTCTCACTCACCACCAAATTTTGTTTGAAAGTGCCTAATACAGAGCTTTCCTGTCACAGCACTAAGAAAACAGTGGGGGAAACGGTAAAATGGAGTAAATGTAGTAGGAAAATGGAGTTAGAAACCCCCTTTTGCTGGGCAAGTCCTGCGCCAGCAGCTCTGGGGCTCTGCTCCCAGGGCTCTCTTTTCAAAACACAGACACGGGGACCTGCACAAAATCTCTCCTCAGTCCTGCTCCGGTGAAATGCTCGTCCCAGTGGCCAGAAACAGCTTTGTAGCAGTTGCACAAACCCAAATGAGTCACAAGCTGTAAAAACAACATCGCAGTGGAGGTGAACTTGACACACATCACAGCCTCTCCAGTGCCAATCAGATAGGTTTCACACCTTCTGGATCCTCGTCCTTTATCACTCCTGCCATCGTTTCAGCTACACTGAAAGGGCAGAAAAGCATGAACAAACTGTTACACTTGGCCTGACAGACATCTCTACTTTCAATTACTCCTCTGTAAACAGATTGAAGATAACAAGTGCAGCCATCTCGAATGGCTCTGGTTGCTGCTCAGGAGCTGCTTGCACCTGCCTGCTCATCCTCCCTGCAGAACATAATTGCATTTCACCCTCACCTCTTTTGTTTCCACCCTCCCTTCTGTTAGGGGTGAGATTAGAATTATTTACACTCCGGTTTAATGTCAGCAAAAACCTTCAAGGAAAAATGTGACACGCACTGACAGGTGCCAGTCACTATTTTTCAATAATACATTCTTTCTTTCCAATGTCTTTATTTCAGAATTTTCCATTCAGCTCAGGTAGGACTGTGAGGATTGCATTTGATGCTTTCATTGTCTGCTCCATCCTTTTTTGAGTAACAGAGCCCACTGTGGGCATGGCCTGCCTGGGTGTCAGTGGCCCATGAAGCAATGGCTATTTGTCCTTCAGCACCACCTCTGAGCCATCCCCTGCTGTGATTTACGATGAACTCCTGTTCCTACTGTGGCAACTGGATGTGGGGCAGCTTGTGAGCCTTGCTGCCCACCACCTTATTACTCTTCTGAATTTTGCAAGCAGCAGGTCTGTGATGAAGTGCCTTCATCTGTTGTTACATCATCTTTCATTTCTGTGGCCCGTGCTGTCTGACACAGGGATGCCTTTTTTTAATGTGTCTACACACTGTCTCCAGATATGTTATCCAAGTGCCTCGATAAATAGGGCATAAAGAACATCATCTTTTAGCAGCCATGCCAGGAGCTGATATTGTCTGAGGTTGTAACTGGTTTTTTTGCGCCCAACTTAGAACAAGTTTTACTTGGGTGGCTCAGAAGGGAGGTGCATGTTCTGCCTGAAGGCTGCCTTGGGAGAAGGCAGCATTTTCTGAAGCACGTTTCTCTCTGCCTCATCTCTGTCCCCCTGAACTCTGGGACAACATTCCTGTAGCTTTCCAAGGAGCTGAATCAAGCCCTTATCACACAGCACTTGCTCATCCTCCTCCAACACCAGAACCTTTATTTGTGCATTCAGACATGATAAAGATTTTGATTTATTCATCAAAATTTTTTCCATCAGCAAAATGGAAGTGCATCCCCATTTCACACTAATACGCCTGTACAATCACCCCTGCTGCTTAGATGAGGGGCTGATTTCCATGCCAGGAATCCTGCTTTGTGCCAGATTCCTTTATTCTTCTTGGAACTTTGAAGATACATTATGATGCTAATTAATTCCTTTCTCAAGAAGAGAATAATTGCAAGTATTGGAAGCAACTTCATCAATGTGGCAAATGAAGGCAAATAGATGCTCTTTTTATTTTTTCTTTCTTTCTTTTTTTTTTTTTTTAATTTCCCTTTTGATGGCAAAACCCACAGATTGATCTGACTTGTGGGTTCTGTCATTAACCCACTGGGAACTGGAACTGGCTGCCACTGGTGCCACTCACTGGGATTTTCCTACTGAGACAGAAGCAAATGTTCATTAGTGGAAGACATTAATTCATTTTTGCTCAACAGGAGCTTCTTGGCCACGTGAGGGGTAGAGTCGGAGCTCTGTGAATCTTAGGGGGGAGGCAGTAGGATGGCTGCAACACAAACTTTCCGTTCTTTGTGGATCCTCCCATGGGAATCCCCTGACCTTTTATATGCCTGATTTATATAATCCTCTCAGAGGACAGGCTAAAGGGGGGACATTATCAGCCAATTAAAAGATTCCCTCCTGAGGAGGATGGAAAATAGCAGGCAGATGATCTATTTTTTATAGAACATCAATTACCATTCTGCTGCTGGATGTTGCACTGAAGAAGATCTGTGCTATCACCTCCCCCCATTTGAAACTCTGGGAAGAGAAACCCTGTGGTGGATTCCTAAAGCTGTGTGGGTAATTAAATACTTGATGGGTGTGAAATGGACCTTTATGACAAATCAACCATCAAAACTGCATTGGCTATATCCTTATTTGCCCCTGGCTGTTCCTTACCAATTGAAATCTTTGTCTAGATGAAAAAGTAAGTAATGTTTAAAGGCAAGGGCTGTTATTTTATTGCTCCTTTCTAGGAATCTCCCAGCTCACACCCACACTACACAATCTCTGTGGTATTTACTCACAGCTTCATCTGATCTGCCTCTTACTTCCCTACTTCCAGCTGCTCTTTGCATCCAGTAAAGCTGCCAGTTATCTTCAAAAGGAAATGTGTCAGTGTGTACTCATGAAGATATGCAGCACCACAGTATTTACATCAGGGTTTTGGTCACACGTGTCATGTGGGAAATAAAAGATGCTGCAAATGGGAAACAGTTGCTGCAGGCTCCAGGGTGTTAAGGAAAATACTCTGTAAAGCATCTTGTGGAGAGGGAAAATGTTGCCTTTCACAGATAGAACTGGGTGTTTCTGAGGTTTCTGGGTAATTCTAGTTCAGGGAAATTTCTGAAAAGGGAGATTATTGCTGTAGCATGTGGAGATTGTTGATCTGTGACTGTAGACCTTGAAGGGAGGACAGCAGGGCAGTTCAGAGAAGGAATGAGGCAGGGCTGGAGCAGATCTGAGCATGGTAACTGGGATCTTGGTCCCAGAGCACAGCTTCAGGGCACAGCTGCCTTAGGCTGTCCTTCCAGACAGACACCAGTACATTAGAGGTGCTCTGCTCTTAGGCTTGAAATGCTCTTGGGTATCTTTTGAGCCTCATTTTCCCCTGTGGTCCTGGGAACTGTCTCTGCTACCTGCTTGTCACTTAAACTGTTTTTCAGAACAGGATTCAGCTATCACAGCTTCCACCCAACCTGGTCCTGGTGTCAACAGCAGAGATATTTTACTATTTACTTATTGATATTTTACTATTTCATGGCATGCCCTTATCCTACCCCGAGGAGTTTGGGTGGGTTTGGACACCTCCACAGAGGCTGATATGTTAATTTAACTCCACATGGGGCAAGGACACTGCCTACACCTGCTGTCAGAAGCTGTGCAAGGTTCTGCATCCCAAACAGACCAGAGGCTGCACGGTTTGCAAGGCTGGACAAGGGCTGCAGTGCAGATGCATCCTGTGGAATGAAAGCTCCCATTATGCTGCCCTTTTAGCACATGTCTGCCTCACCCCAGTGCTGCTCATTAGTTCATGTCCAATCAGTCCTTGGCTAATCCATCAATGCCAATCGTGATGGATGTGATTGTGAGGAAGGGCATTGGTGCCTGGGATCTGCTGAGTGCTCAAAATCCAGGTGGGACAAAAATTCAACCCATCATTCACTGGCCTCAGTGGTGCCAATTCAGCAGCAATGGTGTCAGATAGCTGTGGCAAGCAGCAAAACCTCAGTCCTGAGTTTATTTCCTGATTCCAGCGTGGTCCAGTCCACATCAATCAGGTCAGTAGATGCTTCTCAAGGCTGTGCTCCTCACTGGATATTTCATTTCAGTTGCTGATGGTGACCCTGGGTCCAAGGCCATCCTCTGAGGGCTGGCCCAGGGCAGTCCCATTAAGGGCTGTCTGCAATGATGGCATTGTAGATGTAGATCCCATTAAGGGCTGTCTGCAGTGATGTGCTACAGGTGCTAAACCTCATTTGAAGGAAGCCAGCCCACCTGCCACACAGAGATCCCACCTTAGACCCTGAAAGATGTGTGGATGTTTGGTGCAGCTTTTTGCCCAGGTCATCTGCCACTGATGGGTCACACAGTGTGCTGAGGGTGTGGTGTCCAAACCTCAAACCCTGTGCTCACTTTTGGGTGCCTCCCTACAGGAAGGTCATTGGAGCGTCCAGAGAGGGACAGTGGGGCTGGGGAAGGGTCTGCAGCACAAGGGTGAGAAGGAGGAGCTGGGGAGGCTCAGAATGGAGAAAAGGAGGCTCAGGGGGGACCTTCTCACTCTCTGTGATAACCTGACAGGAGGTAGCCAGGTGGGGATCACTCTTCTCCCAGATAACAAGTGACAGGACAAGAGGATTTTGTCTCAAGTTCTGCCAGTGGAGGTTTCTGTTGGATGTTAGGAAATATTTTTTCACTGAAAGAATGGTAAACCATTGCAACAGTTGTTGTTCAGTCATTGCTCACCATCCCTGGAAGCATTTAAAAACGTGCAGATGTGGTATTTAGAGACATGTTTTAGTGGTGGACAGGGCAGTGCTGACCATCCATGATCTTACAGTCTTTTCCAGCTCTAATGATTCTGATTCTAGCGAGGACTTTTGTGTGAGCACGAGTGAGAAGAGCAGCACTGCCAGACCCTGCTCCTCACCCCTGCATTCTCTCTGCTCTCAGCCAGGCACATTCAGAGCTGTCAGTGCCCAGCAGCTCTGGGAGCTGTGCAGTGGCACCCAGCACTGGGGCTGTGGTGTGGGGGACCCCAGACCCAGGCCACAAACCCCACCCTGTTTTCTCACTGATAAAATTCTGCTAAGCCTTGGTGATGTGGTGTCACTGTAGGACATGAAACAACACGATGTGGACTCGCTGCTCTTTCCAAGGTGAAAAATGGACTTTTTGTTTTCTGACTCCAACATTTATGGATTTCCAAAAGTGACAGTGGATTGGAGGGTGAAAGTGTCACCTCTCCAATGGCACTGGACAAACCAACAGTCCATCAAATTTCTCTTCCTCCATAAAAGAATGCAAAACAATAATTTATTTACATAAAGTGTGTGAGAAAGTTCGTTACAAGAATGTAAACATCAGAAGGCTTAGAAAATCTAAAAAAATCAGGGTGACAATGTGATGGGGGTGGGATGTGAGAGCTGCAGGCACTGCAAATATCTCAGTGTGCTGCTCTGGGTGCCAGTGCTGACAGCTGGAACCTCTGCAGAAACCAAGCAATCACCACAAATGACCTGAAGGCAGACAAATAAAAGTCATTTTGAGTCCCTGGTATATTCTATCAAGGAATCTTTATTGAAAAACCGAATGGGAAATCCCAAGTCCTTTTTTATCACTGTGCTGCAGAGGAGAATGTGGTAAACTAATGAGTCAGTTTAGCTGGGGGAACAGAAGTGTTTGGTGATTTGGGGAGAGAGGAAATGTGCAGCTACAGTGAGGGATTCCTGATTTAGGATGCACATGGAGTAACATGGGCAGCAGGTGGCAAACTGAAGATGCAATATCTTGTAATAAAACGAGCAAAATATATTTGCTGCAATTAAAGTCTCAAGATGCCATGTTGTTACAAACCTGGAAAGGGCATCAGGCTGTGAACTGGGAGATGATGTTTCATTTCTTTAATGTGTACAATCATTTATGCCTTTACAGCCTTGCTGATGCTGCCCACCCTGTTGTTTGATGTTCTATTTCAGGTCACACACTTGCAGGTGAATGTTCCAGCACTGAGCTCTTCAGGCCTGTGCTCTGCATCCTAGACAGCAACTCAGCTTTGGAATATGCCTCAGGTTTGTAAGAAAAGTCATGGATTTGGCCATTGGGACAGAGATCCAGCAGATGGGAGGGGAAGGAGAGCAATTTCCTCATTTCAGCACCGGCCTGAGCACTGGTTTCAAAGTTTATGTTCCTTAAAGACTTTTGAGGAATGATAGCACAACAACAGAAATTTTACAATTGACTCAGCTAGTCCTTTCCCTTGGAACTATAACTAGAAGGACAAGATTTTGAAATAGTCAGTATTCATGATGATTAATTAACACCCTTTCCTCTATGTGTGTGCCCCAACTCTTGGAACTGAGACCCTGCCAGATCTCTGAGTTCAAGAATATCAGCATGTTAGGGGAAAAATTAATTTTGAGACCAAAGAGAGGAAGACAGGATGTAAAGGAGGTGGAAGGGAAACCTGAAGTGATGGGAATTTTCAAGAAATCCAGATGCTCTTGAGCTGAAATCATAAGAAATAATCACCTAATATCTGCGTAATTTGAAAAATAGATGACAAGGATGGTAGAAAACAGCTGTTCCAAGGAGTCTAACCAGGTTATTTCTCAGAGAGAAGAAAATGTCCTGTCAACTGAATGGAAGATTTAACTCCTCATGTTCTTGTGAGCCCCTGTTGCACTGTAATGACACTTGCAGATTTTAAGGCTATTTTCTTGTTCCTTGGGACAACATGGATCCTGCTTGTTTCCATTCATGTCCCACAACAGCCAGCCCCCATTCCCTTTATTAATTACCATTGGAGCTCAGCACAAGTGCAGCTTTCACACCAACAGTCCCATCTATCCTCCATTTCCTTCATTTCCCTTTACTGTGCCAGTTCAGTTTACTGTGTTTGGCTTCTCTTGACATGAGATTTTCAACTTGCTCCATACAGTTTACTCATCAGCTCTCACCCTATAAAATTTCCAGGAGCAGGAGAAATGTGGAGGGTGCTGGGGCATCCTTTTACAGCAGAACATTCCCTGCTGAACTTGAACATCCTTACTCCCCAGATCCAGAGTTTTATTTCTCTTTTGCTTTGTTTGCATTACTCTAAATCGTGATGAATCCCAATAAATTCATTGTGAATGGTGAGTGAAGATTTGGTACGGGAGAAAACAGCCTCGTGTCCTTTTATTGTTTAAAGTGGAGCATTCCCAGTGGGTAAATATCCTCTAGTACCACTGTGGAAGAGCAAATATATGAAAAACCACTTAGTACCGCTAAGGATACTAATGCAGTTAGAACATTCATCTTGCTGCAGCTGTTGTCAAAACTGTCACAGGGCTTAAGGTGGTTCCCTGGAGCTCCTGAGGAGAGAACAGCACCAGAGTCTGGTACGGTCTTAACGGGAGGAAACTGGATCCGGGGCATTTTTCATTTAGATGTACAGACAGACATGTGCTTCCTCCCCAGGATTCCTGCAGCCTGTTCTCATCTGCACAGGATCTCTGAGAGCCTGGACAAGCCCAGGGCTGGAGGCTGGAGAGAGCAGGTGGTGGGAGCTGCTGGGGACGCTAAGCTGTAGGATTTTGCCAGGATGTTTGCAGAAAATGGGAAAAAAATCCCATGAGAAGTGACCACAAATTTCTTACAGGATGCTTGAATGTTGCTGGGAGCAGCAGCAGATGTGTCCTGTTGAGCTGCTACCTTCAGTCCTTTGTGTTTGGTTTTTCTTTTTTTTCCCTCCAGGATCCTTCTTTTGGGCTGATCCACAGCAATCAACACCTTCCCCACATTTACCTTTTGCAGCCCCCTCTGCCTGGTGTTTTAGCATAAGTCTAACTTCCATTTCAGCTCCAATTAATAATAATTTATAGGGAGGAAAGGGCAATTTCTTAATTGCATTGTTTCCAGAAAAAAATTTAAAAGTTCTACATTAAGTGATGCCAGTATTGAAAGCTCTCAGGATTTTTAGGAAAATTTCAAAAGTTTGGGCCTGGCACTAGGGACAGGGCAACCCAGCTGGGTGTGGGACCTAGAAGATGGTTGAAATCTCCATCTGTGAACCCTGAGGAGACAGAAAGACCCTGTTCTTTTCTTACATGTCACCTCTTGGCATGTGAGATGGTGGGCATGGAGGTGGGATCACCTGCAGCCCTGCTCTGGAAGGAACAGGGGCATTTGAAGCCTATATTTGAAAGTTTCTGTTGTCTGCAGCTGTGGAGCAGTAAAACTCCTTTGTGTGATATCCTGGCATCAGTGAGACCCAGCTATCTTTGTGTTAAACTCTTTGTTCATAGGGAAGAGTGTTCCCCTTGGGCTGAGGGGGGCTGCAAAGGGCTCCTGGGGACCAGGCAGGGCAGGGTGATGCAGAGATGAGTTTTGTAAATGATCTCTTGAGGTAAATGTCTTAGGCTCTGTGACAGATCTGTGATCAGCCAGTGTGCTGCTCCCTATAAGCTTCACTCAGCTGCACACCTGCTGATTTACTGTGACCCTCTTCTCCAACCCCTGGAACCCCAAATCCTTCCATGGGGGTGCTCCCATCACTGGCTGCCTTCTTGTTATTTGCTGTCTCCTCACAGACATGGCTTTCCACCAAAGCTGCTCGTGCCTTTTAGCTGGGAACACAAAGCCAGCATTTCAGCACAGGAAAACAAACCAGAGTGTTTTCCCTCTGAACAAAAACCTGTGTCCCTGGGGCTGGAGGGCGAGGCTGTGCCACTGCAAGCATTCAGGTTAGTGTGTCCTGTCCTTAATGGAAACCTTCCTTCAGCTGGAGTCACTGCTATGAGCTGGGACACTGCAAATGAGTGACTGCCACCCAAAATTAAACATTCCAGCTTTGCCCAGGAAATGTCAGCTCCTTTGAGGCAGCTGAAGTCAGACGTTCAGAGCAATTCTTGTCATCATCTCAACTACAGGCTGAGCTCAGGGCTGGTCATTGGTGTGGGGTGGGCATGAGCTGAAACCCTGGTTGCAGCTGATTGTCACCCTGGTGCTGTGCTGGGATGTGCTGGTAAATGTTCCAACACTGAGCTTTTCAGGCCTCAGCTCCTCTGCTGTGCCCTGATCTGCACAGAGCCCTGGTATCATGCCAGCAGCCCGGTCCAATTTCTGTCTATTGATAGATCTCCCTCCCATCTGATACCTTGATTAACATCCCTTTGTGGGAATCCACAAAATCAGAGGGTTTTGGGGAAGCTGCAAAAGGCAGGCCTCAGATACAGCAGAACTGTGATTACAGCTAAGCAGCAGCCATGAGATTGGTCAGCAGAAAAAATATTTAAAAAGTAGAAAAGCAAGGACAAATAGAACAATGATCTGTGTATTAATGCTTGTCTAGAATAACTCCCTAAGCTACAGAAAATTTATCTAGCAAGATATTAGGAAGTTTGAAGCTTAATAATGGAGCTCTGTGCATTGTGTTTTAAGGCTTACAAGCAGGTATTGTATTTGAAATAAGCAAGCATTGTTTTACCAAAGGTACCTGTGCTTACAGTGGTTGGATAGAACTACTGTCAATGTGCTCTTGCTTTGTGTGATTGGTCAAAAAACTTATAAAGTGAGTTGTAACATTAAATTTTTAGTTTGCTGCCTAAGATGTGAGCTGGTGGCATCTTCCCATTGTCATAACCATGTAACGAGAGTGATGCTGGAAAATCAAACAGCTCCAGGCACGTTCCACAGCAGCCCCGTCCCGTTTGTGATTTGTAAATAGCCCCCAGCCAGCGATACCCATTGATTTCTCCTCTTTCTGCTGGTGAAAGGGTGTTCTGAGCAGCAGCAGCAGCCTGGTGTCTCTGGGAGGGGTTTCTGCCCTGCATTTAAAACCCCCAGTGTGAACCAGCACAACGTGAATTTCTGTGTTTCGGGGCTTGCTTTTCCCTGCCACTTAGCGGCTTTAAATGGCAAAATATTTTTGCAAAGACAAATTGCTCTGCAGGTAGCAAGCTGAGCTGCTGGAAAGGCTCCAAATGCCCAGAGGGATGGGAATGACTCCCTGCATCCCCTCAACAAGGCAGGATGGCTCTGAGCGTTCATTCTCCACAAATGAAAATTAGAGGAGTGTGAAATGCTGACAACAAATTGCTGCACTGCTTCAAATGCAAGGCAGTCGTGCTGCTGAAAGGCTCAGAGGTCCACAGCTCCTCAGCTCATACTCAAACTCTGAATATTTTTTTGGAGCAGCAGAATTAAGACCATTTTCAATACGTACAGGCTGTCTCTGAGTAAGGAACAGCTAAAGCAGGACCATTCCCCAGCAAATATCCTCTGTGCCAATCTGATGAAATTTGAATGAACCTGAGACTCTGCCTCAGGACAAGGCATTAGATTATCAAATTGAAGAAGAACTTTATGTTATAGGTTGCTTGGAAACAGGGATAAAAAGCTGTCCCTGGCCTCTGTTGCCCAGTTGCAATTCCCAGTGCTCCCAGTTTGTGAAAACACAGGGGGTGTCTGCAGCACCCCAAACCTGGCACTAGAAAACCTGTATTTATTCTACAATTTCTCACATGGAGACAATGTGGTGACCCTCTGGCTCCTGGAATAGCAAAAATCCCAGCTTCTTTCTGCAGCACTGGCTTCCTTCCCCTCCTCTTTCCACCAGGTACCCTAAAGCAGAGGGGCATCTTCTGCCTCAGGTTTTTAACCCTTTTCTCCCCAGAAGAGCCGGGGAATCTGATTCACTACATGTGGGTTCAACATGCATGTTATTTATTAGAATCAGCAGCTCTGTAAAGTTAGGCAAGAAGTTGCTTTTCAAGGCCCTGGGTGGCTCTAAACATTATTAAACATGGTCATTAGAACATGCTTTTCCAACCATTGAACGGCTGTGAACATTAAATATTTTGGTTTAATAAGTGCTTGCTTTTTCAGCTGCTGAGTGGCCTTAATCTTTTTTTTTCCCCTCATTAAAAAATGTTGTTTTTCCAGCTCATGAGCCACTGAAAATACTGTTCTGTTTTTTTCTTCTCTTCCTTTTTATTTCTTTTTTCCCCCCTCTCTCTCTTTTTTTAAATTTTTTTTTTAAATTCACTGATCAGTTTATTTTTATTTTTTAAAAAAGGGTGAGAATTTTTGGAGCCTTTGGCTAAAAGAACTTGTTTTCAGCTACTAGGACAAGTATAGGGCAAGGCTTAAGATAACATAATAATCAAACCTTGCTTGTGTGAACAAGTTCCACTGAGATAAGAACATGCAAACTGTCCAAACATCAGCAGATTGTCTTCTGTGTGTGCTCTGAAAGGATGGATGACTCACACTGCTGCATGCCAGCTTCCCCACCTGCCAGTCAAGCATGTCCTATTGTGTCATCCCTACAGATCCAGGGGGCAAGGCATGAAGCAATGCTGGGGTCAGAGGTGAGGCCTGTGTGTTTTGGATTCAGAATGAAGGTATTGCTTTTTTGACTTAAAAATTTCATTTGTTCTCCAAGGGAGCCCAGGTTACATAAGAAGAAAGGTAATCAGGAAGAAAGGTCTTTTGCTAAAGCATTAGACTGGAAAAGCAACTTCTGCTGCAGGCTCATTGTATGGCCATGGGAAAGTAATTTGTGCCATGGGTGTTGCCCAACCATCCCAAACTTCTTGGGTTTCACCTGAGCTCCAGCTGTCTTTCCAGGAAGGAGGATCTCTCTGTAGGTCCAGTATTCTCTGTGCTAGGACCACAAACTCCTGAGAATCACATCTCAGGGGGCATTAATTGTCTCTGTTTAGTCAAATAGATGGCAATCGTAGTCTTTCTGCCTGGCTCTCCCATAATATTAAATACCAGGAATCTGCTGGACACACACGCTGCCCCTTACCCCTTATGGTTGCTACCATTCCTGCTCCCCCAGATCCCTGATTTTTTAGGGTGGCCCTGCTGCAGGAGGAGACCCTGGCAGGATGGAAGGCAGGAAGTTGCCAACACCTTGCTCAGCTGGGGAGCCCTCCTGGGGGAGGCTGCAAGTGGCAGCTTTCCCCCGTGGCTGGGGCATTTGGCTTTCTGCAGCTCCTAAATCACCCACTTGGAATGCTCTGTGCATCAGCCTGGAAGAGAGTCAAACCCTTTTATGAAAGCTGCAATTAGTGGCTTCCCACAAACAGCATCCAGCACTGACAAGTGGCTGCTATGTAATGCTGTTTATGGACTTGTTTCAGGTAATGGAATTTCATTGCCTTTCAGGTGCTCTTGCCACAGGAAGCACATATATTTTTTCAGCACTGTGATTTTTTTCCACTAAATTGCACAAATCTTTATATTTGAGCAAGTGCATTGGAAACATTTTTACTCTGCATTTATTCTGCAGTTCAAGTCCTTCGTGAAAGGAAGAATAAATATGTTCTTCTAGGAAAACTGGGGGGAGAAAGCAAAGGGAGCAGAGATAGTGGGAAACAAAACCTGGTCTTCACAGATAGTAAATCAGTGCACATGTATTGCCTCAGTGTGCCTGTGCTCTATTGGCTGGTGAGGGGATCCAAAATTCCTCTTGTTCTCCAGCCCTACTGTGGCAGCGCCCCACAAACCCTCCCTGAACCCTTATCTGTCTGTGGCTTTCTTGGGAGACTGAGGATGTGATGTGGAAGAGTTCCTTGACTCTTCTGCACAGCTACATGCTAATTGGGATGGAGCAAATCCATGCTAGGCATGGAGCAAATCAGCCCGAGACTCCACATGGCCTCTTTAGCTGCAGCTGATTTAATGAACTGCAACGATGGAACCTTTATGGTTGGAAAGCACCTCTGAGCTCACAGGGTCCAGCTGCTAACCCAGCACCTCCAAACCATATCCCCAAGAGCCACATCCACCCAAGTTTTGAACGCTTCCAGCACAATTCTGTTGTGTTTAATGTGGGAGCAGAGGGCAAGGGCAGGTTCCATTGGTTCTGGCTGGCTCATAACATCTTCCCTGGGATGATTCATTGCCTGCAGCCATCCACACTCCCTCCCAAGCTGAGCAGAGTCCTGCTGGGCTGCCTGCACTGGCATTTGATAGGAAAAAGTATCCCCCATGGATGGGAGGGCACAGCAAGCCTTGGAGATGTGATCACTTACACAGAGCCTTTAGGTCACCCTTAGAGGCATAAAGAGCATTTGTTAGGAAAGCTGAGCACCAAAGTGCACAGCATCCCCTTTTGTTTGTGAGCCCTGCTGAAATCGTGCGCCTCAAAGGCAAAGGAAGGCTGTGAACCCGAGGAACAGGTGAATCAAAGGCAAAGGAGTTGCTCCAAGGGAGAAAATTTGAAATCAAGGTTGCAGAAAACCAGGGGATAATTAATGGGATAATGCAGGTAACACTATCACACAGCACTAAAACAATACAGAACTAATTAGCTCAAATATTTGCTGACAACGTGGGTTCTGAGGAGAGGGGGGCATGGGATTTCATAAGACTTAATTAACTCATAGAGTAAATCAGTTTTATTCATTGCCACAACAGAGCCAATCAAGATAGGCTTACTGTTTGCTCATTGGGAAAATGATTAGGATTCCCATTTAGACTTAATTACAGTGCAAAGGTTGACAATTATCATCTTTGTGGAAGCACTGGATACCACAGTATCTCAGCTGAACATGTGCCTGTAATTATAGACATCATTTTCTTAGCAGAAAATATAACCCACTTATTACCTGGATTTTGTGCCTGTAATTACAGATAGTAGAAGTAAAAAAAAAAAAATCAGAATATGGCTGGTGCTGAGTTACTTTGGATCTTTTCACAGTAAATTATTTTGTGCAACTGTTGGTCACAAATTAAAATGTTGGTTTGTACTTTATAGTCCCCATGGAGGGGAATTTGTGGACGTACCAAGGAATCAAACCAACCATATGGGTCGTATTTTGACACAGCCAAGAGCAGCAGTGCTCAGATTGGTTTGGTTCATAAAGCCCTCCTCACGCCTCCCTGAAGTTTCTCAGGTTACACAGGCATGTACTTATCATTGCAGAAGCAAACTGCTGAGAGAAACTTGGTCAGTCACTTTGGAAAATCACAGCTTGATCTGAGCCTCAACCAAATAGACTCACCCTGCTGACCAAAATAAACCACATTAATATGAAAGATTGCAGCAGTGCTTGGCTACGATCATTTTTAATCCTGCCAAACAAAAATGATAAGCAGGTAGAGATTCTTCCCTTTTGCCAGCCCAAATCCCTCCAAGAGGTTGCTTCAACTCATCACATCCAGGGGCTGAGCCATGGCTGAGATAAGAGAAAAGAAAAGTTCAAAACATTTTACAGATTTTAATTACAGATAAGGCAGGGGGTCAAATGAGGACATAATAAACACAAGCTCGATTTAGTCTGATTTGTCACCATCCCTGGGCCTCTGTTCATCCCATGGGCTTGTGAAGATGGAGGGAGAGCATCCTTTGGAGGGAGCAGCAATGCTGAGCACTAAACAAACACCATCACATTTAACAATAAAGTTGAATTAGTTTCTTCCCTTAGTGTTAATTATATTTGTTTCCAAACCATGGTTGGTGAGGTAAAGTAGGTGAGACTCCAACTTTCCTGTATTAGTTTCACACAGGAGGTGTCTGACCTTAGATTAATGCCTGAACCTCCTGGGGAAAATGGCCCAAGTGACTTTGGCACCAGGGCATCACATTTTCTTGGGCAGGTTTTTGCCTCAGCTGAAATGCTGAGTTTGCAGCAGATAGAGATGATTTGCAAGGAAATAGAAGGAAAGAATTACTTTCCACTTATATATCCTATTTATTTTCCATGCTCTGTAGGAAGGAGTATACCATTCATTTTTTTTTTCCTATCTTTGCTGTGCTTCTCTTGAAAAACTCTGTTTGAATCCAGAAATGAGCACTGCCCCACTAGGAGGAGAAGGAACACAGCTTTATCAGGTGAGGTAATCCCTGTGCACCATAATCAACAAATAGTGTCAGCAGGACTTCAGGGAGTGCATTTTTGTGGCTGTATTGAAAGGCAGCTGGGAGTCTAGAGGCAGAAAACCTTCTTTTTTTTAATTTTTTTTTAGGTTTTTCCAGGAATATTAACTTGTGTTTTCATTCTGCTTTTTTTTTTCCATAGGTGTAGATAAAAGGGAAGAAAAAAAGTTTCAAGTGTCGGCTGTGTCCTTTTGAATGTTTAATGTTCAGGTGCTTTTAATATTGTTTGAATGCTGAGCGTTTTGCAAGGAGAATAAAAACAGTCATAAAAATAATACAACAGGAAAAATAAGTCCTTACATTGTTTGAGGTGCTTTTAAAGCTGAAGGCCTTTGCTTTTTATTTTGTTTCTTATCCCACATTCACTGGAGCTTTATGTAGCCGTGGTATTATTGCGTTGCTTTGGAAAAGCTGAGAGGGCGGATTTTTTGATGCCTTGGCTCCCATCAAGTTCCTTCAGATGTCAGCAGAGAATTCTGCTCATCTGCAGGCTGGAGAGGCAGCCTGGAAATGCCAGGCACTGCCTGGTGTGACAGCAGGAGGATTCCAGATGGCAGCTCAGAGCTGGAGCATCTTGCTCACCGCAGGCAAGTCAGAGCAGTGCCCCAGCACCGCTTCCAGAGCGGGACGGAGCAGCTTTCCTTTGAACTGCTCAACTACAAATTCCCCTCCTGCCCCAGCTGCCACGGTGGGTGGGACGAGGGGGAGAAGAAAGAAGGAATAAGGCACCAATGGGGCCGTGCAGGTGTGGGGTGGTGGGAGCAGCTGACTTGCCAAAGCCACCGGAGCTCGCTCCACCCAGCTGAGCGCAGTTGGGAAACCTGGCAGGGTTTGGTCGCCTGGTGCATGGAAAAGCTCATCTGGAATGCCTGGTATCTCCAGCCAACCCACAATTAAGTGATTAGCTGCAGTGAGCAGAGGTTCAAAGAAATACAGAGGGTTGGAAGTATCCTTGCTTGTTTAAAAAGTGAGGATAATAGTTTAAAAAAAAAAAAAAGAGCCCAAGGAGAGAGGAATCCTCTCAACAGAAGGAAGGAGGAGGAAATGAACAGAGCAGAGGTTTGTTAGCATATACCAAATCAGGCCTATTCACTGATTTCATGCAGAACTAGTTGTGCAACTTCAGGGTTTATTTATCCACTACAGGAGCCCCAGATACAACAGACACAGGAGCTCATTGGCACACAGGTATTTGCCAGCTGGTGGTAGAGACTGGTGAGATCCAAGGCAGGAGCTGCAGTGCTGTGCAGAGTTCCTGCCTTTGAAGTAAACAAGAACTAAAATCTTAAAGATGGGGTTTTGAGGTTCAGAGCCAACACTGCAATGTGGGGTTACAAATCACTGACCTTGAGAAGGTGGGGGAAAAGGTTCAGGAGCAAAGGAACACATGCTGAAAACAACCTCCTGCAAGATTCACCAAGCTACATTTATATCAAAGTATTCAGCATCAGAAATCTTGGGTTCCATTTGCTTTCCTCCCTCACCCACCTTTAGTATCATCTTTGTCTTTCTTGGAAATCCCTGCCAAAATTGTATATTTCTGTCTGAACCTCCCTGTTGCTCTGAATTAGTGTCATAAATAGAAGAAGTTTTGACTTGTCAATGTGAGTTTTGAAAAGCAAGTTGGTTTTCATATCCTTATCTGAATTCAGCCTGTCTGTGTATGTTAAGTGATTAGTCTGTTTTTGACTCTTGGAGATGCTGCCAACTTAATAGTCATCACCTTGCAGAGGTGTAAACACCACAAGAAGTCAAGAACATTCCATTTCTTGTTATAAAGGTTTCTGGAAGTTAAGCCTGGAACAGAATGAAAAGTAGAGTTTTAAATTTCAAGGATAAGTAGCTGAGACAGCTAAAGTGTCACACAGATTTATAAAAAAATTGTTACTTTATTATTGCCATCCCTCTGAGTATAAAACTGAGAGGAAAGGGACATTTTTTTTTCCCTTTGCTTTTTACCAGAAGTATTTTATGCCAGAATTCTTAGCTGTGCTCTTCAGAGATGAGAGTGATTTTAGTGTGGTGGCTGTGAATAACTCTTGCATGGAGCAGGGATTTGGTGACTAAGAGAGAAGGCCTTGGGTGCACACAGGTCTGAGATGTACCAGAGTTTGCATTAAGAAAGGATGAGAAGCAATGCCTGAGCTCATGCTAAGCTCCTCCACAGGATGAATGCAGAATTATTTTTGAGAGAGATCCAGGTAAAGATTATGCATAAAAATTATTCCAAGCGCTCAAACCCACGCAACAGATTTTTGATGCAGAGCATGTCATCTCAGTGAGCTGGAGAGACACAAAATTAAAGGTGAAGTGGCCCAGATCACCTTGGCTTTGGCGTCTGAGGCTTTTGAGTGCCTTACTTTGAAAGAAGACTACAGAAATAAGTGCCTTCTGAATATGCTAATAACTTGAGAGTATTCAGAGGGGATAGAAGCTCCTTCCATGTGAAAAATATCCTGGGAACCAGTGCTAGACATTATGCAAAGTGAACCTGGCAGAAGTGATGGGGAGCAGAGCAGAACTGCTGAACAGGTTTGTTGTGTGTCTTCTGCAGGAGGAAACCTCCAGTGCTGGGCAGAAGGAATCCTGCAGAGGGCTGTGGGAAGAGGCAGAGCCAGCTCTGCATGGGAACACCTCATCCAAGGAGAGGATCCACAGAAAAACAGGGTAGGTGATCCAGTGCTGAGCACTGCACGTGCATGGAGGTATCTGCTCTTGGCTGCAGTCAATCAATAACTTCTCTTCAAGGCTTTCCAACCCTCCCTGAAGGAAACCCTGGGGGTGCCCACTCCAAGTCACACCTGGTTTGGAGCAGACAGCCCCTGGCAGGGCCAAAAGGAACATCCAGTTTGTTCAGGGAGGAAGCATGTTTTGAATCTCAGTGAAATCTGACTCCCTGGATCAGGAGAGATAGTGCATGGGGTTTGAGACAGAAATCTATCCCGTTCTTGAAGTGGTTGGGAAAAAGCAGAGATCTGTGTGGGAAAGCTGGAGAAATGGCGGGAGAGAAAAGAAAAATTACATGCATTAGTGGTTTATGCCTTCCAGACATTTACAAACTCTGGGTAATGCAACTCAGAGGGAATTTTAGTCATTCCAAGGAGGCTGCATGATTTAAGAGGGCAGGAGGGTTGCAGTTTGCTCTATGGTTTAACCCACAAATAAAACTTCCATCACGCGGTTGAATATCTGGAAGGAATTTGGGGGTGCATTTTTTAGGAGCACAGACATTAATAAGGCATAGCTTTATTGCCTCAGTGACCTACCACCTCAGCATCATCTGGCCCTGTGCTGCCCATGGGATGGAGAGGTTAATGTGTAAAACACACCACAGCTTCTACAGATTTGGGGAAGCAAAGACAGTCTTGCTGTTGTTGCACTTGTGATTTTTTTTACAGATGACATTGCTGTCTCTGTTCTATGCCTTAAAGACAACCTACCCAATCCATTTTCCCTACTTTCTGCCTTCCAGAGAGAGCTAAAACCAAGGCACCATGCAGATGAAGGGCCAGTGTCGATCATCAGGCCATGATCTAATTAAATTAAAACTCTGTTACACGTCCCTTTAATATATTCTCCTACCTGTTTCATTGAGTGACATCTTCCAGTCCTTTTCCTAAATAGCTGATACCTTAGGAAAGATCCTAGAGTGTTCCTCATTGTATTCCACTTGCAGAGGCCACTTTATTTAATACATATTATTATTTCAAGCTTAGGATGTGTTCTCTCAGCATTTTTCTTAATAAACTGTATTTCATATAGAATTTTCCCTTTTCTATTCCATTCCGTTCCCTCTTTATATCTCCTGTATTTTTCACATTCCAAAATGCTTTTCTGCCTTGGTTTCTGACGTGTAAAGATCAGACATATATCAGTATCAATAAAATCCCTCAATCTGTTTTATGATGAACAACAGATGAGAATGACAGCAATGAAAAAAAAAACCCAAGCATTCTCCTTTCTTGAAAGCCATTAAAAAAATGGAGGAAAAAATATTTGGAACTGGGATGAGAACTTCAGTCAACTGAGGGTTTAATTTTTATCCTTATTTTATTAGGAAAGGGAAACAGAGGCAGCAGGACTTGGCCAAATGAGTCAGTCATCCAGCCTAAGCAGATGTGCTGGCATGATTCTGGCGTCTTTCAGAAATACCAAGACTCATTTTGATTGTGAAATACTTGCAGAAGTGCATTATCAGAGAGCCTCAAAGGGGTTCATTTCAGAGCTAGTGGTTTGAGGCTCCTCTGATGGAAAGGAAGAGTAGATAATGCCTCATATTTCAATCAGACCATGAGCAATCAGACCCAGAAAAATCAAATTCAGCTCCTTTGCCCTTTATGCCATACTTCACATCTTTTACAGCACTAGGAGAAGGTTTGAGCCAGTGGAAGCTGGAGCAAACTTGAAGAGTTGCAGCAATGAATAGGACTGAGGGAAACTGGGTTTGGACTCATGGGGACATTTTAACAGCTCTTTCTGATCTACTGGGGGAATAGCAGCAGCATAATTTAATTCCTGTCACTTCAGGTGTAAAGTGATCTTGGTGATGATGGAAATTTCCAAAGTGATGTGCTCTTGATTTTCTTCCTTTCTTCTGCCCCTCTTGGGACAGCTCTGGCTCAGGGTCCAGGCTGTAATTTGGTTCATGATTAAAGTCTTCCCTCTCTCATGTGCTCCCGTTGTCCTGAGCACTCATTCCAGAGGGGATCTAACCCAGGTAACTGGGGACCATTCCTAACCCTGAATTGCCCAGACAAAGCAGGGAGTTGCAGTGCCAGGTATTAGGCAGCTGATCACAGCTCCACTTCCATTCCAGGCAGTTTGGAGAGCTGGAACAAAACGTGTTCTGTGTGGCACCCAAAGTCAAAGCACAGCTTCAAAATACACCAGGGGCTGCCCAGCCAAGGCAGCAGAGGAGTCATTGGAGGCTGCTAAATTAGCTTCAGAAGCAGAATGAGTGTTGGGTTGATGCCCCACAGCCATCTGCTGCTGCCTAGTAACTCCTGAAAGAGCTGGTTCAGGTGTGCCGCCTTCCTCCCCTGTCAAATGTACGGCCTCAGAAGAGCTCTGAAGGCTTTCAGGCCTTCCTTAGGCAGCAAAGTCTGAATATATTTTATATTCTGGTAAGATCTCATGGAGGAGAGAATATGTGCTGTGATGAATAAAAAATGAGGCATGCAGAGGGTAGTCTAGAAAAGAATAATTTTAACCAGTTGTTTTGATTCACCTTATGGATAAGGCTGCCGTTGTTATTTGAAAAATGTGAAAATCAGCTTTTTTAGTATTTTTTTTTAAAAAGGAGGGGGTGGAGGAGTCTAAATGACAGGTATTTTCATTGTGACCCTTTTCAGAAAAATGCCGTGCAAACATATTTCTGTAAGGAGCACACAGGGCTTAGGCTGCTTTGACAGTAGCCAAAGCAAGCAGCAAAACATATGAATGCCTCCAGAGTGCTCCCAGGGTTTTGTTCCTCTGCCAAAAGCTGAGACTCACACTCACAGCATGAGGCAGCAAACTCCTCTGGCTTCATGTGCTCACACGAGGTGGATTTAACAGAGAGATTGTTACACTCCCTCACTTCTTCCCTTCTATTTCTCCCTTAAGGTCTCGGTCTAAGGAAATAATATGGAAGTAATTCTGGATGCAGTGATACTGAAGGCAGAGGAAACAACTTTGCCAGTTGCAGCACATATTTGTCAGAACATCTGTGCTTGTGCACACTTTGGAAAGACCAGTTTGAGCGTGTTTCATCAGGATGCTTGTCTTGTGCCTGTGGACGGCCGGATATTGGGAGATTTCTTAGATACTGTGTGTGTTTCCTGAGGCTGTTCAGAATTCAGGATCAAGATGCTGGAAGGGCTTTTGGTGTCTGGATAGATACAGGTGTTTTCCTTTCTGTGTCGTTCAGGGAATTCGGGGTGGGCTCTGTGCATTGTTGGTGGGACATCGTGCCCTAAGAGCCAGATCAATCCCATCATCACAGCACAACCTCTCCTTTCAGCTTGCCTGTTCCCTGAGCTCCTGCTCAGCTAATGGGAGTTAATTGTCCCCAGGGTAAGGAAAACAGCTGTAATTCCTGGCTGCAGGGCTTTGGTTGCCTAAATATCTTTATTGGCACTGAGAGGCTCACATCAGTTCAAAGTAGTTGGCCACTGTTTTGTGACTACAGACCTCTGCAGGCAACAGTTTGAGTTTGCTGTTCCATCGTCACAGACATCTTTTATGAAAAATCTTTTTTTTAGGATTTTTCCTCCTGAGAAGCTGAGAGGCCTCAGGAACAAAATGTAAACATTGGTTATCTGCTGCTGTGGAATGCAACAGCTGGATCTGTGATTGGCCCATGTTGATGTTTCTAATTAATGGCCAATCACAGCCCAGCTGGCTCGGACAGAAAGTCTGAGCCACAAACCTTTGTTATCATTCCTTCTTATTCTATTCTTAGCCAGCCTTCTGAAGAAATCCTTTCTTCTATTCTTTTAGTATAGTTTTAATGTAAAATATATATCATAAAATAATAAATCAAGCCTTCTGAAACATAGAGTCAGATCCTCGTCTCTTCCCTCACCCTGAGACCCCTGTGAACACGGTCACATTCCATCACCCTGGAGGAGGGGAGCTGCTGGGGGATGCTGCACTTGCCCCTTGAGCCCTTGTGTGACCATCAGAGTGGCCCTGATCTGCATGGACACTGTGATGGACACGGTCATGACGCAAATGTGGGCACGTCCCTCACCCAGCCCTGCTCCCCAGTGCATGCAGCAGCAGGAGGTTCAGGCCTGGAGCCTGCAGAGCATCTTTGCAGGATGGGCCTTGAGGAGCGTGCCCAGCGTGTGTGAGGAATGTGTGTCTGCTGGCAAACATAAAATCCTCAAATCTATAAATGTGGAAATAGATCATGTCAGAGAGAAACTTTGATCACCCATGTGTAATTTTCTCATATGCAGATGTCAGCTTTCATAAAGCCTAAGAGTTCAGTTTCAGAATAATGTGAGTTTTGCCCCCATTTATTTTCCATCACTTAAGAAAGGTTGACTGGGTCCTCAAAAGAGTGTCAGCCCTGATTAAATCAACCTTTAGGAATCATCTGGTAGAATCTGGGCATGTCTCTGCATTTGGAAATCTTCACTTGAACTGTCTTTTGTTCCACTTCTGCTTATACACTAAAACAGGTGGACAGTAATGCTCTGTCATCTGCTATTCTTGGATTATGTGGATCATAAGAGATTTTAATTAGATGAAGAAATGATTTCTGAGGGTTCATTTGGGGAATTGCTTCTGTGGGTCTCCTGCCTGTGCAGGAGTGGGAGCAAGTTATGAAAGCTTTGGAGCTGTATCAGTAAGTTTGAAGCCTCTTACCCAGATCTCTCCACTTTTCCCTCCTTTTTCTGCTTCTGAACAAAGGGCTGCAGATAGAGATCACAATCCTGTGCTAGGAAAAGCTGCCTTCTGAACACGTTCCTGCATGTAGAATATTTCCCAGAAGCAAATGCGTTTTTCTAATCTCAAGGCTTCGCTTTGTGCATCGAGATCAGATTTTAAGCAATAGGAATTCATTGCCAGACTTCCCCTCTGCTATGTACAAATTCTGCATATCAAAGGTGGCAGGATTCATCTGTGCAAAATTGATTTCTTGGAATTTGTGAGGCCAGGTTTTATCCAGCGGCACAGTGTGATGGCATCACTGAAGGGCATTTCTCTTATTTAACGACTAAACAGAGTCAGAGAAGGGGAGAATATGATCATTGAATATGATGACCAAATGGGGGTGCAGGAATTTCTTCCAGGTGTTTCAGGCATCAAACAACTCCTTGGCTCAGTCTGATCAGCTTTGAAAGTTACTGTTCGAGATTAAAAATGTTTAGATGCTAAAATTTTATGTTTTTGAAAGATCTGTTGTAGGTAGCACTGAGAGCCATCCTGTACAGCCTGATTCTCATGTGGGCATTTTCCCACTGACAGCTGAGCTGGCCCCAGCACCTGTCTGTTAAATGTCCCCAAGGAGGAATCTCCTGGGTGGGTGATGCTGTGGGGTGACCCTGAGCATCAGCTCTGAGCCCTGGTGTTAAACCAAGTGCCTGCTTGTCTCTGAGCTGTCAAGTTGTCACCAGTAGCTTAAAGAGGCCTTATCTCCCCTTTAAGATGATGGAAATCACAAGATCTTAGTTTCTTATAGGCTGACTTCTTTAATTTCTTCTTAAACTGAGACTGCCAGATTAAAATAAATTATACACAAACATGCCCAGCCATCAGAACCCAAAGAATTAGAATTATCAGTGTATTTCAGATGCAAAATCCTTACTATTCAATCTTCTTTCCTGCTGTGTGATATTAAACTAGATATGTAATCACACTCTCTGCTAGATTTGATTTATATTAAAATAGTTCACTTGCTTTGCTGAATAAGCTGCTCCCATGTCTGGTTCTTATCTCAGGATTTCAGTCACGTAACCTTGAAGCAGATAGAGACCAGTAGAAGAAACTTCTTTAAAAGTAGGATTAAACTTCTTTAAAAGTGGAATTAAACTTCTTTAAAAGTGGGATGAATTCAACTGGCATGAGCACAGAGAGCTGAACCATCCTCTCTCTGTGTTTGCATTCATGACTGTTAAGAGGACATAAAAGGACTTTCAAAAATGGGATGAAGGAGAGATGTTACATGAGGAAAATGGGAAAAATGATAATGGTATCTGGGGAAGTTTATAATTTGATTTTTGGAGTGTAAAATATTAAATTGGTCAGTGATGGAATGCTACAGGCAGAATAATGGATTGTTGGGAATTTATATTGATTCAGCAGAAAATGAAATTTAGGATGTATCTGTATGGAAGGTGGCCTGAACATTTAAAGCAGGCCTAAGAGTCTGTAGATAATTTTGCATTCAAAGAAACAGATTAATTGTTCCCCCTTGCACCCAAAAATCTCTTTGGGATCCGTGTGTGTAAATGCATCAATGACATCTTATTCACAGAATTGCTTTGAGCAACCTGAGACCTTCACCAGAATCAGTGATTTACAAAGGTAAAAGCCTAAAAGCCATGATTCTGCTGGTGATTCTGCTGGTGATTCTGCTGGGGTCTGTGTGAGATGGGGGACAATTGAAAAATCTCTTTCACCTGATGGCTGTGGAGGGAAAGCCCAGAAGATGAGGATCCCTGACCCAGAAGAAGCTCTTTTCTTGCTGCCAGTGTCCAGGAAGCCTCTGTGGTGCAGATGTGAAATTAATAGCAAAACCTATTTGATTGTCCTGCCCTTGGGGAAGCTGTTTTAATTGTGAGAGTTTTATTAGCTCACTTTTAAATCTCAATTTTTAAAGAACAGAAAAACAATGGTTAATTTAGGCTGTAAGCTTAAGGGAGTTCTTCATTAAGAGAAATATTCTGCAGTAACCCTGAACACCAACAGTGGTGAAAAAAACCTGCACTGCTTTTGAAACACAGATGAATGAGTGAGGTGCTGCTGCTAAGGAGCTATAATGACCCTAATTAGGGTTAATAATTTTACCAGAGATATTAAGCTTTATTAGTGCTGGAGGCAATTTCACCCTGTGGTTCTTGGGTCTGACCTGTGGTGTTGTCCTCTTGTGGAGCAGTAGTGTGACTACAGTGCTGTTACTCTTGGTTTGCACTGTTGGAGAAGAAGGAAGGAGCCAACATATTTCCAGGGTATATTTTGTAATACCTTATTCAGGTTTTATAGAATCCCACTGGTTTCCTCCCCTGTAAACACTTTAAAATTTTCTCACACAAAGTGTTGTTTGGAAGGCTAAGATAATTCAGGAGGGAGGAGGTGCTGAGCAGCCAAAGGTGTGTGTGATAAATTAATGTAATTACTCAGGTTTGCACTCTAGCTCAGAGACTGCACTGTGGGTGCACATGAGTGCAGTAATAAAGGCAATATATCACCAGCACAAACAGAGATGGACACATAAACACCATCTGAGGCCCACACTATTTCTAGATATGTTGCCCTGCCACATCTGGCCCTGTGATAACAGAGCAGAGCTTTCATGCTATTTTTACTCCAGACTTTCTTTTCATAGGACTTTTGTTTGATTTCCTACCGCCTCTCCCTCCTCCTCTTTGCCTCTGACTGCACTCCACATGTGCTTGGGCATGACAGTAAACATGCAAAATCACATCAGCAAGGCAGTCACAGAAGGAGAGAAAATGTAAATTTTTGTTTTTCTATTTATCTTCTCAGATTGCTCTGACTGCTCATGCTGGCTGAAGGACTTGGTTTGGCTATTTCAATCTGCTAAAACCACCTTCCAGTCTTCTTGGTCTGGTCCTATCTTTGGACCCTCCCTGCAGAACAAACTTCTCAATCAAGTTGTTTTCCTTTAAATGCTCATCAATCCCAGCAACTCATTCCCTTATCCCAAACTTACCCACCTAACTCTCATCCACTGCTCCTGTACTGAAGTTTGTAGGTCACAATTTAAAATGAGATTTGCCATTCTCCAGGTATGGGAGTGATACTTAAGAGAGGGGTTTTTAATAGATTTTTGTCTGACTGACTGGCTTGCCCTGTGGTGTAACAATAAGGAGTTATGAGCAATTTGCTAATGAAATATTTTCCTTTGAACCTCTGATTCAGTATATGTGTGAGTCCATCTGCAGTGGACTACTTTAATATCCCTTGATCTGCAATAATAACTATTATTAAAGCCAAAATGAAGTTTCTATTGCTCATTTTCAAGTCATTTTTCCTCAAAGCAGCTCTGTGTAAATGTTCTCACATGAAATATTATGAGCCTGAATGTTTTCAGATGAGAATACCTGACCAAAATTGGAGTTTTTCTGAAAATACTCTCAACAAAATGCAGAACCGAATGTTTGATACTTCCTGGGATTCCCAGTAATTTGAGTACTTTATGCAGCAGCTTCTTCACAAGTTGTTTTGATGTAAATATCCATGGCAGAAGCAAAATTTTACATCAAAAATATCAGTGAATAATGGATGGAACATGCTAGAGCATAATGCACATGCTTACATGGAGTCTCTCTTGCAATAAAAACGAGCATTGCTCTGCTTTTTACCTTATTACTAAGGTAATAACCACACACAGGTAGGAATTCAAAGTCCTGTAACATCTGGGCAGCCCATTTTTCCAGCTCAGATGTTGTTTCCTCTCTCTGTTGTTTTTATGCACTCTGACTAATGAGGACATTGCAAGTACTCAAGCCTTGGAAGTAAATCTTCTTCCTTTGGAATGAAAATAAACACCATGCACTCTCAATGGCTTCAACTTTTGTTCCCTCTTGTTTTGTCTTTTGCTTAAAACAATAATAATAATAATAATAATAATGATAATAATAAAATCCATTCTGTCTTGTTTAGGCATTTTCTGAGTCAGTACTAAATTACGCACAGAAATCACTTTCTATTGGCCACTGGAGATTTTAGAAACACAGAAATGTTCTTGGGGCATCTAGAATGGGGTACTGAAAACACAAAATGTACTCAGTTAAATGGATTTTGACTTTAGAGCACCCCAGCTCAACTGGACTAATGTATTTATGGGGTCATCCAAGCAGACATGCAAATTATAAGTGAAGCCCAGCAATTGGAAGGAAAATGTTTTCCAAATTCACATGTTTCTCTGTGTCTCCCTATAGATTGATGATTGCAAGAGATTTGCTTTTTAATACAGGCAGGTGGATTGGCATAAAGTGGAATGTCCATGTTAGAAAAAGAGGCAGCATCTTGATGTTATATTGATCTTTTAAAATTGCTTTTCAAAACAAAGACTGTTTCTGAATGATTCTATAAAATGATAAGTATCTGCAGCAGACTGGACACAGTGTCCAAAGAGGTCCTGTCCATCGTTCTGACCACATTTTGTGTGTGTGAGCAGGAAAACAAACTATCTCTAAACACTAAACCTTTAGTTTTAAGTTTTGAACAAAACTTGAGTTCAACTCCTTTATGCAAATCTACCCCAAAGGGAGGGAACATAAGCATTGCATACTGAACCTCCTGGAAGTGCATTTGAGTAATTTGCTTTCTTTTATTCTCTGCAAAGATTCCTAAGCTAAAACACTGAATGGGCTAATTTGTTTAAAATGCCTTTTCTTCTTTCTCTTCATATGGCCTTTGGCAATTTTAAGCCTTCAAAGACAGCTTTGGTTTCTTAGCAGTCTGCCCTACTGAAGTAAGACTTTAATCAAGCTCACTAGCATCCAAATATGATGTGCAGCTGTACACTGTGGAGCTGATTGATTAATTTTTAGCCTCCCTGGGTACCTCAGAAAAAGTAGACATACTGGAAAGATGCAGAGATTTTTCATTTAGGTATTTACTGTTCTTTTCCCAACCTTACCTCATTTGTTCTACTGTGATAAATAGGAAGAGGGTAAATGGACATCTTAAATCTTGACAGGGAATTTCATGCTAGTCAAAAATAAGATTTTGGGGTTTTTTCCCCGAAGTCTTAAGGATTAGGATCACCAAAAAAAAAAAAAAAACCAAAAAACCACAAACAACTATTTCTAAAAATATTTCTATCAAAGAAGCCATTTTATCATTTTATCAGAAAGTGGAAAAGAATGAGTTTTGCAGATCAGACTTCTTTATAGTCATTATCAGATTTGTTTAATATAAACAAGGATCTTGCAACTGAATCTTCTGTCTTGAGTACAGGAAGGTGGCAATCAGCCCCTTTTTTCAAATTTATCCCAATGTGGCTGTTCCAGTTTGCTGATCTTACCCACCCAGCAAGTTCATTACTCTGGCTCGTCTCTCTCCCCTGAAAGTTTTCACGAGAATTGTTGAAAGGTTTCATTTTAGTTTCACTGTGGAGTGAAAATCAAGTCTCAAGATCATGACAGCGGGGGTTGTCCTTGGGGTTCTCTTTTCCCTTTAAAGGAATGAAATTGCTGGTTTTAATCTGCTTCCATGGACTGAAACAACTGCTGTGTTCAAACTGGCATTACTGACAGGGAGACAACTGCAGTTTGGGAATCAGTTCTCTGGGACCTGCAACCTGCCTGGCAAGGAAACCTCATCAGGTAGGCTTGACCTCATTTAAATGCCATTATTCCAAGGACTTGCTCAATCTGTGTACCCTGAAGTGGGAGAGACACCACAGAGAATGGAAAGATGGATAGCAGGCTTGGATGAGTGCCCTTGTTAGAGTCTCTATATTAGATTGTCATGCTTTTTCTGGCCCAGATGCTAACATCTAACACATTTTTAATACTATTGCCTGTTGAGATCCTATTAGAAAATGATTCAGAGTCTGGAAAGTTAGGGGGAAAAAAAAGTTAATTCCCTAGAAATAATATGGTCATTATGTGTACACTGAATTCAATATGTAACTTGGGTTTTTTATGGCCTCTCTACCATCCTGCACACCAGCTTTTTAAAATTGCAGTCACATTCATTATGAAGTAAATGCCTAGTGCAAGTGATTCTCAAAACAGTTTGTAATTTAAATTCCTATTGGAAATAAAAGTAATGACCCACAATAGCTCATTAGTGGCTTTGCAAATGTTCATTATTTCCTTTCTCTTTGTCTTTCTCCTGGTTTTCTCCCCTTACTAAAAGACAGGGGAGTTTAAAGGTTTAGACTACCTTTAGAGCTATCCATCTCTAATGATCCATGAAAATGAACATTCGATTCCTGAATGAGGAAATCATCATTCCCTGGCGTTTTTGAGGGGATAAGTGTGCTCACTTAGCAATCTGTGAGGAAGCTGGGTATTGCAGATGATTTTAAGAAATTATTTTCTATTTATACCTAGGGGAATTTTTTAAATTATTCTAAAATATCAAAGAAATACGGAGAAAGCCAAGAAATCTCTAAAAAGATGGATACAGACAGTTTGGATTTTGAATCCAGGCTGTTTTTAATGATACCCTGGATGCTGCTACACTACCAAAGCTTTGCCTGGCTGTCCATTGCTTGGAGATGCACAAGGAGAGATAATTCCATGGTTCTAAGGAGAGGCACACAGCCCATTTCCCCTGGCTTCTCTGTCAGATGAAGACCCAGCATCTGCCATGCAGATGATCCTTGGATTTCTGGGGAAAATAACACGGGAGAGAGGCAACATGGGGTGGCACTGACATTCTGCATTGTCTGCTCCCATGAGCAGGATTTAGGAGTGCCTGCTCTGGAATGGTGTTATCCTTAATAAGAGGGTCACCCTTAAAAACACACCCTTAAAAATACCCTGATCCTCAGTGCCCTGAAGTCCCCAGCCCCTGAGCACCACTCCCTGTTTGTCTCCTTTGTGCTGGCTCATGTGGCAGCATTTGCTGTTGCTCTGGAAATTCCAAAACACTCCCTGCCCCAAAATCCTTGCAGCAAAACTTCAGTGGGATCAAACCTGTGTCCCACATGGCTCCAGCATGGCTCTGCTGTAGGGTGTGCTTGGAGGGCAGAATATCTTATTTATCTCTAGTTTCCCTCTTCCCCAGTGATTATTTTCTCCTCATTAGCAATCAGACCTTGGAGACTGTCAGTATGCTGCTGATTGCTGGTGGGGGCAGGCCTTAGGGCAAACCCCTTTAGAATATAAAATAACAGATTGCTTGCTTGTGGAAGGCTCTCCTAAGTGCTCAGCAGAAGTGAAGTTTCACTGACTACTTTCTGTGTGTGCAAAGGGATTACTTTGGCAACATATACATGAAACAAAACCTGGTAACGTGCTTAAAAGCATTACCCATTGTTGGAATTTGGGTTATTCACTGCAGTCATTAGATCACACCCAATAATTCTGTAAAAATTGATTTTTCCATCCTAAGGTCAATTCATTTTATTGCATTGCTTCAAGCAGGTTTCTCCCAAAGCACAATGCTCCTCTGTGAGCCACCAGCACCGTGGCTGGTTTGCTGATGTTTACATTAGGTCATCTAAGATTTAGGTTTTACGGAGCTTGGACAAAACTAGCTCATTTGACCTATGATGCATTGCTTTTAAAAAAATAACAAGGAATGGTCTTTTTCAACCCTCTTATCTGCTTCTTGCCTGAATTCTGCCTGAATTTCTGACTGGTGAGGCTTACTGGAAGCAGCTTCTTCCCTGTGAGCAGGAGAGCAGCTGCTCTCTGCCTGTCCCTGCCTCTCAACAGAGAAGCAAAAGGTCAGTCCCTGGTTTCTCATAACTTGCATGCACTACATTGTTTTATTTTTCAGATTTTTAGCTCTATTCTTATTCAGATCTACTTACCACACCCACTGCGTGCTTGCCCCTCCTCTGGTGTGTACTCTGGTGTGTCACTCTTCAGTTTTGCCCTTCAGGGAGGTGTCAGATGTGATGCTAACCTTTCCAAATCCCAATTTAAAACAATATTATCCTTCTCACTTCGCTCACTATAAACTGACTACACAGTACCACCTGCTGATGGACCAGCATCACAAACCTGGCTTTTATTACTGTTTTGTTGGGTTTTTTTTCTTTTCAAAGGCTGAGTTGTCTGTGACAGCATTGCCTTCTTGGGAAGGGGCCCTGTGTAAGAGGCAGGAATGCTCTCGTGTTTGTGCAGTGCTTTGGACTCTGTCATCTGCTACCACTTAGCAGAAGGATAATGTTGTGTCAGAAGGAGACTTGTGCCTTAGAAGAAAGAGTGAATAGTGTCCATTTTTTTCAGAGCCTAAAAAGGCAGAAGAAAAAAATGAGAGCATAAGCCAGCAGGCCTAAGGCTATTCTGATTTGCATCAGGATCTGTATAGGCCCTGTATGGCTTACAAAGCCTAGGAATCATCTCCATCTACTTCTGCCAGCCACCCCAACGTTCAGGAATGAAGTGTCTGAATATCAAGGTCATCATATACTTCATTTAGTCTTCATTAACGTGAGAGCTGATATTGGTCTGATCTCTTGTTTCAAAAGCTTTTACTACTGAGGCACCAAACCCCTTGCCCTCCCCAAAATTCGGGAAAGAAACTTGTGTAATTTCAACTTTGTCAACACAGAGAAATATTGATTGTAGTTTTGCAGTTGTTGATTCTGAGTCTGTCACTCACCCCAGAATGTTCCAGTAACTTCTGGCCTAATGAAAGCTTGCAGAATCTGTCCCTTCTTAGGGAACAAACTCAGTGTAATCACAGCCAGATAACTGTCAAAGAGAAACGGAGCAAAGCCAAGAAAAAGAGGCGACAGAGCCAGATCTTGGTATTTTGCAAACCCAGATTGTCTCTCCTTCAATTACCCATCGGGTGATTAAGAACAGTCCATCCTATGGGCAATGCTGCTGGGTTCAAGAACTTCCTTTTCACCCACTTTGCATGGCTTTCCCTCTCTTTTTTTGTCTTCTCTTTTTCTCCTTCTAAGACATGAAATACTCTGGTGCATGGGTTTTGGTTTAGGAAGGCTTGCTTTTTTCTTTTCATTTCATCAAGACAGAGTTCCATTTGTTCAGCATCTGCACAGGACAACATCTGGAGCCCCAGGAAATTCAGCTGCTCTGTGTATGACGCTTAAATGAAATTACTTTTTCATGCACTTCAGAAGAGTATCAAGAGCATCTCTCTGACCAAACAGAGCCTTTTGTTCTCCTCCAGCAAGTGTTTCTCATTAAAAATGTCATCTCCCTAACAAATTGCTTCATTGCCTTTGCAGCTGGGGTTATTGTTTTCATGGTTTTGTACTTGTGTGATTCTCTAAGGGATCAGAAAGCTGGAAGAAGCAGGGCTTGGTTTCTTCTTCCTTTTCCCTGTGTGTACCACTTGGGCTTTCCACTTTTGGGGTGCAGTGTCATGTACTTACCTCTGTGCCCTCTTGGCACAGCACTCAGGGGCAGAGCATGGGCACAGGCAGCAGCACGAGTCTGTGGGGATTGTCCCCCTTCTGTTCATGGGGATTGTCCCATTTCTGTTCATGGGGACTCTCCTGGGGGCTCTGAGCAACCAGGTCTAGTGCAAGGTGTCCTTGTCCATGCAGGGAGGTGCAGCTCGATGATCTTTAAGGTCTCTCCCAACCCCAACCATTCCATGATTCTCTCTCCTGGATCTTTTGTGCTTGCACAGGGTTGGAAGGTGAGAAAAAGGAGAAAGGAAAGTGAGAAATATCCATTTAAAACTGGAATATAAAGGATGGTTTTTAATGAGATAAACACATTTTGTTTGAAATTTAAGGTTAGGTAATTTTTCCAGGAATTATTCCCAGGTGGAGTATGTGGGGCTGTTGAGTCTGCAAGAAAACCCAAGTTATCTTTAGGGACTTAGGAACTTTTTGGTGACTTTTCATGGGAAGTTTGATCGGAAATAAAACTAGAAACCAAGGGAAGGAGCTGTAGGAAATCAAAGGGAAAGAGCATCAGTCTGTACATACTGCACCAAGTCTGATAGTGCAGAATGTGTGAAATCCCTCACAGTAGTGACAACACTGTGCTGAACCTCACCCAGCAGCACAGAACTGAAGGGTCTGTATCATTTCCTTGAAGAACCACTTAGAAAATGCCAAAACTTCAAAACACATTTTGCAGGAAGGACTTTATTTAAAGCCCAAGCATAAACCCCTCATTTTTCTCACCTCTGACTTTTCAACTAGGATTGCCTCTTTCCTGCATTTTGAAGAACCTTCCTCCTCACCCCCACTGAAGAGAGATATATGCCAAAATCTTAAACTCACAGAATGTCCCAGGTTGGAAGAGACCTGTAGAAGTCTGGTCATCTTTGAAGTCTAATTTAAATGGTAAGTTGTAAATAATGTAGAAGCTCCATCTCACTGGCTTAAGTGTTCCCTGCATGTTAACACACCATCTGCTTATCCTGAGATCTCTTTTTTTGTAGGTGACTACAAATTACTCCTTAATAATTTCACAGGCCCTATAAACTTGCTGGGTAATCAATTTACACAGGCTTGCTGCCCACTTTCACAGTTCTAGTGCTGGTCCCACAGTGTTTGCAGTTTTTCTTAAAGTGTTGATTTCCTGAGTCATGTATTTCCCTGAGAATGCAGGTTTTCAGTTTTTCAAGTGGCAGGAGCTGCAGAGAAATGTTGAAAGGCTCACGCCTAAGGAATCATAAATGAGAATGTAAGTACTATTCCATCATTTCTATAATTCTTCACAAATCTTATTGCTATTTAGACATTCTGTTTAAAACTTCAGCTTGTCATTCAGAATTCTCCTTTATTTAAGGAAAAGATAGGGATACTTGCAAACAATTTTTTTTTTTCTGTTTTAGTGAGTCATCTCTTAACAGGATGGTTTCCTAGGTTTGTTTCTCTATTTCATGTGGGACACGAGCAGCCATTCAGCTCACAAACCACAACAGTTACCTTTGCTTGTCTCGGGCACAACTGATTTAACCAAGTTACCTCTCCTCCTCCCACTTGTAAGCAATGAAAACAGTTCTTGTGTGTTAAATATAGCACCAGGCACTGCCTGCCTGTGAGGCAGCTCCTTTCAGGCTGTAGCAGAAACATTGGGCACCACACCGTGGAAAACGAGTATGTAGCAGCTGTAAATATACATGTGTATTTATATACACAAAACGGTGCTAGAACCCACAGTCTGTAATTTGTGGGTGACCTTTAACTACACGAGGATAAATGGTTACAAATGAGGACCTCTGCTCTTGGCTTTCCTAACCTATTTTGTTACTTCTGTTGGTAAATCAAAAAACATGTATGTCCATGCGGTTTTTGGAGTGTAACATTTGGCTTAGATTTAAGCTAGGATAACCGAACAAAGTGGAAAACCAAACAAATAAATATGATTATCCTGCAGTGTTTTGTTTTATGGAGTCAGGTTCTGAAATAAGCGAAGCATGTGGGATACTTTAAGGTCTGTAAGACAGGCATGTGCTATTCCCATAATGAAATTTACTCCCTGAATTAGGTCTTTGTGCTGTTGAGAGGTTTTTCTTGTGTTTATTTTGTTACAAGGCTGCATTTTTGCTGGAGTCAAGCAGCATGTTAAACCTGGATTTTCAGAGGTGCTCGTGTGATGAGGTTGGTGGCACGGATCTCTGTTCTTGCAGGACCAGCTATGGTCAGGATATCAGTCTCCAAAACCCAGGGAGTTCCAAGAGGTTTGGTTTTGGAATGCGCCAAGAAGGATTATTTGGGATGTGCGCAGAAATTCAGGAATGGGATGGAAATAAACACATTTTTTACAGGTAGATTATTTGCTAAAAAACATCTGTGGATCTGGGGGGGTAATGGTGGCTCTCTGGGAGCAGCAGGCAGGGAAAGCTGGAAGGAAGTCACATATGTGTACCCAGCCCCTATAGCTGTGCATCTCCACAACCTCCTGAAGTATTTCCCTTCAGTATTTCCCTTGCTGTTATACTGAGCTTCCTGATGGTTTATCCTCCTGGTTATCACAGCAATTTAGTACAGAACTGTTGCTCATGAGAGAAAACAGAGGTCAGCAAATGCAAGATTTGGGTCTCTCTGGTTCTTGTCTTTTTTATGGTTAAAAGTATCTCTCTCCTCAGATGTGAAGGGATGGTGATGCTGTGAACATCATCCTGCTTGTGATGGAAAACGTTTTTCATTGTGTCCCAAAGGTGCTCTAACTGGATTTCTCTCATTTCCTCTGCAAGTTTGTTCCACAGCTGCATCTCCAGCCAGGAGACTTTGTCTCTGGCTTTTGCACTTTTTGTTCTGGACTTTGTGATCGGCGCTGTCATGAAGAAGAAATAAGTTTAACTGTCCAGCCAGAGCAGAGATGGAGAGCAGGTTTGCAGTGCACCAGACACTGCACCAATTACTCCAAAGATGGGCCCTGAGGACCTCAGTGAGGAGGAGGAGGAGAGTTGGAGCAGGTGGAAGTCGTGGGCTGGTTTGTTGCTGGTGGAGTCAGGCAAAGGAGCAAGCCACAGGGGAGTCTTTGCTTTTGGTTTCTATTTCTCCTGCGTTGCTGTGTCTGAATCGTGGATGCTGTGCACACCTCCAACATGACATATCTGGGGATTGCAGGTGCCTTTTCTCTCGGTTATTACATTGTGTAGTTTCTATTATTTTGTTTCTAATATACCTTTCTTGTGCAAGATTCATTACTCTGGCTTCTGTGCCTCAATCCTCCTCCCTGAAGAGGTAGCAACTCTCATTTCCAGGAATTTGTGTCTGTCTCAGTGAACTTAAGAGCTCACCAAGATTAAGGATGTCTTTCTGCCCTCACCTCCTTCCTTTCATTTCTTTTTACCTTCCTACTCTTCCTTCATACCCTACATTTGGGCAGTCACGGTGCTCATGTTCAGCTGCAGTCCCCTGGGATTTACACTGACCTTCACTGTGGATGTAGTTTCCATTTTCCCCCTTTATGGCTTCAGCACTATTTCCTACTCTCCCAGACCAGCTCCTCCTGATTTACATCTGTCTGGGGGCAGCTGAAGGAGTTTTTCAAAGCTGCTTATTAAAACCTCCCTCCCTTCTGCTCTGTTTCCTTCTGCTGCCAGCTGTTTGCCCACGTTTCCATGGAAGGCTGATTGCACCTTCCCTGCCCTCCAAAGCCTGGCTTCAGCAGTCCATCCCCAGCTGACCCTGTCCCTTCTCAGGCTGCCTGGCCCCACCTCAGAGCCCTTGGCAGCACACCTTGTTCTGAGAGGTGTTTCAGTTACTGATGGGTGAGTGACTTGATTCCGAGTTTGGTTTGGACAAGCTCCCATAAATTGTAATGCTCCACTGTAGGTTATCCAAACTATCTGGGCCTCTTGGGACTCTAAATTGGCCTGGAGGACCAGCTGGGAAGGCTGTTTTCTGAGCTTTTGGCACTTCCTGATCCCAGAGAAGCTGCAGATAGCATGGCAACAGGCTCTTGCATGAGCGGTCAGCGTTTTGGCTGCTTGTTTTAGCTGGATCCTAAAAAAGCAGTGAGCAAGCGAACAAGCCCATTTAGAGCTAGGTGGTCCCATCAACCAGGTGGAAACACGAGGCAGCTGTAAGGAGCTCTCTGATTCCTTCTGCTTGAGATGTGCATTGCCAGTGATTGCTGGCATTTGACAGACTGGGGGATGGAGTGACTCTGTATTGGCACCACATTGGATTGGGCACATCAGGGCAGTAGCCCAGGGGTAGGTCTGGGTGGAGAAGGGATGCTGCACCACAAAAAGTGGCCACTGGAGCTGGCTCTCCTCAGACAAAACCCCAGATCTATAGACTGACAGATTAAAGAGTGTAGTTTTGCTTGCACTACAAGCCCCCATAATGGTGTGTGTACAAACAGCTACAGTATCATGGCTAATGCAATATCCTGTCTGGAGGGAGAATTGGACATGATCAGTTCCTTGGCAGAGCCTCAGCAGTTCCAGTGTGCAGTAGTCCAGTGGCATTCAAGCCAAAACTCTTGTCCAGATCATTAAGGGCCACTGATGAACCCATTCGCCCAGACTTTGTCTATACAGTTTTTAAACACATTGGCACTGTCCATTTATAATCACTAAGGCAGAAAGATTCATGGGAAGAGAGAGAGAATCCTGTCTTTTATAAAAATCTCTGTAAAGATCCATCTGTTAAAAAAAAAAAGAGGTCAAACTTTTGGACAGGCTGCTGAGTAGAATAACTCCTTATTCCTACAACTGCAGTTGTGGATGGATTCCCTACAGAGTTTGGAGGTGGGATAGAGCTTATACCTTCACTGCCAAGTCTGTGAGACAAAGAGAGCAGCCCCCTGACCTGATGATGTCATCTATTTTCACTCACCTTTGAATCGACTCTTTCCTCAGCCCCAAACCCCTGGAAAACACAACCATTTCGCCAAATATGGGCATAAAATGGAAGCCAGGGGGAAAAGCTACCCCAAAACCTACATTCCCTTTACATGATAGTGCATTCTTTGTCGTGATTTGGGATGTTCTGGTGTTCCTGCTTTACATACTGCAGCCCTCCCTCCCTGCAGCTTTGCCCTGGTGCTCAGCCTTTCCTGCCCACGTGGTGTTCAGCCCTGTGTGGACGTCATGAAGTTATTGCTAAATCACAGCTGGGCTTGCCAAACAACTGCCTCTTCCTCTTGCCAATTCTGTTCAGCCTCTGAAAAGCTACAGGGCTTGTGCTGGGCCCCACTCAAATGATGTGCTCAGTTACAAACACAAAATAAAATGCAGGACAGTAATAAAGTAGTTAAGTTTTGATTAATTCTCTGAAAGGGTTAATGGGATTTTTTTTTCCTCTTTTTTTTTTCCCCACTCTCTAAGTAGGAAAATAAAAGACAGAGTGAGAGACCCAAGTGGACACAACTAGAACAAAGCCCTGTTTATGATTAGTATGGCTGAAAATATCCATGTTAGGCCAGGTGCAGATGGCTAATTCCCCCAGACTACAAGCCAATTTAAACCATAATTCCTGCGATAGACCACTTTTCCCAACATTAATGGGAACCAGCTGCCTCCTATTAATAATATGGATGATTACAAGAAACAAAAAGTGGGGGAGGGAATAGTGGAGTTAGAGAAGACATTATTTTCCAGGCTGTTGCCTGTGTCCTGCTGAGGACAATATGGAAAGCTATGGAATATGAGTCTTGAAAACCTGTCAAGTTAAATACACACAGTGTGTTTGCTCAGAAGAAGGATGGAGTTATCAGTGTACTTCTGTGTTTCGGTGACAAGGTTATTTAAGGGGTAGCAATTGTATTTATTTAGTTATTTGCTGGTGCTTTGCCTTTGCCTTTTCTGTGCTGACACTGGATGGTTTTGATTAGCTCCCTAGGAGGGGAGCCCGTTGCCTTTGGTGCACTGAGCCTGGCTGTTCCCACTGTGGCCTGATTTTGTGTGAGATTGTAGAGCACATCAAAGCAGAAAGACAAGAAAAAAATGTTCTGAATTGTTCTCCTGAGAGCCTGACTTGCTGGTTCAAGAAATTTGTTCAGGCTTCCATTATGGTTTGTGCCAGTGTGAGGTGAAATGGGAAGACATGGCAATTCATGGTGTGTAATAGCTATGTGTCTCAGAAATGGCTTTTTTTTTTCTTTCTGTATTCTTTGTGATTTTGTTTTCCTTTGGTTGTTTTTAGAAATCTGAGTAGAATTTATTAAAAAAAAAATCACACCATTTTTACTTGTCAGTGAGGCAAAAGTCCTATGGCATCAATTGTTTTGGCTATAATCCTTGTTTCTTATGTAGAAAGAATTCTTAACACAAGGATCATGTCTTTGAGACTGGTGAATAAAGGAGCCTCACTAAAAATGTCCCTCTTGCCCCTGAAGGAGATGAAAAGGAGCCAATGCCCTTTTCCCAGTTATTCTGCTGGGATTGTGAGGGACTCTTGGAGACATTTAGCTCACTCTGGCTGCATTTCCTCTCAGCCCATTTGATGATAGTGTGCAGACTCGGCACTGTAACTCTTGCTGAGGGTTGTGAGGGGAATTTTTGTGTACCTGAAGAAGGGGCATAGCTGGAGCAAGCTGGGGCTGCCCTTCACCCAGCCTGAGGGTACAGAAGGGTTTGATGCCTTCCCAGACCATGTGGGGCTCGTACATCCCTGCTCCAAAGGGATGAACTCTAAGGGACTCTCAGAGCTTTTCCAGCTCCTCTCTCATGTGTGAGAGGAAGTGGGGCAGAAACACAGGCCAGGACTTTGATTTTTAATACCCTGATCACTGGACTTGATGACAGCCAGGAACCATGGTTCTTGGGAACAACTTCCCTCACTTCGACAAATTTCTGTCCTTTGCTAGGTTACAAGAAGATCCCTTTTCTAAGTCAGGAGCAAAATACCCTCTAGATCACAAACTCTTAGATGGCAACCTAAGAAACAAAAATAAACCTTGGGCCTTCTAGCCAAGGCATGAAACTAAGGACATTTCAGCAACATTTTGTTTTTATTCACACATCTTAGTAGCGCACACCTTATGTGGGTCACCAGAATATCTCTCTGGGGTATTTACTGTAAAGAAGAAAACCTCTACTGGCCCTCTCCAAACTTCAGTAGTATTTAAAGCAGACACAGCAGAGGTAACGAAAAAGAGATTATTGATTTTATGTATGTAAATAGAGCATAGCTGAGTTGACAATGTCTCTTTAAATAATTGAAAAAATCTGCTTCAGCTGACAGTAGTTCACCAGATAATGAGGCTGGTAGTGGAGGAACGTGAATAATTAGAGAGTAGGATTCTTGCTGTGTGGAATTGACCCTTGGGGGCTCAGAGAAAGAAGGATTTGTGGCTGCTCTGAAATGCTAGTGGTCTGCTCCAGCATTCCTCTTGTCAATACAAACCTTGTGTTTTTATTGGAAACACGTGTCAAAACAAAACAGCGTTTGAGGCTGCTGCTGAGGGAAGGTGGGCAAGTCCAGGAGCTGCAAACCTGTTTTTCTGTTTGCTGCCAAAAATTCCATGCCACTGCTGCCCATCATCTCAGATGGAAGGAGAGATGATGAGTGCTCTCATAATACACTGGTGATTCTTCTTCTGTTGCCTCCCCAGTGAAGTTATTTATATGCAGAAAATTAGAGAAATCAGGATAACCAAGGCATCTTGCTATACTTTGATGAAGTCTGGATTGAGGGCTTACATTGCAGTTCTTCCCTGGAGAAAAGCTGTAGCAGCGAGTGCTTACCTCTCCTGGCCAAGCAGAAGGGCATTCAGTCATATGTAATATTTAACTCCCTGTGGGCTGCCAAAACATTTTGAGAACTTGGTAAATTTTGAGTATTGGCTCCATTACCTGCATTATGGAAAACTGAAAGGAAAGAGGTGAGACACCCAGTATCTGATGTTTGCATAAATAAATATTTCAGTTTGCTAGTTTTCTTTTCTTTTTCTTTCTTTTTTTTTCCAATTGGAAATTATTTTGTTGGGCTGATGTTAAACATCTGCCTCTTTCTCTGCCCTCCTTCATAAACCCAGCTCCTGAGATGGTTTTATTTCATGGATGAATCAAATTGTTTTGGGAGATAAAGAACCCAATTTGTAATGTGCTTTAGGGGCTTTCAGAATGAAAGGCAGGGATTGAAGTAGAGTATTTGGTTATTAGTGTCTCCATATTTCTTTCCCTTGATCTACCTGTCCCATCGTGTTGTCAGATCTTCATGGTTGAGATTTGAGTCAATAATGGTGAAAGCTGGAACATGTGAGCCCTATTTAAACCCAGCACCATCATATTTCTGGAGTGAATCTAAGCCTAATTGAAAAGGCAAGTGGGTTTCTCTGGCAAAAGAAAACGTGGCTGTCATAGGCTTTACCAAGTTCAGTTAAACAGAGTAGAATGTGCTCTGGCATCTTTGTTTGGTTTCCATTTTAAATGTAAAATTAAAAACATATTTCATCTGTTGTAGGCTTTAAGGATGATTTACAAACTTAAAGAAAATAAAAAGAACTTTACAGCTTTCCAAGGTCTGGCCCTTGAGATGCCAGGAAATAAGTCTCTCCTCATCTCCACAGTGTCATCTCCACAAGAGTTTGTGCAGGCTGCCTCACCCATCACCTTATGGGCAGCGTGTAGAGTTGTCACCATTCCTCATCATCTTCTTATGTATTTCCTATTGCTCTGCAATAGTTCAGGAAACAGAAACTGTTTGCTTCCAAGTTCCAAAGGATTAGAGCCAAGCTTTGGCTTGGAGGCCCATGCAGGTGGGATGAGAGCAGCCCCGTTTCTTCCCTGCTGCCATAAGCACAAGCAGCTTTGAAGCACTTTGGTCAAAATATCCCAAAACTTTCAGGCACAGCTCAATCTGTTTCCATCTTATGAGGTATTTTTTCATTCATCACTGTTATTTTAGACATATTTCTTTCAGTGAGTATCCATTTGCAGTTTAGAAGTTTCAGATGACTTTTTTCATAGCTGATACACCTTTTTTTTTAGTTTGAACCACCATATGATGATTGTCATGTGCCCTTCAGAATAGAGCTTGTGGGAAAGTTCCACCCTCAGCAACAGTTTTATCAAAATAGTTTCTTGTATTATTCAATTACAAAAGCTCAATGGATTCTTTCATGGAACATCACAAATAGATATCTGTTCTACAAACCTAAATCCACTTGTTGTGGTCTTTTGATCAAATGCTGTGGTTTTACTTGTGTCTGATGCATTTTAGTGTCCTCATTGCTTACTGAACAAAAGCACTGTCATGAATCAGGAATATTTTAAGAAAGAATATTTTATATGACAAAATAAAAAATCTCACATTGAAGAAAGGTAGCAGTCAGCCAGCTCTGGAGGGCTCCTTTTGAAGACCTCATCTGTCATTTGGGAATTGGCACTGGCAGCCCCTGGGTTACTGAGGAATTATATGCACTCTCTTCTCGCAGAGGTGGCACAATTGTTTTGAAACTAGGCAGACCTTCTGTGTTTACTACTTGGCAGGTTCTGTGTTTTTGGCTGGCAGCCACGCTGAAATGTGTTTAGTTTTAATTGACAGCCACGGTCAACACTGCAGATCCCAGGTAGGTACTGCTAATCCTGACAAGGCAAGGCAGAAACAGACAGGCTTGTGTTCCAGCTAGCCAGAGGCTTGAGCCTTTGGGAAGCAAAGGCATTTTGCCTCCAGACAGTTCTGAACCTCAGCAACTCACCCTTCAGTCTCATCTCAGCACCTCCTTGTAAGCAGCCCCCAGCCACAGGAGCTGTAAGAAGTTGAAAACAAAGTGATTGTGTGATCAGATTTAGGTTGGAAGGGACCAACCCCCCTGCCATGGACAGGGATGCCACTTATTGTCCCAGGTTGCTGCAAGCCCCATCCAAGCTGCCCTTGAACAGGGCATGTTCACAGCTTCTTGGGAACCCTGTGCCAGGGCCTCACCACCCTCACAGGGAACAATCTCTTACTAATACCTAATGTAAACCTATTCCTTTTCAATTTAAACCATTCCCCTTTGTCCTTCACTCCACGCTCTTGTCCACAGTCCCTCTCCAGCTCTCTTGGAGCCTTTTGGTTACTGAAAGGTGCTCTAAGGTCTGTCCAGAGCCTTCTCCAGGTTGAACACCCTCAGCTCTCTCAGCCTGGCTCCAGAGCAGAGGTGTTCCATCCTCAGATCATCTCTCTGGCCTCCTCTGGACTCACATCAGTCCATGTCCTCCTTGTGCTGGGGGCCCAGAGCTGGACACAGAACTCCAGATAGGATCTCACAAAGGCAGAGAAGAGGAGGAAATCAATTTTTATCCTGCAGTGGGAAGCCAGGTGCTAGTATCTTTGCAAAAGAGATCTTATTAGAGCCCAGAGACATCCATTTTCCTGGGACTTGAAAGCCAGAACAGTTACACACACAGACCTCTAGTTTAAAATATAGAGACATTCCAAAAGTGCATATGGTTAGATTTATGTAAGCCACAGTTTGTAATGGTTTAGATTTCACCTCCTAGTCCTTGTGAGAGTTTCAGCCTTGCTCTCAAGAGAGTAAAAAAGTAACACAGAACAAAAATAAAAGAAAAAAAAACCCCATATGCACAGACTTAGGGTGGCTTAGTCATGACATCTAATTAGGGACAGCAATGATTTCTGTGAACCACAGAAATGTTAGTTTCAGTTGGCATAAAATTCCACAGGGTAATACTTGGGACTATCTCTCAGCCTATCTGTCTCTCTGTCTATCAGCCATGCTCATATGCTTTATTATTAGTGATGCATTCCTTCTCTTTATTGTCTGCTCTGTGAGAAATACACAAGTTATTGTCTTCCTTATAAGATAATTCCTCAAGGAATGATTTTAACTTCCCCCTCAAGTGCCTTGCATTTCAAGTCGCTGCTCAGCAGAGCTCCACAGCAGAGGGATTTGTATTTATGGAGAAAAGGTTGCACACCTGGCTACTGGGCCAGGAGGGCTCCCCTCAGCATTTAGGTATCATCATTATTAACCTCTTATGTCTCTGACAGAGAACCAACAGCATGAAGTTAGACACCACCAAAGAGGACACTGAAAGCAGAGATCCAGAGCAAAGGAAGTTTTTGTGTCACCTGGGAGTAGATGGGATGTTTGTTCCACCCCTGTGTTGTGAGATGCCCCAGGAGAAAGTAACAGAGACACTGTCAGTGACAGCTTTAAAGCATGACATCAGTGAATCAAGGTATTCCCCAGCCTCCAGAAACAAGTCCTGATGGTACCTCTGCAGAGAGACATCTTCAGAACAGCACAACATTTAGAAATTTTCATTATTTCTGAGAGCTGCTTTTTTTCAATCTGGGAGAAGTTAGAGAGTATCTCCCAGTTTCTCATTTTTAGTGGGCCTGTGAGATTGAGGTGGAGACCTGGCTGTTCTGAACTTTCCAAAAGGCATTTCCAATAGCAGAGTAGCCCTATTTTCTCCTTCGCAGGTCTTGAAACTGTGCAGTACTTGTTCATCAGCCTCAGACTTTGATTTGGCACTGCTATGTCGTGCAGATGTAGCAATCACATTTGTGAGCCTGGAACTAATTAAAAATGGAATATTTTAGATCAGTCATGATGAGTGTGGCCAGATTTACAGGCAGAATACAAGGGAGCTTAAGGAGCAGAGTGATCCAGCCTTTTTAAAATGTTCTTCCTTCAACATTGGTACATTACCTACAGGCCAGCTGGGCTGGACCTTTACAGCACTGTCTTTATGCAACCTCTGGCTGGGTAAAAGGGAGCTTTAGAAGGACACCAGTGTTTCATGGTTTGCTACATTCCAGATGTATGCAGAACCATCTCTAAACTCTGTCTGGCAAGACACTGCCTTTTTTTTAATTTATTATTCTCTTTTTTTTTAAGAGGGCATGGTTGCCAAGCCTGTCAATCAATTTAACAGGAGACAATGAGTTAAAGGCAGCGGGGAATAGAAAAATCTGCAGATCTGAACAGAAAACAGATGAGGGGATAGATGTGGCTCTAGCCCTGTACAGCCATGCATCTGACAGCTGCACAGAGTGGGGTAGGGCTATCAGAGCTAATACTGTTACCCAAAACTTGGAGGCTGTGCTGGTTTGCAAGAGCCTCTCTCACCCTGTGAGCTCGGTGTGTGAGCCACTGAGGCAAGGGCTCGCCTGCAGACAGCCCTGCAGGGCCTTCTGGGAGGAAAGATGATCCTCAGAGCAATTATATGGTGGGTCACCATCATTTCCTCCCTGCTCAGCTCAACATTTTCAACATTTGCTGCTCCTGGCTGCCAGCTCTGCATCTGCTCCGTGCTGAGTCAAGCTGAGGAACAAAGCAAAACCCCTGCGGCGGCTCTCAGGGTGCAACCAGGGCTTGTGATGGATCAGAGCTTCATCCCACCTCACCAGCATCTTGCTCTGCTTGTGACTGGCAGCCAGTGTGGCACAACACCAGCCACACAGCCACTGCACCACTCAGCACAGCCTGGTGGGGACACAGTGCTCCTGTCACCACCGCTCTGTGTCACCTGGATATGCCCTGGGCAGCACTGGGCTCTTTGATCAGACCCTGGTGAGATTGCCACTGAAAAAACAAATGAAAAGGATGCTCCAGACGTTGCTACATCTAGTAACAGAGGATGGCAAGCTTCCCTGTGGGTTGTCATTTCCATGTGACATCATTCCTTGTAGGATGTTCAGATGGCAAAGCCTGTTGCTGGTTTGTAAATGTGAGGGTGACTTTTTAGCCCTCGTGCAGCACAAAAGTTTTTGATTTACAAGCCTCAAGATAAGCAGGTAATTTAGTATCATAGAATGGTATTAAAAAAAAAATATTCTGAAAGACCTTTAAAATTAAACTGTAGACAAAGTGGTGAAGTGTTGAATGCAGGTGGGGGCACTACCATGGGGAGGTGATCAGGGGGTGTCACACCCACCTTTTCACTCCAAAAGGCCCCATGCGCTTCTGCTGAGGGTATCCAGCAAAAGCCTCAGTTTATCAGCCCCCCCCATAAAGATAAATAAAAATCAACTTTGCTTGAACATGGCTTGGCTGGCAGTCTCTGCACAGAGTTCTGTGCAGCATAGCTTTTATTACCATTAAAATGATTTAAATGGAGACTCTGCCCAGCAGCATTGTAGGTGACACATTCCCTAGCTGCCATGTATCCAAACAGATTGCTGCAAGGCCTTGAATAAACATTTTGTAAGTCTAGCTCTGAAGCAATTTACATCAAGCAGCATATATTGCATGGATGCCAACTAGTTCTTGTGTACTCCTCACAGAGCAGACAATGTTTTCTATCAAATCTGTTGGGTGAAAACAGAAAACCTATTAATAATGTGTCAGGAACCTGACTGAATGCAATATTTATGTGGAAGTCTCATACATGGCTTGTTTATAAAGAGTACACGAATTCTGTGGTTCATGTTTGAAAGGTGTAAGAGAACAAGAATAATTTTAACATTTTTCTCACAGGCACACCTACCCACACAATTTCAGTCCTCTTGTGATACGAAGGGCTGATGTTTTTCTCAGAGTAAGCTGAATGCAGAGCTCAGCAAAGCTGGTCTATGCATTGATCTCAAGAGCTTTAGCCCAGGGTCAGTGCATTGTAGTAAAGAATTAGACTAAAGCATTCAAAATCTAGCAAAAGGAGCAAATTCCAAGGGCTCTTGAATTTTTCTTGTGTGTAACTATGGTGAAATCTCAAGCCCATCCATTGATTTGGTGACGAGTTGAAGCTGTGTTGAAACGGAGCAGAACCCGGTCTTGGCCGGCGCGGCGCTCATTAGGTGCTGAGCTGAGTGCTAAGCACCTCAAACCTGAACCTCATCCAAACCCCAGCCTGCAGGATGGAGATGGAAATTTTGTGAGGCTTCACTTGGAGTATTGCTCTTTTTTTTTTTTTTTTTTTGCTTTTGCACAAATCACCAGGGTTCTAAAAACAGCCTCCAACACTCGTTTCTACTGGCACAGCCGCTATCGATCGTGTCCAGAAAGAGGAATGGAAAGACATGACAGAACTGGAAATGATCCCAAGCCATGAAGCTTGGATCTAAACCTTGATCCAAGCTTTGCTAAAGAACAGGAGGGCTTTTTTTTTTTTTTTTTGTTGTTGTATCTGGAGGTTTGATTTAATCTCTTGTACTTGCATGGAAAATCTGTAGTGCTGGAATATGGAGTTTCCTCAGTGGATAAGATCTGCTGGATCTGGTGCTCCAGGGAAACTTTTAACCTGGGAAGAGAGTATGGCTTAAGCAGCATCAGCTGTGAGGGAGAGGGATCTCCAGCCATGAGAACCAGGGGAACAAGGAATATTCCCAGAGTTCCTGAACACTGCCCAGCTCAAATGTCTCATCTGGCTTTTTTTCAGAACAGATTCTTTTTCTTTTTCTTTCTTTTTCTTTTTCTTTTTCTTTTTCTTTTTCTTTTTTTTTTTCTTTTTCTTTTTCTTTTTCTTTTTCTTTTTCTTTTTCTTTTTCTTTTTCTTTTTCTTTTTCTTTCTCTTCCTCTTCTTCCTCTTCTTCTTCTCCTTCTTCTCCTTCTTCTTCTTCCTTCTCCTTCTTCCTTCTTCTTCTTCATTCTTTTTCTTCTTCTTGATTCAAAAATTGACTCATGAATAACATGGAAAATTTAATCAGCATGAGGACTTTGGTCACATTGTGATTAATACTTGCCAATTCTCTGCAGTATTTTCTTTTAATGAATTGCAACTCATTAAACTAATTACATTCATTGATTTCAACCAGATGTTTGCACCTGGAACTGCATTTATTATCATTTATTATCGGAGAGGGACTCTCCATCAGGAACTGTAGTGATAGGACAAGGAGTAATGGGTTCAAATTGAAAGAGGGGAAATTTAGATTAGATATGCAGGAGAAATTCTTTACTGTCAGGCTGCTGAGACCCTGGCACAGGGTGCCCAGAGAAGCTGCAGCTGCCTCACCCTTGGAAGTATTCAAGGCCAGGTTGGATGGGGTTTGGAGTAACCTGGGATAGTGGGAGGTGTCCCTATCCATTGATCAAGATGATCTTTAAGGTCCCTTCCAACAAAAACTATTCTGTGATTTAATATTAATTGGTTTTAGTTTTAAGTTTTTCTGTCTACCCAATTAATAAACAAAAATATTAGCATGTGATTGAGCCAGCTGGAATCATCATCATTATTAAAATTAACTAACAAAATATCATACTGTACAATTTGCAAAAAGACAACAGATTGGCAATTTCTTGTCCAAACTGTATGGTAAATATGTCCCAGTAATGAGTGGCTTACCAGAAAGCAGGAGAGGAAAGACCACAAATAAAATCAATATTATTATAAATATTACTTGCCACCAGTAATTGGAAAAGCTACTTTTTCATCCAAAACATTTGTTTTAAATTATATGTTGACATATTCTGGAAATAATTATGATAGACTATTTTTAAATTAGTAGTGCACAAAGGACTTTCTTCTTTATGTCCTTTTTTACATCCACAGTTTCTGGTTTCTGCTGTACTAAAATAGACTTGGATAAGGATCCATAGAAGTGTGTGTGTGCATGCAGATACTTTTATTTGTTTATATTTCTGGTTTGGACTATGAAATTGTGTGCTTTGGGAGGCAGGTGGCTTCCAACATTTGCAGAGATCTGCATGTTAAGTGAGTTCTGTTTTGTATTGCAGGAAAGTATTGCTACATGTATTTTCATGACATTCCTTTCAGGCATCTTCTGAGGGTTGCTTCCAAAATGCTATGAAAAAAAAAAAAGAAAAAGTGATTTGCTTTCAGAAAGTAATTGCTCAGCTAAAAATAATGAATGTGGTACAGCTAATGTGGAAACTCAATATGTCAGAGGTGATGTGGAAAACTTTGGATCAGACTGAACTGGGAGGACAAATGATCCCAAAAAGGAATCAAATGAAGCTGTTACAGAAAGTCTTACTTCTACCAGTGTCAGGACAGTTTGGAAACCACAGATGAAAGAGCCCTGGTTCTCTGAAGGGCTCAGGAGAACAAGAGATTTTCTGCTGGTTTTGGTCAATGAGTTGGTTCTTGGCCAACCCATTGACCCTTTCTGGGCAAAGGATCTAAGTGTGGGTGGTGCCCCAAACCCTGAACCCCATTATGGGGTGGCCAAGTGTCCCCCAGAGGCTTGTTCAAGCAAGGAATATTTATAATTCCAGTGCCAAACACACACAGGTGTGCAGGATGAGCTTCTTGTTACAGGAGGAGTAGTATTGGAGATCTGGGCCGGGAATGAAAGTTCCTTGAAGTTGTCCTAGGAAGCCTTGACAGAAATGGAAATTTCGGCATTTCTTGATTGATAGAAATACAAATTTCTGCAAGTTTCAGCAGAGTCCTGTCTAATGGTTGACAGCCCCAAGGGATGCCTGCCCTGTCCCCATCAGCAGTGTCCCTACCACAGTGGGTCTCTCATGACTCTGTGCACTGCCACATGTGTCTTTTGTTTCCTTTTACAACCAAATATCACATTGGCTGAAGGTTAAAAGAGAATTCTGATGAGTGGCAGCTCTACTTTCCAGAGCATTCATCTTACTAGATCGCTCTGATCAATTCTCCAGTTTGACTACCAAAATGAAAATTAAACATCCTATCCACCAGGAAAACTAATTTATAAATACATTTTAACTCTAGAGCCATCTTTTACCTGAAAACTTAATTGTGTTCCTTTAAGAAGATATAATTAAGTATCCTCATGGCAGACCATCAGTTTTAACAAAGCATCTCTAGAGCAGATAGACATCATTACTAATACAATTCTTTGAGGTGCAGGCAGGAAAATAAATTGGTTGTCATTGGGACATCATCAATATAATGAACATCTGACATGTAGACTCTGTTTCAGATGACACAGGCATAGATGAGCAGGAAAAATTGTTAATAAGAACTGCAGACAGGACATTGCAGGCTGTATCTGTCTCATGAAATGTTATTTGCTGCCAACACATTGCAGTAAAGAAAGACTGTTCTACCTGGAAATAGATGAGGAAAATAAAGTGAAGAGTCACTTTAAAGTATGTCCTGAGAAACTCTGCTCAATAACACAGTTTGAATCTTTGGCTTTTTTTTTTAAATCTTGGTAGCAACTTTCATTTCAGGCAGGAAATTAGTAGTTTGCCTGTTTTTTATTTCCATTTAACCAGTACAGCAAAATGGAACCTTTGATTTTTGGAACTATACCATCTCCAACAGAAATCAGTGGCTAACATTGTCATTCGGACGAACACAAAGCAGAGCTGGTTGAAGTTTTGCAAAGCCTAGGGGGAAATTTTGACATGCAGAAGAGAATACCCAAATACCCTCGGCTGTCTTGGGGATTTCCAGCAGCATCTGCAGAATGAGGGAAAAAAAAAATTCCAGGGTTGAAAACAGCTGAAAATGTTCTACAATGGAGTCCCAGCTCAGCACTCCTTAGTCTCACTTGTCTTACGTGGATTTAAGCATGTGTTTATTGTTAAGGGTAAATGTTTAATCCAGCAAGCACCCACTGCTTTTCCAAGCAGGACCATAGCTCCTTTTCTGTTTCATAAATTATTTGGAAAGTGAACCTATACTCTTTCAAGTCCTTTCTCCCAATATTCATTAACAGGCTTGGATGGTGTGTACTCTTTGAATCAGTTGTTTCCTATTCAATTCACATAATGAGTGAACTGAACCGCACAATATAATTATTTTTCCCAGTTTTAGATGACTGAAACACAATGAAGGAGAAAATTTTCTTTACTTGGAAGAGTTTTAGCTCATGTCAAAGGGATTAGCAAAGGGGTTTGTCAACATACACAGATCCCCACTTGTCAGGATATGTGTGAGCTGAAGCCCCGCAAGTTGGAGCAAAGCAAAAGAAGCAGCACCACCAGGAAGTATCTTTATGCAAGCAGAGCAGTTTGAAGCACTGTGCATACCCTGAGCTGATCAGGAGGTGTAAACAACCCTCCTCATGGAATGCATTTGGCCAGCGAAACTATGGCAGGCAGAGTCAAAGTTTACAGGGAATGTGAAAGAATTACAGGATCAAAAGCTCAGATAAACATCCAAACACTTAAATCCTAATGTGGATTCTCTCCAAAGTTCTCTTAGCCTTCTGGGCCCAGCTCATTCACCTCATGGTCATGAGAAGTGGTTTTCTCACAAGGCTGCTGATGCTTCCTCTTGTTTGACCGGCAGGAAATTACAATCCAATGAGCCTTTCTCACCAGAGTTCAAAATTTTTGGTAGGAGAGAGAATTAGAAAGTGCAGAGGCAGAGACAGAATGTAAAACAGAGTGCTGGGGTTGGGATGAGGGGGAAGAAGGGATACTGAGAGGGAAGGTTAATCAAGTTCTCTAATGCCACAGAAACATGCCAGGGTTGAAAGGTACCAGCACTTGTGGGGATGGGATGCTGTGCCAGGGAGCAGCCTCTGGATGAGGCCTCTGGAAGAGGAACTCAGCCCCCTCACTGCTCCAGCCCAGGTAATAGCATTCCCCTGTGGCTGAGGAATGCAGCAGGATTAAATGAGAGGCTGCAAATGCAATTCTAAAATGATTTTTCCATGTGAGAAACCCAAACCAGTAACATTAATCTTGATGCTGTTGTCACTTCTCAGTGTATGCAGCATCTTGTAAAAGGCTCATCATCCATTGGGGTTTTTAAAATGATTATTAATTTTGTTGTTTTTCAGGGCTCTAATTAGGCTGGCAGTGCTTATTTGGCATCCCCTTATTGCCACAGGGCAGCAGCCACCACCCCCAGTGACAGACCCAGCTGTGTAAGGCTGTTGTTTTCCTACAGCAAGGAACATTCTTTGTGTGCAAGTCTGAGGCTGTGTACCCGTGTGTGAACTCTCCAAAGGCAAACAACTCACCTTTAGAAAGCCAGATTCCAAGCAAGAAATGAGCTCAGCAGCTGTGAAAGGTGTCTCTGTGTTTCATTGTTGATAAAAGTACAACCCACAGTGACTCAAACCTCAGGATGTGGTGGGGAACCAAGAAGAAAAGAAAGAGAGTGGGGAAGAAAGAGGAAAAATGCAGCTTTCTCAGGATGAGGAGTTCAGACATGCCAGATTTCTTTGGCACAGACATTGCTGTCAGGAGCCTGGTGGACATTTCGTGTTTGAGTCCCTGCTTTCTTTGTGTTGGCTCTGAGCATTTTGAAAGATTTTGAAAACAGTACTGCAAAGTGTTTCAGTTGCAAAGCTGACCAGTGAGTGCCACAGCCAGCATCCCCTTCACAGGCTGACAGTGCAGGCAGAAACCTGTCACCTGAGGGCTGTCACCAATCTGCCATTAACCTGCAGCTCCTCACTGTGACAGAAATGTCAATGGTCATTTTCCTCCACATCAGCCCTTTCTTCAACTCTCCTGGGTAAGCAGAGGGCAGCCACTGGAAGGGCAGTGAGAAAGGGAAAGGGAAAAGCTGGTCTGGAAGCTGAGCACTAATGGTAGGCATTGATTTCCTATCGTAGAGATGACGTGCTTGAATTTACTGAGCTGCTTTAGATTGAAAGGCATTTACCCAGCCACAGGGACTGCCAGGTGTGCTGTGTTCAGATGAAATAATGCTTCAGCATTGGTTCCAAGGCCCTGGATTTCCCCCCACCAGCTCCAGCCATCTGGCTCAGGCACAGTTTCTTTCTGAAGCTTGGTGGCCTCAGAGTTTCTCCTGTGATGCTGTCAGATATTTAGCTATAGGAGCACAAGCTCAGGCACGAGGAAGGAACTAAACTATCCTGTCACAGACAGTGCCCAACTAACAGAACAGGTCTTTTTTCTACTGAACATGTATATTCTTGACTTGCAGTGGAAGAGGAGTGTGGCTACAAGACCTGTGGAGAGCAGAATGCTGCAAGGAATGAAGAAAATAAGAAATGGAGTAAATGGAGTGAAGGCCGTATGGGCTGGTGACCAGTGTTCACTGGAAGGAATGCTGCAGGATCTCTTGTCAGGCCTATTGAGCTGACAGAGGCTGATCCAGCACAGAGGTGCAGTGCCTGGTCCCTAGAGGAGGGCTCAGCCTGAGCCTCTGCAGCAGTGAGGATTGCATTCCTGCTGCTGGAATCCAGGAATGCTGGAGAGCACCTAAGGAGAACGAGTGTTATTGATAGATTTACAGTGCTCCCCCTCCTCCTCCTCAGGCCACTGCAGAGGCCCTGGAGGCTCACACCTGCACAGAGATGGGAGCCAAAGCGAGCTGCTCGGCATCACCTGCACCGGTGATGCTGATGGTGACAGGAGAGGGATTTCAGCATCCCTGGGAGGAGTTTGCCTTTGAGAATAGCACCTTTTAACTTCCAAAGAGGAGTCCTGTGAGTTCTGAGTGTCTGGAAAGGACCAGATCCAGGAATAATTGCAGTGGTGCCAAGGTGCCTCAGCAGGCACTGGCACCTGACCCATGCCATGCCTTGTGGGGTTTGGTCTCTGGTGGTGCAGAGGTGCCACTGCAGCCTGCAGGGTGCCACACACAGCTCCTTTGGGCACAGGGAGAAGCCACAGCCTTGGCAGAAGCAGAAGAGCGAGTTACCCACTTCTCCTTGCTTCTGCTCTGCTTTTGACTCAGCTCTGCAACAGCTTGTGGGAAAGCTAAAGGAGAAATATTTATTTTAATATTCAGATGTTCTCATTTGCACTTGCGTATGTGTGTGTGTGTGTGTGGGTACCACACATATGTAACATCAATGTGTTTGTTTATCAGTGCATTTCCTGCATGGCTCTGGTTCTCTAACAGCTCTATCTTCTCATCTCCACAAATAAATAACAACATTGAACCTGAATTCTAAATATATTCTGAAGACCAATAACCCCCTGAAGTTTTCTGGATGTCTTTAATTAAGAGTAAAAGCCAAACAAAGCAATCAGAAGAAAAAAAATGGATTGATGGAGCCTCTCTATTCACTTGCTGGTGGTTAGGAGTAGAACTGGGTAAATGTTCATGGCAAATGTTTGGTTTTAGACCTGTCTAGCTTTTCTTGGTATCCTGCAATTATTTTTGTATGCATTCTTGGTACACATTTATATTCTTTGAAATCCTGTATACATATTTTGTATAAACATGTTTCAACACCCTGGTAGTAAAGTGCTGTTTAGCTGTATTCAGGGCTGTTAAAAGCATTTGTGTGACATTCAGTATCCAAGCAGATGTTTATACTTGGAGACCTGAAAACACTATAAAACAGAGTGTGAAAAATCAGAGATTCCTAGGTGATCACACAAGCACTTACCTAAATTGTTAGAAGGATGCAAGAGTAGACAGCACGACCCAGAATTATTTTAGTATAAAGGAATGGGTGCTCTAAATTTCTCTTTTTTTTTTTTTTCTTTTCAGATTCTGAGGAAGTTATAATTCACTTTTAATGGCAGAATCCATGTTCAAGGGTATTTTACTTTTTCTCATTTCTTTTTCAGGTGATTTCCATAGGAACAAAGCAGTCCCTTGCTGTGATGCATCTGCCTCTGGGTTTAAACACTTCTGGTTAACTCCAGCCCAGAAGCAAAGCAAATCTGTTTCTTAGGCAAAAAAAGGAAAATCAAGAGAGAAGAATTGCATAGAGGGGAAGAATTTGATTTGTGAGGGTTCTTTTCAGAAAGTACCATGAGATCTTAAAGAAGGCAGCAGGATTAGAGTTCCTATTGCTTGTGAATTGCCTGAACTGCATGAGTGAGCTTTAAGGAGAACAGAAATGAAGAAATAAAACAGCTTACAAGCTACACCAGCCCTGGAAAATAGGAGCATTTCACAAATGGCTTCATCTTCTTTGACTGGTGATACCCGATAGTGATGTACAATTACTTCTTGTTGTAGTTCTTCTGTTGTATCTGAAACACAAAGCTTTCACTCTAAACCTGGCTGAAGAGGAAAACAAGAGAATGCAGCAATTTCTAAACTAGCCATTAGCTCAGCAGCAGGGTTGTCTCAGGCTGTTTTGATAGAAGCAAAAAAAAAAAAATTAAAAAAAGAGAATAGTTTAAACTTTGCCTCAGGGGTTGGAAACCTATTTTTCAGGCTGTTTAACTGTCATTCTCCGTGCATCTGTTCAAATTAGCTTCAGACAGAGAAATAAATAGGAAATATGGCCCAAGGGTCCTTAGTTTTGTCCCAAGGGACTGAGTGAAGTGGAGAAGAAGAAGGAAGTCTGGTTCATGAAGGCCTGCTGGGTCTTTTTGCTGAGATGAAGTCAAAGCTGACTGAGGGTGAGTTCTTTCAATCATCACAAACACCCCAGTGGACAGGAAAACCCTGAATGTGGTGATACAGGATGGAAACTCCAAGACAAGATGTGCTGTGAACTTCCCCAGGCTTGGACTCAGGGTTTCAACAGAGGAAAAAGAATGCCAAGGAAATCTGAGGAATGGGTTCAGGGTGAAAGAAAAGGTTATTTCAGGTGAAAGAAAAGGTAATTTGCTCACAGTCCACAGTGGCAAAGTGCTAATGGGGCACACGTGGGCATTGTGAGTCAGACATTTAGATCTCAGTGCCTCTTCATGTTACAAGACATTATTGTTGATTTTAGAGAGCCAAGTGAGGGAGAAGCTTGGGCACTCACACATCTCAGGCCCAGCTCAATAAACTGCTTTTCTCAGGCAGCATTTTGTGCAGTTCTGTCCCAATAAACCCTGCTCATGACAAAATCCTGGATACTTGTTTCCTCTTCTCTCAGAGTACCACCAGAGCATGGAATTGTCTTTGTTTCCAGACTCCTTTGGTACTGGGCTCCTCTCTACTCATTTTCACGAGAAAACCCTTCATCACTGCACTGATGTAAAATATTTGTGTGTCAGTGATGTGACACATGTATGTGCAGCCACAGCAAGAAGCAGCAGCACCTCCTCCCCTCTAAGGCTTCCCCCACCCCCTGATTTCTGTGGTTTGATCCCTGGAAATTCAGTTTACCTGTTGTTCCTCTGTATCCTCTGTCAGGATAATACATCCATCACACTTCTATCAAACAATTAACAGATGTTTGTGTTCATTTCAGAATCAGTTTGTGTTGGTTCAGTGTTTGTTTCTCACAGCACAAAGCCTTGCATGGGACACCTCAGGTCCAGAGTTCTGGACCACCTAGAACATCCTTGCTAGGTCAAGTATGAAAGACATTCCTGGAAGCAACTTCATTAAAAAATATATTTTTATGTATCTTGCTATCACTAATGATTTTTCTCTAACACATTTAAAAGTGCCTAAAATCAGCAGGGAAATGTTCAGACAAAAGAGACTCAATTAATCCTATTTTTGTCTATTTTGCACCTCCAGGGTATTTTGTGAGAAATAAAATGCACTTCACAGCTCTCTCTGGCATGTACTATGATTACAATCAACATTTCTGTGTATCATAATAATGAAGATGATGATGATGATGGCCACTGTTTCCCACCTCTTTGCTGCAGGAAAAGAGCTGACTGCAACAGGATGTACTGTGAGTTAGATTTATTCCTAAATTTATTCCTCTCCTGTCTCAGAGGCAAAATAGGTCAATATTCTATTATAGTCCAAACATTATTAACTTACTGTCCTCATGTATTTTGATATTCCAGTGGAAAAAACCCACAAAAATCAAAATTGAACTTCAGAAACATGACTCGTTTCGAGTGTAATTTTTAAAGTTTTCTCAAATCTCTATTTTCCATTTTTTTCCCTCCAGGCTTTCTGTCTACGTGCACTTTGCTTTCTCAACAGAAAAGGAAATAAAAAGGGCAAACAAAAACTGAAGACTGAAAATGGAAGAAAACAAAACAGAAACAGAAAACAAAACAAAACAGAGCTTGGTGCTTGTGGTTCTTTGCACTGGGAGAGAAAAAAATGAGAGTTAAAATATCTAAATTTTATAAAGATACAATGAAAACTCCATAACAAATCCATAACAAATATCACTGATAACGTACAAAATGATAAAATCACATTTTCATGCTCTTTTTGGGTTATTTTGTTTGTTCATACTGCCAATCACTTCCTCTTTGAGGGAGGAAGGTAAACAGTAAACAGAGACACCAGATAAATGGCTTGAGGTGGCTAGAAATGGCAAAAGCAAAAATAACGATAGCTCAGACTGTCTCCTTATGGAGCTCGTGCTCCAGCTCATGCTTATGGAATTAATTATTATTTTGTGGATCTTGTTTGTCAAGCACCATTCACAGGAGTTCTCCTTGCCCCAGAGCTGTGTAGCTCAACCCCAGCCATGGAACTAAATTGGCAAACTCTTCACAATTCCTTGAGCAGTAAGTATTTGGTCAAAGGTACAGGTGAAAAGGCTGGATGGGCTGATGAAAGGTACTCCCCAAATGGAGGGAATCCTGTCCAGATGAAGAGGTCACCTCATCTGCAAGCCTTAGGCACTGCAGGGATAATAATCCCCAGGTTCAAGCGTTAATGGGAGAATAAAAGACAAATGGAGCCATTTGTCATTTATTTCCAAATAAATGCAAGTTCATTTTGCACAGAACCTTCACCCTGTCTCAACAGGCAGACCTGAGAGGGTAATTTCAGGGCAGTTTTCCCTGGTGTGTACTTGCTCAAGGTTTATGTGAGTCTCTGCTTCTCTTCTTCAAGGCACTGGGCTGCTCAGAGACTGGTTGGTGCTTTACATTTTATGATGCTACTTTTGGTGAGCAAAGCGCTTTAACAATTCCACACAGTTTTCTTGCAGAGAGATTTCCTTAAGCTAAGAGAAAAGCCTACAGTGATGCTGTGGATTATGAAGGAAGCAAATGTAAAATGTGTTTTTACTGCCTTGGCACATGCCTGGGGATGATGTGAATGCAAAAAGGCTGAGGTCGAGTTTGGGGAAATGACACCCATTAATTGATTTTAATTAATTACAGCACTTTGCTGATTTGCAGGCAGGGCCACATGGCCCTGCTGGAGAATGGTTGGATCTGCCCACCTGTGGGCAGGAGAGATGTGCTGGTAATCCCCACCCCCGTGCCCTGGGAAGGGCCAAAGAGCACCAAGAACTCTGCAACTGAGCACCTGAGAGGCAGAGCTGGCCAGGGGGATGAGCCAGGAGGGGCTGTGTGTGTTAAAAGGTGGGTTTGGGTTGCCTGGAGGAGGCAGCCTGCAGGCTGGCACCAGCAGCTCTCCTGCTGCATCCCAAGGGCAGCTGCTCTCAGGAAGGAGCTGGCAATGGCTGTTTTTTGTTAAGGGTGAGTAATTTTAAGGCTTGAATATAATGTTCATCTTCTATAACTATGATAGAGCCACTTTCTAGTCCTTGAGCTGAAGCCTGGTCTGTGTTTTTTGGCTGCAAGAGGTTTCCCAGGTTGGCTGCTTTGCATGGGGATGGAGCAAGAAGTGCTCCAGCTTATTTCAGCTGAGTCCCCATTTCAACTAAGTCCCCCATTTTCCCTTTCCTTGGCAATGTTGGGACTAGAGAGAAATAGCAACAGCTCTTCAGCTGCCTGGGTTTTTTGTAAGCTTTGTGTAGGTATGTGAACATGAACATCTGAGAGCTGGGAAGTGGGATGGGGTGTGGCTCCAGGGCTCTAGAACAGCTCAGTGCTCTGCTGAGGAACCAATTCATCCTCTGGTCATTGCTGAGACTGGAGGGTCTGCATTTCCTCTGGGGCAGAGGAGGCAATGAAGGAAGAGCTGAGGTACTGATGGGCTCCTCTTTTCACTTTTCCAGTGCTCACCAGTAAAGTGTTTGAGGGCCCTCCAGAGGAGAGGGAGAAGGAAAACACAAACAAGAGAACCCAAATAATAAACAATCTGCAGTCCATTGCTGAAAAACAAATCACCACCTCTGTTGTGTGGTGATAAGGAGAATTTGGTATACAGGTACACTCTGGTATCTGGTTTCCCAAAGAATCTAAAGTGGAGGCGAGGTAATAACTAAAAAAAGAAACACACACAAACCCTTATAAAGCTCTAGGCTTGTGGCCTGTTTTGCTGTTTCCCTGCCTCCTCAGGCCCAACACACCTTCAGACATTCCTGGCTGAGGTGGTTATGTCTCATTTGGATTCACAGAGCCCAGTCCTATCCTAAACAAACAATGCTGCCTGGAGCTGCTTGCCAGACAGTTGGCATATCTGGCAGATTAGCTCACACTAACAATAATGTGCTTCAAGGAGGAGAAGAGGCTGGACCTGGGCTCCCTTGCCAGCTGGAAGGGCAGGGTGGGGATGTGTGCCCATCTGAGCCCCTCCTCTGGAGAGGAAGGGTTGGCAGAGAGCAGCTGAACCCCAGCACTGAACCCTGTGTGGAGGTGGTTTGCAAGCTGAGCTGGGAGAATAATTCCACTACAAATTGCTCCAAGTGTTAAAGCTCCAGGGAGCAGGTTTAATAGCTGCCTCCAACCCCTGCCTTGGTTGGTCAGCCTCTGGTTTATGGGCACAGCTGGATGATGGGGAGAAAGCCAGCGAGGGGAGGTTGTCCTGCACTTAAATTTGTGGAAAAATTATTCTGCACTTGTCCAGGCTTTCCTTTGTGTGGATTCATCCATGTAAGTTTAGATGCATGGAGGAGAGGTGCAGGCTGTGAGGGAGGAACTTTAATCCAGCTTGCCTGGATCAGGAATGTGGGAACCAGCACCAGGCAGACCTTACACGCTTTATGAACAGTGAAATGGGGTTTCAGCAGCTTGGTCTGGAATTTGGGTGGCCACACCAGCTTAGCTTTCTGCAGAGGAGGGGGGAAGTCAGGACTTCAAGCTTATATTTGTCTCGGGTTTCAAATGGTGCAAGGGGGAGGGTGTATAAATGCCAACTCAGCAAAATAAATGGTTCACACAGAAAATCCAATGTCAGGAGTGAAACCTGACTCGCTGAGAGCCTCTTGTGTACCAAGTGCGTGTGCTGTAGTGACAGGAGAGGATCCCTGCTGCCCTCATCCTCACACAATCAAAACACCACTTACTCAAGTGTTTGGAGATCAAGATGCCAAGAGCAAAGGAACAAAGGTATCTCTCTCTGAAGATGTGAATAAGTGGAAGCTGAGGTTTCAAGTATCAGCCTGGGGTGTGTACAAGGCAAACAGCAGTGGTCCCTGCTGGGAGCCCAGCCCAGCACATCTGCCTGATACCTGCAGGGCAGATCTGCCTGCTCTGCTTTTGGGAGGCAGAATCTGAGGGGGCTGCCATTCCAAATGGATCTGTGGGTGGTGCTGTGAAGGAAGTAACTTTTAAGAGCATTTGTTTCTGTTAACTTGTTTGGAAATCTCACCTGGCAGGCTTTGCAAACACTTCCTTGAGGTCCTCAGTATTTGTTTCCATTTTCTTCACACCCATTCCCATCCCCAGTGGCAGCATCCCCTTCTAGATCCCCAAGGAGGTAAGGACTGGCAGTGCTCTTCCAGGTTTCTTCCTTCTTGCCTCCAGCCCAGGGCTTGTGTGCCAGTCCTCTTTCACTGAGGAAAAGGCAGTGTAGTCCTGTAATGCCCACTGAAATGCTTGTGGTGCTGGAATGGGCTCTGTTCCTCACTGCTATCAAATTTAGTTCTTAGCAAGACTAAAACTTCTTCTTTTGGCTTATGAGCAATGCAACTTCTCCAGGTCCAAATCCTGTAATTTCTCAGCTCTTGTTAATTGTTAAAAATGGTCAGAAACTGGAAAAATGACAAGGGGAAATATTAGGAACACTCTTGCAAAAAACTCCCTTAAAACGCCCCAAAATGTAAACATCTGTGCCAAACAGAAACAGAGGAGTCGTTCAGATGGCAAAAACTGTGCTTATCTAATACCTCTTCAGACCATTTCTAGATGCCCAAGGCTGTGCAGGTTCCCACTTGCCTGTTCCTAAGCTTGGCCATGCTTTCTGCTTTCCCAGCCCCTGGTGCTGTGCCAGGGTTGGGTGATGCTCCCAAGCCAGCTGTGTGGAACCTGCCTGCACAGGCTGGATGTGTGGGGACCTGGCAGGTCCCCCTGCAACGCCCCCTGAGCCTGGGGCTGTGTGAAAGCCAGGGGTGACAGAGAGCAAAGTGAGCCTGTTATGTCCCTGTGACTGCCACAGCTGTGCCAGTGTCCGCAGCTGGAGAGCTCACAGGTCTTGTAGGGGTTTTTGTCTGTTGGGGAAGATGAAACAGGAAAGCCTTATAAATATGATTGTCTGGCAAAAGATTGTGAGAATATAGAAACTATAAGTGAGATTGAAATGAAAACAAGCTTTGAGATCCCTTAGTTACTGAACAACAGGAAAACAATGGTGTGGCTGGCTGAGGGTGATCCCCTTTTGATGGAACAACACCCTCTGCTTGCAGACAGGTCCAAGGGTCAGAGCAGACCCTACTAGCTTGGCAGAAGGGGCCCAAAGAGGAGTTTTTAGGGTTTAAAATGTAGCACAGTATGGTAACATAGCGATTCTTATGGGCTGTATGGAAATGCTGTAGGATTTGTATCTTGTACTAGATTGGTTAGTGAGAATCAGAATATTCAACACAGAAGGAGATTTATTGTATTGTAATGGGAACTTTGCACTTTTACCTCTTGGCTTTTACTCTCTTACCCCTTTTACTCTCTTATGCTTTTACTCTCTCACTCTCTCATCCTCTTTCCCCCTCTCTTCTCTCAGTCCTGCTCCAGCTGTGGCTGGCAGCTCCCAGCAGGGCCCTGCACCCAGGCCCTTTGCAATGAACCCCAAATTCCCAGCCCTGGCTGCAGAGATCTCTCGTCTCCATCCTTCCCGACCATCCTACCCCCCAATGCTCCTACATTTGTCCATCCAAAGGGGTGCAGAAGGCTTGAGGAATCCCTGTTTCATTGCTTGTGGGGAGAAGTGAAGCATCTCCCAGCCAAGAGCTCCTTTCTGGTCCAGGCAGCTGCCTGCTGACCCCAGGGAGCTGCAGGGCTCCATCCCAGGGCAGGGAGGCTGTGCCCTCTCGCAGAGCCACTGCCTGTGAAGGGAGCTTTGCAAAGCTCTGCGGGGAAAACTTGTCCATCACAGTCTGAATCTTGCTGGAAATAATCCCAGGGAAATCTGGAACTGGCCAGAAAGCACTTATTAGCTGAAATTCTGAATAATGTGACAGTTTTTCTGGAGCTTTCTGAGTGCTTTGTCCCAGCTGGTGTGGAGGTGTAGCCCCGGAAAGGGGGCAGTAAGATGGGAGCAGAGCAATCCTGCCAAAAGTAAGTGTGGAAGAAGGGATCCTCTCTCTGTGGAGCAAAGGAGGAGGCATCTCCCTCAGTCAGGTGTGTGTGTGTGGAGTCAGAGATCCTCTCCAGAGCTCCAGGCAGCTTCTGACCCTTGCTCTTTGTGCATTTGTCTACCTGAGCAGGCATCTGTGCATGGACCTTTCAGAGCAAATTCAGCAGCACTTACCTGAGATGCCCTTCTGTGGACTAATTTTGCAGTTTTGGCTGTTTTGCTGTTGAACATCCTCCCAAGGTAAATGGAGCAAATCAAAGTGAACATTCCTGACAAATTAATGGGCAAACACATTAGCAGCTCTGAAATGAAATGCCTGCACATCACATGAATTCATTTCACAGTGTTTATATATTTATGGAAATTTCTTTGAATTATACCCCCAGCTCTAGCACAGATGATTTCTCCCTGCATTATAAAGCAGGTTATGTGGTGATAACTTCTAGACCCCTAAGAGCTACTGGAGCATGTAATTATCTTGTTCCACTTATTAATGATGAAAGGTCCATGCAAGTCCCAGAGTAGCTGTATGTACTATGCTCACTAACCTAAAGAGGCCATATAAATTTAATTTAGTTTAAAATTTAGTTGCTGACTTTAAATAATCTTCAAATAGAAAACAGAAATGTTTTAGGGCATTTAAAGCTTTTAAAAATTATTAATAGATCTGTAGTTCTGCAAATCTAAACTCAATTTTGTGGTGCTAAGATATGGAACTGAGAAAGTGGGCTACAAGCAAAATAAGCTGATCAGGCTCTACTCTGAAATGCATATTACAAAAAAATCAAGATAATACAAATTAGGACTCAGGCTTTTAATTGTGAAGTAATATTATCAGTAATGGAAGAAATGTTAAAAATGGGTTTCATCTTGACACCCTTGGAAGGTGGCCAATTTATGAAATTCTGGGCTGGAGAGCTGCAAACCTCCATTCCCCAACCTTCCTAAAATGGCATCACTCATTTGGTGATGTCTCCCAGCTATAATCCTGCCTCTACAATCTGCCATAATAATGCTAATTAGTTCTGTATGTAAATAAACTATTGTTGACAGGACACTTTAAGCAATTCACACATGACTCATGGAGGGAGAGAGGGAGAGGGGGTTTAAAAATGATTTATCCATAAACAGAGATTCCATATGTCCTAATCTGGCATGGATTTCTCTCCTTCTCTTTATAGCAAGGAATGTGTGTATGCCTGTATAGCAGGGCTATAATGTGACAATTTGTCTCAAAGGGAAACCAGGATTTATGGTACTTAGCAGAGACCACAGAGGTAAAATGAACAGCAGGCTGTATTTAATCATCTGAATTTTCAAATATTTCTTTTGCTTGGGTAAATGTGTCTTTGTTCCTTTTTGGAAATGTGCTCAGCTGGAGGACTGGTTCCTGTAAAGGTGTCTGCAAATGCTGCAGGCACATTTGGGAGTGCACACCGCGAGTGTGGGAGCATCCATGGAGAGGGGACACTCCTGCTGGAAAGGAGCTGGACCCCAGATTCTCTAGGCAAGATATTACCAAATCCCTCGAGAAAATTCATGTATTGGGTGTCCAATGCACATTTCTGGAAATCAGGATGTATTGCACGGATCCCAGATAAATGCCATAGGCAATCCAGGCAGAGGGAAAAAAGAGGAATCCTGAACAGTTAAATACTATTTATTTTTCCTTCAGTGATACCATTCCTACCCTGAGAGGAGTTGTGCTGATATGAGTGTAAGGCAAATGTCACTCATTTGGAAACTTCACTGGGAATTAACCTTAGGTTGAAGTACCTTGTATCTGGATTTTATTATTGCCCTTGTAGTCTGGACTGCAGTACATATTATTCTGGTGGTGCTAGTGTTTTCCTCCTTCCCGTTTCTTCCTTTTGACTCTTGCCTTAAATTATTTTTGGGTTTAGCACAGGGTCACTCACGTGACCAAAAGTAATTTCTGTAATTTGCTGATTTTACTGTTATTTTAAATCAAACCCAGGGTTCTCATAACCACAAGATTTCAGAATATGGAGTTTTGGGTAAAACAAATAGAAATCATGGAATTTTGGTGCTTAGAAAATGGAAATCATGGATTACCTGAACACAGATAAGGCAGATTAACAACCCACAAACCAGTGGCAGGTGGTGTTTGTGCCTTCATAATTTGAACAAGACAATGCTGCACATGTGACCCATAAAATGGGATGAGATAAAGTGCCACTGGCAGTGAGTTGTGATGACAGAACAAGAGGGAGGAAAAAAAAAAGCTGAATTTTGAGTGCACAGGGGCAAAGCTGGCACCTGCAGAGAAAAAAGGCTGGCTGTTTATTTGTGGCAGAGATGGCAGCTTTGCTGCCAGTGGAATTGGAGCCTGCTTTCTCCCTTCAAAGAAAGAAATCTCTCCAGGGTGGCAGTGGTTTAATTGGGATGGCTGTTCCAGCCTCTGGGCTGCTGGTCCTGGTGATGCTGCCAATGAAGTGCCAGAGTGCAGGAGATTTGTCTGCTGCAAATCCCTCTCTGCTGAGAATTGGACCAGGCAGGATGCATTGGCACAGCTGTTTGTGGGAAAGGCAAGGCCAGAAGTACTTTTTCCTCCTCTCTTGAATTTTCAAGAACATTTTCCCCTTCAGGCTGTGCAAGAGGAAGAAACAAAGGCTCATCCAAAGGAGGGGATCTATGAAATCTGAACATTTTAGAGCCCATTCCTATTGCCCTGTCTCTGTCCTTGATTTCCCACCAAGGCATTTCTGGTGTGAACACGTGGTGATGATAAAAATGAAATAAAAGCAGATTTTTGTGAGGCAGAGCAGAAGTTTGGGTGTGGAGTGGGAGCTGCCTTTGCCCAGCTCTGTTAAAACTTTCCTTTTTCCCCTCTGTAAACACTTGACAGCTTATAGAAGGATCATGGATTACATTTCCACGCTGCTGCCGTTAATTAGTGCTTGAAAGGTGAAATGAAGAGTTGGGTTGCTTGGCTGCTGTGAGGTGAGTAATGTGCATTTACTGAGTGGTGCTCTGCTGCCAGCACATCTTGGCTACCTGTGCTGGCTGGTTCCAGCCACAGAAAAGAGCTTGGGGCTATGTTGTGTTGGATCCATTTAGAAACAAAGGAAAGGGAGATTCTTTCCCATCTCTCTAAACAAATTCTTTAATGAGGAATATCCCTAAAAGAGGCTGAACAAAATTTGGTCAAACAAGGTAATCCCAACCCAGAAGCCAAGTCATTCTCAGGGAGCTGGGATTGCTGGAGAGGATGGATTTTTGAGTGTGAAAGGTGAGCTCAGAGACATGGCTGGGGGCTTCCAGTATAATTTTTCAGGGAAATTTGAACATTTCTGCAAAGTCAGGTGCCCTGTGCCCCCATGCAGTGGGAGCTGCTCCTTGTGCAGAAGTGTCAAACATTCCCTATGTGCTGGAAGAGTTTCAATAGAGGAATGTTCACCTAGACCCCAGAAATTCCACAGAAAATATTTTGCTCAAACTAAGGCTTATATTTTTAATTGTTTTGAGGCAATTTTGGAGGAATAAGTGCAGAAGGAGTGCAGGACAAGTCCATAGAAAATTCATCAGCTATTCCCAATCTCATGCCCAGTTTTTCTGCTATGAATATTGAGAGAAAGGCTGGTGGTATGAAAATCTTGTGATATTTCTCCTAAGAACCTTTCACCCCAGAGTCCAAAGTGTGAAACTTAAATTTGCCCTTGTGTGCAGCATTTCTACATGTGCATAAACTTTGAACAGAAATGTCAGGACTATGGCCAAGGATGATTAAATAAATAGTTACAGAATTTTTGCAGAAACACTCTGGAAGAATCATCCCTAAATTTCTGGGGTTTATGTCAAAATGTAGGTCATGGGGAAAATATAAAATTTGGTTTGCAGATGCAGCTGGCAGTTTAGTTCTCAGATTACTGGTGTGTGTTAGCAGATTTTTGTGGTTGCTGCTTATCTCCCATCCTTTGGAGCACATTGTTCAAGCCCAGTATTTGCAGTGATGGCTGTGGGTTCCCCTGGCAGAATCAGAAGTGTGTGGGCATAAAGATGCTGATTGATTTATGTGAATTTTTGTTACATATCAAGAGTCCCTATTGAAAGGGACTTCCTGTTCAGGCCTTGTGTTACTGTTTATTGATCTGCTATGAAGCTTTTACTGATATGAAGTTTTATTTTCCCTATGGTGGAGCTTCACTCAAGTCTGATAAGTTTTAACAAGCCTACAAACACATATGAGTTATCCTATAGAGAGAGTGTGAATTGTCAAGCCCCAAAGCTGCTGGGGTCTCTTTTGTGGGAGGTAAAAAAAGTTCAACTTGTTGAAAAGCTGGTGACAGTGAACTCTAACATGGGAGGGTTTGGGGTAGGCTGTGACAGAGGTCGCTGTGATCATGTTTGAGGTGGAGTCGCTGTTCCTTGAAATCCTGTTGCCCCCAAGGAGGCAGTGAGGCTGTGTGGGACTTTGGGACACTGGTTTTCTTTTGACTATAAAGAAGTTTTCAGAAAATGTGGCAGGTCAAGGCCTGCTCTGGTGTTTCCTGGTGCTCCCAGTGTTTTCCATCAGGATGCAGTGGAGAGGTCAGCCAGCACTGCAGCTGGTGTTAGGACACCTTTGGGTTCCTGCTCAGCAATGCATCTTGTTCTGGTGTTCAGCCAGATCCTGCAATCCTTCCCAGGGCCTGGAGGAGCAGGGAAACTGGACCTAGAGTTTCCAGAAGGAATGGGCAGGCAAAAATTCAAGTTTATCAACGACAACTTGCATTTGACGAAAAGGCAAGAAAATAGATCTGAAAAAAAGCAGATACTGCTATTGCCCTCTAAATTTTTTCAGAGCCAATCACTGCTCTTAGCAGATATTAGAGAAGCTGTCCCTGCTTGTGGCAGAGGGATGCAATGAGATTTAAGGTCCATTCCAACCCAAACCATTCTGTGATTTTACAAACCTGAGCTCGAGAGCACACCTGGAGCTTGGCTGCTCTTGCTTAGGGAAGAAGTGGGGCCAACTAAGAAGATCCAGTTCACCATGAAACAGGCACGGTGTGGGTGACTTTGCACTAATTACAGAAAGAAAGATGAGGGGAAAAAGGGATACCAAACTGGTCTGCAAAAAGGAATTGCGTCAGAACAAGTATGGATAAGTGATGTAATTCAGAAATTCTTTGGGCTTATTTAACAGCTTCTGAAGAGCTTGTCTGAACACAAACTTGAAAGTGGATTAGGTTAGCCTGGCAGGATCTAAACTTTCAGGTATTTCTTGAGATCCATGTTTTCTTCCAAGCTCTGCTACTGGCCTGGAAGGAAGACTAAATTTGGAGGGGATATTTCATCTGTCTTTGATTTCCTGTAAAATCAAAGCAGTGATACCAGCTACCATGAAAACATGTGGAGATAAGCTGAAGGAAAGTTATTAATTATAATAGTAAAATCATTTCCATGATTGTCTGTGGCAAGTTTCCCAAATTAAACTCTTGAGTTAGCTTCTTTTGGTAAATAAAAATCCCTTGTTTATGCCTCTTTCCTGCTCATGTCCAGAATACAAGAAGGATCTCACCTTCCTGTTGCTTCCACTTAATTGGATTAGTCAGCTACCTCCAGAGGTATGTGCCTCAGGTCCAGTTCTTGCTGACAGCCAAACCAATGAGCCATTACATGAGGTAGATGGAATCCTGCATCAAAGGAAAGAGCAATTTGGGCTGGAGAGATGCCAGAACCTTTTTGTGCTTAACCAAATACCTGCATGCAGAGAGATTTTTTTTTTTCTCATTGCTGTCCTGCTTCCTTATTGCCATGTTGAAAAGGATTAAAACCCTTTGCTCTGAGCAGGGCTGTGCTACCATGAACTCCAGTGCCCAAATAAAAACGGTGTGAGGTTGTTTGTGGTGTGGGAGATCACTTCCCACCTCCCAAAGCTGGTGGCTCTGGGGAGTGACAGTGAGCGCTGCAAACAGCTACCTACACATGGGGCTCTTAGCAGGGCTTTCACATGATCATCTCTGCATCTCTTCCTGTCACAGAGTCACAAAGAAAATTAAGACTTACCATTGTTATAATGTGGCAGGGGGAGGTTGCAAGAAGAAGGGAGCTCAGAGTTCCTGCTGAGCTCTTCTAATGAAGCTGTTGCTGCAAAATAGCTTCCAAAACATCTGTGGAGGTCCCTGGAGAGCCTGTCAAAGATGTGGCATTGCAGTAGTTTGTGTTGCCCTGGTACAGACCTCAGCAGTGCTCTTGGCTGTGGTAGCTCACAGACAGTGTCCCTGGGGATGTGCCACTCACTGCAGCAAGGACCACCTGCAACTTGAGAGCAGCTCCTAAACAGACACTGGGAGAGCTGGAACCCTGTTCAAAGTCTCTTGAAGAGCAGGGAAAAAAAAAATCAGATAAATATCCAGCCCTGCATATGTGAGAAATTAATCCCCCCGACCTCTATGGAGCTGAGTGCAGCTGTTTTGCAAATTGCCCCTTTTGGTTTCTACACTGAGCCAGATAGCTCAGGATAATTGTGTTTACTGTGTTGTTTCTATCCTGCTATCAGTATCCTCCTGGGAAAATGATTTTTGTGTTCCTGTTCTGCTGAGGAGTTTGGAAGCAGTGGCAGAAGAATGGTAGCTGGGCTTTGCTTCTTCTCAAAGTCACTGTGGGGCCAAGCCAATGCATAGCAAACACAATCTGGAAAGATCTGCTAATCAAAGTGTTGGCCAGCCTGCTTGGCACAGCCCATCCCCTGCTCTATGCCTTAGTTTTCGTGTTGAAACGTGGGAGAGGATGCTGATCTTTGAATTACTTTGTCTGGAAGAAGAAAGACATGTTTGAGTGTTGATTCTGTGGGACCCTCCCTCCTTATCACTCATGTGTGGAATTGAGAGCTTTGCTGCAGCGGTGGGCTCACATGGAGAGCAATGAAATCATGAGTTTACAAAAGAGCTCAGGAGTGCCTTTGGAGATGCAGCCTTTCCTAGAGTATCTGCTAAAGCTGGGAGAGACCTGAATTAACTTATTGGGAGCAAGGTTGTTAGGGCTGGGGCGCTCTTTCCAGCCCTCAATACATTCACAGCTACTTCCCCAAGTGCTCAGTTTCGGGTTCTTTTGGTGCGAGGGTCGTTGGGATTTTTTTGTTGTCTCGTTTTGGTTTTTTTTTTTTGCTTTGTTTTGTTAATCAGTCCCTGGCTGCTTCCACTCCTCCCACTTTTGCTGTGCTGATATTCAGCTTTTTCACAAGCCTTGGGGCAACTTGCCCATGCGGATCAGGCAGGTACAAAGACTCCTCTTGAAAGTCTTGTCCTGGGGGTCTGCATCTGTAAAACCTGGCTCTATCAAACAGCATCTGGGTATGGCTGTTCCCATCATAGGAAAATGCATGAACTCAGGAATTCCACTGTTAGTCCTGGGCGTGGATTTGCCACTCTGACTTTATTTCTCTCTAAGGAGAAGATATTCTTGCTTTATTTCCAGAGGTGAGCCTTTCCAAAGTTGTGAACACAAGAGCTTGCCAAATATTAGCTTTCAAGGTTTTAAGTTGCACAGTGTTTACTCGAGTTACCTCTTCTTGAAGTCTATATAAAGAGTCATGTTTGCTCAGGCACACTCCTAAAAGCCCCAAGACATGGCTCTGGAAGGAGGTATGCAGCAGCAAATGTAAATATTGCTGTTCTTAAAACTGGAAGCCCTCTGAGTAATCTATAGAAGGAAATAGTGATGTGAGGAAAAGGCCTTAGATTTGGAGGAAACTTTATAAGATTTGGAAGTGAAGACTACAGAGCAGTACCTGGAATGGATAAAATCCAGAAATTCAGGGATATTGTAAGTACAGTTTCTCGTGGCCAAGGCTTAGCCCTGCAATCACAGCTGCTCTCTTCTGTTCCCCAGTGTTTCCCTTTGCTGTCACCAAGGCAGCATTTTCCCATACCCCAGCCTCTGAAGCAATTGCTGGGAACAGTTTTTAGAGGTTTTGCTGGACAAACTATGCTGGCCTCTTGCTGTGGGACAAAGTTAGAAACAAAATATTTGTTGTACTTAGCCAAATGATTCCCTCCCACCTTTTGTCAGTTACTGGTGTCATTTTCCTGAGAAGGTTGTGGAAATCTGAGCTGAGTTTCAGGTACTCCATGATATGATAAACAGGGGAGGAATTTTCATGAAGAAGTGCCTAGACACAGTGCTAATAAAGAAAACAACTGAAATAAAATTCAACCACAATATTTACCAGTCTCCCCACCTGTCTGTATATGCAGGTATGCTGAGACCAAACTCTCATCATGTTTCCTGCAGCTGAGACAAGTGAGCAGAGCGCTGCCTTGGCTGAGGAGAATTTTTGCCCTTGCCATGCTACTTTTTTGTAGTATAGACACTGAATTATTTTTTACATATTATTATTATATTATACATTATATGAAGTATTATTATATACTATATATAGTGTAATTATATATTATATAAAGAATTATTATACTTTTTCTACATACAGACACTGAATTCCCGCTTCCTTTTTTCCCCTCTCTGTACACAGCTTTTATCAGCCTTCCCACAGCAAGGGCAGGAAGTAAATAAATGGCGCTGCAGCAGAAAAAAACCCTGCACGAGTTAGCGCAGAACGATTCTACTTATCAGCGTATTTATCTAACTCAGCCTGGCTGAGTGCGGGATGGCTGCAGGGCTGGAGGCAGCAGCAGCAGCTGCGATCCTGCAGGTTATGGATTTATGGGATCCCGGTGCCATCTGCTGGCACAGAGCTCAGTCAGCACAATTGGATGTGCACGGAACCCTCCAGCTCCTCTCCTGAGCAGATGCCGCAGCTCTCTGCAGGTGGCGTCACCCCCATCTCCACCCTTCCTGGACTGTGCTGGTGTCCACAGGGGTCTCAGGATGAGGGAAGAGATGAGAATCTTGACTCCATGTTGCAGAAGGCTGATATATTATATTATATATATAAAATATTAAATATAATATATAATATTACATTTTAAATATTAATAATATAATATATATTATATTATATTGTGTATAGTATTATATATTAGTATATATACTATATACTATAATATATTATTATATATAGTCTATATACCATATATATACTATATATACTATAATATATAGTATATATATAATATATGTATGCTATATATACTATAGTATATATAGTATACATATATAGTATACATATATACACTATATATACATTATATGTATACTATATAGTGTATATATAATAATATAATATATATTATAGTATACTATAATATATATTATAGTATACTATAATATAATATATTATAGTATACTATAATATACTATATATTATATTAGTATATATACATTATACGTATACTATATAGTGTATATATACTAATATAATATATATTATAGTATACTATAATATAGTATATTATAGTATACTATATATTATATTAGTATATGTATAAATTTATACTAAAACAATAGAATAAAGGATTTCATCAGAAGGCTTGAAAGGAAAGGAATACAATGATAATAAAATCTTGTGACTGACCAGAGAGTCCGAGACGGCTGGACTGTGATTGGCTATTAATTAGAAACAACCACATGAGCCCAATCCCAGATGCACCTGTTGCATTCCACAGCAGCAGATAACCATTGGTTACATTTTGTTCCTGAGGCCTCTCAGCTTCTCAGGAGGAAAGATCTTAACGAAAGGATTTTTCATAAAATGTATCTGTGACATTGGGTGACTCCTTGGGCTTTGCAAAGCAAATTCTCCCTCCAGCCCAGCACCTGCACAGCCTCTCTCTCTTGGAGTTCTGTTTAGCTTGGCTTTCCACGCCCTGGGCTTTGCACACTTCTCTTTGTGCTGCTGGAATTCTGTCTGCTCCATGGTAGCAGCCCCAGATCCAAGGGCTGCTGCAGATGGAGATTTTTTTTTTTTATAACCTAACAGGCTGAACTTCTGAATCCATGTGGTTTTGAGGGACAGTGTTTGTCTTTGGTGCAGAGTGACACCAGTGATACTGCTGAGGTAGGGTTGTAAAGACACTGCTGGAAAGCTTCCAGAGCAATGGAAGGTTTACTTTTGGACAAATCTCTGAAATGGCCTGAAAAAAGAAAAAAAACCCACGAAACCCAAAACCAAACCCATCCATGTGATGGAGGATGTAGGGAAGTTTTCCTTTTTCTGGTTTGTAAAAGGGTTGTGTCCAAGCAAAGATGAGCTGTGATAACAACGTTAGTTGGTGATATTCCCTGCCTTTTGCAATTAGCACTCCAGATAACCTGGTAGAGCTGTTTTTATGCTTTAAATTTGCACTTTAAATTTGCATTTTTCCCTGCCTCCATCATAGCATCTGCTCTGGGATGGGGGTGTGCTGCAAGGGGACTGATCTCTTTGTCCTCCTTGCTGCTGGGAAGCACATTTTGGTGTGTGTCAGAGTCCTGATGGTGCCCATGTGCACTGCACAAGCCTAAAGACAGCATGTGTGTCAAAGCCAAGTCATCAATTCACTTTTAAATCTTCCATTTTTTTTATGTAATATATCATTCTGTGCAATCACCATATTAAAAAAAAAATATATATATATTCATATACACTTGCTTCATGCACCTTGCTTTGACTTCAGTCCAGGTTTGCCCTGGGCCTCCCTTATTTCTGCCCGTGGGGAACTTGCACCCGTTAACCACAAATAAAGTGGAGTTTCTGACACTTAAATTCTGGCATGTCAGGAGTGGGTAGTGACAAGACCTGGCTGGGATCTGTATTAGCATGTTTGCAGATACAGATCAGGGGTTTGAAATCCAGGTGACATGAGGATGAATGAAGAGGAGAAATTGCTAATCAAATTCTCCAGGGCTGCAATGCAATAAACCCGGGTAACTTGATGGAAAATGTAAAAGGCTTCTAGTCTGTTTTTCAGCTACCTCCAGGCTTCAATTTTTCAGCCTTTGTGCCTCCCTCTCACATGGACTTTAAAAGGAAGGAGGATGTCTGTGAGGATCAATGAAGTAATTGAGTTTTGCCAAGTGAGTCCAGTAATCCTGCTGGACAGATCTCCCAGAGATTTCTTTCTCTTAACTGGGGAAATATTGTGAAGAAATTCTCCATCTTCAGCCCATTACTAGTATAGGTAATACCAAAGCAGAAGCATAACCTTGTAGTGGAAATGGATTTTTTCCCCCTCATTGGTCAGTAAGTGGCTACATTTGAGGGTGGTTTTCTTTATCTTGCACATATATAAATCAGCTTTTCTGAGTTTCAACACCTGATTTTGTGCTGGCGGATATTGGTGCTTGTGTTTGCTGTCACGTTTATCAAAATGACTCAAATTAATACAGGATATTTATCAGTAAAAAGCATTTGTAGACACTATGATGGGCTGCATGTATTTTTTGGAGATGACAGAATGCAAAAAGCATTGCCCTCACATTACAGGATGGAGATGTCTCCTTGTTTAGAGACTTTCACTGGATACATAATTGCAGGTATTCTGACATTCCTGTAGGATGAAAGGAGCTGAGCAAGTTCATAGTGGAGTTGCAGGTGTTTGTTTTCTACAAAATAGAAAGTTTTCCTCTGAAAAATGCACTGTAAAAACTCATCAGTAGCTGACATACTGCCTTCATTTGGAATTTGAGCCAGTATTTAACCTAAAAGAAGTCACGATCAAGCACTTTGCGTTCTATAGTATTTCAGACCCATCGCTTTTGACATTTTAACATTGACCAGGTGGGAGAGGATGCACAGAATTTCTGCTTTAAGTCTAAGAAGGTCTCTGCAGATTAATATCTTATTTTTTCGTTCTTTTTTTCCTAAAATTTGCTTGCAGGTTGTATGCAAACCATTGTTTTGACAGGAGCAGCCTGATTAGTTTTCAGGAAAAATGGTAAACTGCCAGCACTAATGGGACCAGATTGCCTTAAGACAGAACTTCTTCAGTTCTATCTTACAGATAATTTGAATATCTGCAAGGGAATGTATTTATGTATCCTGGGACAGTCATATAAGGATGTTGTCACCTCTTCCAGGCCAGAAAACAAATTTAAAAATATATGGAGAAATGCTTGAGTGATCAGACCTTGTAACAGGCATCATCTTAAAATGGTGTTTAACTGGCAGGGTTAAATGAGGGAGTGCCACAGCCATTTAAAGGATTTCAGTGTGTAATTTGAAGGGAATTTCACCTGTTCTAAATCATGGGAAGGATGGGGGTGCAACTTATTAAGGCCCTACATTTGGGGGATTTGAAGCAGCATCTTATCCACACTCTTGTTACACAACTTTTGGGGGAGCTTGACAGAGCTGGAGGATGCTCTGGCTGCTTATAAAACACACGGGTTTGATTTGCTGTGAAAACAGAAACAAAAGTTCAGGAGTCAAATGGAAGCAGCTGCCCTTGGAAGGTCTCACATTGGCTGCTCTCAGGGCCTGCAATTTTCTGCATTTCAGTTCACCTCCTGCAGGCCCCCAGGACTGGGAATTGGATGGGTTGGAGAAGTTGCTTTTGCTTTGTGCTGCTCCTCTGTAGTCAGCAGTTATCTGTGAGTGAGCTTTGCTTTCAGTTTCATGGGGACAAGCCTCTGTGCCAGGGCCAAAATGGGATTAGAAAGAAGATTTTTGGTGTTTTCATACATCAGTGTTAATATTCACTGGGAAGGAACGTGAGAGTTTTTTGTGTTTTGTTTTATATTGCCTCTGCACTGTTTTGCACTCAACAGATTTGGTTTTTGGGCTTGCTCAAAATTTCCATGTGGTTTAACCCAGAGATGGTTATACTTGGGGTGGGAGAGGGTTTACTGGTATTTGAATGATAAGAATACTGATTTATTTAGGGCATACAAAATAGAAATTGCTACAGGAAAACCACAAGGGCTCTTATTTAGGAACTGTACAGTAGAGAGAAGACTTTTTGTTTTCCTTTTTTTTGGGGTCATTTTAGGTCCCTCAGGGTCCACTTTCACCTGAGGGCTACTGAAAACTTTCTTGGGGATGCCAAGAGCTTTTATTAATATAATATTTTCTCAATTCTCACCAGGATGCTCATGCACAGGCCCTAATTTCTCAGGTTTCTCATCCGAAAAAAAGAAAGAAATTTATTTCTTTGATAATATCTAATTTTGCCTGAAAATAAGCAACATAAGCCACTTGTCTAAGAAAATTCAAAGTCTGGAGTCTGTGTAGCTGTGGAGTTGTCTGAGCTGCAGCATCTCACCTCAAGATCTTTGCTCCCTATTATGGTAGGTGGGCCCCCAGCCAGGTAATAATTGGCATAGACTTCATGTATGACAGAAGGTTGATCAATAATATCTTTATCAAGAAACTTATAGCTCTTTTTTAGACCGGTTCACTCCAGGTTGACTTACTTGGTCTTTCACTTAAAACACTATCACTATTGGTTAATTAAGAAATTATTGGTAAACAAATTTCTATAGCACATTCTACATGTTTGCAATATCAGGTGTAGCAAGAGGAGATAAGAATTGTTTCTCATCCTTTTCTCTGATTTTCTTACAGACTTTTCCCAGCACCATGCCTGGAAACGTTTTCTGTTGCTCTCTGTGACCAGACAGAGCTGCTGCCACAGCTCCCCGTGGCCACAGTGAGGCAGCAAAATCCAAACAGGATTTTTTGTGTTGGATTTTTTTGTCCTAAAGCAGCGTCAGAAACGAGTCCCTGAGAGCTCTGCCAGGTGTGATGCTTGACTGAGCTGGGTCCTGCTGCGGGGAAAGGCTGGTGGGGATTCACCTCCAGCAGCACTCGATTCCTTTTGTGCTTTGCTCCAGCAGGAACTGGGCTGGGTGAGAATGACACAAACTTTTCTAGGTATTTCCAGTTAGTTTTGGTTGAGTTGTGAGGTGTTTAGAGGAAATTAATAATTTTTTTTTTTTAGTCTCTCTCTCTGAGGATGAATTAAATGCGTAGCAGAAGTCAGGCTGGTTTTGGGGCATGTGTGATTTTCTTCAGTCCTGTCATATTGTCATTACAGCTTCAGGGTGCTGTTAGGCTCTACAAACACTGCATGAAACCATTCCCTGAGCAATCCTCAAAACCTGAATAAAAAGCAACAAGAAAAGGACCCTTCTATTACAGGTAAGTCACAAAAGCATGGAGGCAGAGGAAACTTCCTTTCTGTGGCTAAGGATTTCTCTGGAGACAACTAAGAAACTGAGTCTTTATAAAAAGCCTAATTCCCTTGGGATAAAGTGTTCAAGTGTTTGAATGCTTCTTGCCTAAAATGACACTGGAAATCCTTGGGAAGTGACTGGAAAGCAGTTTTACCACAGCCCTGGTTCCAAACCCACTTGCTGCCCCATGGCCTGAGCCATAACTAATAAGCAAGGACAGGGCTGAAAAGCAACTCATAATCTATTATAAAAGAGAAACAGTGCAGCTCAAAATAGATTTTTGCCTCCCATGGTTTCTCTGCTTGTCTAGAAGGACAGGAATTTCTTTGCAACCAAAAAAAAAAAAAGATGTTGGCTGTGTCTGCAGCATGCCCAGCTCAGCAGAAGGGAAATGCTTGTTCATTAATTGCAGCCATAATTAGTATGGGACACTAGTTAAAGGAGAAGCTGTTTGCTAAGCAGTCACCAAGTGAACTATGAGGGAGCAGCACGGGACAGCACTTGCTGGCAGGAATGTGGTCATACAGGAAAGCAGGGCAAAGCACCACCAGGTGTGTGAACTCTGCAGCAATTTTTTTTCTGCTTTCCTTGTAAATGGATTAGAGACAACTTGAATACCTCCCTTAATTAAAACAGTTTCCTATAGATGGAGTAATTTACTAGTTTAAAGAGGAAATAATGGAGTGCAATTTATTTAAATGACTCATCCAAGTAAGGCTGATTCAGCCCTCTGGTTTATGCCTGTCCTGTAGGAATGGGTATCTCAAGGTGCTGTACCCCCAGAGCACGGGCTGTCACTTTGGGCTGCACCTCTTGCATGTCACCAGGGCCCTGTTTAACACTTTTGTCCTCTTGTCTATTCCAGTTTGGCAGAAATGAGGCACACACACCTGTCAGAGTGATGTGGGTGCCAAGGAACTTTACAGAGAGATCACCTCAAGTGGCATTGCAGGAGAACCAGGGCATCAGGCCCAGGCTGTGTGAAGGGCAGGTCCTGCCTGACCAGCCTGATCTCCTGAGACCTGCCCAGGGGCTGAGGGAAAGGGATATTGTCTACCCAGACTGCAGTAAAACCTTCAACACCATGGTGGGTTAGTGGTTGGACTCAGTGATCTTAAGAAGTCTTTTCCACCCTTAATTCCATGATTCTGCAGCTGAGATGGAGATAAATTATCTTGCAGCTTACGACAGCTGGATGCAATAAAGGGCATATTGCAATTTTAAACTTTCCTTTTGATCACTAACCATTGATTATAAAAGAAAAATAGTGCCACCCAAAACAGATCTTCATGTTCTGGTTCATAAATCTCTATGGTTTCTCTCCTTGTCTAGAAAACCAGGAATTTCTTTAAGGTGCTATTGATCAAAATTAATTCTTATCTGTGTTCAAGGCTGAACACTGGCACAGCCTCTGCAGACTCCTAATGAATTTCCACTATACTTTGCAAATGAATGTTCTAGCACAGAATCTGTAGTGATTTCACTGCAAATGCCTTCTGACCATGAAGGTAACCTGGATAACGTGGAAGGTTGGTATATTCTTTTAGAAAAAGGAATGAAACAGAATCCTTGCAACCCCATTCAGAGGCAGGCCTGATGAACCCCTGACCAGCCTGTTGCTGTTCTTGGGAAGGTACAAACATCTCTACAGGAGGTGGCACAAAGACTCTGGATAGCACCTGATCCATTTTCATGCATCTCACTGTTTTTCTTCCTCTTCTATGTATACTCTTAACCACCATGATAAATCTCTTATTTCCCACCCTCGGTTGGTGGTCAGATTTTCAGCCCCTCAGTACCATGCCAGCTTTGGAGCAGGGTTGGGTGAGCTGTCCCTGCATTTTCCTTTCTCCAGGGCACATTTCCATCAGCTCAGTCAGTCTGAGGTTGGGATTTTTCCCTGAATGTGCCTGGATCCTGTTCTTTGGAGTCATTCCTGCTTGCACACGTTCTCTGAACTTCTGCTGGCTGTTTGCATAACCAGGAGTGTATTTCCTGGCTGGCACGTGGCCCTGGGATCTGTTTATGAGCAGTGATCCTGGATGGGGGTGAGTTGTGTTCAGAGCTGTGGGATTGTGCTTCACTTGCACTGTATCCCAGGGGCTTAACTCCTTCTCTCATTTAGTCACCTTGTGATTTAATTTCTGGCCTCTCTCCCACCCCAAATATCACTGTGCTTGGAATTTGTACAAAGATAAGATTCCCAGATGTGATCCTGATGTTGATCTGAGGGAAAATGCCTGGTACCACATTGCCTGGTTCCTCTCACATTGCCACCACTTCCTCTCAAAAGTTTCTAAACATTATCCACCTTCTCACCAGGTAGCTGTAAAGTGAGACTGTCTTGAAAGCCAAGTTTTCAGGAAATAGAATCATTTATCGAGTCTGAACAGTAATAATGCCTCAAATACCCTTTGAGCTCAAGCTTTTGATATTTCTGTACGCCCATTTGCTATCCATCTGATTTCAGATTCAGTGTGGATTTCTTGCAGACCACAATTCTTCCTCCGAGCCATCTATCTACTGAGTGTCAACTGATCGTCTTTAGTGTCTCAAGCAAGCCAGAAGACAATTTCTTTGCTTTTCCTCCTGTGTTTGCCATTTCTATTGCTGACATTTAATGTCCATTTGGCGCCAGAGCTGCACAACTGCACCATGTTCATCCACTGTACCTTTTGTTTCTTCTGTCATCAAACCGGCTCTCTCTTGTGTTTGGACATTCCAGCTCATCTGAGGGTAAAACCTGCAGTTCAGAAGGAAAGAGTGGTTCTGTGCTGCTGAGACAAGGGCACACAAAGCCCATTTGTTGCCTGAATGCTGCAGAAATGGCCTTCTTTGGCAAAACACGGAGGTAGGTAGCCACAACCCATCCTTGGCAGATGCTCTGGGTGTGTTTCTATTCAGCTCCCTCATGTAAGAGTGGTGCTGTTCTGAGTGCTATGGCATGAAGTTTACTGGTGTAGGAAGTGGAAGAAATGTGGTGATGCCAATTAGTATGGGCTAAAAAACCTTTTAAACCTTATTTAATTCAGGTACAATTAAATAAGCTTTATTTACAATATATAAATTGCAAAGCAATTCCTATTCATGACAAACAAATAGAGGATCTGAGCTCTTTTACCATAACAGCTATTTATTTTCTTTAGAGTTCAGATGGTGTGACCATTTAAAAATGGAAATACAGTTAATGGTGAAAACATGTATTTGACACATGCACTTATATGTGCAGCAGAACCCATGGCCTTCTATAACCAGAAGGAAATAATATTCTGTAAGAGGGCTGTGATGTGGTTTCTCCCTGTCAGAGAGAGGCAAAGGAAGAGAGAGGAAACATTCATTTCAGGCAGAGGAGAAGGAGAGACTTCCATCAAGTCTGTCTAGTGTTGTCAACACCCGAGAGAAATATTTCATGCTTTTTTATAACTTTACTAAATCATACGGGAACATCAGGCTCTGAATAAAGAAAAGCATGGAGGAAAAGAATGACTCAAAAGTTGATCTGCTTTACTGTAAGTACAGCTCAGCTCTGGGCATGCACTATTCCTGAAACTGTTTTCCCTGCTCTTAAGGTTTATCCTTGAAGTCTCTGACTTGCTACAGCTACTGGAGGAAATGAATGTTGGATTCTGTACAGGATGTTTCTAATTCTTCTGGTGCTATAAAAATAACTTTCCCAGTTTTGATTATGTTGAGTCCTCGTAAAGATCTTTTTGGGTTTATGTAATGAAATTTGGCAAATTCCTAAAGATATTTTCTGTTTAACTACCAATCTTAGAAACAAGATTGTCAGTGTACATCATTGATATATCAGCTGTTAGGAGTGATAGACTTGTAGAGAAGCAGCATTTTCCTTCATTTTAGTGCTGTAATTTTGAAAATCTGTGTACTACCTTCACTTTTAGATTAGACTTCATTCCTTACTCTTGAATTTTCTTTTTTTTTACTTTTTTGAGATTCAGACTCCTAAAAAAAGTTTATTTCCTTCTGGAATTGTGAAATTTTGATTCTTTAAATAAAACAGTCCTAAATTTAATTTCTCTGTAAAAATTGTGGAACTAAATTTGATACCCATGTAAGTATTCACTATTTCTTCTAAAAGCACAAAAGCTGATGGTGACGATGATGCAACAGTTGCTCTTTGGATAGGCCACAAATTTGAGCCAGATTTAAGAGGGTTTATGCTGTATCAGACTTTCTCAGCATTCCCACTCCTTCTCACAAAAGTTTAAAGGTATGTTACATACAGCCATGTGAAATAGTCATAAAGGCAAATGAAGCAATAGCCCACACTCACATGGGGTTTTTCCCTGTGTATCGGGAACCAAAAAGGGAAAATGTTTTCATCTTGCACCATTTTTAGGCAGACAAATTCAACTCAAATATTAATAAAAAATTTTTGGAAGGGAAGTTCTCTTCAGGTGGGAAGTGATTTACTTTGTAAGAATCCACACCTGAACCAGTTAATCTGCTCTGTCTTTGGGAACCAGGGCAGGACCAATAATTCTACTGAGAAGGTGTGACCTGAAGAAACCATAACAAGCCCTGTGGTGTGACCTGTGGGGTCATCCCCATCGAGCTGAGATGCTGGAAAACATTTCTGTTCCCAGGTGATCCATGTCACATCTCAGTGCTGGTTACCCTGTTGGGGGCTTTGGCAGAGGGATTGGATGCCAGGTGGGCTGAGTTGAGTGAGCAGCAAGGTGCAGGAGCCTCTGAAGGGGCTGGGGAGGAGGCAGAGTCCCCTTCTGCTGCCCCAACCCATCAAACCAGTGTTTAAAGGGCTGTTAAAGCTCAACTTCTCTTCTCCAGCTACGGAGGAGAAGGGTTCAGGCAAACCTGATTGTCAGCTTGTGTCAGCCAAAATAACCACTTGAATTTATGCAAGCAGTTTAGCTTTTTCCAAGTGATGCAAAACCAGGCAAAGTGGGAGAGTCTCACTGAACCTCAGGGTTTCCAGAGCTGAATGAAGAGTAGAACTCAAAGGCCAGGCTATCTGGGAAGAGTTTTGTGAGAACTCTGGGAGAAGAAAAGGATCCAGAACAGATTTTTGTCTCTGGAGGATGCAATTTTTAGCAAAAGGTGGTGAAGGGGGCAGGAGGATCCGTGTTGGGTGCTTGAGTATAGGATTAGAGGCAGTGGGAGGGTAACCTTGAAGGCATCTCCTAATTAATGATGTTCAGCTGCTCCCATATGAAAAGGCACTGAGATGTTTTGCAGTGACTCCCCTGTGTTGTCCCAGAGCAGTGGAGCTCTCTGTTCCCGTGTGTCCCTGTCACCCCACACCCTGGATGCCCAGAGCTGTGGCCTCTCTCCTCTCCCAGGTGGAACAGGTAAGTGTTTGGATGCTGAATCCCTGCCCATTTCAGGGTTTTTTTGGTCAGAGTACCTTTGCTTTTCATCAGGTATATATATCAGTCTTGGAACGTGTCTTCCCCATCTAGTTATGGAACATTCTGGAGTATTGGCCACAGGCAGAGAAATGGTGAAATGGGAGCCAGGCTGGGCATGGGAAATAACTCAGGGACTGACCAGAGAATATTGCTCATTTTTGGAGGGTTTGGTGCCATTATTGGCATGGACCTTTAGAGTCTCTATTCCAATGTGGCACACGTGTCTGCTTTCAGGGACTACTTCTTATATTTACACAGTTACTATCTTCATGTATAAAATATCTTCTGTTAAAGGAGTATAGAAAAAGAGAAAATATTCTTGATGGTTTTATCTGATTTTCTGCAGAACGTTGTTTTCTATACCTTGTGATCTCCTAAGAAATAGATGTAGATTGGTCCTAAGGTACCAAGAGTGTTTTGTGGCATCTGGGATAACAAGTAAAAGTTGTGGACATCCCCCTGGGTTGATCACCTGTTCTAGAGCTGCTTTTGACTGCAAACCTACTTTCCTATACTAATTTTAAGGTGTTTACTGGTGGTGGGGAGAAGAACTTGTACTTTACAAGCAAACAAATATTTGTTTCCTTTACCCAGTACATACTCCATTTCTTTCCCTCCAACTCTCCAATCTACTTACATGTTTTCAAAATAAGAGTCTGGAAGGATTCCCAGTTTGCTCCACTCAGGCATCATTGCAATTATAATTTCACATTTGGCCTTCAGCAGAACAGAGTGTCTCATCTCTTAGAAAGGAATATTCATAGGAAAACAAATAAAAGCACTCACCAGCTGGTGCCTGGTGAATTATACTGCTCGAAGTTCAAGGATATTGAGTATAGTACGTGCTGATTGGCATTTCTGTGGATGTTTCACTGGCATCATTTGACTCTTTCAGGCAGACATACACCAGTGCAGTTTTTGTCTTGCTGTGCGAAAAAGATGTTTAAGCTCTCATGAACGTGCCTTGTTCCCTGTAGAGATTTGATTTGCAAATGGTCTGGGTTGGTTTCCCTCTCCCTTGATCCCAGAGAATTGCTCTCTTTAGTCCTTTATGAAGCATAGGTGGAGGCAGGCTGCAGCAGCAGCTGGCTGCCAGGAATGCAGCCTTGGTTGCAGTGTGATTCCAGCCAGGAGCAGTGCTCTGCCCTCAGCCTATTGTGCTACTGCTGGACAATTCTCCCCATTCCCTCCTCCTCTCCCATCACCCAGGAAAAGGCTTGGAAAACTGCACGTGGGGGGTTAAAAGGAAAGAAAAATGCTCTGGTGTTTTCCCCCTGGTGCAAGAGGATTCATGTCACAGCTTCCTTCACTGGCTGCTAGGTCACAGCTTGCAACATGGAAATGCTGTCTGTGGTGAAAGAAAGTTTTGAAAGTTAACATGCAGGAATACTTTCCCCAGAATCTTGGGGGATTTGCAGCCCTGGTTTCCACTGAACTAGATGAACAATGGAATTGCATCAGTTGTCCCCAGGATTTAGAAAAAAATAAGACATTCTGGTGCTAAGGCTGCACTGCAGTAGCGGTAAAAATCCTGATTTTTGAAGAACAAAGTCTCTCCCAACTTGGCTGCTTAGTCCTTCTCAATACTAAATTATTTGCATCAATTGGAGATTTATAAAGAAAATTAACAGGATGCTTAAAGGATACCTCATTTTGGAACATCTTGCCACGTGATTTATTGAAATGCCATAAAAAAGCATACATGCATTACAAATGCATTTATACATTACAAAACCCTTTAAAACACCCACACTCAACAGGTTGTTTTTCTCCTCTGCTTTCTTTTGTTGTATCTTAGTTCTAGGTATTGAGGATGGTAAATGTACAGACATAAATGGGTTTGGTCATTCTGTACTAAAACCTTCCTTCATATCCCTGTGCAAGGCAGAATACACTTTTTTTCTCAACTTACTGATGCCTGCCTATCTCTTATCAGCTCTGCTGAAGCTGGATGTATAAAGCACCTGGCTTCCAGCTCTGGCTGTTTCCTGGAAACATTACTCAACTTTTAGTGCTCTTTCTCCCCCCTGGTCCCTAGGTTTGTATTAAAAACCTTAACAGTAACCTTTTGGGTTTATCAGGGAGGCAGGGGGGAAAAGCAAGCTCAAAGCACTTTTGTTGTACGTATATATTGTATATCAGCCTCAAACTGCTGAGACAAGAATTAGGTGGGTTTTTTTCAGGCTGCAGTGCCATCAATCTCCAGACTGGCTCTTGTAGTTTATCAGAGCTGAGTGGCTGAGGTGATCCTCCATAAACAACTCCGACATGTGGAAGATGAATTTTAACGAGTGTCCTCAAAGCTAAGTGCTACCTCTTGCTTCTACACCTCAAATTCACCCATTTTTTATTTTTATGTTATATCAGAGCTGCTCTGTGCTTTTTTTCCCTCTAATTATCTACACTCAAGCTGGATTCTGTCAAACCCAGAGGAAAGGGAACATATCAGTGTACACAGAGGTGGGTGTTTCCACCTGGCCTGATTTATGCAAGGGTTCAAACTCCCAGTCAAAACACCTGGGCTTTTAAAGAGGAGGGATTAGACACTTGTGCCTAGGGATTGTTTCATTTGGTTTTGCCTGTGCAAAAAGGCTTTTGTGTTTCGTGTCCTCTCTGTAAAATGTTCAACCTTGTTCTAGGAAAGGCTCCAAAGTAAATTAGAGCAGCCTCAGGGGCTGTTTTAAATCATAGCAGCTGAGGCCTTAGCCCAGCACTTCACGCTCCACCCTGTGTCTCTTCCACCAACACTCTCTGTAATAACCTCAGATCTTCACCTTTCCACAGGGAGAGCTCTTTGCTCTGCATCCCTGGTAGGTTTTCCTAGGTAGGCTGGGAAATCATCAGCTCTGGTTCACAACAAGCCAAGAGGATGGGAATCAGAGCCCACTGGCCTTGCTGGGAAACAGAGAGTCACCAGTAACTGTAATTCAGTATTCCTGTTTATATTCTGGAGCACGCAGACTGACGAAGTAGGAAAAACACAGCTAGAATAATTGCTCCTGGGTATTGTGCTTTCATTTACAAACATAACCACTCCTGAAGCTGCTGAGCACAAATTCCCTGAACTTCCAGCATTGTGCAATTGCCCCTATTCCTTCTGTGGGGTTTCCACTTTCCTCAGCTCTGACAAATTCTGGTCCCTGACAGAGGCAGGGCAGGGAAATTGATGGATCAGTGGGATGATCCAGTACCAACAAATTCATAGTTACAAAAATAGGCAGTTATTCTTATCATTTCCTTGTTCTGACACAATTTCCTGCCCTCCTCTCAGGCTGTTCTGAAGATTGCCTGGATGACAGACCTGCTTTGAAGCCTGTCAGCCCCTGTGCAGGGCACCTCTCCTGTTAGGAATCGCTGTCCTGGAGAACAATGGCTGGGAGCAGGGTGAGGGGCAGCCTTTGATCACACCTGGCACGTCTCCAAACAGGGCCTGCTCATGGGCACTGCTGGGTTTTAGCATTTCTGATCATGTCACACTGAAGCACAGGAGCTGTGCTTTGCTTGGTGAGTTTTATTACCCCTCCTACAGATTTAGTCATCTGCAGCCTCCCCGGAGCAGCCCAGGACAGGAGAGGGATGTGGGGACTGGAGATGCTCCTGAACGAGGTAGTTAGGACATGTCTGCAGCAGCCAGGGGAGGAAGGTGAAGGAGTTTAATTAGCAGGGCTCTGCCAGTGCAGTTTATTTTGACAGAAGAGGATTAATGAGCTCTCACAGCTGCAGCCCTGCTGACAGGGTCTGTGTGTGATAACGTTTGGCACGGGGGAGCAGCGTGCAGATGGCATTGATAACCTCCTTGGCAAGTGCAGCTGTCCTTGGCATGGGAAGCAGGGTAGGCTTTAACAAGTCCAGCAGGACCCTCAGGGATCTGTCTGCTGGTGGCTCTAAGGAGGTATGTGACACCTGGCCTGGCTTTGCAGGCTTGTCACCTTAACATGCCATTCTCAAACCACATTTGGCTTAGTTGTGGTAGTTCTCAGCTCACCTTTGGTAATTTCTGGGTCTTTAATATTAAAAAGTAATTGAATTTAAAAGACTCAAGTAATTGAATTTAAGAAGAGTCCATAGGTCAGTGTTTTGTAAAACAAAGCCTTTCTGTTTGCTCATGGGATAACACCTGGAGAGCAACAGTAGGTGAGGTTTTAAGTAAATCTGTGGCCATGCCTACATGTAAACACTTGTTCTGATCCAGGAACCTTAACATTGAAAAACTCATTCAACATCTAGGAATATGTACAAGACTAACCCTTATTGTCAATAGTAATATGTTATTCTGATTAAACAATGCACTGGAAATATGCATTACCAGCAAGGATGAGACCTGCTGTGCTCCAGTTTTTCACTATGGATTTCAGCTTAGTGAGAGTTTTGTGCTATAATCAAGTGATAAAACCCCCCAAAACATTAACAGTAGCAAAAATAAGAGGGCAAATAGCTCCTTTTCCTGATTCAAGTCAGTTGTGAGAAATGTAAACCTTGAGTTTTAGCTGTCAAATTTTAGAAAATACAGTTGAAAACTGTTGTGTTAAAACCTGTGTACCTTTCTTCCTTCAGCTACCCCAGATCACAATTTATGAGCAAATGCCAGTTCCAACAGGCATGGTTCAAGGTAGGAAAATACTCTCTTTCTTGAACATGCATTTTGCTGAAAAGAGACATAAAGGAAAAGAATACCTTACTTGGTAGAGTCTGGAAAAGAACAAAACTCTTCCTTACATTTACTCCCAGCCCCATGCTCTGTTCTCTAGATCCAGGACTAGGTCTGGAGCACACTATTTATCTCTAGTTTGTGTTTGTATCTTCTTCCCAGGAGGATCACTTTGTGAGAAGGCAGAGATGATGGTACACCAGTAATCAGCTTGTAACAACTCTGTACTTGAAGGAATGGGGAGAGGATAATCAGGGGAAATTTTACAAAAATATTGAAAGACTGGTTTGGGGCTTTTTTTTTGTGTGTGTGTATGTGGTTTTTTTTTTTCATTTTTCCAGCCCTGTGTTCAGAACTTATTTGCATAACTCACACTCTCCATAGCTTGTGAGGTGCCAACCTCCCCTCTTTGAAGAACCAAATGTCTCACTGGAGCTCTGGTAAGAGCTTGGGGCAGGGAGCTACAAACACCATGGTTTAGTTTTCCCTTTTCAAGAAGTACAAGCAGAAAAACCCAACCAAAATAAGTCACTCATCATCTCCTCCCCTACCAAACACTTTGATATTATTGGAAGGATCAAGATTTCATATTTTACCCCTGACTCTCACTGGTTTCCTGTCTAATCCTGAGCCAATGATAAAAAAAAAACCCTTTGCTTGTATCAGCCTTTTTTTCTGAAAATACTTCTGAGATGTATGAGGATGCATTGATTAATGCTGATAAATTCCTTGGAGATTCCTGGATACAGTCCCTTATTTAAATCCCTGACTACACTTCTGTTCTAGAAGTTGTCATCTGGTCTCAGGAGCCCACAGACCCACTGCTCAGCTCTGCTCTACTCTTGGGATGAATCAGAAGCTGAATTTTCAAATGTTCTAAAAGCTCATTGTTTGCACAAGAAACAGTCCCCCAGCATTGCTGCTCAATGGGTTGTCAGGAAAATGACTGCATAGATTCTGAAATATAAATTCTGTCACAAAATACAGCCTGTTTAAGTGGCATTTAAAAGCTAATAATGAAAATCCTGAGTGGTTGAAACAATTGTCTCACATCTTTGTTCTTTCTATCCTTGTACAGATGATGGAAATGTTGTCAGTGCTGCTCAAATGGTGAAGCTGCACACAAACATGGGCATGGGATTGAAAAAGTGAGGAGGAAGGTTGAGGCTGTGATGGTTTCATTTCTGTGAAGTTTAGGCTCAGGTTAGCTGTGGAAATGCCACATGGGCAGAGACAAAAAAATGGTCAGTGACATTTCAGAGCGGAAAATCCAGCCCTAAAGAATGTATCACACATTTAACTGATAAGGTGAATCATAATGACATTAAGTGGGATTGAAAATATGTGGTTTTTCAAGGTAACCTGTTGGAGCTGAAAGTAGTCAAGCCATAACTAATTATCATTATTCATTTATTAATCCCAGACTTACTGACGTGCTTAAGTCTCCTAAAGTCTTGAGTGAATTTATTTGTGCAATTGCACAGAATGACTTAAACCTTGCAGTTGGCTTAGTTTGTGTTCTGGGAATGGCTTAACACTCAAAGAGCTGGGAGCAAACACACCCTTGGTCCTGCTCCAAATTCTGCCTGTAAACCAGGTGCTCAGCTGCAAGGAAAATGGGCTGCAACTTAGGGACTTGTAATTCTGTATTTGGGGTCACCAGCTCTCTGGGACCCACCTGTCCAAAAGAAATGAAACATAACACTCGACTCTTGCAGGAGATTTCACTTTGGGGTTTTGAAAAGCCTTTATCAGCTGCATGGCTGAGGGGATGCGTCCCAGGCTCACAAATGTCCCAAGCAATCTGTCAAGCCAAGTGCTGTAAACACATCAGCAAAGCTGGTGGTGAGCAGGTGGGTGCAAACAGAATTGCTCAAAATCCTGATAAGAACATCTTCAAAGCTTCTGATGGTGCTTCCAGTGAACACCTTCCACTCGTAGGTGAGATAAGAGGAGGAATTACTGACAAGCTTTTGACTTGATGGAGCTCCAAAGACTTGTTAGCAGATACACTGCCAGCAGGGTCAGGAAAAGGAGTTTTAACTTACACGGGAGGGAAATTCAGGTTAGATATGCACAAGAAATTCTTTCCTGTGAGATTGATGAGGTCTTGGCACAGGGTGCTCAGAGAAGCTGTGGCTGCCCCATCCCTGGCAGTGTCCAAGGCCAGGCTGAAGTGGATTGAGCAACTTGTTCTGGTGAGAGCTGTCTCTGCCCAGGGCAGGAGGCTGGAATTGGGTGAGCGTTAAGGTTCCTTTCAACCCAAACCATTCTATGACTGTTTTCTTCTGTGATTTGATCTCCTTGTGCCCTCATGTCTCTTCCTCACAACCCTAAAGAAGTGCTGCTACAAACAGGCTGTGCAGAGGGGTGGGCTGGATAGAAATTGTTCACTTGCTGCCTCTCTGAAAGGTTGCAGCTGAACCTGTAATTAAGAAAGGAGCTAAACTCATTATTTTCAGCAGCCTCACATTGATCCACATTGGCCAGGTTTTGGTAAAGGCTGAGAAGGTCATTTTTTCTTTCAGCATACAGCATTTCAGAATACAGGGTAAGAAAATGCAGGCAAAGAAGAAAAGTTGTGATTTTTTTCCTTTGCTGAGAAGACAGGTCTTCTTTCCCTCCTGAGAAAATGAGATATTCACACAAAAGATGAGTAGGATTTGATAACGCCAACTATGGTTCTCAATTATATATTTTTCTCTTCCCTCACAGGAATTGATAATGACATCCTTAATAAAATCCAGAAGAAAAACATTTGTGTGCACGAAGAGAAGGTGTACAGGGGCTCCTTGTGAGTATGGAAAGCTAATAAGAAATCTTGTTTAGACATACATATTTCAATTTCTCATGCTGAAGTTCTTCTGTTAGCTGTATTTTTAACTGTGCCTTTTTTCTTTTTTTGACAAAGTGTTTTACAGGGGGATTTAATTAGTGCTCATCTTTAAGTCATACTTAATGACTTATTGTTATAATAATGCATATCTTGGCTCTTGATGACTTCAGATTACATTGGATAAATCCATAGAATACCCTCAGATTGATGTTCTGGTGACATTTCCAAAGTTTCATGTTTCCCCCTCTCTTCCCCTTAGCCTGCCAGTGATGTAAAGCTCCTATGCCAAGGATCTTCCCAGCACTGTCCTCCTTTTTTTCTCTTAGTTAGCAGTGAAGTAACAAAGAACTTGATATTCAGCATTCTGTGGCCTTATCAGCATCTTTAATACAGCTACGTGATGCCTAAGACAAGAAAATTTCTCAAGCTCATGTTTTGCAAAGCCCATATTTGGGTAATCTTGTGACAGTTAATCAATTTATCTCTTTATTGCCACTAAGTTGTGGCAAGCTTTTCTCATATTGGCTATGAGAATTTTATTTCTCTTTCTCCTATTGCATCCAAGGAGCACTGTTACATTTCATTTTGGCAGAGGCACACACAAGCTGCTTTCCTTTGCTACTCCCTAAATCAGCAGCCACCTTTATTAGATTGCCTTTGGGCATGTGTACAGTTTTTTCTCTCTTGGCTGCAGCCTTTGACAAAACATGCACAGAACTATATTTGATACACATTTTGTGGGATCACACACCTAAGAGAAAAGTGTTTTAAAGGTTGTGTTGTTTTAGTTCTAAACTTATCTAATTATCTGAAGCTGATATTTTTCTTGGTTTAGATGAAAGGAAAACAAAAACATTAGTGCCATGAGTTTCCTTTCTTCTCTGTTTTCAGCTGAGCTCGTTGATTAGCTTTCTGATCTCAGCCGACTTCCCCTTAGATTTTTGATTGCATGAGCTGAGTAAAGCTGTCCTATTCATCATGTAGACAAACTTTGGGAAGGTTTATGCAATTTAAGAGTTGCTGTATACCTGTAACACTGCCTGCAGTAACCAGTGTTGTTGTTGAGCTTGTGCTGGAACATCAGGATCTGGCCCTTCAAACATGACCTTTAAGTCAGGAGGCAAAATAAAGCATTGCCAGGTTTTTTTTCCAGTTCCTCTAAAATTTCTCACGTGTTCAAGTAATAATCTTCCTGATGTGTAGCTCCCAGCTCCTGAACTGATGGCTCCTGGTCCTCTTTTTGTGAATCTATATGGGACTGTGCATACGTGTGAACTCTTCCTCTCCGGATTTTGCTGAAAGAATTGGAACAATGGTTTTTATGTTTTCCCCACATTTTTATTCAGTGGTTAGAGAACAATTCTTTGCACTGTGACACCCTTCCCACAGGTCCCAGACCATTTCTCTTTTGCAATGACACAAGGAGGTTACATCACCAAGTTTCACACGATGGTGTGAGATGGGTGTCACTACGTCAGCTGCAAGAGGTGTAATTTCTTTTCAGAATGACACGTATGGAATGTAAATATGTTCCACCACAAGCCTGTCCTTCCCCATTTCATTGTTCTGCACCTCCTGCAGTGATACCACGCTCCAGGGATGTTGAACAGGGCAGGTGGGAGTGGTGACTGGGTGAGCTCTCCGGGAAGGTGCGTGACCCAGCCTGCTCCAGAAACACCCTGGCACTGAAGGCGTTGTTGGGAGGCGTTTGCCTTTCCACACTGTGGCAAACTCATGAAGAAACACGTGTGGGACCATGTTTCAGGGGCAGACACGCCAGGTAAGCTCAGCACCTTACCCAATCCTGCCTCAGTTTCCTTGCCTGCAACACGGCTGCAGCTCTTGGTTCCCTGCAGTCAGGCACCTGGAGATGCTGCCGAAAAAACCTGTAGGGAGATGCAGCCAAGAGCAAGTGTTATGGGGCAGCAGTGCTGCTGTTGATTGCATTTCCCTTGGCCTGTCGTCATTCGTGTAGTTTCCTTCCTAGCTCCACCCTCACCCAGGGCTCTCCAGGGCAGTGCTGCCAGTCCCTGCCCTTTACCAGCACCATCCCCGATGTCCCTGGGGTGTTGGCTTTGGTGGGAGTTTGATGCTTTGGTCTTGGTGTGGGGTGGGCGGGCAGGATGCAGGTCCGGGAGGGGGGAGGGTGATGCTGTGAGCGACAGGACCTGTGGAGGGATCCTCCAGGGGGATGTTCTAGGGGGATATTCCGAGGGGATGCTCCAGGGAATCCTCCAACGGGTTGCCCCGGGAGGATGCCCTAGGGCGATCCTCCAGAGGGATGCTCCAGGTGGATCCTCTAAGGGGATGTCCCAGGAGGATGCTCCAGAAGGATCGTCCAAGGGGCTGTCCCAGGGGGATGCTCCAGAGGGATGCCTCAGGAAGATGCTCCAGGGGGGATGCTCCAGAGGGATGCCTCAGGAAGATGCTCCAGGGGGATGCTCCAAGGGGCTGTCCCAGGGGGATGCTCCAGGGGGATGCTCCAGAGGGATGCCTCAGGAAGATGCTCCAGGGGGATGCTCCAGAGGGATGCCTCAGGAAGATGCTCCAGGGGGATGCCCGGGAAGCGGTGCGCAGCCGATGCCGGCGGGGCGGGCTGCGGGCAGCCCCGGAGGTTCGGGGGCGGGCGGGCAGCGGAGCGCGCAGGGAGGCGCCGGCGGCGGCACCGCCCCGGCAGGCGGGAGGGGACGGGGACAGGGACGGGGACAGGGCCACACGGGGCGGCGGTGACAGCGGCGACAGCCACACGTGCCCGGCCGGGAGCGGCGGAGCGGGTCCGATGGGCGGCGGCGGGCGCGGCCGGCAGGTAAAGGACGGGAGCGCGCCCGGACAGGGCAGCCCGGCAGGTTCGGGGAGGGAGGTTCTGTAGTTTGGGTTTTAGTTTGGGGTTTTTTTCTCGTTGCTTGTTTGCTGTTTTGAGGTCTGGCGTGTTTCTTGCCGGCTCGGTCGCTCTCTCCGTTCGCTGCTGGTGCTTCCCCAGGCGCCCCGCAGAACGAACGCCGCCGTGGCACGTTCGGGGTCCCTTCGCTTTTTTGGCTGTGTGATGCTGCTCCTGGGACTCGCACCTTGTGCGAATAATGCTTTTAGTTGCCATTGATGTGAAAAAATGCTGCTTCCTCAGGCAGCTCTCACTGAGCCGGTGCATCCCCATGTGCGCTTGCTGACTGAAACTGAGTTGGTTGGCTGTTGACTTTGACTAAATAAATAAGCCACTTAACAGTAATAATAAAACAATCCCTAAACTAAAAACAAACAACCAAGTAGAACATTCACACTAGTGCATTGACATAACGGGGTTGTTTTAAGGGTAACTTTGAGGGAAGTGTAGTGCGTAAGGCATAGTTTTTTGTTTTGGTTTTTTTTTTTTTTAAGAGCTGTTCGTACGATTGTAATGAGAACTAGTGTGAATTTTCATTGATATTTGCTTAGCACAACTATGGCAACTGGCAGGGATCCAGTTGGTGCCTTTAGCTTTATGACAGTTGGTCAAAGCTCACTGATAGCTGAATTGCTGCTACGCGGTGTTAAGAAAATGAAAGTTCTTACCTGGATATCTATATACTATTAGGCTACTGTGATTAAACTGTAGAATTTATCATACATTTTGCAGTAATTCTCAAAAATGATACTGTTGAGTGAGTTAACTGTCAAGATGAATGAGTGTATTTGAGTAATAATCTTACTTGTTTGATTTCTTGCTGCTGTTCAATGCCATCATAAAATAGCTTATCATAAAGCAAATAAACTTGCATGTGCTGTAACCTGAAGATGGATTCAGTATGTGTAGTTTCACTTTGCCTGTGGAAAGAAAAAAAACAAAAATGATGCAGAGAGGAAATTTTCACTTTATTTCTTGACAATTTTGTGCTTTTTGAAAAATAAGAATGGTAAATTTTATGCAGTTTAGACAAGTTTAACTTTGATTATATTAAAAGAGCTCTGGTATAGTTTGTAGATGTGTGGGTTTAAGGTGTCAATTATAAACAAGGGCATGAGGAGAGGCACCACTGTCATTGACAGGAAGGTGGGTGTCTAAACAGCCCAGGGATTCCTGTAATCATCTCCTCCTGGGACAGTGAATGAGGCTGTGCCAGTGCTAGAAGTGTTGCTTATAATGTCATTTAAGGTAATTAGAACCATAACTGGCTCAATTTCACTCATTTCACTGCAGGTTTTTATTTTTTTTCCCCCGGTATCTTTTGCATTTGGTAATGTAAGCAGCTGCCTTTGGACTAACTGCACCTCTTACTTGAACAGATGATTATTAAAAAAATCTACCTGCTTAGCCAAGGAACACTTCTGAGGAGAACAGTGGTTGCACCTTGGATGCTGAAGTTCAGTGGGATTTGGAGGAGCTGGAGTCAGGTTGTGTGTGTGCTGGAGTGGGCTTGGGACAGAGGATAAACCTCACCCCAGAAGTTTCTTGGTTGGTCCCACTGATATTTCCAGGCAGTACTGAGTGTCTGCTTCTCCTCCTTCAGTCTACACTGTGCAGATTTGCCCATTTTAACTTTAATTTTCATAGACAGCAGAAGGTTGGCATGAGGCCCCCACCAGTGGCTGTCAAATTCAGGCAGGATGTGTGTAACAACTTGTCCTGTGACTTCATTGTGAGAATTTCTGGGTTCTGACTGTTTTGTTCACCCATCACCTGTACCATGAACTAATTCTAGTATGAGATTTTGAATCCCAGTCTCCCAAAGTGCAGAGGGTTGGGGGTCTCAGCCCCTGGGGTCTCTCTGCCTCACAGGGGAGAGGGAACCTTTACCTCAGCAGAGGAGAGCAAAGCATGCCAAGTATGCTCTGCATTTCCTCTCTGTTGTTTCCACCCTTGAGTGGAAAATTGCTCCTGATTTCCTCAGAATTGGAGGATTTACGTTGGCACTCTTCCCACATTCCCATTTTACTTCCAGTTGTACTTATTAGATAACACGCTTGCATAGGAGCTTGTTTATAAGAAAAAGAACATTTTTTTTAAATTTATTCAACTATTTCCTATTCAGCTTAAGCATTTAAATGTTCCCTGGGCCCAAGGGGTCTGTTTCTTAAGGCTTAACTAGTCGTTTCAGGATTGTGGGGATGTTGGAGCCATGAGTGCCCTGAACTCTGATTTTAAATCATGTATCAGTATAACAGCTGATCCTGAGTGCGCCTCTGTTCCCTGAGATGTTCATGCTGTAAAATCATCATAGAACCAGATGGAATATTCATATTTGGACAATTTACGTGTCTCAATATCAAGGCTTTCTTCGTGTATCCCACTGTAACCCACAGAAGATTTTCTGTGATCTACATAAGAATTAACTCCCCATTATCTTCTGTGTGAGGGTTCTAATGAGAACCACGAGTGACAAGAGAAACTGGGCCAAGTCTCCCATGTTAGATCAAATGATTAATCACCTTTTTATATACCTGGCAATTTCTGCCTTGGAGAAATTAGCTTGGGTGTAACTACAGGTTCACCAGCATAGCCACGGAGTGGGTTGATTGCTGCGTGGGCAGATGGTTTTGGTCCAATTTAGGGATCAGTACTAAGGAAGCTTTGTTGATAGAGACTTTATTGCTGTTAGATGTTCTCTATTTTCCCTGGATATTGGGTGTCTTGTGAGCTGCAAGGCACTGTGGATGTGCAATCTGTCTGTCCTGCCCTGAGGATGTCACCTCCTGAAGCACATTTGACTTCTGCCACCCCTGTGGCCTCATGCCTCACTGTGCCAGGGTAAACACTTGCAGGAATAGAATTGTATTTACAGTAACTCATCACAAACTTGCTCTGGAGTGATATAAAGGAGGGTCTTGCTCTATTTTTTTTTAATATTTAGAGATTACAAATTTTTCTTAATCAAAAACTTCAGTCCTTTAAAAAGCTACACAGCCAGAGGTAATTTTCAAACCCTTTAAACTATTCTTTCAACTTAGTAAGTACTTGGTAAAATATTTGTAAAGACTGTAGAAAATTAGATGTTAATTACCTTTTCTTGAAACATTCCTAGATGGTTTTGAACTTAGGTTGTTTTGCACTACATTATATATTCAGACAAATCAATTATCTTGGACGGGGGAAAAAAGCCTGTGGTGTGTGCCAGGTCAGATGTTTGGATGGTGTAACAGTAACCAGGTTCCTTGAATGAGCCTCTCTTTCAATTAAGAGAGATCATTAGAGAGGAGAATGCAGGAGTGGGAACAGTCTGAGTGATGTGGAGTAAACAGAGAACAATTATTTATAATTTCACATAATTCAAGATGTTAAAGAGGTAAGAGTAAATGAGCAAGATTCAAAGATTTTTTTTTTCCCTAAGATCCTCTTCAATAAAAACAAATCTTCCATAGCTAAATTATGCTTCTGCTTCACACAAGCATAATTTATCTGTGCAGCTCATTACTCCAATATCTTCCTGTTAAAGATATAAATGAATTTTAAAAGTTGTTTGGCAAATTAAGAGAGAAAACGCCAGGGGCTGTTAATCACAAAGATGCAGGTACAATTTCTAGCTGAAGCGGCTCCTAAATCACAGATTCCTGGAAACAAGGATTATTTTGCAGGCAGAATCACAATATGATTTTGTGACCTTATAGTCTTTCCCTGAGCATCTGTTTTTGGTCAGAGTTAGAGGCAGCTTATTTGGGCTAAGTGGATATTTGGAGTGATATGGTCCCCTTGCGTCCTATGCGTGATGGAAATTTGGATGGTTTTTCCTGGGATCACTGCTGTTTTGTCTGGAATAGTTTCAAACAGGTGAACATTAGATGCAGCTTCAATTTCCGTACTTGGGGGGAAAAAACTCAAGTAAATAGTATGCTGTGTTTCCTTAAGTTTTGATTAACTGGCTATTCATAAATGTAATCTGTAAAGAGCACAGATGAAGTTGACCTTTTGCAAGGCTATACTGCTGCAAAGCTCCATTTTGAAATAATTGGATTATTGTGGGAAAATGTAATAATTTTAGTTTTAATTTCTATTTTTTAAATGCACACTGCTTTTCTAAGAAGACTTTTTTTGTTCTTTCCTTCACACAAGCAGCCTGCTGACCTTTAGGCAATTTTTTTAACCCTTGCCCTGATTCTTTCACTGCCTCCTGTCAAACCCTAGGTGGGGACTGATGGGGGCAAATTGTGTCTGTGCTTTCCTATTCACTTCTGAGGAAAACAGACCCCAGAGCTCAGAGTCTTCAAGTCTGCCTGTGGAATTGAAGCTGGATCTTCCAGTCTGGTCACGGAGGTGTCCAACCCCTCCTGCCACCAGAGAGGACCCTCATGTTGGGTAGGTTGAATGTACTCTGTGACCACTTTTGGCCTTAAAGGAGAGCCTCTTGGTAACAATTTCTAGTGGTCTTCAGTTCGAAGTAATTAATTAGCTCTCTGCTCCTGATGTTTTGGTCAGCGGTGGTGAGAGCTGGAGCATGGTGACCCAGGGGGTGACTTTTCCTCCTGCCGTGGTGGGTGCCTGGTTCTTGTGTATTTACACAGATGCTCCTTCACTGGCTTGTTTTCACTTTCCCACAAAAACAACTCGATAAAATGCAAGCTAAATACTAACGTTGCTTTTGAGATCTTTGTTTGGTTTTGTTGGCCTTTTGGGATGGGGAGAAATAAAGGGAGATCTTATTCATATCCTTCCTTTCTGGGAAGCACTTGTACCCTTGACAATTCTTCCTGTTGCCCACTCCTAGAACTATAGATGTAGTCTGTGGAGTAAATTTTGCTTTACTGGAAACTTTAGGTTTGGGAAAATTTCACTGTTTGGGAATTCTTGGAATTGTATAGTTTTACTGCCTTGAGATCAGAGCGAATTTAGAAATAAAGCAGTTCTGCTTTTGCGTAACGCCATAAATTAAGACACGAAGTAGCTCTGTCTTTGTAGGATTTATGAGTGTGCACTTTCATTCTCTCCTCCCAGATAGATAAGCCCTGCTCTAGAAGCTAAGTTTCTAGGCAGGGCATATAATCTATATTGTTTGATAATCTTTTAATAGGGGTGAATGGAAATGAGGAGGCCACGCTAATTTATTTGAGCAGGCATTTGTCTGTGTTGCCATTGATGTGGAGGTGGTGATGATCAGGAGCTGTCAGCGAGGATGGGGCAGTCTCTCTCTCAGCTCACTTTATCACGGTTGTGAAAGTTCTTTTTTTTGAAAGTCTGACTCATTTGGGTTTAAGTGAGGAGAGAATAAGAGCTCAGTTCTTTGAAATTTTATTGGATGCAGGTTCCCCTTGAAGTAAAATCTTATTGAACCTAATGGTTTTGACAATTTCAAATAAAAGTATCCAAATGAATGAACATAACTCATCCCTTTGTCACTGCTTCCCTCGGTTTGAAGAGGAATGTTTTTTTGCTCTCTTCCCTCATGGGAAACATCTGCAGATCCAAATGGCAGATCATTAATGTTCATTCAATAGCAGGCTTTGTTCCCAGTTTCTTCGACTTGGAAACAATTAACTGGAGAGTTTTATTTTGTCTTGTTTTCCTTTTTGAATGCAAACATCTAATTCCAGTTATATATTCTAGTGGATTTTGTAGATTCCTGCTACTTGGGATTGCTTGTAATTATTTTAGAATAAATGCTCCCTACTCAAATTCAAATAGTGGGAATGGTGCCTTTGTGCTTGTGGTGCGATTTTAATTTATTTTATTGTATAAGTGGCTGAATTTTCTTCAACTCTGTAAAACTGTAAGATACAAATCTCACTACAAGGATTTGTGTTCAGGAATGCTTCTCGTTTCTCCCATTCACCAAATGCTTCACAGTAGCATTTAACAAATAATCTGCCTGGTCTTTGATAGTAAGCAAAATGAAAGCTGATCAAACATTCACCTACTTGGGTGCAAAAGTTGTTTGAACCAGAAAATCTGTTCAGCTGACCGCGAGCAGTTTGTATTTCAAGACACTTGCCAGATTGGTGACTCCCGTCCATATCTGCTAGATGGAGGAATTGAAATGTGAATAGCCCTTAAATCCATTAAAAAAAAACATTACTACATCTTTAAAGGGTTTATTGACACCTGTTGAAAAGTTCTGGATTTGAGCTTTATGTGATTTTAATCCATGAGCCAAACCAGGAAATTGTATAATTATGACAGCTGAATTAAAATACCTTTTAGTCAGTATTCACCAGAACTAAACATCCATGATTATAAACCCAGTGTTTTGTTGGTTAATTAGGGGCTAAGTAGTCATAATTTGTGCACTTAACACTTACTTTGAGAATATGTGAATGGGGCACGATAATGACAAGTGGTCAGCTTGATCCGTTCTAAGCTATCCTGCCTGGAGCTATGTGTGCATCAAAGGAGGATTAAAACCATACAAAAAAACCCCATGGTGGTAGCAGTGTACAAAGGAGAAGCCAGCGTGGTTGGGCAGCAAGAGCTGTAAATATGATTAAGGGAAGGTGTTTAAAGTTAGCAATCTACCCCACCCTGCCCATGGCAAATATGCCTCAGATGAATCAGGCCCAGATAGTTTTTTAAGGGCTGCATATAATGTGTCTGCAGGTTTTCACGGAGCAGGTGTGTCGTATTGAATCATAGAAAAGCTGAAAGTGAATTTTAAATTGCTTCATCAGGTGTCATCCAAGCTCAGCAATGATAATATTCCTGTTTTGTGGAGCTTTTCTGATTGGATCACTTCCAGGAGCCAGAATTAACAAAACCAGGCTTTGCTGTAGTTGAGGTTCTCTGAACTTCTGCAAGTAAAATCCTGAACAGGTCACTTATTATTGACCCCAGCAGAATATTCCTATGCTTTAATTTTTGTCTCTTTTATTCAAGCTTTAAATAGTTACTGGAATCATAGTTTGTGCTTTTCTTATGATGCTGCTGCTGGCTGTGTGTTGGGGCTTCATCTTTAGCAAACCAAAACCCCAGTGTTGAGACTTTGGAAGTACCAAAGTGTAATTGCAATGAAGATGAATTAAATTTGCAAACTTTACCTGATCTTCTCAGTGAGAAAGTAATGCTGTAACAGAAACTGGAGACAAGGTGCAGATTTGGAGTGCCAGGAGGCTGAAAACTCAGATGGTGAATGGAAAGTGAAACCTCAAAGATGGCTCTTTCCTGTGAAAAATGACTGGCATTTACAGATGTGTGCTGGCATATGTTCAGTCCTTACAGTTGGAGAAAAAGGAAGCTTAAAGGAGTTTAAGGAGTCTTTGGGTTTGCTGCCATTTGTGTGCTGAGCACTTTGCTGTCATGACTTCAGGGGAGCAACGTGACTGGTTTTAGTTGTATGCATTGGCTTCTTTATATTTCAAGTAGTAAATTATTGTCCAGGGTGAGACCCTCAAACACCTGACTTCACCAAGAGATTACTAAGGGCTCTCTCTGTCTGTGTCCCTTCTAACTTTCTCAGTGTGATGCACAACTCCAGGTATTTAAGTGCTCTTGTTTTCTGTGGGGAGACTTGTTGCTCTTGCAGAAAATCAGGGCTGCTACTGGCGCAATTCCCTCATTCAGTGCTGTGCTGCAACACACCAAACTCTCTTTTCTTTAGGGATCTTCAGCCTCCTGCTTTGGGAATTAAAAGACTGCAGAAACACCGGTTCACTTTACCTGCAGATACACCCAAGCTCTGAGCCTGGCTTGTGCCATGTCACTGTTGGAAAGAGGAACGTGATGTAGTAAGGAGGAAAAAAAAAGGGCAAACCAGTAGGTTTTTGTCCTGCTCAAGTTGTCATCAGGGCATTTTTATGAATCAAAAGCGTTCTCTTTGGGTTATTTTGGTAAATTGTTAAATAAAGAATCATACAGAGCTTTTAATAGACCTCTCCTCTATAGTCACTGAAATTTGATAAGAAGTGTGACAGTAATAGTAGTTATTTAGGGAGAAATTCTGGCATATGGACAAGTAATTTGCGTATAGTCACAAGCTGCTTTTATTGAAATATATGATTTAAGTGCTAGTAAAAGACATGAGTTGATTTGGCCTCCAGTGGAAGTGAGTCTCTGATTTCCTTCCTAGGTTTGTTTTCCCTGAGAGTTATGGAAAGGGAGGATCTATTTCTGTGCACCTCTTGTTATAAAAATAAACCTTTTGTTATGAGGGAGGTGAGCAGGGGCTGGAAGGGGAGAGAGTGAGGAGGCTGCAGGGCTGGATTCCCAACTGAGCTCCTCCAGCAGGGACCAGCTCTCTCAGCATGTCTGTACCTGCTTCTATCCTGGTTTTGTGTTGTCCCTCATGTGAGCCCAGTTAATTTAGAGCTCTTTTTACCTCATTCTGCTCTTTTTACCTCATTCTTACTCTGTGTGTACCTACACCTCTCCTTCCCCTTGCTGCTCACCAGCTTTCCCTCTCCCCCTGCTCCTCTGGGTGCCAGCATTCCCAGGGATTTTCTGATGTGATTGGGAACAATGAGACAAATGATAAACCAGTTTCAGTCAGTGGGAAACAAGTGTCCCAGCTGCTGGTGTGTTCTCAGCAGATGGCACAGTGCCTTCAGGAGAAGGATCTGCCCCTCCACGATCTCCCTTGGAGTCTGGTTTGAGGTGCACATCATCACTGCAGGAAGCACATCTTTGTGCACAGGTGTCCCTGGAGAGCTCTGCTGCCCAGCAGGTGTTGTTTGCACTGTGAAGATCATATCTGATTGCCCCATTCTGGTACAGTCTCACAAATTTGACTGGAAAGGTTGGAAGGGTCTTTTTGCTTGCACAGGTACAACTGCAAGCCACAATATTTTGAAGGAAGCTCAAAGAGTGGAAGGAACTTGTGAAATATGTTTGTAAAAATACACCCAAACACTTCCTCCTTCATTTCCTCAACACATACTCATCATTTTTCTTCTGTTTTAGAAAAGACAGAAGCAAAATGAAAGCAATACTTTCATAAGCTGGAGGCAGGTGCACGGTATTTTCTCAGTGACTTTCACTATCAGATGCTATTTTAAGATGCTTGTAGCAGCTGGTCGTTCTCTTATTTCTCCTAGTTACTGTCTGCTCATAAATGTTGAGAAAAAAGCCCTCCAGATTGTGCAAAAGAGCCTCTAAGGAGTTAAAGTGGGCCTGTTCCTCTCTTGCTGCTAAGTGGAGGAGGATGTGTGCTTGTTTCATGTGTTTGTGAAAGATGAAACTCATCATGTTTGAGCCAATTAAAAATCAAAGAGCCAAGCATGGGATCTAAAAGAGCCTAAAACCCCATGAATCTGTGAAAAAACCCCAAACCCCAACAAAACCCAAACCTAAAATAGAAAATATTACTTTAGATGCCCTTATTGTCTGCATGTAACAAACAGGCTTTTCTTTAGGCTTTGTATTTACCCTGGATGTTACTTGTGATCTTCTGCAGAGACTGTAGATTTCTTTCATCCCACATCAAGAAAATAAAGCTGGTTTGTTTTGGATATCTTGTTTCCATTGAAGCATGTAAAATTGTTTCTTATGAAGCACTTGTTCTAGTTTGGCTGACAGCAACAGGTCAAGTCTTCATTTTATTTTATATATTTGAGTTTAGCATCCTGCTACGCTCTGCAAATGAATCTGTTACAGCAGAGCAGGATCTGTATCCACAGACTGGCATCATTTGAAGCCCTACAGGGAAGCTTAAGCTCAGTGGGAAGATTTGGAAGCTGCCCAAGCCATGACCCTGCTTTAGCAGCAAATCACCTGTGCAGTGAAGATTTTACCTGCACTGCATCAGTGCACTCCCTGTGATGCTTGCTAGTGCTAAAAATAATTCTAACACTGATTTCCCCTGGGTAATTAGCCTGTGCAGAATCAGATTGAGATTAGATTCTTTTTTCTGGTGCCTTATTAAATTTAAGTCCAGGTATTTGCCATATGCTGCAGGGAGGAAAGGCTGTCTCAGTTTGTCCATATTGTAGGGAATTTCAGGCTCAGCCTTCCAATCTTCCACTTGGGACTTGGTTTTTTTTTTTTTTTTTGGTTGGTTGTTTTTTTTTTTTTTTCTTTTTTTTTTGTTTTTTTTTTTGCAAAGGAGACACAATGCTTGTAATAACTGGTGCTGGGTTTGGAAATCTCCAGGGCAAACTGGTAATGCTCAACAAAGGGTTACTTGATTTGGATGATATTTTCTTATCTCTGTGGCTGTTGGTGCTTATCATAAAGCATTGCCAGATAAGGGACTGAAATAAGCCATTGCAAAGAAGGAAGTGTTGGTTTCTTTACAAGAAGTCATTCCATTCCTAGTAATGGTTTATCTTTGGCTGTGCTTGAGCTACAATGATATTAAAAACCTGGGGTACTTGGTGTGTTCTGTTACAGATATAACCACCCATGCAGTGGTTGTTCAGCCAGCAGAGAGCTATTTCACTGATATTTTCCTTTCTCTCCCAGGGAGGAATGATTTCATTTATGGCTCCTAGAGCCAGAAGACTCAATTTATAGCAAAAAGATAAAAGAAAAATATGAAAAAAAGTCCTCAGTCCCTTTTCCCCCTGCTCCCTTATCACCTTCTTGTCAGCCTTGTTTCTCAGGGCACTGAATTCAGACATTATAAACCTAATGGAGGTTATAAACTTATATTAGAACTTTCCATAGCCAAATATTATGTTGCATAAGGGAAATGTAATTATCTTTTCTTGTAATTTGTACAATGTCTCATGCATTAGGTTTTAAATCAGTGAATGTGCCAGACAGGCAGAGATTGGGGTGAATATCCTATTCCAGAGCAGCCAGAATCAATAGAGGTTTTACACTGAGGGAGTTCTATTAGTTCCTTCCAGTTTGAACCTGTGCTAATATGCATTCAAGTGAGGAGCATCTTCCTAACAGCCTCTGATGCATGTGTTGGTAATTTCAGCTGCCATGGATTTAGGTGTTTATTAGCATTTAGTTGTAGCTGAAAACACACTGATTGAATTTGAACTTAGAGGTGGCTGGCATGCACACTGGCCCGAAGTTTTCACCTCCATTGGATAAACAAATGAGTACAAGGATTAATGGATTTAATTAATCTAGAGCTGTAATAGTGCTGGTGTGGTGCTCAGGTGTGTTTTTGTCATCTTGGCTGACTTTGAAGATGATACTTTAAAAATATTAACCAGGAGCATCTTCAGTGTGCACGGGGCACTTCTGGGTGTGCAGGGAACGGTTCCATAGTGAAGAAAGACAATTTCTTCTCTAATTTCCAGTGTGTAAATCAATTTGGGTTTGTTCAGTTTATTTGCTTGGTTATATTGGCACTTTTATAATATTTTCAGAGTGTCTTGCAGTATTTCTCACTTGTGGCTTTGCTGGCTTCCTGTCAAGTCAGTAAGTGAAGTAGAATTGCAGGATGATTTCTCTAGGCTTTCAGTGGCATTTGAAATATCTCTTATAGCCACCTGGTAGAACATCTAAAAAATCATTTAGCTCCAAATATTATGTGAATTTAAGGGAGTGCATATGGAGTGTTTTACTGAAAGAAACCAAAGCACATTAAAAAAATTCTAAAAAATTCCAAGGACCATAATTAGAAGATACTTAAGGGAGGATAAAATGCTAGAAATATTTGTTCAGTTCTAGTGAGCTGTGACCAACTTTTTTTGTCTGTAATCCTTTCTGTCCCTATTGCCCCCAAAAGAGGAGGAGATGGCAAAATAAAAGGATATAATAAAAATGACAGGTACAATCAAAAGCAGTCTCTGAAGGAAGAGATTAAAGTATATGGATTCTTCTGAGCATTTGAGATTTGGCAGCATATTAAAGAGAAGGCTGAAGGAGGTAGACTGAAAACATTATCTTTTTCTTTTTACCTAAGAACAAGGAGCCATTCAATTAAATCAAAAACAACAGAGTTAAATTGATAACAGGAAGTGTGTCTCTTTGAATGTTTTCTGTTTGCAGATTTTTGCCACAATGTGCCATTGAAAGGGGAAGAATAAAGAGGCCAAGCTTAGACCAAGAATTTGGCAAAATATATTTTTTCCCTGTGGTTGCTTAGGGAATATTTGGCGATACAGTTGGCCATGAACTTGTGAGGCTGAGGAAGGAAGAGGGAAAACTTCTGGCCTGTGGAGGATAAGGACTACATGAACAACATGTTGGTACCAAGAACACACTTTCTACATGCAAGGGAGAATTTCTCTCTCTTCAAAATAAAGTGTTTCTATTGATGCTGTTCTGTATGGAAGAGAAAAGCAGAGGAAATTGATGTGGGAAGAAAGGAGAGTTGTGTGTGTGAATGTGGGCTGGCCCCAGAAATCCGGGCTCCAGAACCACTGTGGAGAAGGGTGGTCCCCATTCCCAATCTTCCAGTGATCTCCCTAGGGAATATTTCTTGTCGTGGTGGAGATCTGTGTGTGTCTTCTTGAACTGAGGAAGTGAAAAAGCAGATGGCTGATGTCAGAGTGCATTTCCCCTTCAGACTGTATTTACCCTTTTCTCAGATGAGAGCACATTGTGTGTTTGTTGTTAATTGTGTATCATAGCCATCATTCGGGTTAATTTGTTTGTAAATACAATACTTACATAAGAGAAGTTGTAGCTGCAGCAGGAATGTGGGTGTAAAGGTCCAGAGGCAGAGTATGGTTAAACTTCCAGGCAGTGCAGTGACCAGGGATGGGTATATTTCTTCTGTGGCCTCAGTGAGACAACCTGCTGCTTCCTGTGCAGCAAATACCACTGATGTATTGCTCCAGTGCAGGAGCTGTGAGGTGGCAGCTCAGTGGAGCCGTCCCCGCTGTCTTGACAAAACCCCTTTTAAATTTTTTTTAAACATTTTGATTCCACTGTGTTGCTGCTGGGCTTGAGGAGGACTCTGCCCACTCTGGGTGAAATGCAGATAGATATCAGAGACACAGTGTGGTCCCTTTTAGAATGGGCATTTCTAATCAGCAACTGAGGCAATCTAACTGGGAAAAAGAGCATATGACTTGGGGAAAGCAACTGGAAAGACCTACAGGAATAAGTCTGCTCCTTGGTAACAAAATCTCAAAGCAAACAAAATAACAACAACGGCAGTGGGTCCTCAAAGTGAGAGGGGTGGAGAATAACAGGAAGGGAATGGGAAGCAGTAAGTGCCTTGGGAAGTGGATGTTGAGCTGGGCTCTGCCTTTATTTGCAACATCTTGGCTCCAGCAGGTTTCAGTGCAAGTAGGCGAGCCATGCAGAGAGCAGTAGCAGAAGATGAGTTGTTTAAATGACTCCCAGCAGTGTGTTTCATAATGTTTTGTGCAAACGTGTTTAGCCCAATAACTTCTGTTGCTGGCACGTGATGTAACGCTGCCGGGGAGGCTGTGCCTGCCTTGTCAAGATGTTATGGAGACAGGGAAGGGCCTCAGTGAAAGCTCTCAGCTGGTGTGAGCAAATCCAGCCATGTCTCCTGAGGCTGTGCAGGGCATCATCAGGTGCTGCTCCAGCACAGGCATCCCTCCATTCCCAATCAAACTGGGCTGGCATTTATGTCTTTCCTCCTCACTCTGTAAATCTGTTGTGCTTCAGCCTGAGTTCAGTGAGAAATACAAAGGCATGGTGGGTCTTTCTGTGTGAAATCTTCCTCTGTGAGGTTCAGAAAACTGATTTTACATAGTGGTGCTGTAAAGGAAAAAAAACCAATTTCAGTTTGTCCATGTGCACTTTGATATTGTGGCTGTGTTGAGCTAATACATCTACACTAACACACATTCCTGTTTGGGCAAAACCTGTTATTGCCTTGTGAATGCATGCAGTGCCATTAAGCTTATTTATTTATTGTGTTATAATAATGCTGATATTCTTTATTTGCTAATATAAATGGGGGAGGGGAAGATTGTGCAGCTTTGGTTAGACAGCAATGCAGTTAGAGAATTTTTTTGTAGATTCCTGAACACTCTGCAAGTGTGGCAAGGTTAGTCATAAAGTTATTTAAATAAGTTATTAAGTAACTGGTTATGCAGCCTCATTCAAATTAATGAATGCAAGAGTAGATTTCTTTGAAAGCAGGCAGTAATTTCTCTGTGTGCATTAATCTAACAATTGTGTTTCTGTTGCCTTTCCTGGTGTTTTTCCTAGTAATCAGGAAAGCGGTGGGAAGTAATTTTTTGTCGATTATGCAATAGTTAGAAGGTAAACATGCTGTGAGTTTAGGAACAGCCTCATGTAGTTAATGGGGGTATATTTCTGAGGATGTGGGTATGTACTGAAACCTCTGTGTGTGTGACTGTAAAGGAGTAAATCTGCAGGTTTCACCACCTTTTTTTCTCACTGGGTTTTGATGATGATTTGACCACGTCTCTTCACAGAATAAGGATGATTGCTCAGCTGTTAACCACAGAAGAGTCTGTCTGTGAGGATATTCCTGTGCACAGAGGTGTCCCTGTTCCCTTACGATGCACATACGGTGAGTGATTTTATTTTAGCTCTTTTATTCCTGACCCTCCCAGCTGTGTAAATGCTCACTGTGAATCAGCTCAAAGATAAGTCCACCAGTAAGTTTTCAAAAGTGATCCACCCATCCATTTTTGTATTATTTTTCTCTCAGTTGCCTACTTTACAAGGAAAAATAATTCTGCAGCTTTCACTGAGAGTGGGTTAATGTAAGGGAGTGTTTTGGGGTCCCAGTTGGGATTCCTCAAGTTCAATGTCCTCTCTTCAGCCTCAGCTACTTAGTTTTTACATATCTGCCAACAACACATCCTGTAAGAATCCATATAGCCTTGGAAATAGTCAACAAAGCCCTACATGGCCTGGGAAAGTGGCAGCAGAAATGTCATTGCCAGCTTTGCCAGCATGTTTTGTGTGCTTGCATTATCACGATTTAACTCCCGTCAGTAAGCTTTGTACAGAAACAGTTTCAAATTGGACAAATCTCAAGTTTTCACAAATCAGGGCTTGACAGAAGAAGAAATGTAATGTCCTCTCTTAGAAATAATGAAGTAGTGGGCAGACATTGCATTTTTGTGTAGGAATAAATACTTGCTCTGGCTGTTTTCCTCCTAAATAATCAAACCTACCCACCAGATTGTATTTGGAAGCACTTACTAATGTGACATGCTCTGTTTTAACTGTTCAGAGAAATGACTGAAAGTTTTTAAGATGAGACAACATGAATCATAGTCTTGAGCGGCTGTTCACTTTTGTGATTGACTTGCCTCCTTCCTACGTTCCTTTTAGTCACCCTGGGAATCGCTGAAGCTGTTCTCTGCAGGAGGCATTGCTGAGATTCCCCTTGCAGCAATGGACTTGGACAAACAATCCGTGTGGGGATCCCTGAAGCAGAAGACGCGGCCGTTCCTGCGAAACCTGAGCGTGAGGAAGACGAAGAAGAGGTCTGGCAAGATGCTGGAGAGGAAGGGCCGCTCCTTGGACCGCTGTCTCAGCGTGTCCGTGCCTGACATGCTGGAGGTGGACACCCTCATGGAAGAGGAGGAAGAAGAAGAAATTACTTACACGGACGCTCAGGTGTTGTCAAGCTGCTCCCCCAAGAGCTTTTCCAGGTCTGTGGTGTCCCTGAAGAGCAGAAACACTTCGGTGAAGGCAGCGGGAGAGGACTGGCTGTGGGCGTCACAGCAGAGGACGCGGACGGAGGTGACAGTCACCCCCCCAGACATGCAAGATGTGGGCATTCAGCTGGTGTCCTCACGAGGAGCTGAGGCTGTGGGCAGCCCCGTGTCCGAGGGGAAGAAGAGGAGATCCAGCGAGGACCTCTTTGAGCTTCTGCAGAGCTCCCGGCTGAGCGCCACGCTGAGCGACGAGGGGACAGAGGTGGGTGCTGGAGCAGCAGTGAGGCTCAGCCGCCACCTCCTGTGGGCTCCTTGTGCTTCTCCTTCGTTTTCTGGGTTAAAAAGGGATGGAGGATCCAACCAAGGCCAGGCTGTACAGGGCTCTGATCAGCCTGGTGTAGTGGGAGATGTCCCTGCCCATGAGGTGAGCTTTAAGACTCTTTCCCACCTGAAGCGTTCTGTGAGGAGGGGGCTCTGTTCAAGGAATGAATGAGCAATGCAAATAAGCCCAAACTTTACATGATATACACATTATTCAAGACTAGTTCAGCTATCCTTCCTGTCAGTCTGGAGCTGCAAATAACACTGCTCCAATTTTTTAGTTCTTTTATTATTCTTCTGCTATTTGTAATGATACCTGAGATTTTTCAGCTCTGTTGGAATTGCTCAAATCAACAGTTGTTGCAGTTCTCTGAGCTCAGAATTGAGGTGCTGATACATTTGCTTTCTAGTTAATATAATTACCAGGATTGCTATGTAGCACTATCAATTTGCCACCCACCCACTGAAGGCGCTGATGAAGGCAATAGGTGAATGATAGCTGTGAGCAAGGTGAGCTCTGCCTCTTCCAGGAAGCACAAGATGGAGAACAGAACATGTAGCATCATTCTCAGGACTGTTTTTTGGGTTTTTGTGATGATGATTTAAGGAGGTGAAAAACTAAAATGTTTTCTCTGCACTGTCTTGTCCCCCTTTCCTTCCCCCTGCTCTGTGCTCAGTATTTGTGCCTGGACATAAATGACCCAGGAGGATCAGAGACCAATACTGTCACGAAACTAATTCCTGCCTGGCCTGAGCAAATTGGGAATCCTGAGGAGCTCTATGATAGCTTCATTATATCGACAGGAGGTGAAGATTGTGGCTGCAGGAAACACTTCAGGCAAAATTTGTTTTAGTTAGATTTTGTGGAAGTATGTCTGCTCCTGTTGAGTTCTCTCTAGGAGGGTTACATTTTGAACTTTCTGAGGCCTTTTTCTCATTACCTGATTGTTGCAGTTGTGGGAGCTGCCTCTGTAGTCGTCCAAGATGTTAAAATGGGAAATGGGTGTTTTTTGTTTCAAATCTTCCCTTGGGAATAGGGATTTCACAGGTTAATTGTTTTTTAACTGCACCTTCTAAAGGATGATTAGCATTGATGTGGGGAAAGTGGTCTTTTCTGATATAAACTGCTTGTTTTGCATCTCAGAGACCTGTGTATTCCTACCAAATGGGTGTTAGCTCCCGGTCTGTTGTGAGGCAGAGTGTCAGACTGGTAGTTACTGACCATCACTTGCGGTTTAGAGTTGCTAAATTGTTCACAAATTGGTTTCATCTTGCTAGAGTGTTCATTATTTTGAAGTCTACTTAAGAAAAGCAACTGAAATAGTACAGTGCTTTGTTTCTCTGCTCAAGCGTTACTCAAAAGTTGTAGCACATCACTTAGTATATGGTAAATATATGGACTCTAGTTATTTTGGAAGTTTTCCCAGGTTGTTTTAATGATAGCAGCAGTTTTTTCCTGCTGTTGTATGCCAGAAGCCCTAATTTAAAATCTGCCCCAGCACAACAAAGTTAATACTAAGTCCTGCTTTGATTTTGGGTGAACTGAGTGTTCTAGGAGAATGAAGTACCTGTATAGTGATGAAACAGCTTAACCTCAAGTTAAGTTTCATCCAGATGCACAATTCGAGTCTGGCTTATTTTCTGCAGCACTTAAGTCTTTCCCTAAATGTGTATTTCTGTATTTGCTGTGTAAATGTAAATGTGTGTAAATCATTTGGTATCTACTTGTATGGCAAATCATCTCTCTGTGTGAATATGCTTCCTTACTGTTATCTGCCTCCAGTGCAATTTATAAAGATCTTTCTCCTCTAGAATAAAAGGAGAGAGTGAAGCAAAGGTAAGTAGAAATAAGGAGAATTGAGCAAATTTAATTACATTGAATCTGGTGAAAAACAAATTCAATATTGGAAGGTGTCCATGGCAGGGAGGGTGGATCTAAGTGATGTGTAAGCCCTTCCAACCCAAGCCTCAATATTCTATGATTCTATGACAACTCAGTATTCAGCTTTGCTTGTACTTAATTGAACAGTTACGGGGTTTGTGCTGTGCTTGCCTGGGATAGGAATAGTTTGTTAGGGGACTGTGGTCCCTGAATGCTGGGTGGGGTTGCTCTGAGGAGCACAAGAGTTCCCATTGTTCTTGTGTGAGCATCACTCCCTGCCCAGGGAGGTAAATCAGAAGGAAGGCAGATCCCTGGAACAAAACAAACTAAAAAAAGCAGAAATGTAGGCTGAGCTCTTTTCCCCCCTGAATTGCTTGTCACATGCCACCTACTCATTTCCTGGTTGTCTTTGGCCACCCGATTCTGTGAGATCAGCGTGTGCTTGTGGTTTTCTCACTTGTGTGAGCTCCCCTGCAGAGCTCAGCACAGCCCATCTTCACCAAGGCTCTGCCCAAAAACCATTTTCCCATTTGTGAGAGGTTTGCTCTCTGTTCCCCATTGCACCCAGCTAGGCAAGGCTGAAGAAGCGGGTGAAGTTGTGTTGAATCCCTGCGTGATTCAGGTTGTAAAAGGTTCCTGTAATGCCATTTTTTTTTTTTTTTGCCATTGGGTTTTGTCCATAGCCAGTATCATTGCTGAAGTGCTCTGATATCTCTTTATCTCCCTGCCAACACTTTGCAGTGAGTCACTGTCCTGGTTTAGGGCGAATTTGGGCAACCCAAAGCCTTGTCCTGTTGCAGATGCACTCAGTGGTTTTGTATTTTGAATACTTCTTCTGCAGAAACCAAGGGGAGGCAGAGGTGGGAACGCTTGTAAAGAAGAACTTTCAATTTATGTATATTCATACATACTCTTGCTTGATTTGTTTTCATGCAAATATATTTGGGGCTGTGACCCCTCTGGGTGTGCCCACTTTTGTTTAAAGTTGAAGTGTCACTGTAGTTTGATAAAATCAAGGTTTCAGGACTATGTTTTCACCATGACTTTTATCTATATTCAGTGATCTCACTGCAGTTAGCTACCTAGAATAACAGTAATTTATATTATGTGGAGCTAAAATTAAAAAAAAACCAACAAGTTTTTCTATTTAAAATTATAATTGTTCAGTATCTGTGGATGTAATGCAAGTAAACAAAAAACAGAATAAAAACAAAATCATAATTTTGAGGGTAATTTTAAAATAAATGGTATCAAGCTAGCCAAGACAATACTTTAAAAATTATTATAATTTCAATGCAGTTCTTTGATCCCGTGTTAGTGCTGTGTAAAACGAGCTGTAAAGAGAGACAATTACCAGTGCCAATGATGGTGCCTGAAGGAGATTCCTGTGAAGCCAGAGATTCCAAGAAACACTAAGTTTAATGCACATGAGTGAGATTTTATGCATACTAGTCAGAAAATTCAAAGTTAGGGTTCCCCTAGCAGCTGTAACTCAGCTCCATTGTGTGAGAAAATTCTTCTGCCGCTCTTTATGATGATAATTTTTCCACTTTTAATGTGTTTTTGCAAGGTGGCCAAGTTATGATTACTGTGGGAACCATAAAGTTAGATTTTGTCTGTCGTGCAAGGGAAATCTTCCTTGCAATGCTGGATTACTGTACTTCCTGATATCTAATATATGTATTTGCAGGAAGAGGAGGAAAAGAATTACACAAAGGGTATTTATATTTATTTCAGCATGTCAATACAGCCAAGATTTATGTACTTTGGTGCAGGAGCTGGTTGACTTTTAAATGTTTCTGTAGTGCTGCCCACAATGCTGCTCTCATCGGGAGAGGTTTGAATGTTCCCACCCTTTCACATGAGGATCGAATTCCACCTTGCGTGCATTTCTGCAGGCAGAGACTGCCCTTAGCATAAATCTTTGTGTTTGAACGGCCTGTGATTGCCCTGCATCAGACCAGAGGAGTTTCCCAGGGACCTTGGTCCTCTTCAGCTCTTGGAGCAGCCAGAGGGAGCATCAGAGGTGTCCTGGCTGGTGAATCACTTCAGACAGACCTGATGCTGGGCCACTGGAGCCTCAAGGTCTTGGATGAGTCAGTATTTAGGAAGAAATGTTTGACTTCCTCTCCTAAAAAATCCTTTGGATCTTCCAGTTATTGCAGCAAGTTGGGGGAAGTACATGTTTCTTGTATTTTTATTTTCTCTTTTGTTGTGGTTTAACCTACCAGGCAGCTAAATATCACATTTTCTCCTTGCTCAGTGGGAACCATCATATGCAGGAGAGAATTGAGGGTAAAAGGTAAAATTCATGGTTTGAGATAAAGATAGGAAAGGACAGAAAAGGAAGATTAATAAGGGAGAATAATATTATTATTCTAATAATATTTTATGTATTATAATAGAAAGATATTATAATGCAAAAGTCTAAAATTTTAATTATATTAATTGTATATTTTATCTAATAATTTAAAACAATGAATATTTTGATAGAAATGATACAGCAGTTAAAGTATTCAAAACTAGTGAGCACAGTGTAATTGTTTATCACCTGCTGACTGATATCCAGCCAGTTCCTCAGCAGAGGGACAGCACTTGTCCAGCAACAACTAAAAGCATCAGTGTGTTATCAACATTCTTCTCACCCTAAATCCAAAACAGAACACTGTACCAATTACTAGAAGGAAAATTAACTCATCCAAAACAAGGACACCTTTCCTTTTGACAATTTCTTTGTAACTTTTCCCCTGAGCAATTTTTTTTAAACTCAAACCAAACAAAAAAACCCCGCACAAACAACAACAACAACAAAACCCCAAAAACCCAAGCACCAAACCGAGTTAAAAAAACGATTTAAAAAACCTTTAAGTGGAACTTGCTTTTTGGGTGGTGAAGGAGAAGTTGTGGTCAAGTGAGAGCAGCCGGCTGGCAGACACAACAACCTTCAGACATCAGGAGAGTTTGTGATAAGAACCTTCAGCGCCCAGTGCTGGGGAGGAGAAGAAGAAATTTATTCCTAGCTGGAAGCAGGCACTTATTTTTCCTGGATTAAATTCAAGAGACTAAGAGCAGTTACTGGAAAACAGGAAAAAGAAATATATATTTAAATTATCTATAAGCATAAGTAAGAGCATTTCATTCATTACTTGTATATATGAGTAATTTCTTACTGATGCTAGGAGCATTTTATTTCCTCCGTTGTTGTCTAATTCATTGTATCTTTTGTTTTATAAGTGCCCGTGTGGAGAAATGGATTTTGACTCTTCCCTATCATCTCAAAACTTCGATGACCAAATGGTAAGTCCTGTCATTTTGAAGCTTGATCAGAAAGACAATTTATTTCAGATTTAGGTTCTTTGCTTCTTACAAATTCAAAAACTCATCAGGTGAAGAGCCCATCTAGAGATTTGCCCAGAGTGTGTTGGGTTTTTTTTTGTGGGGGTGTTTCAGTTTGTGGGGGATTTGTTTATTTAGTGGTGGATTTGTGTTTTTGTTTGGGATTTTAGTAGTTCAAAGTGGTTGCTGGTGTTTTGAATAGACCCAAACGTTCTGGATTTTTTGAAGTACTCTATAATATCTATATTGTAACTGATGAGAGCAGCAGCATGAATACTCAAATAACAGTGTAGGAACAAACTGGATTAAAGTAAATACAGCAAGTAACACAGCTTTGACAGGTAGCAAAATCAGTTTCAGGGCAGTGTGAAGAGGCACTGGCAGTTCTGACATGTTATTCTCATGTAAAACATGTTTGCTTTGTGGATGAACTTCTCTACCTTTGCCCTCTGATAACCTCTCAAGTGCTGTCCAGAGCTGTTTTCACCGAGTGTTCCAGCAGGAGGATGATGCTGAGCTGTGTAACTCTGTGGCAGCACTTCTGATGAGCAGAAATCCTCTTGAGTTTGCTTCTGCAAAAGCTCCCAACCAGCACTGCCTGTCACTGCCCTTCTCTCTTTTGGAGCTGCACAAAGAAGTGCTGTGCTCTCCTCTCAGCAGCTCTGTGAGATGTGTTCTTCCTCCTGAGGTTATCAGGTGGATACAAAGGACTTTCAGGGTCTCTTCCAACTTGAGAGATGCTCTGAATGCACAAGAAACAGCTCAGAAAAAAATGTGCTGATAGGATTTGAAGAACGTGTGCATGCATTTGTGATTCTTATACCATCACTCATTTTCAGGTAAAATCCTTGCTTTGTTGAACATACTTGATGCTGATACTTAGCTACTTGCATAGTGAAGGAAAGCCTGGGAAAGAATTATTTTTTTCTTTTCCCTCTTTTTTTTTTTTCTTTCTGTTTTTTTCTTTTCCTTTCTGTAAAAGGTTGCCCTAAGGAAAGATGAGAACTTTATCTCTGCAGCAGCACTGGGAGCACACCTGCCTCGTTTATGATCTGTTTCCAGAGGTGTGTGACTGATTCCTTTGTTCTCCTTAGGCTCTGGAGGAAGCCAATGACTGCCTGAGTGAGCTGCCCAGCCCCTTTGCCTACCTGCTGACCATCCACCTGAAGGAAGGCAGGAACCTGGTTATCAGGGATCGTTGTGGTGAGCCCCACCTTCCCTCTGGCTTCCTGCAGAATTCACACACTTTATCACTTTGTTCACTCCTTTATCAGTGATCTGTTTGGCAGCAAGCTGGCTGCTTATCTGCAGTGCAACGAGTCGTGGCCTTGTGTCTCTCCTGCAGGTCGGGGCACTCACAGGTTGGGTTTATCCACCAGGGGAGGGAGCTGCCCTCTGACTGTGCAGCTGCAGAGCTCCTTCTTGGCTGCCCTTGGCACCTGGACCCATTCAGGAACTGCAAGAAATTCTATTTGAGCTCAAAAAAACCTCCAAAGAATAATTGGAGGTTTATTAAATGATGGAACTGCTCTGAGGAGTGCTTTTGGGGTTATCTGCAAAGATGTTAATAAAAGGGGGAACCACAGGAGCAAGGCTGTAAGCCAACAATCCTCTCCAACCTGGGATGTGGCTGAGCAATGACAGCATCCTAAAAACCCAATAACCCCACGCCCAGATGATGTATCAAATAAATTATGAAATATTTGGGGAAGTCCTGGAAAAAATGTGTGACAATGCCTTCCCTTAACCTGGCTTTTATTCAGGATTTTGAAAGAGGGAGTAGAAATGCTTATGAGCAGCCAGTCACTTGCTGTGGAGGAAGAGCTGCCTGGCCAAAGGCTCTCTGCAGCCTGAGGCAGCAGCTGTGGCAGGACCTTCCATCTGAACCTGTCAGAGAGCTCTTCCATACGTCCAGGCTTGATTTCATATTTTTTTCCTGCATGTGGAAACAGTTCTGGTAGTTTTGTCTTGCAAAATGTCTGAGCAGCTTCTTTTGAGGTGAAGCCATGGGCTTTATTCATTTGTTTTAAACGAAATAAGCTTGCACAGCCTAAAGGCCTGTGAAGGTTGAAGGTTTGCACCTGGAGGGACCTGTCTGATTTTACATGAGGTGCTGTTGGGATATTTCTGTTGTCTGGTATCTCAGTTAACTTTTTCCATGCTGGTTTTTCGTGGCTTCCCAAAACAGTAAGTTTTGGTTGAGTGTATGCTTGTTTTTCCTACCAGTTTTTGGAAGGAGTGAACCAGTACTTAGATTAAGATCTTTATGGTTATACAAAAGCCTGAATTTCCTCACAGTGTAGCAGTTCATCAGATTTTACTAGCAGGCTGCACAAGCCAGGACACATCCAACTGCTCCTAGGAAAATGATGCTAGAAATGAGCAATTCCAGCAAAATAGTATTTCTAGAGAAGACAGAGCATACTTTGCTCTAGGCTGTATTTTGTTGTGTAAGAAAGCAAATGCTTGTCTTAGAAAAGCATTGGACAGCACAGGGAAACAACATAAGGGGGGAAAAAATCCCTTTTGATGAGTCTCTGTTGCTTTGTGGCAAATGACCTCTGATTTAGTAAACTGACTATGTGAGGGGATGCTTTCTTCAGTAAAACTGCTGCTTTTTATTGCACAGGCAGCAGGGGGGGAGGAAACAGTGCCTTAATGATTATTCATCAGTCACCACCATGCTGCAGTGGTGGCTCCTTAAAAAAATAAAAATCCCACAGCGGATGCCCATCATTGCAGCCCTCTGCTGTCACTCTGGTTATGTGACATCTTTGTGTGATGCTGGGGCTTGACCTGCAGCCACTGGGCTTTCTCAAGGTGCCTTTGAAAGTGGGAGGTTGTCAGATCTGCTCATCTCTTCAGTGTGAGAGAGCCCCAGAGACAACTTGTGGGCTGGGAGTGTGAGACTTCCCTCCTCTCCCCCTACCCTGGTGCTGGTTAGAGCTGCTGTGCTGGGGGGTATCAGTGTGCTCTGAATAATTTGAATTTAGCAAAATATCCACACAGACTGAGTGGAGAGTTTATGCCCCAGCATCTTTAGCCTAAATAAGGTTTAAAATAAGTCTTGTAATTTTCCTTAATTTTAATTTTCATTTCTTATGCAATCAGTGATTTATCTGGAAAAAAAATCACAAAGCAGTCATCAAACCCATCAGTTTACATTTTTTGAGAGAGTTTCTTTATCTACATAAAGATAAAGGAAATGGTATTTAAGTGTGGTGTCCTGCCTTCTTCTCATGTTTGCACTTTCCCCCATAATTTTATTTTACAACAGTTTAAATAGCTCAGGCTTAGGGGCTGCAGTGTGGGTGGGTGATGCCCTCTCCTGGCAGCTGAGTAAAGTCTCTTGTGCTCATGTTCAGTCTGTTTCTGCCTCTGTTTTGTCCCAGTGTAAGAAGTATTTATCTGTGTGTACATGTAAAAATTAATCTAAGGTGGGTGACCAGGGAGAGATATTTCTGACATTGGATATTTCTGATATTTTAGATATTGCTAAAAACCATCCTGGCACTACTCATGAAATTCACAGGTTTCTCCCTGAATTTACTCATTATATGCTTAAGTTATTAATTGGGAATAATTATGCTTGGCCAAGTAAAGGTGAGCAGGAGTTCCACTTAGAACTGCAGACTTCACTTTTTTCCAACTTTCCCAGTATTTCTTTCTGACTCTTTGCCTCACTATGTACTGCTCTTTCCAGGATCTGTTCCCTTTGGTGTGATATAAATTCCTCCTTCACTTTACCAGATTTTCATTACTTTTTTTTTTTCCTCTTCATAATATTAATCCTGTTAACATCTGCTCTTTCCTATTTTTTCCTTCACTTTTTACTTCTTGCATTGCTTTTTATCTGTCTCTCGTGTCTCTCCAGTCCCTGACTTTCTGCAGCTCCTCTCCTTGTACTACTCTCTATAGAGAGGCTGCATCAGTCCAGGACACTGGTTCAGAGATGCATGTGCTTCCTCTAAATTGCACAACAATGTAGAAAAGAAAGATAAATCAGAGTTTCAGTGTTTTCTTCTCCTCTTTTATCTATTTTTTGAAGGATAAGTGAAAGAAAAAGCCTCTGTACAGCAAAACCCAACATACGTGCCCCAGCCAAGGAATCCAAGTGCTGCTGGAGCAGGATCTTAGATCTGGTGGAAAGTAAAGAAGCTCCAAAAACTCCTTTTTTGGGTCAAAATCAATGTCTTGTCTGGGATGTAGGATAAGAGTGGTGTTACCTGTTGCTCATCAGCTTGCTTGGAGTCTGATTTACTTGCTTACAGTCTCACCCAGTCACAGAGCAGAAACTGCCTAAACAGATGAAAAATTTGACATGTTACCTGTGTGCACCTTGGGGCCAATGTTAGGCACTGCATGGGTCCTACATTTATACTTCTTGTAGGGGATGAGCCAAACATTGAAGGTTATGTATGTGTGTACATAGCAGCACCAAAAGTTTGATTTTTATGTATTTTGTGATATTATTGTTACTAGATGTGTTTCAGTGATGGCAAGGAGTTTGCATCTGTGTAGTTTTAATGCTGCAGGTAGTAAGAAAGCTGAAATGTATTTTTTTAATTAAAAATCTGTGGAGCACTGCAGTAACTTGGCAGAACAGAGAGATGATTATTCTGTATCTCATTTGACATTAAGAAGCAATCACTGGTGCTCTAAGTGTTGGCATCTTGTGGCACCCTTAGTGATTTTAGGGCCTTGCTGACCCTTGTTTTGTCAAGTCCAACTTCATGCTTTGAGCTGGGGGAGGCTGGAGCCCATTTCCACCTGCTGGTTCACCTTCACAGGGCAGGATGATGCCTTGTGGTTGTTTGAGTCAACCTGAAGCAATCTCCAAGGTCCTGCTCCCCTTTGGCACTGGGGTGCTCTGGCTGTGCACGTTGCTCCTGGTGGAGTCGCCCTTCCAGAGCAGTGAACCAAGGGATGCCACAGCTGGAAGGAAGGGCTGCCTTCCTTCAGGTGGCAAAGCCAGCTCTGCTGCTGTAAAAATAAACAGAAACTGGGCTTTGGGTGCCTGTGAGGGTGAGAAGCCCCTCCCATTTCCAAATCATGTGCTTTTAAAGTTCATTTTTCATCTGTTAAACAGTGTAGTTACAAGAAACACAGTTCTCTGATGTGGCTGTGCTTGGTGTCTTTTTTCTTTTTCTTTCCCCTTTAACCACATGTTCCAGCCTGAACTTTGTATGTGTCTCTTTTCTACCTGGTTTTGTGTTTTGTGGATCTTTTTTATGGGACCTTTGTGCCCTGTCTCTGTTTCTTCCTTTCAGGTTTCATTTGTTTCCTGTTGCTGCATGTTGGTTTTCCTCTCATGATGGAGGCAGTGTGAAGGGAGCAAGGGGAGAAGATGCAGCACCTCCATGGGTGCATCCTGCTTTCCTTGTCCTCAGCACATCATCCTCTGCTCTCACATCTCACAGCCCCCCCTGCCACAGGGTCCTGGGGGGCTCCCTGTGAGATCAGCCTCCCAAGGACAAAATAAAAAGAAAGAAACTTGTAGAATAATATACACTTTTAACTTCCAGCAGCAGTGAGCCTGCAGGAACCCACCACTCATAGCTCTGGGCTATCCAGAAGTTAGATTTTGGTGATCCCAGTGGGTTTTGCCAGCTCAGGGTGTTTTATCATTCTGTGTTTCACTGCCTGGGTCTGTGCTGATACCAGAGTGCCAGAGGAAGGGATGTGTGTGTGCTCTGCTGGGTATTTGTCAGCTTAGAGCAAGTAATTGTTTGGAAAGCAAATGCTCAGAGCAATTAGGCTGAATTGCTCTCTGCAAACATGCTGATTAATTTAGACTTTCTCTGTTTTCAGGGTATCTGCAATTAGATCATTAGGCCTTCAGATTTATTAATTATTGCCATGTATTAGGCAACTTCTCACACTTCTTTTTGAAAGGCGTAATCATGGCTAATTTGCAAATGCTGAGAGTTTGGATGGTGCTGAGCACTCGTTTGGATGTTTTCTCTGGATGTTTTTGGGATGTGAACAAGGGCTTGTGCTGAGAATGTCTGACTGTGCCAAGCCCAGTTTCTGGAAGTGCAAAGTGCCTGAAACTTTGCCCTTGGGCACAGTGATCCCCGTGAGCATCCTGCCTACACTGGTGTGGGAAAGGAATGCACTGAGATAGGAACCTCAGAAAAACAGGAGGAGTTCAAACAAAAGCAATTTATGTGTCTGGAGGAGTTCAAACAAAAGCAATTTCTATGTCTTCCAATCCTTGTAACGTTAAATTCGGAAATGTTGGAATGATAGACTAGGAAGAGAATTTTTAGGCCCAGAGAATACCCTGTGACTCTTCTTGTGTCAGACTTATAGTTTAAAAACCAAGTTTCTTAAACTGTTCTAGCTCCATCAGTTATCAGAGCTGAGTCTTGGGGGGCACCTGCCTGCATTAGCAGCTCACACTGCATCTTTCTGGGACCTTGTAAGAAGATTTTATTTGGGTGAAGATTCAGAAGATGAGAAAAAAATGCTGAGTTGGGGTTTAGCATGCAGAAGAGAAAGCTCCAGGGAGCTCTTGGAGCCTCTGCCAGTGCCTAAAGCAGAGTTCAGTTGAAGTAATTCTTACCAAAGACAATTCTGTGCTTTGTGTCACATGTCCCTAATGTTTGTCACATGGCATTTTTGTAGGTTTTTCTGTTTCTTTAATTTTTTTTTTTTTGGTGTTTCTGAAGTGTCTTGAATAGAAAGTGCTATATCTGCATCTTTCATTCTATTAAGTTCAGGCAATTTTTCCCCTCCTTCACCTTCCCTGAAACTGTTTACACACTTTCTTCACACTTCTCTGGTCTTTTTGGTTTATTGGGGTTTTTTTTTGTGGTTTTTTTTTTTTTTTTTTTTTTAGGTTTGTGTGTATTTTTCTTTTTCTGGTTGGTTTTATTTTCCCTTGGAAACTATTGGGACTGCTTGTTTCCAAGCAATGTTTCATTTCCATCTGGCCACGTAAAACTAGCTGGGGACAAAACTGTCCAAAATCACCTGAATTTCCTGCCAGCAGAATACTTTTTTTTCTGATTTCCCCTTTAAGCCTTGATCTTGGCTGTTTCTCTGCAAGGATGTAGTGGTTTTCCACTTAAAAAGAAAAATGTGTGTTCTATTTTAGAATGTCTTTTACTCCTTGTCGTAAATAACTCCAGTAATTCTATTTCTAGGAAGATTTTCAGATATTTATTCTTTACATGCCTATAAAATAAATCCTTAATTTCCTTCTTCAGATTAAAATTTAGTTTTTTAACCAAAACTTAAGATGGTCTAGGTTATATTTCACACTGCTCTTTGATTTTTTCAAGATTTTAAGGCAATTTGGTGGTCATTTTTATTTATTTATTTATGGAACGAGACTTGTTTCATATGCTACATTTCCAGTAAGTTTGCTCTCATAAAACAGTGTGTGGCTTGAAATTATATTGGGTCTTCTAGGTTTGTTGGGTTTTTTTTTTCCCTCGTTCTGAAGCAGTGGATGTGATGCACCTCTTGGTAGCTGCTAGAGGGCAGCAGTATCCATTTAAAAACACCTTTAACAGTTTAGTTTCTTGGGCTACTAGACCCTCTCCTGCTGCTCTGTCCCAACAACTTTTTGCTCACTGAAAATTTCTCAGGTTTTAGGTGATGTCTGGTCTGCCTGCACTCATTGCTTTTTAGTGTTAGTGGAAGAAAATAGAAATTATATTGGTATTATGCAAAGGAATTCCAGGCAGCATCACTGTCGAGATGAGTGTTTTTTTCTCTCATGGGGGAAGAAGCCTAGATGATGAATGATTTTTTTTTTTTTTTTTAGAGGTCAACTTTCCTTTTTACCCTTTATTTGGTTTGCTTTAGGCTGAGAAGTAGATTATCGTGGATTTTTATATGTATTTTGTCCATATATTTTATTGTGTCAGAACCTACTTGTTTCACTGTACAATATACAAATTCACCTCAAAGAACCTTACTTTTCCCACCATGGAGATATTTTTTGGGGGCAAAATTCTCAACTGGCATTAACAATAATCCGTTCCCCTGTTGATACTGCTACAGCTGATGTGAGTGAGACCTTGCTTTCAGAAGAGCCTGCATGCACGTGCTTAAAAGTTGTTGATTCAGTTGCCTTCACTAGGAAATGGATGCTAAAATGCCTTTTTTTTTTTTTTTTAATTGGTCTGGCTTTTTCAGTAAATTATCCATTTCTGTCACAGTTAAAAGAAGATTATAAACAAAAACCCCTTTTTTTAGACTGGTTCATCTCTAGCATCACCAGGCTCTTTTCAAAAAAAGTTATGTTTTTCTGCCTAGATTGTAGATTGTCTCTTATAAATAGCTTTTAATAGACCCAGACATCTTTCTGAGCTTGAATCCAGAAGGCTTCAAGCCCTGAATTCAAATGCAGTCAGTAATTTGCAGTCTGTGCTGTTCATCCCATCAGGAGAGGCTTGCCCACGTGGCTTATTTCTCATTCCCTGTCAAATATTTTGGTCACCTGGATGCAATCTGGGGTGTCTTAAAGGAAACCAGAACCAGACAGTGAGCAGAGAGGTACGTCAGCATCTTGGGACTGACCTGGGGCAGGCCCTGGGGGCCGTGCTGCCACATCCACCCCTGACATTTCTCCACCAGTTCCACCCCAGAGACCACCACCAACCTCTAGGTGCTCTGTGTCCCCCCACCCAGCTGACAATCCAGCTGCTGGGTGGCACAGAGCTGCCATTCTGCCATTTGTAGGATGTGGCAGCTGCGCTCTGGTGCCGCTTGGGACCCACCAGGGGTAGGCCCTGGGGACCCTGCTGCCACATCCATCCTGGCATCCAACCAGCCACCCAGTTCCACCCCAATGACCACCACCACCACCGCCCAGGTGCTCTGTGTCCCCCCACCCTGGTGACAATCCAGCTGCTGGTGGCATGAAGCTGCCATTCTGTCATTTGTAGGATGCAGCAGCCACGCTCCCGTGCCGCTTGGCCCTCAGGGCCTGCCGCTGGTTGGTCCCGTGCTGCCACATCCACCCCTGATATTTCTCCACCAGCTTCACTGCAGTGACCACCACCAACCTCCAGGTGCTCTGTGTCCCCCCACCCAGGTGACAATCCAGCTGCTGGTGGCCGTTTGTAGGCCGCGGCAGCCGCGCCGCCCCGTCCCTCGCCCGCCTAGTTGAGATGTCACCCCCGTGACAGCCCGACAGGCGAGCACCACAAGGCTCCCCACCACAATTATTTTCCCTCACAATTAACACCGGTGCTAACTTGACACCTTTGCCTTGTTTGGCTTTTGTAAGCCGCCGTCCCCCTCTCTCTGGCCGTTAATTCTCCGCATTAATATTTTCCGCGGCGCGGGTGCCGCCGCTCACCCGTGAAGCCGCTGGAACATTATGGAGCTGTCAAGATAGCGAGGGATTACCCAGGCTGCCTTGCTGGAGTAAGTGACACCACTGAGGCCCCGCTTTGAGATGTTTATTTTGAGAGTAAGCTGACAAGCATGAAGGCCTGATCCCAGAGTGGCAATCTTATTTAATTAAAGGCCTCTTTTTATTATAGCTTCCACATCCCTCCCTTTTTTTTTTAATGTACAATATGTATTTTTATGTAAACAAAATATATTTTCCTTTTACATATATTCATTTATATATATATATTCCTTTTACATAAATTCCTTTTATATATGTGTGTTTCTATATGTAAATATAAAGGAAGAGTTTATTAAAAATAAACACGTGAGAATGATTGTTAAAGCCTGGCTTGCATGAGCAGTGCTGGGCAGCCCTTCTCTCCCCCCCCCCCCCTTTTATTTTCCTTTGCTGTATAACAACCTGGAAAGCTTTTCAGAGCAATAATGCAATTGGGAGGCTTACTTAGCTATAGTCTTCTTGCTTCCCATCCTCAGAGAAAGGGCTTGGAGTTTTCTGCTTGTTGGTATTGAACTTGCTGGCTGTTTGCTTTTATTCTTTATCTCCTATTTTTCTCTCTCTCTTTTCAGGTTTTGTCCTTTTTCATGGGTTTTCTGTGCCAAAAGCAGATGAGTTATGGCCATAAACCACCTGCCTCCATCGTCTCTTCGTGCTTTCATTTCATCAGTTGCTTTCCTTGTCTTGGCCAGTTGCTATTTCATGCACAGAATAGGTTGTGGACATTATTATTATTCTTACTTTTACTTATGCAGTTTTATCCAGCTTGCCCTGTAAATAAAAGTCAGGGGATTTTTTGCCTTTTTTTTTTTTTGCCTTTTAAAACCTTTTTGAAGTGACACTAAAAAGCTCAGTGCTGTTATTTTTTAATTCTGCATCTTCTGAGGTCTGCTGCCCCCCCCCCCCCCCCCCCCACACTGTGGGGCTGTGATCTATCTCTGTGTTCCCACTCCAGGACATTGTGCTGGTTTTAAGCTGGATGCTTTGTATAAGAGTATAATCATAGTTCTGAGAAATTTTTAGGGAAAGGTCTAGTCCTAACCCACTGGGAACAATGAGAAGCTGCCCTCTGACTTTTCTGGCTTTCCATCAGGCCCTTATTATTAGTCTCTCTTAGAGGAGAAGAAAAAGAAAATTCTATTTTAGAAGTTTGTAGCTTTTTTTTTAACCAAAAAAAAAAAAAGTGATTTTTTTTTCCAACAATTATTATTCAGAAAAAGGATCAGCTGTGGACAGTATTTGAAAGCCAACTGATATTTTCCTTCTGGGAGTGAAACACACTTTATGCACCAGGTTGTACAACTCTTCCCTTTTGAAATTAAAGCAGAATAAAAACTTTCTCTAATTCTTAGAAATATGTCTGTCTCCCTAGAGCACAGTTCTTTACAGTGCTGCATAATTCCAAATAGATGCTTACACATAATTGTTTTTTCTTGTGTTTAAGTCTGTCTTCATGTAACACTGATGAGAGCTTTGGATATTTAAATATGGATTTTTCACATCCTCGCAGGGGCACCAAATCATTGGCAAGACTGAGTATTGCTCTTAGGCTGGGTAATCCTGGACTGCCATGTGTTTGTCAGGCCAGTGGGAACCAGGGAGGACAGGTTCAGATTATTTCTGACTCTGAAGTCTGCTGTAGAAATCAGTCTTTTCCTCCAGCAGCCCTTGCTGCAGGCTGGGGCCAGCCGGGACCACCACCTTAGCTGTTACTCTTCTAATAAAATTGAACTATTAGGAGGGAAGTTTAATTCCAACTATCACGTACAATACAGAAAATACTGGATATGACAGATGAATGGCACCTAGGCTCATTTAATTGTAGATGCTGCTACATCTCAGTTTGATTTTCCCCTTTATTTGCAGCCTGTGAAGATTTTTTTTGCAAAGTCTGTAGGAATAACTAAATCAACCATCCTCTAGTTAAATCCTCCCTGTGCCTTGTTCCCCTTTTACCCGGTGTCCTGCACGGTGGTTGGTGTTGGTGCAGATGCCACCAGTTTAATAACAATAATAAAAAGTTGATTCCCTCTTCTGTTTTCCTTTGACAGATGCAAGTCTGTCTATTGCTGCCGAGTGGCACGAGCCTCACGCTCTGTCCATGGACATCTGCTCCATAAAAACAGGGGACATTATTGCCCTGGCAAATTGTGCCACTTGGATTAAAAAACGTGTTACCTGGACAGTGCTTGTTTTTACAGAGTCTGTTCTCTGTGTGCTTTTTATCCTGAGCTGATGAATAACATTGCTGGTTTTTTTCACTGAAACCTCAAATTGGGTTTTAAGTAAATTGGCAAAGTGACACCAGTGATGAAATCCTGACGGGTATTTTAGCTATTGTTACTGGTTTCCTTGGAGCTCCTATCCCAGTTACGATGCTTTGGAGTTTGGGTCCTTTGAATATATTCCTAGTCACAGGATCACATTTTCTCTCTTCTGCTGTGTCATTAGTTGGCCTGTAAATAGTGCTTCAGTGCTGCTTCTGTTTGCTCTTTTACCAAATTAAAATTTTAACAGAGTTGTTAAACAACAATTAATATTCTTAAGAATAAAACAACAGAGATCAAGCAAACAAAGAAGATTTTTTTGTTGCCTGCTTTCAGGCAACTTTCTGGTTCTGTCTGTAGGTTTCCTGTATGAATGAGCAATTTTTATATAGGTAATTAAATATATACATGTATCTGTAATTACAATTAACTGTTTTTTAATTATTTTATGAAAATATAATTTAAGGTTGTGGAGTTGCATACAGCGCTGAAGCTAATCTATTTTTTAATTAACTATCACAGGTACGAGTGACCCGTACGTGAAGTTTAAATTGAATGGCAAAACTCTTTACAAAAGTAAGGTAGTCTACAAGAACCTCAACCCAGTTTGGGATGAAACTGTTGTGCTGCCCATACAGACCCTCGATCAAAACCTCTGGATCAAGGTAAGTTTTGGTCTCAGATTTTTGAAAGACTGCCCAATATTTTTTTAAGCAATTATTTTCAACTTTAGAAACATATTGATTTTTATTCGCTGTAGCAGCACGGCATAAAACACAATCCGGTTTAAGAGCTTCAGCAATTTCAAATTAAAATGCACATATGTCTTTCCCAGATTTTACTTGTATGTTTTGCTTTCCATCTGCAAAAACCCAAGTTTGAAATAAAACTCCTTGACTGGATCTGTTTAAAGCCGTGGAGCTGAATTCTGCTCTCTCTCTCCCCCTCCCTCTTTTCCCCCGTGCTTGTGCAAACTCAGGGAAACCAAGGGCAGTTTCAGAAGCACGTTTTAGGAGTGCAATTTGGCTGGGCTGCACAGAATTATTACCTGGGATGCAGCCGTGACAAGTAGCAAAGCCTTTTCTGGTTATGAGTAACGTTGCAGTTACCAGAACCACAGGCTACCAGTTGTGAGCACTAATTGCTAAAACATCTGTAAGCACAAGTACCTGATTTTTGTGCAGCGTTTCATTATGCTGTCGTGTGGAGTATAAAGGAGCAGGCACAATCCATAGCAGCACACATGTCTCTGTTTACATAATATTAAGAAGATACTTTCAAAATGCTGGTTAAATATTTAGCTAAAAATACAAATTAAAGCGGGGAGATGGAAAGTGATCCCTGAATTATATCTAAGCTTTGATCTTTCAAATACAAAATTGAACTGAAAGGGCTTAAAATATCTGTTCTTTCATCGCCTGGGATAAAACTGGCTTATGATGTGAAAATTGGAAATATTTGTCTTATTTTGCCACCAGGTGTACGATCGTGATTTAACCTCTTCAGACTTCATGGGTTCGGCATCTGTGGCACTCACTGAACTTGAACTCAATAGGTAACAGTTCATTTAATTAAAGGTTTTTAATGGAGCTTAATTGAGAAACAGAGGGAAGTGGTGAAATGCTTTTTTTCTGGCTTGAAATTTTTCTATTTGTGAAAACTTATGTTGATCGAATAGTGGGGATTTCAAGAGAAATCACTTGAGATAAATCTTCTGCACATGTTTTTATCCGGCGTTATGCACTGGATTCAAATCCAACCTGGACAGAGCCCAGTTCTGGCACTAAGAATTTCTGTGTGCAGCATTTGTTTAGGGAGAGCTGCACCAGGACAATTTGTGGAGGTGGAAGAAGGAAGAGGGGGAGAAGATTTGGGACCTGTCCTCAGCCTCACGGGGTGCCTTTCTCTGGGGCTGAGGAGGTTTTTCCCAGCTGCCAGTGCCCCTTTTCCAGCCTCCCCCTCATCCATCCCTGCCTGCAGCAGCTGCATCTGGCCCTGATTTAGTGCCGAGGCAAGCCCTGTGCCTTTTGTCTGCTGCTGCTGCTGCTGCTTGGGCTCAGTGTGGAGCTGGAAGCCAGGAATTCAAGTTTTAGTTGTTTCTTTTATACTCCCTTGCTGTGCGATGACTTTTTTGGGGGGAATGAGTTTTTCCTGTGCAGGGGGTGTTGTAGCTCCCGTGGCTGTTGTATCTGAATTTCTAGAAATGTTAATTTGTCCATGAGATAGTGCCACCAGGTAAATACCAGCATTCCGGTTTTCAGCAAGGGAACAGAGTCATGGAGGGGGATTAAAAGCAGGCAGAGTAAATATCTCTGGAGTCAAATACAAACCATTAATATTAGAAGATTCACTTGGATGAGTTTCCCTGTCACTCTTCAGTGTAGTGGAGGTAGTAGTAACTTAATTCAGTGTGTACCTGCATATGGAGAGTTATGAGTAGTGAGTAGTGCTATAGGAACACTATGCTGCATTATTAAAAGAGGGGTGTTTTGTCAGAACCAAGAAAGAACTCTCCAGATTTCCCATTTTAACATTTAAACTCAATATTGGGAATTTCAGACAAGAAGCTGAAATTTGCACAGCTCAGCCTGACCTTTAATAATCAACTCGAGTTAACTGGAGTCAATAAATGCACAACTTCTTTGTTTTTCTTTTTTTCTGTTGTTGCCTTGTAGAACTACTGAACAGGTTTTAAAACTGGAAGATCCCAACAGTTTAGAAGACGACATGGGAGTGATTGTATTAAACTTGAGTCTAGCAGTCAAGCAAGGAGACTTCAAGAGAAATGTAAGTGGCTTAGGAAATCAAATTTATAGCTGGAATTTGTAGGGGGGAGAAAAGAAGAGCTGGCATAATCTAATTTACTGGGAAATGCCACCTTTATTTTCATCCTCTGAGACTCAATATTGAAATCGAGATAGAGCATAACTTAAAAAAAATCCTTGTATTTAGCTGGGTTAAAGTTGTGTAGACATTTGTAGCTGGGTGCTTCTGTCTTGTCACTGTGATGTGCACTGTGGCAGTGCTCTCTGTGCTCTGGGTATGTGCCCAGCACTGCAATGGACAGGCTGAAGAAAAGCTGTTATATTTCCTTTTTTTTTTTTTTTTTTTTTTGTTTTAACAACAATGAAAAAACTTATCCATGTGAAAGCTAAAAATTGAGCATGAATTTTAAGACTTAAACTGCCCCAGTCGTGTGGAGGAGCACCAGGCTGAGAGGAGGAGGTTGCTTGTAAAACCTTGATCTTCCCACTGTCAGTTTCTTCACTGAGTTAATTGAACTTGGCTCCTGATGCAGAAATGTGATTTGTGGTGATAAGTGATGTCAGAAATGCAGAGAAGCTGGTCAGAGACTGGGAACACCATAACTGCAACCGATAGTTTTTTTAATTTCAGGTCCTGCACGTGGCTTTTTTGCATCTATTTTTAAAGTTTTCTCCTAGTGTTTTATACAGTGTGTACAGCACACAAATATTGGTGAACTAATCCCGCTCCTGAGCAGCAAGGGGTGGAGAATGCCCAAGATCAGGCAGCTACTTGGACTGTCTTAAAAACCAGACCTAGTTTTAAATATGTGTAATACATATTAAGAGAAAATATTTCTACAAGTTTTCTGCAAAGCCGGGTATGAAACTTGCTGTTTACAGTACTTTAGTGAATTATAGGTATGGAATTCCAGCCTGAATGGGATTATTTATAGAAACATAAATGTTTCAAGAGGCTGGAAAGCAAAATGAGAAGAAGCTAATGTAGAATATCTGCTGTTCGTTATTATTTTTCAAATAGATGCCTTTTTGAGAATTGTAAAGCCTTAATTAATAACAAGGTAATGATAGAGTTAATTTTACCTCACTGTGTGATTATTTGAAAGCTTAATCACAATATTTAAAATAATGGTGTATTTATATGTCTATAATATGAGATGGGTTTTATCTGGAATGTGAACTCCCCTCTCACTTATACAATCAGCATTGTTGGCATGTGTTACTGAATTGCAGGAAGGGGTGAAGCAAAAATGTAAAGTTACTTTAGCAAAAAAGTCATTTTAGTCGGGAGAACCTCAGGAATTCTAGGATTTTTATTAAGGCCTTGGCTAAAGTGGACCTAGCCAGTGAAACAAAGCTTATTGGTTTAAATAGCAGCTTTTGGTACTCTTTGGTGCTTAGTTAACATTCAGAGTGTAGATGATAGAAGAGCTGGTGCACACTGTAATTTTTTTAAAAGACAATGTTTTAAGCCCTCATATTTCAAATGCAGATTGCTCAGCCATTTCCAAAGGAGTCAGAACAGTGAAATAGCTCTGTCCACATTAGCACTTAGCAGCAAGATGATTTTTTTCCCCCTTTTTAAATTAGCTTACTGTAGAACCAGATAGCACCAAAAGTATAAGCCATGTTTCTTACTAATGGCTCTGGGTCCCTCCACTTTTTATTCTCAATTACTTTTTTTTTATTGCCTCTTTTTTTTTTGGTGCAATGCAGGTATTTTGAGTTTGTTGATTGTTATGTTCCATGAAGCAGGGAAAGTAGATGGAGATGTAGTTGTAGATTTAGCCCTCTATTTTGTAATAGGATTTTCTAACTCATTTGACAAGCTTCTGTTTGAATTATTTTACTAAACACTTTCCCCATTTTACTTCTTACCTGTTTCCTTTCCCTGGAATGTCTTTGGTACAATAATGGGGACTCATGAACAGAGATGGTCAAGTCGAAAGAAAAGAACTTCATCCAAGGTAATACTTTTTTTTTTTTTTTTTTTTTTACTTAAAGAAAATGAAGGTCCCCTCCCAAAATCTGTGCCCTCCTCTGAAACAGTCTAAACAAAGAAAACATAGAAGTGTAGAGGAGGCAACCTGTCACAATGTGATGGCTGTTGTAACCTTTGCTTTCTTGATTTTTCTATTCATCGTGATGGGAAATTGCTGTTGTTTTCTAATTGTAGGTGCCGTGGTAGTATCTAGTGGCAAGTGAACGTAAGACCCAATTCACAAAGAGCTGTAGAAAGAGAGAAAAACTTCCTGTACAAAAGAAAGGGGTGTAATTCAACCAACATGAGAGGAGCTGTGGAGGGTTTGAGTTGTTTCAGAACGCACAGATGGTGGTTGGTGCAGGAGTTGAACGAGGCTCTCCTGGATCCCCGTCTGTCTTTGGGGCTGCCACTCACCATGGGTGGAATTTTGTGAGGCAGTATTTCTTCTAGTTGCCCCTGTGGGTTTTGAAATTCCTTTTGTTCTTCGGATGGAGGCTGAGCAGGGAGTTCTCATTACCTCCATTGTAACAGGCTTTCCAAGATTTGTGTGTTGCCACATGTCCGTGTAGCTTGCTTCCCTTGGTCTCCTGTAGGATCCCTGCAGGCTTCCATTACTTTTATATTCCTGTATCATTTTTGCATTAGATTTTAACTTGTTCAGGAAGCAGACTGTGGCTTTTTATGTGTTCTGTAAAGCTTTAATTTGCTATTGAGTAAATAACAATGATACAGACACTGCAAGCCCCAGTACCCAGCTTGAGAGCTGTACAGTCTCAGTCTCTGAAAAGCAGAATTTGGCTCTTAAGATGAGTGTGCTCTCATGATATTTTCCCTCTGTAACTATCGGTTTGTGCCTAAATAAATTGAATCATTAACCTCCTCTTGTTTTATTCATTACAACTGTGGTGTGCTGTATAGAGGAGCCAACTGTCTCAGGTATTGTGCCAGCAAGAATGTTTTTGTCAATAGAAGAAGTGCAAAGTACAGCCTTTGGAGCTCTGATTGCAGGGATTTTGCAGTGCTTGGAGCAGAGAGCTGCCAGGAATGCCTGAATGCCACATGATAGACAGTGATGGAATAACTGAAGAGCTTATCACTTCAGTTTTTAACTAAAACTCTGGAAATTACTGTGCCCTGGCTTGGTCAGCGTTGCTTGATCCCCATCTTTCTCACACAGCTGTCTCTGGATGCTGGTTGGCTTTGGGACCTGGGAAAGGGAGTTGGGTTTTTAAACTCAGGTTCTTTTTCTTCAAAATAGTCAAAATCCTGTTTTGGTTGCTATTACTGAAAGTTTTGGGGTGGTTTTTTTTTTCCATTTGTTTAGGATTTTTTAGTTTGGTTTTTCTTTTTGCTTTTACATAATATCTCATTGCATTTTGCATAATTTTTTTACATACATGTTTTTGGATCTTTAGCTGTCAGTCTTTCAGGTCTCAAGACTCCGTCTTGTGCCTTACCACCTTTCAAAATAAAATTAAGAGATGCTGAAGTGTGGTGCTGATTTAGGAGACTGAAAGTATTGCTTAAAAGGAAAAAATCTTCAACCCTGTGCTCTGTTCTGTTCCAGTCACTAGAGGGTAGGAGAGCTTCAGCTCTTCCTAGGGAAGACACAGTTCATGCTCCAGTGTGATCTCTAAAGAAAACCTCTGTGACCATCCAAAGGCAGTAAAAAATATTTCCCAGCATGCGCTGGAAAAAATCTGACAAAGCAGTATTTCCTGCTTTATTGATTCTGCTACTGCACTAAAACACTAGTACTGTACATCAATAACCATCTTTAGTTAGGAAACTCTGCTCTGTGGAAGCAGTACTAGCAGTTTGTGGCAGAACATAAAGGCTGGGAAGAAAAATTGTGTGCATGGGGAATATAGGTGTCTAGGGAAGGCACAAGAGGTTATGGAAGAATAGCCAGAGAGTATGATGGGGTAGAAAACAATGCTGCTGGACGAGATAAAGATACAGGAATAAGGAGTGCAGGGGAAATGGAGAGCGCTCTGTAATGGATACACAAGCTTGTCTGGTTTTTGGCTCCTGAGCTGACTCTGGTTGGGTGTTGCAGGAGGAAAACACAGTATACTTTCCTTTTGAGCAACATCTAAATTTCCTCTCTCCAGGTTTAGGCAAATAAAAGTTTTCTATTTGAAATAGTTTCCTGGGATATTTTTTTTTTTTAATGTGCTGAACTCCAGCTGACCCCTATTGTAATATTTAGCTTTTCCTCTTCTATAAATACAGGGAAAATGACTTATTTTAAGGATGGACAAAATGAATATAACTTTCACAGCTGTTTTTTAATCTGTATTGCCTACATGAAAGAAATCTGATTATCCTCTAATTTGACCATTTTATGTTGTCTTAATGAAGATTTGGCACATCAGTGTCCTAAATGAGTCTTTTCACATTAATCACGGGATTCTTGCTGACTTCCCAAATTTACCCCAAATGTTGATGGCATTGGTACCTGTTGCAGCTCCATGTCAGACTGGTAGCAGGGCTCACGTGGGCTGTTGTGGGTACTGTGCTCTCTTCATGTGTGTTCTCTGAGCTCCCTTGCTTTTTGGAGAAAGAGCTGCATTTCAGACAGCAGCAAAAACAGTGCCAGTACAAGATCTCCAGTCCAGCTCCAGTAGCCTCATGGTCATTACAGGGAGTATGCAGGAAGGATTCCAGCAACTCAGTATGGTCTTTTAAATCATTTTGGAGCAAGAGCTGTTGAACTGCTTGATTTAGGTGTCTCTTGATTATTACACAGTGTATATTTTTCACTGCTGCTGGAAGGGAATCATTGCATATTTGGGCAGATTCCCCAGACATGGGCAGCACATTCAGATCCCTCATTTTTCATGGGAGCTGAGAACAGCATTGTCCTCTGTGGGAGCTGTTTTCAAGAGTGTGGCTTTCTACTTTTCCTCATGGAGGGTGGCATTGCAAAGGGAAGAGGATGCTGTTAGGCAGCATTAATATATTCACTCATATCTGTGTATTGACATGCTTTTCCCTCTGTTCTGCTTTCCTTTCTGGGGCACAGAGGGAGATGGTAGCTCTCTGCTGGAGCCCAGCATGCTGATGCTCACTACCCTTGTTTGTCCCGGGTGGCTTGAGTCTCACCCTGAGTGCCCGGCACGCTCTTTCCAGCATTTGTACAGCTGAATAACCTTTAAGTGTCGAACATCCGGGAGGCAGATAAGCAGGTCTTCTTGGGGTGGGTTGACCTGCAGCAGTTCAGTCCTGAAACAAAAGCGACGGAATTGCCACCTTGATAGCTTAAGCTGATTGAATAAATTGGCTGAAAGGCTGATCGGACCCAAGGGCTCCTCAAACATCTCTTGGCAGGGGAAAATCCCTCACTCTCATATCTTTTTTTGTGTGTGTGTTCCTGTGTGGGCTGTTAGGTTTCATTTTTGTCTGCCTCGTTGTGTTTGGCTCTCTCCCCCAATCCCCTGTGGGCAGTGCAGAGCGCAGGGACTCGCTCGCCACGGGGTCACACGTCGTGGTGCCAATCTCGTGTTGGTTCACTTGCCTTTCCACTGCCCTCTCCTCTTTCCCAAGGGGAAACTGCCTCTTGCAGAAATGGTTTCTCTGCCTAATGAGGAGAGGTCTGAAGAGTCCTCCTATTTGTGTGTTGTTGTTTTCTCAAATGGCAAATTACGTGGCCCAGTTTTGACGCTGACCTCTTCACAGGGATTGCAGCAGGCTTTCTGTTGTCCTGTCTCATCCTTTTAAATGAAGGATGGGAGAGATGGGCTCACTTCACACTTGGCCACCTCGCCGTGTCATTTAAATTTACAATTTTTCTGCATCTCTTTATTGCTTCAAAAACAAGTTTGAACTTGGGGCATGTATGTGTGTGTCAGGAAAAGAGACAGATTTGAAAGCAGCCCTGATGCACCAGAGGGGATTTGCTGGGTGCCTATAGAGGGAGATTATGGACAAATGGAGTTATCAGGGAGACTGGAGCTCCTAAAGGATTCTGTGAAGCTGGGTCAATGAGCTGGTTCTTTCCCCTCCAAAGCTCTGTCATTCTTGTTCAGCTCCTGTATTTGGCTCTGTGAAGGCAGAATAAAGCCCACCTGCTCATTCTTCTTTTTTAAACCAGAACCAGAACGTGATAAAAAATTGGAAGTTGATGTGAGAAACTTTAATATAAATTTTGAAACCAGGAACAAGATTTTGAGAGTGGTCATGTGAACACTGATTTTTAATTTTTCTATGCAGAGCTATGGGATGTTTTTTGGGCAAATTTTTCTCCCTTTCTAAGCAGTTGGGAGAAGAACCATCTTCTGGTCCTTTTGTGGCAGGATCCTGCTCTATGACCACGCCATACTTTTGCTTCAGAGATTACTCTTTACTTATTTGATGAGTTGCAGTCCCAAAATCTGCAGTCGACATGGTTTCCTAAACTTAAAAAGCATCTAGTTAGTTCTAAGGAATAAGGATCTCTGGATATTTTAGTGTTTATTATCTGGGCTTTTTTTGTTGCTGTTTCTTTTTTTTCCTGGCTGGCTTGTTTGAGGGATGTCTTTAGTTCCAGTTTTTATCCATTTTACAGCAGTGAACTGCTCAAAAAGGTGACCTTTATGGTGTTACTGCTTATTTGCACACAGAGCCCAGCCAAAATCAGAGCTCTAGCTTGTCTAGAGACAGCCCTCAAATTTTGGTCTCAAGTCTACCTTGATTTCAGAAACGATGAGGGGAAGGAATAAGCAAGCTTGTCCAATGCCTTGTGCTTGGGACATGTGCCAGCTTCCATCATAAATCATGTGCTTCCTAATTTCCAGCCCTGTAGCCTGATCCCAGCTTCAGCCAACTTTTCTGTACCTCGGCAAGGCACCTTTGCTTGGGTCTGGGATGTAGCCAGAGTGTGAGCAGAGAGCTTACAGGAAAATATAGCAGGAGAGGCCTGAAGGACCTGGCATCCAGTGTGGGAGCCCAGCTGGAAAGGGCTCAGGTTCAGCTGGGCAGGAGCTGCAGTACCCAAGTGTGGAGGCATCAGTAGCCTGGGAGGTAGCAGCAAAAGGGAGAGCTGAATAGATAAAACACTTCAAAATTGTCACTGATTAAGCAGTTGTGTCCTCATTTCCTGGCCTGTTTGGGACCAGGGCTTTGGTTTTTCTGGTCTCATTGTGAAGGCAGGTTAGGAGGCTGGCTGGTGGCAAGGAAGAGTGTTTGGAGTGTTTTTTCAGTGCTTGTTTTGCCCAAGTAACTCTGTTGGACTAAGGGCTGTAGTCTTCTGTGCTCTGCTCTGCAGTAGTTTTGCCAACTCAGAGGGAGGCTGTGAAGTTGAATCAATTAGCTCTGTGTAAATCAGTTTGAAATGAGTAGGTGTGGGGTATCAGAGAGGAGGTAAGTCTAAAATAAATAAGGCAATATCATTTTCTTGTCACCTGGGAGGCATTTTCCATAGTGCAGACTTCCCTAGACAGCACTAAAGTTGACTCATTGAAGGCCTGGGTCTGTGGGTCTACCACACATCTGATTTTCCCCAGACGTGCTTCCTTCCAGAAACTGTGAGTGGAATCTGAGACACTGCCTGTTTCACTGGGATTTCCATCAGGGTGGTCAGAGGAACAGCCTGCCAAATACCTGGGGAGCCTGGAGAGGTGGCCACAGAGCAAGCACAGAGGGGCTCTTTGGTGCTACGAGGCGCAGGAAATGTGCCAGACCTGCTGAGCAGACTCTGTGGGGGCGACCTGGGCATGTCCAGGAAATCCAAAGCATTCCTCATGTGCTGTGTCTTGCAGGGGTGTGAGACAAGCAGCCTTCCCATGCTCAGTTTGGAGAGAGCCCTGTGCCAGTGGCAGGGCTGGACTGGGAGGGGTGGGGAGCTGGAGGGGAGTCGTGGAGCCTGTGTGGAGCTGCTGCAGGTCAGCGCTGTGCCCTGAACCAGTTGCAAACATCTTGGCTCCAATCTGCAGTGGGATGCTCTCAAGTGATGCTGGATCTCATGCAGGTCCTGTTAGCTGGAGACCAGCACACCCCTCTTCTGAGAGGAGCCCAGAGCAGCTGCACAGCCAGAGAAGGGGGTGCACGAGGCTCTTTGCTTGGGGCCACCTGTTTTGGGAGGTCAAGGTTGGTGCATTGCAATGTGTTTCAGTAATATTGAGTGCAGGTGCTGATTTTTCCAGGGGCTGTGTGGGATCCAGGCTGGTTTGGGTACCTCCCAAGAGTCCTTTGAACTGTCAAGTCAGCAGCTACAAGGGTGGGGTTATGTGTGCTGTAGAGCTGGGGTAGGAAGGTCCCCAACGCTTAGTGACTCCCTGAAATACTGGCCTGGATGAAAAGAAGAAAAGAATCCAAGTTTGATTTGAAAACTGAGTGATAACAACTGTCTTTTGTGTTCAGCCTGGAAGCTTTGAAGAGAGCTGGATGCTTTGTTTTTAAAAGAAATTGTAACGTGGATAATAAACTTCATCTGTTTTTTATTTTTTTAAATTTTTTTTTGTGAACTAACATCAAATACCTCTTCCTCCTCCGAGGAAGGAGCAGGAGGGGGAGGGAACATCCTTGCTCCTAAAGCAGCGAGTACATCACATCAAACATGACTATGTTAAATACTAAAATGTTCAAAGTACAAGCGAGATAGATAAAGGCTTTGATGGGAAGTGGATATTTCCCAGGGACATTACAAGCAATAATCCAGATGTTATGGTGTAATGCAATGAGTGTCCATGGATAGATGGGGAGCTCAAGCCAAGCAGCGCCTGCTGTAGGCCTTAGCCCTCCACTCCCATGCTGTTACGCCATATGGAAGCAATCTCCAGGCCCCCTTAATAGCCAGCTTTGGATTCCATTTTCACAGGGCTCATAGAGCTAAGTGGAGCTGTTTTATGGACAAGTTAGATAGAAGCCTTTCCAAGATAAACATCCAATTCGAAATTAGGACATACCAAGCTGCAAAATTATTTTAGGGCATATTTCATGGAAGCACTGCCATTTTTCTAAGGCGATTGCCAGACTGTAGAATGCCCTTTGATCCCTTGTGGACATTACTCCCTTTTTTATAAAAAGGATTTTGAAATAGTTGCAGTGTTTAGGGAGGAGTATATCTGCTGGGACTTTGAAGTATGTCCATGGGAACAGTCATGCTTTAGCTTTTTTGGCCCAAAAGATGAACTTAAAAAAAAAAAGAAGAGAAAAGAAATTACATTGCAGCTGGATTTATGAATCAAAATCTCGTTTTCTTTTTAAAGGTAGGAATTTTTACCCATTGCTCCAGGAAAGCCAAACGGGGTGTTTAAATAGAAGTATATTAATATGCTTGTGGGATTCAGAATTCGGTGTTTTAACCAGTAAAAAACAAGTAAAAAATTTGTGAGTTCACCACCTATGATTTAAGAATTTTGTTGCTGGGTAATTGATCCATAAAAAGTAATCTTCAGACATCAGGTGCTTTTGCAATCGTTTTATTTAGCAACAACATTTCTTACTTGCTTTTAAAGCTAACACGTCCTGTTTTAAAGTGACTTGTGAAATCTTCTCCTCCGTCTTGCTCCCACCTGTACATGACATGATTGAAGCTCCAAAGTGTGGCGAGTTAAAAGTTGCTTCAGGAGAATAAAATATGGCAGGATTTTTACTGCAGGAAGAAGAGTATAGCCTTGAGTTTTAATGTTTCCAGCTCACTCCCCCCAAATAAAGGCCTATTTAATCATCCTCTGTCCAATAAAATATTGCCAGTTAGCAAACTGTTAGCGCAGCCGTGCTGCACAAGATGAAGCTGCGAAGGTAACAAATGTGGCTACCAGGTAACCATAACTCCAGATAAAGAGCCTGGTGGTGTCAGTGTTTTTTCAGCAGGCATCAGTATTTTTGATTCGTGGCCTCAGTTTCTGGAAGCAGGAAAAGCAAAGTTAGCAAAGAGCTAAGGTGGGCGGCTGAGTGATGGAGGAGGTGGAAGATGCTGCTCAGCCTTTCACCTGGCCGTGGACTTGATGATCCTGGGCTGCCTCCCCAGAAAGGACAGACCTGCTTTTTATGGATGTAGCTGGAGAGGTTTTAAGAGTTTGCTTTACTTTCTCCCCTCTTTTGTTCCCCATGGCTCTCCCGTGCCTTTCCCTGAGCCAAGGTACCAGACTGCTCTCAGTGCTTGAGGTCTGCTCTCTCCAGAGCTCAGCCAGGGTAGCTGAAGGTGACTTCTCTGGTGGTTTAAGCAAGCCCTGCTGATTTTGCTGTGACATTGAGCACTGTCCCTTCACAGGGACTGTAGTACAGCTGGGCAGAAAATCCATAACATCCTACTGCCTTCCCTTGCCTGCTTACCCTCGGGGAAGCATAGTGTCTCTCTCACTCCTGGTGTGCTTTCATAGCTCAGTTAACGTAAGCACGAAAAAGTGTTTGGGTCTTGAAACATTCTGTTTTGTGCCTTGCTTTTCAGTCGAGTTAACATGAGCATGAAAATGTATTTGGGTCTCGAAAAATTCCATGTTGTCCTTGCTTTTCAGTCGAGTTTCACGCGGAACCTGCGGCTCTCGGAGTCGCTGCGCAAGAACCAGCTGTGGAACGGGCTGGTCACCATCACCCTCTTGGAGGGCAAGAACATGCCCAGAGGGGGCTTGGCAGAGATTTTTATTCTCCTCAAACTGGGGGACCAAAGATACAAGAGCAAGGTAAGTATTAAGGATTTCCTTAAGTTGTCTGAAGTCAGTAAGGGGCTTGGTGTTTCTTTTACTGGTGTTGCTACCTCAGATGGAACTATTCTTGATGCTCTCTTTGATAAGCGAGTTCAAAATCAGGAGACCACACCAGAAGCATTAATGTTTTGCTCTGTTTTGGTGCCAGTAGAGAAAGAGCAAGTTAGGAATATTGTGTGTTATCAGTGTTTTGTGCATTTAACATACTCATCATGTTGATGGATGTTTGATATTAATATGAAATGAAATAAAGCTACATGCATCACACATGTGTTTTGTACTCTGCCAATACAGAAGTTGAGCTTGCAGTGCTGGAAAAGTAGACCTGAAATGGTTTCCAGTGCAGGGGAATTATTATTCTTTTAAAGTACTTTTCTTGAAAAATATGTTATATATTGCAGAACCTGCCCCCCAAACAGATAAAATGTTCCATGGTTTTGATATCAATTTTTATTCTTCTAGGCTGTGTTTATCTGTATACAGTTCAGTTATATAAGAGTCTAAGAAATTAATGAGGTTCCCAAAGATACACATTTCATCTGGAAAGTCTAATAAGAAAGGCTATAATTAAAATAATACTCTTTTGAGAGAGCAAGAGCTCTGCATGTCATGAACTGGAAGTGCAGAGGAGGAGAAAACAAACCTCCTCCTGTACAAAATGTACAGAGCAAGTTCACAGAACATAACATTTGGATGTAGGCGCCTCTGAAACCTGCACTCTGTCCCTCACATCAGGCCTCAAACCAAGGTCATGATATGTTTTTTATTTAGAAAAGTAGTTTTGAAAAGTAACAAATGGTTTAGTTACTTTAGAATAAATAGATAGATGTTATTCCCGTTACAATCCCTTTTTATGTGTCTCTTTAATGGTCCATAGATGTATTGTGAATCTGCAAAGCTGAGCTGTTTGCTTAACACAGAAGGGTGAAAAACCACTGTTTTGGGTTCCTTAATTCATTCAAACCTGTTTCTAGGTGATTGTCCTCAAAAGGGTTATTCCTGATTTCTTTCAGTGTATGATGGTGAATGATGACCATGGAGCTGGTGGGATCTACCTTGTATTTTGGAATTTTTCCAGCCATTCGTTCAGATAACAATTGTATATTTATTGTTATTGAGAGGGAGGAAAGAGAATATTTAGGAAGATGAGACTGTATGTAATGGGCTGGGGATCTTTGGTTGGAATGACATTAGTACTTGATGCTCTAACATCCAGCCTTATTCTGTAGGATTGATTTCTTTTTTCTTCTTTTTGATTTACTGTGAAAATAAGTACTGTTTAAGAAAAGTAAATGTTATAACTGCATGTTTTCTAGACACTGTGTAAGAGTGCAAATCCTCAGTGGAGGGAACAGTTTGATTTTCACTACTTCTCTGACAGGAAGGATATGTTGGACATTGAGGTGTGGAGAAAGGATAACAAAAAGCACGAGGAGCTTTTGGGAAGGTAAGTTGGGTTTGAGTTAGATTTTATATTTTTTTGAGGGAGGAATGGGTTAAGTACAAAAAATAAAGTTTCTTTGATTATTTTTTTAGAACTAATCAATTTTTTTTTCATTACAAGCATCATAATGTATTTTTCTGTCCTTATTCCAGCCATGTCTAGGTTATGTTTACATTATGTATATTAAAACCTATTAGTGGTAATTGACTAGCCAAAATCTGAATGCAGAGACATCCAGGCCGCCTCTAAAACCTGAAGTACTGTGGGAGCTCAGTGGCATCAGCAGGCAGGATTTTTCTAAATTTTTCTGGTGATATTGCTCCACGTTGTTACATATGCTCTGCTGGTGCCACCCCAGGGATTTTGTGCTCCTTTTGAGAGTGGTGTCCCTTTTTTTCTGTTTGCACTTCCATGCTGTGTTCTTGTAAGATTCTTCAATTCCATTCCACTCTGTCTGAATTTGTTCGGTGCTGTTTTCTTAGCAGTACCTCTTTCATCCTTGCTTTGTTTTTCAGCATTGTCCTGTGCAACTCATCTCCCCAAAAAACATCTTTGCTGTTGGGGACATGCAGCAGCACCAAGAACCATTCACTCCACTGGACACCCCCTTTGGTCTGTCCAGCTCATCTGCTGGCAGGATCATTGCCACAACTCTCAATTTCCCGAGGGTGGGGACCCTGCCTGCAGTTGTTTGCTGCTCTCACCTGGCCAGGGTTTCACAATGTGCTGACTAAATAGCAGAAACTCATAAGAACATTCTCTAACTTTAGGCATTCAAATAGTTTGAGACTATTCACTGAGAAGAACAATGCCCTTTGGCTCTACAAATGTTTGTGGTTTTGCAGAGCAGGAAATTCTTTCTGGCTGAGTGCTGTTGCTCATCACATGGAGAAGTGGCTGAAGATGAATCTGTTCCTTCCATTCTCACAGTTACTTCCATTACTTCTGATACTCTGTTTAGAGTTAAGAAATAAAGCAGTGTTTGCAGCTTGCCTCAGGTCAGTCTCTGATGCTGGAGCAATTCTTCCTGAGTTTTTTTCCCCTTTATTTTAATTTTTCCCTAAGCTTCTCCCGACTTTTTTTCCTACTGGTTTCTGGCAGGTGGTGTTTAGTGTAGCAAAAAAATCAGTGGAATGCTTATTCTGTTCAGCACTGGTGAGTTCTGTGTGGTAGATTTACCTTAAAGAAAAGGTACAACTTCCAGGGTAAATCCCTGGAAGTGTTCAAGGCTGGGTTGGATGGGACCCTGAGCAGCCTGGTCTAGTGGAAGGTGTCCCTGCTCATGGCAGGGGGGTTGGAACAAGATGATCTTTAAGATCCCTTCCAACCCAAACAATTCCCTGATTCCATGCATGTTGAAATTTATTTTTGATGTCTATGTGGAGAAAAATGTTTTTGCTTTTGTTGTCTTAAGCACAGCAAATTGGCTGTAGCATCAAAATGGGAAAACACACTAGTTTTTGAAGAGCAATTGCAAGAATAGGTAAACACCAAGTGCATCATAACAAGTATTGTTTTTACAGTGTAGAAACTTTCTGACACCATATAAATAATATTTTATGAAGGGTTCAAATGCTGTCTAATCTGGAGAAGGATTCTGTTGGAAAAACAGCATTATGATGTGCCGTGTTTATTGTCTCCATGATTTCAAAGTTGAGTTTTGAGATTTCTGGATTTCACAACATCATTGTAAGAAATATTCTTTAGTAAAATATTTGTGGGTTATATTCGGTCATTACACACAGCAGTGCAGCCAACTGCCCTCAAATAATTTGCATGGCTTTAAGGAAAAACCAAAATTTTCTGGATCTGAATTAATAATTTTGTGGTCAATTTATGAATAGAGTTAGAATTCATTATGGTCCCTTCTAGCCTGCTCAACCTCCAACTGCGTTGGTTAAACCTTTAAATATATGCATGTTTTTAATATTTAAATGAAGTTGGAGGTGGTCACATCTGTCAGAGTCAAATCTGATAAACTTTTGTAGCACAAAGACTGTTATTAATTCTGTTAGACACAGGATTTCAGATAGTATGGATGCCTTAAGACTCTGGAATAAGGTTCTTCTCCCAGGCATAATTTGTTTTCAAAGTAAAATATTGTTCTTGAAATAGGACCTGAAGTGTCTGTGGAGAGCATGGAACATGTAGAATAAGGAATGCCTTGGACCTCTGGTGCTGAGCACAAACACCTGGGGTGTTTGTCTGCTTCTGAATTAGTGAGGAAACATTTCATGTCACCCTTCTATCACAAAACAAACCCTCACTGTCAGTGCACATCACAAGCTAAATTATTACATTCAGCCTACCTGCAGTCTCCTCAGAGTTTCAGCTGGGTCCAATTTCTCTTCCTCACTTAAAATCCCACAGCCTTGAGTGGTTCAGCTGCAGGCTCTGACACTGAGGGCTGGCTGCATTTTGGTGCTGGCTGAAATAATCCCTCTATTTAGTCTGCACAGGACTGTTAGTAATGTTTATTGAGTGCTTTTTGTGTCCTTTGGGAGAAGAGGCACGCTATAAACAGGAGAAGATGTTAATGTATATGAATAAACAAAGGTGTTAACGTGTGCAGAATTTGTCCAGGCAGAGTTAAATTGTTTATGCCAGGTTGTTAGAGAGTGTTTCTGCGTTAGGGGATATGTTCTGCAAAAAGAGATGCTGCAGAACATTGAAAGGTTTTCCTTCGCATATTTACCTCAAGAAAGAGATTTTACAAAAATTGCTAAACTTAAGCTCTGAGACTGGAGTGCATCCAATATCTTTATGATGAATGCCTCCAGGAAACTGTCTTTACAGGAAGAAACACCCCGTGTTTTAAAGGCTGTGCTGTTGGGATGGAGCAGTAAAATCCCCATTATGGCTGCAACCGAAACCTTCACTTAAATCTCACCAGGCTGTAGGATGAATCAGAAAAAACAAAATTTGTCTGTTGAATAAGTCATAATAAAACCTTACTAATTGTTCCCCTGACACCTGTGGCATTTGAAATTTCAACTATTAATCACAGATACATCTGTCTCTACTCTCTAATGATTCTGATCTTTTTTGTGAAGGGATTTCAAGAAGTCTGCAGGGGGTAAAGTGTACTGTTGTGTACAGATTTTTTTTCATATTTTTTTATATATATTTAAATATTCCTGTCATAATTTGATTAACTGTGATTGGGAAAATGAAATAAAACTTCATGGCTAGTAAGAAGTTGGCCTCAGCACCTTCTAGTGAAATTTTAACAGATAAACAAGTATTTTAATCCCAGATTTGCTGTGTATTCTTCTCAAGTACTATTTCTCTACCAAATTAGTTAAAAATGGGGGAAATAGGAATCTATAGGTGAGGGCTTTAAGTCAGAAGAACAGTCTTAAATGAAAACTAAATCTGTACAGAACTAGAGGCTAATATAGAGATGAAGACCTCAATACTGATCAGGAGGAGGAAGGAAAGCACTTAATTAATTGTGGTTGAAAGAAGGGAAAGTGATACAGTTGTGTGCACAATGCAGTCTTAACTTACACACCTGCAGCCCCTATAGATTGTGCATGTAGCCACATGAAAGATTGTCTGAATTTAATATGTAACATAGCAAAAGATGACAACAAGCAGAGCTGTTCTATCCTAAAACAGGATTACTGTTGAGAATTTAACTCAGGAGATCATTTTTATCACCTAAAATACAAATTCTGAGAGTTTTGCCCTTTGCATTCAGAGCAGGCAACTTTTAAACAAAAGTGGATTACCTCCATTAGTTTGATTCTGTGCCCATCACAAGCCTCTTACCACTTTCCTGTGAAATAATTATGTGTAGTAAGATCTTGCAGATAAAAGGCTGAGAAAGAAGGAAAGGAAGAGTTTCTGTTTCGCAAGAATGAGGGAAGTAGTTTGGAAATCATTAGACTCGTTTTAATAGTGTAGAAGTGTTAGTGTGGAAATTGCTGAATTTATATAGTAAATTGAATGTCTAATTGTTTTACCAGGCTGCATTCTCTGCAGTCTGATTTTATAACCTAAATGAAACAGAGTGTCTTTTTTTCTTAAACCTTTTGCCAGTGCAAACGTGGATTTTCTTTTCTCACAAGATTTTTTTTTTCTCACAAGAAAATATAGGCATACCTTGAGTGAACACAGATGTTTGAAGGAAAGTTAGTTTGCACAGAAATCAGACATGATTTGAGGAAGAAATATTTACACTCCACCTCCTGCTGTTTTCCCCTCCACATGTGAATCACTCTGACCTCCACACCCTTGTACTCCATCTTTTCTTTAACCTTATGCAAATCAAATTCTTTTAAGAAGAGAAGCAATTCCAATTTGCCAAAACAGAATAGAATTATATTTAACTTTGCCTTTGACATCTGATGGAGGTTGAGGTTATCTATTGGTGGGAGATGCTCTCGTCTGAACAAGTCATGTTTTCTGTCTTAGTCCATGGAAAGTTTTAAACATAAAAAATCAACTGCAGCTTTTCCCAGCTTTTTGTGGACTGCATTGAGTGGGTGGTGTATGAAATGCTGATGTGGGAGACATGGTCCCTCCTGCCAGCTGAACCACAGAGCAGCTGGGTGACCTTGAGATTTCCCCTCTCCTTCCTTTAGTTTCTGCATCTAGAAAAAAAAACCAAAAACAAACCAAAACAAAAAACTAAACTCCAAGATAAGGATACATCTCCCTTTTTGTGCTGATACCCAGAGTATCACTGGAATTGCTGCAGCCTGAGACACAGTGGTGTCAGTGCAGCCAAGGTGATGTTGACCTCCAGTGTGGAAGTGATAAAGGCTTTTTCTCAGAAAGAAATAAGGTCTTTTTCTCTCTCTTTGTTGTTGTTTTGTTTTCCTTCCTGCTGTACGTTTTCCTGTCATATTTTTCTGAAGAGTCTAGGTGTAGCAGTGAGCTTTAAACGCAACCTCTCACACTTGGAAATGGTGTTGAGAGGAAGCCTACACGCCGAGCCATCTTGGTACTCTGCCTGGTTTATTTTCCTTCTCTTTCAAAGCACTTGAAAGCAGTTAATAAGAGTAAACTTGAAACCTGTTGTACCTCCAGAGCACTGGAGAGAAAAGAGCACACTTAAGGCAAAGTCATTCCCGTTGATTGTGGTCAGAGGAAGCTTAAGGAGTTGTGTTTTAATACACAGAGCTACTGGACAGTTTAGAAACTCATCAGAGCAGTGGCTTTTACTTCATAACATGGTTTCTTGGGTTCTCAGGCTGAAATGTTTTGAGATTTTTTTTTTCCTCTTTTTTTTCACCCCCTTTAGCATTCACAGAAAATAGGCTGTTAAGAAGCGGAAAGCATGCAATTTATAGCAGATGGGCATAAACTGCTCCAGCTCTACTACTGGAATGGGATCAATCAGGAGCACTACATGCACCATTTACCCAGAAGAAACACACCTGGGGGAACCCTGTGGAATTTTAGCCTATTAAGACAACACCTTAACAAGTTTAGTTTAAATAAAAACTTGTCGGCAGGCATTAAGTGAAGCAAAACCTCTCGTTCTCCATCAGCCACTGCCCATCCCTTTGAGGAATGTTCCTCCTCTTGCAGTGTGGCAGCAAACCTTTTCCTTCCTTCTTTTTTTTCTTTCATTTTTTCTTTCTTTTTTTTTTCTTCTTTTTTTTTTGTTTGTTTCTTTTGTTTTGTTTTGGTTTTTACCCTTTTTTCATCTGTAACTTTTGCACAGCCTGTTCTTACGAGCCAAGCCCCACGGAGGTTCAAGAAAGTTCCACTCCATTTACTGGACTTCTAAATAGAAAGCATTTAGCTGAGCCAGTGATTGCACTTTTTGTTGCATTTAACCACTCCCTTCGTGTGTAACTGGCTGCCTGGTGATCTCTCTGCTTTAGCCCGTACTCATATTTTATTGTTGTCTCTTTATGAATGTTTCTCTTTTATCCTCTTCATTTTTATTTTTGGGGGAAGTATCAGGTTAATGATACATATTATGTGCAAGGAGTGGGTAGGGGGACTTTTAAGACAATTCTTCCCTTTGGGAAATATAACAGTACATTGAAAGTGTAGTTCTAGTAAGGCTTGTAAAAGAGATTGGGGCATACAGTATAATGTAGCATAAAATGGAGTATGTGACTTTAAAGAAACTAATCTATTTTAGGCTAATGTTTTAAATTTTGCATTTGCCCCTTTTCTTTTCCCCCAGGTGAAATTGAATTGTGTTTCAAATCCATCACAAAACGCTGGGGGGTTTTAGAGGGGAAGTGAGGCAGGCCAGAGTTAAGTTTTCCTCCTGTACTTGCAGCCCAAACCTTTTACTTCCCTTTACCAGCAGACAGACCAAAAAGCAAAATCTGACAGTAAGTGCAATAGAATCTGCCTAATTGGTTTCCCTAGTTTAATTTTGGAATGTTTTTATTTTTTGCACTGAAGAAGCAGAAAGTTTTGGTTGCTTTATTTTTTTTTATCACCTCTTTTTCCCTATTAAGCCTTGGCAATGTTGTTCCAGGTGCCACGTTGACATTACTGCCCTGCCAGAAAAGCAGAGCAACTGCTTGGAGCTGCCTCTGGAGAAACACCCAGGGTCCCTGCTGATGCTGATTTCTGTTGCCCCATGTACAGGAGTGTCTATCTCTGATCTGTGTGTCTGTCCCTTGGGAGACCCCAATGAACGGCAGCAGATTGCTCAGCGTTATGTGAGTTTTTCTTTTTTTTTCCTTTTTTTCTTTTTTTTTCTTTCTTTTTTTTTTTTCTTTTATTTTTTGGTTTTGAAATAGTCAAAATTGCAGAAAAAAAAAATTTCTCCGGTCATAATGACCTGTCCCCTACCAAAGAAAACTGTTAAATGGAGTAGTTGCATGTCGAATGATGAGGAGGTTGGCAGGGCAGATAGACCCAAGCAATTTGGCTGTTTGTATTTGTTGAGTTTTAAACTAATGCTGTTCTTTGCAAACTTGAATTGTATTAGGAGATTATCATGGTGAATGAGACACTGAATATCATGAAGAGATAATAATATACTTAGCTTTATTCCCTCCTATGGGAAGGTTATTTTCTAGGCTTTAAATGTTGGGAGATAAAGCTTTGTGATGGCTTCCATGTCCTCAAAGCTGGTCAGGATGGAATAAGTATATCTCAATTTGTGCCTGGGGAGGTTTAGATTGGATATTTGGGAATATTTCTTTACCAAAAGGGTTTTCAGCACTGGAACAGGCTGCCCAGAGAAGTGGTTGAGTCATCAGTGATGGAGGTATTTAAAAGATGAGTAGATGTAGATTTTAGGGACATGGTTTAGTGGTGCACATGGCAGTGCAGGGTTAGTTGTTGAACTTGATGATCTTAGAGGTTGCTTCTAACCTAACTGATTCTGTGATAAGCTATTTAGTGGTCCATAGTGTCTGTTTCTTGCTGAATTACAAGCAAAATACATCTTTATGCTTTTCTCCTTGCAGTGTATAAAGAATTCCTTTCGGGACATGAAGGACATTGGCTTCTTACAAGTCAAAGTTTTAAAAGCAGTGGACCTGATGGCAGCAGATTTTTCAGGTATTTTATTTCTGTTTTGCAGCATATGATGCTATAATATATTGCAAATGATCAGTTGATCAAGGAAAAGTGAATCATGCCATCATCTCTCCAGCGCTGAAACCTGCCTCAGGGAACTGTGATACCAAATGGCTTTGACTGCCAAAAGTATGTGGGAAGGTCCAGTGCATGGAGATCTTAATTTCCCATTAGACCTGAGCAATCTGACAGATAACTTTACAACAGCACATCATGCTAAGTGTTTTTCCCATCAGGAATATGTAGAATAAGAGTTGATACACAGCGATGGTGCTTGCAGAGCACCTGCAAAGCAAAGCCTCTCCATCTTCCATCAGGTGTCTTGTGAGTTTGGAGCAAGACTGAAAGATGTTGGGGTGTCTGATGTGGTGCTGGCTGTGTGGGTTTGGGTGATGCTGCAGGCTGTCACCTGACAGAGAAAGCTTGTCAGCAACAGGGATGTGAGTGTGATGCTTTCTCTTAGAGCTCATTTGAGGCTTCACTTTGGGATGACCTTTTTGGTGCTCTTACTCCATGAAAAATATGGATTTTCCACTGAGCTGTTCCTCAGGTTGTGCTTGGTCCTGACAGCAGTGGACACTAACACCTTTTAAAACCACAACTTTATATTGTACCTCTGGGGAAAGTCTAGGAGGTTGATACTTCTCTGTAGCGACTGCCTGGATATTATTATTTTTATTATCATCTTCTCCAGGATTCTGGAGACCTTTTAATTCCCCTCTCTATCTCACAGCAGCTCATAATTCACAGGCACAGCATTGTGTGTTGTGTGTTTGCTGACACAGTCATTTTTTAAAGATAACTTGTTGATAAAGGCAGGAAAGATGGTACGGGGAAAACATTTTTGCCCCATTCTCTTGTTTTTGTGAAGGCATTGTTACATAAGAGAATGCTGCTCCTGAAAAAAGGAGCAAAGGAGAAAGCCCACTATCAATCATGGTACTATTTTAGGGCTATATTCAGTTCACTGCTAACCCTGAATTGGAAAAAAATGTTTACTGCAGAGAGCAGTACTTCAAGGAACTGAGGAACTTAATTTGAAAAAAAAAAACAAACAAACCAAAACCTGTCAATAATGAAAAGTAACTGGTAAAGAAATCCATATCTAAATTGACATAATATATAGGTCCATATGGAATTAGGAGTGTAACTGCACCTTGCTGACTAATATAATTTGATAAGTGTAGCACAGCAGAACAGCCCCAGATTTGCCATGTGCCAAAAGTTCCATCTAGAAATACGTGGAGTTTTAATATAGACAGAGTTTGTGGAAAGAGCTGAGCTCAGAAGGTTATTTACCCTCTGGAAAACTTTGCTGATGCTGAAGCAGTTGCATCAGTGATGGATTTGGCCCCCTCTCCCTCAGTACTCAAACAGGAGCATGTGGGTGGATAATGAACATTGGAAGAGTCACGCAGGTTCTTGATTCTGCAATTCAAAGACTTTTCATACAGAGTATGTGATACACATTCCTTGTGCATAGCACAGAATGAAATTCTGCTTAAGTAAAAGGTTACTCAGTCTGTCATTATATTCAAAATAACCCAGGCTTTGAGCCTGATTCATGAAGCAAATGACAAATTGTTTTTCAATGGCAGTGCTGAAAATATCCTAGTATTATGCTGTAATAGACCCACCAAATTGCAAAAGGATGCAGCCATTTTAGGTAAAAATAGCATAATTTCTGATCATGAAATGAGAGACATAAAGATTAATTATCTGTTCTGAGCCATTCATAAATGATTAGTGGAGCAATTATGGGCTTCCATAATAGAGCCCTCCTAGAGCAGTGCCATATTTCCTGCATTGCCAAGGAGACTGCTCAGATTTATTGTTATTGATAAAAGTAAATTCAAAGTCCCAGCTAAAAATCTAATAAAGGGAAAATCACAGAGGGAATCAGAGGTACAAAGATTTCCAAGGGTTAATAGAGGAGCAGTGTGAGCAGGTAGTGTCCCCTCCCTGTCCCTTCCCATAGCAGCCTTGAGTCTTAAATCCCCCAAATCCTGCAGCCCGGTGGGTATGATGGGTATAATGCCACCTTATACCTTATTCCCACAGTAAAGATTGAATTTTGGTGTGATTAGGATTTCTGTATGTTATCATCATAGATTTTAATTGCAAGTTTTTAGCCTGCTGTAATAATAGTGATCAGAAAACACGCACTATCTGCTTTGGTTTCGAACAGTGTTCTGGAAATCCATATTTTATTCGTGGACATAAATTTTTGGGCTGGTTTCCAGACAGCTGTATCATATATGTAGAAGCTCTTCACCCACAGCTAGCCCAGTTTGAGCCTTCCATACTTTTATATTCCTAGATAATAGTTCTGTTGATGTGGAAATGACTTTTTCTGCTTTGTTGGATGTTTTCTGTGTACGCATGAGAGTTCTTCTCAAACACTGCATTTGCTCACTGACCAAAAAATAGCATTCAGAATACCAAATTATACAGTGGGATTGTTTTTGGCATATACCAGTTTGCATTTCAAGCAGTTTCTCTGAAAGGCTACATGCATTTTCCACACTATCAGGGAATGGGCATGTAAGCTGAAAAGGAGAAGACAAATAGATTCCAGTAATACACATGGTCTTTAAACTTTACCAATATTGACTAGTTAATACCCACTGTTTACATACTGAAAAGATTCCTGTTTAGTTTATAAACTTCTGAGAGTAAGACCCTTAAAAGCTCTGCATTAATAATAATACAGAAAATAAGGATTAAGAAAACGACAGCTTTTGCTTAAATAGCTTGTTTGTCTGATATCTAAATCCCTGCATTTTTGACATATTTAGTTGCCTACATAGAAGTTAGGCTGGAGTGTGGCTGAGCTGTACATGAGCATTGGAGATGAGATTAAATCAGATACTGAGCCAGACATGCTGATAAGGGGCCACTCTGCTCACAAAGGAAACTGCTGAGCTGCAATGAGTTGGTAAAACTACAAATTCATTTAATGCGAGTGATCAAAAAATGCATTAGTGAACATGTGTTCACCTAATAGATTCCATGTTGACATCCTTCTTTAGAGAAGAGGAGTTTTTTTCCCTTTTTTTTTTTTTTTTTGTTGTGGGGGGTTTGCTCTGTTTGTTTGCTCTAAGTAAAATACTTGGATCATGCATGGATTCTCCAGTTGGTATTGGGTTTTGTTTAAACTGTGGCACGGTGTAGAGCCTTCATAGCTTCAAGGACTTGTTCACATGGAGCTAATTGAAGAAATGCTTCTGATTTCAGTCAGTGTTGTGCTTCTTTTCTCATGATGTGGATACTTAATCCTGTAATCAACTGAAGAAGACCACAGGCTCTAGGCAGAGGATAAAACAGGGAGTGTAACTGCAGCACTGCTCCTTCCCTGGCTCAGAGCAGTGGTGCTGCTCGCCTAAGGGTGGCTGAGTCATTGTCACCATGAGCAGATCTTTCTTGCTGTAAGGACTGAGGGATGATTCACTGAAGGTCTCAGATTTCAGGTATTAGAGTGAAGCCCCCAGACTGAGCCGTAAGGTAAGTGTTGGAGTTTCCAGAATGGGGATGATCAGAGATACTATTTTTTTTGGCGAGTCATTGCAGCAGAATGGGGCACTTTGCAGTTGCTTTAATGGATCTGATTTTATTAAACCAAGCACTTCCTCAGCCCTACTGCAAAGAAAGAGTCTGCATACTAAATACCATAACTGATCCACTTTGTTTTCCTTTCCTTTTCCTAGGCAAAAGTGATCCTTTCTGTGTCTTGGAGCTGGGAAACGACATGCTTCAAACACACACCGTTTACAAGAACCTCAACCCAGAGTGGAACAAAGTTTTCACATTGTAAGTGGATTGCTTTGGAAACCATGCAGCAACTCCACTTAGCAGCTTAACTAGGAAAGCTATTGACTTTGGGAAAATGCAAAGGTCAAGTTTAAGATGTGTCATTTTTTTCATAGTCAGAGAGGATGTTGGAGAAATCTCAAATATAACTTAATTAAAGCCTTTTGCCTTTTACTAGTTCTTGTGTGGAGTTTATTAATAGAAGTCATTAAAAGAAAAATTACTGTGATATTTATAGGAAGAATCATGACTAGACATAATGGAGTCATAGTTTGATCCAAGAGATAATGTAACAGAAAGTTGAGACCAGATACTCACGCCTACATTTTCTATAACTTAAAATAAAATATGTTTCATTGAATCTTGGTAGAATCCTTGTTTAGTTTGAAGAAAGCAGAGAATGAGAGCTCATGTTGGTCTATATTCTGAATTTAAACTAGTCAAACGCTCCAAATTAGATGCTTAAATTTTTATGGAAATCAAGGTATTCTTTTATTTGTCACTTTATTAATAATAAAAGTTATAATTTAGGTATTGCTTTTAGGCAGCCCAATTTTTTAATCTTGCTGTATGCTGACAAAGGTTTTTGTGAATAAGTGAGTGAGATAAAGATTTTTGTGAATAAGTGGGTGAGTGCTGCTGTCTCCCAAGACTGCAGCAGTCTGTGCAAAGGCTGGCAATGAAGCATTTGTGACATTTGCATCTGTCCACTGGAAGAACAGTTTGAAAATTATGAACTTCTTGCTAAAGCAGCATTCATAAATACTAGGCTGGATGAGAACACAAGAAAAACTATCTGATTTCTTTAATAGAAATACTTTGCTGTATTTTTGTTTAATTCAGGGGTGCAGCTGAATGCTTGTCTCTTGGAGTCCTTTCTCATACTTTGTTCTCAAGAACCTTCCACTCATCACTGTTTTTTCTGAGACTGTGCCAGCAGATGAGTCTTGTTGGATGTTCAGCCAGCAAAATAAATCCAATAACAATCCAAATTTATTTTATTTAAAAAGAAAGTTTGTGTCTGTACTTCCTGTGGGTCTCAGAAACGTCAGCTGTGGACTTTCTCTAACTTTCTTACTAATGTTGCCTGGCTGATCCAAGCACCAAATCTGCAGAGCCAGTCAGGCACTTGCATCTCTCCTTAGATTTTTGTCCATTTAAAAATAAAAAGAATTAAGCCCCTTAAAAGCTATTGATGATTTGGATTTACTTTGGAGCAGTGTGGATTGTTTTGGGTGGATGAGTCCATTTTAACTGGACCTTTCAGTACCACTACAAAGCTATCCCCATTATATCCAGGTTTTCTGCAATACACTTACCTGTGTGTGTCACTGTGCAGTTTTAATGCAATGAAACTTGGATTTGAATTCAGCCCTTGACCTTTTCCAGCACCAGCATTCTCTGTTGGAGAGCTGAGTTTTACATTGATCACCAATATAAAAAATACCAAAAAGCATCACCAATACAAAAAATACCAAAAAGTCACTGTCTGGACCTAGTTATGCAACTGAACCATGAGGGGAAAGCTTGGGGAATGCCCACCACTTGATTCATTTTGGGGGGGAATTTAATTAAATGCTAGTTATATATCCCAAGGTAATACAAACTTAATTAGTAAAAAAGTAGTCTCAGATCTTTGTGGAGGAGACTGTGTGCATGTGTATTAAATATTATTTTTTATGTGTCTGCACTTTTTTGTTCCAGCCCTATTAAAGATATTCACGATGTTCTGGAGGTGACAGTGTTTGATGAAGATGGAGACAAACCCCCTGATTTCCTTGGAAAAGTTGCCATCCCTTTGCTGTCTGTAAGTTACCTTTACCACATGTATCATGGTTGGCTGGGAACAAGTGGTTTTTTTCCTCCCTTAGCACAAAACCCAACAGATTTAAATAGGTTTTGTGATCTATGCATGTCTTAGTTGGCAGTGTTTATAGTTCTCCTTAGTGTAATGAGCATTGTCCACCCATCTTAGTACAAATTTGGTTGATTGGAAAGCAAATTTCAGAAATGTCTGCACTTCATCGGTGCCACGTAGGTCTGAGAACATAACTGAGTCGTTCTGTGTGTTTCCACATCATCTTCTGAAGGTAACGTTTTAAACATGTCCTTGTTCTGTCTTGCTTCTTTTTCCTCCAAGAGACTAATTGCACATTGCAGTAGGATTGACTGGAGATAGCTGTTGTTATTGGCACAAGTGAATGAAATTACCTAAAAGGGGTGTTTTCCACTCTATAGTGCTTTAAAAGACTGGTGGCTTTTGTTCTGTAAACAAATAGGTGAGGAGTGAGCGCTACCATGGGAGTGCAAAATCAAAACTGGAAACAAAGCGAGCTCAGGGGAAAGTGGTTGCTCTGGAGATTAAGGAGAGTTGAAGCTTTTTCAGAAACAGCCAAAAAAAGGCCAAGCTAAAGAGAGTGGAACATGAAAGGATCATTAAAAGACTTTAATAGAGGAATGGGGGAAAAGCAGCTTTGTGTTTGGTAAGACTGATTTAATTTTGAAACAAGACTGGTGGTATTAGTGAGCAAACCAGATCAAGAGGACGTAAACAGCTCCATGTGTATGTGCAGTGTCACAGAAGGTTCTGGTAGTTTTTACTGTAATGTGTAGGAAGAACTTTCTAGGCTGTGACTTATTAAATCAATTAGTTGCTGAGGCTTGAAACATCATGGGACTCTTGTGTCATATTAGCCAAGTTGTGTAAACAGGTTTAGCTGTAAGCATGGGGTTTGCTGTGAGTTGGGAGGCAGTGATGCTCTGCAGGAGTTCCCTGTGCTGGGGGGATGCTGTGACAGATATTTGTGCAGTTGAGCCCTGTGCAGGAGTGTGAGGTGATGATTTGTTGTACAAACATGCTGGTGTCATTCTCAGGGTTGTCCTGTGCAGGAGGTGGACTCCAGGATCCTTGTGAATCCCTTTCAAGTCAGGGTATTCTATGATGGCATTTATGCTTTCCATATATAACCACAGCAGCACAGGCTGTGGTGAGATGCTTTCAGAAATGCTCGGTGTGATGCTGTGGGTAATAGCACTCTCAAACAGGCAGATGGTGGATCCTGATTGAAACTGCAGAGTACAAAATTGCAGTCTTGTTTTGAAACATCCCTGTGGAGGCAGATTCACCTCTGCAGAACGGCTGCCACACATCTTCCAGGGTTAAGGCAAGAGTTTGCCTGTGAGTTTTGGAGGTTGGCTGCTGCAGGAAAGGCAGTGATGGGTTTGTGGGGCTCTGTCCCAACAGAGACTGGAGAAATTGGAGATTTCTAGAGGGAAAGCAAAGATCCCATCTGATCAAGGCAGGCCATATAAGCCTCACAGCATAAGCACAGTTTAGGTAAGGGACCAGTCAAGATCAGAGAGCGGGACTGAAACATTTGGTATTTCCAAATAAATAATGAACTGCCCAGAAAACTCTTGAACTGACTTAGAGGATATGATTCCAAACTAAAGAATGCTTTACAGTGGTAGGGAAATAGGTCTGTGTGTTCCAGTTTTGTTGGGATTTTGTCTAAATACATGTATTTCTTGTGTATGTGAGTTAAATGTGGCTTCTGAATCTCTTCCCAAAGGTGTACATGCTTTCATCCACCCTGTGCTGTTCATGCTGGTGTCTGAAACAGGGGAACCCCAGCAATTTGGGGATATAAAGAGCCTAAGATACAGGATCTGAGGAGTAAATACTAAGGAGGGTATTTACTAAGTAATAGTAAATTACTTAGTAATTAGTAATTAGTAAGTTCTCAGTGGCACACATGCTGTTTTGAGCTTTCCAATGCTCTTCCCTCAGACTATGTGATCTTTTTGGGGATATTTTAGATTGCCCATCTATTTTTGTAGCTCGAGTTGTCAATATCTTCTATTTTAGAATAATATTAGAGTCGGTTGGGCATGGAGGATTATTTGATGTTTACAGGGAGGAAAAAACCTCTTAACATCTTTTATTCCATTTTTGATCACTTTGTTAATTTCCCCCCAAGTCCTCGTATCTCTGATGTTACTGGAAGAGAGTGGCTGGAGCAGCTGCTCTCCTGCAGACCCAGTGCTTGCCAAATGGCCTGCATGATCAGCAGCAGGCTGTGTGGGCTCACAGTGAGAAGATGTTAGATTTGGATTTTCTGTTGATTTTATAGGCATTTGTCAAGTATCCCTTAGGAAGCATGTAACAAGGCAGAGGAGGGGAGTGCATGTGTGTGGTAATGGCCAAACTATTCAGTGTAGGTTTTTCTGCGTCCAAGGTTTGGGACAAAAAAAAAATAAAATAAAAATTGTTTATGCTTTCCCTTGCCAACTGATCTTCTTCCTTCCCATCCAAACTTCTCTGCCTCCTATTTCAGTCAAATCTAGTGTAAATATACTCATCTCTGCTTCTGATTAAAAACATTTTGCACCTATTAACTTGGTCTGCTCAGACAGAGAACTGTAATTTTCTAAGCTCTTTTTCTTCAAATAGGAATTTCAATGTATGTTGTCATTTTGACTGTAACTTTGAATGTATCCTTTGAACCATTTAGATAAATATACTAAAAGAGAACAAAAGTTAAAGACTCAAGGAAGCCTCACAACCATGTAGATTTAATTTCTGTATGTAATCAGGCCTAATATTTGCCTGGCACTGAATTGTCTTTTGAAAATAGATGTGCTTTTGCCATTCTTTTTTCCTGTTAAAAATGCACAAGTTTGACTTGTGAGCTGTCAGCACATGAAGTAAGTTTACTTCAGGAATTGTTCATGGATGACTAGATTCTTTTCTTAATGAAAAATTGCCTTGAATAAAGTATGTGTTGGAGGGATATGAAATGTTTAATTAATATGACACCGAATTTTGGGTTAAATGTGTTCAGTAGTCCCACACTGGCATTTTGGAAACACGACTACACCCTCATCATCACATTAGCACAGGAATAACCTTACAGCACAAAAATTCAGGGATGGTGGAATTATGGATTCTTTCTGTTCATCCTTGACTGTGATGCAGGGTTATCACAGGAACCACATAAGAAAAATAAAAATCTGGGCAGCATGAGAAGAGTTTTAAGGTCGCAAATGATGAATAAAACTGCAAAATTCACGTTCTGGTAGAGGTGATAAAGCAGAATTGGATAAATGCACATTTTGCTAGCCATAAACTGAGTTTGGGGGCAGAGAGAGAGAAGTTTGTGGTTTAGCTTTAATTTTTCCATGTTGATCAACCTGTTGAACTTATTTTCTCCTGTTCTTATTGTTGAATTACTGTCCTCCTCTAAAGCATGTGTGGGACCTGATCTCAAACACTTCTCTGGTCAGCCACATTCACAATTTACACTAGAAAAGAAACAAATGAGTGCTACCACAGTATCCAGCAGAAAGGATCCTTCTCTTGCCAGAGGTGACCCAAAGAGTATGGCCTGGCCAAGCCTTGGGTGGGATTTTGGGGTGTAGGGAGTGAAAGGGAAGCCCATGAGCACTGAGCAGAGCAAGCTTTTGTGCCAGAAACTGGAGAAGAACCTGGGCAACAGAGAAGTAGGGCAAAAACTTTATTACTTCAAGAAAGAAGTTTGATAGGTTTTAGAAGTTTTGTAGGTTCTGGGGGACTTGAACTAATTATCAAAGAAGTCCTTTCTGTCTCTGTGTTCCTTTGTGTCCTAGATCTTAGTAAAGGCAACCGTGTGTCTTTGTGAGGGTCTGTCTTTTTTTCTTCTGCTTCAAGAGACTCCTATCTCCTAGAAGGCTGCAAGTTATTAGAGACATGGGAGCATATAGTGTGCTTCAATGAATTTGAAAGCAGAGTATATCAAATATCCTCATGTAGAAAGGCCTTTGAGTGAGGAGTTGTAGCGCAGAATGGAATGTTTTTTTATCTGCTGGATTATCAGGTCAGAGTAGTCCTCAGCTGCACCCTTTTTTTCCAGCCAACAGGAAGAGGTCTATGAAATATTCTCAAGTGCCTGGCAAGGTCAGTAGCCAACGATACACTAAAAACAAGGAGTGTGCCTTTGGCAAGCTTGATTGTCTAAAGCATGGCCTGGATTCAGAGAGCAGAGACCTGACGATTGCACTTACTTAGCACTTGACCATAAGTGCACAGTCCTTTCCAGGAGAAAGTTTTAGAGTTTGAGAAAAGTGAAACTGCTGTGTTTACGCAGTGGAGGCAGCTGTGAAATGTGCTGTCTGTTCTGACTTTCATCCTGATCATGAACCAGGATTTTTGGAATGGGCAAAAATCCCTGACCTCTCTCCCAGAGAAAACAATGTCTTGTTTCTGGCATTAGATTTTCCCCCAGCCACTGGCTGCTCACTGAAAAAGTACCAACAGGGATGTTGTCTCAGTTATCACCTAGGCTCCTTGTGCTCCCAGGGTTTTCAGCTCCTCCTCTGACTGGCTTGAAGCCCTCATATGAAAGCCCTGCCTGCTTTCTTTCAGTCCCTCAGCTCCATATCTCTTTGGTCTTTGGATAGCAGTCCTCTGCCAAAAACCCAAATCTCCATTCCACTTTGGATCCCACAGGAGGTTGTTCAGAGTGAAGTGTTTGGAGTAAAGAGTTTTGGGGTGAAGGAACAAGCATTTTGTACAAAATTAGTTTGGTGCATATGGCAAGACTGGGGAGGAGCAAAAACCTCTTTATTCATGTGCAGGTGGATCAAATATGTGGCTTGCTTTCATCTTTTCCTGGGGAAATACGTCCTTTGATAAGGGGAGGTGTGTGTCTATTACAAGACAGCTTTATGTTATGCAGGGCAAATGGGATGACATTGTGCATCAGCAATGAGCTCAAGCAGGGATATCAGGGGTCCCAAATGCTTTAGATGAATTACCCTTGGAGAGTAGTCATTACCCTCTCCACACGTCACAGGTGTTGATGTACAGAGGTTTAACCCAGCGTTCTTCTGTCAGGTCATCAATATATGACATTGAATCTGCATCAAAGCTGGATACAGAGTGAAGTTTTCTTAAAATCAATGTAAAAAAAAAGCCTCTAAACCATATTTCTTTAAGACAAGAGCAATGAAAAAACACGCTTTGCTGCGTAAGGGTCCTGTCTTCTCCGTGTTTTGTGTCATATCAATCTTGGCTTTTGCTATTTCATTAAAATTCCCAAGCGGTCAGAAGGTTGTTGCTTAATAGATTTAGCATTGGCTGGCTACATCAATACTGTGTTTAGTCACATTTGTTTTACTGGGGACATCTGTGCAAAGAGTTTAGCAAATATATTCATTCATTCGAGAGGAACCTGGTGCACTTTGGACCTTGACTGGATGGTGGTCTCATGTACCTCAACATTTCCTTCAGTTAGAGGCAACTTCAGGGAGTGTTTTGCCTCAAGAGCCTCTGTAGGTTGAAATATTTATTGCAAAAAAGAATTTCAGCTTTTCTTCCAGCTGATAATTTCCTTTTCTTGGCCCTGTATGGAGAAGGGATGTGATATAGAATACACAATTCTTCCTGTGAAATTATGGATGTGGTTTTGTCTTTCTGTGTTAATTCAGAGGAGGGAAATGCCCCAAATATCAGAAATTTCCATGGGATGAAAATCCAGACTATGTTTCTGATGGTGACCTTGCAAAAGGCAGCATGTAGGTGTGGTAGGCTCTGCTGTCCTGGCGTTAATCCCAGGGCAGTCTTGCTTGGTGCTTGAGCCCCAGCAAGCTATTTAAGAAGCTTTCAGAGAATGCAGGCATTAGTATTCAGTGAGGATATAAAGCATCATCAATAAAGGAATAATATTGATTTTGTCTCTTTAAGGTGCTTACCTGCAGATATTTTCACATTTAATTTGAACCTTCCCTTCCTTTTCCCATAAGTAGATGTTAAGCAGTTTTAGACACAGTTATCAGAACTACTCATTGAGACAAATCCATGTGACATCATCAGGTTTGTAGCAAAAGGTGTTTGGGTGACAGAAGAAACCTGATCTTTCTGACACTGAGGTTCATCCTATGACCCCAGCCCTGGCTGCTCTTCTCCACAGCTGGAGAGAGCATTTAAGCACTTTGGGAATAGCAGAGACTGGGGGAAAGTACCCAGAGAGAAGAAAGAAATAGATGCAAAATGAAATTATTGTAACTGTCTGTCTCTCAGGTTGGGGGAGAAGCTGAACAGAATCTGAACTGTGCCCCAAGAACAGGATGCAGTGAAAATGAGGAGTATTTAAGGCTCTTTTGCATGTTTTCTTGTGGGCACAGTTGAGCCATGCCACCAGTTTAATCTCCATGCAGTCATGGGTCTTAGAATTACCCTGTACCTTTTGTTGAACCAGATTGCCCTAGCACAGTGCCAAAACTCTAAGGGAGTCTTTTGTTGACTTTTTTCAGTTTTTTTCTTCCTTTTTATCCAAATGAAAATGCAGTGGAGACAGGCCATTTCATAGGCTGCCATTCTTCTCTTGTGCTTCTTTCCCTCTGAAGAAAGTCTGAAGCTAAAATATCTGTAGGAGTGTTTAGTCCTAGGTTGCGTTATACTTGCACATCCTTTTTCCAGACAGTTTGAACACTTAGAATTAAATATGCCAAATAAATCTGACTCTAAAACCTTATTTGCACTGCATTACTTCCTGCCCTGTTCAATTTAAGAATAGCAGCAACAATAATAATGACACCATTCAAGAGGTTTCCCAAGCAACTCCTATTTACAAACACAGAGGTGGAAATTATTTGTTGCTGATTTAAAACTTACTGTTTGAAAACACCTGCAGACACACCCAAAATGTTTGATTCAGCTCCAGCTCTTAAAATGAAGTCTTTTTCCCAAAGCATTTTTTTTGAGTGCAGAACACCACAGTATCAGGCTCAAACACTCAGAAACATTTCTTTTCCTTTTTTCTATCAATTTAGCTCTGTGTCACATTTCTTTTCCTTGTGGGTTATGCTCTTGAAAGATGTAAGAAAGAAATATATCCCAAAGAATATAAAGAGGCTTTCCCACTAGCTCTTGCTTCTGGTGTAACTGGCTGAAATGTGATGAGAAATAGATGTACCTGAAATACAGGGAAATTCAGCTCCAAAATGAATAGCCATGGACAGTCCAGAATTAGGGTATTGTGATATATACTGGACATCTGCATTTCTGCAGACACACTGAGAATAAAGTACATTCTATCCTTTCACAGCAGAATCCATGAATCAAAGCTCAGGCTAAACCTGTTGATGCTTGCACCGAGGACCTCAAACCAAATCCTTCTGTCTCAGTATTCCTGCCATCAGTAAAACCCTTTATCCTTTAATTTGTAAAATGTAACAAAATCACTATTTTCCAAACAAAATTTTGTTCTCATTCAGTAAATTCAATTCTGTTTTGCCTTTTTTTTTTGAAGGGGGGAAAAGCAAACTGGTGAGAGAGCAGAAACCTTTATGATGGGTTGACAATGCTGCATGTGGCATTTGGCCTGAGGACCTTCTGATGCCAGTCCATTTGGCCCTAGAAAAGGGTTTAGTCACTTTGGCAGCTCTTCTGCTTTGAGGCTGCAGGACTGCAAAATGTTTTTTTACCTGCCCCTTTCCTGCAGCATCCTTTGCTGCCAGCTCCAGCACTGTCTGTGCTCTCTTGTGGTGAAAGCAGAGGTGCTTTGTGATCAGTTTAGTGTTATTGTTTTTATTTATTAGTATTAAATGAATTCCACATAGGTCTCTGTAACTGTAGAGCTTTGGGTGAGAAAATAGGAAATTGCTGGAGTTCTTGGCTGTACACCACTGAGGATGCACAGTTGGTCCTTGTGAGATCCCTCTTCCCTTTCAACCCTTGGGCAGAAATCCCATCTACCATTTGACAAGCTGTTTGGGTATAGAAAGGGTGGAGCAGCATTGGGAAAGAAAGTGACCTTTCCCTTGTCTTGTGAAATCACTTTATTCCTATTACACCTTTTTTTTTCCTTACTCATTTCTACCATGGTTTATAGGAGTGCCTCTTCTAAATGCCAGAGCAGCAATAGCCATTTTAAATATGGTTGCAATTTCATGCCCCCAAATTTCCTCCGTTATCTTTAATCTTTGATCATTACAGTCCCTCAATATAGCTTTTTGGTAAGCTGCAGTTTTTTATGTTACTGCTGTTTAGAATTAACTGGTCTGCTTCCTAAAAAGCCAAATGTTTAATCAATACATATCCCACTGTGTGTAATAAATACATTTCTGCCATCATTTTTGAAGAGAGAATGCTTTTGCTTTGAGCCAAATAGTTTACAAAATGGCAAGGAAGGTATTTTGTTTTTGGGCTGGTTGTTTTTTTTGTTTAATAGATACTTAATGAGATAGGGCCAACGGGTTGATCAGAGCAGAGAAGTGGTATTGAAATTCAGGGGTGGGGTGGGGGGAGAAGTCTTTTACATGAATTAGTTAATTTTGAACATTTGTTACATTAGCATTTGCTCCACTTCAGCCTGTTCATTTCTTTGGATTGCATTTGTTTGCTGGGTTATAATTTGATAACGTTGCAATAAACTAAGCATTAAGAAGTGGTTTCGTGTACTGGAGTGTGCAATAGGTAGGTAAAGTTGTTGTTTGTGGCTCTTTTCCTAAACTTTGGAAGAAAAATCCCATTTTAAACTTGTAATAACAGAGGCTGATTACTTCCCATCAACTCACTGGCTTCCAGGGCAGAATTTTCAGACTGGTTATTGCGTGCAATGCTCTACTATAAAGTACAAGGTCTGAAAATTAAAGTTGGACCGTAAGAGATTTAATCTGCAATTTTATAGGTCTCTAATCCAACAGTTGTTTTGTATTTCAGGCTCTGAGTATATTATCAGGGTTTGGGAGAAGTTTTTATTTTTTTATTCTTTTGTGCTTGAGTTATAAATATTTATTTATTTGTTTGCAGTGTCTTTAAATTATATTGAGGATTACAGCCAGGAAAATATTGATGCTTTTTCTCCCCTCCCCACCCCAAACTATAGATTAGAAACGGTAAACAAAGTTGTTACACACTGAAGAATAAAGACTTGGAACGTGCTTCAAAAGGAGTAATTTACTTGGAGCTGGATGTCCTATTTAATCCTGTAAGTTGAAGTATTTTTGCTTATCACTGGTGTAAGAAAAGTGCAAATCTGCAAGGACGAGGGTGGGGGTAATGCTTTTAAAACCAGGAGCCAAGCCAGAAAAGTCCTGTCCCCATTGCATCTGGTGGTGGAGGGATGTTTGATGCTGTGGGTGAAGAAGATTTGGGCTCTCAGAGCTGTGGCCCGTCCAGGTGAATGGGACAGAGAAGGGGCATTCCTGGAGGGATAAATAACTACAAGCACCTTAGGAAGGAGGTGCTGATTGCTGCAGCCATGACTTCTATTGCAACAGCCAAAAAAGGGCTTCAGGTTCATTTTATTATACATTACTTTTAATACCTAGTTCTCCCCTAAAAAGCTGACCCAGGATGTTCTCTTCCCAGGGTGTTGACAGGAAAATTAATGAGGCATGGACACAGTGCTTAGTTTTTAGGTGGCTGAGTCAGTCTCAATCCTTTATGCCCTCCAGTCTTATACTGAGTTTAACTCCTATTTATTAAGGGCATCGTGGGCTGTGCCACCGCTCTGCTCCTGCTCAAGTGAGTCCAGCCTCACCCAATTTAACTTGTCTGCATTTTCCTTAGCATGGAATCATAGAATGGTTTGGTTTCCAAGGGAGCCTAAAGCTCCTCTCATTCACCCCACCCTGACATGGGCAGGGGCACTTTCCCCTACACAGATTAGTCTGAATCCTGTCCACCTGAATGTTTCCAGGGATGAGGCATCCACCATCTCTGGCCAACCTGAGCCAGTGCCTCACCATCCTCATTTTATGCAAATGTGTATTAAAAGCAACTCCTATGTCACACAGAGTCTGGAAAGATTGAGAGATGCTGAAATTCCTGATCTTCCTGAGCAGTGCTGGTGCTGTGAAAATGAAATAATCCCTTTAATACTACATGGTCTTATTTTTATTAATTTTTTCTTTCTAGATAAAAGCAAGTATTAGAACATTCAAGCCCCGAGAAAAGCGCTTTACTGAAGAGAACCGCAAATTTTCTAAAAAGGTGAAAATTGGGTCTGGGCTAAGCTTTTGCATCTGTAAGATTTGAATTGCTGTAGCACAATTGCAAGAACAAAACCTATTTATGCATAAAGTGCTGAACACATGTAAATTCAATGTATTTCTGTATATATTAAAAGGTTTGTTTGTGTTAACATGAAATTGCTTTCTGATCTGGCTTGCATCAGTAGTTCTGCTTTGTGCTTCAGAGTGGGGAAAATGATAGCTGTGGATTTTGCACACTTCGCAGCACTTAAAGCTCAATGAGAGCCTTATTCCCTTCTTTGTGAAGAAAGGCTAAATTCCTTATGTAGAAAATCCATAGGATTTAAGAACAACCGCCATTATTCTTTTTAAAATTGAGAGGCCTTATAATAAGTCTAAAAATCCCTATTTATTTCTATGGAAAAGTCCAAAACATGTAGAATAGAGCAGCAGACTACATTCTCTCTGTCCCTTTCCCTGAGACATTGATGTATTTTAAGAATTGAATGACGATAAAGGTAGGTTTGTATAACTGTTTTATTTAGTTTTGGCATCAGTTTGTGCTTTTTTTTTCTTTTTTTTTTTTTTTGTAAGTGATGAGGAAAATCTGGAAGGTTTGGGTGTAATCAGAAAGCAGACAGGAGCTGGCGAATGTGTCTGAAATAGAGGCTTTATTTGTAATATGTGCCCTGGCATGCGTTTGTAGCCTAAATTATCCCTTTTTCTGAAGCAATATTAGTGTGTTTGATTAAACTCCTCTTCTCCTCCCCTCCTCCCACTCAATATTTATCAGATCTTATCAAGAAATGTTGATCGCGTGAAAAAAATCACCATGGCAATATGGAATACAATACAATTCCTTTGGAGCTGCTTTCTCTGGGAGTCCACGGTGAAGAGCCTGATAGCATTTGTGGTAAGTGGATTTCTTCTTTTATTGCATGGGGCTGAGTGATCCAGGATCTGGTGTGTTCCTGTGCCTTCCTCCCCATCAGTGTTCCCGTGCCTTCCTCCCTTTCTCGTTGGCTGTTGTTGCTGTTTTGTGGCTGCAGGGCAGCTTGGGCTACACTGGGCCTGGTGGGGATGGGAATGAGACCTTCAGGAGCAACCTTTCCTGGCTGGGAGCAGAGATATTCACCTCCTGCACCGAGCTCTGGGGATGCCCATGTCTGTGGTGGGTGATGCCGCCATGCACAGTCTGTAACTGTGTGGCAACTCTGGAATTTTGAATTATTTTTAATTTGAAACATGGCAGCTGGGGGATAGGAAAGGCAGGAGGTGGGGACCAAGAGGGTGATGTAGGGTGATGCTTTTGATCTCAGTGGTTCAGTGAGTTGATGGGTTTTGTGCCTTCCATCTTCCATGGGAGTGAGGCATCATTTCCCTGCAGGTTATCAATTCCTGCTCTGCCTGTGTTGGCATTGCCTGTTCCAAATTTATTCTCCTGACTATGTCTCCTGACATTTTCTTTCAAACAATGTAATAATACATTATTTGAAAGAAAAAAACTAGGAGAAGGCTGGTCAGTGAGTTCTACTCTACTCTGCAAACCAAAAGCCAACTTCTCCACCTGCCTATCCTGCTTTTCATCTCTCTCCTTTTTCCTCTTGGTAGTAAACACCCCATTTGCAGTTTTCTCATAATCCACTCAAGCACAAAAAGATTTTGCCTGCTCTTTATTCTGCGGTGTGACATTTTCTTCATGCTTGAAATGTTTGGCATGTCATTAAAGGTTGCAAAAATCATTTTGTGGTGGTCCAGCATGCAGAGAGAAAGTTTTTGAGTTTATTGTTTATTAAGCAATACAACATCCACATCGCTAAGATTTTCTCCTGTGTTTACTGTCTGTGAATTGTAACATACTTAAAAGATTTTTTTAAGGAAAACTTCAGTGTATTTGTCACAGATGGGTAAAGTAGACCAGTCCTGATTGAAAGAAGCTTCAGAACAAGGACAGAGGAGCTGTCTTCACTCTGTAGGTCAGAGGGATGGCTCACACAGATGAGTGGGTAGGATGAAGAGGGTCTTTTCTCTCTAATTTTTTGTCTTCTGTTTCTTGAAGTTCATTCAGAAGATATATATATGTTATATTTAGTTAATGGCTGGAGAGCAGAGTGGTCGGTACCTCACTGAAGTAAGAGTGGCTGTGCAAAGGAGTTCTGTGATTGTGTCCAAGGGGATCAGATGGTTGTTCATTCTGGGGCTGGAAGGAGAGGGTAAAATCCCAGTGTCCATGTCCTGCCATCACTGTACAGCAGGAATCTAAGCACATATTTAAAAGGATTGCTCTTTTTCACCAAAGTGCTTGCGAAGTTACAGCTGTCAAGTTCAGTTTTCCAAACCTAGGAAAAGTTTGGAAGGGGTGGAGAGGCAGAAAAGTAAGAAGGTGGGAAAATGGGTCTACAGAAAAAGGAATTTATTCCCAGTGAAAAAGAGTTATGAGCAGGTTACAAGTTACAGGTTGATAGCATCTTTACTGGATACCATAATACTCATGGTTTCCTGAAAGGAAGTGGGTAATGGGAAAGGAATAAAAATACTCAACTCTAAGAATAATTACAACAGGCTTCTTCTACAACCCAAAATTTAAGTCTATCTGATTTTTCTCACATGGAGATAATTCAGCTCTGGCACTAAAAATGAAATGCTAATTATATATCTCTCTCTCTCTCACTATTTCCAGCATGAGTGTTCATAGTATTGAAAATACGCACACAGCACAGTAGGTGCAGCATCCCTCCCTGCCCAGTCTGTGAGGAAAATCCACTCCTTGTGTGCTGGTGTTTAAAAGATGAGGTGAGGAGGATGCACAAAGCTTCTCTACCCATTTTTCAGCTGAGTTCATGAAACCCTTTATTGGTAGTTTTGATGCCAGTTAGGCCCTCAAAATAGAAAATGTGGTTTTTAAAAATTATTTTACCTTACAGATGATGTCCCTCAGGCCCCTGGCAATTACCATTTTGATCTGGTATTTCCCTTGGTTTCCCTCTACAGGTAACCCATGCCCCTTCTTCCAAGGGGGAATGAAGTGAGGGAGGAGGAGGAAGACAAGCAGGCAGTGTAATCATGAGAACCTTGTTTTCTTCAGCAATCAGACAAAACCCACTGCCAGACAGATAAAATATTTGTGAGGTTGTCAGAGGACAGCAATAGCCAAGGACATGGAATCTTTCACCTTCCTTTTTCAGTCTTCCCTCCCCATTAGTGAGACAGCTCGTGTGTGTGACAAGGACATCAGCTGCTTTTGGGGGTGTAAGAGAAAAAGAGGGGCAGGTGAAGAGGGAGGAAACAGAGGACAGCACAGGCAGGACACAAGTGAATGAGAAAAATGCTCTCACTCTGTTTCCTCATTTATAAGATTCATCATCCCAGGCTAAATTTCTTTATTAGGATGTAATGGTGAGAGGAGACAGTCCAAGAACATGTGAGTAGATGAATTTTTTTGTGCTATAAAAATGTAATCACATTTTTCATCAGCGTTCTGTGCTTTTAATCTGATGATTTTTCATCTGAGTTAATTGTATAGGCACAGAGGACACTGGGCTCTGCTGAAGCACATGTAAAATCAGATTTTTTTCAAGCTTAGAGGTTTAGGAAAGAGGGTTGAAAGGGAGGTGAGATGAAGAGCAAATTTTCACTTTTGGTGATGTTTGCCCTGTGCATATAGGGTTTGGTGGAAATGGTGTTACACAACCAGAGAAAACATCCTGGGTCAGAGGAAAGGGTCACACACAGGATTTCTAGGTTCTTCATAGTTTACCTCTCCTCACTGGTCTGGTGTGAAAAGTGGCCATACATAGTTGTATCTGCCTGGGAATATCGGGAATATTCCCCCATGTGAAAAATGTTGCCTGTAGAGTTGACAGTTTTCATATTCCAAGAGAAACCTTTAATTACTTTGTGTATTCTTCTCCATCAGTTCACAGTTTGGGGGGATTTGTAGATTTTTAAGACCAAAAAGACCTTCAAACTTCTTTCTGTTTAATCCTGGTATGGTTATCTCTGTATTGAACCCAGTGTGTTGTGTTTTGATTGAAACATACCTCACAAAAAGGTCTTTATTTTGAAGTGAAAGACACATAGTACAGTATACTTAGTATGGTCCTTCCTGTGTGCCTGACACACTCCATATCCTACCTTGGACAATTTTCTACCAGTTTGCTGTCTCAATGTTGCAGTTTTAGCCTGGTCCTCTTCACTCCTTCCTCACCACACTTTTCTCCATTGGGATATCACTTCCACACAGCATTATTGGTGTCCAAAAACTGGAGTTGTGTCCTGTAATGTGCCTGGGGGAATGTCTGCTCACAACTCAGCTTTTATGTCTGATTATAACCTGTTTGTTTTTCCCACTCATGCATACAAAAACTTGTCTTCTTACCTTCCTGTTGCGCATTTAAACCAAATTTTTGAGCCTTCCTTCTGTATGCAAACACTCCCTGCCTGCTCTGCTCCGCCTTTGCTGGTTGTGGAGGTGAAGTCTGTAATAACCAAATCATTCTTACTGTATTATATGTATTTTTAAAATATTTAAAAGTTAATTTTAGTCACAATGATTTTCATGAGGAATTATGCATCATTGCACATTGTGCTTGTGATTTTATACAACATAATTACACCTTCTATTGACACTTTTCTCTGCATTAATGGTAATTATGCCATTTAATGAAATTACAGTAATTGCATTAAAAAATATAAGCTGCTGCGAATTAAAAGAATATATTGACTGGAATTTTTACTATCATATATATATATATATTTAAAATTTGTATGATAGTTGCAAGAGACGTTGACAGGATGAGGCAAACGATGGGAAAGCAGCCACCAGAGCACCTCTGGTGTGGCTGGCAGTGCTGCTCTGGATTCCTTCAGGGTCCCTGCACACTCACCCATGCCAGAATCCTTCATTTGCACTGGCAGCATTTCCCACTCCATCGAGTTCAGGATTCTTGCTGATCCAGGCTGCTGCCAGGGTGGGGACAGGTGGGAGTGATGTTTCCAGCTCAGCCCTTGCTGGCAGCAGGGGCCAGCCAGACAAGGGATGCAGCAGGCACGGGCAGCATTTATTTATTTTGCAGTGACATTGCACTGTGTCTACTAATTATTTTATGATGGTTTAGTACTGGGAGGAGTGTGTGGTGATGCAGCATAATGTGTTGGAAATTTGGGGCTTCTGGTCAAACTGCCTGCAGCTATTTAATGGTGGGCAGCTGGGAAAAGGACAGGCATGGGGTCATTTTGGAGCACTTTGGGCTTCCCAGAAATCTGGCTGATGCAAGAGTATGGGAGCAGAGGCCAAATGTAAACTTTTGTGCTCCTTGCTGCAGAGGTGGGATTTTGTCACTGCTCTCCACTGAGATCTCCAAAGCTCTTTAAACCCAGAGGGAGCTTGGGGATGGCTGGTTTTGGGCACTGGCCCCTTGGGCTGGGGGAGCTTGGAAGGTTTAGGAGCCCCAGGGCTGGCTGGGTGAGGCTGCAGGGCTGTGCACTGTTCTGCTGGTTTGCTTCAGGTCTGGGGCAGTGACAGAGAGAGAGAGGACAGAGCCTGTGAACTTCTGGGCATCTCTGCTGAGTGTGTGATGGAGCACTCTGCCACTTCAGCTCCTGATACAGCAGCTGGATCTGAGCCCAGCTAAACTCATCTCAGAGAGAAGATACCAATCATCTTATTAGACATGAACAATTTTTGATCCCTGTTGAGCCGGGCTATATTTATAGTGATGAACTGCAGGCAAAAGGCCATTGGCTTGTTGACAGTGTCCTCTAAAATTGCTAATTGCTTATCAGTAAGAGGGAAATGTTCTTTATCCCCTCAGGAAAGATATTTGTTAACTCAAAATCTGAGCCTTCTGGAGTTTACATGGGGTAAATCTCTCATTCTGTATGTGGACAAGTGTCTCCTGCATGTTATGGTTTGGCTTTCCCAAGCAAAGCACAAAATGTTCCAGCCCTGTTTGTACTGAGCATAATTCAACCCTGGAGATGACAACAATATATGGGTAAAACATCCAATTTAACTCCTGCATTGTTTTGCAACACAGTGATTTATTTTATTGTATTTTTTCCTTGATGGGAGGGGGCTTATAGATCAATAAGAGGAAATTCTTGGGATGAAAGTTTCACAGGCAACATGAGAAATCTGTGGAGAAGGGAGACCAGTAGCAGCTATGGAATAAGATAGAGACTTGAGTCACCAAACCCCTCTTGCACCTCTGGCCAACCAAGCAGAGGAGAGAGGTTTAATTTAACTGAGTATTTTCCAGTAGGTGGTAATAACTCACTCTTCTACAGGGTGGGGAAGCAAGATCTGCTCTCACATGAGCTCCCCTAAAATATTTCTTATTTTCCCTGTGGATTGTCTGCTAATTTTGAGCAAGCAGTTCCCCGATACAAAACACAAACCACCCTGCCTTGACTACATGTGTAACTGATGAGAAGGGTACAGTCTTTTTTCTCCCCCCCCGCCTTTTTTTTCATCCTCACAGCTGAAGATGAAATACAAATCATTGTTCCCAAACTATTCGGGAACAGCATTAAAGTAATGGTAGATTAAAATGTCTCCACATTAAAAAGCTAAATAAAATGAATAGATGTAATCCTAAAGAGAGAAGAATGAGTATTCTTCAAACACTGAATAGGGAACTTGGAAGAAGAAAAAACTTAAAAAAGAAGGAAAAAAGTATTAATGCAAAAGAGATGGTCTTTACATCCGCTTTACTGTAGAGCTTTTGCTAAGGGCTGTTCTCAGCTCATTTGCAGCTTGTGTTTTGCTGCAGTTTTAAAGAGGCAGTCGGCAAAGGAAGGAAGGCAGTTTCTATTTAAATAGGGGAGCTGTAAAATATCCCTGCTACAGAAATTCGTTCATGTTCAGGCTAGAGCTGGTGCTGGAGGAGCAGCAAGAGGCAGGTTTCAGGAATTTCACCTAGTAAGTAATTCTTCAGAGCCCCCAACATTTCTTCCCCTTTTCCCCTCTGCCAATCCCGGGCAAAGGCACATCTTTAAAATCGTTGTCTCCAGCTCTGGTGGAAAGGCTGGAGTGGAGAGGTGTGTCTTTATTTCAGGCTGTTATATCCCAATAGAAGTGTTTTCCTAATGAAGGAGGAAACGTTTCCATCCTGCTTCCCCCTGGCTGCTCGTGGCAGTGCCTGTGCAAACGCAGCGGTGCTGGAGCAAAGCTGTCAGGGGCACGGTACCTGACACGAGTGGCTGCTCAGATGGGAAACAGGCTTCTCCAGACAATTAAAGGGCATGGTTTCATCCTCTCCCCTTGCAATTTTTACATTTCCACTATTATTCTTCCGTGGTTGCGGGGGAATACAATTTAAGCTCGAGATCCCAGACTTCGCTTTGCTGCAGCAGTTAAAATTCCTGGAATAGCAACAGTGATATTGACGATGCTGAGAGACACACAGCAAAGTAAACACATGTTATTTCCAGCTCTTTCAAAAATGCAAGAACAAACAAGGACAAAGTTAATAGGGAAATAACCACTTTGAGCCTTGACAACACAATAAACAAGATTTGAAAAGCAGAGTTTGAAGCTTTAGAGTTGGGGTGAGATGGAGCTGAGCAGAGACCAGTACAGATATCCCTTTTAACTTTGAAAAGGATGGATGGCCTTACGTTTCCAGCTCAGAAGTTTTGGGGATTTGCTTCTTACCAGTGAAATGTTCCAAAATAAAAATAAAAGCAAAACTATGTTTTGCATCTGAGGAGTCATTTCCTCTGCGTGTGCTTAACAAGACATTTACCCTATATAGGAATTCCCTTGATTTTGGGTTGGGGATCTTCCTCTTAAATTATGCTGTGCTGATATTTTTGAGGCTTTCTGTGTCATGTACTCAAAACTTGAATGCATCACATCGAAATGATTCCCTCAGCCCTGGTAATGAGAGAGACCTGAATCACTGCCTCTTCCTCTTTAATTGCATTTTGTTGGGTTTAATTGATGATAAAGCCTTTTAATACCTTGGCTGTGTGTGTTCAACTCTGTGGTCCAAGTATTTGGGTAAAAGAACGGTCCTGATGTAGGATAAGCCTCTGTGCAGCTGGTCAGCAGGAATGTGTATGCAGGCATCCAGTCGAGAATTAAGGCAGGGAGAAAGAAATTCAGCTTTGTTATAGTATGTGGATTTATCCCTGGAAGGTGTTGGTGCTAAGATAGCTGAATAGATACCTGTGTCTGTCAGTCTCCCAAGCCAGGTTGGAAATGTAGTTTTCATCTCTTTGGCTATTTAATGGCAGCCCACCAAGCCAAGGTCAAATGTGCGAACATTTTATCTAATTAAAAAAAAAAAAAAAAAAAAAGGTAAATGAAAAAGGGCTCTTTCTAGCAAAAACCTGAACTAAAGGCATCCAAAAATCCTTCTTCCTCCCTTTGTGCTCAAGTTGCAACCTGTTGGAGAACTCTGCTCAGTGCTTGCATTTCCAGCTAATTTGATATTGCCTTTTTTTTTCTTTCCTTTTTTTTTTTTTTTTTTTTTTTTTTGTGGTTGAAGCTTTGTCATTTGTTTCGAAGCTGTCATTTTTATTAGTCTCCCTGGCTGATCTTTTTGGGCTCTCGTCAGGTGGTGTGTGTTCTCCATTGTCTGCCTGCTCTTGGCAAGCTGTAGGTCCTTTTATTGCCATATGACGTGGGCGTGCTTGCAGCAGTAGCCTGTAATTATACCCACCACAGGTGACAGTTACAAGAGAGTTTGGTAATAATTTTAGCTGCCTGATCTGATGTTTATGAAGAGCAAACCCTCTTTGTGGTCTGGCTGGAGTTTGCTATATTGTGTTGTACTTTCACTGTTTGATTTATGAAGCCCTTTTATTTTTTTTTTTAATTTTAATTTTTATTTTTCCTTCATATATAACACCTTTTGTCTTTTAAATTCCTGAAGTTTTGCAAAAGGTTTGGTTGATCTTATGCTATTTTGTACTTTTCCTATTTATTTTTGCATGCCTTGTATTTATTTTGCTTTGCTCAGCACAGTAAAATAATACTCTTGCCTGTTGCTGGGTTTATTTGTATATTTAACACTGCTGAACTCCTGCATCTAACACTCCTGCCTCACTAGCAGATATTCTCTGTTCTCCCAACTGTGAGAGTAATCACGCATTAGCATTTAATTTTTTTTTTTTTTTTTTTACCTTTGACTATTATTTAACTGTTTTAGAAAAAGTGAAACTCTCTCCCAGCAAAGCAGCACTGGTTCCTTTACTCCCAACAAAATTGCAAAATTTGGATTGTGTCAAAGGTGAATTTAGCTCATGATTTCTATGGTTATCTTACAAACCTCCATTCTGACTTTAGGAATTTGCTGCAAAAAAATTGGACAAGGCTGACATGCCCACTACCTGAAAGCTGTTTTCCTCTTGTGCTGTATTTATTTTTGCAGTCTTAAATGAAACTCTCTTTAGAGGAACTAAAATTCTCTCTTTAGAGAGACTTCAGATTAAAACTCATGGTCATCTTCTGAATTTTTTATTCTTATCACAAGATTCTGACTTGTAATTCTTCTGAATTGAGTGGCAGGTTGAAAACCAGGAGAAATTTATCTGCAATAATTTGCCACTTTATCTGATCCTAAAGAGATGATTTTCTATGTCAGGATTCAGTAATTTTCATTTTCCCAATTTGCCTGGTGCTTTTTCTGAAAGTTCACTTTATTCACAGACTAGAAATTGCATAAACAAAGATGAAATTAGTATTCTGAGTTGAATGAATGTTGCATCTGTGTGAGACTCATTAAACAGGAGTGTGAGACAGAAGCTACTTACCCACCACTATTGGAAATACCAGAATTTGAGAAGCTTATTTGTAAAATTCCCAAAGTTGGCATGGCTTTAGACTCTGCAAGCTGTATGGGAAAAACATAAGGCTCAGCCCAAACAAACAAACAAAAAAGGCAGGAAACCCATGGCATGTAGGATGAAAAAGGTATATATAAGGAAGCGAAAATTCCATTAAAATTAAAAATTCTTCTACTTAGTGTGCTCTTTTTTTTCCCCCCAGAGCCACAGGTGTATTGATTTTCTTTCAGTCAGTATCTGCTTGGGTTTGTTTCATTATTCACATTACTTTGACCTGACACCTCTTAGAAAGTACTTTAAAGCACTCAGTTTTACAGGAAAATTGTAGACATTGACTATTATTGCCCATCTCGTTGGTGGAACACCTCTTTCAGTGGGTTTTTTTTCTTTTCCTTTTAGTTTTAAAAAGGTAGATTTTCTTTTTAACACAAATGTAAGCTTAGAGCAACACTGCTTTCCCCTGAAGCATAGGGGAAGTTTTGATTCTTCCAAAATGAAGGAATAAGTAGAGACACATCTGTAGGTGGATTAAATCACTGCAACTCCATTAGCTTCAGCAAACCTGTGCTATTTAACATCAGTTTAAAAAAATCTGCATCCTCGTTTTGGGCAAAAATGCTGTGTGAATAGAATGATCAGGTTTTCTGAGAGGAGGCAAAGCCTGTAGATGGCGATGGACCCTCAGGAATGAGCCAGCTCTGGCATTCAGGCTTTTGTCAGATTTTTCTGGCAGGTTTTCTTTCTCTTGCTTGAACTATTTTATTTTTAATTTAATTCACCCTTTCTCTCAATGCTAATGTAACACTAGTTGCAGAAATCGTGACAACTGGGAGAAATTTCCTATTTGAAGGTAATGCAACATTTGGTTTTATGATGGAGACAGATACACCTTGAGGGATTTCTCTTAAGGCGTTTGCTTGTCGGGTTTTTTTTCTTTTTTTCCTTTTAAATAAGAAAGAGTTGGATCCTTTACAAGTTCTGAAATAAAAAGAGATTAGTAGAGAAGCTGCAGAACAAATACACTTTTTTTAAAAGCTTGTTCTCATTTAGCTTTACTTTTCTTTATTAGCAACTAAGATGTGCTTTAACTTTGAGGTAATTCTTAAGTAACCAGAAAGTTCTTGGGTTGTTTGAGGATAGCAGTAATAGTAAAAATACCTTAAATCAGGGTATGTCCCTTACATTTATTTTTTTTAAAATATTCAGTTGAAAATAAATGTGGAGCAGTGGGATGACTGCAAAATCCCAGAAATCTGATTTAAAAAAAAAATCTTTGCTATTAATTATGTATAAATTTGACTGCTTCCACAGTAAAGGTTTGCACAGCTACCAATAACATCAATAGAGTTTTGATCTCGTCCCCCACAACTTCATGAAAATTAAATCTCTTATTCTTAATTGTGGCATCCACTCTGTAGTCAAGCTTAGCAGGTTTCTTTTGGTGTTTATCTGTGTGTTTTCTTTTTTTCTTTTTTAAAGGTAATGCTGTGATTTTGAGAAGTGTTAATAAATATGTAAAGCATGTAGTGTTTTGTGCCAGTCTAATATGCTGATTTATTTTACCTTTAGCATTACCCATGTAAAGTCAGCATGTTTACTGAGAGATGAGTGCCAAAGGTGAGCAAAAGTCTTCACTAAAACAGCCTTTAACTACTTTGCTAGCTCAGGTTCAGAACTTTCTACTTTTGTTTTGGGAGAAGTCGCTGTCTTCTGTACTTCCCTTCAGCTTTCATCTTTTAATGGAAGAGAAGAGCAGCACATCTCTGTATCAAAGCCAATTGTCAGCTTTCATTAGATGCATTCTATTGTTTGTTCAGATTAGAAATAACTGCATTACACTTTGACTTTGAAGGCTTGCTTGTTTTTAAATATACTGGGTATATGTGACCTTTTTGTCATTTGTGATGCACTTGGCTTGGCAAATTTGAGATACCCATTTCAGCAGCAGCCAAACCTTTTTGTAATGCAGGTACTCCACAAAAAGGCACTTTTTGTAGGTCTACAAAAGTAAAATAAAACCCTGCTGCTAATGAAAAACATTAATAGCCTCATCTAAATATTTTTTAGCCATAAGGGTGCCTCAAATGCATTGCATGGGGGGGAGAACTCCAAGTGCTTAGGGAGAGTGCAGCACCCATTTTTTAGCAGTGTGTGGGAATCCAGTGAGCTGCTTTTATCCTCCCATTATGTATTGGCCATAGGAGATGTGGCTTCTGTCAGAACATGATGGCAAGACAGCCTAATTCCATTAAAAATTTTGCACTAAGCAAATTTTCTTAAAATGTTTAGAATATTAAATGGGAAATGCATAATTGATACAGAGATATTAGCTTTTTTTTTTTTTTTTTTTTTTTAACTGAACATGCCCATCAGGAATGAGATGATGACTTGTTCCAGCAGTTAAGAAAACTTCCCCAGATACTTCCATGTACACATTTGGGAAAATTATTTGCAATGATATATTTCAATTTCCTTAATAAACTAGACCTGTCTTCCTAATTCCCTTTCCCTTAAGTCCCTCTGCAGGGGTTAAGAAATGAAGTATTTTGAAATTATTATCAGATAACTGTTTCTATGAATAAAAAACTAATCTAAGCTTTTTTTTTTTTTCAAAAAATAGATTTATATTCCAAAGCTGGGAAATAAACAGTGGCAGTAGAAAGGAAATATGAGATTAATAAAAATGAAGACATTTTGCAGAGCTACTCTGGATGGTTTTAATCTTGTTTTCTTTCTTTTTCTTTTTTTTTTTTTTCCTCCTTCTTCTGGGAAGTAGTACTTCTGCAGCAGCATGCCTTGCAATGAAAGCTACTCCTGCTTTTATTTTTTGAGAGTTGTGTGAATACTGGCAGAGCCAGTGGTCCTTTAGTGCCCAGTGAATGCTGTCTCACACAGGGATACCTACAGTAAGACACACAGAGTGGGATGAGATCAAATGCTCTGGTTAAAAAGCCTTAGGGAAGCATTATGTGTCTGAGGCCTGATCTATTGTCTGGGAGGTCGGAGAGTGTTAATGCACTCTGCAAAGATTAAACTCCCTCTCTAATTGCTGCAACACTTCCTTAAAGGATTTAAACAGTCAGGCAAGGTGATGCTCCTTGTCAATTTTTGTCTTCTGACAGCTGTTGAAGTTTATCTGTCTTTCCATGGAGACCACTAGATCATGCAAACCCAGCAGTGGCAAAAGCACAGACCCCAAATCAGGACTGAGAGTGATGAGTGCTGCTATTTAGAACTATTTCAGCCTTTAAATACTCTAAGTCCTGAGACCAGGGTTGCTCCTACATTGCCATGCCACTTTTGGTTATAGGAGTTCCTGAAGTGCCAAAAAAAGTTTAATTGCTGAATTTGATGAAAAGTCACCCTTTTAATTGGGAAGTGCTCGTGTTATGGTCTCCATCCCTTATTGCTGGGCCGGTGCTTCCCCAGCACATCTCTGTGGGACTGAGTCTGGCACAGCTTTTTTATCCCAGAGCAGTGCCACACCTCAGCTACTGTGGGGCACTCTTCTATTTACTCCCAAAATTTTCCTCTCCCTCACTAAGTCTGATTAGCGTTTGAGTCCATAAAACCTGAAACAAAAATGCACTCAGAAAGCTGGTAAAGCTCAAGGCAGGAAAGTTTTTCTGAAACCAGAATGTCCACACTGACAAGTACCTGTCAGTGTGGTAAAAAAACCAGTGCCACTGGTTTTTTGAAGCAAAAGAGAAATTTGCCCAGTGGATCAGAACCACTTAGAAGAACCAATTTATTATTTGGCAGTCCAAATATTTAAAATAGGTTTCATTTGCAAAGGATGCTGCTTTTGCTTGGAAAGTACTTCAAGGGCAAGGGATGGCAAAAAAGGTAAATATTACTGAGAGAGGAGAAGGACTGCTCCACCCCAGGAGAACTTGGGAGATTTAATATTTCTGCAACAAGGCCCTGGTATCCTCACATTCACAGTAGGGCAGCATTACTGTAGCAGGAGTGGAATTTGACCCATCTTTTTCCAAATGCCTGTTCCTGTTTCACAGACAGATGTGAGTGTGTCCTGTTTCACTGCAGCTCACACAACATGACAGGTCCTGCCCACCAGAGAGCCATCCTGTAGTTATTTTTTCTGGTGGATCAGAAGCTTTTCAATTTTGATAGTGTCTATGTTTTTTCTAGTCTTGCAGCATCTAAATGTGTTGGTGTATCAAATCCATTTCACACATAAATGTATAAATATGACCTATATAAATATACATATATTCAATGCCTCTTTTCTAGACTCTGAGCAGATGAGTAATACAGCTGTTCAAAGGAGAAAAAGATTTTTTTCTTTCTTTCTTTTTTTTTTTTTTTAAAGCCCTCTTGGCTCTGAATCGGAAATTGAGGAGCAGAATTCATCAAGTGTATTCTGATCGTTCTCAGATGGGTAGTTCCTCCTTCCCTTCCTGCATAGCATGTTCCTTTGCAGTGTTGCTATATTACATGAAATGTTTCATCTGTATATAAAAATTAAAAATTCAAACAAAAATCTGGCCCACATGAAGAACAGGCCCTTTGGGCATATGGTTCATTATGCATATTCGTTTAATTACTAAAACACTTGGGATGTCTCTACTGCCCTTGCTTTCAACTTGTAAAGTTGGATCTGTTCTGCAGCACAGAATATGTTGAACAGGCATGTGTCATAAAGGACTTCAGTTTTCTCCTACTTCAAACTCTATATAATGTTCTTGGTTGAATCGTTAGAATTTACTGATTATTAGTTCAATCCATTGCATCAAAACAGCATTTTGGGATCTCTTTGCTCTTAACACTTTCTCTAACCCCAAAAAAGCAAGTTTTACAGTGGTTCAGAGTTGTGTTTAGTGTTGAAGTAATGTGAGACTCAGGATTTAGATTTCAGGCACATTCCCTCAAAGCACCTAAAGCTGCATGTTGAAGCTGTATAACTTTTATTAGCTAGGAAGGGATTGCTGTGATAGTGTGACTTTAATTGATTTTCAGGGCAAACAGGTGGTGATGGTTTAGGCATCCCCCAGTCTCCTGCCATTCCTAATTTGGAGTTGCACATATAATAGCTTTATTAAAATAAACAATCTCCTGGCTTCAGTTTTACCTGAACAGCTGCCTGAAATTGCGGGAGTCTTGCAATTTTTAATTTTTTTTTTTTTTTCTTAAGATTATTCTGTGTTTTGGGTAGCAAAATGCTACAGGTCTGCTGGTGGAAAATCTCTATTACATAGTCATGCTGTCAATATACAGGGGGTGTTTTTGTGTGTCACTGCTGTTAGCTTACAATGGTAACATATCCAGGGTATAATTACAGTGAGCCTCAGTCAGCTCCATGCGTTTGTTCTGTAATGCAGCAATTTTGTCACACTGCAGATTATGAACCTGCTGGAATTGTTTAAGTGTTGTGTAATCACACTGTTCCTGGTGTCCTGGGTGTGTGTCAGGTGTGGGGAGGGCTGGGGTTATGAACTGCATTTCTCCTCTTCACTGTGGGAAATCTATCCCAGGCAGATAAGGAGATTTTCTGGGCTCTGGCATGGGGATGTGTTGGGGAATCCCAGGTACAGCTTAAGGACAGAGGATAAATAATCTGGAATTCTTTGTCTGTAAGGATATAATCTCACTGCTTTATATGTGCTTTAGAGGTGCTCTTAGATTTCTGGGTTTGTGGTCTTTGTTTACCGGTTTGGGATTTTTAAAAATTACTGTTTTGTTCCTTTGCTCTGTTTCAGTCTGGAAATATTTTTTTTAGGACTGGAGGTTTTGGAATAGAGATTACCAGGGAGTTTTGCACCAGTGGTGCTACAATCATCTATCCCTCATTTGTCTGGGTTTACTGCCAGGTTCTACAAACCTGGTTTTTGATTTTTTCTTTTTCCCCCCTGTGCCATAGCTGGAGATGCCAGGGAAGTAACCTTATGTGTGATTCTCACTGAACACAGTCTAATTTAAAATGTTCTTTATTAGAGAGCTCTTTTTCCTTTACCCATTCAGCTCTAATTTACATTATGAATGTGAAGGACGAGTCATTAAAGTAGTTTAAACATAATCATTTAAGACTCCCATTGTTACCAACTGGAACCCAGTTGAGAGCCCAAATTTAAGAGCACTTCCACCACCACTCCTTCCACTGTGAACAATTACGTCACCATCTGTCCCTTGTTGCTAATGTTTCCCAAAATGTTAACAAATACATCTCCAAATAAGTGGACATTTATCAGCTCAGCTAATGATAATTTTTTTTCATGACCCTTTTAAGGTAGTCACCTTATCCGGAATAAATAAAATTTGCCTACTTTTTGCCTTCTTTTAAATAGCACAAATATTTTTTCTGGTGCCTTTTGGAAGAATTATTTACTATAAGATCAGGCTTTTAACTTGCATAATGCCGGTCTTCCCTGCAAATAGATTATAACTTTGTGTAAGAGAATAATTCCAGAGCTGTGATCCTACTGATAATCAAACCAAAACATGAGAATTAAAAATGACCATTTAATTTATCTATGATATAAAACAACAGATTTTTTTTTCTCTTGCATGTCACCCCCTCTTTATTTTGGGATCTTCTCTGGTCACCTTACTCTGTGATAGTAACCCCTTTAGAAATAGTATGCAGATTTATTCCCCTGGTTTATCCCCAGAGGATTACCCCAAAACATAGAAAATGGTTGTAATATTATTTTTCTTTTCTTTTTTTTTTTTTTTTTCTGATTTTAAGCTTTACTGCTTGAGGGTCTTAACTGTATTTTACTTGGCACAGGAAATGTAAAATACGTTAGATAAAAGCATGAGGGAAAAATTAGACCAGTCAGCATGTTGGCAAACAGCTATTTCTTCAGTGTCTGCCGCCTAAAAGGATTTGAAATCTTTTACTCTAAAACTGTTGTACATACATAAATATAGAACCCAAAACTCCTGTTGGAGCTGATTTTGGTTTAACCTCTTCTAGGGATTAGGGATAAAGTAGGAACCACAAGAAAATTGGACAGGGGCACCCACTAGACTCGTGGGTATTGGCTTTGAGGGTTAAATGCACGTATTTTAGAGGACAGAGGTGACACCCCCAGGCATGTGCCCCTTCAAGTTGGAAATTATTACCCACACTGACCAATGTGCCAGGTATTTGTCAAATAGCTGGAATGCAATATAGAAATCTTAAATTACACACAGACTTTACAAGTGATAAGTTCAGTGAAATAAATTTAGACTGAGTGTCTCTTCCCTGACCTCCTCATTACAGAAATATATCCATGGATCTTGATTCCACTTTTCTAGGCTGGGTAACCTCATTAATGTAACAAAAATAATCAGAATGAAAGAAAACCGTCCCTTTTTAATTAGCTTAGTTTTTGTTTTGTTGTTATCTCTTTCTGATTCCAGGCATTGTTATGAGTAGGGGATAAATCCATTGAACGTGTTAATGACAACAATAATTCAGGCTCAGAGTGGGGACATTTTGTAAGTGTTTGCAGTCTTGAGAGTAGCATCCCAACCTTCCCTGATGGAGTTTCCGACGGCAGTGTCCCAAGAGGATGGTGGAGAACAGATTGCAATATTGTCAGCTCTTCTGATTTCTCTGCGACTTTTGCAGAACATGCTTCTTCTTAAAGCATCATTTCTTAAGAGTCCTGTGATTGCACATGAATCACAGCTTTCATTTAAAACACAAATGAGTCTCTACTTCCTACCAGCAGCAGAGAAAATGAGATCCCCCTGAAGAGTCTAAATCAGGCAATGACAAAAAAGGCCCTAACACATATTGACTTAAACAGTATGAGTTTTTTCGCATGTTTTTGGGGCTATTTTTGTTGGTTTTGCATCCCTTTTTTTTTGTTGGGAGTGAGGAACATTGTTTTTTTTTTTTTCTTTTGCTTTTGAATATTTTGTAAAATTTGTGACCATGCTGACCAGAGTTCCCACCCTCCTCCACAGGCTTTATTCTTTTGCTCCTTTTTCTTGTTGAATCCTCACATGTGATGTAAATTTTCAAGCACTACTTGGGTACTTCCCAACAAGTTGGGCCCCCCTTTTCCTCCTTCAGCTCATCCTGGGCTATTCACTCAGCAAGATGCAGTTGGGAAAAGAAGAGTTGGGATGTGGATATGGGAGCAGGACATGGCTTTGTGTCATTTAGCCTATGCACACAATTGGGTTGGGCAACCATGGCCTGTTGTTTGTTATCCAAGGCATTACCTGAGGAAAAAAAAAAATATTAGCTTTATGCACATGATAAATTGTGCAAACATATCCTTTATTTCTACTTCTTGGTTCTGTGCAGTCACACGTTAGGCAGAGGTTTTTTGGGGCACAGTTTGATTCTTTGGTTTGGCTTTTGGGATGTTGAAGTGGATTTTTTGTGCCTTTGGTTTTGAATTCCAGTCGTGCTCACACTTACTTCAAAGAGCTTTTTGCCTTCTGGTACACCCTCAAAAACATTAGTAAGTTGTATGCTGGTGTGTGGAGCAATGCAGAGATGATTTGTAATGTGGCATAAATATTTAAAGCCCTCCATTCCTTCAGGTCATTTTTGATTTTGGTCGTTGCCGTTCAATACAGCGCACGTTCCGCGCCGCCGTTGAGATGCTCCCCGTTCTTCTGCCGGGGACACAAAAAACAAATTGAATCTAAAGTAAATAGGTTTCTTCTGCCAGTGCTGGTTTATTTAAGTGTAATTTCTCTTCCTGCCACGTTCTCCAGCTCAGCATTGCAATGAGGGAGTGACTCTGCTCAGAACTGACCCTCCTTGAGCTCCAGATTCGCGGCTGTGAAGTGCAGTAAGAGCACTCTGTGAGGTGAGGGAGCATCAGGTGAATGTGGGAAGGAGAGTATCAGTCAAAATGACTCTGGAATGCATCTTTGGAAGAGGATGTTTAATGGGAAATACATGCTATGTGCTTTCCTCAACCTTTTTTTTTGCTGTATGAAGATAATTTCCATTTTTTATGAAGCATTGAGATGGGGCTGTATGAAGATAATTTCCATTTTTTTTCATAACTTCTTTTTATTAATACTCTCACTATTCTATGCAATGCCAGCCCAAGAGCACAAGCCTGATTGCTGCACTCCAGTCAGTCTGGGCCCTCACCAGGCACCCTGATTTTTGTCAGTGGAGGCTCAGCACTGCTGTGTTCCTGCATCCACATTGCCCATATCTGGAAGAGTTGTCTCCATATGCACAGCTATATCTGCACATATGCACAAATGTACTGCTCTCTGTGAGTGTGTTCATTCTCTCCTCTGCTCTTGTGCTCTCCCTGTCTAAGGGCAGGAATAAGTATCTGTCAGAAATAATTTGTTGTCGACAGGCTTATTGCCTCCAAGGGATTTGAGTGCCCTTTTGGGGAGCCAGTATCTTATGTCATTGGCTAATATCCTGTATTTTGTTTGGAGCAGAGGGACTGAAAGCCTAGAAACCCCCCAAAAAACCGAGAATTCGCCCCTGAATATTTATTCTCAAAAATTGCTCCTTTTTTATGGAGTTCATTTGTGCGTTCATGGCAACTTGAAAGTGTGTAGCCCAGAAATAAGTTAAAAATACAGAATTCCTCTCCCCTGTAAATAAAGGGGAGCATGTCTTTCTCTTTCAAATCAAATTCACTGATCTGGTTTAGTGTAGCTTAGTTCAAAACCAAACTTGGACGTTCACAGCAGTATCAGCCCAAGTTTTTCTCGTGCCTTCACAAGTTACACAGAACGTGTTTATAAATCGCGAGGAAACTTTTGATGAAGCTGTTAGAAGTTTAGAGTTCAGTTAAATTGTGGGTTTTGAAACTTGGAGTTTCAAACAATATTTTTCACAGCTCTGCTGATGAGGCATTTCATTACCATTGGAGCCTGCACTGACCAAGAAAATAACTTTATACCATAGGTTCCTTGCATGCATTTAATCTCCTTTCACTTTTATTTCTTCCATCTGATGGAATGTATCACTCTCCTCCCATCACTGGTGCTGTCCAAGAGTTATTCTGTCACACAACACAGCATCCCTCACTGCACCATAAAGGCTTGCCAGGTCAAAAAGAGCCTGTTAATCTTACAGTTAGAAAAATTGTAATTATTGTGTGGAAAAATCACGCAGAAAATCCTATCTTGTGCTAGGTTTCTAAGCCTCTTAAAACTGTTCTATCCCATGACTGTGGGTTTGCTGGTGACAAATGTTTTATGGGCATATTTTAGTAGACACCCGTCTAAAATCTGGTCTTAATAGTCAGATGCTAAATTGGAACCAGAGCGGCAGAAAAACCAGATTTGAAACGTGTTTCTAAGGGTTTGTTTTTACTTTCAGTTGAGACTGCCTTCTCTCATCTTTTGTGCTGCTGTCAAAAGGGCCACTCTCATGGTTGTTCAAACTCCATGCTTCTTGACAGGAACAGTTGGACCCCTCTTCAATGATTTTCAGATGAAACGGCTCCCAAACCTCCAGAGCTTTAACTTGTAGTTATTAGGCCCTTTGAAATAGCAACACATTAATCAGCTGAAATCAAGTGGTCCTTTCTCCAAGGCTGTGATATTGCTGTTGTCTTTTAGGTAGAGCTCTAGCTAAATATTAGTTTCAAGAGCTCTTTTTTTTCTTTCTTTCCCTCAAGATAGGTCTATCCTATTTCTGTTTCTCTTTTTCATCATTGTTTTAGAATGCTGTGAATTAAAGTGCTCACTTCTATAATAGGCTTTTATACTCTCAAACTGCATTAAAAGGAGTAGTGTGGAAAACTCACTTCTACTACTTTAACTCTTAGTTTAGAAATTGGCTGCTGTGCTTTTAACTTCCCCCAAGAACAGTGTGAAGCCCAGCAGAAAAAGTATCAATTAATGTAATGGATTGTGTCTGACAGAACTTGGTCTAACAACAAGAAACATTGAAGAAAGGAATGGTTTGTTGAAACTGGATCATTTGAAGCAGGGCCATGGTTTGTGTCCCTGACTTCTGTGGCACTGGGAAAGTGATCTGAACCTGCTAATGGATTCTCTTTCTAGTTTATGCATTAGGCAAAAGAAGACTGGGGATGACAAGAAATCAAGAAGATACTCTTCCTTGCATTAGCTGTTATTTACATCAGCAGCTGAAGCACTCTTGAGTTTTGGCATAAAAATATTGATAAGAAAATAATTTAGGCAGCATAAATCAAGAACTTCTCCCAGGCACAAAGTATCGCTGAGGAGAGAGTAAAAACATGCATGATTGAGGACCTTGTCATTTGGGGAGTGGGTATCTGTGTCACAGGGCTGCTGGTGCTGTGGTCAGTGTCAAGGAGCTCCCTGAAAGTTGATAATAGGACATGGGCCTGCTTGGGGATCTGCTTTGAAAACTGATGCTGCAGAACCACTCAAAAGGCTGTTAAAACAGCAGAAATATTTCTATTCGCTCTATAAACACACTCTGAACTTTTATTATGTACTGTATGTTCACAGCAATCATTTCCCATACCTCCGAGGCTAAATAATTTCTGAATAGCTAAATCAATTTGTCTTGTGTCTGTGTCGTGTCACAGTAATGAAAGTTCCCTGTACTGTGGCAACAGCAGCAAAGCAGCTCTTGTTAAGGAGATGTGGGAGCTCTATCAAAGCTTCACTGTCTGAGTTATAACTCAGCAGCTGATTAACCAGCCAGCATTAGAAAGGAGGAGACAGCATGCCTCAGCTACCCATTGAGCCCACAGTGAGATCTTGTAATGAAGCTCTATTTGAGGTCTGAAACTTAATAATACACAAAATGTACTGTAAGATCTAAAATCACCAAGGTCTTGGCTTCGTAGCTTGCCTGAATGACCTGTGATTGCAAGGTTGTGTTGCACTTGCAGCCGAGCAGGGTGATGTTCACATAGGATGGTGACAGATGCACTAAAATTGGGTCAAGTCCTGCAATTGAGTGAATGAAGAGAGGTTCTTCAAGAGCTTCATTGACTCCTTGTAGGACTTTGCCTGGCTGGCTGCTGGTGGGGTCTTTTTGCTGCATCAAGGGAAGGCTGAGTTTGCTGTTACCCAGGGAGGTGGTGCAAATGCAACCCCCTCCCCTGGGCTGAGGCAAATGCTTTGAATTAATATCTGGAAGTGGGAATTAATATCTGGAAATGAGAATTTCTGTGAAAGGAATTTATGTAAGGATCGAATATATGTTTATATGTATGTCTTTTTTTTTAATCTATGTGTGCCTGACAAAGATAGCTGTGGAGATATGTATAATAACAGGTCCTTTCCTTGTTCTTTAAGTAACATTTAGGGTAGGACAGAAGCTGTTATCACCTTCACTTTGTCTTAAAAGACAAGCATATATTCATCCAAGAGAGTTGGAATAGCTTCAGAGGAACTTGTTCAGGTTGGAGCTTTTCATTTATGGGGGATGTTTTAGCTGAGAATATCAAAACTATTGAAGGTTTTATTAGCTAAAGTTATGCAAGACTCCTATAAGACAAATCAAGTACCAGTTCTTGGCCTGGATTCACGTGTTTCTGTTGCCTTGCTTACATATGAAATGTGGCTGTGTGAATCATTATCACTTCTAATTTTTTAGTATGTTGAACAACAGGATCAAAAAAGGGAAAAAAAACCCCAAACCAAATTGTCTTCCACATTCCTGTGCCGCAAATCAATAACATGGGGATGTATTTCCTGGATGTCAGCCCATTTTATAGATGAATATATCTTGGAAATTGCTTTACAGGCCAACAAATGCCAAGAACAGGATGACAGTCGAATTCCTTGCATAGCAACAGCTAACATGAAATCAGGTGCACTCCAGAAAATGCAAGTGCTGTTTGGGCAAGGTTATGGATACAGGCATTGTTTCTTGGTTTGTGTTTGGCCCACGGTAGGTATTAACTGGCCATTTGTCTGACATCAGACAAGTCTTTTTGTTTAAAAAGTTAAAACAGCTGCTATCTTGTGGGGGTGTAAATTCTCACACTGCTGAATGCAATGGGAAGTGTTTCTTTGGTTCAGAGTGGTTACACTTTCAGGTTCATAACACAAAATACATTGCCATTAATGTCCCATTCTACAACTGCCAGCATTGTCTTTTTATGTAGTATTTGGCAAGACGAGGATGAGGGGAGGTAGAGATTTAGTTTCCTCATCACCCATAGAATTTTCTCTTTGTTGTTGTTTGAGATAGTTCTACTGGATCTGACTCATTTCCATTAACCTGTATTATTCTAAAAATGTGATTGTTGTTTTTGATTAAATCAGTTTCTTTTGGGGAAAGAAAAATCAGAAAAATGTGTTTGTGCCTTGTCTTTGAAGGAGATTGCTTAAAATAGCTTCAAGTTGCTACCAGCATTAGGCAGTTCTGGAAATACTATGTATGAGTAGAAAAGGAAATGGGATCACAACATACATTTTATGGCAGTTCTGGATTTAGTTTATTAACTTTGCATTGCCAACCCCTCCAAGTTTGCAGTCTGTTCAGGTGTTGTTGGTACTTGTAAGATAGGTTTGCAGTTTGGCTTGATGCAGTTTTTTTGAAAAATCCTATGTGCTTTTTAGATCCCCATCATATTATTTGTGTGTTTTGCAGTTCCAGTTTGCCTTCTGTTTTTGCTTTTAGTGGGTTTTGTCAGATACCAGTCCAAACACACAGACTCATACTGGTTTTTAGGAAAAGAGACTCCAAAGAACCAGTGAAATCAGAATATGCTGTGCTGAAAAATGGCAAGAGTATGAGAACGGGGACTAGGCTGACTGGATCCCTTTCCAAAACAATGAATCATGTGCAGCCTGAGGCCTTGCCTCCTGCAAGGTGACAGTCCTTTCTCCGAGCTGGTGTGCCAAGAGTATAGGTGGATTAATGGTGACGATGCATTTGCTGATCACCCCTGTGGAGTGACAAGGGAGCTCCATGGCTCCTGTTGCACAAGAGGATAATTCTCTTCCCTAGCCTGGGAAAGACCCCCTGGCAGTTAGAGTTTGATGAGTGGAGCAGGTTGACCTCTCTAAGTGCATCTGCTGTACACCAGCACTAAGGACAAAAGGCTTTCAGGCTGGAGGGATCCCAGGAAGGAGTGGAGAAGCTTTGGGCTCACCTCATGTTCATGGCTTCTCCTTCCCCAGGTACAGGGGAGGGAGCAGCAGCCTAATGAACTCACACGGAACAGGGGGAGCAGATTTCTTTGCCAAATTAATAATAATAATCTGGGTGGGGTGAGCAGAGATTCAAGGATGAATGTGCACAGTGGTAATAACTGACAGCCTTTCTTACATGTCTCTCTCTTTCCACACTTGTCTGTATTCTCCAGGTGTTTGTGGTCACTGTCTGGACCGTGGAGCTGTACATGGTGCCCCTGGCCTTGCTGGTGCTCTTTGCATACAATTTCTCCCTCGTCACAACAGGGAAGGTCAATAATGCCCAGGATGCCCAGGCAAGTAGAGTGACATTTCTGGCAGTCTCAGTTTGCCTGAGTGAAGTGTCACACATTCTAATGGCATTAAGTTGATTTTGTAGCTAAACAACACTCTTGTTTCAAAGTTACTGAAAAGAAACCTCAACCCTCTCAATTTTTATTATTCAATTAGAGAAATAAACCATTCAGAGTAGTAGGAGAAGAAGATGAGAGTGTGTAGGAGGTGGATTTTGCTTACTAAATACCTACAAACGTTTTTAATTAGACTTAAAAAAGGTTTGCAAAGCAGCAAGTTCCTGAAAGCCATTCCCCTCCTGCCATTGCACTCTGCAACACACTCATGATTCGTGTTTCACAGAAGAGGAAAGTCAATAGAATCCAAAGGAGAACGTAGTTCTTTTAAGCCTTGTCCTGTGATCTGAAGTCTTAAGAAACTTTTATTCCTCTTTCCCATCAGCTCTTAAAGACCCAAAAATGTTTTTTGTTTCCCCCAGAAATTTAGGCTTTGGATTTTAACTTGGGAGAAAGAAAGGTTTAGCACAGAAATAACCACCAGGTGTGACAAAGTTCTATTGTTGGGGTATAAAATGATTGTTTGATGTTGACCACTGTCTTTAACAATGGCAATTAGAACTGGACAGGAGAGTAAATTCATGAATATACATAATATTCTGTTTTTAAAAGTGAAATAAATACAGTAATGAAATGGAAGTCAAAGGATAGCTTCCTTCTAACTTTTGATTAAAAGATGATTGACATTGGTAACCATGAAGAATACCTTTACCTAAATGAGTCAAGTGGATTTTACACAAAGGCGTAATATCCTAGAATAAAAAAAATTCAATGGCATGTTTATTAGTTTTCATGTGAAAATTTGCTCCTTGTTTAGTTTTCATCCACTCCCAAGTGGAAAGATTCTTAGAAAACAGGAGAAGTTGCATTATCCAGACTAGAGGAGGCTTAATTTGAAAACACGGTAAAAGAAATGCCTTTCTTCAGTTTCAGCCAAGTCCAGAATAACGCAGAAAGATACTGTGTGTCTTCAGTGACTACTTGATTTCATCAAGAAAAGCAGAACTTCCCATGTGGGAGAATCCCAGGCTAACAGATGTTTTTGTTTTTAACACAAAAGGCAGTAAAAAATAACAATAATAACCTACCCAGAAATAAAATACATAGAGAGTGCCTTCCAGCCCCTTCCCTCATCCTGTGGTTTGTTGCATGTTCAGGTGAGGAGAGTCTCAAATGAGACAGAAAAATTGAGCAGAGCATCAGATGGACACTGCAAAAAGGCAATTTCTAAACATACAGCTAATTGTGGTAATACTAAAGAAAGGTCCATCAGGAATTTGGCTCTTTTCCTGCCACACATTCTGTAAGCAGTGCCATGCCATGAAATTCAGGGGTGCATTTTGCATAAGCAAAATCACACGTCTGCCAAAGTGCTTTGTAGGATTGGGATCATATGGAACAAGTAGTCAAAGTGCCTTTAATATTACCTGATTCCTTTTTTATGTGTGTCTATGATTCTAACCATCTGTAGGTCAAAAATAGACAATCAGGTGCTAGCCCCAGTTACATCTGTCCTGCAGATGAGAAAAGGTTTTCTTCAAAATACCAATGCTTTTTACACAGTCATTTATTTGTTTTTTGCTTCTTCAGGCCTTGGCTGGATATTCACTGCCTTTGGTTTTTGTGTGCCAGCATACACATTTTGTGTATACAGAGGAATGCAAGCAAGAGTCTTTGCAAAAGTGAACCTCAAATTCTCTCTGATTTCTGTGCTATAAAATGTGAATAACAGTATTAACCTTGTACTCCTGATCCACTTGCCAGGAGGCTAAATTCATGAATATTGGTAAAATGTTTTATGATTTACAGATGGGGAGCTTCTATAGAAATTTAAACCATGATCAGTGTTAATTCAGCTGCTGGGTATTCCAAAGAGCCAAAGAATAAATCTGGCTATCTGAACTCCGAGTACCTTTTACATCCTAGATGAAACTGCTATTCAGAGGAAAAAAAGAAATTTAAAAACTCCAAAAGAGAAACACCCAACCCCCTAAGAAACCCTAAATTCAAAACATCTTTTTATTGTGATTCTTCACATTCTTTGCATGTTTGCTGTATTTAAACTTGTAGTACACAGATTCAAATGTAGCTATTAAATAACCAAGAAAAAAACTGGAGGACCCTGTTAAAGGCTCAGCTTGTTAAATACCTGAATTGAAAGCCAAGTGCTCCTAATTCCAAGCCCTCCCCAAGCCTTTTGTTTTCTGTCCTACCTGTCAGCACAGAAGTTAAAGGGAGGAAATAATGCTGCATAGAAATCTGACTGGGATTCTATGTGAGATTGATTATGTTCATACTAATGTGTTTTCTAAAGTCTAATGTTTCAGTAATGGCCCTAAAGGGAGGGAGCAGTCATTGTGGCAGTGGGGATGGAACAAGTTGAATATAGAGTCCTCAGCCTTGACATACCAGTTGGTTCATTTGCAAGACTGAGAACAAAGCTGTTTACAGATAGTAAAAGTTGGCAATGTGTTTGAAAGCCTGTTGCCTTCAGATTACTGGACACGGCCACTAGTGCTTTATTTAGACTTAAAATTTGTATAGGGTATTGCATGCTTTGTTCAGAATACCACAAAAAAGAAAGGTCCTTGAATATAAAACACTGTTTTGGAAAGGAGAAAGTGGGGGGTTTTTTAAATGACTTTCAATAAAGTGGGAGAAAATTGTATAGTGAAACTTTGTGGGAGTATCATAAGCTTTTTGAACATTGCCTGTCACTAAAAAATAAGTGTTGTGTTTTATAATATGGACATCTGCTTCTGCAGGAGCTTATGGGCTTGGATGAAGATGAGGATGAAGATGATAAGGTAAGCATATCTCACAACTGTGTTGGCTAGAATCAGAGGGTAGGTGGGAGAACGCAAACAAATAATCTCTCTATAAATCTTCAGTTATTCTCTGTATTAACTGGGAAGACAGTTGTCAGCAGTTTGCTGCTTGGCAGGTTTGAAAGTAGGAAGGGGTTGGTTTGTGTAACACCCCAGAGTGGCGGTACCTGTGCAAGACCTGAACAAGAGCTGACTCTGAGCAGCCCCAGGCTGTGCCTGGCCTTGCAGTGGGCAGATGCTCATGAATGTGCTCCTGCAGCAGGGGTTTGTGTGGTGGAGGAGGTGCAGGGATGTACACAAGGATGTGCAATCCCCCCTCGCTTCTGGTAGACGTGCCCTACTAATGGCTTTCCCCAAACGATTTGGCATTTCCACTTCAGTAGGCCAGAATTGGTGTGATTTGTGGAGGGCTGGTTAGAATTTTCTCAGCATTTCTTTCAGAGCCTGGGAAAAAAAACAGTTTTAGTTCAGCAGCTGAAATGTGGAAAGAATTGGAATTGGCAAGGCCTGTTTTTTATTTTATTGGAACATACTTACTCATTCTTCTCACTGTGAAAAATTCATTGGATTTTTTTCCAAGTTTATCAAACCACAGTGACAAATGATAAAAGGATTAGAGGGCATGACATACGAAGAAAGATTAAGAGAACTAAATGTATACAGCTTGAAAAAACATAAGTAAGTGAAGGAGGATCTGATAATCTATAAATACTTTAAAGCTAAAAGGTGAGGAATTATTTAACGAGCAACAGCATGCAAAGGAACATTAGCTGTTAGGAAGAAAATGTTCATGAGGGGATGTGAAACTTTCAAATTGCATACTAAGTTAATAAGACTCTTCTTGAATATTCTATGTTTTAAAAATGCTGCAGTGAAATTGTTGATCATTAAGAAGCAAATCAATAATGCAACTAGCAAGTGCACCTTAACTCTTTTCAGTCACAGACTCTAGGACTGAAGCTCAGCAGACTAATTGATGGGAATAGTTATTTAAATGTAACTTGCTCTTCTGCTGTGCTTATATTTTAATGAGCACCCAGAAATCCATCAAGGTTACAAAGTGAAGTTTAGGCAATCCAGATGAATTACAGGTTTCTTGCAACACACAGTAGTTGTTTAAATGTTCTCATTTATAATTTACTCTTTGTATTGTAAAATTCGTCAAGTGAATGGACCGATATCTGAAACTCTTCAAAAGTTGCTAAAGGAAAGTTGCATCTTTTTCAAAAGAATACTGTATATCTATAGAAGTCAATAATTTCTATTTAGTGGGTACCTGGTTCTAGACACTTGTACATATTATTTGTGTGATGCCTGAAGGTGTAACTTATTCACTGGAACAATCCCATTTATATCTTCTATTTTAATGTTCCTATTTTCCCCTTGCAAGTGCTGAGATGGGAAAAGGGAAGTAAGAATGTACTAAATAGGTATCAAATCCTGTTTCCTGTGATGTGCAATCGATTCATTGCTGCTAAGATATTCTAGGTTACATTTACCCTACATTTAACTCCAGTGACTTTGGTTCTCTCTGTGCAAATACAACTGGGTCATTTCAATATGGATTTAATGACTTTGGGTTTTTGTCTCCCCCAAAACAGCTTCACTCTCATTCACTTTCTTGGTTTATTTTAACTAAGTGTGCAGGTTTGGTAAAACTCCGGGGAGTCAGTGTTGAGCTGTTGATGGTTTGGCCTTGCCATTTTGTAATGGGAGCTGCCTCTGTCTCCATTCCACACAAACTCCAGGACTCTGACACAGAGGGCTGGTAGCACTGGCTAAAGCCTCTCACACCAGATACCCCCAGCAGGCTTTCTCACGAAGATAACACTTTACATCCCAACATTACAGTTGCTATGGATGGAATTCTGGCACAGAGTTGCCAGAAGAGACAGTTGCCAGCCCCTACATTGGTCCCATGGCCAGTGCTATGCAGAATTGCCTTAATGTCTTTACTGTGCCTTGTGTGTACCCCCATGCAGCAGTGATGGGCTGCACTTGCACTCCCATGACTTGCATCTTTTAAGTACATTAGGTACATCTTTAATTACATTAAGAACATTCTAAGACACTTTTCCAAGTCTGAGGGTGGCCAATGCTCTCTGGGGAGTGTAAGAAATATGTAATTTTATGACACTATCTCATGGCAATGTCAACATTTAAACAGACAAGTCTACTTTAAAATGAAGTCTGTGTATTTTTTTTTCCTCCCTAATACAAGAGCTCCCAAAGTTGAAATCTGCTAGTTGGGTTGTGGTGTACGAGGTCACTGTTTCTGTTTCCTGTCATCCTGCTGTATCAAAATACTTGCACACAGAGCCCTTCTGGGTTCTGCTGCCTGTTAGACATAACAGACCGTGCTTCTGGGAATTGTAACACACCCTCGAAGAGATGAACTGTTTACAAATTATAAATACACAGACACTTAGTTCAAAAACCCAAGAGCAGATTAACTCCCTCCACCTAGACTATCTGTCTTAAATGACAGGGCTTAATTGCTGACTCCCCCGTCCTTTCCCCCTCTGCCCTCCCCACATACCAGCATGGAGGGCTGTAAAAGATAGCAGTGCTCTGTCCCTTTGGCACCAGCTCTTCCCTGGATAAATGCCTTCTCGGATTTGTGCCATCTTGGACACAGAGTTCAGGCTGTGTCCTGTCAGCTCTGGGCTCTGTCAGCCTGAGTAAGGATTGTTTTAAAATTGCATCACTGCAGCATCCTTGGTCTGCCAGTAAGAAGGTATAGACAAGCTGCATGCAGCTCAGTTTAAGTTGTCTGATTGTTGACCAGTTCTATTTATTTTATTTTAATTTTTTTTTCTGTTTCTGATAATGACTGTGGAGTTTCAAGAGCAAACAGAATGATTAGTGTCATAGCACCTGACTGAAAAGAGCCTTGGAGTCTTCTCCATTGTCTGAATAATAGTTTACATCTCCACAACAGACAAAGCTTAATTTACTACTATTTTCAGGTCTGGTAATTGATTCAAAAGAAAATCAGAGACAAAAGTAAATCAACAACAATTCCTGTGTGAGGTTTTTGTTGATTTTTTTGGGTTTTTTTAATGAGTTTTTGTCCTGTGGTGAGGCAGTGTAGTCCTGCTTGGCTAGTGCAATGTAGCAGGGAAGAACCAAATGATACTGTGGCTTTAAGCCAAGTTATTTGGCAACTTCCAAGAAATGTTTAGTGTCTCATGTATTGGAAAAAAAACAGAAGTGGAAGAAAATCACCAAAGAATAAAAACTTAATGCCTTTAATGTAGGAAATTCTCTGTCAAAAGTAGGTACCAAAGATATACAAAGTTTGATGAACACAATTCAAAAAGACTCCAGCCGAACAAATTAAAGTCAAATCCATCCAGTAGCAAAGAGCTGACATTTTCCATTTGAGTTAGATTCAGCATGTGGAAACCTTCCGTATGGATCTTATTTGTACGGGTGGATTACGATGAAAATTGCATTAATTTTCTCCGCAGTAAAGGTCAGTAATTGAAACATGAACCAAGAGTCTATTGTGTAAGATGCTATATCCCCATACTTAGGAAAGGTCATTCAAGACAATATCATCTCATTGTTTTCTTCCCTGGAAGTATAAATAATTTCATTAGTTTTTTTTTCTTTTTCTCTTCAATACAACAATTGCAATATAATATTTCAACATCCCCTATTAAGATTGCTGAAGAGAAGTGATGGGAAGGACTTGAAAATGCCCCGTGATACACAGGGTATGTTCAGACTGACAAGGAGCATCCATGTCCTCCACAAAACTATGGGCAAGAGCACCCAGTGCAGGGGTTGCTGTGGTTTTGCTTTTCTCTTTTCCTGGGAGCCTTCTTTGTACAAGAAACTGGAAGTTAAATGGTCTCTTGTTAAATCTTATTTACACAGCAGCGTTTTCCAAGGCTGGTCTTATCCGTAGGCATCCCATAAATTGGCACAGTTCTTACATCAGTGCCATGAGCCACCCATTCATAGGTTTAGAGGTGGTGGAGAGAATGGTGGTAGAGAATTCTCCCTCTTAAGGAGAATTACCTACCTAGATGTAGGTAAAAGCCAACACTGCAACTTCTCTAAATCTCTAGAAAAATATTAAGTAGTTAAGTGACTAAGCAGGTCACTGGACCCAGAAGATGAGCCTCAGGGAGTTCTCCTCTCTTAAAAATTCCAACTGTTTATAATATTGTTAAATTTTCTTTTAAATTGGTCAGATATATGAATAGATACCTCTTTCTCCTGTACCCCAAATTCTGAAGGTCATTACCTAGATTATAGATGATGATCCAGTAGTTTTAAGTCTAATAACCATGTGATTGTTCTTAAGTCTCATGTGTTTCCAGGAGAAAGCACTTATTTTGACAAAATTTATTTTCTTTCCCTTTCCAGTTTTTAAATGAAAGATGACTGATGACTTTTTATCTCCATTCAGGATTTATTCTTGCTTCTTAAGCATGTGTTCCTCACCTGAATTGTGTTTTATTCTATTGTGACTGGTGATACTGCTTGAAAACTTGTGGCAATACCAGTGGACTTTGGGCTGCTTTACACGTCTATGAAAACGTGACCATGTACAGAAAATGCTTCTTAAACTACCTGCATTTCATGCCTGTGCATAGAGAAAGAAACTGAATTATGACCTAGAGTTTTTCACATAAGATTCTTCTTGGGCTTGGCTTAGGAGACTTTTGCTGGTCCCCTGTGTATGGATGAAATTCATCTAATGGAGGCAGAGAAAGGGCAGGCATGGCTGGACAAGGCATGGAGTGGTCATCTTCTGCCCTTCAGGGAGTGTTCCCCAGCCTGAGCTGCAGGATGATGTGCTATTTCCTTTCAAATGTGTCCTTTTAAGACCAATGCTGCTCCCCTTCATACCAGTCTGAAGTGATTCTATTGGCTCCGGTGGAATTATTCCAGATTTCACACCTTTTTAACTGAGAGCATAAATTGACCTGTATGTGTTGCATTTCCTCTATTTGGTAATTATTTCAAGTACACTTGGATCCGCTAAATTTCCACAGGCAGGCACATTTGCAGCATGGTGTTAATAAACAAAAAGATCCTGTGATGCACAGTTTCAGGGCTGCACGAGGCAGTTGCTCAGAGTTTGGCAGCCGTCCCCTCCGCGTGCCCGTCCTCCCCTCGGCACGCAGCAGACTCTGCAGCTCGGGGCAGGGCAGTGACTCAGCAAGGCACATTGCTGGGCTCCTCTCGGCAGCCTTTGGCTCCCACGGAAGGCAGGAACCAGTTCAAGGTTGCTGTGGTGACTGCTTGCAAAGCTCTGCCTGGAATTCGTTTCAGCTACCAAGAGACTGTCTGTCACTCCATGGCTGCCACCTCCCACAAGAGCTTCGTTCTGCTGCTAGACTGGAGCGTTAGTGAAGTGTTCCCTGCTGGCAACAGAGGCCAGTGGTCTGCTGTTTATGCCCAATAAAATCCTTTTGGTTTCAGAAGTTCTTCGTGGACGAGTGTTTTGGCCCTGAGATGTTTTTTGGCACAGCTTTTGCTGGACACCGGTAAGGTCTGAGTTTTGTAGTCCAGCAGAGAGCAGTTGCAAATTAAATCCAACTTTGTCTAGCTCTGCTTTTCCCTAAATAACTACAGCATGTTTTGTTGGGTTTTTTTTTTAAAGCAGAATAATAGTGGAGCAAAAAGAAATGCATGCCTGAGCTATTTTCCTTTCTTTTCCCTTTCCATCAATCTTGTTTGTTGCTAATACACTGAAGAATTAATAACTGGTACATTAGATAAATCCTGGTAAAACATCACCCTAATGTGCTTGTAGCAGCAGTAGCATAATGAGACAGCTACTGTAAGAAAGCTAATCCTGAAAGTTAGGCCAGCCCAGGGCTAGGCAGACTAATTCTTCCAATCCCTGAAGAGATTCAGGATTTTCATTCCTGACTGAGCTGCCTGTATCCTGTTTTCTTCCTCCTTTTCATTAATCCATATTTGTGTTTTCTCCTCCCCTTTTCCTCATCTTTGCCCCCAAGTGTTCCTCAGCTTTATATATTGAGTTCCCCTTGGCATGCCAGAAATCTGCTGATGAATACCACTTGTTTGAAAGTTGCATGCAAGATTTTTCTCTGCAAGTGTTTTCTATGAAATCCAAGTGAGCAAGTATTATGTAGAACTTACCCATGGCTTCAAGCCTAACTTTTCCTTGTGTGCATGTGATACTTGCAGTATACATCAGAAATACACTTAGAGAACAACAGCAAAATTTGTCTGTGCATTTGGGAGCGTTGCTTGCTGGTTTGAATGTATCCAGAGGAAAAATATTTGAAGGATAGATTTAAAAAATAGGAAACAGCTTTCTGTAAAGATGAAAGCTATTAATCATTGAAACAAATGATCAAAAGAAGTTAGGGGATCTCCACCATCCAGGCTTTGAATTCAGTAATGGATGCTTGGCTAGAGAAGAAGCGCTAATGGGTGGCATTTGGCCTTTGTTCCAGAGCAGATGATTGAAGAATTTTGCCTTCAGTGTCTTCCCCCATAACTCTTAGGATTTTCCCTCGCAAGACCAGCTCTGACTGCTGCAGCTCACCCGTTGTGAATTGCTGTGTGAGTGCTGGGGACATCCTGTCCTGGTCTGCCCCAGATTCCCACTCTTTTAAAGTCTTCAGCCTTGGGAGCCCCTCCATGCTGTGGTTGCGCGAAAGTTTCTTTTGCAACTGACCCTAAATGTCTCAGAGCAGCATGAGTTCCTTCTGGGGAAGGGAGATCCCAGAGCTGTGGTGGCTCTTTAAGTCTGTTTGTGTGTCCTGTTTAACTGTTACATATTTGAGAAATAGAAAAATCTAGGAGCATCTTCCTGTACAGCAGAGATTTGGTCTCTTCGTTTCAGACTTCAATTGGTGTATGGTAGCTGGAGACAAAAGACTTAATTTCTGAAAGAAATTAAAGACTGAAATTGCTGGGTCTTGGTTGGAGTTGTTGGTTTTTTTTTTTTCCCTCCCCTGACATGCTTAATCTTTTGTAAACCCCCTTTTGTGGTTTTGTTCAGGCAATTAATGTAGAAATGAAGGATTCTTAAATCAGGATATGCAAGGAAGAGTTGAGGTAACACACTGATTATATAATTAATTCTCAGCTGTAAATTCATTTTGATGGAGTTAATTCTTTCCCAGAGGCTGAGGACCAGTTTTGGTCCACCCACAGTGCTGTAATCAGCTAAGAAATAAAGGAGACAAAGGCCTTGAATTAATGGAAGCTATCACGACTGGTTTTAGGGAAATAATGCCAGAAATAGGCAGGATATTTCGTTTTCAATTCATGCAAAAGCTTCTGAGCTGTGATCTTAAGCTATGGGTATCCAAATCCAGTTTTCAAGCAGTATAATACATGGAGTCCAAGAGCAATCAGAAAGGAATGATACCTGGAGAGGATGGAGAAGAATTGTCTGGGTGGTGGGACCTTGCACGGATAAGAAAGTGTGTGTAGTGAAAGATGCATTTTGGATTCTTTCTTTACATTTTCTATGAACATGGTAGTGTTCAAATACAGCTCTCTCTATGACAGTGCCCATTTACTGATAAATAGGGTCCAGTGACTTTCATCCTGATGGACTCTTACTGCTTCTGACAGTGTTTTCTGAGGTGCTGGCTTCACATAGCATAAGCAACACTCCAAAGTCTAAAAAATTTGGAAAATCCCATTTGTTGTACTTCATTTGTCTGCTTCTACGTTGCTTAAGCAGTGATCTAATAATCCTGTCCATGTGTTTAGACTGCAGGTTTCCAGAACCAAACAACAATAACAAAGAAACGACGTTGACAAATTCCCAGGATTTTCAAACAGTTATGCCCATCGTGCATACACACAGTTGCAACCTATTTTTCCCTCGAATTACTAATTTTATTTACAAGGTTTTCTAATCCTAGTTTCCCTCTGCCTTTTCATTGGTTGGCCATATTTGCATCAGAAATCGAAAGCACTCTTGTCCAGGGGTGATTTTAGCATGCAGCCAGGTGAGCATGGGCATGCAGTTGTCATAACTTAGGGACTGGCAGTTTCTGGTTTATTTATTTTTATTTTATGCTCTGCTTCGTGGCTGCAGCAGGAGTTGTGTTGTGTTGTGTTGGTTAAACTGTGTTATCACCACATCTCTGAGCTCCATCGGGGATGTGTAAATGAAGTCAGCATGATGCAGGCAGAGCTGGCAGATGATCTGCCTTGCAGCTCTGGGCAGCAAGAGTAGGCTTGCCCTGCAATATCACTTCATTTAAGTGGTTTATTTACCCCTCTGCCTGAATTTGGACAGAATGAAATTCCCACTGTCTGGTTTTCCATGAGCTGCTCCTCAGCTTCTGCTTCCAAGTTTGGTGGGAAAAAAGCCAGCTATGGCCAAAGCACTGTTGTACCATTCCAGTGAGGAAATAGTTAAATATAATTTCAATGTGTCATTTACATTTGAGCCTAACGAGATTATAACTGGAGCTGTGTGAAAATGACTTTTTGGTGCTATTTTCACATAAACTGACTATTTATTTATTTATTTTGTTCTGGGGTTATTTCACACCCCAAGGGCTTCATTTTTGTTGGTTGTTTTATTAATGTAAAAATACTCATTTTCACACCCAAACGTGTGATTATTTAAAATGCTGCTTCTATTCATTGTGCACTGACTTGCAACCTAAAGGCAAATATTCAAATGTCTGGAGCTTGATAACTCCGTGGTGGTTTTGGCTGGCTTTTTAAACTCAAAAATTGCTGGGAAGAGAAATGGGCAGTAAGTAATTCAAAGTGGGATAAGGGCTGCATTCCCATGGCTGCCTGTCAGCATCCAGGGAAGGGTCACAGGTTATTCCAGCACCTTCTGCAGAGTGGTGCCCTCTCTCAGCCCCTTACAGACCCTCTGCCAGTTTGGTAATGCCAAAAATGCTGGAGCAAAAGCCCTCACCTCTGTGGCCCTGTGTGACCTTTAAATAGCCTCTGACCCTGTCCTGCATGGAGGAGGGATGTGGATGAGAACCCAGAGGCAGAATTGCAGCAGTGTTGATGCAAAAGTCTCTGGCCCTTGCTCATTCCCACCCACCCTTTCCTCTGCCTTGACTGGTGTGGGCCACGGATACAAAATGCTTTTTACCATCATCTCCCTTCTCTGGGAACAGATTGGTTAAAACACAGCTTAAAATGTTTTGTTGGTTCATTTTTTGTTTCTTTTTTTTTTTTTTTTTTTTTATTTCTAAATTCGACTGATTTTTAAGTGTCTAAATGTGATGTAAAATCAGTGTCCAGGGCTCTGCATTTTGTAATAAGTGAATGTTTTGCTGATTTCTTGCAAGAATATCTGCAACCAAGCCAATTTGCATGCCTGTATGTGTGTTAGATTGCTGGCAAAGAAATGCTGAATGCTGATAATTGTATACTGGTTTTCAAGCCTGATTTAAGTAATTTTGATTTTTAATTCATTCTGTGCTTCCTTTTTATTTCTGCACATGTGTAGTACTGTCCTGTAATGTTGCTGCCTAAAATAAGCAGTAAGAAATGAAGTTGAGATGGCCGCTGCAAAGGGAAAATGACATTTTTTCCTTTCATCCTTTTTTTTTCCCAGTAAAAGAATAAGTCTCTGTATACAGAATGCTCAAAAATATTACATTCACTATCTTGCTGCTAATTTATATACACAAACCAGCATGGCTGCGAGGGGCCTACAAAGCTCAGAAATGTGATATTTAGAAGTTCTGCACAAGAATATTTTTGTTTTTGTGGAGCACTGAGCAGCCAGCACTCCACACCAGGGGTTCTCAGCACCTCTTGTGCTTTGGCATCCAATTGTGTGAAATCCTGGTTGAGATCCTGCAGTCAGGTTGTGTTAGGAGATGAAGAAACCTCTGCCCATGTGTTGAGGAAAAGGAAGAAAATACAGGGATCTATACAAATAATGTTGGTTCTGTGTGATAAACCCAGGGTGTTTGTTCTGTCCTTCCTTCAGTGAAATACTTGAGGTCACGGATGGATCAGCAGTGCTGGAAATCTTATTTTCACCATGAGTCTGTGAACACCCTAGCAAATAATTAAAAGTTTTGGTTTTCTGGTTTCTTTTGATTAGGAATCTGAGAAAAAGGGGCTGATTGAGAGAATCCACATGGTCCAAGAGATCATCATAGCTGTTCAAAGCATCCTGGAAGAAATAGCATCGTTTGGAGAGAGGATTAAAAAGTAAGTAATAACCTTTTCTTGCTTGAGCATGATTTGAAATGAAGCAGAACCAGGAGGATCAAGGTGGAGTAATTGTCTTGCTCCAAAAATGGCTGCAAGGTGCAGCAGGATAAGCTGGCCAGTCCCACCACTGCTTCTTCTCTTACAGTCTTTTATTCCAAAACACCTTTGCAGAGCACAGAGAAGAGGAGAAGCAGTGTCCTTACTGATGCAGCTTTCATGTTTGCCTGAATTTTGCTTTTTTGTGATGGGGTGGGGAGTCATGGGTGCCACAGATGATGCTTGAAGATGTGGTCACAGAAGTATCAGGCATTTCTTCTCAGTCCCATCACAGAAAGTGGGTACTGATGGTCAGTGTTGCCTTTCCCACGCCCTCCCCATCCTGACCTGGCTGTTGGGGTCACCAGTCACTTGTGTCCCTGGCCAACACATTGATCTTCTTCTGTCTTTGCCATTTTGAGCTGTCTGCTTCCTGCTGGTGCCACGAGGAAGCCCAGAGGGGGTTTTCAGGGTCCCATGGCAGGGGGGGACACACAGAGGGTATTCCTGACCTTACAGGTCAGGAGGGAGGTGAAGAGCCTAAAAAAAAAAAATAAAAAATCCCACAGACAAACACACACAAACCTTTTATAACTCAGTCTTTATTGGAGCTTAATTGATCCATATTGTTGTCTGTTTTGAACACAAAGTGATGGTTTGTGACCGAGCCTCACTTTAATGAGGAGCTGGGTTCAAGCTAAAAATACAGCAACCACATGTGCTGTGGTGCCACACTGGACACCCCAGCTGGGGTGGAAGTGGCCCAGAGATGTATTCCAGTCTATGAACAGGGCACTGTTCTGCCCAGCTGCATGGCAGGAAGACTCCAAGCACTTAAACACTATTAATTCTTGTATTCATTTTGCTAACAATGGCCTTAAAGAACACGTTGGGTATTAATGTGGACGCCCGATGTAATTTCAGAAGGATTCTGTTGTAGCTCGGCAGTGATGTGCCATTAAAAAATTGCTATCAAAGTTTTTTTTGTAAGTGACAGACTGAATTGTGCTACAGTTTCCGTCTGTCACTCCAGTTACACAATCATAGGGAGTTTTCATAGTTTAACTCAATTGAGCTGTTTTGCTATTTTTTTTTTTTTTGCTTTAACTTAAGCTACATTGATTGATAATGATGGGTCCTCTCCCACCTATTTTTACTTAATATTTAATACGTCTATTGAAGCTTAAATGTAATTCTTGAAGCGTCCTATTAATTTTATCTGTCAAGGGAAGTTTGTCTTATTTTATAGCCTGATAAGTGGTCCAGATTCATTCTCTCTTCTTCCTACTCCCCATCATTGTGATATGATGAAGTTAGCAGGCAGATTGTGTGAAACAGAGATGCCCAGATCCATAAATCCTCCTGTGGACTAGCAGGCATCCTTGTAGTCCAGGTATCTCAACATTTGGTGCAGGGCATAGGTTTATGTCTTACAATGGCACAGGGGGAACAAAGTAATTCCAAAGATGTGTTAGCAGTGGCTTCTCACCTTCAGTCCATCATCGACTTGCAGATGAGAGGTCTGAGCGAAATAAAATCCTGTTTTTCACTGCAATGTGGCCAAAGTCTGAAATGCTGTAGTAACTGAGCCTTTCAAGAGCGCTCCTCTTGGGAAAGATCCGATGTGGATTGTTGGAATGCAGAAGCTTGGGCTGCTGCTGGCTTATTACAGCTTATCCCAGCCAGCATCCTATGCTCAGTGTAGTAAAGAATTGCTGCAAATGTAAAGATCTAGGACAAAATGTAAGTATATGTAGAGAGATTTTTTATAGAATATTATGGCCCTAATGTTACATAGAGAAATTACTCGAACTGCTCTTTCACAGTTTGGCGTCCTAATCAATCCAATGCAAGTTATTTGCTGGGGTTGACTCTGGCTACCTGCCACACCTGGGTCGTGCACTGGACACACACCTTGTGTCACCTTCACTGTGACCCAGTGGAGCTGGCTCACCCTGTCTCCAGATCAGATAATCTGCCCATGAATAATGGAGAGCTGAGTGGCCAGCAGAGATGTGTGACAAATGCCACACATAGAAGAAGAAACAAAAACAACTCACTTACATGCCTAACAACTTCACTGAGCTCCCCAGGGCTCCTCTTCTCTTTCCTTACTGTGATAGCTGCCTCTCAGGTATCTTCCTTAATCTGTTCTAGCATCCAGATGTAGCAATCTACTTATCCACCTTCCAAAGTGTCTGCAATTTACAGCATATCTGACTGCACTGAGCACTGCAAAGGGGTCATTAAATTATTATTGTGAAGCAGAGAACAGACAGTGTCCAGGAACAGAAATGTTGAGAGGGATTGTGTTTTTTTCCTTACAGCACATTCAACTGGACGGTGCCTTTCCTCTCTGTCCTGGCCTGCTTGGTCCTGGCAGCAGCAACAGTTATTTTGTATTTTATACCACTGAGGTACATTGTTTTAATCTGGGGTAAGTACTCCACTGGGTGTCATTTGTATGAGATAAATACAATATATGTCTACAGAGTGAAATCAAACAAGCTTTAAACGACCTGTTACACAGACAAACAAGTGCTGTTGCTTAGAGGTGAATAAAGATGTTATGAACTTCTTAAAATTACCATTTCTCCCCCCTGGGTTATCCGATAATTTGCTTTTCTTAGGGTTCTTTATAAGTTTCCAACAGCACCACAAGAAGAGCATTAGCCTAGATAAGCTACTTTCAGTGTTATTATTCTTCTGCAGGAAAGTAATTAGCTTCCTGGTGCTGGAGCCCTCCAGCTGGGAAATGGTAGGAAGTGGACAAGATGTGTTTGCAGAGCTGGACCATGTAGATTTGGACCCTGGGAGCCTTTTGGGTATGAGTATCCTGGCAGTCAGGACAGGCTGTGCCCAGTGGGAAACACTGAGCATCTCCTTTTGTCATGGGTCAGAAAGTATTTGTATGAAGATACATACAGAGGAGCTTTTAAAAAGTAAAACTTTCCTGGTGGCATTATGAAGAAATGTGAGGTCATATTTCACAGAAGGAGATGGCATTCAAGGGCACAGGACTAAGAGGAATGGCTTTAAACAGCAAGAGGGCAGGTTTAGATTAGATATCAGGAAGAAATTCTTTCTTGTGAGTGTGGTGAGCTCACAGAGAAGCTGTGGCAGCCCCATCCCTGGAAATGTCCAAGGCTTGGTTGGACAGGGCTTGGAACAGCCTGGTCTAGTGGAAGGTGTCCTGCCTGTAGCAGGGGGCTGGATTAAGATGGTTTTTAAGACTCCCTCCAAACCATTCTATGATTCCAGCTGCTGAAGGATTTCTACATCTCCAAATGACCTCCTGTCTTATTTAGGGTGCTAACTTTTATCTCAGCCTTGAGGTAGAGAGGTGTGGAGAGCACAGTGCAGGTAAATCCTCCCTGACCTGCAGAAGCTCAGGCCTGATGTGGCTCTGAGTTGTAGGGACCCCCTGTGACCCCTGGGGCTGGGCCATCAGCTGCTGTCTTGGCTGTAGAAAAGGGGAGGGAATGAGAAGGTGGCATTAAAAAAAAAAGCCATTCTTGGGCAACAGCAACAAAGAAATAAAGGATTAAATCAAACAAAAGAAAGGGCAAAAAGAAAGGGGAGAAATTGCTGGGAGTAAAAAGTTCAGTAACGAAATATTGTTGTTCTTGTATGGAAGACATGGTGAGTACATGAAAACTATACATCCATTCAACATCATCCAGAGTGACAGGGCCTTCAGATATGATACATGTTAAACAACTACCCTGTGGCAAGGCCTCAAAAGACCTTATGGTATTTTCTGTTTTTTAAAAATCAGGTACACAGAAAACTGTGTTGTCATTTTGCTACAAGTATATGGCTTAAAAGCTGAATCTCAGATGTGAAGCAGGTACATTTCAGGGAGAGGAGAAGGCTGGAGCAGCCATCACATTTGAAATCACTTTCAGGGAAACCACTATGAGGTTTTGGACAGGGGCATGATGGAATTGAATGCTGTATTATGATCCTCAGGGGCAACTAACATCTGAATTTTTTTGCTATTCTTTAAAATGGGTTAGCTGATTTTCTTCACCTAGAAGACCTTAAGAGAGGCAAGGGAAGACCTTATGAACTTCACAATAACATGAACATTTCAGTCCCATGGATCTTCTGTCCAGACTAGGGACCACCTCTGCCAACTGAAGCTTTTCTAAGTCCATGGAGATGGACTGCTATTGCTGCAGTTCATAAGCCTAATTATTTACACAAAGATCAAATTAAAGTAAACCTTGTGATAAGGTTTTACATTGTCCCACAGCATCATAATATGGACAGTTTGGTCAATGTGGCTCTGCAAAAAGGGGATAAGCCATGAGGGATGGGGAAGGGAAGCTTTCATTTTCTGAAGAGATGGAAGGAAAATTTTTCCCAGTTATTTTCGGAGCTTTCCAGTTGGTCGTGTAGGATAGCAGATTTAACAGCACACTTGGCTTTCATTGTGTGTATTCTCCCTATAGTATCCCCCAGAATGAATTCTTGCTGCAGTCACTTTTCACCACGTTGTTGGCAGCACATGGTCCCCAAAGTAGAGAAATACCTTTATCAGTGATGTCCTCTACTTCCTCCAGGACCCACTTGTGAGTGATTCCACGTGACAGGGAGCATGTGTGTGGCTTTAAGTCTGAGGCACTGTTTTCACACTAATTTTTACTTGTGAATTCCCTTTCCCTTTCTCACCTTGCCTGAACAAATTTAGAGGGAGGGAGTAGAAAAGGCTCGTATTATTTTGTTTGCCTTTATTTTTCTTTAATTTTTTTTTTTTTTTTATCCTAGGCATAAATAAATTTACTAAGAAGCTTAGAAATCCCTATGCCATCGACAATAATGAGCTACTAGATTTCCTCTCCAGGGTACCATCTGATGTTCAAAAGGTAGGTAATGAATGGCCACAGCCAACAGAGGCAAGGAGTGACACTGAGAGCGGCTGGGTGCTCCCTTTGGGAATACAATACCAAAGACTTTTGAATAAGGGAGATAAGGAATCTGGGGAAAATCCACAAAAGGAAGGGGAGAGAGAGCGTTAGAAGAGAGGGGAGCCCAAATCCTTTGTCAGAAGGATAAAATGATTGAGGAAAAATTATCCTGAAAAGACCTACTTAAAAATGATCTGGAAAATCACTCAGCGTGGTTACTGAGCTATGGTTTTCGTCACCTTTCTGCTCCGGTATTTGTGCAGAGGGAGGAGAAAAATAGTCTCTTTGATAGAGATAACCATCCAAAAGGATTTGCTGAATTCTCCTCTTTCTCAAGATAGGGGGAGGAATGGGGGGGAATTATTTCTGTGACATTGTGCTTGAGCTCCAGGCCTCCTTTGGACAATGCCCTGCTCATCTTTTTCTTTAAAGGAAACCCTGACATGTGCTTAAAATACTCTACAGTTGATCAGATCAATCTTCTACCATTATGGAATTATAAGTTTTAATCTAACCAGAATCTATCCTCCCTCAGTTTCAGTCAAGTCTTGTCTCTTCTCCCATTTCTTTGAAACAACAACATTGTCTTCAGCAATCTCGCCTATCTTCCTGGAAATTATTTGAACAATAAATCCTTTCGAATGTCAAGATCTGTTTATTTCTCTTGGAGGAGGGAAAATAGTCTTGCTGGGTAATGAAGCCACACAATATAAAGGATTCTTTCTTTTGTTTTCACTGTCTGGAATCTGTGTCCCCAGGCCCTGATCCTGATGCCCAGGATCCCTCTGACATTGTGCCTTTCTCTGTGGCACTTTCCCTGTGAGGTGCTGCTCACTGGGAATAAGGGGATCACAATCTTACCCATAGTGACTTGATGCTGTTGGAGACAGAAACTGAATTGCTCACGTGCAGTGTTGGGTTTTCCAACCCAAGCAGGGTTGGAAAAAGCTTCTTTATCTCAAGAGGCCACCAGACTGGTTGGTGGCAGCACTAATAACTGGAAAGAAATCTCACCATGGACTGGTGAGAGGAAAAAACACTAAGCAGGAGCAATCATAGAGCCATTAAGCTTCAGTGTATTTTTATTTGTTGTCATTGCTCTTATAGAGGCCACTGGATTTACAGTGATGGTTTGCATATGCCCTTTAAATGTTTATGTTTAAAGATAAGCTGCTTTTCTATTTATGCTTTATTTAACATTTACACTTACAACATTTCCTTGAGTGGTTTCTATCATATTGGGATCCTTTGAGCTCTCCAAGGAAAATGATCACCATTTTCTATGGGAGGAATGATAAAAGTTCCTTGGATGGGACAAAACTTGGCGTTTTCCACTAGTGCTGAAAATAGTGACAGCCACACACTTCAGGGACAAGTCATCCATGGAAGCTCCAAAGCCCTTCTGCCTGCTTTGTTCTGTGTGCTATCAATGCATTCAGCATTTCACTGGGGTGCTGCAGTGAGTTAGAAATTACTCCTATCTGTACAGTACCCCTTTACAACCACATGTCTTGGACAGAAGACAGAGGAGGAGTGAAAAAGATGGCATTTTCAGCCAAATTTTCCCCATGATTTCAGTGGGAATACTTTTGTCTCACACAACAGACAATTTGAAGATTACACCATCCTTGACAGTTTACCACACATGTTTTAATCATTATATTGTATATGAATTTGTTTTGAAAGGTGGAGGTAGCTTTGTCCAGGTTCTATTTGGAAGAATACTTTCCTTTTTTGAAATTATTAAGTATTTCAACATCCCAGGGTCTGTGTATGGTTTTGACAACTGTCATCTTACTGTCTATTGGGATCCACTTGAACTGAGACTCCTGAGAGAAGTTTATTAAACTAATAGGTTAATGCCAGAAAGATAAGAAAAACAACTCCCAAACCAAAACAAACCCAAAAAGATTTCTGAAATCAGGTAGAACCCCATGTATCTCATTAGAAAAATCTGCTTTTAATATTTTTGTTTCAAGAAATGATGCATGACTTCTCAAATCCTTCCTGCAATTAATCCCCCATGTTCCTGTGTTTAGAAAATGATTCATTACTTTTGAACCTTCCTTAGTTTCCCTGGGTTTGTCCTGGGGGAGCCATTAACACACGCTGCAGTGAGCTAGAGTTACCTAAGTGCAAACGTCATGCCTGTTTGTTTTTACAGGTGCAGCAGGCTGAACTGAAACCATCCAGCAGCTCCAGCCCCATCAGGAAGAAGCGGAGCACGCTCTAGGATGCAGCAGGGTTTGGGAATGCAGCACCTCCCTCCCTGCACACACGTGCACACACTGCACCCCTCCCCTCCCTCTTGCTTCAGAACAACACTAGAGTCACTTGCCACGGACTTTCTCGTTCTTGGAAGATGTGGTTTTTGATAAACACTTATCTTGGGTTTCTTTTCTGGGTTGTCTTTTTGGCATGGAATCCCAAAAAAAGAGCAAGGTGAAATGTGAATGATTTTGTGGGATGGGGAGGAGAATGGAAGAGGATGGTGCAACTGCACCTTTTATTTTTCTTTTTTTTTATTCCCCCCTTTGATTGTAGAGACAAGGCTGGATGTGGCAGCACTCCCTGTGTTATGTAGGAAGAGATAATTCTGCTTAGTGTAGCAGATCAGCTGAGCTGATGTGAGGAGATGCTCTGAACCAGTTTTTAACATATCCAACAGATTTACATTAAGATATGAAAGCTATTCTTTTCTGAGTTAAATCACTGTGCCTAGAAAGGTTTAAGCTCTGAATTAACGAGTCTTTGATACCCATCTTCTGTTCAAGCAGTGTACATTTTAAAAAGTTTTTTATCATAATTAGCAGAAAGAGCTAGGAGCTCCAACAGTATCTCAATATTTCATCCTGCACTTGTGGGTTTTCCTTTTTCCTTTTTTTTTTTTTTTTTTTTTTTTTTTTTTTTTTTTTTTTAAGCCCAGCCTGTGGTTAACTCTTTATATACTGGAATCATCAGAGATCCATTGCTGGCAATGGATGCATGAAAACCTTATGCCATGAAAGGATTAAGAGAAAAGGCTAACTCAGTGACCTGAAAAGACTCTGTTGGCTTGCCTTTTATAATTCCATCTCATCAGATATTTTCAGCATAGCTGTTGTTTTCCTGTCTAAATCCAGAGGGGTCAACACTACAGATCCAAGAGGAAAAGAAAAACCAACACTTTACAACCTTAAAGAAACAAGTGCTTGTGCAGAAAGAGAGCACGTGCCCAAAGAAGTGGTTGTGCAATAGGGTGCAGGCTTTGGTCCACCACTGATGTCTTCTTGCAGTCTTTCCTGGTGGTTCACAAGGAGAGGACCCAAAAGTGAAGTCAAGTGGAAACAGCAATGGAAAGACAGAAGAAAGGACCCCATTTTGTGTTCTGTGGAGAATGTGATTTTTGGCTTGCTTACCAATCTTTTAGCAATTGTGCACTTGCTTTATGTATTTCAGAAAATGAGCATTAGTCAGGTTGTTTGACTGGGGAAACTAAAACACAGAATTATGTGTAAAACCTGCTTAATTTTGCTGATACTGCAGCCCTCAGTCCTTTAGGTGCTGTGGGACATTTTGGGAGTGATTTGTCACCACAAGTCATTGGCAGCATGAGAGCTGGATTTGTTGCTTATGATTCCCAGGCAGGGATTACCACCAGCATTCCCTGAGGTACTTGACAGTACAAAGAAATGCAGAAACCTGAGAGATAAGATTCTTTTTTGTAAAAAAAAAAAAAAAAAAAAAAAAGGGTTTTGAAAGTCATCTAATAAAAGGTAGAATGGTTAAAACCTTGCTTATGGATTTGTGATCCAGATGGAGTTGTGTGTGGTTCCATAGCACAATCCTTGTGGGCTTGTTCCAGGAATCTGAAGGAGGAGGAAAACTAACAGCAGACTATCTTCCACTGGGTTATTAGGAAGATTCAGTAGTTTTTCATAAGTTTATTTTTCGAAGTCCCACTGTGCCTTTGAATAAGGACAGGCACATTTTCATATACTTGATTGGCTAAAGAATGTATTTTGCTTATGCAAAGCTGTTTGTAGCTGCAAATGGAAGGATTGAGGAAAGATTATCCTGGTTTAAAAAGCCACAAAAATGCCTCTTTGTTTGCACGTGTGCTTGTGTACCCATGCATATACAGAGTTGTGTATAAAGAGTACATGTATAATGTATTTGTAGGCGAGTGTGTGGGGGAAAATGGGTGAATATACAGATTTAAAAACCTTGAAAATGTTTATGAAAAATGCCAAAGATTCTAAAGCTTATCATCTCGCGTCTGTTCTTCTTCATTTTGTATCTTTCCCGGCATGTTTCTCTGGCTGAGCCAGATCTCTGCATGATTTGATTTACTTCAACTTAATGAAGCTGGTTGGAAAGAGCCTTGTAGAAATTACAAAATCTCCAGTAAATCTCCTTCTTGTACATACAATAGATGTCCACGGAACCCTTTTGTTAAAGCAGTTTCTCAATCTTCTCTGTAAACAATGCCTCATTGTCTCGCTTCAAACTATCATCTGGTTTATCATTCTGTAATCTTGTCATTTTGTAAGGACCAAAGTCAGGCATATTTAAGCAGGCGTGTGGGATCTGATCGCTGATTTGAGTGAAAACATTCAACTGCAGGGAAAACTGTTTATTTATTCAGAAATTCAGATTGATACTTTAATACTTTAGAGGGTTTTTCTGTAGGTTTTTCCACGTGGAACTGATTTCTGTTCAGGAGACAGGGTGATATCTTTTTCTATTTTTTTTTTTTTTTGTGTAGATATGTTGGGTTTCAGAATAATTTGTGTTAATTGTTTTGCTGGAGACATACCAAATGAAGGGATTTGGATGGTCCAGTACCTATATATGTTGTGATGAGCTCTTTGTTTTGATAAATGCTGTTTGAAATGCAATAAACATTTGAGGTTAAGCTGATGCTTTTAATTTGTCTGGATTAGGAGATATGTTTCACATTCTTTGCAAAATGCTGTGCTATAATATTTAGTATCTGACTAGGTAAGCAAGGATATCCCTTGGCAGTGCAGTGTAACCATTCACACTGGAGTTTGCTTGGAGTAAGGAGTGTAAGTGCATCTCCTGCTGCAGCAGGAAATGAGGTAAAGCCTCATTTTCCCATCAGACCAGTGGTGCACACCAGGAAGGAATTTGGTTCCTCTGATACCTTAACTGAAAAATTGACAAAATACATTCTAACCAAACCTTAACCTTTAGATTTTCCATCCTTTAAGTAAGCTGATAGAATGTTTTGGAAATGGTATCTTTGGTTTGGAGACTATGCCATGTGTTAGTAGTGAATGCTGTTCTGATTTTAATATTGTGTATTGTTTTCTCTGTAATGCTCCATGTGTCAGGGCCCTGGTGCATCTATCCCTGTAAATCTCACAGAGGCTTGATAAGAATACCTGCTCCTCTGCACCCTAAGAGTTACCAGCTCAGAAGGAAGCTGAGATACTCCAAATTATTGTTGGTTTGTTGCAGATAGAGTGTTTTAATCATTCTCAAATTCGGGTAAATTAAGCCAGGTGAAATATTATTTTGGGACAAAGTATCTGCCTGAGAGTTTATCAGAAGGGAAGACCCTCAGCAGTAACTGAGTAATTCAAGGTAAATGTGAGCAAAGGATATATTTATGATTAATGTAAATATTCACTAGCATTTAGAAATACTGTTGGAGTGAAAACAAAAAAGTCTCTTGACATTATAGCATTTTCAATCTACTTTTCTCTGTGATGCTTTGACTGAGAACAACACAGCATTTCAAGAGAATTTAGAGGGTCATTTTGTTTTGCATGGAAGACGTGCTCATCTGACATAAATCATGAAACTGAGCACGGGGAAGCAGGAGATGGCATCCAGGTCTCAGTGTTTGCAACAGCACCAGCACCTGGGCAGGCACGAGTTCAAATTCTCAGCGTGGCTTTAACCTGAGGGCTGGAGATTCTTGTTAAATTTTACGTGAACGAACGTTGCCAGTCAGTTCCTGTGTCTTGGATTGAACACCTGCAAATTCCCTCTTGGCTGAGCATGATGGTGTGCCTCTTGAAGGGGAAGAGAGTGAGAGCTGGAAGACTTGCTGGTGTAAAATTTGTGCTGACGTCCTAGAGCAACCAGCCATCTAAGCTCTTGAGGACTTCTTGCAGAAGGAAGGTGGGGCAGTCTCATGCACTGGGCACATACATGTGATTCTGGGTCTTACAGGGTCAGGTTTAGATGGTCAGCAGATCTTGCCTCTCACTCGTAAACATTGTCTGCTAGGATGGCTCAGCCAGCACATTTAAAGAGTGGCTTTCAGCCCGAGAAGGAAGCAGAAGGCCCTGGCCCTCAGTGGTTTGGGGCATAGATGGATGGGTTTGGGTAGGGAGGCTGTGCTAGGGAATGCTTCCCCAGGGAACCTAGGGACTGCTGAGCTGTTGGGGTCTCTCCTCCATGCTGGATTTCTTGTGATCAGACTTTCAGCAGATGAAAGAATTAATTTTTTTGCTGTCGATCTCTGCATTTTGGTAAGTTGCTCTTATGGTGGGATAAAACATTAAATGTTGAGCTGTCATCTACAAACTGAAGGTGATAAAACCCTAAGGACTTGGGCCTGCCACTTCCAAATGCACGATCAGCCTCAATTCCCCTTCAGTCCCAAAGGATCCAAATGCCTTCAGGACAGTGCAAAGTCTGCTCACCAGTAATGTTACAGTAATGCCTTCAGATGCTGGTGAATGCTTCAATTTCACACTCAGTACTGGTAAGTGAATATAAGGGGGAGTGTCTTAGTGACACTACTCTTTATTTCTACCCTGGATATTTTTTTTCAATGAGATCACATGAAAAGAAACCAACCAAATTATTTCTATTTCTTGAGCAAACGCTGCTACTTCTGTCCTAGCTGCTGTATGTGGAATATGGGATTTGACTGGTCTTTGGTCTCTCACTATCACGATACCTTGGGTTTTAGCTTTCTATTTTTTTTCTTTTTTAAAATTTTATCCTGCTTTGGTGTGTGGGTGTGGGTTTCATATAAGGAGATAGTAAGATGTGGGTTTTCATATACAGGGATAAAGCAATTGATTTTTTGGGCCTGTATCTGTACACAGCTAAACCACATATTTTTCACTTGCTCAGTACTGCCACCTCCCAAAGTAAAGAATATCTCTCATCCTCATTTTCAAGAGGAGATGCACAGTGGAAAGAGCATATGTTCCTATAGACAAAAAAAGCCTGTTAGATTCAGTGACTTGTGTGCTAAATTTTGCTTTGATCATGGCTGTCTGCTTTCTCCCTCCATCTTCTGTCTGCCCATGGTCGGTTTGTTCCAGAGTGAGTATCTGAAACCACACAGCAGCTACAACCTGAGAAGAAGGGCTGGGAGGGGGGTGAAGTCTCCCTCCAGCCCTGGCAATAGATGACTTTACTGAAAGTCAATGCCATTCCCTTGCATTTATCACTGCCACTCTTGCTCTGCATATTTTTGGTATTCGCCATGCATTGTTAGCAGTGATTGTCATGTAATTAAATCACTGCTCATCACAAGAGCCTATTTTTATGCTGAGATAAGCATCAGAAGTCTGCTGCAGCGTCCCCCAGATCAATAAAGATGTTCCCTGTAGGATTACAAATAGTCTGGGGTTGTACAGGGCACTAGAATTAATTAGGAATGATTTCTCTTTTTCTTTTTTCTTTCAATACATTTTTAATTGTTTATCCATTTTCGATGGGCTTGTTTTTAACTCTGCTGTGCTGGCCCAGATGCTTCTGTTCAGACTTTTTCAGTAGGATATGATACCAATTTGGGCAATACCATTTGATGTAAGCAGTCACAATTATCATCATCTTTCCATAGCCATGTGCGACTGTTGCTTCAAAATATGTTTTTGAGTGAAGTGTTTGCATCTCAGGCTTTGCATTTGAGATTACAGTTAAATGGGTTTATTAAATGATTGAACTTTGAGATCCAAGCACAATGAGTAACCTTCAGGTGCTACCCTGAAGATTTTGGTGTTTTGATCAGAATGCCAGAGGGCAAGTGGAGAAACTCAAGCCATTTGCCCGTGGTCACAGAGCAAGTATGTGGCAGAAAAAGCAGCATAGATTATTTTGATTTAGGCTTTCCTAGTCTCAGCTGTCCACTTTCCTTTGCATTGTTTTTACATTTTGTCCTGTTTGTGGGAAAAACTGGTTGTACCACCCTCCTGTGATCCATAGGAGCTGTGAGGTATGAGACAGAAGCTTCTGGAGAGTTTCCATAAGCAGAGTGGGACAGTCCATGAATGGATGAGGCATAGGGAAAGTGAAACTCTTCTTTTCCCCTCCCCTTAAGTCAAACAGCTGAGTGGCTTGTCCTTCTGGTCCAGCCTCATCAGAAATGGAAACAACTTCTTCTGCTGTGCTGGTGAGAGTGTGTTTGCCCTCTCTAAAGCACAGGGAAAGAGTAGATTCCTTTCAGGGAGTAGAAGCAGTGTCAGGATTCCTGTAGGTAAATATAACCACTTCCCTGCATGAAAAAGCAATGAACAGTTGAGGTTTTGCACTGGCATTGCTGTACTAAAGTGGTGCTCTTCATGAGCTGCACCTGAAGTGCACTGAAATCAAATGCCTGTGGAGCTCAAAGGTTTTGGATCAGTCTTCAAAACTCTGTGAGAGGGATAAACAGTGGCCAAATTTGCTGCTGATAAACTAGTTGCCCCTAATGCTGAGAGGATGGTGATGCCCTGAAAGAGGATTCCTCACAGTAACACAGCGTTCCATGGTAATTATTCTGGTAGTGTTAGGATCAGTAGACCCCATGCCCAGGTCCACTATAAGAGAGAAGAAATACTTTAGTTTAGACCCATTAAGACCCAAACTATGTGAGTTTACTGCATCACAAACCAGCAGAAAGTGCCTGTGCCCAGAGCATGGTGTGATGCAGCTCCTGTCAGGCAGCCAAAACCCATTTGCCCAGGGTTGGCATGGGGCAGCACAGAAGATCTGCCAGTTTCTGAACATCTCTAGGTTAAAAGCTTGCTGAGAACACTCTGAATTAACCTTTTTTTCATAGAATCAGTCAGGAGAGGGCTCCTGCACAGGTCACATTCTGCAGCACGGGCTTGTTCTGTCCTCCCCTGCATCATTGAGCACTAAGAGTAGAAGGGGCACCATTGTTCTGCTTGTGCCAGCAGAGCCTGGATGATTCCAGCACTTGTTCTTGGCTCACCCCATGTAATAGAAAATTCACTTTTACCTCTTTTCCACTTGCCAGCCCCCTCCTTCTCCAGAGGGAAGGGGTTCTGGGGGATTTTGTTTGTCTCCTGAAGCTCTGCAGGGCTGCTGCCCACCAGAGGCAGTGAATGTGCTCAGAAAGTGAAGGGTCTGTGGAGTGGGATTTTGGCAACTTTTCTATTGCACATGCAGAGTGTTAGGCTTCTTTGCAGGGAAACTCTTTCCAAAATTATTTTCCGTTTTCTCACGCGTTCAGTCATTTCCATCATCACAGTGTGACCTGGATTAAGGTAATTCAAAACAGGACATTCCTGTAAAAGCCTCAGAATTTTGTATGAGAAATAATTCTTCCTATTGCCAGATTGTAAGGTGAGTTTGTCCATTTTTTTACTCTTGTTATTAGAATTCAGGTGTATGAGATAAATTTAACACTGTCATACATTTTTTGGGGAATGGCTGTCATCCATGCTACACTGAAATGCTCAATGCCAGGGAAAACTGGATGACTTAACCAGAGAGGGAAGTACACTGAGATTTTCAGTGGGCATTTGCCTTAAATTCAGTGAGCACCATCCCAGTCCTGCTGAAGTCAATGCCTTTTTCTGAAATCAGCCCTGGACACCCTTGCTGAGTGGTGACCTCTGTGGCAGTTGCACGGTTGCCTCACAGATAATTTGCAAATTGCCCATGAGCAGTGCAAACGTGTCTGGTATGGTGCTAATTTCCTGGCAAGGTCTGGGTACACGGATCCCACACTCTGCTCCAGGGGTGCTCCAGCCATGCCCAGCAGCCAGTGTGAAGGTTTGATTTCTATGCAGCATGTCAGGGATATCTGATGGATGGGCTCAGCCTCCTTTTCACATGTGTTTAGGGATCTCCAGCCAGGCCAGAATTTGCCAGATGACCACCGTGGGGGAAGGCATCAGAAATATTTCCGTAAATATAACCCCTCCACACCCCAAAAAATTTATCTAGTTTGTGCATGGGTGTTACAAAACCCTTGTTCAGGGCTACAGGAAGTGGCTGGACATTATCTGTCCTGTATTCCGGCTGGGTTTATTTTGGGGTGGTCAGAAAGGAAATCCTAGTGGAGAGGCTGGTGGAACATTTTTGTTGAACTGATGTGAAAAAGAAAAATACCTGGCCATTTGAAAGGGTTTGAACTCTTAGCATAAGGCTCTGGGAGATGGATGAATGGTCAGAGGGAGGTGACGGGCGGGTCAGAGGTCCTGTGGCATAACTCATCACTGTGAGAAATCCCTGTCTCCCAGTGAAAGTCTAAGGACTGGCTGGCAGCAGCGTGATCTGTGGCAGCCAATTCATCAGGAGGATTTCCCGTCTGAATATGCAGATGTGTGCACAATTATTTTACCTATCTTCACAAACAGAGCCCGTGTCCCTGCGCGCTTAAATAAATCTTGGCACCGTCCTTTCCAGGAGGCATTTTGGGTTCAGCCTGGTTGCCTGCATCCTGCAGAGTTTTGTTCAGCAGAGTCCTTGCACACAGCCCGTCTCCTCTTCCCTTTCCGCTTCCCCTTCCTCCTCCTCCCATCCCACTGCAATCACTGCTGCCCAGACCCATCCTTCACTTGCACAAAACTGATTTCTGTTTATGGAGCAGCTGGCAGCAGCAAGGCTTGAGCACTGAGCGATGACTAAGAAACAAGCCCACTTTTCCCTTAGCTGTCAGGAGCTTTTAGAAATAACACCCTCCTCTGAGGAAGTCAGAATAGCAACAGGAAAATAAGTAAAACCTATTATAAAACAGTTGTCCAAGAACTTAGGCACGGCGCGGGGTAGAGATCAATATGCTGTGAAGGTTAAATCTATTTTCACACTGTGTTCTATTTCACAGTTTAATGGTGTTTTAATGCGTCTGTCACTGAGCCCCCTTCATGTTATGCAGGTAGAGGCTTTACAAAGGAGAAATAACGTTGGCTTTACAAGCTTCACAGTAACATCTTATTTACCAGCTGAGATCTGGCACTTTCCTCTCTGGTGGTACACCAGGACTATTTTATTTTATTTTATTTTATTTTATTTTATTTTATTTTATTTTATTTTATTTTATTTTATTTTCTGTTTTATTTTCTATTTTATTTTATTTTATAATTTATTTTATTTTTAAATTTATTTTATTTTTAAATTTAATTTTTTTATTTTATTTTAAAATTTATTTTATTACTTTAATTTTATTTTAATTTTCATTAGTGTTTTATTTTATTTACTACTTTTTATTTTTTTAGAAGCCATAACATGGTGTTACATTTGCAGTAATTTTAGATGGCTTTTGGGGAATGCCTGTAGGGTTGGGAGCAGCAGGAGCATGTGTGTGCTTGTGTAGAAGGGACAGAAATATCTACTGCTGTTTATATAAGCTAAATACATGGAGGATATGCAGAATTCCCAGGCTTGAGTTTGCATCCAATTCACAGTAGTATATCTGAGTGTTTTAGTTTGAACTCAGTGATGCTGGGATGTTGGATCAGGTTTGGTTACAGCATGGAGGACAAAGTAAATGTTCTGAGAGAGGATGGGGGAGAAGGAGGGCTGATTTCAGTGGAAAGGATGGAAGGGTAGAGGGAGCAAAGGCAAAGAAGCAAATGAAATATAAAATCCAGGGTATGTGCAGTGCTAAAGCACACAGTCCTGTCCTCTGTGTTTGGGGTGAAGAAATTTATATTTCTAAGGCTCAACTCGCACTCTTTGTTTGGAAGGGGAAGGAGGGAAAAAAAACCACTGTTCTGCTTTAATTATCTCTCTTGAACTTCAGCTAGGGAAGGGAGAGGTTGGGATACCCTGGTCCAAGGGCTCTGATGCTCAGGTGTGCTGACCTGCCCAGTGGGGCTGCTTTGAGAAACCTCCCCTGCCTGTGGCTGAGCCAGCAGCTGGACACTGCCCCTGGCCATTTACAGCCCCTGCAGTCTGTCAGGGCTGCGCACAGCTGGGTTTGCTCCGCTGACAGAGCCAGGTGAGCCACAGCCAAGCAGCTCCTCTGGTGAATCTGAGTGCCTGTGTTCGCCACAGGAACTTGTTCCAGACATCCTCGTGTTGTGACTGAGGTGTGGAACTGGGGGAGGACAACCTGCTCATGCCAGTGGCTTCTCCTGTGTGATCTCTCTGCCATCTTTGCCCTCAGCAGCTCCCTTGCATCCCTGGGAGAACACTCTCCTTTGCCTCGTTGCCTTCCCACCTCTCTCATCCTCTGCTCCCTCAGTTGCTCTTTACCCTCCTCTTCCTTTGTCTCGCAGCCAAATGACTTAACTCTGCACAGCCTCCTGGGAGGGGTAGGCTGTGAGGGGGGAATGCAGCAGAGGAGGAGATATGATATTAAATCTTCTTAGGAGCAACTTATTAAAAACCTCACGCTTCCCCTCAACTGGTCGCTTTGCCAGAGTAAAACCCTTTGCTCTGCCCAGGTCTACTGAGGGCAGATGCTTGTTGGAGCGTGAGTTTTTAGACTTGCAGAGCATTGACTTGGCTTAACCTGTGTATCCCACCACAGCAGAAATGTCTGCATTGTGTGTTTTGGCTTTGGTGTGCTGCCTGCTCTGAGTTCATCTCTTTCCCCCCTTCCGCTTTCCATTGTTGGAACAACAATCTTCTGCTGGATGCAGAGCTCAGCCATCCCTGTATTGTGGGGCCAAAACAAACTCTCTGCTAGCGTGTTTTCCATCCTCCACAAGTTAAAATACCAGTGCTGAGAGCAGCTGCCCTCCCAGGTGGGGAGCCTGTTATCCGAAAATCTGACGACTTGACTTCATGGGGCAAGATTTTCTCTCAAGCAATGCTGTTATTAATTTATATCCTTTGGAGGGCTCCAGTGGTTCCCTCCCCAGCCACCACAGCCACCAAAGTGCAGCCTGGTGAAGTGAAACATCACCCATGTTCTGTGTTGCAAGCTACAGTGCTGAGCACTTGCTTTGTCCGTGCTTTCCAAATGGATGGAAACCTCTGAGAAGGTCAGGGCTGGGGACAGAAAACTTCAGGGAGACACAGTCCCAGAGGGCTGCCAAAAAATAGCTTCAATCCATTTTTATGCTTCAATTTTCAAGTCCAATGTAGTTAAGGATGGTTGTCACCCAATACCCCTTTCTCAACATCCTAGCACATTCACATCCGGCCTTCTGTGAAATGGTGAGGAAATAATATTTTCTACTTGGTAACAGAACCTGTTTGAATCTTGTGTCTCTGGGTTTTAGTTTGTTTTGGTTTTTTGCACTGTCCTTTACAGTTTAAGGGTTGTTTCACTTGTTTAAGGGTTATTTCACCTACTCCAACCACTAGATCAAGTTCATGAATATCTGAATTACAGCCTTGAGTATACACTTTGAAAATTCATCCAAGTGTGGTCACCTCTCTGAAAAAAGAACTGGATACCTGTTATGGTTCTAATATTTAGGGACCAAATTTATGCAAGTATGCTACCTTAAAGGCAGAGTTTTTGATTCAACTGGAAATTTGAAAAAGCTGCCTGATCAAGTGGCTTTGACATTTAATGTTCATTTTTAGAAGTAAAACTTTGATGCCTTGGGCAATCCATGGCCAGGTGCCTTATATCAGGTGTTGGGGTTTTGGAAAAGTGACAAAAGCCACACTGAAGCAGAAATGCTTCATTGTTATAAACTTTCTTTCCTGCTTTACAGAGGAGATCTAAGGGAAAGAATGCTTGGTTTTTTGTCTTGCTGAAAATAAACTTTTACAGAGATCATTAATGCAATAATATAGTTTGTTTGAAACCTCAGATTTACTGTGGGTTTCCTCAGGAAATAGTGAAACACTGAAATCACAGATTAGAAGTAAATATAAGGTTAGAGACAGGAAGATATCCAAAGTCATGTGAATTTAAAAGAAATTATTAACACACAGGGATATGATAGTTTAGTGTTGGTTAATTCTTATTTATAGAAGCTACTGGAGGATTTTCTAGTGTGATAGAATTAATGTTTCTAGTGGCTGAGAGGAGAGTTTTGCTTCTCCTGCTGGGAGAAATTCAACATTCCCAGGGGATGGTGGCAGAGAGAGGCTTCAGAGATCTGCACAGCTCCTGGAATAGAAATGGGTCTGGATGCTCCCAGACAGGGGGAAAAGAAAATTATGAGCACCAGCCAGGGCAGAGCTCGTGGTCCTGTCCAAAGAGAGAACTGTGCAGGTTTGCTGGCACAGTCCATAGCAGTTAATAGTTTTTAGAGTATAATTTACATTTTTTCCCTTTACCTATTCTGTTGATCAAGATTGGAAAGTATTTTTCAGAACTTTGTCAAATGAACATTTGAAGACGCTAAATGATGTCCCATGGAGACCTTGTCCTGACGGATTTTCATGAGCAACCTGAAATGTCATGGTCCTGGACTCTGAGGTAAAGTTCTTCAGCTGTTCATAGCCAGTTCCACTTGCATTTCATGTAATATCCACTTGTGGAGATTGTCTACTTGTGGAGATTTTGGGCTTCTTGAGTACATTTTTGAAGCCATGTTTCTGCCACTGATGTTAACTAGTGGCTGCTCATATTTACCAATGTCTAAAATTTTCTCACTTCACATAAAATTCTCTCCCTGTAAAATTGACCCTATAAAACACCCAAGATGCATCAGCACCCCTGAAGCAATTTAAGTGAATCGAAATGTCTAAAAAACATTGTTTAAAACCCTCCCCTAGACCTGATACTTTGTGATATTTAGTGGAGTATATACACTGGAGATACTTACAAAGATAAAATCAGTTCATAACCTGATAATAAGTACTGTGATACAAATTTATACATTTCTCTGAAATGCTGAGGCCTTCTTGCCATTTCTAAATTGGAAAGTCACAAACTTAGTTATATGTTTTATTTACATCCCCAGCTACGTTTTATTGCAAGACTTTGGAAAATATTTTGTAACAGTGCAATAGTTCTGACAGTAAGTCAATGTAAGATATCACAGAAAAAAAATTCGCAACAATTATCCTTCCCACCCAAACCTTTTCTTAGAAGCAGTATTAGAAAACTTTAATGGCATTTTACACCCACCATACGAAAAAAGAGTTTTTTCATTTACGTGACGGGAAGAAATGTTTAACCCCTTAAGTTTTGCATTTTCAGAGAGGAGTAGTTGAGTTGTTGGGGGATTTTGGATTGAAACTGAGTTATGATAAACAGGACCAGTTCCATTTAACCTGAATTGAGCAGCTCCACAGCTGAGGTTCTCTTTCTCTGCTTGCACCCTCCTCTAAAATTATCTGCCCAGGTGCCATTGTGACGCAGTGAAAAAACAGAATCCAGTGATTATAAAGAAGTTGCTGCTGTGCTGCAGGCGATGCAGAGGCTGAAATGTGATATCCTGGCCCTGACACAGCTCCAGCAGAGCTGTCAGAAAGGTCAGGATTTCAGTGACGTGTCTGTGCATTTCCAGTACTCGCTGCACTCCCTTCTCCTGCTCCGTTCCTTCCTTTCCAAACCACTCTGGAGCAAGCACATCCTCTCAACAGACCTCCCTGGACTAACAAATGTAGGTAATAAATAAGTGGGGAGAGTTTCAATGTCATAAATTTCCTTCAAAGCCTTGGTGATGTATTTTGGAGCATGAAGGCCATTCTGGATCCTTGAGCTTTCTCTCACAGCTCTCTTTTCCGTGCTGAAAGTCTTGTACCTTTTCTTTTTTTAGAAGATTTGCTAATTCTCTTCTCACCCTCTGTCCCCATGCCAATTCTTCTCACAGTTGTTGCAGTAAATGACACATTTACAAGGTGTGATTGACCAGGTTCAGGTCTGAAATTCAGTACATTACATCTAAAACTCTGATTCATGACTGCAAAATTATATCAACTCAAGTGCAGATTAGATAAGCTCAGGATACCAGTTCTCACCTGAATTTCAGCCTCACTTAAGAGCATCACATCATTGTCTGCACCTCTGCTGTGGGAACTCAGTGTGGGCTGCAATATCTGTCTGAGGAGATGGAGATGCAGCAGGGTGAGCTCCTCCTGAAATGGATCTCACCAGATTGCCCAGGTCACACGAGACAGCTGTGACGTGTCTGGGGATCAGGTTGTGGCCTTCTGTAACCATGATATCATCCTTTTGAGCAGATTGCTGATTTTTTTTTTTTTGCCACTCACAAACCCATACAATGTTAACAGTGGAGATAAGGATTTCTCTATAATTGTGAGTCTGTGAGAATGGGCTTGATCTTCACACCAGATTTTTTGGATGTATGTCCATATTTCCTTTCAGGTTCACATGTTTAATGGTTTATTTGAAACCTGTTGCATACTTTTTATCTTTGTCTTTAGTGAAACATTTACATTTCTTCAGTGAACACTGAACAAAGTCACAACAATTAATAAACACTTAAAAAAAAGGCAAAAATATCCCCCATATCCACATCCATAGCCAGTCACTCCGAGCATTTTTTTTTTTTAAGACATATATTGCTACATCCTCTTTATTAATGCTATTTTTTTCCAGATTTGGTCTTCAGGTCAAGTTGGACTTCACTGTGTTGTGGACCCATCTTGCAGCTCTGCCACCTGATGCCCAGGAATAGAACAGCCAAGAGCTCCTGCCTGGAAGCACGTGATGGACTGGAGCAGCTTTTATCCTGCTGGTGAGTGTCCTGTATAATGAAGTGTGTGTGATGACATGAAACACCTTATTTTCATCCCTTACTTTGTCCATTTTTGCTTGCTCTGAACTTGGTAATGATTGCAAAGCAGCAGCTGGGAAAACAGTCACATCTCGAATAATACATGGAGGATTTTAGGCATTGCTGAAATCAAAAGAAGCAATGGGCCAATCTCAAAGAAATCACCTGCAAAACATCAAATGGCCAGAAGGATTTTAAATGGCCATTTATTCCAGGAACTGGTAGCTTTTGTGTAATCATACTTAGATGTATCATCAAGTTCAGAGGGAGAAGTCCCACTCTTAGGAGGAATATTAGTAAACAAGTAAACCAAGGGACATGAGGAAAGGTAGTGCCTTTTATTTGACACACTAATCTCAGTTGTGGGCAAGGAGACAAGATTTCAAGTATTGAAGCCTGTTGTCAGGGCTGAGGCAACACAAGTTCAGGATTGATCATGTCTGATTCTACCTCAACAGCTACAATCACTACAAGGAGCTGCAGATCTCTTTTAGTGGGAGTTTCTACTGCAAACACAGTTCTTCAATTAAATTCTTTAAGAATGAAGAATTATTCACAGCTGCTGGATTATGAACAGGACGCAGCCTAAAAATGAAGCTAACTTTGACTTTCAGTCTGTTTCTTAGCAAACTGGTCATGTGTGTTCCCAGCAGGATTGCTGGAGTGAAAGTGTCCACTGTGTTCTGGCCCAGTGTAATCTGCATTTCTAATTAAGGCTATTTGCAAGTCCACTTATCTGACACATGGAAATAACAAATAATAAAGCAATGAGAAAATACCAATCTGCAATGAAACCTTTGTTTTAAATTTCTTTCTTTTATCTTCTCTCATATAAATGTCGAGTGCACAAAGGATGCCTTGGCAATGGCACTCACTGCTACAGAGGGCTGGGGCACTTTTGGTTGTTCTGATCTGCTTTCCCTCCCTAGGCAGTTCCCCATTTGAGCAGGGGTGTTTGATAGAAATGGCTCTGTGTGCTTGTAGATCCTGCTGGTGTGGGACAGCTCAGCACCTTGCAGGGCTGGGTCTGCAGCTGCAGCTTGGCATTCATCCACCTTAAGGATCCTTCCCTCTTGGAGCTCTCCATGGTTGGTTCAGGGGCTGGGCGGAAGCATCACTGTGTTCAAAACCAGAGCTTCCTAAATTACTCACTTCTCAGGTTTCCAGGCTTTGCTCTCTAACCTCTCTTGGAAATAGAAGTGGATTTTGAAACTCCTAAAACAGTTTATTCTTCCAGCCTTTTTTTTTTTTCCCCAGATCTTTTTCTTTTCTCATAATTTGACACATTTTTGCAAACTGTCTCTGCTTTCACCTGAAGTCTCACCTAGAAACTGAGCTTGTTTCACCTGTCTTTCCACCCTTCCTGCTTGGTACCTCACATCATTGGCTTTGGCTCTGATGTTTGCTGCCCATGTACCCCCCTCTTGAAGCCCCAGGCTGGCTGAGAGGCATCCAGCCTGCCCCACTGCTCAAGCTGGGTACCTCTGATTTGGGAACTGCTCTGAGACAGGAGAAAATGAAGTAGAAGCCGAATCTCCAAGGGGGTGAATTGTCAAGGGAAAAGTGCATTATCTAACATGATGTATACATTTGTTGAGAAGTTGCAACAGGTTGGTCTAAATCATGAATTGCTTTTAAAAAGCAAGAAAATTTCAAGCTGTGGGTTTTTTTAGGCTCCTTCTCACTGCTAAACCTTTAGCAGTCCCTTCTTTCTATTATTCATGATTTCTCTGCTGTTCTCATAAGAGGTTCATGATGATTTTTGATTTTAGAAGACAGCGCTATAAAAAGCAATTAAAAAAGTCAAAATATCAATAGACTTGTGATATATAACCACAAGACTTGGCAATACTTCATTTTCCTTCAGATTTAGTGTCATCTTCTCATGCACAGGTTTCCTCAGATTTCTTTTGTGAGGAAACAAGACTGGAGCTCTGATTTTGCTGGGCATAGAATAGAAAGAAGAAGAGAGGAACAGTGGACCTCTGCTATGATGGGGAAACCTCATTTTTGTCTCAGTCATTTGACTGAGTAAATGTTGTCTGGATGGAGGAGCTTGCTCTTGTGGTCAGATGGAGGAAAGCTGGAATTAGGATGTTTAACCTGAGAGCTCTTTTCTGTGAAGAGATAAGAAACAAAACTGGAAGGAAACATTCAGAAAAGAGGTAAATAACCTGTGAAGTGTTTGCTATTTGTCCTGTTTGGGCTGTTTTGTCTGTTCATGGTTGTATTACTCTGTCCATCCTTTGTTTTTGTTGCTCCCAGAGTGTATCCAACACAGCACCATTTGTCCCTTTCATGATTCCCTCTACCCTTTGGCACTACAATATGCAGAACATCTTGGTGAACAGGATGAGACATAGATCCATTTTAGTAATTTCTCACCTGATGCCTCTTTCCATGGTCTAAAATTCAGCAGGATGTCATATCTGGTGCGATTCATAGCCAGGAAGACAAGAACACAGCTGGAGGCTGCAGTATGCAACAGGTATGAAAAGGAAGGGAAATATTTTATGCTGCTTTTATCACCAAAAATAGATCTGTAAGACCAATGATGGAAACCATCAGGATTAAATACAAGTAAGGGAGAGCACAGGTGAATCTTACTCCTTTATTAGCTGCACAGAAATAAATGTTAGGGACACATAATCCCAACCTGTGACATGCAGCTTTTATTTCCAATATAATTTTAAAACAACAGCATGGAAAAGGAGAATTTCCTTGTTCTTCCAGCCACTGCAGAAGCCCAAACCAAGACAAAGCACATGTGACCCTTGGTAGGTCAGACCTGAGCAAGTCTCACCCACTCTGTGAGGACGGGGAGAGCCCAGCTCCCCTGCCCATCACAGGCAGCAGCACTGGGTGCATGGGGGTGAAGAATTCTGAGATCCTCTGATGGGAAAGGTCAGGAGAGCATCGCCGTCTCTTCCAGGAGCTCCAGCACCAAGGGGAAAAATAAATCACACAAAGCTTAAATAGGAAACCACAGCTGCTGTCAGATTAAATCTGTTACAAGTGCATTCCACTGCCTTGCTGAACAGTGTTTTATTTCACACCTCAAAATGTGAGGCCCTGTGCCATGGACTTGCTCCTTTTTCCCTATTCCCCCTAGATGACTTAACAAGCTGAAAGTGCAGCTGGAAATTAATGCTTCCTGTCTTTTTAAATAATGTGACATTGAAATCTTGGTATTTAATGCGTTGGCATTTAGCATGCCACAATATTTCAGTTACTTTGCAGTGGTTGGGGTGCAGAAGTGTTATTACAGCTGTTCTGAAATTCTGACAAAGAGGTGCATTTCTCTCTTCTTTTTTTTTGTTTCTTTTTTTCTCTACTCTGTCCCACCATAATTGCTTTTTGCTGCATCTCTGAACCGTAACCATGGCGATCTGCCACATTCATCAGAGGACCCTCTTGTTGTTTTGCTTGTGTGAATGTAAGAAGGGGAAAAAATATAAAAAATAGAAAGAAAAAAGAAAGAGGAGGCATACAATATTTGCAGAACTTTCCCCAAAAAAGCACAGATTTTTTTTTTTTTTAATCCCCCTCCTCCTGTTTTTTTTCTTTTCCCAAAGACAGAAGCTGCATTGGAGAAGTGGCCTGGCCAAAACACCAAGGACTTGTTCATAGCCTAAAAAAGGGAGAGGAGGAGTCTGGGTCTGGAGGTGTCACTGTGGAGAACAGGCTTCGATAACTGGAGCTTTCAAGCCATTGCCCCCTGAAAGGAGGAATTGTTATGTGCAGAAAGGGCGCGAAAGGTCGACCCTTTTCCACTTCTGTCTCATGACAAGCTGGTCCTTGTTTGAAGAACAAGTTCATGCAGAACACCATTACCATAATCCCATGCCATTTCTGACTGGGGTAGGAGAAACTGCTTGGATTTGGACGGGAGCTGCCCTTGCCTGGGTTTGCTGGGTACATGGTCTGCTCCCTGTGCCATGGGTGGTGAGGAGGGAGAGATGCTGAAAGCACTGGCTGTGATGAGGCAGGCAAGGGGTGAAGGGGAAAGGAAATGCTCCTGCTCTGACATGTTTTTCTACATCTGACACCTTGGTGTATTTCTTTTAGACTGCTTCAAGGATCTTTGGAAATCAGCCTGGAGACTTTCATGTAGAGGGACTTGGGCAGTTCATCTTTGCTCATGTTCTGGAGCTACTTCAAAGGGATAGGAAAGTGTCTGACATCCAAAGTGTCCTTTGACAAGCTTTGTCCACCCAATCCATCACTTTTGGTGGACTCTTCAAGACACAAGGGAAGAAAAGCTAGCAGTGGTTGTCAGAGGGTCTTTGTGGGATCCTGTAGGGTGGAGCATGGGACATGTAACTTCCAGTGTCTGTCACATGAGATGGCTGGGGATGAGGGTTTGGTGTCCTGCAAAACCTGTCTGGTTCAGCTGTAGAAGAGATTTGTCCCCCTGTAGAGGTAACTCAGCTCATTTCCATGGAGCAGAAACCTGACATTATTTTGCTATCCTTCGACATGACAGCCTGGAACAGAGTGATGAAGCATCTGTGCTCTGCATCCTATGGCAGCACTCACAGGGTGATTTTGAGAGATTTCCTAAATGTCCTTGCTGTGGCAGTCATCTGCAGCAATACCCAATTGTCTTGTAAACCGGTAGCTCTTGACACAAAGCTTCATCTGAATGAGTAATTGCATGTCCCAAGGCTGTAAGTTGTTGTAATCGGGGACTGGGCTTTGTTTTGGCTTTTCATCTTTTGGCACAGGAGCTCTGGTGTCTGGGACTTCAGAGCAGCAACAGGCTGGTGCAATTCACCCCCAGGCTGAGTTTGAAACTCCTTCAGTCTCGTGTTTGTGCCCTGCCATGGCTGGTAGTGCTCACCAGCAGTGACTGTGGAGCTGTGGCAATTAGGGGAGCTTTTCTGCTCCTCCTTTGCTCTCCCTCAGCCAGCAGCACCTTCTCTAACTTCCTCATACACTGGAAGTTCCACTCACTTCCCCACCACCTCAGCAGTGGTTCTGGTGGGTCAAAACCTCCTTGTGTGCTGCCAGTGCCCCAGTTCCCAGACTGGGATCTCAGCACATGCCCAGCCCGTGTCTGAGGTTCCTGCCACTGGCCAAAGCAGGGCACACGTCCCTCCTGCCATCAGCACAGAAAGCCTGGAGGAGGCAGGAAGGTTCCCCAGGCAAAGCTGCTCATTGATGTGCCTCAGCCTGGGCATTTGCTGGTGAGGCAGAGCCACCAGAGCATTGCTCAGTGACCTGAGAGGTATTTGGTTAGAAAATGTCTGGTTCTGTTCTCGTCTGGGAGCCATTTGATCCGTCCCCAAAGACGCAGCATAGTGAAGGGCCTGGGGCCCTCCCATGGGTGACAATGGATATGCTGGGGTCTGCAGAGCAAACAAGGCTGTCTACAAGTCAAAAAGTCTTAGAGACCCGTTTGTAGGTGGGATTGTCAATACAGAATAACAAAGCGAAAAGCACTCCGGGCTAAATGCTATCAGAGATTATTTTTAACTTTATTTTTACTGTTTCTGATGTGTTCTTCAATCTGTCTTGTTGATGTTTATTTTTCTGTTTGCAGTAAGGGTCATATGTCATGCCTCCCTTGCATCAGGTGCCATACAACCATGGGCTGTCCTTCCCACAAACAGTTCACAAAGTCTTTTTCTGGGGATGAGCCCTCACTGGCTCTGCAGTCACTGACTTGTACATGCCCTGTAACAGGAATTTCTTTAGAGGGTGTAGGACTCCTTATTTCTCTCAGTTTTACCTCCTAATTTGAGGTAAAACAGGACATAAAAAGTGCAATAATATTTCAAAATATTTTCCATAATCAAAATTAATAATAATTAGAAATACCTTGAAATCCTCAAAGTATATTTATATTTAGATATTTAATATAAGGAGGCTTATTTGCCCTGGAGTTGCTTTCTTGCCTTCTGCCCTTTTTTTCCACATGCTTCCTCCACATTCCCTAAAAACATGGGAACCAAACAATAAACTTAAAATAGGTTTTCTGTTCTCCATCAACCATAATGTAGAACTTTCAAAATGCTGAAAATTCCCTGCTGAATTCTGAAGAAGTGTTTATCTATGGAAGAACACTCTGTGTGTGTTGTTTGCAAGGAGCAATCAGAGGACAAAGGTAGAACCTTTTTTATGAGTAGGACCTGCACTAAATCCTGTTCCACAATGTTCAGTTAAGGATTCATTGAGTACATGCCTGTAGATGTAGAAACCTACTAGTGAAAATATATATAAAGTTAAAGCTACTTGTTAAATAACTTGAGAAGAGGTAAATTAGGTGATGAGCAATAAAAAGTGAAACAGCAACTTTTCACTGAACAACTGTCTTAACTTTTTTTCACAAGGAAAATAGGACAATGAAGGAGCCATGTAAGGTCCCAGTTGACCATGTAAGGTCCATCCTGGGAAAATGCAGGAGCTCTGGGAATGCAGCATCTCATCTCAAAGAAAAATGGCCACAGGATGAGGTGGGCTTTGGAGATAGTTGTGAATGCGATACAAGCCTGAGGTGCCAATTTAAATTTAACATTTTTCCCCCTAGAAGTGAGTAATGTTTTCAGCTTCCTGCAGATGAAAAACAATAAAGAGATTCTACAGGGATGTGTCTTGGTGGGACTAGAAAGGTGCTGTTTCCATATTGCTGATCTCTGAGGGAATTGTTCCAGTGTAAGGTAGGTTCTGAGGCACAAATGACTTTCATTTTTCCAGCTCTATTTTGGTTGTTATGGCTGAACACAAAATAGGGCTCAGCAGGGCCATTTGGTGGAGCTGCCATAGGCTTGAGCTTTCCACACAGCAGCACTGCAGCAGGCTGTGTGATGAGCACCACAAGCTCTAATGCCAGGTAGAGCAAATGGAACTCAGAGCTGAAAATTAAATATTTTTAATTAAAATCCACATCTGCAAGCCGCTCGCTGAGAGGCAAGGTTTGGCTCTGAGCTGTGCTGCCACGCTGGGATCACCAGTACCAGAGCTGGTGATTTCAGAGAGGCTGCCAGCAGATCTCACTGGTTAATATTTAAAAAGGTGCTGGTGTCCAATGGAAAATGTTTTGTGAAGTGCCCTGTCAGGAGTGATTGTATCTGCTTGTGAGTAGTGTCACAGGTGGGGAGCATAGCTCTCCCTTCTGTCAGGGGCAAGCCTGGCCTTGATGAAGGTTCCAAGATGTCTTGGAGCTCTTCTGATGCAATGGCCACTGAACTTGTTGTTATGCCAGCAGAGTGCCATGAGCTCAAACTAAGCCATCCTCAAAGTTCCTCTAAATTCCTCTGACTGCTCTTTCCATGGCCTTGAATAACATCTCTTGACCATCTCTCTGTTCTTGTGCAGGAGGAGGCTGAGGAGAGATGGAAAAGGTGCTGGTAGGGTTACCAAGCTAGGGGTTTGTCCTCCTGCACATCCCACATGCCCCACATTGCTGCTGCCTCTCCTCTGGCCCCTCTGCTGCCTCACATCATCCCCTGAGCAGGGCTTGTACCTCTCTGTGGTCTGTGGGGTCTTCTGGAGCTGGAAACACCTGCCAGGAAAGGTTTCATTTCACCATCTCTCTTTGTTTTTAATGGAATAACTGAATCAGTCTCACACCATCCTTCCTTATGCAGCTACAGAGGCAAGGAGGAGCCAATGAGGAGTTAATTACATTCCTCTGCACCTCTCTGTCTGTTATAGGCCGTGAGAGAGCAGGTTTGAAGCCTGTTAGCAATGATTTCAAAGCAGGAGAATAGAGCAGCACATTCATACCTGGTTAATATGCCTCAGCTCTCATCAGCATTTAGCAACCCCCCACTCTGCCTTTACTGCTGTGTTGGTTTTTCTATGCAAATAGATCTAATACTATGTTTTTCATGAAAAACAAACAACAACAAAACCTGTATCCTAATATCTTTTAGCAAGAAAGGAGTAACGTCAAGTGGCAGATTAAGAAAAACATGCCAGAAATATTTAGAAAGGCTTTGGGGAAGAGAAAAGCTAGAGCTTTCTGTTCATTTCCTAAATTTCAGGTTTGTTGTTTAGGTTTGTGTCTGCTTAAATGGAGAAACAGGAGTGGTGAGAGAGAGCAGAGGATTTACAGACTTGGAACACGAAGATCTCAGCGAGACAAAAGCTTGTCACCCTCATATGTCTTCCCAATCAGTTTGGAAACAAGACTTAATCAGCTGAGGCAGTCTGAGCCAACAGGGTTATCGTTCAGCCTTCTCTAAAAGTGGCCAGATTAATACTTAATTCTGTTAAACAAGAAGTGAAGTTTGGAGAGGCCAGCCCACCTTGGAGAAGGGTGGCTGTCGGTGCTACAGAGCGGGTGGTGAAATGTGAATGGTCAGGTTCAGTTTTGTTTAAAATCAATTTCATTTGCTCTAACGCAATCAGGTTGTGTTGGTTATTTTCAGTAATGGCTGGGAATAATTAATTCTCTTTTGATTTAACAAATCTCTCACTCTCTCGTCACTCTAACGAATCCCCCCAAGTTTTATTAAAAAAATTACTTTGACACCAAATTAACTCAAGATTTTAAACCATTTGTCAGTGTGCCTTTAAGTCAAATCCTCTTTCCACTTTTAGCACAGACGCATGAAAGAGGAGGCTGCTGTTCCTCCACGAGCACGGGGGAAGATTGAGTTGTGTGTGGGAGGACAGAACAGGAGAATACTCCAGTTACTTGGGCCACTCCTCCAGAAAAATTAATAAGTATTGTTAGAAAGTACTTTGCAGGGTAAAAAAAAAAAAAAAAATTAAGCTCCTAAGTGTAGTCGAATGATGGGGCTGAGCTGGCAATAATAATAATTAAGGGGAAAAAAGAATTGAAAAAAAGGTGGCTAATTTTCTCCACCATTCAGACTTATTCTGGGGAAACAGGAGATAGCGCTTTTGTCGCTGTTTCCAAACTGGATAAATCACCCAATCTACAAGCCATAACAAATCTTTCTTCTGTTCCAGCTCTTTCTGAAATTATTTTTCCTCCAGAGAGGGAGGATTGCAGCCCCAAACTTGATTCTGAGGGGTCCAGGATATTCAAGCCTTCAAAGGTCATTCAGACACAAACTAAGACAGACCATCTAGCAAGCATGTGGGGATTGAGTTCAAAATCAAATCTAGGTACTACAAATACCCTGAAGAATTTTCTTTCCATTTTCTATTTTGCCCCATCACTCATATATTGTACTATTGAGTTATCTAAAGAAATAAAGCATGTTTATGTCATCTAGGTATATTTGGCAAACTTTATTCCTCTCTCAAGAGTTCATCCATCAGTTTCAGCCTCCATCTAAGCTGGGGACATGTGGATCTGTAAGTATATCACTGCATCTTTCTACATCCTGTTCATTATGATGGCTGATCAGCAATTTGGGCTCAAGGAAAGGCACAAACTGGACCCAGACAAACCCCACAGGCCTGTCAGAAGACAAGAAGAGTGAGGAGGGGATAAATCTTTTTTTCTCTCCAGAAGTAACCACAGAAACCTGATGCATAAGATAAATGCAATGCAAATAAAGAGGAATCCAGTCTCCTTTCAGCCCTTTGGGGTTATTCTGACATGCAGGATTCATGTCTCCTTGGCAATACAGCCTCTTTCTTATCAAATTTCAGCTCAGATTCCCTTGTGTTTAATTTTAGAAAATGATAACAGAGCTTCAATACTCAAATAATAAATACCTGCGTTGTTTTGTTTTCATGGTGAGATGATTCTTGGTTGATCTATAATTAACTGATCTAGTTCCAATGGTGTCCTTCAAATTACATAATCTTTCTTTACTGTTCCCCTGGTCTCACCATCCTGAATCCTGAATGCATTTAGGAAGAATCATCATAAGTTCTTTTCAATCTTTAGATGTTCAAATAAGACAAAGTCTCTTCACCTCTTCATGAGGGAGCCAGTGCATTCCTGTCACATATTTATACCTTACTCTGCACTCGTCCCAGTGAGGTGTCTGTTCTTAAATACCAGAACTAGAAGGAATATTTCCAGAACATCTTATCAAAGCTTTGAGCATTGATATCTTTATATCAAACACACCTCTCCTAATACAGTCTAGCCATTCCCTGAATGACCAATAAGCCAGATTCTCTCTTTCCTTGGTGGCACCTATTGGATTACTTTTTTCCAAGCTTTTGGCATCTCTCTTTTCAGGACTTGGTGAATCTTTGGAAGAGTACTGATGTGAAAATTCCAGTTTGAGGAAGCCAGAGCTTTGGTTGTTGACCTTTGCTTGTGGAGAAGAAACTCCATTTTTTCTTGGCATCTCTTAAGCCATTTTCTGCACAACTTGTGCTCCAAGCAGAGCAGAGCTTGTTTCTGTGCCTCGACAGAAATGGTAAGATGAGTACAAGTCTCATGACCATGATGGTGATAATAATAATGATAATAGTAATAATGCCTGCATGATAGTCTAGGTGAGCTCCTCTTAGCCTTTCTTCCTCATGCGTTTCCAAACCAGCAGATGAAAAGGGATTTGCAAATGCAATGAGAGCATTAGCCATGCTCTAAGCATCATCTGCTACTGAGTTTTGCAAAATTACAAATCAAATTTGTGTTGCCTATCAGGTTTCCTAGGAGCCACAACATGGGTTGAAGCAAGTGGTGGGGACTGTGGGAATTGCTCAGGTGGTGCTTCAGCAGCTCCAGGGTGGTGCCCCTGTGTGTGATAAGGTCAGACCAGTGGAGACTGTCCGAAGTCATAACTCACTTTTAGATAAAAGATCATATTTTGAGATGAAGAATGCAATTATGAATAGTTTATAAACTGTTAGTAAATTATTAATAGGGAAGAATACCCAAGTCATGAATAACATGTTATAGATTATTTAAAGCTCATCAGTTCTAGTGGTGCAGATGAATATAAACCTGGCTAATAAGCACAGTATAGAACAGCCCATAACAATCGATTTACTCATTATTAATATATCTATTACTGCCTTATTAATGTGTTGTTCACTATTTATGTGATTGCTCTGCCAGTAAATGAATCTAAACAGATTTCTTTTTAAACAGTCATTTATTTGGAAAAATTATTCTTCTGCACTCTGAATTTGGAATTTGTTGAAGAATATACATAAGCACCTTTTTGCCCTTAGTAAATTAAAAACATTTGACTGTTTATAATGGCTACCCAAAAGGTGGTATTTCCTCTGCCACCGCTATCAAAACCTCTTTCCATAAACTAATCAAATTAATGTGCAGCCGAGGGAGAAATCTAAAATAATTATGTTGATCTAGGGCTTTGAAAGGAAAAAAAATTGACAAGCAGAAAGTTATCAGACCTGTTGGAAGTGTGGTCCATGTGAGAATACCCTGGTGAGATGGGTGGGATCTGCAGCTCTGGTTGTACATGACATTATCTGAGCACAGCTCCAGGGGTAACCCTGAGGAAGGAGCTGGTGGGGTGAATATCAGGAAGCATTTCCTGGCAGTGAGGTCTGTCGGGTGGTGGAATGATCTCCCTGGAGAAATGGAGGAAGTCCTGTTGCTGGAGTCAATTAAAGGCTAGTCTAGACAAGCCCTCCATTAGGATATTCTCCCAAGGAGCACCCTTGTAGACAGAGAGGGAAATGACATGAGGGATGGGAAAATGACCTCATCCATCTCTGTCACCTTTAAAATGCAGAGGCTATGTTGGTGTTGGCTACCACTCCACAGAGGATGCCAGTAAAGATATTAATCGTAGAGATGATTTTGTGATATGGCTGGGAAGGAGACAGTATCAGTGACTCATAAGAATTGGCAAAAAGGTCCTTCTGACATGTCTTTTGGTCACTATTTTTGTGGTGAGGTCTGTATAATAATCAAGCACATAGGGAAAGCTATTTGGTCCATTTATAGTGCCCAATCAGGTAACATTTGGATTTCATCATCATGAAAGATAACAAAAGAAAAAAGACTAAATTGCAGTACACCTAAAAACATTGGAGTGTCGTCCACTGGAGACAGTCATCTTGTCTCCATCCACAGCTGCATTCCTCTAGAACTAATGCTGTAGCATAATCAATAAAAGGAGCTCAACTCCACCTGGATAATGGGAAAGGGCTTTGTTTTATCCCTCTTGGCCCTGTGGCAGCATCAGCAACTGCTTGGTGGCCTTTGCTGTCACAAAGCTGCCACCCCAGAGGGAGGGCTGGTACCTGGGGCACCCACCAGCAAAATGTCCCGGGCAGAGCAGGAGAGCTCTGGGAACATCTCTGTCCTCTCTCCATCCTGGTTCCTGGCAGATGGGACACAATCAAGGACCCCATCTGCCTGCCTGGCAAGGAGGTGTTGGAGCAGCTCCCTGTTGCTTTTGCGGGCACCATAAATGTGATCAGATTTAGGGGGTGCTCCAATTTATACAGCACTGGCACCTCCAAGACAGCTGGAAAGCAAGAGTGGCTTTAAAACGTCACAGAGATGCACCAAATAAGTGCTCAGCTCAAAAACTGGCCCTATGCCTCATGCAGACTCATGCAGGTCTGTCACAATCTACCTGCGCAGAAGAACAGGGAGGAGATAATAATGGTTTTTACCTTGCTAAGGTAGGAATTATTTTCATCCTGTGCAATAAAAGCTTAATGGTGTACATGCAAGGCACAGCTGTACAATTCATCTCGTAGTCAGAATGTTATCCTGAAAATTAGGTTTTAGTTAACAAAGCACATAGCAATTCTCCCCTCATCCAACAGCTAGAAGTCCTGAAAAAAACAGGTAGGGAAGGCAGGCTTGGAGTAATTTTCTTCCTCTCACAAAACATAAATTGCTTTTGACTATTTGTTTGTTTGTTTTTAAGGCATTTATTTATTTATTTATTTATTTATTGAGTTTCCAAGGTCATTAAAAATGAATGTAGGCCTTTAAATTTCTAAATACCAGAGGAGCTCCCATTAGCTTTCATCCTCCTGTCAGTGTCTTTTTCGGGAATATTGAAGCCACAGATGCGGAGGAAATGCGCCCGGTCGGTAGATAACGCCTGACTGGCCTCTGACCCTGGGGTTAAACTGCTGTCTGGGCTGTGCAGGCCAGCATCCCCCTTCCCAGGGATGGAAAGCTGCCAGCCAGCTGTCAGCATGCCAGGGCATTGCATCCAGCACAGGGACGTGAGGATGTGGTATCTTTTTAATGTCCCTTCCTTTCGTGCCCCTCTGCGTTCACAGGGATGCAGGGGATTGTGTGAGCTGGTGCTGAGCCTCCCATCAGTTGTGTTTTCATAGCTGCCAACTAAATCTGATTAGTTTGTCTGCATTCCCAGGAAAGTAAATCTGCTGTTTATCTCCAGGTCCATCAAATCCTGGTTATTTCAACTAATGCTTGTTAAGGCATATTATTATTTATTTTCCTTGTTGTGCAATAGCCACAAGGATTTTTACAGTCTGTTGAATTATAGGTAAATGGATGGTTTATCAAGCTAATACAATGAGACTGGTAAGGCAGAGCCAGTCTCTCTGAGCCTCTGGTTCAATAAGGGAAGGGGCAGAATGACAGAGATTCATGTTGATTTGGTCCTGATGGCACTAAGGATGGAGGAGTGATTGTTGTTGTTGGAGCTGGGCTAGCCACCAAAGTGGTTTTTGAGGGGTCTTTGGATGCCCTGCTTGCTACAGTCCTCCCGTGCCCTGCTGCAGGACTGAAATCTGTAACCAGAACATGCCCTTCCCAAAGCCTGGGTGTGCTACAGCTTCACTAACACCACCTCAAGCTGGCTCGGGTTGGGTATCAGGGAATGAGGGACACTTTCCTTACAGTCCATTATCACAGTGCTGTTTGCTGCTGCTCTGGTGACTTGGCTCCTTTCTGTTCCTCCCTGGCCCAGCAGTGTTTGCTCTTGCAATAATACTGTGAGTTTAGAGATAGGAAATTGAGTTTAACTGATTTGCCCCAAGACATCCACAAAGACTGTACAGAGCAAAGGACTGAGCTGGGGAAACAGATTCTGAGCTAACCTCTGCCCATCCGCACACCATTCTCTTTCCTCCAGCCTGAGATGGAAAAGACAGGTCACATCCAGGCATGCTTTAAAGCATGGCAAACAAGCAAGAGTAGACATGGGACAGAACAGCTTCCCAACAGGATCTTCCTGAAATACATTTGGCAGTTCAAGTGCAGAAAAGACTCATCATTTCCCTCTCTATTATATTTATGCTCAGCTGCTGCCTACCCCAGATGTGCTTGCATCTTTGGTGGGTGAAATGACTCCTGGGAGGACACAATCTGGACAGTTTTATTAGAGCCAGTTTTCCTGCACTTGGAGCTTCCCAAGCTTTGACTCAGAGCTGGTTCTCAGTTGGATGCACAAGGGTCTTTCAGGAACACACATGAACAGAGTTACTGGTGCTCATCAGTCACTTGGCAGGATATTTTTCTCTCAGTGTAGAAGCCACTAAGGCTTCTTTTTATCTTTCTAAAAGTTATTTAGAAAGTGGGTTTATATATACACATGGATGTATTTCTACTGTTGCCATGAGCAAATTTTTATGAAGAAAACCTCAGAAGTGATTTTTAATTTGGAAGTGAAGAGGTGAATCCCACCATAAAGCTTAGCAGGTTCATAACAGATCTTTTCCTCAGGTGGTAAAGGCCTATGGTTAGTCTCAGTTTGAGTCTTGACTTTATACATTTAGAAATTGGAAAATCAAACTCAAAGTACAGCAAGTGCAGCAGTTCTGGTTAGCAGAGTCTCTGGTAAGAATGTGGAGGACAGCATGAATACAAATTACTCTGATTTGGGTGTAAATTATTGCATTTGGCTTAAACACAGCATTGTTTAAGCTTCCTTCAAGGATCCCTTCCACACCAAAACCCCTCACATCCCAAAGTATTCAAGCCTATGCTTAAAACACATACAGGCTTGGGAGAGCACATCTGCAGGCAGCAGCAGCAGCTGTACAAAAGCCTCCTCTGGTTGCTTTCATCTCCTTCCTAATGGAAAGGAAAATGGAGCATAAAGATATTCTGCAGAAGGTTAAGTGCTCCTGTCGAAATGCGGTGGGTTTGGAGGAGTCAATGAAGCAAAGCGGGGCTGGGGGGCGGGTGGAGAGGGCAGGGGGGGCCTGCAGGGGATGCACTGGGTTCTGTTGTTGGGCTGCAGATGTGTTATTCCAATTAACTTGAAAGCGGGAATGCGAGGGGTGAGCGGGAGGGAAGGTGAGGAAGCGTTTTTATGGCAGGAGGTGAAGCCCACCCCGCAGACAGTGATGGAGATGGCCCTTCTGGTCTCTCTGAGGTCATCTGGTTTTATGTGAGGGGAGAGGTGCAAAGCCAGTGCACGAAACCCAAACAGGAAGGGTCTGAATGGCACATGTGGAAGAGCTTAACAGGCACATGCTTGACCCAGGGCTTGGATTGCTCATCACCGAGCAGCCCTGTAATTACAGGCTTTGCTGGACAGTCACTACAGCGAGTTACAGGATGAGCCACTTGCCTTAATTTGATGATAAGCACTGCAGTTTGACTATGTGTGGTTGTCAAGGTCTTTGGGCTTATTGGGTAGATGGATGGCATCAGGATGTATATAGATGAAAAGATATTTAAAACGTTCCTGCTGGATTTCAACACTGAAGGTGCCTATAATTGCACTGTGGTGAGAGTCTGGTGAGTTAATCAGCATTTCAGGCTGAAAAAGAGGAGGGAAGGAAGTGTGTGTGTGTGGGGAGGACATGATAATACTGAGAATAAAAGTTAATTAAAAAATAAAATCAAGAGAAATGTGTCTCTAAGGCCACTTCTTTTGCAGAGACCACCTGTCAAACGCTTCCCTGTCTATAAAACCCAAGATTGGCTTCCAATCTACTCTGCAGTTCTTTAATTTTTAATGCCCCTCCCCTGGTCTCACAGGTGGCTATTATAGACAGAAGCTGTCGCCTGTATGGATACAGATGTGTGTAATGCATGCACTGAACACGAGTGCTCAGGATTTGGGAACTGACACCAGCCGGGAGCGGGAGCTGCCAGAGGAGGTTGTTAAAGCTGCAGAGAGCAAAGTGTCTCAGCGTTGTTAGGGATTACCACATCTCTTCTTCCTTCTCCTTCTTTTTTTTTCTTGCCTCTCCAAAATGTCATCGTGGGGAATTTGAATTGACAGCATCACTAGATGGTGAACTGCAGGCAGGGAATTCAGGGTGTGGGTTGTGTATGGGATTTTGAGGTAAGAACTGCTGGTTTTAATCCTCCTCTCTGTTCCAATCCTCAGCTTCCCTGTTGCAGCAATTCCAGGTAAAAAAGCAAGGAGTCATAATTCTTTACCTGACTCACAGGGGTGTTGTGAGGCTCAGTTAGTTAATTATAGTAAAGCTTCTGAATAATAATCATAATAACACTTAGCAAATGAAAAGCGAGTATTATTATCGTTAGAGTAATGACAAGGCACCCTGCTGAAGGAAGCAAATATAATGCTGATTATTAAAATCATTTGTATTTAGCGGCAAATGTAGCCGCTGCTTTATAAACTTAGAGATGTAATCTTGTCCCCAAGCCATAACAATAAGTAATTCCAAGTGCTTTGTTGTTAGGCTTCTCAGGATATAGGAACAAACAGGTACCTTCCAGTCAGAAGGGATTTTATTTTAAGAATTAAGAGAGCAATGGAAGAAAAGAGGGGAAGACCAACATTTTGCTGAGATGGGGCCAAAGGTGGGTGTCTTATCTGAGCACTCTGCCCCCTCCCAGTGGTGCCAGTGAGCCCCAGGGACAAGGGGTGAATCTGGGAGAGGTTGCAATGGGAGTGGGAGGTGAAGTCTGAGCTTGGAGGAGCTCTGAAGCCAAGACTTTGGTACAAATAACACACACAAATTATTGTCACCACACCCAATGGTAAACTCTATATTGAGATCACAGTGCCACAGCCTGGTTTCTCTTTTCTTTCTCATGTTCATATTTCTTTCTCCCAGAAAACTTCCCTGCCTTGCCCAGGATATAGTAGGAATATGGACAAAAGTTGCCAGGGCCTAAACACAGCAGTGCTGGGGTGAGGAAAAAAAGGAGAGTTTGGGTTTAAATCTAAAACAACTTGTGAGTTTGAGGTAAACATCCATCTTTTGAGTAACACCTTTTTTTTTTCTTCCTTGTTTTTTGCCATTTAACCACAGCTTAAGATTTGAGCAACTGGAAGGGGCCAGTCAAAAAGTCATTGCTGTCAGCTGCCTCCTGGAAAAAATGCCTGTTCCCATCAGAAATAGCACCACTGCAGCTGGTCATAGCTGGCTGACACCGTAGATGTCATTTCAGAAAAGGGTAAAAATATTGAACAAGTCTCTGGATTTTCTTGTCACTCTCCAAACGTGCTCCGGCCAAGTCCTGCTTTGAAATGAAAGGTAAAATCTGCAGAGTCACTGTTTGCCTTGTATGTTTTGTGTGGATGGATGGCCTCAGTTACTAGGGCTATTAATCCAACAATTTTTTGGAACATAAAATTAATTTTTGGAGGAAATAAACTACATAAATAAAATGAGTATAATTGGATATTGCTCTGGTACCATTGATTCCAGGGCTGTAAATTGCACTTGATGTTCACGGTGTCAGGCTCTGAGGCCCTTAATTCTGTTCCTTAAGGATGACTTATGCAGTCAGGGGTGAGCGTTTGCTTCACCAAGTTTGACTATCTCAAGGGGATCCCAAATTTGCTATAAAGGAAAAGAACTCACTTGTTAATACAACATATTTGCTTTTCGGTTGTAATATTTCACCTTAGAGCTGGCTTTTGATCCCAGGAATGGTTGTTATTCATATCAATCTAATGCATCTGAGCGTGGTGTAAATATTCAGGTTGACATTCAGGTATTTGTATTTTACTCTTGGTTGTGTTGCAGTTGAGGCTGTGCTGTACTCTTGGACCTGTGACTGCACCTCTCTGCCTCCAAGGTACTTTGTGGCCAGTTTTGGTGTTGAAATATAACAATTTTCTTATTGTGGGATGTGAATGCAAACATGTGAGCCTTCAAAATCACAAATATGGCAAGTGTAAGGACAGAATATGCAGCAGTGACTCTCAATTGTCAGCATCCGGCTAGCTCCAGCACTGCTGGCAGCACGAGAGGCACTTCTCCCGAGAGCTGGCTTCGGGATAGCGCCTAAGGCAGTGCCCAGCTTGCGGCTGTAGGCACAGCTTGTGCAGGACGGAGTCTGGTAAAGGCTGCAACCAGCGGAAAGAAGACGGCGGACTCCAACTGTGGCTTAATCCGGGCTTTAATGAACCCCGGAAGGACCGACAGGAGAAGACGGAGGGGGGGGGCCGACAACAGGTTTTAAGGGGCAGGGAGGTGCCAGGCATTGGGCCAATGGGGGTGCAGTGGGGAGTGGGGTCCAAGGGATTGACACGGGGGCAACACCAACGGGAAACATTCTGGGGAGGGGCCCCGGTTCCTCAGCCAACCATCGAACTCCCCTGCTGGAACATTCTAGCAGTAAGGGTGGGGAGTGAGAGTGATTGGCGGGGTACCGGGGAGGGGTCAGAAGAAAAAAATACAGGGGTTTTCAGGGAAACCAGGGCGGAGTTTAGGGGATACATTGTGGGCTGGGGTGGAGCCAGGAAGACAGACAGCTCCAAAGGCGGGAAGGGAGAACTGGGGCAGAACCATTTTCAGACAGGAGGGGATTGGAATAAACCAACCTAATAACTTAACAAAACACACTACAACATCAATAAGCTTTGCAATAGACTGGGAAGCTCTTCTCTCATCCCAGGAATCTGCCAATAATTGATGATCCATTCTGGAAGGGAGAAGTTTTGAGGCACAAGCAATTCATTGCCATAACTGCAGCATACTTAGCCCTGAGGACTTCCAAGAATAAAAGATATATTACTTATATGAATTCCCTTTACTTCCTAAGGTCTTATCTTGTGTGGAAGAAAAACAGAATCCATGGAGGTCTCCCTTCTGGTCCAGTCTGAAAGAGGCACTCAAGACCTCTTCAATCCTTCACTTTCTTTGTTTAATTTATTATACTGTCATGTATGAACATCTTCAGGAAAATATTAATTAGAGTGTGTGTTCCTTGACAACTAACTCTAAATGGATTAAGCATGCTTTACTCAATGAAGCAAAGAGGTGTTGATTAAGAGAAATTGAATTGTATCCCTGAGATAATTTTCTGTCTCTGTGTCTAGAGAATATAGGCAACACCAACGCTTGGAGAAGACACAGAGACACTACAGTACAAGTACCTCAAAAATAATAGTCAGGACATGCATATTAATTGATTTAATGTAAAAAAGCTTGATGCAAACTTGTGCTGAGACTTTAAATTGAGGTCCTGACCATTCTCTGTGGTCACTAGAGGATCCTTCAAGAATGGGAACGACCTGGCAATTTCCAGTTTGGATAATTATGTTCTGCTTCCTTAATGTTTCCCATGCCCTTTCAATTAGTATGGTAATCATCTCCAGTTTGCAACCTACACTGAAGTGTAAGTGATGGTACATGATGTTAAATAGCTGCTATGCTCCACCCCAGGAGCCACTGTTTCCCAGGAGGGATGCCAGGGTGGGAGAGCTTTTTCATCTGGTGGAACCAGGAAAAAAGTGAGGGACTCCAGGGGTGGAGTCAGAGCTGCCCTGTCTCTGTAAGCTATTTCAGAAATTCTCCTGCATGAAAAGTCTAAAATGTGCAGGAGATCTCACTTTTAAGGAAAAAAGGGACAAATACACCAGTGTGGAAAGGAGGAGGGAGTCATTAAATGCAGTGAAGTAACAGCAGGTGAGGAAACCTCGGCTGCAGCTCAGGGGTGAATTTTTAGTACATGTGGTGCAGTCCATCAAGCAGCTGTGGAGGAATGAAGAGGTGCTGCAGCTCCTCTCTCCCTGACAGTGTGATTTAAAGAGCTGCTCTTTGCTAGCCTGGCCTTGTGCCTTTCAGTTGCCTTGAAAGGGAGAGAACCGTGTCTCGGCTCACTCATTGGCATTTGTCTTAAAAATAAAAAAAGACAAAAAAAGTAAGAAAAACAGCAGAGTGTGTGGCTGTGTGTGGGAGTTTTCCACACTGAACCCCCTGGTCAGCCACTGAGTTACAAGACAAAAGAGGTATCTCACTGGGCTTCACATGATTTGTTTACATTCCTCTTAATGGTAAAGAATTTTTTTAGACCAGTGTTACACCTTGTAGCTGATATGGTTTGCAGCATGACAGCAGTCCCAGCTGCCTTTTGGATAGCAGAGTTTCCTTGCATGAGATATGTTGCTATTTTCCATGTTTTTTTGATATGCAGCCCAAATGAAGTCTCTGAAGGAGTATCTGTCTTTTGCTAACAGCCATCATTTTTATATAAATTCGGAGGTATTCATATTATGTCTTCATCTTCTATATCTCAACTAGTAACAATATCACAACTACTCCCTCCTGACAACTATATTCATTTCTCATTAAAGATATTTCATGTTTTATTCAGGAATTTAAATGAAGCTATCAGAGCCTGTAATAGCAACAGTTTGGGATAATTGTATCTCATTGATGGCAGCCTCAAGAGTTCTAATTAATATATATTTAGCTCCCTGGTTGTCTTTAGACCAAACGCCTCAATATGAAAGACTGGGAGAGGCGATGAGGGGAGGGGGAAGGGAACAGGCTCCAAAATAACAGCCCCTTTTGAAATTCGGGGAGGAAAATCTGTGTTGCGAGAAGGAACTGTGTGCTTTGGGATTCTTTCTGTTTCCCCCTCACCCCAGTTCAATCCAAAATAACTTTTGAGATATAGAGTCCTTCTTGAGAAGAACCTAGGTTTGCTGCCCACTTGTTTGGGGGAAGGAAGGATGAGAAACTTGTATTTTTCTCCTCCAATGATACACCTGATATCTGAGTTCAGCTTATCAGTGTTCTCTGCTTTTATTAGCTCTTTCCCTGCCTCCTCCAGCCAGAGTGCTCCATTCAAAATTGCTCAGTTTCACAGATATGATCTGCAATGCAAACAGGCTCTCATTACACTTCTTCATACTAAAAAAAAAAAAAAAATCTTTGGTGTGTGCCTGATTAGCCCTCACCATGCAGCTCTCAATTTTCTTATCCCCTTTGGGCTTTTTATTCCTTTCCTCTCTTTCCTTCAACACTACCTTTCTCTCTGTTGTATGAAATGAGCTAAAAAAAGATTTGGGGAGGGGGTATTATTCTGTCATTGGAATTCATAGCACTTGTATTCACTTACAAGCCTGAACTATTTTCTCAAATCACTTCAGTCTCTGTGACTTTCTCAGACTGTAGTTTATAAATCACTTTTGTGGTACACTATCTAGAGGGGATCAAGACCCCTGGAAGCTTGAGTCATATTGAATTGCATTGTGTAACGGAGAGTCATTAGGAGTTTACAGTCAGGGGGAAAAAAGAAGTCTTATAAATAGGCTAATTCAACTGGCACTTATATGTTTTAAAGGCATTATTGAGGAAGCAGGATGGTAGTATTATTTGCTCCCAATTTTGCTCTCATCAGCAGCAGCTAAGGGTGGCTCTTGAATAGGACAGGAATAGAGATTTTATAGACCTCCAGCTTTAAAACCTCTATTTCCCCCCCCCTTTATTATTTAAGCAAGTACTAAGGACTGTTTAGAGGTTTATTTAAATGGCTTCCATGCTGGAAGCTAATCCAGCCTATACTGGCTCAAATTGCCTCAGTTTCTCCTGAATAAGAGCTGCTTTTCCTTCTACTGATTTGATTTTTTTAAGGTATTAATTGAAGAGAAATATATTGTACAGAACAGGGGCTTTCTGACAGTGAAAGGATTTTCAGCAAGAGGTTTACTCAGCAGCTGCATTTTTCCAGTCTGATTCTGACAGTAAGGTTATTCCAGTAAAGCATCTCCCTTTTTCCCTTTCTTTTAAAGTTAAAAAAAGTGTGATGATGTAATGTGAAGGTAATTATTTCATTTGGGTGTGTTGCACTTGCAGATTTGTGACACAAAAGTGTCAACCCTTGGGTGTAGCCTGTCTGCAGGCTGGGTCTTCTTGGCTGAGGTTGGGGCTTGTCGAATACCTGGATATCCTCACACTTACAGGTGTGGTAGATGGAGAACAATGACCAGAAGCAGGTGCCTTGGCTCTCAGGAACTCCAGCTCACTGCCAACAGGCTCACTCCTAGCTGAAATTGCTGCTTTTTTGAAAAAAAAAAAAAAAGAAAAAAGAAAAAAAAGACAATTCTCAGCATTGTCTGCAGTTCTCAGCCCCATGTCATCCACTTCCATGCCATCTGTGGGATCACCATGCTCAGCTTGGTCAGGATTTTCTCAGAAAAACAAAGTGAACCCAGGACGAACCCTTGGCTGAAAACAAGGCTGGAGTCAGAAGTTCAGAGGGTGGAGAGTTGAGCGGGCTCACGTGGCCAGAGCAGCTCTGGGTGAAGTGTCTCCCTGGGATTCAGGGTTGATGGGTTGCTTGGCAGCTCTGCCCCAGTGATTCCATAACCTGGGCTGGAATCCAGCCCAGGCCTGAGAGATGGAGGGTCAGTCCAGTTTGATAGCGTGAGGTCAGGAGTGGAACGAGCCTGGGATGCCTCGACTGAGATTTGAGTGTATAAAAGCATAAATCAAAAAAGCAAAATCCTTGAAGGGACGCCTTGCAGCTGTCTTGGGAAATGAAAGGCTTTAAAATAAGAGGGCTCAAGAACATGAGAATCCTGCAGTCAGTGCAACTAATAAAGCTCTTTGGTCCCAACTCAGAGAGCAGTAAAGTCCTCTCTGTTGTCTGGAGAAGTGGAGGGTGTGTGGCAAACCTGAGGGAGACGCTGCTCCTCAACACAGCGAGCTGCCAGCATACTGAGAATTATCTGTGCACATAAATACAGATCACAGCTTTTATACTGCTGCTTCTCAATCAAATACATTGAAAAGCTTATTCTAAAAAGGCTTTGTCAGCTGAAGGGACCCTTCTTCTCTGTCCTTGAAAATTCTCCGTAGGCTCAAAGTTCACCCCCAAAGTCATGGAAGGGGAAAAGAATGAGCTTTTTTAATCCACATTACTCCTGAACGCTGCTGTCTCATTTTTGCTGCAGGATACTCATAATTTTATGCTTATTTAAACAGACACATATCTAGTTTATGGGCATATTCCAGGGGAAAAAAAAAAAAAAGAATCATGTTGCTTAGAGTGCAGTTCTCATGGGCAAACACCTGATCCCCTTTAATAAGAGATAAAAGGGAAACTATTCCCTTGCCAAGCTGCTACATTACAGGGTTTTGCTTGCAGTAACACACTGGTAAGCTGCACAACTGGCTGGTGCATGGCACAGCACGGGCTCAGCTTGCAGGTACAGGGATTGTCAGTAGCTTGTGCCAGTGCCACTGAAACCCACAGAGGCAGAGCAGAGATGGAGCATGGAGGGACACACAGGGTGCAGGAAAGGTTTCAGGGGTCAGGATGTGCATATCTGCTAATCAAACACAGGTCAAGGGGGGAACTAAACTTATCAGCCAAGATCCTTACTGTTTTAAGGATATTGGTTTGGGTTTTTTATGTTTTTTGGCGGGTTTTTTGGGTTTTTTTTTGGTTGGTTTGGTTTTGTTTTGTTTGGTTGTTTTTTTTTTCTGGAGCTCTCGATAGTTTGGGGTTTTTATTGCTATTAGTATTTCTTTAAGGAAAGTGAGTAAAAGCGCTGAGTTCCCATATGCTGCCTTATTTCCCCCTTTCCAAGGATATTTCAAGTTTGCATTGGTTTTCTTTGAGATGGTCCATGCTGGTGCTCTTTTATTCTCTGTAGGGTCTGTCATTAGTTGAAGGCTTTGGATTACCTGCTCTTGCCCAAAGAGATGGTCAGAGCAGAAAGGAAACAAATGGCTCAGCTGTGTAAAGTGCTAAAAGCTACAGGTTAAAATTCTGGATCTGATTTTATAGGATCAACCATAAGATTTCTTTTCACAAAATTTTAAAGCTTCTGCTGCTGCTGGACTTTTAACAGGTAACACAATGAGAGGTGCTAAGGGCAGGTGCCTGTCACCTAGCTGGGGATCTGGGATAGTTGAGGATCCAAAACAGGAAAGGCAGGCTGATCTCTGTGTTACCCCACTGCACACCATCACCTGTGTGACAAAGAATAGTGCCATAAAGCCCTTTTATAGGAGATAGAATATACAGAGTTTGGTATTTGTTATGACTTAAATAAGGAAGGCAGTATACTCACTTTTCTAATTTGTATTTGTGAATCTGATTTCTCTTCTGGTCCCTGCTGGATGAAATTTTGCTTTTATTAACTAACTGTTTTTCAGGATATTGGAGGGCTGATCTCTAGGAAAAGCATCACTCAGGATCTCAGATTTCAGGAAATAACGAGTCCAAAAAGTGCTCTAGTTCACTTTAAAGCAGAAAGTAAACACTGGAGATGTTGACTGAGTAACTTTGCAGGCACACTTGTATCTCCACTGAACCAGAAGGTATCTCTTATTCACACCAGTATGGACACATCAGGAACCTGGTGAGAAACTACATTTAGGTGAAGGTTCCATTGAGCAAACCCAATGTGCACTTAGTTCAGATAAGCCCTGGAGAGCCAACCAGTGAGACCTCGAAGTCCAGAGTAATTTGCCGTCTGATGTATCCCAGCCCAACTTCACTGCTCTCTTTTTATAAATCAAATGGAAAAAAATCAGGCAAAATGATCAGGCACTCAGATGTGGTCCCAGAATAAGTGCAAAGTCTGTTCTGTGGTGTTTGGGTCTTGTCTGATTTCTGCTCACATGCCGCTCAAAAAGTCCATGTAGGTTTTAATCTGACATTTAACCTGTGCAGAAGCATCTACACACTTTAAAAGAAGGTCAATGTTATTCAAGTGTATTTCATTTTTAGAGATGGTGGAATCGAATTATTTTCAAAATCCTTTATTTTGAATGTCCTGCCTGGGCCATCTCACTAAAAGAGCAGTAGAGTTAAATGGCTGACCTGCTTCTCTCCTCAATGAACTGGCAAATACCTGCATCTAAAGCTTTCTATAATGCCTTTTACAGAGTCAGTAAGTGAAAAGAAAGGAAAATATTATGGCAGTGCAGCTCATAAATTTCTTTTGATTTTTCTGGCACCCATGTAACACAGAGGGCTCCTCTATGGAGGATGTGTTGTCCCATCAGGTAGGCAAAGGGGACCTTTGCAAGTTATTTCAGCAAATTACTGAAAGTAAATAGATAAAATATTGTGTGTAAAGATGTACTAGCAAGAGGGAACTTGGTCTGAGAGAGGATGGAGCAAGCAAGTGTCCTCTCCTTGCCCATCATGCTCTTCCCTAGCTCCACTCTCTTTTAGGATTTCATCAATGCTATTGCAGCATCTCAAACTTCTGTAGTTTGAACCCAACACTGTTTTTGTGGTCTCTGACAGCTCCTCCCTTTCTAAACAAGAACAGCAAAATGCAAACACTAGGAGAAACTAATGATACTGAAAATCTGTTGAAAGCAGGGTGAGGGAGAAAGGAGAAGAGCAGATTAAGGAAAAGCCCTGCTCAAACCCATCCTTTTGTTTTATGGCCAGTGTGGCCTTTGCTGGATGCATCAACGAGAAACAAAGAATTGAAATCAAACGGAAGGGTCACGATGAGGAGAGAATTGTCTGCAGCATTTCAACGGGGCCACCAATGGCTCGTGCAGGCCTTGGCTGCTCTCCCCCACCTCTCCCTCTGCGTTCCCCCTCGTTACACGATACTACTTGGGAACATGTTATCAAGGACTGAGAATCAGGCCAGTGGATGCTGATGTTGAAAGGACATGACATGTGCACAAGGCAGGGCATAGGGGCTGGCTGCACATATTAAAGGCAAACACATCACAATCCAATTAGTAGAAATGGAGTGTGTGTGCTGGCTCTGGGAATTTTTTTTTTTTTAAAGTAATACTTCTGTGCTTTTTCTATTGATTGATTTATTTTTGAAAGGAGTAATTCCCTTCTAGCTTTTCTTCCTCCTGTCCTCCCTCCTCCTCCTCACCTTCAATTCCTTCACTCCTGAGTTTTCACCTCACCAGAGGAGCATGAGTTCAAAGGCAATTGGAGTAGAAATAAAAATAAAAACAAAATACTGTGAATGTGAAGAGTTCTCTAATCTCTTTTTGATCTTCCTGTACGAAGGGCAATTTCTGCAAATCTGCTGCAAACTTGTAAATCTTCAGTACTGGGAGGGATAAAAGCAACATAAAATATTTCATTAGAATTTCAGCTGACTAGCTAAATGTGTGTCTGTGCATGTATAGAAATTTCTCCTTGCTTTTAAATATGTCTCAAATTCTTTAACGTGTTACCAAGCCACCAGAGTTTTTTATTATTTTATTGGAATGCATCTCCTGTAGCTTTCATTCACTATTTAAGTAAGAATGAAGGGAAAAAAAAATCCTAAAGGTAGGACAGGTTCTAAAATTCTGATACCTGAAAAGAACACAACTTTCATTACATTCAGCATGTTTTATTGGATGCAGAATTAAGCATACAGTCAGTATTCAATATCTACAATGATGCATTTTGGTTCTATTACAATGGGCAATACTTTGCTGTTGGACTGTAGTCTTCCTGCTTGTGTAGCTCCTAGTCTAGTTAAATAATTAAACTCATGTAAATTTAAGTTTGTGTATAGTCCTACTGAGACTAAGGGAGTTTCTTATCTGCCTAAAGTTAGTTCCTTTGTAAGTAGTTTGTTGGTTGAGGCCCAAAATTTTACCTCAAGTCATAATGCTCAAAGGTGTCCTTGCTCAGCAAATCACATTAGAAAATGCTCAGTTTTAAGGCTATGCCAAACTCCTGCTCTTAAGACTCATTCTGGTAAGATGGGTGGCCATGGTCTAAAGGAAAGGTCAAACAGCAGAGAAATCAGACAGGCTTTTCTTTGCACTCATGGTGGCAAATACATAGGATTTAGTGAGGGAAAAACAAAACCATGGGGAAAAGGAGAAGTTCAAATGAGGTAGGTGGACCTACATGGGCATTCTCGCTTCCTTCCTTCCCACAGCTTCCTCTGTTCCTATAATCTCAGCACAGATGTTTCCTTTTTAATCCCTGGCTCCAGCTGGCAGAGCATCTCTGCTCTACCGTACTTAGTCGCAATTACTGCAGACATTAACTCTGCACATGCTTCGGAAATTGACTGCTTTTTCTTCCTTGGAAATGTTGCTCATCATCAGGTTTTTAACAGCCAGAAATAAAGGCCATTTGTGTAATGATGAATCCGATTCCCTTCAAGATTTGTAAGAGAGATAAAAGGCACAAGAAGCAGGCTTAAAACAATCACTGGCGTGGTGGAAAATTTGGATATTGAATTTATAATACCTTGCTTAACTAGTACAGAGAGTCTTCATCATGTGATAGAAGAGGAATGCGAAATATGTCAAGCAGATGCCACAGTCACCTGCCTGACACTACTTTTCCAAATTAATCACAAGGACTTTTTAATTTTGATTAGGAAAGCAGACACTTGGTGTACTAAGTGTGGGGTGTGTCTTCTTGTAGGTGAACTTTCATTTATTAATAGAGTGGGGGTTGTGTCAAGGCTAAGTGTCAAAGCTGAAAAACCCTAAAGTCAGATCCACTCTTTTCCTTGCACTGAGGCATGAGACTGTATCACCTCAGGGTCACCCGTTTGTGGTGTGATGCTGCTGAAGTGCCACAGAGCCTGATGTGACCCTGGCAAGATTATAGCAGAAAAAATATATAACTCTGCTCTGGGCTTGAAAGCAACAAAAAATCTTCTAGCTGCTGGATTCAGGGGTCCCAGTTTATCCTGATTTTCCTGATTTTGGTTATTTTTTTCTGTATTCAGCAACTTTCCATTGGATGTAGAAGTGGTCTAACATAGCCACACTGCCATGACAGATGGGATGGATGGATGGATGGATGGATGGATGGATGGATGGATGGATGGATGGATGGATGGATGGATGGATGGATGGATGGACGGACAGAGGAACAATGAAGAATCTGGAAACATCACACATCAGGTAAGGCAGTTCATTTGCTTTGGTGAAAACTCTTAAATAATCTAAATAGACTACACAAAATATCTTTAAAATTATCAAGAATCCCTTCAGTTGATCTGTACTCTTTCTGCATGATGCTCATGGACTCAGATTTTCTGTTCTTGATTCTTGAGGGCAAACTGATTTAGTGCATGAAAATCTATTAATGAAGTCACTGTGTTGCTCGCTTTGTTCTCCTCTTTCCCCTTTAGCACTTGCTGAAAGCACTGGATGTATTCCCATTGCTTTCTCCCCCATTCCTGTGGAGGAGGAGAATGGATAGCACATCCAGCCTTCAGGTGGCTGCTAATATGACATGTACAACTTCAGACATTTATGTGAGCACCCAGAATAACAGGACAAAGTTGGCCACAACCTGAGGTCGTCTTGCCTATAAACCACCTAACCACTGCCCTGCAGGTAAGGAACTGGAAACCTGTGCTTATCTCTACCAGTTAGTGTTCTTAAGTGAGCAGACCATTGCAGATTAGATAGATGTGCTGTTACAAACACACAAACCTGTTAAAGGCCCTGGAGAGCTTTCAGTATGGATTCTTGCTACCTCTCAGTCATTTAGAAACACAGGATTGGTTTGACAGTGACATTTCTAGGACTAAACTGGGAAAGTTCTGGCAAATGATAACAGCTCTGTATGCTCCTGTGGAAAACTTGCACAGATGAGTGTACAGTTTTCCCAGGAATGACCTGTAAAATCCAGATTATTATATAAAAAGGGAGTTTTATTCACACTGTATTGCCTAATACTCTATGCAGCCTTAGTACCATTATGGTCCATTGAAAGGGCACAATGATTGAGTATTTTGGCTTTCTACTGCTATTGAGTACATTCAGTGATGGGGAACAAGAAAGGAGAATGAGAGGAAGAAAACAAAACTGAAAGTGCTTGAGGACAATTCAACTTTGAAATTGTTTTCATTAAATACAGGGAAAGTGCAAAATGAGCCCTCTTTGAAACTTGCTGGATAAAGGCTGTTATGAAAGCTTTCAGTATTTTTTTTTCAGCTTTGGCTCTTCTTGCACTCTTCTAGGCTAGATGAAGTGTGTATGAAGGCATCACTGACATCAACAATTGGAAAGTAAAGAAAACAGTAAGTGCTGCTTGGCTATTGCAGAGTAACTGCAAAATCTACTACATAAGTAAAGCAGGCAGAAAAGAGAAAGTTAACTTTTTTTAGCTCTGTGACTTCTCTTTGATCATATTTCATGTAGCACGCACAAGAATGACACTAATAGTTTGATATCTAAGAGAAAAAAAAAAAGGGTGGTGGCTTTTGCTTTGAGGGGGTACTTTGCAGGAAGAACTTTTTTGAAAAATAACACACATACATACCAAAAATGAAGAAAAAACCCAAGCCAAAACAAAGCCCTGCAGAGTTGTAGAAGTCAGTGAAGTTAGATGAAATAAGACTTCTAGACTGTAATATTTAAAATTTGAAACCAGTTCCAGGTGACTCACAAAATAGCTGGGCTTGTAAGAATGAACATCAGCAAAAAACTGCAACAATGGTCATATTCCTTGGAGGATGAAGGCATTTCAAAGCAATCTCTCCTCACCCTCTCAATTCTTCTAACTTAAACCATAGCAATGACCATTAAAGTGATTTTTTATTTTGTTAATGAAGTTTTTCAAGTGTTTTGGCTTTAGCTTTTATTACCAGATCTGGTTCAGTGGGTAGCTTAAAATGTTTAGAAGGAGCTAATCTGCACTCATTTCTTAATAAATGCATTGTGCTTTACGCAGTGGTTTTGTTGCACGTGAAGTCAGCAAGGAAAGGGGACTCAGCTCCTGTGTGCAGGCAGCTAGATTCAGAAAAGCGTTCTCCAGCCTCTTTGAACCAATTTCCAGGATCTCACAAGCCTGTTGAGTCTCTCTCTGCCAGAGGATGTTGATGGGCGCCACGCAGAGTTGGGAGCAGGGATTAAGCGTGGGCTCTTGATGTGCCCTCTCTCTAATAAGGATTGGCTACTGTGGCAGAGTTGAACAAGAATTCAATTGTGATGGAAGTTAATAGGATTTATTTTTATTGCTGAGGTGCTGGGAAGTGGATGAACCTTGGAGTTCACTTTGGCTCCCAAGCTATGTCAACTAGCCCTCGATGGTCTCGCTGCCTTTCTCAGTTTTCCCCAGATGGCTTTGCCTCCTGTGTGATGGCATCAATATCAATAAATCATCCATCACCTTATGATCTCCTCCAAGGAGGGCCATAGCTGATGCTGTGGGTCTGATTTCTGTGCTATTTGGGAGATGATTTGTTTTTTGCCTCCTCCACTATGGTCCCATAAAATGAATTTCCTTCAACAGTTTGGGCCCAAGTTTTGTTATTTTTATCTGACCTTGTGTAACACGTACCACAGTGCAGACTGTGGGGGTGACTGGGAGATAAAAGCACATTTCTAATCCAAACAGATATACAAATATAGACTCAGCCTACGTTTCCCTCTTCCCAGCTGCCTTATGAGGAAGAGGAGCTGGCTCAGAGAAGTAATCCTCCCTAAATCAGAAAGACTGGTGTAAGCAACAGGGGAAATGGAGAATGCAGGCTTTCCCCCCCCCCCCCCTTTTTGCTTTTGAGATATTTATGAGATTTATGAGAAGGCAAAAAGCTCTCTGTATCAACTCATAATTTCAAATGGTTCTCACATAATTTCAGTAAGTGGTTCTAGATGTTGGTTCAGTTTGGATCTAGAGATTGGTTTGGTTTTGTTGTCTGACTCAGTGAGCTTGATGTTTAGATTCATATTTCTTGAACTGATAGTCTTGTTAGGAATTTAAGCTGGCTTCTCACAAACACTCCTAAATAATTGATACGTTTTCCTAGGGAAACAGCCAACTTGTATGTCTCAAAGTATTTGCAAACCCCAAATTTATATTAAGATTTGAATTTGAATTGACATTTCCCCACACAATGTTTGTCCGTCTCCATTGTGTTTATAGGCAGAGGTCATGTTTTTGGCAAGTTGACATTTAATATTTTTTCTGTGGTTCACTCCAAAAGGAATAAAAATTGGCTCAGATTATAAATTCAAATGGAGTTTTTCCAAGTGCCTACATTAGAAGCTCCCCTTCACCATCTAAAAACTGAGCTATGCTCCTTTTAGTATCACTCAGCACTCATGATAGCAAAGCTAGTAAACATTTTTGATGAAATTAGACTCATCAATACCATGTTATCACTAAATGGAGTTTGGAAGCTAGGAAGAAGAGAGCCAAGAGACACCCTGCAATCTATTTGTCCCAATGAAGTGTGAAAAAAAAATATACCAATGTCTCTTCTCACCTTCTAAGAGAATGTTAAAATCAAATTTTAGCATAAACCAAATGGGACAAAACTAGAGGCTCTACGCTAGTCAGCAAACTATCTCTAGAACCACTTAAAATCAGAACTCCCCCTGGCACAGGGGAATTCTGCTGCCCCACAGCCCCTTACTTAAAACTGTAGGCAGGAAAATGAAAAAAGAAAAAGGGGGAAAATGAAAAGAAAAGGAAAGGCCTTTAAGGTCAGCTCGTCCATCCCTTGCTGATCCAGGCATGCTGCTGACAGTATTTTCACATCCATGAGTGCTTTGTGCAGGCTACTTTACCTCCATCACTGGGGCTTCCATCTGCTCTCAGGAGAGATCATTCCATTTATTTGTTACGAGTTGGCTATATGGATTTTTTTCTTTTGAAGTTTTAGTTTTATTTTCATTGACAAACCAAGCAGTAAAGATTGGGTTGCCAGGCCCAAACTTCTCCCCAGTACCGGTTGGATTTTTTTTTCTTTTCTGAGAATGGGAAAAAGCTTTCAAAGTAGAATCACCTCCCCCTTGCTGCTCACCATCAAGAAACCTTGACTACAGAGGCATCTCATTCATCCCCTGAAGTGTAATCTCTTGAGAACTCAGAAATACTCCATAACCTGAAAACAGTCTTTGTTTTGAAGGATAAGAAATAATGGCTTCCACAGTAGGTTAAGGGGGGGGGGTTGTGTTGAATTAGTGTCAGCTTTTAGTAGGACATGGGGTTTTATATGTATTTCTGAGCTAGACATGTGTTGTGATCCTGTGTGTGTTCTCTGCTGCTTCAGCTCTTATTACTAAGCAGAGTCTGTCTGTCTTGGGCTCCACTTTCCAGCATCAGGGAATTTTGAGCCTGATTCTGATTGTTTTTGCACCACTGTTCTAAATCAGACAGTTGCTCTCAGCAGGATGATTGACACCAGCATGAAGCAGAGGTGGGATAGATGGACCTCATGCACTTTGCATTTTAGGAAGAAATCAAATTTTGCTTCCCAACTTTCACCTTTGGTTATAGACAAGCAGTATTTTGCTTTTCAAAGGAAAACCATTGGAGAAAGGCTATATGGGGGACAAAATGCAGCTAGGCTGTGTTCTGCCTGTGAATTTGCAAGCTGCTGTGCTAGGCATCCAGCTCTTTGTACTAACAGGAGTGCTAATATGATGTATTAAATGTCACACCAGCATCGCTGGGTATGCATATCTCTCCTGTTGTACTGCCTGTTTATGCTTATTCAGCTCTTTGAATAATTTAACACATTTCATACTCCAAATTACCCACAACAGTTTGACGGGGCTGCTGGCAGTTTACTTGAAACACTCAGTGTTAGGTCAAAGTAGGGCCCAAGCATCTGCTAAATAGAAGGACATTTCATACTTAGCAAAGCATAATTAGATGTATTCCTGCACACTTTTCTTTAAAAAAAAATAGGTAAATCCATGCTAATCCCAGTGATACCATAGAAATAAGGGGCTGTACTGAACACTGCTGTGTACAGCCCAACACCAGGAATGATGGGGACTGAAGGAAAATAATTCTGGAGACCGGTTGAGGACAGCTATGTCAGCATGTCACTCATGCAGTTTCAGAGCAGAGGTACTGATTTCCTTGGTGCAGTCAGGCTGGAATTACGGATTTGGGAAGCTCCATCCCAAGCAGTGCAATATTCTTCATGCATTTATCAGAAACTTAACTGAGAACAGCAATCCACTGGCTGGGTAATGAACCTGGAACACATGGAGCAAGCACACGGTGCCCTGCACTCCTCCATGCCCTGTGCTGCTGGAACCAGAGACATGAGATGTGCCCACTTTGGGTGCACACTGTGAATTCTCTCCCAGGCTTCAACTTTCTCTGTCTTTAATCAGCCCAGGCTCTTGCACTGAGAACATTTTAGCTGGATGGGTACAGAAGAGAGACAGGAATAAAGAAAATGGGGCACGGTCCTTGGCTGGTCATCAGGGGCTGCGAGTCCTGCTCAGGATTAAAGCAAGTGGTGACTCATAAAGGGCTGGATTAAATTAGGAAAGAGACAGAGCTGAGAGAGGCAAGGTACCTGGTGCTTTGTAGATGTGCCTTTCTGGGATTGGGGTGTGCTTAGCCACTAGGGCTGCCATCTCTTTTATTTTGAGGAAGATGCAGAATAAAGCACTGCTTTCTGAGCAGTGCTGGTTTGCCTTCTAGTGGGGTGAGGCTGTGTGATGTCCACACTGGACTGTTTTCACTTGACACAGGTAGCCCAGCAATAGTGCTGCTCAAAATAGTTTTGGCAGGAGGTTTTGAGCTGCTGGATGCATGTGGCTCTGAGACATGAGGCAGCAGGCAGGGGCTAGGAGGAGGACTGATCTCCCCCAGGGCCACCCAACTCTCCATCAGCACCTCTCCACACTCCTCTGTTCAGACAGAAACCAGAGAAGGAACAAGATAGCAAAAAAAAAAAAGAGTGTTTTCAATTAAGACTTAAAAATCTCATCCCTCACAGTGCATCAGGTGGGAGGAATCTCTCCCCAGCCCCGTGGCTCACCCAGGGCCTCACAAAGTGATGATGCAGGGCACAGTCAGCGGAGATATTTGCAAAGTGACAGCAGGGCTCTGATTGAGTGAACCTCCCAGGTCCAAAGCCCCACACTGCTCAGGAGGATATGCTGAAAATCTTTCTCAGGGATTTGCACATCCTTACAACAACTAAGGGTCTGTAATGAAATGTTTGCTTATCATCCATTTAACCTGCTTCGAAGCAGGCTGAGCCTGCATGGTAACCTCAGGTCAAAACTATTTTGGATAGCTGAAACTCATGATAAACACATGCTTTTGAAGGTTAGAAAGCCATCAGTGGGAGACATCAGATTCGCTTCTTTATTATTAGAAGGGGAGAAAATCCAGGAGTGTTCAGAGCAGCAAGTTTTGTATAAAACATGAAAAGCAGATGGGGGGAGGTGGCAGAAGGAAGGAGGAATATTTTTTGATACCAAACAACATTGCTTCTGCAGCAAATCCTTTTTCCTTATAATTTAAGATTGTGCTTGAAATAAGGAGCCAGCTGCACCCGGGGGGAGCAGAGGGCAGCCTGTCCTTTTGGGTGCTTGATTGGCTCTTTCGTGTATACCTGATAATTACTGGAGCTGCTAGGAATCCAGTTGTGCTACTTGAACATGCACTGAGCAGCCTCGTATCCACAGCAGCCCTGTTTGGTCTGAGATCTCCAAAAGTGGAAAAGAAGATTGTCACAGAGCACAAGTCTTTACTGATATGCAAGTTATGGCCTTGCCTATACTTCTCTCCAACTGGAGCTGCTAATGGTCTGTGCCCACTGATGGGCTTTCAGTTGTAGTAAGCAAACTAGATTAAGATATTTTACTTAGAAAAGACATCTTTATTTCTCAGGTCCAGATAGAAATCCTGCTACTCCCTCTGTGATATGAGAGGAGTCCCAAAGCATAATCTTGAGTGTAGTCTCACGGACATTGCTTTTGACATCATCATCAAAATCCTGGACTGGTGAGTGAGTTGAGGGGAGATGGGGGTCTCTCTTCACACATTCCTGCTCTGAGCCACAGCTGACTGGCTGAGCACTGCCCAGGGAAGCCAGAAACACTTCCATTGCTTTTTGAGACAAATCTTCGTCGATGTGTGTGCCTGCATACACACACACACACACACATGCAAAAGGCAAAGTTTCATCCCTCAGAATCACAATCCTCTGAAGCCACCTGTCTCTGAACAGTTTTCTGTATAATGAGCAGAGCTCTGTGCTGTAACTTTTCCCTTTGTCCCCAGTGCCAGCTGTATAATTCCCAACTCAACAAACATTGCACCCTTGCAGAACTCCTGCCTCAGTCCAACAGTGCTGTTGTACCAGGTTTTGTGCCATAGCAGCCGCCTACAGGAATGATCAGCAGAGCAACAGCAAAGGAGGATTCTTCCACTGGGAGGACTCTGTGTTTCCTCTCTTCCCAGGACCTCCACACTCAGTGGGCTCAGTTTCCAAGTGAAAAGATCCTGTTTTTTCTCTTTTCCCCTAATGGTCAGAGATGGCAAACTCCCTCTGGGATCTGTGCATTCAGCTTTGTTCTTTCTCCCTCCCCTGCTGTCGCCAGTAATTAAAACTGAGCGAAAAAACTGAACATGCTATTTTTTGAATAGATATTTGAAATTTAAAGTGGAAAAAAAAAAGTTGTGAAACTTGTCAGATCAATGATTTGACACATATTATTTAGCTGGCTCTAAATATTCTGGAGTGAGAACTTAGTTAACAACTTGTTAACAAAGCATAATTCGGAATAAAACCCAGCTCTCTCTTTGCTAGCTGCATTTGCAATATGGAGCTGGTTCTAATAACTCTGTCTCTTAAATACCAATGTATTTCTCCTGCATTTTCTAAGAGTTTTTGCCACTGTGGTGCACAGAAGTGGGATGGAAACAAAATACAGAGGCAATGCCCACCAAATCTTGGTGGTTGAGGAACTGCTGAACACCTTGATGTGAGTAACTTGTCTGAGTCACAGGCAGGACACTGGTGCTGGGGAACTCAAGCCTTTCAGCACTTAAAAATGGGTTAATTATTTTAATTAAGCACTTGAGAATGAATGACATATGAAGAGCAATTTCTTTGAAGAGAAAGAAAACTAGAGGTAATTTTTCTAGTGTCTCTGTTGTAGTTTGTTTTCTCTGTCCACGCTAATGTGTCTCGCTCCATCTTTGGGCTTCATTTAAAGATTACTTTTTAATGATGGATAAACAGGCCTGTTTTCCTCCTGAAGTGCATCCCTTACACCCTGACACCTGTAAACAATGGATTTTTCCACATGAAATGAAAGGGCAAGCACATCCTGCTAACAGTTTTGACTCTATGGAGTGGTATAGCATATAATCTCCATTACTTTTCCTGTGATTTGTAAGTGACTGTTGCTAGGTAATGCTTTTTTCACTAAGCATCAGTGAGCTAATGTGAGGGCTTCGAGAATCTTACATTATATAATTAAGCCTTTGGTGGTACTGATTTCTACTTTACAAAAGTCTCAAATCTTTTTCATGCGAGCAAAAAAAAGTTTTTACAGCATTACACATAGGGACACAAAAAGCATCCTAGAACCCAGACTCATTTTTTTGCTTAAGTAACTGATTTCTGCCTTTTAAAAATTATTTATTACACACAGGTATCAGCCACCCATCACAATGGCATCTAGCTAGACTCTATGTTGTTCAGATGGAAAACACGATAAATACATGGACCCACTGGAAGTATCACTAGATCCCAAATATCTCTCTGGACGCCATAATCCATTAAACAAATGTGGTCCCTTTGTTCTGACATCTGGACACTTAGTCTAACCATGACCTTTGCTTCCCAGGGACAGGACTGGGATACAGAAGAGCTTCTTCAGCAGGATGTGACTGGTTTGACTGAATATGAGAGCAGAGGTTTCCCCAGGATCTTCAGACATGAGCCTCAAGGTACTGTGAATTTTGTTTAAAGGACAAGATGAAGAAAGGGGTGGAAGACATGTAAGTGAGAGGATATAAACATAAAATACAAACAAACCACAGAATATAATGTTAAGAGTTTGTATTTTGTCAAGCTTCATGGTAAATATCACGATCAGTAACTGCTATTGGAGGGGGAGCACTTGGCCATCACAGTACACAGGACTGTGATGTAAAAAAGCAACCCTGATGCAAATTTACTTAGCATCAAGGATCCTTAACAAAAAACAAACAAACAAACAAACAAAAAAAACACACCACCAAAAAACCCCAAAAAAAGCCAACACAAAAAAAACAACTCAACAAGCAAGAAAAAACTTTTCAAGGCAGCTTTGATCGGCCCTGGCACTGCGTGTGAAAGTCTAGCTCAGTTCTAAGACTGCCAGGGTAAGTGAAAGAAGAGCCTTTGTAATTTTTGTCTTACAATTATGTCACTCAGTCCTGTAGCCTTCATTCTCCCCGTGCAATTTGTAAGAGACGACAAGTCATTCAAAGCACCTCTGTTTACAGAGAGTCTCAGTAATAGAACACCACGGTCGGGCAGATTCCATGAACTGCAGACCCCGTGCTGACAGATGGGGTCTGTGGCTGATTGTTTGATGGGCGCCGTGGGTGAGGCTGCAGGGGAATGGCAGGAGAAGAAGAGGGCACTGGGTTTTTTGAGCTGGGAGGTCATGTCGGTTACCAGTGAGAACAGCATTCAGTGTTTTTTCTGTCGCATTGTTATCTTGGTGCTGGTGATGAAGTTTTAATTGGGAAGGGTGAGGATGATTCTGCTCCCCTCCCACACACGGCTCTACAGACTGCTACCAGCAGCTTGGGGCAGGGTTTCAGGAGCTGCTCGCTTCCCACCAGGCACGAGCCAGCAGAAGGGAGAAATGAATGAGGTGAGGATTGCTGCATTTCTGAGGAGTGTCTCCTGTAGATAATGCTGATCTGATGAGCAAAGCCAAAATGATATGTCTGGAGATACAAATGCCTTGCGCAGAGTGGGTGTAGCATAGACAGCAGGACATGTCCCCCTCCTCACTGATAATACAGCTTAACCCAATTCAATCTCTTTCTGTGGCTTGGAAAGTTTTAGGATTCTCTGCTGGAGTCATCTCCTATCAAATTAGTGATAAAATGCATTGCATTTTCATACTGTAATTAAAAAAAAAAGGCAAAAAGCAGCCCACTTGAAAACAAAGAAAAACCTCCGTGATCTATTGCCTGAAAGCCACTCAATAACAATTAGCTAATATCAGTTATCTCCTTGCTGTACAGGCTTCCTGATACTGCAAAGCATACTTCAGGTATTGGAATGCTAATAATTATTTATTAGGTGCCTCAAAGCATCCAGGATCCTGCTCATAGGATCCCTTGTGTTTGAGGGCTGTGAAAACAAAGAACAAGAGAAGAGTCCCCAACTAACACGCTCACAAAGTAACTACAAGGCAATTGGCAACAGATGAATACGCACAGAAGCAGAGCAGTATGCTGGGAATGATTATAGCAGAACTGTCAGCATGAAAGGCAGGGCTCATGAAATACCTTTAATCACTGGTGATTATTCTTTTTCTGGGCAATCAGCTCTTCTCCCCCCCACCCGCCCAATATCTTGCAGCATGTAGCAGGATGCATCCAAAGCTGCTGTGCTCCTGCAGGACACCACCCTCCGTTCTTGTCTCCATCAGGTGAGAGACAGAGATTTTCAAACCTGTTAAGAGTCAGATGGAAGCAAGGGATAGATCCCCAGGATCCTGGCCCTGGGTTTCTCACCCTGAAGCAGAAGACAACGCTGTCATTCAGAACAGCAAGTTCCCATTCACAGTTATTTGTCATGTTAATTACTACAGACAAATTTCTCCTTCATCTCAATCGTGCAGGTCAAAGCAGAAAAGTTTACCACTTCAGAACATCAAACTTTGCTTTCATCTGAGTTCGGGACATCATTCTGAAATTCCTTTTGATCATGGAGGAAAAAAAAAGAAAGGAAGACAATTTGAAAGTTTGCTCTTGATGTGAGTTGTAATTTCTTTGTTAAAAGAAAGGAAAAAGGAGTCTCTTTAGCCATTAGCCATTGGCTGGGTATGTTCATAAACTCATACCCTCACCAGAGAAGGTAACCCATGAGTAAGAGCCATGAACAAATATTGTCAAATACTTTCTCTTCCTTCCGTACCCATTCAGGATCCTCGTCATATCATCTCTGCTTCATTAATTTCCCTCCAAGCTGTTAGCTCTGTTAGATCCCTGTGCTGCAGGAAATACCCCTGCCTCAAAGCCCACCACTTTCCCCAGAAAGTGGCTGCACATCATGCCTGTAATTTCCTGCACAGGGTACCTACGCGCTCCCACATTAGCTGTAATCTCTGTCGTGCTCACGCCAACATTCCAGCAGTATTTGGCATTTCACGAACGCAGTGTTTATCACTGAAGTTCATACAAAGTTGCAAACCCTAACGAGGCTTATCAGCTTTTACAAACCATCTCTGTCCACTGATATGCTGAGTATAATTCCCTTCACTGTGCAGTCTCTGGATGTGCAGAGGGAATGGGGAGGGGGGGGAGCTTCAAAGCAACATTTCGTGTCGCTTTAAATGAATCATGGAATCGAGTGTCTGTACAGCCCCCAAGTTCCTGCAGGTGAGATGTAACCGGCAGGCTGGGCACTTAGAGCAGCCTTTCAGTCAAATAAAATCTTCTCATCGTTACTGATGTGGCAATTATGCCCTGGAAAAGAGCGGCGTGGTGGCTGTGCGAGGGGAGGGGGCCTCAGAGCTCAGGCCCAGCAGTCACAGAAGGGTGTCTGGGGGCAGATCAGGTCAGTCAGCCTCAGTTTGCCCACTGTTAAGACAGAAATCATCACAGTCACTGAATTTATTTCAGAGACATATCAGAAAGCATAATTAAATATGCGAGTTATAAGCATTTCCCCTCTGAAATTTCAAAAGGTTCTGGTATTGTTATGAACAATATTCTTAATCTGCTTTGCTGCCAGCCCTGTATCTAGGACTATAGCAGGCACTAAAAAGCTTGAAAAGAGACTGGCAATATCTGTATTTCTGTGTATCTACATGCCCCTGGGTATGTAGCACCCCACCACTACCCCTTTCCTGCTCATCAGGCACAAGTGTGACACACTGATGTGGGTGGAATTTGATTGAGAAATGAGCTACTGTTTGTATTGTCATCACAGAGCTCTCTAAAAGCATGAAGTCGGGCTGAAAGAATCAGAATGTTTAAAATGAATTTCAAGAGTTTTCTTTTTCTGCTGTGTTTTTTGGTTCTTCAGTCTGCATTCACGTCACTTGTGTGAGGTGGTGGTGGGATATTCTTTTATAACAAGACCTCACAAATGCTTATTCTCTCTTTCATTTAATTCCATGATATCAAGAGTCAGGCTGATGATTTTAATGTCTTCAGGTAATTCCTTGACTATTGTGTAGTTTTGTAGTTCCATTGACTTCAATTGAGATGTTACAATACAACACCAATTGACTGTATGTCCCCTAATCCTTGGAATTTATAAGAATAAGACCAGCCAAAGTTTGTTTGTAGAGCACAGCAATGTATTCACTGCCAGAGAAACGTTTGCAATGGCTGGAGAGCAGGATGGGAGATCTTATAGAGTTATAGGAGGAAAAATGATCCATTAATTGCATTTTAAAAGTCCAGGGCTTCTGTAGTTCTGTTTGCTGATGCACAGCTGTAAATGAATTCCCTTGCTAACAAGTGCCTCAGAGACATCAGGGTGTCCATTTAAGTCACTGTTTGCACCCATAGACCATGGTAAATCATTCCATTCTGGTTTTTTTAACCCCCAGGACCCTCCTTGCTGAGGTTTTCTTACAGTGAGTGAATTCCAAGTGCTTCTGACTTGGATCACAGAATCAAGTTCGCTGCCTGCCTCCGTGAGTGACTCATGCTCTAACCTCGGTCAGGTCACTTGGATGGTGTTGTTGTTCTCTATTTCATAGTCTTTAAAATGCATATTTTCTTCTCCTCACAACTCTGACATTGTAACATCTTTCTGGCTCTAGCAACAGTCTGTATCATTTTGGATATACATTATCTTGTACAAAAATACCCACCCACATCTCATACCCTGAAAAATCACAGTAGCCAAAACTCCAAATTTAGATTGAAAAATGTAGAGTTGTGCAGACAAGAGGACATTTTTTCCAAATGTGAGTCGATAGCCTTTTCCTCTGTAAATAGTTTGAGCTATCAGAAATTTTTAGTATTTACATTTGCAACTCAGGCTCCTGCTGGGAGCTCCTGGACATGCTGGACCACCCAGCAGGCAGAGTTGTACTCCAGTGGTGTTTATGCTTTTCCAGGGGTGAGGATGCAGATGTCCAATAGCTGGATACTGATGCCCTTCCCCTCTCAGTCCTCTCCCATCCCTGCATCCTCCCTGCTTCTCCCCACAGCTGGTTTTTACATGGTGCTGTCTCCTTGCTGCCTCACCTCCAATAACTGAGGAAGAAGTGGAAGCAAAATCATACAAAACAATTTTTCTACTGTATTTTAAAAGCAGCAAGGAGATCTCTTCACTGAACCTCTAATCCTGGGCTGGAAAAAGCCCTGTTCAGATGCAGTCATCAGTGGATCTTTCTGCCATCCTGTTAATGCCCTCTCCCTTCCCACCTCACACCTGCCAAAACAGGTTTACATCAAAAGTATGGAATCCCATTTTTTTCCTTTTTTTTTTTCTTAAACTTTTTTGAGAGACCTGCGAGGACAGAAGCAGTTAAGGAAAAAACACATCCAGTTTTTCTGCATTTTGGGAGGAAATGAACTCGTGTGTTTTGAAGCATTCCCACAAGGCTCAGATTTTAGAGCACGATGAATCACTCGCTGAAGGTTCCTGTTTCTTCTCCTCTGCCTGCACAGGGTGCCCAGGCAGGGGCTGTGGGCTCTGTGAGGATCCAGCCCTGCTCCTGGCAGGAGAACAGGATGGCTGTGCCCTCTGTTCTCACCACAGGCATGCCCTCCTGCCTTTGGCAGGTCACTGTGCCAGCACACTGTGCTGGGGCAGTCCCAGGGCTGTGTGATGCTGTTCCTCTCCTGCCCAAGCCAGTCTCTCCCAAGGATGTGTCAGTTCAGGGCTCTCCTGATGCGTCCAGGAGCAGCTTGCACTGCCAGGGTTGCCCATTTGGCCATGACTTCAAACACCCTCAGTCTGTCTGTGGAAGACCACGTGGACACAAAAGGTTATCCCCCTTTATAAAGGTTAAATGTAGCTAATTCGTGGCAAATGTATGTCATTCTCATTTACCAAAGCACCTGCATCCTGAGTTACCACCTTCCTGATCCTCACCAGCTCCTCTGCCAATGGAACAGCGGTGGCATCAAAGGGCGCTTTACATTTTCTGGGACTTGGACGTCCATGGCTCATTATGAGGAACAGAATACGGAGTTGAAGGTCCTTTACAGAGAAATCCCTGGCTCTGGATCCATAAATAAATCACCCTTTATGAAACTTGCTCACATCTGTGCTGTCTCAAGCATGGGCAGAGGGAAGCTGTCAGCCTGGGCACAGATCTTCACTGGCACAGAAGGAACAGTCTGGAAGGAAGAGAATGACACATATCATGCCTTTACTTTGTACAGCAATCTCGATATTTTGTACGTACTTATTGCTCTGAGTTTGTCTCCCTTTCCCACCTGTACTTACACTGTCTTTTTTCTGAGGCTTGTTATTATTTCTATTGAGCAATCTTCAGCCGAACTGGGAGAGCTCGCAGTGACTCACTTACTTGAACATTATTGCCTAGTTCTTTACACAAGACAGATTGGATATGAATGAGATCTCTTGTCCTCATGAGCATTATATTTATTTCACAAGACATTTTCTTCAGAACTCTCCCTGCAATAAATTATGTGGTATATTTATTTTTTTCTTCTACCGTGCTATAGCTCTGTCCCTTTTTTTGTTGTTTCTCATTTTTTAGACACTTCTTCTTCTATGATCTGCTGTTGTTGTTTTCTGGTTTTTTTTTCTTCTCACAATCTCTTAGCTGTATCCTTGGAATTTTTTCCCTTGTGCATTTTTTAGCACAGTGCATGTATTCAATGTACTCAAAATGAGAGCTTGAGATAAGTATTTAAAGTAACAAAATGATTTCCCTCTCTTATCTTTCAGATGTTGTGTAACGACTGGGAAAAAAGGAAAGAATAAAATAAAAGCAGGTGAAATGTTTTAAATGAAGTATATAACTGTAAGAAATGCAATCGTATGCATCATTTTCTGATATCATAATATCAGTTAAGTGAAAGATCTTGTAGGTGCTTTACTTCTGAAGAAACACTTAGCTGGATTTTGGCAGCTGCTTTTGGGATAAGCCTAAAAATGCTGAAAGCCCTGTGTAATCAAAGTAAAAGTGAGTATATTTAGGGTGGATGAAATGGGACTTAAAGGTAGCACATGTCTGTGGTATTTATAAGAGTCCCATCTTAGGTCTCTATGTCATTGTCAGTGTACATCACTAAGGTCACTTGCTTCCCAGCTCTCCTGCCTGATCTCAACTCCTCTCAACCTTTTTATTCCTACATTGCTCGGTGGAGGTGCATTAGAAATCAGAATTTCATCCAGTTGTGGCCTTTTCTGAGGGCCCATGCTGGAAGCAAGAATGGTTTGAACCAAAATTGAAATGTAAATAACCCAATGGGTGGTTTTGAAATCCAGGTACAAGCTGGAATTTCAATATTGCTGAATAAGTTTCAGCTACTAAGGATGAGTGCTTAACTTCAAGACTAATGTCTTATGTCTTAAACTAGAATTAACTTCATTACCTGGAGTGCAGTACCACCTTAGGGCATGTCATTGATGGCAGTGGTGGGATTTCTCTCCTTGCTGACTTTCAGGGATCACCTACACAAAAAGCATCCCCGGTCTGGTCTGGTGTTGATGTTAATGAAGCTCCAAGAAGAAGGAGGCTGGCCTAGAAACCTCCAGAGGTCCTTCTCAAATGTTTTTTCTATGATCTTACAGTTCTGGTAAGTGTGTTACAGTAAAATAACCAGATGGACTTTTTTTGGAAGTATAGAACAGATACCCTGAGGGCAGAAAACAGTATGTGGAGAAGAAGCCATGGGTGGGGGCAGGGAGATATTTCCATTTATGAGTTATAGAATCAGGACTTCTACAAGGAGTTGAGAAATTTGTCTTGATCTGGAGATGAGAAAAACAAACACTTCTTATCTTTTTACGGTAAGGCTGCTTGGTTTGTGATCCTCACCCTGTCTGAAGAAGGGTAGTCAGTGTTTCAAACGTTGGGGTCAGGCTGGTTCCTGCTCTGTCTCATCAGTCTGGTGTACATATCCTTCCAGAAGGGATTAAATATGTCTTGTCTCCTGTGGTTATATTAAAGGCCAGAGAGGAGGCAAGGAGCCTTTTACTTCTGGGAATGTTCTGCCTGGGGTAGAGGGAGGAAACAGCAGCCAAACCTCACTGCTGTCCCCAAGGCTAATGCAGGAGAACTCTGTGGTGAGACCTGAGCCTTGCTTCCCCTGGGCCAAATTGGCAGGAGAGGGGTGCAGGAATAGTGCTGGAAAGGGTGAGATTGCCTGTGTGCCCAGCATCCCCACCATGGGCATGGTTTTGTAGCCAGAGTTGCTGAGCTAAGGACACCCCACCCTGAGATGGGTTGTGCAAAAGCTTAATTTCACCCCTGGGACAAGCCAGTAGCTTTTCCTCCCTTTTCTGTACACATTCCACTTAGTAGATCAGCCAAAACCTTCTGCTGTCACTAAAACTGATGGGGTTTTTTGTGTGAAATGAGGTTTTTGTACTCATCAAGGCCAGGTCTGGCTGCTCTGCCAGTAGATGTCCCTGCACTCCTGGCTGTGGTGGATGTGCTGTGTCTTTTCCTGGGAAAACTGACTTCCAACACACTGAACTTCACATAATTCCTGTTGGGTATTTTTCATATGGATTTTAATTTTGTTTCCCTCTCATTTGGGCTTCTGGTGTAAAGTTTAATTGATCTCTACAAATATAAAAGCTGAACTTAAAAGGAAAGATTATTATTTTATTGCAAAGCCTCCTTTTCACAATCTTTAAATATTTTTGTCTTTATTTATGAAACAGGGTACTGACACCAGACTAAGTCCCTGAACCTCTTTACCCTGCTCTGTCCTTCACTCCTGTTCTGCGTCATGCATTCAAATAACTTTCACATTTTTTCACTTCCTTGGATCGCAGTATTTTCCTGAAGCAGACATTTCTTTGGTGCACTGAATTAAACAAAACAAGACAAAATGAAACCAAATAGTGCTCAGCACCAGGTACTCAGTGCTTGGTAGGAGCCACTTGGCAATTTTACAGATGCTGAGAGTCTCAACCTTCAACCCGTAAGGTGTTTCCTGTAATATGAGAATTTATCAGCTGGCTTTCAGAGCCACATAGGTGAGTTCTAAGTGTTTTCTGCAGTGCTCTGTGCTCTGTATCATAATCCTGCAATTACATATTTGCATGCCTACTAAATTAGCACTAGAAAGTTATCTTCAAGAGTGCAAAGCCTTTCACTGCTACTCTTCCTGGGAATACAGGGATGATAATTGTTACGGAGGAAAATTACCTTTGCACGGTATTGATTTTGTGCCCTGCTGCCTGTCATCGTTCCTGGGTAGGTTTTTCCAGGCTCAGGACAGGGAGCAGCTGTGCTGGGAGCCATTGCTGGTGGCCGTGGAGGGACAGGGCAGCACTGGCAGCTGCGGCATCGCTGCCACCCCCGCGACTCGTGGGGGGCACCAGTGACCCACCCCAGCAGCTTTTCATTCCAGCTTTGAAGCAGGGGTATTAAGAGGCTTCAAAAAACTGGGAGCCACAGCCTTGGAGTGGGGGAATGGCTCAGTAAATTGGTGTAATATAAGTATTTATTGATTTAAGAGCAGTCTTTTCTTTTGCCTTGCTTTTGTCTTCTAAGGGAACTTTCTTTTAAATTTATGTCCCACATTGTCACATCAGGAGGAAAATACATGAGAAATGTTTTGTTATTTCAAATTTATCACGTATTACGTCAGCTGGCATTGTGGACTCACAATATGTAATGCTTCATAAATTATGAAAAATAAATGTTTTATGGGCTTACTACGCACTCTGTTTGAAAACCGTTGAGCTGGGGAGACTCGGTGACCCCTGTACAAATTAATGTGCACATGATTTTCATTATTGCAGCTCAGATAGGAAGTTTGAACGTCTTTATATATTTATTTAAAGGAAAATGAGGACAGAAGTTACTTGAATACAGTTAGACTTTCTGTCAAGAAGCAGGTATCATTTAACCCAGCTCATAACCTATTGCTTCCCTCACAGTCATTGTTATTCCAGGCCAAAGCTTAAACTCAAAATCAGAGCTGCGAGGACTTAGCATGAGCTTCCAGAGGTCAAATCCTGCAGCCTTTAGCCAGGCAAACTAAACCTCTGAGTTGGTAGGATTTTGTCTACACAAGGACTGCGGCGTTTGCAGAACACGAGTCAAGCACAAGTCAGGCTCCTGCAGAAGGGAAGGCAGTGAAGGATATTTCTACCCATCTTTCCAGCCCTGCTTTCCCTGAGCGTGATGGAGAGCGACAATCAAACAAGAGCCGCCCATCTCAGCTGTCAAGGGCCTCGCCAGAAAGGAAAAGCTCCATCTCAGGGTACCAAGGACTTCAGGGTACCGAGCATCTCAAGGTACCAAGGATCTCAACCTTATCCAACGCAGCATCCTTCAGTGTGGAGCCACAGGAATCTGAGGGAAATGCATGCATGGAGAACTGTATTGTCCTGTTTTCCAAGGAGCTAAAGTTCACTCCAACATGTGTTACATGGGAGGTGCATCTCTGGGGGGAAAGGGCACGGTGATGGGAGGTACCAGGAATGGTGAATCACTTGCAGCTATTTTTTTTATCCCCCCTTGCACCCAAATATTTCTGTGCCTTGCAAAGCGGGGGGGTGGCAGGTGTTGAAGTTCTCCCTGATGGTTTTTATATCGCACAGATCCACCACTGTGTTTCTAATAAAGCCAACAAGAGCACAACCAGGAGCTCCCTGCGTGATCTTAAGCAATATAAGTCACTGCTTCAGAGGACTCTCTTAACTTGGGGCTGGATGCACTCAAAAATCTTCCAAGTTATTCTCTCCTAATTCAAGTCAGCTGAGGCATCAAAATGTTGGGCAGATGGACAAGATCCCTTGGCTGCAGCCAGCCTGTTTTCTGCTGTTACTCTTGTTGCAGTCAAAAAGTAGAGACTTTTATTGTAAGTGTTTTTTGTTTAATCAGTGATATTTTGAGAATTTAACATTTACATAAGCATACTACAGGAGATTCCTGTGTGCTTTGTAGTGTAGAAGACTGTACTCTAAGAATCCTTACTTGCCCTAGACTGGATCTAACAGTGTTCTTATCTTAAAACTGTAGTTTTCCTTCACTCCTTTCCTTTTCTTTCTCTTCATATGGCTATTAAGAATTATTGAATTTAAAGACAGTGCTTAAGGACCGTCACTACTGGATTTGCTTGGTCAAGAAGGCGAAAGGATTATCTTGTCATCTGTATTTTCTTTGACTTATTAACTTCAATTTTGCTTCATGTTAGGGAGACGCAAGAGAACAGATAAATAAGCAAAGTAAGACCCAAGTTCATACTTTTTTATTTTTGCTGTGACTTAAATAGCTGAGAAGAGCTCCTGCCTCTGCCTCTCTCCTCCAGTGGATGGCAGTTGAGTACCACGGAACAGAGCAGAGCTGATTGCACCTCGTTGTAACTCTCTCAAGGCGGCAACCGCTGATTGGAATTAGCTGTTCTTTGCCTGTGTGAAATACCACTCAGAAATACCTGAAGAATTAGAAAAGGAGGAAATGGAAAGCGTTTTCAATTTAAACTGCTTTGTTACTAGAGCAGGAGTGGATCTAAAAGTTTCCTTCAGCAGCCGAGGGGGGGGGAAACAAAGAATCTTATATCCATATACACAAGTTTCAAGTGTTTCCTTTTTATATGTTAATCTGAATTTTCAGTATATGGATGCTAATGAAAAAAAGTTCCTGATTTTCATTTTGCTTCGTGACCTCGACAGTCTTTAGGTTTTAATACTATACTCATAATTTCAGCATGAAGAATAATTTTTAAAGGCAAATTTCCCTTTCTTGAAGTCTCAGCCACTCCAGAAAGAATAGGACAACTCCCAGGGACGGGGATTGCGATGTGAATTTAGTCATCATTGAAACTGCAACTAGCTCTGAAATGTTCCCCTAAAAGAAAAGTTTAAAACAACATTCCAATCAGAAACAGAAACCTAACCACGTTCCTCTTAAAAACAGGTCTCCTTCAACTCCTCCAGTTTATAGCACATACCCTTGGGCTATTACAGTCTAGAAAAATCTGAAATAAAACCACACTGTTTTCTGGGTCTGATCATGCATCACTCCCTCAAAAAGAAGTTTAGGGCCTCCTGAGAAATACAAGGTTTAGGCCTTCCTGACACATGTTGCTTCTTTTTAAAGAAAACAGTCTAGTGCATCTTTATGGCAAATACATCATTTTAGTTTTTCTTTATAAGGAATCACAGATGGATTGATACAGAAAGCTTTAATAAAATATTTGCAATTCCAATTGCATATAAATAATATTGTGGTCAGTATCCTAGTTATTTTTAACAGAAGTTATTTACTTTTCAAATTTTATTTGCTTCTACATGTAGTCTCATGCTGTTGTAGTATAAGATCAGACACAAATAACTGTTTACACCAAAAATTAAGTTTCAGTAAGTAACTATTTTAAAATGTTTCCTTTTATGTTTACTGCTGAAGGATCTCAAGCACTCCTGCCAGAAAGGAAAGTATTTATTATCTCTCTTTTACAGATGAGGAAACTGAGACACTGTGAAATTAAAAGCTTTGGGAAATTAGTGCACAGTAAATTACGGTGTGAATTTACTGTGTACCAACCACCCCGCACGAACTCATCATGTGGACTGGCAAAGAAAAAGGATTTAACTGCCTTAAATTATCTCACATTTGCCATGGACAGACAGTTGCTGTGGATCAGCTGACACGTAGCAACTTCTCAACCTGCAGCGAATCCCTGCATCGGTGAGGAGCCATCCACAGGGGCTCTTGCTGCTCATCTGCTCCAACTTCAGGCAAGAGTTTATTTGTCACTAATTTCCCCAGACCTAAAAATCACAGAAGAAAATATCTGGCAGGACTCGAAGTCAGACTCAAGTATCCTTGCAGCCTTGAAAGCAGAAGTCATGAGTTTAAAGCAAAATATTGGGGGGAGATAAACTTTGTCTTTTTGAAGGACGGAGCATCTACAGGATGTGTCCAGGCAGTGTCTGGGTTAAACTGATGAATTAGAGTGGTGAAATCAGAAGATGAGTCCTGGAATTTGAGAATCACCCTCATAGCTCAGGGGTTTGGGGTATTAAAGTTGCTTCCAGCACCATGGCAGCACCTTTCAGACCGGTATGGAATTCCACATGGAATCTGCCTGTCCTGGGAATTCCGTGAGACACCTCTTCCCTCTCCACGCCTGTGTTGGGTCTGTGGCTGAGTCTTCAGGGCACCTTGCACGATCCCTCCCACCCCACAGTGCCACTTGTGGCCACTGGGCATGACCACAGCAGCCCTGGTCAGGGTTCCCTGGTCCCGCGGTGGCCCCTGGGCTCTGGAGGCCACCGGGGACCCAGGGGTGACCTCCCTGCCCTGCAGCAGGCTGAGCAGCTGATGTTGAAACCACTTTGGCAGGAGCTCTCTCCATTGTGTCTGATCCAAGCTGGAGAGATGAGCACGTAGGGAGCTGGGACAAAGGTTGGCTGGTGGGAAGAGGATTACTGACAAGTTCATTCCACTAATAAACAAAGCCATAAATGATGGTGCTATAAAGGAAAAGCAGGATTCTCTGGAGAAAACTGTAGAGAGACCTAGTACGGAGGAGAGATGTTTAGACAACAGTTTTACATTATACTGCTTGGTAAAAAATGTTCTATTTTAGCTCCAAGCTTGAGTCTAGTTAGAGCTGCATCAGTGCTTAGGAAACAGCATGTATTTTAATGCCCTGTGAACAGGAATAACTGATAACTGGTACATTTAAATGTGAAAAGCAGAACTTTTCTCTGAGGGAGGCGTTATTTTTTTTTGTTGTTGTTATGGATTTTGTCTTCATAGTTTACATTGCAGCTATAGCATTCCACTGGCAGTCATTTATCTAATGACTTATATCTTTCAGGCTGTGGAAAAACAGAGTGAGAGAAAAAGTGGTGGTAAGTTCTTTTTAATTTGCATTTCAGGGCTGAACTTCTGAGCATAAATATACAGAAATTAACACCTTTAGAACATCCTCTCACTTATAACCCTCTGGAGAGTGTTATACAGTACAAAAACAATGGGATCAGGGCACTATTTCAACCCTCTCACCCCAAAGTAAGTCTAAGTAGAGGTGCATTTGCTTTTGGTATAACCAAAATTAAGACAAAAGGGTATGTCTGAGAAAATATTTATTTTTTTCCCAGTAAAGCTTATTCTTGGAGAATGCCTGTTTGTGCTAGAAAAATGGTTTGTGTAGAATATGACAGACACCTTTTATAGGGGCAAATCAGACTCACTGGGCTGTACGGTTGTAAAGGAAAAGTTTCACAGATATAATTAACCTGTGGAATGCCCTTCCACAAGATACTCCTAAAATGTTGTCACCAATGCTGTCTGTTTTCATAATTCAGAGCATCATCTGAACCAATCTACTGTGTCCCTTCATGACATGCCTCCTCTGAATGAATCAGGAGGTCATGGTGACTCTGGTAGAGATGATCTCTGCTGGAGCTGGAGGAGATGATGGATTTGAAGAGGAAGTCTGTGGATGTTTCCAGAAATGAGGAAGAGGTGCAGCTCTGTGACAAGGACTTTATGTAAAGATGGATTCTTGTGTTTTATTCAACCAATTTGAAAAGGCTGCTGTGTGGATGAGGAGAGGGGAGGTGTTACACACACCAGGGAGCCTGGCAAAGGAGAAAGGTGGGTCATGGCAGGTGCTGCCCATACTCTTCAGCATTCTCACAACACTTGAAGTTACTCATTGGGATGGTGGGCAAGGAGGAGGCCCTAGTGCCTCAACGAGTGTGGCTGATTTGCAAAGGAGCAAAAGGGAAGGTCTGAGAAGGTCCCATGGCAGGGTCTGAGAGACAGTCTTGGGCCTGGAGGCACTTGTTGTTCAGCACAGCTCTGCTTCTGGAGTGTAAGGGAGGCTCAAGTGCCTTCATTCTGCTGAAACACCTCAGGGGCTCAGGCACAAAACCTTCGAGGGCACTGGAGTGTGTCTGGGGGTTGGTGAGTGCACATGGGGTGGGAGGAGGGACTGTCAGACCCTGTCTGTTGAAGGCATTTTGCTAAAGATTCATCTGTAAGGAGGGAAAAGTGGAAGCAAGGATGTGGGAATGAAGGATCTTCAGAGAGATGGTCCCTGGTTTGAGGACAATGGTATTTGGAGAGCAACTGAACTCCTGTTGCCTGGTGCTCTGAGGACCTCCTACATTGGTACACCATCCAAAACCACTTGTTCTCAGAACCTTCCATACCAAAATCATGGGAAATATTTGAACTTTAGATGACTCCAGACTTCAGTTGCAGTTTAGTAGGATTTTAAGGCTGGCACTTTATATATATATATATGACATATATAAATACAGACACACATGCAAAATATATATATGTGTGTGTATTTATATATATACCTTAAGTTGTTTTTATTCTGTCAAATAAATTCAGTAGCTCTTGTTTAAGGTAGAGCTGGTAGAGAGAGTCTCGTGCAGGAAGAGATTTGATGGAACTGTGTTAAACATCAGGGAATTAGCATCAGAGGTTCTTCAAATGTTTCATTCAAGGCCAGCTTGTAGTTAACCCGAATATTTGATTTGAAGTCATGCTGGTTTCACATGTCAAGCTACCCTGGCACTGTGTGAAAGTGGTGGGAGGAGAGACTGGATGGGAGGAATGAGCAAGTAGGGAAGGATTTGGTTATCAAAGCAGAGGACTTAGATTCAATAGTAATTGACAGAAGGAGATTACTTCTGCTCGTGGTTCACACAAGGGCTCTATCCCAATACATTAGGCCACCCCTCACACAAACAGAAGGACCTCCATGTGCATTGCCAGCTTCATCCAGGAACGAGGAGATGGTGCAATGACTTTGCTGCCAACCCAGGGAAATGGCGGGTTTGCTAAAGCCCAACTCTCGAGAATATTAATAAAAATAAATGGTTTTACCCTTTCTGGTCCTGCTCATAGCAGGCTGCTAATAATGCCTTATGAGGCTGCTGCACAGTTCAATCAATAATTTGATTTTTCTGCCCTAGAGCTGCCACAAGCATGAACCCCACGCTGAAGAGGCTGAGTAAGGAGCTGGCTGTAGAGACAGAATGAGGTGAAATGTGGGATGTGGCACCTTGTGACTTCTAGGAAACTTAGGGATGGACCATTCCTGCTGAGCCCCATCCACCATGGCCACTGCCACATCCCACGGGTGCTCCTTGATGCTGGTGCTGGTTATTTATATATTTCTGTGTCGCCTATGGAAACATTCGGGTTTGATAAAGGGAAAAAGCAATTTGGAGTCCTTTGACTGAGGAAGGTTGATTTTCATTCGAGACCGAATGGCTCATTTTTACCTTTTTAGCTCCTGGAAGAGTAAAAAGTGAGAGGTCAAACCTGCATCACCATGACAACCCCTGCAGCGAGGGTTTTTGAGCAGATGAAGGGGAGTGATAATGGAGCTGAAGTTTCTGCCCGTTCATAGTCACTGGGCTTTTTGTTTTGTTTTCCTTGTTTCTTTCCTTTAGGCCCTGTAAGGTGGGGCCCCGAGGATTTTTCGGGGGTTGGAGGATAACACTGGCCAGTTTAAACGCAGCCATGCTCTCTTTGAGATCAGTCCTTGGTGCTGCAGTGCCTGGGCACACGTGGAGTGTATATAAACCATATAAAAAGGCAGATTGTAAGAGATAGTCATGGAAGATCAAACATCCCCTCAGATGCATTCCCTACACTCCTGTAGGTACAACATGCCAGCAAGTGCCGTGGTATTGCCTGGTTTGCATCAAAGGGAGCTGTCATCTCTGCCTTTCCCGACAGCACCTTTGGAGTCCACAAATAAGCTCAATAAAAGAGCAATTCTCTGAGGAGAGGAGGCACTGTAGAAAAGAAGGAATTCCAAATAGGGTGGAGGTCTAAGGAGATGTGCCCGGGGAGGGGCTGCAGGTGGAAGCTCATTTGAGTTGCTGAGCTCCTGCCCCCATTTTCTAGACCTGCTCAAGGGGGAACGTGTAGGAACAGATTGCAGATAGCTGAGGTCAGAGATACAGAGCAAAACCAAGGCAAATCGAAGTCCCACAAACAATCCCCCAGATTCCATTTACCTAAAAACTGAGCCTGCTCCCGGGAAAAACAAGCAAAAGAGCAGATTACTCATTTTTGAACACCTTTGGTTGTTTTAGATACCTAATAAATCTGGTGTTTTCCTAAGATGGGAAGGCCTCTCAGACTGCAATATGCTTCATTTGACATGCAAACACAGCACCTATGAAGGGCCATCCTCAAACCCTATCTGGAGCCTCCAGATATTTGAATATTATGCCTCTTCAGAAGTTATGAATCATCCTTTTTTTACCTTGTTGTTGTCATTGCAACAAAAAATGAAACAGAATAAGAAATACTAGCTCAGGTATTAGAGTGTCAGAAAAGTTAATTTTGTGGGAAGATTTCCCCAGGGTCAGACTTCAGTGGGGAGGTATACAGCCATCAGATAGTTACATGGAGAAGAGGAATAGTCAGGGTTAACACTAAAAGTTTGAATGGCTATAAAACCTCGAGTTGAAGCAATTCTCTGTGCCCAAAGGATTAGGCTAAAGCTTTTGCAGTGCAGTGGAGATGAATTATTCCATTTTTGCCTAGTGAGTGGTTTCTCATATCTTCTTCCAAAGTGGTGGACGTGTCCCTTATGTCAGGATGGAGTTACACAGCCCACCACCCAGAAAGGCAAACTGCAAAGAAAGCACAGATAGGGCATCTCCACCACCAGATTTGAAACAATAGCTGCACCAACCCAGCAAGAAAGCAGAGCTGGGCTATTGGGATCAGCCTGCAGATAAATCAAACTGAATCTGAGTGATAGTGATGTGATGTTGCAATAATAATTCACTCCTCATGCTGATTTAGAAGAGGAAGCCAATTCAGAGCTTCAGAAGCACCAGGGCCAGCACGGAGCCCTGTGGGACAGAATGAAAGAGAATAGTCAGTTCGTATGGAAACAAAGTGGAGGTTATCAACTGCATAAAATACACACCTGGCAGAAGACAGATGAGAGAATTTCTGGAAATGCTTTGGATTATAATCTGTCCTTGAGACAACTGATTTATGAAAAGCTGGATTCTTGTGTTTTATTCAACCAATCTGAGAAATTATGTTAAATACGAGTCCTCTCTCTGTATGTGAGAGGATTGCAGCAATAGTAATTTAAACAGGATGTTAGAGTATGACAGAAAATACAATTTCATCTTTACAGTGATGAGCCAGAGACCTCAATTTTTCCTCTTCCTGTGATGCGATTCTCTTGAGTCAGACTTGAATTTTAGGGATGGTCTGAGAGGGGGCCAGAACACCTGTCTGCTGGTGCATCTCAGGAAAAACACTTTTGGGAGCTCACTCTTTGAGGACAAAATAAAAATTGTCAATCATGTTGGCGTCACACCATTTGGAGGCTTTAATTACATTTATTTGATTTTTATTCCTCACTGCAACTCTACTCATCTGTTTCCAGGCACAGTGGAGTCAAGGAAACCTGATGTTGTTTTCAATTTACCAACATCGCTTTGGAAAACAGACCCATCTCACTGTAGAAATGTTCTGAAAACAAATTGAAACAATTCCTTCTACCCCCAACAAGAGCAAAAAGTGCCAGAGCTTTATTTTACACTTTGCTTGGATAGTATTTGGACATAAATAATACCTGGAAGTTGTATGTTCATTGACATTGTTTTTTTAACATTTCAGGTGATTAAGCTGTACTCATAGACATTTAATTTTTAATTTTAAGAAAAAGCTTTCTCATGACAATGGAGTGCATAGTTTCAAGATGAAATTCAGCCTAGGAAAGACCTGTGGACTGGCACAGAAAGTGTGAAACACCGCATGAGTTCTGCTAAGAAGTCAGCACAGTTGTAAGAAGTCAATGCAGAATCAGCTGATACCTGGGAGAAGAAAACCACCAACACATTTCTCTCTGCAGAGCATTTCTAGCACACCTTAAGCCTGTGAAGGACGCTGGCATGGTGAGCAAATATTGCTGTCTGTGGGTTAAAGTTCAAATGCATCACTTGAGCAGATGAGGAGTTCAACCAGGGCAGAACAACTTGCCATTTCCTTCAGGGAGTGGTGGCCGTGGGGTGGGGAGGGACATGGGTGTGAGAGTAGGATGCAGACAGTCACAGCCCTTCTACAGCAATTACCATAAAGATTAAATAAATACAATAGCCTAATTTCACATGGAAGTACACTTTAATTAAGTCTCTGCAGAACAATGAGCTGCTTCCATGAGAGCCGTGAAAATCATCACTAGGGACTGTCCAGAGGAAGAGAGAAACAAACAAGAAAAGGTCTCTTTGTATAGAAAATATGTACAGGAAGTATTTTGAAAAGCTCGTCCCCAGTTAATTTACTTAGGAAGAATTAATGACAAACTCCAGGGTTTTGCTCTGGTTTTATATAAGTTTCCCATCCCAGAGCCTCATGGTTCTTCCCAGACTGAGGGAGACAATTCATTTGCAGACCAGTACAATTTTTTTTTTGCATTTCCAGACATTGCAAGAACATCACAGCTTATTGTGTGTGATGTACGCCAGTGGGCTTAGCTTGGCTGAAATGCTTCTGGGAGGCAGAGTTGTGCAAGATAAGCTCCAGGTGTACAAAAAAAAAAATCAGTTCTCTCAACTCAGTTAATGATGCATTCCCTATGTCAGTATGGTCAGGGATAGAGTTAGAGGGAGGTGTTAGGGAGAACCTCACCTGCAGAACCTCCCTTCACCCTTTCCATTATTTTCTTTATCTTCCTGTATGATCAGGGATCCTAATGCACAAGGACTACATGAAAATGAACCAATTTGCCATTACCATTTTTACAAATACCTGGCTGCATTTTCTGAGTGCAGAGAAGTTTGGTCAGGGTCATGGTTATTCTCTTCCTGAGGTTGGGATGTTCAACAGAAAATGGTACAGCTGCTGGCATCACATCAACTACCCATGACTTGTGATGGGTTTCAGCTCAATAACACCTAAAGAAGAGGCGCCTTCATTGCAAAGGCAGAACTGAGATGTTCCCTAAATCCCAGCCAGATACAAATCTTCACAGAATGTGAGTGACAGGGCAGCTTGATGTTTGTGAAGGAAGATTTTGCCTTGAAGCTTGGATGAGTAGTGGGTGTAAATTGCAACTTTTTTTTCACCTCAGAATCTATTATAAATCTATTTTAATCTATTACACTTTAAAAAATAATATTATTGCTTTAGAGAGAGACATCTGGTAGCTTTCAGCTATCAGCTCTGCAAGGCTCAGGAAGGTTAGACCTGGGGAAGCACAAAATCACTTTTGTGCTTGATGCTCATCTCACACCAAGGTTGTGGAGGCTTTTGGTCAAGCTCTGCCTTTGTTTGTTTTCTTTGTTTTTATGCAGCTAGGTAACATAGCTGGGCCCAGCTCCACTGAGGGTGTCTTGGGCATGACTGCACTGCAACCCAAAAATCATTACAACCAGACAATCAGCTCTCAGAGCATGCCAGGGTCTGCTTTTTCTTTGAAAGGGAGTTGAGGCACTTGTGGAGGTTTAATCGAAATCTGAATGCATGTGACTGAAATTGGCTCCCTGTGATTATTTATACAAGTAAATCTCTGCTTCTCACAAGTTCCCAGAAATCAAATGCCAGACTTGTATGATCGTTTTTTTCTTAAAGAAGTAAATATTTGTTGAAAATTCTTTGCTGTATTAATTTTTCTCTGCCTTCTCTCAGGCAGCCCCGATAGCGATGGAGAGACTCCTGGTGTGCATCAATCAAGCCAGAGAAGAGGGACCAAAATAGCTGATTACTGGGTCTGTGATGTCTTATCCTCAGAACAAAACCAAATTTTCAGTTAGCTTTTAGCATGGCTTGTTTTCCTCATCCATCTGCATGCCCAGCTAAAATCTTCCAGGAAGCGATCCTTGTTTCAACAGTAGGTATGTCAGGTACAGGTGTTGTAAGGAGGAGGTAGTTTAAACCAAGGGCTGCATATTTCCATGTTTTTCTAATCCCCAGCCAAAAGTCCACCTGCCACTAAGTGGTTTAGAACTTGAGAGTCAGCCACCACTATTTTTTAAAATGTTCGATAATGTTTATAATGTCAGCCAGTCCCTGTTGCTAACCTTTTATTTTTTTTTTTCTTTTACTTTCTTTACTTTTTTTTTTTTTTTTTTTGGTAACCCTTTTACCTTCTTTTTCCCTGCTCAGACCCATTAGCAGGATGTTGTGCAATATGGTGCTTGTCATCTGTTTCAAAGACACAGTGATGAGATACAGGTATGCCAGATGGATAAACCTAGTGTGACTAATTATTGTGTATTTGCCTTTAATTATTATCATTTATTACCAGAGAAAAGACAATAGAGGTTCCCAGACTCGGAAGGGAATGTCGGCAGAAGGGGAATTTTTGTCTTTTTTGGTTTTTTTCTTTTTCTTTTTTCAAGAGACTGGCACATCAGCAAGAAAAGTTTTCTTCTTGGAGAGAAACGCTGCAAAACATCCGAGACAAGAGGAGACAACATGACCCAGGGAATACTTTCCTTTCCCTGGCACATACTTGAGGATCAGATCTCTCACAGGTAATAAATAGGTTTTGTGTAACTATAGAACAAGTATTCTCTTGGCTGAATGTCCACTCAGGGCATAAGGAATTTATGGATATCCTTCAGTCATCTCACAGACAGAGATCTGAGTTCAAAGCGACCTCCAAAAATCACCCAGCCCAACCCCCCTGGAACTGGCAGGGACACCTTCCACAAGACCAGATTGCTCAGAGCCCCGTCCAACCTGGCCTTGAACACGGGCAGGAATGTGGCATCCACAGCTTCTCTGGGCAGCTTGTGCCTGTGGGTAGGCTTCAGTCCTCTCCAGTCTGGTTTTGGAGATGTTTACAGCCCTGACTCTGCCCTTTTGGCACTGAAAAAAAAGACTAAATCATAAGATGTACATTATGTCCTCCATGGAGAGATGACACCTGAGGTCCTTAAGCAGCAATTTCTGACAAAATAGGCTCAGAGCAGCAGACACTGACATTGGTTTCTGTGCCATCACACTGAGCCTTCAACCCTTTAAATGAAATTTGCCTCCATATCTTGCCTCCTCACACACAACATTTCTACATTGTTTGGCAAAAATGCAGACTTTCTTATTTTCAGTATTATGATCTTATTTTCAATCAATCCCTTCACAAACACACACACATTTACAAACATGTTACAAAACAAACATTTTAAAACAAAGGGGACATTGCTGTTGCATTTCAGAAGGTGCCTACTGAGGACAGACACTTCACTCAACTCAGAACCCACAGCTCGGCATGCTGGATGATTTCGAAAGGGTCTAGAAGGTTGACAATGGTAAGAAACTTTTGGAAATGTTTAATGCTCTGGTCCCAAAAGCTGCTTTCAGGTTACAGCTGAATCAGCTGCCATTTACAAGTGCATGGTGGGTTTATGATGGCTCATAAGCCTGATCTTGCTTATGGGGCGCTGCACTTTAATTTGAGAGCAGCCGCGCTGATTTGGTAAACAGATTGAGGAAGAGCTTCAGACTCCAGGCTTTAAAATTCATGAGGATCTGATTTAGTACATTTTACACTGGTATTTTAACATATTTGCTCTATGGCTAAATTGCAGTGTAACCTAAAGGACCAGTCATATACCACAATCTACCACAGATAATACAAGATATAATCAATGTCACCAGGCTGCTGAGCTATTTCTATATTTAGTATTTGTCAGACAAATACATGCAAAGGCATTAAAACAACAAAGTCCGTACATGGATGATTTGTGAACGGGAGAAAAGGCTAAATTTGCCACTGTTTGCTCTGAATAGCTTACCCAGATTACAGGCCAATTTTGTTTTGGACAGAAATATTTTCCATCACAGAGTCTGCTGAAGTCAAGAGAGTACTATTCCTTTGGCCACAGGATGGGCTGAAGGGCTGGGCTGTATTTTGGGCTTGGCAGCTCTGACTGTCTCCCTTTAACCCATTTGAACACAATTTGATTGGGATTTGACTGAGCACTTAATAGTCTGTGATTGCCTTGATTGTGGACTTCTACTTTTAAACCAAATGCAATGTCATTATTATATATCAAGAAAGAACGGTCCCTGATAACCAAAAAAATATTACATTAAATTGGCACGCTGAGAATTAAATATGCAGATTCAGCCTAATGAACTATCTTGCCTTTGGTTGCAAGAGCCTTCATCATTCTTAAGAAGATTTAATGCTAATCTGACTTGGAGCTGTTTCAGTCCAATTATTTTTTCACAAATTTTTGAGCTTTATTTTTTCTTTTCAGCAGCATTATTCCATCTTGACAGTTTTTATTTTGTTATTTTTGTGGATATTGAGTAAATGGGAAACCAATTCAGAACCATTCTTAAGTAGAAATGAAATGCCCTGTAATCCAATTTTGATCAAAATTCATCTTCGCTTTTCGGGGACTGAGCAGCCTATGCAGTTATCTCTGCACTGCACAAGTTGATAATAAAGCAAAGCAAAGCTCACATTCTTTTCCCTTTGCACGTGGTGGGAACTGGGCATTGTTCAGCTGGAGAACAATGTGCTGCTCCCCCAGCATGTGGCAAAGCAGCAGAATGGCAAGAAGAAGATTTCTCCCTGGGCTTCTACTCCTGTTTCTCTAATGTCTGAAGTAAACCTTTCTTCCCGCCTGTGGGTGGGTGGTTCCCTGCAAACCTTCCTGTCTCCCTCCCCTGATGTCCTGTGTTTGCAGGAGATAGCTCAGTGCTGCAGCACCTTTCCCAAAAGCACTCCTAGGGAGCAGAGACACGTTCAGCTCATGTCACAGACCTGGTTCACAGCTCCTCTGCCTTCCACTTCAGTACCCATTGCCTTTTGGTTATGCACAGATACAAAAGCCAAGACACATCACAAAAATACAATCCCTGTCTGAGCAGTGACTGGACAAAGAGGCCTCGTATGTCTTACACGGTGCAAGGAGGGATCCCATACAACACAGGTTTTTGCTTTATGTTTGCTTCAATGACTCCAGCTGAGTTCTTAACTGGCTTTTATTCCACTTTGCCTGGCAGAAGAAATACCTCAAAGAAGGCTTTTCTGGTGCAACATCAGCAAAAATTGGTGGCTTAGGAATGGCTGTTTGCAGTCAAGCAAAGCTGCTCCATTCCTCCTAAAAATGTCCTTATTCCTTCCCACCACTCATTTCTTCACCAGCTCCTCCTACCTACAGGCCAAGCTTTTTTTCAATGTTCATTTCATATAACTAATGCAACAGGCATTCTTCTAGGAATAGACAGAACATTGAATATCAACAAGTTTTCAGGCATCCATCCACACTGGCTTCTAAGTCCACAGAATCCTGTGATAGGTCATAAAGGAGGGATACATCATTAAATAATCATCTCAACATTGTCATCACCTGTCCCCAAAAGGAAAAGTTAGGAGAGGGAACACGTCAATATGAAAGATGATTAAATATAAGTTTGTGGTACCCTCCCAAGACACAGAGCAAATGCCTTCTTTTCCTTGGTAGCAAGAAGCTCATTCCTAAAGGATAATCTCTTTTTAAATAGATTGAGTTGTCTTTCCAAGGCATCTTTATGTTCAGCTACCCTTTATTAGTTACCTTCTTGATTGTGTCCAGTCATTGCATCTCGTAATTTCTTGCTGCTTCACTCTTTCTGTTTCCTCACCATCTAACCTTAGACCATTCCCTTTCATTCTTTCTCTCTGAAAATCTGCCTGCTGGTATTTTCCATGAATCCATCTGCATTAAATTATTTATAGATACAATAAAGTCCGCTTTTGTCTAATGTTTATTTTCTTTAATAACAAGAAACATGGGGAAAATGTTCCAAAGGACTGAAAAAGGACTTGAGTTTTCCTGGACGCTAGGCAACAGTAGCCAAAAAGTACAAAACAAGATGTAGGACGTTCATAAGATGCAACTAAAAATAATAATCTTAGTACTTTGGTATCTAATATGTTCTTTGAATATGCTATATTTCCCAAATCTGAGCCTTGATTTTAATGCTGTCATGACACTCTGAAGGTTTTAATGGACAATGAGTCACTATGGAGGCAACCAGGAGCATTAAGTAGATGGATTACTGCTGGTGCAGCCAGATCTCTGCTACCTTTTATCCTTCTCTTAAGTGTTTTAGATAGGTCATGGAGGTCTCTTATGCTGGTCATTTTCCCAACCATTGGGTTTGTCTTGTACCTGGTAAAAATTAGAACAAACAGTATCTATTGCTAAATGAGTCACTGCTAGTCCTTTGTTACCTTTTACTGTTTGTTTGAATTTACTTTCCATCATGAATTAAAGGCTTTTTCCCATCTCCTTTTCCAGTGGAGGGTTTATGCTTCTCATTGCTTCTTTCTTCCCTTCAATTATGCGAGCCATGCAAGCATTTCCCCTTGAACACTTTCCAGCTCCCCCACCCCGTACCTCACCCACTCCGTGTCCTCCCCCTCGTTTACACAGCTCCCTTCTCCACTGTGTTTCCTGCACTGCCTACACTAATTGCACTTAGCATGGATGTGGTGGGGGAGGGAGGCTGGGAAGGGAGAAAGTAAAGAGGGGACATCTGAGGAATCTGTGTGAGTTTCAAACTGGAGGCTCCTCTGCACATGGTAAAGATGGAGCACATAAAATAGGCAGCAGAAGGAAGAGGAGAAAGGAACAGATTCAAGTTCCAGGTTCAGAGTGACCAGAGACAACCTCAAGGTAGGAGCATGTTGGTTCTCACCTTTTTAGAGGGAGCAAGGCAGCACCTGGAAGCTGCAGAGATGGGAGCGCAGGAGATCCAGCCGCTGCTCTCCACAGCACCCACATGATGCAAGATTCACGGGGTAAGGCTTGTGGAGCTCTCCCTGCCACCTCTCCTGGCAGAAGGTTATTCAGCATGTGGGAGAGGTTGCTCTGTTTCTTACCCATTGTTCCACACCCCTTGACCACTCACTTGACTGCAATTGCTCGTCTAAAGTACTATTCACTGCCCCTGTCCCCACTCCCATTCCAAAACCACAGGAAAAAGGACACTGACACCACAGAAGCAACGAGCTGTACGTCGGGGCAATTCTTGCAGGCTGGGGATGAAATCTGCCTGCAGGACTTGCAAAATTCTGTCCCTGCTCTCCTCACAGTGGGATGTGGATGTAAACATCACCTCTTTCTCAGAGCAGCTTTTAAGGGTGAGTATTTGTCTCAGAAAGAACAAGCACACACCATCAAACAACAACCCAACTAACAAACAAGCCCTCAGAGAACAGCAGCTCCCAAAAATCAGCCCTCAGTACTCTCTGAAACTTCACTCATTTGGATTCAAAGGTACCTGGATGCAAAACACTTGAGCTAGAGAAACTGCACATCTGTGGCATGTGTTTATTTATTTATTTACCTGGTTTCCAATCTTGCACCTGCCTACTTTAGCTGATCTCTAGCTATCAAATTGTGATGGAGCAAAAGTAATAAAATGCCTGTAGGATAGAAAAACCCTGCCTGAAGTTCTCCCATAGCTCAACCAGACCTAGAAAGATGCACAATTCAATTAAAAGAAATATAAAGTTTTTCTCTCTTCACCTTGCCATTTTCCCCTTCTCTTCTGTGCATTTCATACATCCATATATATATATATATATATAAATAAACACACACATACACACCAAAACATACGCACACGCACACAAACCCACCCCTCCCCTTCCCAATCCTTCCTTTAAGGTTTAATTTAACAATAACATTTGCGATCGGGGTCCTGAGCATCTCAAGGGCATTGCGCTTGAAATTGCACACACTCCGCACCATTTATCATAGCCTGACATGTGTCATGTTCCAGACTGCAGCTCCAAGAGGTTACAGCTCACGACTGCTCCTTTGTTGATCAGCTGCCGAGACAACTGAGGCACCTTTCTTTCTTTTTTTCTTCCTTTCCTCCTTTCCTTTTTTTTTTTTTTATTATTAAAGCTGCACCGTCCTCTTTTCGTAGGGTTCATTCTGACACAATGGAAAAAGAAAACAAATCCTTCTCTGCTCTGTGCAGTTCCCTCACCAGATCTTCATCAACCCAAATTCTGATCACATTTTATTTGGGTTCAACAGCAAAGCTTTGGCTGGTTAATATTACTGCTTAATACTGGATATAAGAGGGATAAACTGCTTTCAAAATAGTTCTGTGCTTGAGGAGAAGAATAGGGTGTGTAACTGCTAAGGATATTGGGACAGTGCAAAGGCAGTCCCAAAGTGCTTTCCTGTGGCAGCATCCAGGCTTGCCAGGCCAGTGAATTCCTTCCATTGCTAAACTTCAGTCTTGCAACTTCAGGGAAATGAATTTTTTCTTCTCAAGAGTTTCTATTTCATTTACTCCACCTCTCCTCCTTCACTTCCTTGGTGCCTTGCAGATTTCTTGCTGCGTGCAGAGCACCTGAGACCTGCGTGTATCTTTGCAGGAATGATGCATACAGCAATTCAGCAAACCAGGCTGTTTTTAAACAAGAGCCACTGAATTGCATTCATAAATCACTTGGAGATCCTACTTTTGCCAGTCTTCATCCTGCCAATCAACATTTGTATAGGGTATGGGTATGGGTGTCACTGTAACTAAATGTGTAAAGGATGCAAGGTACTCCTGATAGCAGGGAATGGGGTCTGAAGACTGCTCTAAGATCTGAACAAAAGCAGACATTGTATTGTTCTCCATTCTCGAGAATGTCAGCATATCAGGTGAGCTACAGATTTCTTTTTAAACTATTTATAATGAAGAGTTCTTGAAGGCAGGAAATGCTGAACTGCAGCCGATTTCTCCATTTCCTCTCCCTATTTTCATGTTCTGCTCTGTCCTGGAAGACCTCAAGCCTGAAGGTTCAGATCCCAAAGTCTGTCAGTGTTTTGGAATGATACTTGATCTTTCAGATTCCTATTCCCCTCTGAGCTCTAAATCACGCAGTGTTCGTCACCACCTGTTAGCATCAAGCACAGCCTCTGCCGACACAGTTGGAGTTGTCTTACTTTCTCTCACACTCTCAGCTCTTGTCGATGGATATTTTTGGAGGTTTCCTCGGTTTAGAGGCACTTGATTAATCAGTAGTAGGATGCCAGATGGGAAGGCTCAACTACTGCCACCATGTGTGTGTGTGTCACACGCCTATTAGATTCACTAACAGAGGGTTTTCTTGCCATTGGCCAGCAAGATTTTGCACTTTATCCTTCATTGTATGTTTTTTGCCCATGTCAGACCTCTTTGCCTTCCAGTTTAGCACTCTCCCCTCTAGAAGTCTGATCTGAACAGCACTTTGCTGCCTGAAGGATGCCTTGTTTGCTCCCTGTTTCTGAAGTAGAGAAAAGGCCAGTTTTGTGTCTGTGGCTGGGTAGTCCCACATTCACAGCATCCTCTCTGAGCTGCTCCCAGGCTCAGCCTGAAGGATGCCTTGTTTCCTCCCTGTTTCTCAAGGAGAGAAAAGCCCAGTTTTGTGTCTGTAGCTGGCTAGTCCCACATTCACAGCATCCTCTCCCAGCTGCCCGGAGCCGGCTCCCCGCTGCCCGTGATGCATTTCCCCCTTGCATCTCTGCTCGCGTTGCTGACCTTGTGATGCATTTTCCCTTGCATCTCTGCTCGTGTTGCTGACCTTGACTCGTGTTTGATCCCTGCCCTCCCCCCTTGCCAGCGTCAAGGCTCCTGCTTGGCCCTGCAGGGATGATGCAGTGCCACCAGCCGGGATGGCGTAAAGCCGCGCCGGGGCTCGGCCGGCTTCCAGTCACATCCCTCTGCCTGGCCTGGGGACAGCCACCACCTGCACAGCCCCACCTTCCCCCACACTCAAAGGTGGCAGTTCAGCAAAAAAAACAGGGCAAGGCACAGGGCACAGAGAGGCATGAGGGCAGAGAGCACCATAAATGCTGCTTCTCCATCGCTTTGCCACCCTAAAACAGCACTTGTCAGTGTGTGCCTGACACTGGCGCTGCTCCTCTGCCCCCAAGCCGCAAGGAAGCTGCTTGACTGCTCAGTTTTAAAGGAATATGATGTCTCCCTAAAACTCTTAGGGAGGCTTGCTGAGGATATTTAAGAGGGTCGGAGTTCTGTTATTTATGGAGGGGCTGTGCCCAGGGTGTGCCTGTGCCTGTCTCTCTTTTTAGGACACCTGTTCCCATGAAAGCTGCTATGGTGTTTTAATTCCTCACTCCAGACCACACGGGGGCCAGTTTAGCCCCCAGCAGTTTTAAATGAAAGATGAATAATTTTAAGGGTATTTTGTGGATTTATAAGGAGGAAGTAAGGAGTATACACAAAGGGAAAAAATAACAGTCTATGGCAACAATATTAAAAATAACTAAAAACCCACTAAAAATTAGAACCCCCCCCTCAGCTTTCCCTCTCCAGCTGTGGATATTGTCATTGTAATACTGCTCAGAAATGGGGTCTCTTTGTGCTGGGAGTGAAAGTGAAACGCAGATACTCTTGAGTGTAATAGAAAAGCAATGAGGAAAGCAGCACACCCAGTAATCAGGTGAGCAGAGAGGGTTTCAGCTGAGACCATCCTCTGAATATCTCAACCACGGAGTAGAGCTATGACTGGATTCAGAACTGGCTCAACATCCTGGTCTCCCTGTGGAAGGAAATATGGCTACAGCAGCCTCTATTTATTGGGATGGCATTGGGGGATGCTGGAAATTAATTGGCTCCTTGGATATGAGGAATAAAAGTAACCTTGGGTCTCTCTGCTAAAAAGAAAAGGAGAGAATCACCAAACCAAGCAACATATAAATAATAGGAGATCCAATAATGACTTAAAAAAAGTATTTAAATGCAATCAGGCAGAGTGGAGGAAAGAATAATGACATGTGTACAGTAGACACAATGTAGATTACAATTTATAACAGGATACAGGATGGAGCCAGCACTTGATTAGGGGACCATGTTACAAATTTTTCAGCATATGTCCTCTGTTTTTCTTTGCCTTGGCATAGAAGGCTGGGCACTGCTGGTAGGTAAATCAGATCATCAGAAAATGCCCATGTTGATGGGAATTGCAGGATCCAAGGAAATTAACTTGACTTGTATTTTAGACAATTCTGCCATATCCATTCCTTGCCCAGAGCTGTCAACTGAGAAAGAGTTGTGCCTGCTTACAGCTTTAATCAGAGATAAAAATTACCCCTAGTTCATGAATATGTTTATCATGGAGATAAGTCAATGGCAGAGAATAGATTCTCAGCACACAGCTCTGCGTGTCTTGCACTAAAACATGTCATATACTGATGTGTTTTGCTCTACAAATAGCACCCTCACACTCCACTCATGGTCCAGACACAGACAGAGCCTGGGCAGGGAAAAGTCCTCCAGAAGGAAGCACAAGGAGCTTTTGCTGATGAGCTTGGAGGGCCTTAAAGCTCCCTGGGTGTCTGCTTGCTGTGGCTTGGCCACCATCTGTGAACCCTTCACCTGACTGCCAGGGGAGAGGTGAAGAGGGAAATTATCATTTGGTCTGATCACAAAGGCTGTTGGGGCTCCTTTGATCATCATCCTCTGTGTCTTGAGGCTCCGTCTCCCTCCTGGATGTGTTCCCAGCTGCTGTTGTCTGGACCCAACACTTCAGGCATGGCTCTTGACCATTAAAACCAGTAAGTCAAGCTCTGTGGCGGGGTGGGGGGAAGATGTGATGTGCTATTTCTTGTGGGTGGTCAGGCTATGATAAAAAGAAACCTTTATTCATTAATAGAGTAATTTTTTTCCACTTTTAAATGTCTTTTTTCTCCCCAGCCTGGTAACATCACATCCCTCAGAGTACCCTAAATTAAAGAAAGTACTACCAGAATAACAACAAAAACAGGAATGGGAATGACACAGCAGCAAACCAGAAAGCAAATGGCTGACAAGGGATATTTATATGTTGCATGGTGTTATTTTGGCTGCTCTGTTTGTCCAAATTGCCCTAGAAAACAGAAAGAGCAAAAGCAGCTAAATGAAGGCTCCTTGAAGTTGGGGTTTTGCTGGATCCTGACGTGTGTGTGCACTGGGTGTGGGTGTATTTGTGAGTGTACATTGGGGAAGAAGGAAGATTGTTATTGTGATCTCTTTCTAGACAGGCATAAACACCCCTGTTTATTTCCAGCATGCCATCTAAATTCAAAATTAGCATAAGCTGATGGTGTTAATTGATTTATATGCATGCAGGCAGTGGTTTATCAAAGGTAGAGGGACATAAGGTCACTCCCCTAAGGGCCTCCTGGGAACAAGTATCCATCTGAGATAATATTGAGATTGGCATAGTTGGGAATATAGCTGTGTCCAAGTATGAAGAAACTGAGTTCTTTGTCATTAGCAGCAAAATAATTTTCCTATTAATATTATAATTCTCCTTTTAATAAAGGCTGCTCTCATTGAGGTCTAGGAAAGTGCCCTCCAGGTCTGCTCTGAAGTGGCCCAGGCTGCAGCTGCAAGGCTGGCTGCCTTCCCAGAGAAGGGAAAAGTCCTGTCCAATTTGCCATCTGAGCCAGGCTCTCGGAATTTTGTTCCTTTCAGGTCAGTGTACCTCAGCCATTGTGGAAATGCCAGAATGTTTTCTCAGAGGAGGTCAGCAACGACACAGAGGCAGCAGGGACCAACAGGGACTTCTTTACTTTCTGAGGAAATTTCATTAAAATATTTTCCCTGAGCTGTACCAAGAGCAAAGCCAGAAAAGGGCCATGACTTACAAGTGTAAAAGGAGGAAAAATACATCTCCTCTTGCAGTGCTGGCCCCTCAGAAGGGAGGAAAGGAGAGGAGACAGTCTGAAAATGCTGTGTCCAAAATGTCTGCTATTGCTATTGTTTTTCACTATCTATTAAAAAAAAACTTTGTTTTTTTCATGAAAATGGGTTAATCTGAACTGAACTTTCCTTTTTCCTTTCTCTCTCTCTGTTTGTTTGTTTGTTTGTTTGCCCCTCACCTTTTCCTGGGTCAATCTGGGGAATTCAGATGTGAAATCCATCTAAAAAAAGCATCCTTCACTTGTAAGCAAACCTCCCCTGCCTGGCAAATTGGGAATTTTGCCCTGTCTAGTGGGAGCTGTAGTATCTGATTGCTCTCTGACTAAGTAGGAGCTCAACAAGGCCACCTTTACACTGAACAATCCCATATATCAGAGGCCACCCCTTTGAATTCAATGGCTTTTCTGGTGCTAAGAGAGGGTATTGGAAACTTAGTCTGAAATCACACCTTTCATGTAATAAGCAGCAATGAATGGAAAAGAAAAGGAAACAGAAGGCTTATAGGATTTAAGGAGTTTCTTTTGAAGAAAGAATCCACCCTGCTGCTGATGGCTCATGTGGGTGTTGAGATGTGCAAATAAAGCAGGGTATAAAGCTGTTAGCAATGGTTCACAGCAACAGACCAGCTCCTGTCAAGGAGAAGCAGGTTAGGTAAACTTTTCAGGTGTTTGGAGGTGAATCTTTTCATTTGTGCACAGCCCTTGTTTGACCCAACTATTTCACATCATTACCAATTGCTTTGTTCGTACATATCCAACTTCCTCCTGGCGCTTTATTGGTTTCTGCTCCTGCTGACCTCTTCCAGCAGTTTAGTTTCTAACATCCTGAATGCTTCATCACGACTGTTCAGCACACCTCACCGAGGGCTGAGATTAAAAGTTGAAAAAAGAGAAAGAGTGAACACAACAGGAGAGGAAACAGAAGAGCTTTTGGCAGCAGCCTGGTGACACCCTGGGGGGAGTCAAATGGGATGAGTAACCACCCGAAATAATGGCAGAGGGGAAAAAAAAAGAGAGAAGAGACTCAAACAGCAGGGCCTGAGTGAGAGAATTAGTAGGAACATCAAGCTGAGAAGGCCAGGGGAGGGGAGGAAGGCAAAGTCTATCTCTCCATCTTAGCTCTCTGTTCCAAAGAGAGACACTGAGCCCTGTTAAAATAGAAAATGGGACCATTTAGTTTACAACACTAGGCACAGATATCTTGTATTTAGTGTCTGCTGCACTCCTGGACTGAAAGTCTGCTTGGCTCTAAGGTATAAGAGCAGTCCTGGGGAATTCTGAAATGAGGACAGAAAGGGGAGAAGGTGGGAATTTTTTTTTTTAAACAGGGGAAGAGCAGATAGTGTCAGACCCACCTGCAGTGGCTGCAGGGCGCTGGTGCAGCACAGCCAACACAGCACCAGCAATATCCTCCCTCCATAGGTGCTACAGAGCTGCATTTGTGTCCCCTCCCTGAGCACAAGGATGCAGGGACACAGGGAAAGGCTGAGAGCACATCAGCCTGGCCAGGGCTCACTCTGGCTGAGCCCAGGACCTTCTGCCTCCTCTATCCTGGCAAATCTCAGTGGGGTTATGTTTAGGCTGATCAGTACTTGCTGAAGGATAAACATTTCATTTATCACAGGGAGGATGAGATTTGGGAGCCTGGCTCCTTCTGGATAGAGTGACAATGGAAACATTCAGTACTCATGCCAGGAAACATCATAAGATTTATTTAGTGTCAATAAAAGAAAGAAATATTTTGACAAAACCAGAATATTTTACTTGGGTTAATTTTTTTTTAATAATTCTCTATTATATGATAGAAAATTAAAATGTAAAGCCAAATATTGTTGTGTCCCCCTCAAAAAGTTGGCATGGGTTCTTTAGCACAGTCAAGATCTTTCTTCTAGTTTTCTTCCAAAAAGAAGCAGAGTCAAAATGAGTTTGATGTTATGAAATGTTTCAGTGTTGACGGAAGCACCTAACTGATAGCCAGGGTATGTGTGGCTATCTCTGCTGTTAACATTACCAAGAGCCTGACCCCCAGGTGCTCTCCGAGGTTTTCAACTCAATTTGCAAATTCAGGCTTTTCTTTAGGTTTACAGTACCATGAAGCAACATAAAGTTCAGTGATGATTGGATTAGGTTTTGACAAATATGAGAAAAACATTGAGATGTAATGTTAAAGCAGAAGGAACTCCAGGAAAGAGCAACTGGAGGTCTATTTTCTATTTTGTGAACATACTGAATATGTGGCTACAGCTGCAGCAGATTCACACTGCATAAAGTCTCTAACAAAAGACATTATGTAAACTTTGCATTTGAATAAGAAAAAGAGTATTTGACCTGCATTCTTTTCTCATTAAGTATATTTTTTCTGTGCACATTCTGGTTCTTTTTTTTTTTTAATGCTAATGAAGAATTAAATTGTTACATCTTCAGACTAATGACTCTCATGAAGATTATTTTAACAATTCCTTCCGAGCTTTTTCAAGTCCTGTTTCATGCTTAGGAGGCACAGAGAGTTTAAGTTTCCATGTCTGCCTTTGGTATTTCTACCAAGTGCAGATTTGTGACATGTGCTGCCATGTCCCAGGGTACATAAAGCTTCACTTTGGTGTCCTTGACATCTTTGGTCCTTTTTGTGGCTATCTCATAATTCATGCAAGTGATGCCATACAACTGTAAGTTTTTCATGAGGTCATAAAACTGATTTATAGAGGTTTTCCCATAATCTCCAAGCAAATTAAAGAAGGTTGATGGAGCTATGCAACTCACTGTTGCCTCAACAATGGTCTCATTCAGAAATGACACTGAACAAGATTGAGGTATTAAGATATCAAGAATGTCCTTAAGAAGCCTTGTCTGTCTGCAAAAAAAATGTGATGCCTACAAACCAAGAAGGGCTGTTTCTTCTCTACTCTTAGTTGATTTTACCCATTACATCTACCTTAAGATTAGTCAGATAGTTTCTTACTTCACTTTCTGCTTTCAAATGGAAAAGACTGATTAATCCAATGCAGATCAGCACTTACAGAAATAATCTGAGGTTAATCTCCTTTCCCTTTTGAGATATTTGAAGCTTTAGATTATCCCTTTTACAAAAAGTATTTTATTTTGCTTTTCAGCTTTTAAAATAATTTTATTATAAGGGAAATATTCCAATAAAGAAAAATTCTAATTCCAAAAATTCCAATAAAGGAAAAGATATTTATATATATTGATATATATATATTTACCTGTATATATTTGCATATATATATATATAAAATTCTATATACATATATATATATATTTAAAAAACAGATATATCAAAGTATATATTTGTATATCTAAAACTGTGGGGGTTTCACATATATAGATATTAAACTATTTAAAATGCACATATATAAAAACTAAACACAAACCTCAAACTCTATTTGGAAACTGTTAAAAGTGGACATTTCAGAATTGTGGGAACTTTATTCTTCCGTCTTTATTTCTGAAGCTGTTTGTGAAGCGCTTGCATTTTGACAGAACTATATAGTCCAAGAAAATGAGCTTTCACTAAACTGCCTCCAACTTCAATATATGCCCTGTGTCAAACTCAGAGAGAGCTTCCAACCTCTGTGGCTGGGGCTGAGTGCCAATTACACTGCACCCAATGGCCTATAACTGTCTTTTTTGCTTCTGTGAATATCACTTTTCTAGTTAAAATCTTCAGGACAGCTTGCAAAGTGTCTGCTACTATTGCTCTGGAGTTAAAAGTAACCTTGAAAACATTTCTCCATGGTAGTAATCGAGGTGATTCTTCCATCCCTTCTCAAAAATGGCAGCATATCATTCGTATCTTTCCTCCTCAAACTCTGCCCAGCGGGCTTCTGAAGACCTTTTTAAGGTGGGTGTTATCCTTTTTATTTTCTTCTTATTTGAATATTTAATCTCAAACTTCACAGGGAGATGACTATCTCCCAAGTGCGTGAAACCAGTCAGGAGTGTTTTATACATTGTAAAGCATTTGATGTAATCTGTACTGTGATTATACATAAATAAGTAAAGAAAATCTTTTTTAAATCACCTTTGTATTGGGATGAGTGGTCTTTACCAAAGAGATCATACAAACTAAGAGAGTTCTAAAGGTGAGAAATTCAGGCCCTTTAAAGAGTATTTGAAATAAAACCCAGGAAGCATAGATATTATAAGTATTAGTTTTACTATTAGAGTGAAGAAATAATTAGAATTATTTCCTGAGTGATTTAAAAGTGCTAATAGAAGTATTGAGCCATATTCTGATCACACAGTTTTGTAAATTGGAAGTAACTTAATAATATGAGTTCATTAAAAGGGACAGTTCATTCAGGCACCATACAAAGAGATGTAAGTGTTTCAATAAAAGACAGACACATAACAAAACTATAGCTCAAGTCAATACTGCCTTATGGCCACTGTATTGCAACAGGCTGTAAAGGAAAGTAATGAAATCATTAGATACTGTGTCCTTGCATTCTATTTTCTATTTACATGATAATAAACCGTTATTAATATCATCATCCTTGTTATTGTTCTAGTATTGTGAATTCTTGTCGTTTTCTCATTATTTTCCTTAAAGCCTTAGATGCTGGAATCAGGTGATCACCTAGTAAATTTCCAACTTCTTTTTTTTTTATTTAAATGTAATATCCTAGTTTTCCTAGTTGTGGGAAGAAGTCCAAAAGCACATTTTGAGTGCAGCTCAAATCACCTAATTTTATGTAACTACATCAGATGAGTCAAAGCACAAAATTTATAAAATCCAGGCAGTGTGTGAAGCACAGAAGCTGCCCTGAAGGTCCCAGCATTTAAATGAAACTGACTCCGTTGTCGCCAGTGCCAGTAATTACAATAGGCCTGGCATTTCTTGTTACCCTGTGAAATTACCTGCAAGGCCTTTTCATATTGTCCCCATGCTGTTGTTTTCATGCTCAGCAGAGCATTCAGAGTCAATGATGGGCAGCTCTTGTGTGTGACTGCGAATCGTGGGGCATTTTGCTTTGGACTCTATAGAAAATCCTCAAGGTGTTTATTGACAAATGCTTCCTACGAGCTGCTGTAATAGAGAATTCTCCTCTCCGCCCGCTCCCCAGTTCCTACAAGGCCAATCTCCTCCACATCTAGGCATGCTGTTGCAAAAAGAATATATTTTTTCCAGTAGCCTCCGTAATGTGCCTTCAACAGGAGCTATGGATCAAGCGTGCTCCAGACCAAAAGCACTCAGTCCTCCAGCTCGGAGCTGTGTGTTGCCATTTCCCCTCCATTTGTTTCTATGGAGCTGACTGTGTGTGCGGTCATCCATAAGGGTGCTGAGATACCCTGGAGAGAGGAGGAATAGCTGCAGCTATTTTTCATTATTATATACTTCACTTCGTAATAAATGAGATCCATAGCATGTGAACGCCGCTCTTGTAGATCATCGTATCGGCAAGCACGAGGAACCTTGTGTGCCGCAAAGCTAAATAAAATAAAGTAAGTAATCCCGAGAAAAATAGGCTGGGGGGAGGCCACTGAGTGTTCACAGTGCATCCTGTCAGCCTGAGAATGACCTCAGGACTTGCAGCAGCAAGAGAATGTGTAGTTTAAAAGCTAAAGCCATGGTCTTCATGCCTGTCTCATCTCTATCTCTATCCACACACAATGCAGAAATGTACAGACTTGCACTTCCATTGCCTTGCAGGTGTCTTTGGGATAACAGGGACCAGCAAACAACTTGTGACCCAAGAGGGAAATAGCAGCAGCAGCAACTGGGCTCTTCTCCAAAGCTCGTGATAATGGTGAGTGCTGAGCGTCTCTATAAAGTAGGGCAGATCAGATGTGGACTTTTCAGGCCAAGTTTATGACAAATCTAGTTTTGCACAACCCCCATGGTCTTGCAGGTAGGGCAGGTATTTGTCTGCAGTGCAACACAGCAGATCTGGATGGTGCTGCTAAGAGTCCAAAGGCAGTTTCTCACCTGTTAACATTTTGACCAATAACCCAAAGATGTGAGCTATTGAATACCCAGTCAGTGCTAAAAAAATTACAGATATCTATTTCCTGCATGGCAGTTGCAATTCAGGAGAGGAACTTTGGTGTTATTTCCATAGGCCAGTGATGTTTTGGTACCTTCTGCCTTTGTAAAGTGATCTATTTATTGGGAGGCATAAGGAACCAGTCCTAAAGCTGGGTTTGGTGTACACAAGTGTTAGCAGGAGTCTCCAAAATACCAAAACTTAGTTCTGGAAAACCACACTCAGAGTCATAAAAAGAGTGAAAGAAGGGAGATAGAATAAAATGTAGCTCTTTTCTGGAGGTGAGGATTTTACCTTACAGTTTATTTGGCATTATAACACTTGTAAAATCACAAACAAAAATTTACACACATACACACACAAAGAGAATTCTCCCGCTGTTCTAAAACACAGTGGTTTTCTTCACTGTTTCCTTGGGTGTGAGTTGAGAGGATTCTGGTTTGGTTAAACTTTCTGCCTCTCAGATAAAAAACAGCAGCAATTTTCTGCTTGAATTTCTCTGTGACTAAATCCATTGATCATCCTTTCTCTCAGTGAGTGAGGAGTGTGTTTTCTCTTTAATAACTACTATCCTTCTCCCTGAATATTTTTTTCTCTCCCCTTCAGTTGTTTGTGTTGTGTTGGTCAGTCCACTGCACTATTCCTCTGAGAGACAGAGAGAGCGCAAAATTGAAGTTATTTTATGCTTCGTCTCCCTCGGTCCCAATTTTCAAATCTTCATGTCAATTTTCACACATCAGTGTCATATGGCGAATGCTATGGAAATTTCAGTGGGGTCCTTGGGACACAATTTATACATGACCCCCTATTCCCTCCCCCAGCCAGGCTGCAGACCCTGCCTTTACAAAGAATAAGTGGATTTATAATTAATGTGGATTTTAAAATATGAGTACATTTGGAAATTTTCCTATTTGTTTGCCTCTGTTGCAGTACTAGTTCAAAGGAATACAAGCTCTCTCTCTTTCTCCTTTCCAACCCTAATAAATTGGCCAAGTTAATTTAAAATTACCTTGTGTTGAAGTAAAAGATCAACTCATTATTAACTTTACTTTTTTCCCTAAAAGTTATGCTGATGAAGGTTTATCAATGAAATAATTTGGTAATCACCAGTTAGCAAATGCACTCATTGCCACCTACTTAGGTGGGCAAGGTTAGGAAGAAATGGAACATGGTGAGCTTGGATGGGCAATTATATCTTCTCTTAAATTAATGAATGTGCATGGTGTTAAGAGTCCTTGGTGAGTGAAATCCTAGGAGAAGATACAAAGGCTCAGCTGACACCAGAAGAGCATTTCAATCATTGACCTTAAAATGGGCCCCTGACATCAGAAAGGGGTCCAGTCACCTGCTGAGTTTTACAGTGTTAATTATCCTCTCTTTGGGCAGTGAAGGGATGACAAGTTTTCCAGGTTACATCTCAAAACATCTGAAAACTAAAGCCATTTGTGGGGAGACCTAAACTGCACCCAATCCCCACTCTAGATTTTACTTACAGATGGTACCAAGGCATCACAGGTACCTGATTTTCTGTGTCACCCACCACCAGCACCTAGAAAAAGATTTTCTACAATCAGTCATGAAGTTTTGGATAGTTTGTTTCAGTTTGTTCTTTTTTTCTTTGTCAAAACCAGCAAACAGTAACAGGGAAAACCTAATGCCTGACTTTGAAAGAGCTCCATCTTCCCTCCCATTTTTTTGTGGACACTCAGCACCTCTTGCAGATTCCCTGCTCTACCAAAAAGAAATTTTTTTTTTATCCTTCAATCCCTTACCTATCCTTCACGTCATCTTTGTCTGACTTTTTTTCAGTTTTGGAAAACTATCTTAGGAATTGCAGTGGTAGTAGAATGGTTGAGGGAGCTTTTCTTCTGAAAAACTCTGGGGACTGGGCTTTGCAATGCAACCTCTCATCCAGGAGGTGTAGAAATCAGAATCACATCATCCTCCAGTTTATTTAAGTTGCTTCAAAGCCAGCTGCAACGTGTACAACAGCACACTGAAACCCTCCACCAAGCTTGCCTTCCCTGGTGATTTTGTGTGCAACCTCTGGATGAGATAGCTTTATTGGAATTGTTGTCCTTCTCCAATGTGGCCAAGGGGAAATGAACTGGATGAGCATTTTCTGTGCCACACAGGGAGCAGCCAATGCACTCCACGTGTGTGCAGGTAAGAACACACTGCAGTTTGAAGTAACATGACCCTCAGAAGGGCTGCAGAAAATATATTTGTTTGGCATGCTGCCATTTTGCTGCTGGCTGCAATCTTATCACCTCTCCCAGTCTAGGTCAGGGGAACCCCTGCAGAACAATTCAAGAGGGGAAAAAGAGCATCTGTAGGTCCTGGGGCTGCCTCATCCCTTAAGGTGCTGTTGTTTCTGGAGGAACCACTCAAGCAAAATCAGAGTTCCTCTGAGATGCTGAGGGCTGCAGGGATGGTCTTATGTAAAGCTGAAAGCTGTAGGAAATGTTCACTGTGAACCATGTGAAGATCTCAGTTTTTTGCCTTGCTGGAGAAATTAATCTTGGAAGGAACAGTGACCAAGATTGCCCCAGTTTATCCAGGACATGCCCATAGCACTTCTCTAACAAGTCCTGTGGTGGTGGATGAGGTGCAAACTCAGACAACTTTGCACCATGCAGTCACAGGACCATCAGTTGAGAGCTGCAAACCTGCTCCACTGAAAATCAGAATTGCCTGTATCTAGGGTTAAATGAGGCATTTTCACTGCTGGAACAGCCTGCCTTACGCTGATGTAGCTGGCAGAAGGATAGAGCCCTCAGCTATATTGTATATATTCCTGTAAAGACAGGGGTAATCCACCAAATTGAGGAAATAGGACATAACTCAGAGAGTGGGCACGTGCCTCTGCGTGTGTGCCTGCACCTGGGTGTGTGAGAGACAGAGGGAGAGATGAGATATATGGGGAAATACATGAGAGATGAGGCTGGAGAGATAATTTCCAGAAAATACAGCGACCATCAGAAACTCTGTCTTTCCAGCTGGAGGGTTTTGCAGTGCTGGTGCCTCTCTCTTAACTTGACAGCTCCACTCTTAGCCCAGCTCGTAGTTGCTGCCTATAAATTTAATTAGAATGGGGGTAGGGGAGGAACAAGCCTGCACAGCACTTGGCACAGCTCTGAAAATAACCAGCTTTAATACCTTTGACATTGAAGCACCTGCTAAGGGCACAGGCTGCTGTACAGCTGACCCACCCTGCTCTGGTGACGGCATGTGTCACTTTGCTTGTCCTCAAACCGTGCAGCCCACCCATAACCCAGGGGATGTGTGCATGGCTCTGGGGCTGGGCATCTCCCCGAGCACCACCAGGCAGCATTTCATCCTGGAGGCACCTGGGAGGGACACCAAGCACCCCTGAGCATGTGAAAAGGGAGCTGCTCAGGCACTGCAGCGTGCCTGGTGTATTTCATTTTCCTCTCTCTGATGTAGTGGGCTATTTTCTGTGTTTGCAACTAAGTGCTGCACTGCAGCCAGCCGTGAACATTTCTGTTGGCCCAGCTGGCCTCTTGTTTTAATGCTGTTCTCAGGGCTCTCCCTGGGTAGAGCGGGGAAGTAAACAGATTGGAACTTTGCCCACACATATATATTTAATTGTGAGCTGATTTTGTGCTAGGGAAATGTAATAGACCCATCACTTTAGGCAGACAACTCCCAGCTGAGGCAACAGGTTAGAGATTTTCCCCACTTCTGGAGCTTCCTGAGATGTAGCAGGTCTTATAGATGTAGATCTCTTTGACAGAGATTGAACCTTTTATACTGTTTCTGGTAAGCTCTAGGCAATGTGGAGGCAATTTAGGGATTTGAGGGATATTTGACCTCTATCCTATGCATGCTGTGGGGATGTGCTTGTGATCATGGCTTTGGGTCATGTTTGGAGATGTCCCAGCTGAGAAAAGAAAGTCCCTGAGCTCCTCTCATGGAGTCCATCAGTGACCCAGTGTCAGGATGCAAATGAAACCTGGACCACACCTGACCCTTTTGCCACCATTAAGTGGCAGTGAGGCTGCTGCTAGAAACACTTTTCTAATGTGTAATTCGATTTTTTTTTTTAAATTGTGTTTGAATCTAACCCAATTTTAGTTCAATTCAAGTTAGCCAAATTCAAATCAAGATCAGATTGAATTCCTGAGGGTATTGAAATCTGAGAGTATTTTCATATCCTCCAGGGAAGGACTCATTGGACCTGAACTTAATTTGAAGAAAAAAAAGGCTTCAAGTGTCTTGACATCATCTTCACAGAACCATGGAATAGGTTTGGGTTGGAAGGGTTGCTTAAGCTCATCTAGTCCATGAGCACAGGGACATCTCACACTAGACCAGGTTGCTCAAAGCCCCTTCAGATCTGACCTTGAATATTCATCACCCTCTTTCTTTTTAGGGGGTGTTTCTTTGTATTGCTCTGTCTCAAAGCCCTGCAAGCTGCTGCATTTGCTCAGACCTGAGGATGAAGCAGCACAGGAGGCTCTGAGCAGGGCACCACGCCAGGCAGAGGGGTGCACACAGCCTTTGCATACACCACGCAGGACCTGAGAGGGCAAGACAAAATCCATTTTAAGTATGCAATCGAGTCGTGCAATTTTCAGCCTATTCAGGCTTAGCAAATGCCTTTGAGGGATCAGACTACCAAGCACCACAAGTACAGTTGTGACTATGCACCAGCCTGTAATGCAACAGCTCTGATGTGAAGTTATTACCGCAGGCACAGTGTTGATACCTGTGTTAAGCCTCTGAGCATTGCCCAGTGTGAACTATGTGTTTCCACAAGACTGAGCAGACCCAGACAGAGCTGATTGCTCTTGCAGTTAATAAAAAGCACTGCACTTTCTCTCTTGACAATCCCGACACCTGAGTGCTTCCTACGTATGACAGTTAGCACATTCTGGTTGCTCAGTGGCCTGTGAGAAATGAGCCTCTTCTCAATTTAGTTCCTATCATCAGACAAGCAGTACACACAATAAAAAACACACCTTGACAGTCAGCCCCCAAAGTAGCCCTGGGGACTGCAGGTCCGAACTTCCCTTTCTCTCCTACACAAAGCCATAAACCAGATGGAATTTATCGGGCTGGGCTTCCTTCAGGTAAATCAAGGTAACTCCACCAAGGTCAAAGGAGTCACTCTGGTCAGTGCAGAATGGCCTGGAGGAGGGGAACCTCTGCTGACCCCACCACGTTTCTTCTCTAGATGGGGCTTGTCAAGCCCCCCTGACTTGCACTGGTGGCCATGGTTTGCCACAAGGTCCCCTCAATCAGAACAAGGTTGAAGTCCTGCCTCCGCCCATGAGCTGAGGAGCTGACCTTCTCACAGCAAAGAACACAGCATGGGAATGATGTCCCTTTTTCTCCAGGAGGCTGAGGAAGGCACAGGGCAGAGGGGCTGGAGGGCTGGACCAGCAGTGGGTGGAGGGTGGCTGCTGCAACAGGCTGTGCTCCAGCCAAGCCCAGCTCATCAGGTCATGTCAAACGGAGCTAATATAAATGTCAGTGTGCTGCTTTCCGTCGTGAAATCTGTGTTTGTTGTACTGCAGTTCATTTTCAGTCTTCCAGCTCTATGGATGCTATCAGCTGACATGTCTGGCTGGTATCCTCTGCCAAAAATACACACACTCTCAACATTTCTCAGGAGTTGGGTTTTTTCCCCCCCTCCCTGTGACATGCTGATGTCAAATTTCTTCCTGGCTCTGTGATACACAAGACTGTCCACACCTACCAGATAATGAGTTTAACATTTCAAGGACAGAAGCTCTCAGTCTCAGTGAGACACGGCGTGGATGTGCAGGCCTGATTTGGGGTAGGTGCCAAAGGTAGCAGGGCTCTTTTAAGCTTTTTTGGCATGTTCTCTCTTAAGATAATCCAACCCAACAGAAACAGATGTGTATAGCTCAGAGTACCACTGGTATTCTTGTCACAGTTAAATACTTTGTTGTTGTTAACAGCAGCTTAAATTCTTCTCCCATTTTTCCTTGCTTTTAGAATAAATTCTGTTCTTCTGAGCACCCAGGTCTCAGTCTTCTATTTTTGCTGCTCTGGTTGACTCCAGGCTCTTCATCATCTCCCCACCCTATAATTTTATGTTGGCTTTACAAATAAAAATTCTTACTCTCTTCCATTCTGCTCCTCCACCTTTCTCTTGGCAACCTTATCTGCATATCCAAACTCAAGCATCCATGCTCTGACAATGACTCACAAGCCTACTCTGGACTTGTTTCTTTTTGTCCAAAACTGAAACTTCATGCAGTGCCCTTAACTTTCACTCACTCATGGTGAACTCTCATCTTAAGCTGACCATGAATTTCCAGTTTCCTCCCCACAAAATCCAGCCCCTTTGCCTCTCTCTCTCTCTCTTTTTTTTTTTTTTTCCTAGCACGACCTGGAACTCATATTTGTTACTAAGGCTCCAAATGTAAGGAATTTTTCAACTGGGACACCTCCCTCTAATTTATTACCTACAGAATGTGTCTATGTCTTTCTGAGTTTCAGTTATAACAAACAGAAAAGATGCTGTATTTACTGGTGCTCCACACCAAACTCTTACAGAGGTTTAGAATTACTTGGATTTTATCTGTGGAAACATTCTTTATTTTTCTGGACAAATTGAACCACATGTATGTTTTTCCAAATTACTCTGGAAATGTAATTTCTCCAGCTTATCAGTCTGACCAATGTATGTTTTGCTTTCCTTCTTGGAAGGAAGATATTTCTCCATGAGAGTCCTTCTGCTTCAACAAATGCAAGTAAATCCTTACTTTGAAGACACTCTTCTGCCTCATTCTTTAGCTTGGTCTGATGAGACACTGGTGATCCCAGTCAGGAGAAAGGCAGCCAAGGAGCCAGAATCCTGTCCACCCTCCCAGGCTGGCTCGCTAGGACAGACACACTGTCTCTTCGTGACAGAGAGAAGTCTTCTCTTCCCTGGATGCAGCTGCATTTTAGGCTGGTGCACGTTCTCCTGATATTTCTCCTGTTCTTCTGCCAGCTCCTCTTCCCTTGGTTTTGTCTGAGCATTTCCTGGGACAAGAGCAAGATTTTTTATTTCAACATCACCAAGTTCAGCAGGTTCCCTAACCTCAGTGCTGAGGACTGTGAGATGCCTCATGCAATGCTGGTAATCAATAACATAAATTAGAAAATAGTTATTAAATGGCAGTAGGGGAGCAGAAAGGGACAAGAACCAGAAAGTTCCAAACAATGTATTTGAGACACCCATGCTTTGACCTTGATAACAGGTGCATCAAATAGGAGTTGCACTTCCACGGGGGTCCCTTCCCACCAGGGATATTCTACAATTCTGTGGTTGTTGCACTAATGTTTGCAGAAATGTAGGGTCACCAGGATCAGAATCCATTCTTCTGGCCAGTGAGTGACAGCAGTGTTTTTATTTTGGCAGGCCAGCATCATTCCAGCCACTAGCACAAGGCAAAAACATGCACACACAGAGCACCCTCCTGCCCGTGGCACCCTCCAGACATCCCACCTCACCTGCTGACACAATCCTTCAGCGCCCACCAAACCCAAATGCAGCTAATTGGGAGGTGATGACAGCCAGGGGATTGCTGGATTTGCGTGCTAATTTCTCTATTTTAGCATCACACAGCCCAAGTACAGGTAAAATGAGACTCTGCACTTCATTCCAGAAGTGCACTTCATTCCACTTCATTCCATTTCCTGCCTTCTCCATAGTACACATGAGCACACATACACACACACACACACACACACCCCTTTTCTCTCTTGGGCTGTCCTGAAGCCAAAAATCAGCTGGAGATTGCATTACATGTGCTTTCCAAAAGGCTGGCCAACAACTTCAAGGGGCAACATTTTTTTTTTTTTTCCCTCTTGCTAGGACAGGGCTGCAAACTGCAACTGTAGATGGGTCTTTAGAAATCACAGCAACCCAGCTCACGTGGGGATAACAGCTCTTTCCACAGGCTGGGTTACAGCTTCCTCACACTTTTTATGCCAGGGCTTAGGATGGATTCCTGGCTCTTGTACCACGTGATGCTGTTGAAGCTCTGTTTCGAGTACCCAACCTCCTCCCCTGTTCTACCACTGGCATCTGCCCCTGCTCTAAGTCTACCAATTATTTCCTTTAAGTGTCAGCAGCACACCAGACACACTGAGATATAACCTTTCTCCTAGTTGATGCTGTTAAACTATTACTTGAAACTGAAGTTGCAGTTGACAAGTGCTACTTCAGTCACTAATAACTACTTCAGGCGTGCTAGTGGTGTCTTGGCTCTTAATGCTGTGGCTCAGGGCTCAGGGAGTGTCTTTACAGGTCACTTAGAGCCATCCATCTGATCTGAAACAAGATCAGTCAATCTCTCCTCTGGCTCTGTGCCTTGCTTGCCAGGAGGTTCTGTCTAGGGCTGCAGCAGGGGCATATTTTGCATTTCTGGGTGGCTTTAGGGGCTGCTCAGGTTCCAGAAGATCCTACTTTGGGATGTTCCTGTGAACCTGTGGGCTCCAATTCCTTGAGGTTGAATACAGCCTTTTCAAGGGAGAAAGATCTCCTTTATTTTCTTGCATCAAAATTTACTTTCTATTTTAATCTTCTATTTTTTTTTTCCCAAGCAGTTTCCGTGTTCAACAAACACCTTCCCGAGAAAAACAAGATTTCTGCATGGATGGAGGATGAGTACTCAGACACACAGCTGAATGCTGCAGCAGCAGGTAAGGAATAGCTTTCCTTTCATTTCCCACTCCCCTTTCTTCAGGCTCAACCCTTTCAGTCCAATCAAAGCGCCTGAGGTATCTCAGACACAGAAGATTCAAGTCTGGCAGAGGTCACAAATATTTCCTTTACATTTTGGCAGGCTTTTGGCACAGTCTGAGGATAAATTTTGAGTGGGGTAATATAAGGCAAGGGCAGATCATCAGTGCCTTATGCCCTGTTACTGAAGAGAATCCTCTCAGAGATGCTAAACCCAGAACAGCCTCCACTTTTCCTTTGTCTCCTGCATATAAGAAGCTACAATGTGGTATAACAAACTAGGTCTGGCTTTTCAACAGAAAAAGGATATCTCAGGTTTTAAGTCTCCTTGACATGACAACATCTTCATCTAAATCGTGAAGCCATCCTTTGGATAGCCCAGCCTTGGTCTAATGTCTTTTAGAAAATGATGCTCATTTAATTCCTGAAATGTGAAATCTAGGTCTCAGGTCAAGAGCATAGATGCTGTTTAGCTGAAAAATTTAGATCCATCAGACTGTCTGCAAGAGTCTGCAACTTTTCAAACTTTAGATTGCAGCTAGACTCTTACTGCTATATATAGTCTTTTGAAGAGTAGCATCTAAATAAAAATACCCTTGAAGTACAGGGCACTTTTTATGCTCCCACCCTCACAATTTTTTAGGAAACAAAAGGCTTCTTCAGGGCCACAACTTGTCTGCACAGAACAAACAGCCAGACCTCAGCTAAAAGTTTATTCCTTTTTTCACTCTTTATCCAGCCCTGAATTCTTCCCTCAGGCAGGATTTTGATGGGACTTGATGGGAGAATCCCCTAAGACAGGCAGGGTCAGATCACACAGATGAAGGGACTTGACAATATGGGAGATATGGAAGCACCTCAGCCAGAGCAGGGCAGCTACTTCATGGGAAAAATAAACCAAGTTCTTATCTTAGTAATTGTAAGGACAAATTAAATCTAGTCCCAAGCAATCAGGACTCACCCCTTCACTGTTACAAGATGACAGACCTCCAGCCAAGCCACATATCCTTTGGTAGAAGAGTGATCAGCTGAATCTCTTGTCAGGCAGATTTCTAATTCTCATAAGATATGTTGGTTATGGGCAGGATATTTCTACAATACAGGGAAATTTTCATCCTCAATGGGAAACACAGCTGGGCCAAAGGAAAGCTTGTGCGGCACCTGTATCTAGAACAGATCACACACACATATGAGCTTCCAGAAGGCAACAGAAACTCCACTCATATGGCAATTGTGTCTTTATATCCTCTCTATGTGTATGAATTTATGGTTGTATGAACAGCCATATCCAGTTATTGAAGTATTTGATGATCCAAAGTGCTCAAGGCCTTCTTATTCCATCTCATTCACAGTTAAAGTTCTGCACAACCTTTTTACTGGCTTTCAGCCTGCCATAAATACAAATGACTTGCCAATAAAAGCTGGTATCTCCCTCTGTCAGGAGGACTATAGCATCGTTGTTATTTAAGAGGTGGCAGTTTTGACACAATTCTTATTTAAAATTTGTAAAAGGAAAAAAGATGATGTAATAAATCTGCATGTTCTTCCTAAGCAGCCATTGAAAGTGGATGCTCTTCCCCTTTCCAACAGCATCAGCCGTTTAATGTTTCCTGAGTTGTTTTTGCATGAATTAGGGCGTTGGAGTGAAGCACTGTCAGTTACAAAACCACGCTGTTGTCTCCAGCTAATTTTGCGTTAGTAGCTCTTTTAAACTGCTAAATCTAGTTTTTAGTGTATGATCATTTTGTTTAGTGATGGTGTAAAACAGCTGCTACTTTTCTGATGAGTTGCCTGTTTTCCATTTTATGTCTCTGCAAGATGTTGGGTTTCATCATGGCCCCGTCTGACAGGCAGCTGAGAACAACCTGTAAAAAAACCCTCCAAAACACAACAGAAAGCAAAGAACCCCAAATCCAGGGGTCCAACTGCCCATACAGCCAAATTTCAGAGTGATCAGTCCTTCTGTCTTTACTGGTACCCTCAGACCATCTCGATTCTACACTAGGATGATGTAAATGAGGAGAGCAGGGTGAGAAGGAAAGCAGGAAAATCGCTGCTCTAAAGGGGAAAGTGAGTGGCCATCCAACACCCCCAGACTGTTTCTGGGGGGCTGGTTCAGATTAGGGTGGCTGTGCTTTTTGTATCCTTGCTGCTCAGGCTGCTGCTCCCTGCTCTCTGCCTGGTTATGGCCAGAAGGCTGAAATTATGGCTTGGATGAAATTATGGCTTGGGGTGTCCTTCCAAAGTAATTAATCACTCCGCTTTCCTCAGATGCTGCTTGCAGCCACTGCTTCTTGAGTGTTGTTTTGCCATTGAATTGTTTGGTGCCAAACTCTTCTCAGGATGTGGCTGCTCATGGCTATCAGGAGAAGGGAGCAAGGCCCAGACTGTTCATGACTTAGTTACCCCTCACTGACATTTCAAGGGGCCTCTCTAAAGCAAAATCCCCATCACCTTTGTGAAAGTTGTTTTGCGTTTGGTGCTCACCAGAGGTTCTCATGAGGAAACACTTAGTGGTCACCCCGTAGATATTTGCTGCTGACTTTCCCAACCAGGCAAACAGCCCCGCTTCATTCAGTGGCAGAAAGCTGAATGGTTGTCTTTGATCTTGCCTTATCCCCTGTATCCTGTGGGCTGGCATTTGTTCCATGTGTTCCAAGCAAGAAAATGACAAAACTCATAAAGGAAGCACTCAGAGAGCTTCTCAAAAAGGTGAAGACTAAGATCTTTCCAATAATAACCCACACTCCATAAAAAGATCTTAGATTCTGGATAGACAATTGGAAGCAGCTTGCCTCCCTGATTCTTCCTTCCTTTTGCATTTACTCTCCTCCTCAGCACAACTCAGGCTTTTCCAAAAGCAGTGCAGCCCATTGAACAGCGGTGGTCTAAACTGTTATGGAGATCTTAAACTGCTGAATTGCTACAAGCTGAAATTGATTGCAACTGAAACTGTGAACTGAAGTGCTGGAAACAGCACAAAGAGAAGTGGGGAAAGGGTACGAAAGATCTTGCTTTATTATTTTGGGTTTTTTCCCTCTTTTGTAAGATTTCTGAACAACTTGGCCTTGATGAGTTCTGCATCTCTCTCAAAAGCTGTTGGACAGTTTTTCCTGGTATTTTCAACACAAACACAAAAGGTATGCTTGGTTTGTCTTCCAATGTGCTGGTTGCAGTGTAATTTCTAAAGAATTCTAAAAGTCTCCTTCAAAGTCAGATCCAGAGAGAAAATCTATGATGTCAGATCCAGAGGGAAAAATATTATTAAATTTACTCCTCCTCAAGCTAAACCACCCCCCCCCCTTTTTTTAGCTTTCCAAACCTAAAAATCTTCTTAGCCTGTTTCACTCTACTCTGCCTTGATTTTATTTGCACCCTCATCACGAGAGCATCTGAACACCTTGGAGTAGTACATTAAGCAACGTGAGCAACATCTGTCACGTACGGTTTGCTCGCTGTCTCTCAGCATCCTTAAAATGAATTTACGGCTTCTGCAGGATCAATAGCGCTGGAGACAGACAGTCTCTGTTCATCCTCAGAGCTGGCACAGTTTGGGTGAGACCCTTGTGATGATTCCCCCAGCCTGCTGTCCCTTTGTCCCCCAAGTGCCAGCTCATGCACCGGGGGGCACCCATGGAAAAACTGCTCTGCACCAAGGCTGTTTCCAGTGGGACCGAGAAGTCCAAATAATTGGGAAATCAGATGAGGCTGTCACTGTTTCCCTGCTCTCAGTTGCATGTGTATGGTCTTGGGGGCCTGCAGTACTCAGGAGCCCAGATGGATCCAGCATCACTGATTTTCCAAGGTTTTCTGCCTCCCTCAGGTGGCTTTGCTTATTTCTTAGCATCAGTTACAACTTAGGGCTCTTGATGGACAAGGATGTTGCTGCTTCTCACCATCAAAAACTTCTCTGCCAATTTCTTTGACAGAGACAGTGTTCTCAGCCACTGAAATCAGGTCAGTAAATGTCCCCTGCTGAACAGAGCTGGGAGCCCTCTCCTCTGAAGCCAGCACCACAAGCAAGATCTAGGCATCCTGGGGCACTGTAATTTCAAGCAATATGTTTTCTTAATGGGCCAAATATGCTTTGCTTAATTTTGCTTTCAGTGCATGGGATTGTTATTGCTCAGTGGCCCCACACAGGTGTTTAAGCAGTTTTGTGGCAGGATTTTCCAGTAGCAGCATGAGGTTTTATTGACTGTTACCTCAGGAGAAACTTCAGAGGAAATGACATCCCCAGCTGGTTGTGATGGATGCATGTGGAGCTGTGGCAGAAAACTCAGGAGCCAGTGACCTCTCTGTCATTGTCTATCATATTTTGGGTAAGAATGCAAAGCAACTGTAAAAGGACACTGCTTTTCATGCAGTGAGAAGAGTTAGGAGAGATGAAGTTACTAAATTACTTGTTTTCCCTGAAAACTGTCGGCTTGTCAGCTGTGATAACATGAACATACTGAGGATAGGTCAATAAGTAAAATAAGTTCCATATTTTGTGAGGATTCTAGGTTGTAGGGTTTAATTTGGTCTATGAGTGTGGATTAAATGGTAGACTAGGGGAATCTGGCCTCTGTGTGGTAACCTAAATTATAAATTACACAGCTTTTGACACATAAGAGACATCTGACCCACAACTTGCCCTTGTTCCAGTTCCATAGTAGGTCAAAACCCAGGTGAACACCACTAATTTCTCCTCAGTGCCACCAGCCTGTACCTTGCCATCCATAAAAAGCAAACCCATGTACCTGGCTGTTTGGAAACCCAGCAGGCTCCACCCAGGGCATATTCCAGAGCCTGTGTCTCTGGGCAATGTCTGAGACTGTGCTCCACTGTTAGCAGCAATGGAAACAGGAGCTATCTGATCAAGACAGATAAATACATCTATTTCAGAATACATAATCTTACCACATATGTGAAGCAGTTTAATCATTAGCAAGTTGTCAAGCTTTTATTGAATGGAATTAGCCTCTTTATTTCTGGTCAGGATCAATCTTTTTTTCCCCTTCCCAGTACAATGAATGCTTATATGTTACACGTTGCAGCGTCTGGGGCAGATGACACTTGCCAAAGGGTTTGATGATCAATTCTGATACAAATCTGACATGAAGAAACAGGAGAGAATCTGCATCAGATGATCAGTGGGAGAGATAAATTCACATTTAATGCTTCTAAATGTCTGTGCATGTTATATCCATCTCAAACACAGCATTCAAAAGCAAGCACAGGGCACAAGATGATGCTTGGATGAGGACACAGAGTACAGGGGTGAGGGTGGCATTTCTCAGTGGAATGTTGTAGAACTGGGGGATGGAGAGCCTAGTTAGAATCAAGCGTGATATTAACTATAAAACTATGGGGCACAGAAATGGCCTCTTGCCCACCAACTGTGGCATACAGAGGCCATGGGCAGAATAAAAAAGACTTTCCATATTTGTCTATTCACTAAAAATCTCTGTTAGATTTGCGCCTCCAATTTGGAGATGAAGGAGAGACCTATTACCAGTCCCAGACCTCGGAGCCATGCCTTCATTTACCACCAGTCTGCTTTGCTCCTCTTCCTTTCCCTTTCCAAGCAGGGCTGTAGATGAGTATTCATGAACACTCCTTATTATTTCTCCCCTCACAGTTGCTTTTTTCTTCCCACACCTGCCAACATTAGCTCCTTCCTTTGACTCACGCTGCTGTACAGCCTAATGCATGTGATCTCCATGCCAAGATGTTATTTCATTTCCCAACAAAGTTCTTTTGGCGTGGAATGAGCTGAGCAGCAAGAGCACAGGAGGGGAGGCATAGGCAGGGGTGGGAAGGGGAACCAGAAGGAACAGGGGCTCAAATTTATGTTGCCTCTGGCTTCACACACCCAAGTTGTGCTGTGTGTGTCCGGGGAGCAGCGTGGGTGGGTGGAGATGGCAGCAGGGGGTTCATCAATGGCAGGTTGCTGAATCAGGAACCCTGACACTTGTGAAGTACTCTGTCAGGAACATTAAGTATCCAAAAGTGATAAAGCTTCAATTTGCTAGTCCATTAGACTAATTACTGCAATAATTAAGTAACTACTTGATTAGAACTAATGGGTACCTAATTATCCAGGAGAAAAGTATCAGGTGGCAATTATCAGGTGGCAATTAATAGACTGGAGTTAATGTCTTAGCACTGTCTTTGTATGAATTCATAAGCAAGGTAAAGAAAACAAACAATAACTTATTAATATTTATTGGTGCCACAGTGTTTTTCAGCTTGTTTCATTTACACAGAACCAATTAGTGAAAAGACAGTTAGTGTTGCAAAGATGTAAAGTGACTGAAGCAGGAGTTTGATTTTAAAGGAGCAGGATCACATTAGCACTTATAAGCAAAGACAAATGGGTATCAGCCAGGGACTTGATTCTGGTGCTACTAATTCATCAACAGAAGAAATCAGAGTAATTGAACTCAGTATTAATAATGAAACACACAGGAAGGCAGTTCCTGTCTTAATGGGGTTCACTTTAGTTTTGGTCCCTCCCTGGGTCTCCATCAGCTTTTTCTACAGTGCCTGGGAACTGCAGGGACACCTCAGTGCACAAAAGGGAACTTCCTGCTGGCAGGGGTGGGAGACATGGCAATAAAACCCTCCAGATAATGCTGCCAGCTCTCTGAAGGAGACAGATTTCCTGGACAGCTGAAGCCTGGGTGCAACACAAGTTCCATCATGAAGGTGAGATGGTTCAGCTGAACTCCTGCCCGTTCACTGTGTTGGTGTAAAGAAATCACAACCAACAGCTCCATTCCTGGTAATTCCCCCTTAGCTCAGCACCCACTTGAAACATCACTGTGATCTCCTGCAGCTGATGTCCAAGAGTAAATTCAACCTCCTTTAGACCTCAGATTGGAGTGTGGTCAGTTTTTTGGGGGGAATGTCTTTTTTTTTGTATTCTCTTTATTTTTTTCATGGCCATGCAAAGGTCCACCTTCTCAGATTACATAATTTGCTGCTGTTTCTTTGAGGTCAATTCAACTGTAGTGATTTTTGCAGAATGAAGCTATGGCCTAGGATGTACTTCCCTTGCTCTCCTCTTCAAATTCAAGGAGCTTTAAATCTCCCAGCAGAAAAATGAAAAATACCAGGGTTTTCTTTCCTACAGATCTTTATGATCCTAATGATCCTCTAAAATGGCTTCAATCCAAAAACAGTTGTGCATGCAAGTTGTCTCCTTGTCTCTCTATGGGAGAGCTCATATTAGCCATAATTACTCTCCTGAGTAAGAGTTGTTAAAGTGTGATATACAATGAACTCGTGACTGATTTTAGAGCACAGAATGAAGAGTTCCCTTATAAACCTCAATCCTTTGAAATTCAGCTGTTAGTAAATGAAAGACCAAATTCCAAGATGGCTTTTGCAGCTCTGCACAGTGCCTGGTTTTATGGAAGTGGAGGATCTTGCCTCTACAACAGCTATTTCCCCCCCCCCCCCATCCTTTTTTCCTTGTTATAAATAAGTGAAAGGTATCCTAATCATATTTTAGACTGTGTGCAGAGTCAGATGCTAAACCATAATGTCTGTATATGAGAACATGTGGAATGATAAATGGAGATAAATCTAAAATTTATAGAACATGAACATTTGCATAAACTGCAATATCCAAACACATAGGCTGTTAAGTAACAATTGTCACAAAGGGCATAAAAAATTCAACTTTGTTTCATGGAAAGAACTCAAATTCCTAACATGATTAAGATAATATATCATTTGTTCCTATCTTATTAAAGGCGTAATTGTTGTTAGACACAGAAGTGGCATTAACTCTAATCTGGCTTTATATATGTACAAATAGGAGGGGAGGTGGATCTGAAAATTGATGCTTTTGGTGATCCATAGGCATTTTATTAATGTTTGAATAATAACTGCCTGGAGGGCCTGTTATAAATTAAAGGGACGAATTGAGATATAAATTTTTATGAGGACTAGTTATACATTTCCATTATGTGTTTAAAAATGAAGGAATTACTGTGAACACAGCAGAACTCACATTTATTTGAGGTGATTTGGATGGGAGGGAAGGTGCAGTGAAGGAAGCTGCATGCTGGCTGTAAGAAAGATGTATCTGTCCCTGTGAAAAGATATATCATATGTCATGCATGAACTCTCTTCCACAGCAGACTTTTCTCTGCAGCTGATTTCGCATGATTATTTATTTGACAACAGCAAGTGATGATATAGCAGTGAGTTTTAGGCCACTTAGAGAAGAATTCTTATTCTTAAATCATAGAGGATTTCCCAAACCCAACCACTGTCAAACTAGAGTTAATCTAACAGAGAAACCCAGTAATCTCCTTGGCATACATTTCTCATTATTCCTCCTGCTTGGGTATACACATCTTCATTTGCAGTGCATCTGTGGGACCAGCAGCGCTTCAGAGCTTCCTCCTGCCCTTTGCTGAGGCTGCTTTTGGGAGCTCAGCTCTGATTGCTGAGAAAGCAGCAGCTCCCCTTTGTTATCCAGCAGCACTGATGCCCTGGGAGATCCTCACACAGCCCCATCACCGTGCTTTGACGTGACAGCACAGGGGATGACAACCCAATACCCTCACTCAGGCAGGCTTGGCCCAAACCCACATGTGCTCATAAGGGAGAGGAGGCAGGATGCCAGTATTTAGACAGCCACTTAATATGTGGGGACCTGTTTTCCATGCCCTGATTAATTGGAACTGACCACAGAGGGCAAAGTGTCCTAGATGAAATCCTCCAGTGTTTGACCCCCGTTTAGAGGCTTGATTGCTCTGGACTTCAGTAGGTGCCAGCAAGCTTGATGCCTTGGAGGTCTTTATCTGCATTCTCTGTGCCTCAGTTCCCTGTCTGGCTCACAAGAGTGACTCACATGAGTGGTTTGAGGAGGAATGTGTTCATTGGGATGATATCCAGAGAGACGGCAATGTTGTTTCATCTGCAGACATCCACACCAAGGTAGCAGCTGTGCAAGTGTGTGCCAGGGGAGCTTTATTATAAGACACACAGCACAGGGGCCTTCCATTTTACAGCCTTTCATGTGAGTCAATTAATCAATTTAAATTTTGCAGGCTTTTTTTTTTTTGGTTTTTTCTCCCAACCCTCCCTTTAATTAGAATTGCAAGGGCTGGGCAAGTATTTTCTTTTTGGACTAGGCCTGATTCATTGGGAAATAAGACTTGAGGATGCTCTTGGCTTGTAGAGAGCCTGAAGCATTAATGAAGTTGATAAAACATCAAGACCCAGCTCAACCTTATTTTCCATCTTTGAAGCACCACCCTTGGCTCTATCACTCATGGAGATCACTGTGCACACTTGCATGGACGTGGTTGGCATTGCCTTTCGATCTACAAACAGCATTATTTTTTTCTTTCCAATGTGGAAATGAAGTGGTCTACAAGAAATACGACCAAATGTCCTCATGGTTCTGATCCAGGTTCCTACTTTTAGCAGAGTTTTGAGTCTGGACTCTATTTCCAGGCAGCTTAGCCTGTGACAGTAAACCTGTTGTGACAGTGAGAGGAAGAAGGATCAGCTCCACTTGGTTCCTGCACAGTTGGCTCAGCTTTCTACAACCTCAGTGTTTTGTCTCCAATCTTTCAGCTGAGAAACACAATTTGTGACACTCCCAACCTTACTCAGATCAGCCTCTGTGTCTGCTACCTTCAAGGATAGTGCCATGGTTGTGTCTCTCTCTTTTTCCTGTAAAGTCATACAAACAAAGTGATTGTCGTGAAAATATCATCCAACAAGCACTGAAGCAGCAAAAATTATTCTCCCAGTCAATTGGAATTTTTTCTAGATGCATTACAGTGCTGGACAAGTGACTAATTAGGCAAGACTTGTACTGTCTGTTTTTCAAAACTATGTTTTTTCTGTATGTGTTATTGAAGGGACAGATTCACAAGAGTTTCTTTAGGGAAGATGCAGGGGAATGTTATAGAGAGTAAGTTCTATGACAGAATTAGCAAATGTATTAAGTACAGTGCCAATCTGGTATAGCAGAAATGACTAAATACCCATCAGGGCCTGTCACTCGTCAAGAAGTGAAATCTTAGACCCATTTAAGTCAATGACAAATGTTCACAGAATCTGGCTGCAAGTTAATAAATGTTTGGAGCCTGTTTAACTCAAACTCTGATATTTGTCAGATTAATTATTTGACTGATCTTATTGTGTGTCAAACAATTTCTTTGTGGAGTTAGAATGCTTTGTGTTGCATTATCTATAATTCTGATTAAGAAAACATCATGCAAGTATCGAGATATATCATTGCAAGTTTTATATCAGGTCATAGAGAGCTATTATATAAAATATTAAATAATATAATTAAATATGGGATTGTAAAATGTTCAAAATAGGCCATGGTTGAGGCTGTATTTCATGCCTTATTTTTTGACATTTCCTGATTTAGGAGTACTTTAATGTTCAACCTGAACTTTCTTTTATCATATTCTTTTTATTAAGCTACATTTATGTAAAAGGAAAGAAAATAACTCCACATGTACACCAATTCCTTCAGCTTACACTTGCCTTTAATACAAAACAGAGGATTTCAGGCCTATATACATCAGGTGTTTTCAGCAAAGTAGCAGCAGCAAATCATAGACATTTGTCATTCCTTGGAGCTGTCTGACAGTTCTGACAATTCATTAGGCTGGGCTGAAAAGAGGTTTAGAAAGCGAAGGAAGGATCACAGGTAGTGGAGTTGCCTTTGCATGATCCAGTAATAGCTGATTTGTATCATTTTTGGTGATGGATACACTCTTCAGATTAAACTCAGCTGAATTTTCCCCATTTATTCTTTTCTTTTCTCTTTCTCTTTTTTCCTCAACAGGAGCTCCTGGGCACATTAGTCTAGATTTAGACCTCGATTTACCCCAAGGAGGAGATGCCCAGGAAATTCTTCCTGGAACCTCCTGATATTTGTGGCTTTTCAGAGCTAAGGAGAAGTGAAGTGAGTTTTGCTATTCAGTTTCTACCCAGTGAGGCTTTTCTTTTCCAGTGTGTTTGAGTTACAATCTTTGCCGTGGCCGTACCATGACATGTGCCATTCTTCACAGTCAGAGTCACTCCTGCCAGGATCTATGCAAATCAAACTTGTGCCTTTGTGCAGAGATAAGTGCCTCCATTATCCCACTCCTTCCACTTACTGATTTGCTTTTGAGACTCGTACACAAGCAATTTTTTGACTTAAAGGCAAATCCTTTGCAACAACGCTGAATCCGCAGAATAGGCCACCTGGAAAATATGTGATCTTCCATTGGAAAGCATTTTCCTTTTCCAGGTTGGTGGGCTGCTTCAAATCATGCAACCATGTAAAATGCCAGGGTCAGAGCCTGAGTGGGTGAGGAGATGCTGTCCAGCCAGGGAGCATCCCTGGGGTCAGGCAGATGATGGTCCTCAGGATCAGCAATATCAGGGAGCCTGCTTAGCTCTGCTGAGGATGAATAGCTTTCCATCTTCATTCTGTCTGTTTTATAGCTGCCACAGAAGAAGCAGTCTGAGATTGAGCCTGACCCAGTAGTATTATATGTAGGTCTTACAAGAGCAATATTTGCTCTTGATGACCATTGGAACATAGTCCTTTAAAGAACACTAAAATAACCCCAAAAGAAGGGCTTGTACACTGGCTGTTTTGGGGAGTTATTTTTTAACATGTGAAATTTTTCAGACCCTCAAAACCATCCGTAAATTTTAAGTACTTCCTAATTTATACCTTTTTTTTTTCTCCTCTAAGGTTCAAAGTGCTGAAAGCACTACCTCACCACACATCTTGGGCACAACCCCTTCTTCAAGTTTCCTACCTGTATCAGCCAAATAGAGAGATTCAAACCAAGGTTTTAGCTGGAAAATCTCAGAAATCTAAATTATCTCAGCCTTCTCTTTCTTCCAGTGTGTCTTTATGGGCCCAAAGTCAGTCTCTACCCTGAAGAAATACAGGCATTTCCGTGTGATTCCACATCCAGAACTGGTCAGTATAAAGCAAATAAATGACACTCATGGATGCTGGATCGTGTGTCACCTTGTCTGATGTGCCTTCAGATTTGTTGGTAGCTTTTGGGGAGTTTGCAGTGATTTTTGCAGTCAGTTTTGAGTGGCAGGCTGTATGTGTTGGTTTATAATTCTGGAGTTGTGAGTGTGGGTTGAACTGTTGGCATTAATTATTTTCAATAGTGAGTCAGAGCCTGAATTACAGGATCCTACCCATGGATATAAGAGAAAATAAAGAAACAAGGGGCCTTCCTCTCCCTCCCCTGACATAAGTCATATTTTGTCTCCTACGACCTCAGCTGGCCCTTTAAATTTCATATCAAACATTAGAAAGAAAGAGGTCAAAGTAAGAGCCCTGCTGGAAAAAAAACCCACAGCCAACCCAGATATGAACTATGGGAACTTGTCATCTTATCATCCTAATTGAAGTCATTCTGCAATGTATGACAGTCCATCATATATTCTGCCAGTCAGTGTGTCATACATGATGTGTAACAAGAGAGCTCATAAACCCAGAGGGGAAGCCCCTTCTTTTTTATTACTTTATTTGATCATTTTCATAAAAAGTCCCCTTGCTCAATACAGAGGGACGTGTTTATTAGCCCCATTAAAGCTTTGTCCATTCATTTGACACTGTGATTTACACAGCTTTACCACCAAAGGATCCCATTATTTCCAGTCTGGGGAGGTGTCTTTTTTTATTGTGTGATGAAAAGTAAGTATTTAATTCCACAGGTGAAGGCAAAGAAAGGGGAGGTTGTTGTCAGAGGCTCAGAAGTAAACAAAAGGATGCTTTAGGTATAATTGACTCAGAGAAAGAAAACATTCCCAGTAAATAGAGAAAAATAAATAAATAAAGATGCTCTTCCTGTGGAGTGGGAATTTAACTGGGCTCAGCTGAACTTTTTTTTCCCCCCGCATGCCTTCATTAAAAACAGCAGAATTTGGCAAAATTTCCCTCTGTGTTCTACTCATGAATGTTTCTAGAAAATATCAGCTTTCATACGCAAATATTCTTGAAGTGAAATTGGTGGCTTCCTTTGAACACAGCTAGTGCCTCAAATCCCATCTGCTTTTCCTACAACACGCCCACTCATTATCTAGCTTATTTGGCTTTATTTTATTTTTTTTAAAATGAACACAAATTAAGCTATTTAATCAAATATGTACATGATTACATGGCATTTTTGCATAAGAGTTATACACCCACGGAAATCATTAATCACAGATAACAACACTATGTTAAAATTAGACATTTTGTTTTCTTTTTGTATGCGTGTGCTTTTTAACATAATATCCTGCGTAGCTCTAATTTCACCTCTACTCTCATTTGAATAAATCAGGATTGTTTTACAACAAATTATTCATTTGTCTGTAGCTCTGGTAATTGGTATTTATGTTTAGACTTGATCTCAGAGGAATAAAAATACAGAACTTGAAAATAAAATTGGTATGGTTCAAATCCCTCTTATTCTTTTTTCTTTTCCCCTTTTTTCTTGCAGAGAATGTCACCATGAATGTCCATTGGCAAACTGGATAAGAAAGAGTGTCACAGTGCAGGACAACCTAGAAGATGACAGGTATTTCCAGGCATAGCAATGATGAGATCAAATTCCCCTCAACCTGCCTTGTTTGCTGATCTTTTAATCAGATTCAACTTCACTGCAGCTACAGCACAAGGTTCCCTGACAATGTATGACAGCATGTGACAGAAAAATATTTTGATTTTTTTTTCTTTTTTGGTCATTTGATGCTATTTGAGATAAATCTGAAGCCCCAGCAGCATCTGATAAATCTACCAAACTACTTTAGTGGAGGTTTTTAACTATTCCTAATTGAACTGGAGGGTCTGGGGTTTGTGTTCATGTGTTTGTAGTGGAATCCAAACAGGAAAGCTGGGAAATGATCTAAACCCTTTGAGGTTAACTTGCCATGAAATAGCATCAATGACAGAAGAGGACATTATTAAAAAGGAGCCAACCTCACTCAAAAAGAACCACTTTATGAAGCCAGAGCCCAAAGAACACCCAGGGCTGTTTGTGGTCCCACAGGGATCAGTATTTCCTCCCCCATCTTCATCTCTCCAAATTTCTTCTGAACGGCTTCTGAGCTGAATTCTTCAGAAAGAAAAACATCAGCAAATTTTGAATGGGACTTATCAGCCTTTTCCCTACAATCTGCTCCGTATTCCTCTCACACCCATGTTCTTGCAGTGTCTTGGGGAAATGCTTGGATCACAGATAAGAGAGAACAAGGAAAGGAATGAAGCAAGAAACAAACAACAAAACAAAACCAGCACCCCCCCAAACTTTTTGATGAAACTCCTCTGTGAATCGTGTGTATGGTTACAGCAAAGTTAAAACTGCCTTCTCCTTCACCAGTACTTAATTCCTGCTTTTAAAATCAGGCTCCCTTTGATCTTGAGGGTTGAAATGATCTGGAAATGAAACAGCCAGTGCTTTGCAGAAAATCTGGAGAGGGTCCCAGACATGGCTTTTACCTGGAAGGCTTCCAAAACAGGATGAAATCTCTCTGGTTTCAGAACAAATTGCAAGATTTTTTCTCTATGTCTAGTCCAACTGTGGAACTCTAGCCCTGATGTCTGTTGCTTCCCAGAGCACAGATGTAATAACCTCTGAGGTGAAATGAGAACGTTATTCCCCCATCTTCTCCCCTCTGCCTCCCCTCTGAGGGTTGAGGGCTGAGAGAATTTTATTACAGTGAAGGCTTAAAGTTTTGGGCAGACTTAATTTGAGGAGACAGTTGGTTATAACCCAGGCTAGGGCCATCTATGTGAAGGTTGGAGAGGACAGAGCACCAGGAGCATCTGTGACATCTGGATCCTGTTGAAAGCTCAGAAATATCTGCCTGGCTTCACGTGACCTGGCCCCAGAGCCAAAAGGGCTGAGAAATGTGGTTAAGAGACTGCAGCAAGCTCTGCCCTAGCAAATGAGTCCCACTGAGAAAGCAAGCACATCAATATTTCTTTGAGTCTGTTTCTTTTAGTGAATATATTTCCATATGTTGCATTAATATTTCTTTTATTGGGGCTTGTAAGTCCATCTGGTATTTGTATTGGGAGGGCTTGAGCTGGCAGATCCCTGTGCTGCTGTTACACACAGATCTGGACAGCCCTTGCAAGGGTAAGTGGTTGGATAGGGACAACATCTCCTCAGCTGCCTTTTTAATTGGATGAACTTCTCAAATCAATCAAGATAACCTGGTTACTTATGTCAATTAGCTCCCACTGTGCCAATGTTACAACGTAAGTATGGGCTGAGTATAAGGTATAGCAGTTCACAGTAAAGAAACCTCTCAGACACTGTACAGTGTAACAACCCTGATCTAGGTGGTGTAAAGGAGGAAAGATACCTGGGTAACAATATTAAACAAAAAATGTGCTGAAATACCACAGTTTGCCAAGACAATAAGAATCACTTTCCTTTGCATGCATTATTAAGGAATTGGGGAATAATTATCTGCTTTAATACAAGCTTTTTCCTTCTGCATGATTAACTTCAGTGATATCAACAGAGAGTGTGATGACTCTGAAATGACAGCTCCTGGTAGCATGTTCTGGGATTAGCAAAAACAGGTTGTCACTTTACCCCAGTCAGGATCAGGCAGTCTCTGTGTGCCGAGTGCTGGACAGCAGAGCCACGTTCTGCACCAGACACCTGACAGCCCAAGTGGGCAGCAGGTCCTGCCTCCTGCCAGGTGGCTCCCAGGTCGGGCATGCAGGGCTCTGCTCCTGCAGGAGATTGGATTTCCTCAGGCAGCACCGTGTGATTTTTGGCTGTGCAGCTTCCAGACTGAAAGCACTCCGTGCTCCTCGTGCTGAGCTGTGACTCGCTCTGCTCTCTGCACAATGCACTGAGCTGATTTTAAAATAGTGTGTACTTCTAAAATGCCTGCCTCTAATGCCAGTCCTGTGTCTGGCTGCTCAGTGTGCAGAGTGACAGCACACGCACCAGCCCCTGGAGGGGATGGAGAGAGAGGTAGGACAAACACGCCAGAGCTCTGAGCAATGGCATGAAACAACAACAAAAAAAAAATCCTTTCATTCTTACTAAAGTTGTAAAAAGTCTGTCGTGGCTTCTGTAGAAATTAATCAATATATGGAAAACTGCATATCAACTGTGGGGGCAGCAAGAATCTCTCCATAAATTAAAATATTGTGAGTTTCTAGAGCTAACTGGGAAAAGCATGGGGGTTATTAGCGAGGCTGTGGAGCCAAGGCAGAGTCCATGGAATTGGATCCTTCACTAGAGTCCATATTTTGTCAATGTCAGGATACATAAGAACTGTGAAACAAAGCAAATTGTATGTATGCAAGGAAACTAGAAATTTAGTCCTGCATCACAATCCTTTGAAAAATTCATATTAATTAAAAAAAAAAGATGAAATGTCCACATATTTTTTTAAAGAGAAATAGGCGGTGAGAAGATTAATTCTCAAAATCCGTGAAATATACAGTGATGAGTTACTGGGGTTTGCAGTGAGGGGGGTGTTTTTGTAATTCTGTAGGCATCTCAGTCCTCTGGTGAAATGATGTATGGGGCAATCGTCTGGTAGGGGCTGATGGGATGTAAATGAAACTAATTAAGGAAATGTCAAACATAATTAATAAAACAGGTTTAAGTTGCAAAAGCACTGTCAGCTGAATGAATGGGGAAGAATGCCTCATTCCCATTGTTTTGGGGCTTGCTTGCTTATTTATATATTTCTTTATTTATTCCTTGCTCAGCCCTTTGCCCTCCCAGCAGCTTTTACAGTTGCACCATTCAATTAGATCTCAGAAAGCTCTTGGTAGGCTCCTGCATTTTCACCTTGCCCCCCTTGCGAGCTGGGGTCCCATAGAATAGGAGGAATATAAATTTGCCTTGTCGGCTTGCAGCCTGGGAAGAAAAAGGAAAAAAAATTAATTGCTAACTCCTCGTCTTCCCCAAGTACTACAGGACATTAACATAACCAATTTGCTTGAACTCCTCACTGGCTGCTTAATAGAGCATCTGACCAGCTGATAAGACCTGGGTGCTGCTGCCTATGATACCTTGTTATTAGCATTTTCATAATATTCAAATTTACAGCCCCATGATTCACTAGCCTCCATTCATTATTGATAAGTACAAAAAATAAATAAAAAAGGTTTATAAATAGCAAAGGGGGGTGAGCGACCTATAATTATGGCAAGCAAATTAGGGTGCATGGTAGAGTCAGTTACATTTGCCTAGGAGTAATGATGCTCAAGAACTTTTTCTCCCCAGGGACCAGAAAAATAATGGATTCCCTGGCAGCTGCAGATGGGCCAGGAAAGGCTGTCACCCAGGACGCTGTTTATATAAGTTAGGCAGAGCATATGGCTCCGTGTCCTGCCTGTAGCCACCTCCAGACATTGCAGTTTCAATGGAAAGAAATAAATACATAAATAAAAATAGCCCCTCGCTGGAAGGTGGTGGTGCAGGGATATGAGGAGGAGGAGAATAGAGGGGAGAAAAAAGCAAACAACCAAAGGGAGTCTGCTCAGAAGTTTCTGACGAGAGCAACCCCAGCAGCTCAGGGATCAAGTAGGGGTGATAGCCTTAAAGCCAGGGGCTGTTTAGCTGCATCACTGAAGAGAGAAAGATGAAATGTGATTTCTGCTAAAGCAAAACCTTTCCATGTTGCAGTCCAAGGCAGTCAAACACAAAAGCTTTGAGCCTGAGATGATAAAAATCATGATCCCAGTTGAAAGTAGGAGCTACTAGAAATAACCACTGGATACTTTATAATTTAAACCCTGTGGTTCTATTTCCATTAATCCAATCAAAGGCCTTTTTTTCTTTACTAATGAAACTAGAATGAAACACAAAAGGGAGGCTGACCTGTTAGCAGGTGACTGTTTCTTGCAAGTTATTCATTAAAAACACCCTAATGCTCTGGTGCTGAAGGAGGCTGTACCTATTTCTGTATAAATTAAACATAAGTGAGTTGGCTGAAAGATAAAAAAAAAAAAAAAAAGCTATTTCTCCTGACTCTCAATCCTTGTACAGGGTACATATAGAGGAAACAGCCCTTGCAATCATTTGCAGTGGGTTGGGGACATTGATGTGCCAGCTGCACCCAAATTTCTCAATTCTAGGTAGCTCCAGTTTTATTGTGGGAATGAATATTACCAATACGGTGCAGTCAACATACTCTAGATAAGAATGAGCCTTGGTTTGGCTCTTCTTGATAGAGCCAAAGCAGGCTCAGAAATAAAAGGGAAGAACTTTGGCAGGAAAACTGCAGTTCGGATGTTTTCACACTTTGTTTTTTTCTTTACTAAATTTAATTAAATGATTAGTGAATCTGTGTTGATTTGCATCATTCCATCCTTCTATTCTGATGTTTGGATAATGTGCCACTGGCTTTTCTTGTAAACACCAATTGGCCTGCAAATTTCCGAGCTACTTTTCCAATTATTCCTGTGTTATTTTCAGATACTCCCAGCTCTTCTATTATGCAGCAGTATTAGCAAGTATCCACTCTGAACTGCAGCCATGTCTGAATTTCCAGTTCTTGAGAACTTTCCTGCATCTTTGCAAAAAAACGAAGAGAGGATATTAGAGTAATCTTCCAATTAGCCCGCCTCAACAGCCTGTGCCTGGAGCCTTGTCCATTTTAATATGCCGCAAAAAGTGCAAACTGAAACTTATTCATCTTTATTTTCTGAATTGTGGCAAAGTTTACGAAGTGGACATAAGCTCAGGAAGGAATCCTCCTCCTGCAGCAAACCTTCTCCCCAGAACATCCCCAGTCCTGCAGAAGCTCACACCTGGACCTGAGCTGTCCATCTTCCACACATGCATTCATCTTCCAGAAACATCCTTAGGCATCCTGTGGGCTCTGCTCTGCCTTAAACCTCACATTAGCATCATCGGGGGAAAATATAAATTTAAACTGACACAGACTTGCTTGTCTCTTCCTTTGTGTTTAAACACAGATGGTTGCTTTTGTTGTGCCGCCGCATTTCAGCCAATGCAAGCAGCAAAGTACTTAACTGGAATATATATCTCTTTTCCTTTCCAAACATTCACAGCAGTGAGTTTTTTTTTGTGGTGGTTTTTCTTTTTGGTAGGTGAAGTATCATTCTTCAGAATATATACAATGTTTTCATGCATCTTAATCTAATCCATTAGTCCTTGTAATTTATTGTTAACTGCTTGGATGTAGGGGCCATGACAGCTTTGAGTAAAGCATTTAAGCAGGCATCTGCTTTGTATAAATTATAAGAACCTTGGTCACACAAGGTTTCAGACAGAGACAAAGGTCTCTTACCAGCATCTGTAGCCCTGGGGATGATAATTTTTTTAGTCTTTCTTTTTTACTGTAAGAAGCTTTGGATATTGGAAGCAGTAAAACTATCTGCAGACTTGCATTTACTTTTGTATTTGGTATTGTTAACAGCTCCAAGGCAGGAGTAACGTGATTGGCATGGGGTTTGGGAGCTGGAAAACACTTTGTTAGTCTCAAATCAGTTCCTTGGAGGCTAAAGCCCTGATTAACTATAACTGGAGTGGATTGTTTTAATCTGACTGCTGCAGTATTTTATGTCTGGTCATTTAGGCTTATTTCTGTAAATACTTCAATAAGCCCGAATCAATTCCTTCAATGTGTCCCTTTGTCTCCTGCCATCGGACATGGCATGGTGTCATGACACAAGTAAGCAGAACAGCAGGATCAGGGAAAAGATACCTTGTGCCACTGAGCAAGGAACTTAATTGTGAACAGGAAAGCAAAAACAAATTCTTAATATTATCCTAATATGTCCCAAAGCCCTTTCTCTCCTCTTTTGATTACCTTCCTGGTTTTCTGCCTGGTTATGAGATGTCTGAAAGGACAGCAAGATTTTGTTGGGGATGCACAGATGAGCCAAGGTCTGCTGTACAAATGTGCTTACTGCCGTCTCACTTTTGCTGCTTAGATTAATTTGGCTCATTCCTGAAGGTTTCTGCATTGCATATTTCCTAACTAAACCAGAAGAAGTCTGCTGGAGCAAACTAATTGAAGCAGAGTACTCTGCATCTCACTTTGGCGCCATCGTTCCATGCTGCAGACACACAGTTCAGAGTTAATAAGGATGCCATGTCAGGGATGCCACTCACCAAGGTGAAATGCAATGCAGTGGTGGACAAGCCTGGTGAGCGGTTTTCCTCTTCAAAAGTAGCTTGGAGACATGGCTTCACTCTCCTTAGTAGCTCTGGCTGCACAAAGGCAGAGCTGTGAAGGTGATGGGATCATAGCAAATCTACGCGAGTGCAGAGCTTTGGTTTAATTTTTTTTATATCAATGGCTGGTCTCAGCTCTAATTAACCTACTCCCCTATCAGTCCATTCCCTCCCCACATGCTGTCTTTTCCCCTTCCTCCCTGTGATCTCCATTTCACTGCAGAGATGGCCTGGCAAAGAGACATTATTCTATTTAGAAGCCGAGCACCTCACTAGGGGTGACAGGCCTGTTTTTAGGTCATTTATCTAATTGCTCTTTGCAGATAAGAATTAATTAGCCCGATTATTTTTCTTAGTTTTTGGATGGGTTCCCCACCTGGAGAGAAGAAATTCCTCCATGTCAGTGATTAATTGCTGAGCCAGAAGCTTTCTGCCTTGCATTTGTAATAAATGCCGACTAGTTCTTTAGGTCGCATTAGGAACCAGACAGATTGTGGTTAAAATGCACGGGATAATAAAGCATTTCTACAAACAAGATCACTGCCATTAGATTTTGATTAAATATTTTAATTTATCTGGAGGTTGAGGGACTGCAGGAATCAAAAGGTTTAAGGTCTCCTATTCCCAGCACTTTCTGATGAGAGTCGCCCTATAGCCCTTTGATCTAAACCAGATGAACCTCATGGCAATGCTTCAGCTCAGGATTTGGCACAGCTGGTTTGTCTCATACTGGTCTGAATGCTCCTAGGGCCGTGAGTGTGCAGCCAGCTCAACTCGCTTGTGATAACATTTTGTGAACTACAGGAGTCTGGTCGAGCTGAGGGAGGAAAGGTTAAGATTTGTGTGTGAAATTATGGCAGGCTCATATCCAGCTGCGTTTAACACAGTAGAAATTATTTCATTCCCCCCTTTCCTTCCACTTTCTCTTCCCCTTCACCTCTTTTTTTCCTTTCCCTTTCCCTTCCCCCTCCATTTCCGTTTCCTTTTTATTTCCATTCCCTTTTTTCACCTTTTTATTTCCATAGGAATTCTGAGCGTTGAGCTCAAAGAAAAATCTATTTTTTCTGCAGGGCCAACTAAAGAAAAAACAGTGGCCTCGATTCACAAGCTGGTCAGCCTAGGACAGGTCTCTTTTCCAGGATTATAGAGCAAGCCAGACAGTATGATCTCCTGTGCCCTTAAAACCTGATTTCTGACCTAGAAAGTTCATGGAAGAAAATTGGAGTCTTGCCATCTATTTTGCCGTGCTTGTGAACTGTTTGAAGCCCCTGATGTCCCAATAGGAGAAATTAATTGCTGGTGTTAGAGCAGCTTCTCTGATCACAAAAGATGTGGAGCTGCCTATGCTGTGGTGATCATTGCTGCCTGGGTGAGAGGAAGGTTGGGAAGGCACAGGGATGAGATCCTGGGTCCGAGTCCCTCTGTCCCACAGCTGAGAGGTGTTAGCAGGGCAGTATCAGGGCACCAAATACCTTGGCTCTGTTTGTTGTCCAGGAAAAAAAAAAAGTAACTCTTCCTCTTGCTGAAACACTTGCAAAACATTTACATTGGAGAGGAGTAAACTAGGGGCCCTGTGTGGATTTTGTTAGTGGGCAGTTATTTTTCTGGGGATTTTGTTCGTTTGCTTTTTAATGGAAAGGAGGAAAAAAAAATGAGAAAACCTGAAAACATGACAATTTTTTCTCCTGACAAGTGGGCTGAAGACAGACGAGGAGAACTGATATTTCTCTAATGTATAGGAACAATATTGCATTGTGAAAAGTAACTTTCCATGGAACTTCGTTCGATTCTTACTCAACCATAGTATTTTGAGAATACCATTCCCAGCTGTGATTTAAAGACAGAAAAATCTAGTGCTACACTGATGGTTAGTCAAAAATCAATGCTTAAAAATTGCTCCTAACTTCAACTTTGAGCTATGGGACTACGAGAGCTATTTTGGCTTTGAGTATTGAGTAAAGCTCATGTGTATCAGAGATAGTTGATATTTCTCACTACCTACAAAACCATCAAAATTATTTTATCTTTTCTTTTGGTAAATTGAAGTTTTTATTCTGGTCACCATTGCTGCCTGTATTTCATAACTAGACAGAAATACACATGCAAGACAGAGCACCTATTTCTTTTTTTCCTTACCAGATACCCAAGCAGAGTCAGATACTTGAATTCAGTGGGAGTCGAGGTGTTAAATGCTATTTTTGATCTTAGCAATTGGACCCCATTTTAACTAATATATTACATAATAATTTGGGAATAAAAACAACATCTCCCCATATCAGTGGGAAATTACATTACAACCCAGTTTTCGGATGTAGAAATGGAGTCCCTGTGAGTCTGAGCTTTTTCCTTAATGCCACAAAATGTGTCACTGGAAAAACTTCACACAAAACCTTAGCAATATCTGCTCTTGTTTTAAGCCCACACCAAACCATTTAATTTAAGTAAGATTTACCTCCCCCACCTGCAATGCCATTTCTGGCACTGTACATGAGGAAATTTAACAATATCGAGTGGCCTGAGTTATGATAAGGAAAGATGGTTGCTAAGAAAAAGCATGATGATAGCCAAGAAATTAATATTACAGAGATGAAAATCTTCTTATAGACCCAAAATAATAGATGTTCTGTATCAATATATGACTAATCAGCACTCAAGGATTTATCTTTCAAATTACAGAACATGGTGGAGACATTTAATGCAATATGGTCTCCCTTCAGAGAGATACAGTATGTGACTAAATATCTCCAGTGAGTAATATTCACACTTACTCAAGTACTGTAAATATATCCCTGATAAATCTGGAGAGCGAATTCTTGTAAATTCTTGTTTAACACTGCAAGGAAGCTTAATAACTTTCCAATCTATCAACATGTTTTAATTTCCTACTGTGCAGTTTCTAACCGAAACAAGGCATTTAACAGAAGAGATTCAAAACTAATGGATAATGGGCTGTCATGTACTAAAAAACCTTGGTACCAAATGTGACACTGAATTGTGTGGGTTTGGGCAGGACATTTCCAAATGGGAATGTTTCATCGCTGCTATGCCTAATTATGCATGCATTTTTATGTAAAATTAAATGCATGTGCAATGTGCAGATTAAAATAAGAAAAAACCCTCTCTCCTAATAAGTGGGAATGGCTAAGAACTTGATGGAGGGTTGCAGCCAGGTGGCTACATCAGCCAGTGACACGTGTACCTACATGTGCTCCCTGAGGTCCAGAATCCAGGCGAGCAGAACACCCAGTAAAAATCATGCCACACTTAACAAAACCAACCTATTTTTAAGTGGGATTTAATAATGTTAACCTACATGTATTTTACAGGGCTTGGAAGGGTGCAGACTGAATGATCAGTAAATCCAGTTTATGTAATGTTTCAAGCCCCTAGTATGGGCTTTTTTTGCTCTCCTTATTTTAAGCAGGTACCTCAAAAAATTAAATCCAACAAACACGTTGGCATACACATATCAGGCTGGGCTTTTGGAGGGGGTAGAAGGATCAGTCTAATTTCTGTATCCTCTTTTCTGAAAAAGCTGCCCCTGAACTGGTGCTCAGTGGAGGATGCCTGTTGCAATGGTGTGCCCATAAGCTCATGCTGGTCAGAGACAACCAAGGAATTTTTGTTGTCTTGGGCTTGAAGGGAAGCAAGTTTCAGAGTGAACATGCCATTTCTGGGACATCCTCAGGATAGTTCTTCTTCCTTAAAGCATATTTCTACATCTCTGCCATGAGAGCAGAAGAATTTCCAGTCAGACCCTTGAACTAACTGGGCCATGCAAGGCTGTGAGGAGCAGTAGGGAAATCAGCACTGCTCCTTGGAACCTGGTGTTGGCAGCCACACCACCCAAAATCTGAGCTGCCTGGTAGCTTCAGGTACTGTCACAGGAAGAAAATTCAGAAGTAATCAGAGTTGTGATGGAGAGAGGCCTGAATCATAACTGCTACTTTTGTGTGCTGCATGCATCAATCTTTACCAATAAGCTGAAATTACCTCAGACTTTTTATTTATAGGTGGTAATTGTCTTTAGCTAAGTATAATTTTTTCCCCTAAAATATTGGGACGTTTTCTAGGCAGAGATTTGCTGTGGAGCTTTACATGAGCAAGTGCAACAATACCTGTACACTGTTTTATAAAATGTGCAAGGTTTTTTTTAAAAATATAAATTATTCAGTTATTATGATGCTGATGCTGCTGCTACTGTGTATATAAACGTTTCCAGTCCCAGAATGGGCATAAAATACTTACTGTGAATAGTAAACATGAAAGAAAACAACTGAGCTGAGAATTAATGATTCACTATTTCCTTTTTTTTTTTTTTCCCTCAGCTCTGGGGGTCTCTACAAAAGAAACAGCTTCCTACAAGTGATAATGTTAAATCTTCTTGTTCTTCCTACTTGCCTTTTTCCTCTCTGGGGTCTTTAAACTTACTTCAAGCATTTGAAAAACTTCCCTAATTTTTCCTATAGTCCTCCAAACCAAGCTTCCATGGGTAGTGGAAGATGTTTTAATCTCCTGCTATGTGATAGAACTATCCAGTATTCTCTGTAAAATTGATCAGATGTGATTTTTCTTCTCTCTTTTTAAAATTTTCTGCCCAAAAATATTATATAGGAAAATAAACACAGAAAACCAAGTACTCAAAGCATTACCAGAGACATGCGATAGCCCAAGGAATCAAATCATTATTTCCTGACCCCCTCAAGCCACCTTTTGCCTACCACAGTGCAAAGAAATTAAGAGTACAGAAAGGCACCTCCTTTTTGTCTGTTATTCATGTGATGAGGAGCATTAAAACAATTCACAGTAGTCTTTTAAATGCAAATATTATCAATATCAGCACTTTCATTTCAATAATACATTCCCAGACATCTCTTGTTATGATTCACAACTGTCTGGTGTGATCGAGCCTCTGGTAACTCTCTCAAAAGTTCTTGAGACTTATATTTATTTCCATCATTTCAGGACACTCTTTGTAAAGATGAATATCTTTTAATACCTCTTGCCTGGGTGCAAGGGGTGACCCTGATTTTTGCAAAATCTCATTTTGCAAAACACACGCTGAGTGTATTAAGGCCCTGATGAGATAGAGTGCTGGCTAGAGAAACCTTCAAACATTACTTTTTTTCTCCTCCATAAAGAGGAAAACTCTAAATGATATTGTTGATTAGATACAGCATATTGGTAAAGGTCTTGCTAGCTCTCCTGAGCATGTCTGCTTGACTTCTAAATTCACAGCACTAAAATGTTTTCATTCCCTTTCCCTTCACTCCCCACTTAATCCTTAAGCATTTTCACCTTAATCCAGAAGTTTTCAAATGCCCTGACAAACCAGCTAAATGTAAAGAAATAGCTGCTTCTCTTAGCTTTTTTTCCTGTCAATCATTTAAAACCCAGTGTAATGTGTGATGAGGATGACTCAGTTTGTAGAAAAGCAGCAACTTAGCAGTTGGCTAATGTTTTGTGAGCTGCTCAGCTTAAGCAGATGGAATACTTGTATTTCATATCTCAGCCCCATCCCTGATTATGGTTTTTTAGCAGTCCCAGGTACTAACTACCTCAGCATCAGAAGAGATTGGTGGCAGGCTGGTGTTCACAGCTTACTTGTGATTCTGGAAGGTTTTCTTATTATATGCAATAGTTCTGTCAGACAGGTGTTGGAGGGATGCATTTGTGCTTTGGGGAATAGCAGGTAAATTTATGCAGCTTTAAAGGACTGGCAGATTTAGCTGCCTACATATGATTTAAGGGCCTGATCCCAAACCCATTAAAATTAATGGGAGTTTTTCATTGACTTAGTTGGCTTTGGATTAGCTCCTAAGTGAATTTCCAGTAGAAGGCAAAATCCCAGCCAACAAAGCTGCTGATTTCTTGGCATCCTTGTCTCCTTTTAGTGAGCAGTGGCAGAGCTAAACCTTCCAGAGCTGCCCAGTGGAGTTATTCTGACAAACCCAACCTTTATCTGCAGACAGTTTTATCCCTTACCTGGTACTCCCAGAATATTTAAATAAAAAAATGGAAAAAACAGAAATGTGGACTTTATTTAAATAAATCTGCCTCTCTTGCCTTAGAGTAGAGAATTCCTGCACCATGTTGGACCTAAGAGTTGTATAAACGTGTGTGCTCTCTGGATTTGGATATAAGTAGATAGCCTGGGAACAATGCAAGCATATTTTTCTAAACTTCTGTGCTGTTTTTCAGAAAAAAATCCCCATGGCCCAGGAGGTCCTTAAAGAAAAGCTCTCTATGCATTGAATAACTCTCAGTGTGTTTTTCTTCCATGAATTTCTCCATAGATTGTTTTTGAAGCTATACAACCACCCCTAAATCTTTTTGCAAGGAATTTGCAAGTTGCCTTTGTGCTACACAGACAGAAGTCTTGTACATTTTGAATATACCCTGTGCTAGTTTCCTTTGATGACTTTTAAATCTTGCATTACTAGAGACAGTGAACATTCATTATCTATTTGCCATTTCCAGGCCAGTCAGTATGTTAAAGACCTATCTCTGACCTCCTTATCCCTCTTCTAGGTTGTTCTTTTACAAGATAAAAAGTCTTGATCTATTTAGCTTAACTCAGAAACTATAATGTAACTTTTCCTAACCTCAAATAATTCAGGACCTGCAATTAAATTTTGTGGTCAGCTTGGATTCAATCAATACATTCGGCTTACTGGACAAATGATATTTGTTCTGAATTTTTTTTTTTAATACCAAAATTAGTCTGACTCCAGCTCCCTCATGAGATATTGCAGGGGGAGATAGGGGTGGGCAGGGGATCTGTATTTGGAGGATTCCTGACATTGCATTAGTTAATAATGAGGGACATATTAGTATTCTTAAAGTTCCTATAGTCTCTAAGCTTCATACAGAGCTGTAAAATAAAACAGCCATAGCCATTAATATGCTAATGTTATATGCTATGACCATGTTGCTGTCTCTCTTGAGTATCTCCCCAGTCTTCCTATCTCTTTCCACATCATATTAACACTCCCTGGGTGAAATCCTGACCCTGTTGAAGTCAATGGCAAAACTCCCATTGACTTCACTAGAGGCAGGATTATCTCCTCCAAGGAGCTTTATGGCTTCACTCCTGACTGCTTTGCTGTTTTCACATCCTACTGTATCCCCTACTTGCTCTCCCTCTTTTCTGATAAATGCTCACCCTCTTGCTATCATTTATTTTGGTCTTGCACTCCTGGTTCTGCACCTTTTTGAAGTGAGTCTGCCAGTGTGGAAAAGTCTTCCTCTGCTCTGCCTGCCCATTGACTCCCTCCTCCTGCTATCAGATCCTGCTTAAATTTTGTATGCTAATCTTTCCCTGCTAGCCACTGCATTCTCCTCTCCTTTCCCCGCATCCCATCATGATATAGTATATACTAACACTAAGAATAGGTGAAAATTGCCTGTCTGCCTCCTCAGATGACTTCAGACAAGGTTTTCATATGCAAGACATCTATAGCAAGGGAAATGCTTCCCAGGCGTTTTCTTCCTCTCGTTTTTCCGCCTTGTATTCAGTCCTTGCATTAGATAGACCTGTAATATTAATTCCTTGCTGTCCAGCCTTATATTTTTAGTTTAATTTTATTATAGTTATGCACAGTTATAGAAAAAATAAATTGCCCTAAAATTAGCATGCTGAATAGGCTAAAGGAGTACTTAGAAATGAGCAGAGAACAATGCTCTCTAGATAATTTATCATGCAGGCAAGAAGAAAGAGTTGCCTTACTAAGGACTTCAGACTCTCCATGAATATATAGTGTAATCAGTAAAGAGTTTGCATGATCAAGTACTAACCAGAAAAAATTTGAAATACAAAGTTCATTTAAATCAATAGAAAGCCTCCCACTGTCTTGGCTATAGGCCTAAAGAAGGATTTCAGGATTTTACCCATTGCATCAGATTGCAAAGAAACCTTCTAATGCATTGTGGGTTTTTTTATTTTATTTTTCTTTAATTTAAGTACATAGGCTGAGCAGCTTTATACTGTTGACTTTGTATAGTTATGAGCCTAAGCTGAAAGATCCGAGAAACTATTAATACCCTCCAGAGAAATATCAGCTTGCAATAGTGAGTATGGATCCCTCTTGTTGACCTAGTTTATATCTACAGAATCAACCTACACAATTCCTTTCACCAGCTGCTCTGTGGCTTAGGGAGATGGGGTGTTAATTAATGAGACATTTGTTGAAATTTATAAGGGCTTTTCCTATCCAGGTTAGACATAAATTATGAAGGCTCTGGCAAAGTGGGCAGAATATTGTTGACTGTAACTGTTCTGCTTATTTTAGCCAGTATTGGAGAAAATAGGTCTTCAAAGAACAATTTATGGGCAGGAGCAACCTTGATGAGAAAAAGAGAAGAATATTTTAAAGAAAAAATAAAGTCACAGTATGAAGTGATTTGTTTTTCTTATTCACGGTACTATTACTTTTTCAAATTTCTATTTTCAGTACGGCCTTTTAGTCCCTGATTTGTTAGGAAAAGATACTTGTATGGTGATGAAACTGTGATCTGTTTGAAATGCATATGATGTCATACAAAATTCACTATTATCTGCTACTTGGGTTTTATACAGATAAATATATGGGAAATGTACATGTAGAGAAAAAATTAGATTTTTTTTTTGATTATGTGTAGTCTCCATTTTAATGTTAATTTCTAACAAATATTCTAGCATGGGAATTTAACAGCAGACGTATTGGTAGAAATAGATTCTTTCAAGTGAGTGTTGGAGTACAGTGGTTTTCTTAATAATGAAAAGCAAATTTCCATTTCTGAATCATAAGCATTGTCATCGTCGAGCTAATTCAAAGCCTGACATTTTATCAGTCAGGAAAAGAAACATGTTACATGCATTTAATTAATATCTCCCTCTGAGGGTTCGAACACGCACAGGAGTCTATAATAGCTGTTCATTTAGGAGCCTTTCAGTTCAAGCAGTAGATCCAGATCTGGAGGTCCCTGTTCCCATTCACCCTCAACCCTTTTCATTTCTTATGACATGTGCAGGATTATGTGCCAATGGAGCAGACATTTTGCAATAAAATGTATTTTCATCAGAAAATGCTGATTCACTAAAAGCAAAATGTTACATGGAAACATATTGCTTTTGATAAGCTTCTGAGAAAATACACATAGGGTCTGCTGATTGTTTCTGATTTTCCATTCAGCTTGCTTGTTTTCCTAATTTTTGAAGAAAATTTTATTTCATTTTGAAACTAAAAAACAAATAAATCTATCCACGTTTACTTTTTTCCAGCTTTTTCTCCAGAATTTCTTGCAAAATCACTTTTTTTTTTTCAAAACAGTTTTGTTCTTGAGCACCAAGCACAGTAAACCTATAAACAATTCTCAATATGAGAACCCAAATTGAGTGACCAGATAATTCTAAAAGCTAAGAGCTGCTACAAGCTGAAAGAAACGAGGTGAATCCATCAAACAAATATCTTTCTGAATTACCACTATGGCAAATTCTGGCAGGAGCTGCTTTCTTTCATGGTTACTTAATCATGAGGAAAAAAACCCCACATGTCCTGAAGATAATAGTTCACCCTTGGAAGATATTTCATGACCTCCTGCAAATCTTATTTTCCTGAGGGTAATCAGGGACTCAAAAATCAAAAAGACCTGGTGCTCAAATTGTTTAGATCATCCTTTTCTCTTCTCCCTGTGACTGTGCTTCCCCAGGAGCCGTGTGAGCTCCTTGCTAGTTGTGATCTTTGGGGCAATCAAAGAAGCCATTTCATATTCCTTGTCAGTCATTGGGCCTCCTGATCTCTTATCAATTACCTGTCAAAAGAGGTGGGTGTTCTTCTTCATTAACACATTGCAGTGTGGTAATTAACAACCAGATAGCAAAGGGCTTAGAAAGTGGCCTCTCTTGACCACTTGTTCAATAAATATTGACATAAGCACCAGTAAAAGTATGTCATATGGGTCTTTGCTAAAAACAACAAGCAAGGAAAGAGTAGGAAAGCAAACAAAGTGTATCATGACTTGTTTTTTGAAGAAACCTCCACCAGATTTTAGCAGCAAATGGGAGCAATTTGGGCGTTATTCAAGCCCAAGTTGCCTTGTTTTTTGTTTCTCTCCTGACTGAAGATGTGTCCCCCTCCCCCTGCTTTTTGGGTGGGGGGCAGAAAGGGTAGGTTACCTTCCCGTTGAAATAAACCAGCAAGAACTTTGTCAAGGAATGAACTCTTACTGTAACCCACACCTCATTTGTCACCCTGATGGGCTGAGGAAAAGTGACATTTACAAACTGAGAATGAAAGTACATCCATTTCACCAGTCTGACACCCTGATATAATAACTATTTACCTTGAGAAAGAGGGACTGAGATTTCCGATTCTTGTGAATCTTCTCACTTTGGCACTTATTTTCTCACTCTGTCAAACAGCCCCAGATTAATGGAACAATTTGTTCAACAAATCATATTAGCAGAAAGCGCACAGGGTAAAGAGAAGGAGGCGGGGGAGCAGGAAATTTTTACTCATTCATAGCAGTGGTATCTCTGCAAATAAAAATGTAGTTATGCCTGACATTTACAGAGGTACAATGTGAAAGGGAAAAAGTGTAATGACTTTGGGCAGTTGAGAGATCACTTTGCAAGAACAGTAGTGCTCAAAAGGGAATAAGATAAAGTTACACATAACATCTAGATTGAGCTTCTTTCTGGAACATATTTGTCAAACACAGCAGGATCCGTCTGTGTTTAAAAAGGAGTTTTCCATTAAAATTAAGCACCGTGTTCTTTTCCTAACTATAAAGAAATGCTCCCTTACAATCTGCTTTTCAGAAATGTTAGGTAAAGAATTAAAGTAAGTTGGAGCCATAGGGTGAATGCTATGAATCCTTCTGGATGGATTGATAATGTCTAAGGGACTGATATAAACCCTACCTAAGCCAACAGAAGATTTTCCATTGCCTTCACAGGATGAATTGGGCACAGAACAATCAGAAACCCAACTATTCTTCTGCATTTACTCCTTATTTACACTTTATAACCAGACAAACAAGGTTCCTTCTATTTCCGTATACACAGATAGCTCCTGCCATGGAGTCAAGAGAATGCAAGAATGCAACAATTAGTTTTTCCAGCTTTACAGGGGCCCAGGTATAAGTATAATCAATTCTAGAAAATTATCATTGGGTAAATGTTTTGGTTAGGAATTGCAAACAAGTTAAGACTGTATTGGTGAGTAATTCACTGGGCAGCAAACCATACTTTTTCCTCTCAGCTTTTTAACCCAGAGCTCCTTGCAAAACTGTGTGTTGGTATTTATAGCATATACAGAACAGATTATCTTTAAAAAGTGTTTCTTTTTAAGTCTGAGCAGCCTGTTTCTGCTAGCCATGAAAATATAGAGAGCAATGCAGCATCATCCCCCTGCATGCACACTCACACACTTATAAACACATTTTAAGAGGATACTCTAAGTTTTCCATCACATTAATTTATTTCTGTTAGCTTGGTACAGCAGCACTGTACCCTGTTCTCCAATGAAAATTGACGCTCCCTTGTTCCACGTTTCTTTATGCCATGACCTTGAGTGTCAAGAGAAAATATTGCTTTGCATCCTTGTGTTGCTTGAGTCCTGCTTCTCTCTTTATAGCTTATTACTTGGCATACTTCAGAGCCTATGTACTGCAATGAGATATGCACTGTACAGCAGGTAACACTTGGAATACTTCAGGCTATAGAGATAAGAAGAGCTGACTCTGTTGTGCACATAATATTTTGCCCCAAATTCAGGAATTTAAAGGAATGGTTCAAAGGTTTCTGGTGGCAAATTGTTAGTTGCTTAATAAAAGTAATCAGCCTTCTACATGACTGAAAAAAAAAAACCAAAACTGAAAAGCTGAACACACAAAATCATTACTTATTAATTCAACTGGGTTTTATACCAGTGACAGTGAATGAGATGCATGCACAATTTGGTAAGGATCTAGGCAAGGGGAGTCTGGCACAATTAATGCAGTTGGGATTTCCAGCAGCACCACAGAGAGCAGAATCCATCCTCTTCAAAATACAGTGCAGGTAAGGGTCACCGGTGACATTTCCTGAGCAAGCACAGCAAAAGAACTAAAACTAACCTGATTTTAAGTGGCTCAACCTCTTCAACCTATTTCAGTAAATGGAGAGCTTCTGAGAAAACCTTGCCCCAGTCCACCCACCCCATACTGAACAAGCCCCAGACATTAGGTAGGCTGGTCCCTCTGCTGACCTTTCTCCTCCCTTTTCCCACTCACACATGGTTTTACTCTTTATTGATTTTGTGAATTCCTGAAGCGCCCTGTTCTTGATGGCCCTGAGGACAAAAACGTTGCTGTCCACTACGGCTAGAACAATGACCAAGGGTGAAGGTAGCAGAGACTTGGCTGCTCTTCCATGGCCATCTCCAACCTAAGACACACATGAGTAACAACATTATTAGTTCAGAACAAAAGAGGCCTTGTACACTTTAAGGTTTACACCTCACTGATCCTTCTGGATACTTCCCTGTTCCATGGAAAGTAAATTACAGCACAAGGACTCGGCTGCAAAGAGAACTTGGCACGTGCCATGCTCAGATGGCAGGTTCTCCTGCCAGTCTGCAACCCCCAAGGTAAACAGAGATCAGTCCCAGCCTGGAAGGAGGAGTTTCTGAGTATTTTGTTGGTTTTTGTTTTATTTTGTTTTGTTTTTTCATGACAATCTCTTCTTTCATTTTAGTACGCTACCACAAGGGGGAAAATAAAATCTGGTTTTGTATCTTGAGCATTCCAAAAAGTATTGGATTTTTTGGTCAAATTTGAAATTTTGTGGATGGAGCCTGTGAACAGTTTTGTTATAGAGATACAGAGTCAATCTTCTGGTGCAAGCCAGTATTCCTTACAAAAGCATAAAACAAAGAGAAAGGAGGTGCCAAGGTGGCTATAGTGGAAATATGCTACAGGGAGGCTAAAACTAAAACAAAAATAAAAAACAAAACAGCCCTCCCTCTCCAGAGAATCTGAAAAGAAAGAAACACAAAGCACTGATTGTTGGTCTGTCCTTCCCAAAACATCTCTGTTTGCCAACATATTAATATTCCAGAAGCAAATGCTCTCATCTTTTCCCAGCTGGGGATTCTCCATCTCTTCAGGCCTGTTCACTCCCATTAAGTCACAGATGTAAAGATGGACTAGAGATGTTTGACACATTTTTCTAATTTTCTAGAAATTACTAACAAGCACAAGGACCCTATTTCAGAAATGGGCTTCACAGCAGAGGTCAGTTTGAAGGTGTATTAACAGTCAGGGATTCTCCAAGAGATTGTGTCCTGAATGTAAAAGAAAAAAAATTAAAAATTGAATCTGAAAAACTAAAATCCACAAGCTATGTGTGTGTGCAGCACTTTCTTTGTGAAGAGTAAATCATGTATTTTAATTTTGACCTCTTTGAATATTTCACATTTTCATTGTCATGGCAACTGCTGTTTTTCCTTTAGAAATATCAGCAATTCAAACTGTAATTCCCTTCCTCTTTCTGGTTTCTCCATATCCCTGGATTATTTGTCCCAAAAGAACTCCAGTAAATTGTCTGTGATCCAACTGTAACAATGAGCTGTGGCAGTGGGTACATGGGCACAAATGCCTAACGGGGTACTAGAGTAACTCTCCAAGTCAGAGATGGATTTTGGCAGGAGCCAGTACTTCTCCAGGTGCAATCACAGCTGTTTGAGTTGGATTTTCTGTGTAAGCAACAGCACAGCCCAATTCTTTGCTTTTTGTGTGAACCCCAGTGCCAAGGCCATATATATATATATATATATATATATATATAAAAAATAATCCTCAAAACATTAAACACCAGGAAAAGAAATTAAACCACTGTCCTATATTAAATACCATATTAAATTCTAAGTTCATAATTAGGCCTTATGGGGCTTAATCTTCATGGGCTGTTGCTGAAGGACCACTCAGGTCCATCAGCAGAAGTTGTGCTAATCAGACCTTTCTCTGGAATTGTATTTTACAGAGCATGTGGGCTAAATGCTCACAAATCACTCATGAGCATTTGGAGGGCAACTTTAACTCCCAAAGAGAAATATTAGTCCTTGTGTGATGTGAGATGGTCTTGGTCATGTGGGAGTGCAATATCCTGAAAGCGGAACTCTGCCCAGAGCGGCAAACTTACTTGTGTATAGCCAAGAGGAGAATTTTGTAAACTGAAAAGTAGAACCTTTAAAAGTGAATCTCTTGCAGTGAAAAATGTAGCAGATTAATAAGAAATATGAGTAGCATTTTGCTTCTTTGGTGACTCCTTATTCATAGTAATTCTTTAGATATGGAGCAAACAGTTCCATAAGTACAGGATTTAATAAAGCCTAATGAAGATTTTTAGTGGAGACATGTCTCGTAGCTGGGTTCACTCTGTTTCTTTAAGGTGAAAACATTGCCAGCAGCTATTTCTCCAGGAAGCTTTTCCTGGTCTAGGGACATTCATAATGCCTCCCTCCTGTGTAAATTATCTGATGTCTAATGGTGACAGACGCGTACACACATACACAGACTGTGATTGCATAAGCCTGGATTCCTGAGTAAACCATGCTGAAAGAACCCATCAAGAATGCTAATCAGAATTGGAGACCTTCAAATACCATATGAAGCAACACAGCTACTGCTTGTCATGCAAAGTTGCAAAACATCTATACATAGGTCCCATATAGGTGTGCATGTAGAGGTTATAGATAGATGTGCGTATATTTGTGTATGTATCTATATCTGCAGAGTTTCCATGTGCTAGAACCTCCCTTCTTCAGGCAACACATTATTGGTTTTGTTGCCTGTGCAACTGTGAATGAGTATTAATTTGAGATGACTCAGTTTGCTGCATGATTCATCCCAAATGTGAAAGGGGGCAGACTGAGTGGAATCTCATTTCCCCATAATACAGTCTGGGGCAAATGGGCCCTGGACACCCACGTATTTAGAAATCTTACATACCTGTGAAACTTTTATTTTTTTCATCCTTCTGATGAATATGGAGACACCAGTGTGAGTTTTATACACTCTGCTCATCAGGCCAATGTATAGAAACTCGCTGAGCTGAGACATAAATATGGTCTAATCATCAAATGTGGATTCAGGTCTCCCCTGCTGAGCAGGTAACAGTCTAAAGTGTTTAAACTGATACCTGCCCAGCATGTGGTATCTTAATCAGCATCACATTCCTGCACTTCCTCCCTCAATTTGGTCTACAGAGACAATGACCTCAGGAAGACAATTTTATTTTAGTGTTCAAATTTGTCTATATGAATATATTTTTAACTCATGCACTGCCTGGTGGATGAGCTTTGTGTCCTCTGTGCAAAAGAAAACGTCACTCATATGTAGGGAATTATAAAGAGGTCATCAGATGGAAGGTAGAAAAGTGAAAACCTTAATGAGCAGTTTAAGAGATCTTATTTTTTTTCAATTTTACAATTTTAGACAAAAATCAGAAGTTGGGCTGACATGGAACAAGTCCCAGACAGGAGCAGCTCATCCCTGAAGATGCCATCTCCCCAACCCTCACACAGTATCTGGGGTCTCCCAACACCTGCCATCATCCTTCTTTCTGGGCAGCTCCAGCCACAAGGGAAAATTTGTTTTTCTACTTCTGTTCAACTCCTTCTGGGCACAGATAGTGTGTGTATGAACTTTAAAAGAAATCAGTGCAGTGGTTTCTTTTTGAATTCCAGCCCTGTTTATTGTGATTAGGGACACATTTCCTTCGAGGAGGCCTGGTTTCATATTGCCCAGAGGGAGGGACCAAACTCCCTGAAAACCACAGAATTCATATCTGTCTGGAACAACCCATTTACATCCCAGTTTTTAGACTGGCTGGCAGATTGGGAAGGGCTGTGAGAGCTTCGACACCTGACTCCAACCTCGAACATCCTTCACCCACACCTCTCCTGGGAGGCTGGTAGTTCCAGCACATTCCCTTGCTCCTGTCCAGCGAGCTGCTTGGTCCTGCCCTTCCCTCAAACCGTGGCTGGAGACACCCAGTGTCCCCTTCCAGGACAGGGTGTCCTTAGGAGCAAGGACAATCCTGCTGGAAATTCATCTGCTGCTCTTCAACTCTGCTGCTGCTGGAGGCTCTCAGCTCCTCAGATGGTTCCTCTGCTTTGTTCCTGGAAAGGTTTTGCGTGCTGCAGGATTTGAGGGCATTAGTGAGTGGAATAAGCACAGAGGAGGATGGGGTAGTGGTTATGGTGTCCTTGCTCTGTTTCCAGGTTCTTTTGGTCTCCCTGGATTTCTGACTGGTGGGGTTCTCCTCTGAACATACTCTTCCAGGTAGGAGAGGTCCTGGAAGATCACAGCGAGGCTCCCAGGCGCCTTGGCCTTCTTTTCCACTTTCACCGCGGCAGACCAGCTGGTGCAGCAGCAGCAGGAGCAGCGCTTATCTCCAACTCCCAGCACTTCCCCCGGCGTGCGTGTGGGAGCCGGCATGCCACGGCCTTGCCTCAGCAGGGGGAGAAGCGCGGCCGGGCCAACAGGAAGGCTCCCTCGCCGTGCGCCGCATGGCCGGGCCTGCAATCGGGCGGCTGCAGGGATTTCCCGTCCCTTCCGCCCGGGCGGCTGCAAGGCCGCGCCATCTCTTCCTGCGAGGCCGGCGGAGCGTCGGCAGCACCCGCTGGGCCTCAGGAAGCCGCCGGCCATGAGCGAGCGGCAGTGGGTGGGCAGGCGGGGGCGAGGGGGTGACACTGGCCAAAACTCGTTTGTTTGGTGGCCGCCAGGCCGACACGCGCTGGCCAGGCCGGAGGAAAACAAAAGCGGGATGTCTGCTTCAAAAAAGGCAGGAAATGGAGCAGCACGGGGGGACGGAGAGACCTATTGGGACTGGGCTGGGGCTTCTCTCTTAACCTATTGTTTCATTATATATTAAAAAAAAAAAAAAAAAAAAAAAGAAAAAAGAGAAAAAAAAGGAAAATAAATTGAACACATCCTGTGACCTCTTATAAAGCTATCAGGAAGAAAAACAAACAGCTCATTCATCTAAAGGCTCTGGGTGTTTTTGATGTGACTGCTGGACTTGTTAAATCTGTCAGGCCAGGCAGGCATAGAGGGGTCGGGACCGGCACTGTCCCTTTGCTTTTTATGACTTTTGGGCCAGGCAGGAGCTGTTTGTTTGCCAGGGTTTCTATAAACAGCATTAGGCATTTCCCAGCTGGCTCTGGCCCCCAGGGCCTCTGCTCCCTGTGTGCAGGAAGTCTTTCATTCCCCTCTTATCTGCAAACCAGACGATTTTGATGGCTGATGGTTCTGCTTCATGTCCTCTCCCTTTTTTCTGGGCATGCACCTATAATTTTCCACTTCTTCCAAAGAATGTGACATTTGAGGGATTTGAGCCCCTGCTTTATTTATCTCTCACCCATGATATTATTATTCTTTTTAATTATTCTTTTATGACTTCTGTACTCATGAAGAAGTGGCCTTATGCTCTAAAGTGCTTCAAATCTGACCTAGCAAAACCTCAGTGAGTCCTGGTTCACAAAACATCCACATAAACTTGTTTACATCATGCCTGTAAAAAAGCTGTATTCACTTCTGAGATCTTTGGCTAAGGTGTTAGATTTTTAAAACCAGGGAGGGTCATCAGGTCACCTATGCTAAGCGGCTTTATAATTCCAGTCTTAGTATTTCACTCATTTCCCACTGTAGTGGGGCTAATAAATCATTTTGTGCTAAATGGTATCTTTCAGAAAGGCATCCACTCCTGATTTGAAGTCTTCAAGAAGTGGAGAACCCACTACCTCCACTAGGAACCTGGGTTATACAACTTAAGCAAAAGAAAAAAAACTTAAAATATCTTTTGAGTAGAAACTAGAGTGCTGTTCTGACCCATGGTGCAATGCTGTGAACAGGGTCTTTTCCAGCCTGAGAAGAAGAGCATAGTTAAGTGAATAACTTAAAGGACATATTAAAGAGTGATAATATCTGATTCAACCAACTTAAGCCTAAAGAATTCTCAACAATTTTACTCCTTGGCCTGCTCCAGATGGGTGGTAGGAATTTGGGCTGTGCTGACTTGGTCCAACACCAGAAAATCCTGCAACCATAATATCTCCATACCATAGCCAGTCCACTGAATAATTGAAACATCAGCAGGTGCCTGCAAAAAATGACACAAGTGTAGACTCTCTTCATACCAACAGAGATTTAAAATTTTCAGCAGAGACAATGATTCCTACAGCAAATTTAAATAAAACTTACAAATACATAACTGAAAAGTGGACCATGGCACAGTTCACATCATTCCTTTAGGTGCATCACTGGTAGTGGTGTTTCATTTTCTAGAAAGCAGGACATGGTAAAGTGCAATGATATATCATTGTGAAACACTGTTTGGAAGCTCGCTTGACCTTTCAATCTTGGTACTTTCCATATTAATCCCATGCTGCATGAATTATAAGAGGGAAGATAAATATTTAGTTTCTTACTGTTCTGAACAAAGTCCCACAATGTTTTCTTTGCTGGCTGGAGCAATTCAGAGCAACCAGGAAGGAGGCAGGCAGCCTGGTCGTCTTCCCAGGATACTGGTAACACAGACTGCACATCTAATTGCAAAAACAGAGAGTAAAGAATGGAATTGCAGGCAGGTTTTTTGCAGATTTTCAGAGAGACATAAATACAAGAGAGTGGAGGAAGAAAAGGAAGTAGAAGACTAAGGAAAACTACTTTATTCAATTCACTGACACTGTGGTACCTAAATTTGCAGTTGATTTATGGAAAAGCTTTCAAAGCCCCCTCCCTCAAATTAATATTCAGTACAAATTACTCTCAGAGGCTTTGAACATTTCCCCACCAAGCACTTCAGGAAAGAAAAACTAAAAGATCCTTCCAAATCAAAACATACAGCTCAGAATCTGATTTTTCTTTTTTCTCTGATTTATCAGCCTAAATTAAGACTGTTTGGTATGAAAATTTTGCCCAGAGGATTTAGATACATGTAAGCAATTTTCCTCTTATTCCCACCACAGTGTTGGAGTCAAAAGCATTTAAAAAACTTTAAAGTTGCCCAGTAGGTCTAATGGTTAACTCAAACCAATTACCCTGAGTAACATCAGTGCTTTCTTTAACTAATTTATCCTTGGCTATCTTCAGTGAGCTAAATCTGTGTACTCAAGTCTCTTGCAAGTTCCCATGAAGTTTAGCTCCAGTTTTTGGCTTTAGCAGAAGCAGATATTGCACAGTGCAGGGATTGTGAGTTAAATCACTATTACAGATGATTGTAGATCAAGGGAAGAGGTCAAGGGTGGATCTTTATATATAATGTTGATATCACTTGTGAAACTGGAGGGACAAGTTAAAGCAGAAGTGAGAAAGTTGGGAGACAGCTGATTAAAAACTGATAACTTGTATTTCTAAGAAGTTTGAAACTGTTCAATTGTCTCTAGGTTTTTTGTTGTTTTTTTTTTTTTTTTTCTTTTTTTTTTGATCTTGCTGGCAACTCGAACAGCTGATGTCATAGGAGTCTTAGTTTCCAGATTGTTAAAAAATTGACACACATTCAAATAAACAATCAATTTTTGTATGGAGCAGATTTGGAATTTGTAAGGTGTGTTCAGCTGAGTTTCTTGGCCTCTTGTAAACTGTTCATTTTACTAAGCCCACCATATACTGATGGTCCTGTGGCAAAAAGGACTTCCAGAGCCTTTAGAGGGAGTCCTATACAAAGAGTAAGTGTGAAACTCTGAAGTCTATCTTATCCCCTCATCGAGTGTTAATGGGATTTGTATTGATTCATTGATGGGAGATTACACTCCTTAGTGCCTTTGTCATTAATACTTATTGGTAAAATGTACAACATGTGGAAGGTCAATATCTCATCCATATCCTTTCTTTTTTTTCTAATTTGGTTTCTAGTAGTTGGAAAAGGGGCTCTGAGATAACAGCCAAGTGCAACAGGGGTTATTAAAGAGGCCCCAGCTACCAGCAGCCAAGAGGAAATCTTCAAACACTGATTTTCACAAACAGATTGACTTCACTTCTCCCTATACATACAGTACCAGAATGATTAAAAAAAAGTTAGACAAATATTTATACATATGGCTAATGAGAACACCTGGCATAGCAGGCAAACAAGCTAATGGGGGAGAGATGGAATGGATGTGGATCTCACGGTGTGTGTTGCATCCCAAGCAGCTTGTTTTCTCCACTGATGTCTCCTTCAAAGAGCCTTTTGCTCCAGAGAATGAACGTGCTGGAGCTGCTGCCCTTGAAAGCAGTTGGGTTCCCACTCTACCTCAGGGCAAAAGCAAAAGCCACCCCCCTTTGGAGGAGGGCTGGTTAAAAGCTCCAGGTGCCAGTGCCTTTGCTGGGATTTTGAGTAGGCTGGTGATGGCATTTGGACAGAGACATTTGTCTCCTAGGACCTGGGCTGGCACCACCAATTTATCTCATGCTGACCACAAAACAACCATCACCTGATAAAGACTTTCATTTATTGCCAGTGACTGGTGAACCTCTGGAGGTTTGCTTGGGACAAATACCAATTCAGCTGCCAAACCTTATCTGAACTATCTGAACCTCTGGTGTCTAAAAGAATTGGGCTGGAAATCTCATCAGATAAGGATTTACTCTGTGATTGACTCTAGTTATTGCTTCCAGATGGGTTAGAATTACTGACATAACTGCCCCTTTCGCTTGGTATTTGATGTATCCAGTTCTGGCTCAGAACATGGGAAAAAAGTATAATTGACCAAAAAATATATGTACCTTTTATATTGGGTAAATTTTGATTGTTCTTCATTTTTAAAGTTTTTATCCTTAAGTCTCCATTTCCTAATTGTTCCTGAACTGTAGAGAAATCAGAACTTTTTCAGCAGAGAGCCCACTGATTTCACTGAAATCCTTTAATATTGGCCTGCCTTGTTTTGGTAAGTCATAATAAAAGCAGATAATCATGAAGACTGGGAGATGGTTATATCACCTCCTTTAGAAGAGATTCTGAATGAAAAGCCAGTATATATACAGATAACTGAACTGCCTCCCTGTACTTCTTTTTTATTTTTCTTCTTACATAAAGAAGTCAGATAAATATTCTGTCAAGAGAAAGTCAAAATTCCGTTTCTAAATAAATATTTCCTTTGCTTATTTACATTTTTACAGTGTACTCACAATTTTAAGTGCAATGTTTCATTCAATCAACAAGTCTTCCCCCCTCTCCCCACCCCCTTACTAATTTCTTGGTTTTCAGACATTCTGAGAAATTTTAATTTTTTACTGGTGTTGATTGACAACAGTTCCCACCTCCTTGGCCAGACTTTTTCTGAACAAGATGAAAACTGAAAATTACTTTGTTTTATGGAATAAATCAAAGGCTACTGTAGCAGTAAAGAAGCAACCAGAAAGACAATATCATTGGGATGAGGAGGGAAAAGCCCTGCACTGAAAACTGGCCAGGAATCTGTGAGAATTAAAAACTTGAACTTTACATGAGAAGTGCAGGGATCCAGACAGGAACAGAGGTTGTTCAGATGGATTTTTAGCATCAAGCCATTGCTTGTTAAGGCCTGGCAGATGCACCAGAGAGATTGGGATGAAAAGGGAACAGAAATTGGTAGGTTTGGAGGAGCAAAGTGCATCTTGCAAATGAGAAGACAAATGTCCCTTATTGTAACTCTGTGACGTGTCCACAAACACCATGAGATTTTGGTGGTGCAGCCTCTCCATGCAGGATCATCTAGTGATTAGGAAGGGAGGAATTCCCAACTGACTGCAGGTCAATGGTCCCTCTAGTTCTCTAGTCTGTCTCTGACAGTGCCAATTTTGAAAGATGAACTGTGGAGAAGTTTCCCAAGGGAAGCAGTGGAAGTCCCATGTCAGGGGACTTTTACATCTAGACCAGACAAACCACCAGAAAATGTACTGTAGCCCTAGCGAGCAATTCTGCATCAGCAGGGAGATGGGTTGAATGATCTAATATGGCTCTTCCATCTGCAATTCCTGTGAGTCTATGAATCACATTTCTGTGTGGCAATGCAGCCGAGTAAATACAGTGCAGAGCAGTAGCAGCAGCTATCTTGGTATCTCTGTAACAGTAACATGAGTAAATTAGGCAGACAAATTCCAAAAAGGGATATATTTGAGTCTCCAGTTCTAAATCCATCTGTTCAAACTGCCTATAGCACAGTATGCAACTGCTAATTCCTAAGTGGTTCAGGCTGGATAACAAGATATTTTGTGTCAGGTATGCTATTAGCAAAGAACTAACCCATTACTCGTTCCTGTTTTGTTGTACAGAGGTAACAGAGGTAGTGTTCCCTAACCAGGCACATTTTTGGATAAATACAAAGACTGGCCCAGCTATCTATAGCCTCTGTGAATTTTAACTTTAACCATATGGAAGGATCTTGCAAAAGTAGACTATAAAATTTGAAAATATGTCAGTTTAAGATGCAAAGTGTCTTCTGACTGGAAAAGCAAGGGTGGAAGGATTGAAACATCTTATTACCAGACAAATGTGCTCAAGCTTTATCCTGGTCCTGTGCCTAGATGATCCAGACAGAACTGAATTCACGGACAGTTGGGTGGGTGTCAAAGCTGCCCATATGTCAGACTAAGCAAACATTTCTTTTGTACGCGCTACCCAGTCCAGTGGGTCAACTAGGCTTAGAAAAACCTCTAACTTCGTTGATTGATTTGGGAAAGGGAAGTATCAAACATATCAAACTCCACTGTCAGCAGTAATCACCACTGAACAGGATTATGTGGAACAAATTTTCAAGATACTTCCGTGGAAATAAGGGCTGTATACAGAGATGTTACACAGATGTTATACAGTTGACAAAAAAGTCCAGTGTTTCATTGTTTACTTCACAGGAGAAATTTCTCTAGCAGCCAGGAAGATACTTTTTCATAAATCAACAGGAAAGGAAGTGTTTATGACTTTTCTTTTTCTTTTTACTGAGGTTGCAAAATCCTGCAATTCCAACCACCAAAGGCTTATGTTTCTCATCACTGCTCAACCCACCCCCTCACAGCCATGATCTTCCCACAGCCTTACTTAACTATCTTCATTATGTGTTACTCCATTTTCTGGGATTGTAGCATGATGTTTCTGCCACACCTGTGGGATCATATTTGATGATTGGTGATCCTAAAAAGTCTTTTCCCCTTAACAGGCTTCTGAGAGTGCAAGAAGGTCACCAGCTCCTGAGCATCACTTCTAACGGGGGAGGCTGCAGCACCTACAGCACATCCAAACCCAGAGGCTGGACATGTATATGGGAAATCATTTTAGACCAAATACATACATTTATTTGTGTGTGACTAGCTCCACCACCTCATGAAATATCCAGGTTTTTAGTTGTCAACAGGCCTCCTTGAATACCCTGACTATTCATTAAGACACTGAAGAATTCAGTTTCATGACATCCAGACCTGGTGATTTATTCATTCTGAACTGCGGCATCATTTCTTCGCTATTCTTCATTAATTTTTCCCACGTTTAAAAAGTTTCATTCACCCAGTCATAAATAAGTGAGTAAATAAATAAATAAAAAATCCCACACCTTTGTGAAGAATGAAATTGAACTGTTTATAAATAAAGCATAAGCTGAAATGTGTTTGCATAAACTGTTTGATAAACACTTAGGAAAAGAGAAATTGGGGGGAAAATCCATCTTTGTATTTTTCACTGGAAAAATGAAGACTGTTTTCAGGTAGGAGAAATATTTGCACTTTTTTCCTCTATTTTTGAACTGACTCGGTATAAAATCCATTGCCAGAAAATGTTGAAATTGGTAACACATTGAATGTAATAGTTAAATGCTTGAATGTAATAGTTAAAAAGTTCTTCCACTAGTACTTAAAAAAGACTTGGACTTGTTTATTACTGTTAAAGGAGAATGTCTTGTTTGTAGCTGTCTTAAGGTTTGGCACCTGATCTGGACAAATCAGCCAAATCCCCTTGACAGTCAGAGGAAAGAAAAGGCTCCTTTCCAGCCCAGCCCAAGAAAGACATCTGCAGTAGGTGTATGAAGAGCTATGAAGAGACAACCTGGACAAGTAGCTTTGACATCTGAATTTTGGCTGGTTAAAGCTGGATTAGATGAATTCCCCCATAAGGTCCTCTCAAGCTAAGAGAACATTTGTTTCCCATGCTATTTACAGTTGTTACCCAATGGCCAAAGGTCCTATAGGCATCAGATGAACTACATCAGTATAAACCCAGTAATTACAAAATGCAGAAACTTTGACATAGCTGTAGAATGAATGCCAGCATTTAATTATTAGATGTCTACATTTACATTATAACTGTTTTGCACCTGGATTTACAGGAAAGGAACCTACAATTACAACAAGCAAACTGCTTATATAACTTCAATGCAAAATAGACTGCAACTAAACTCAGGAAGGATTATCATTACCTGTAGGTTTCTGGATTAAGTAAGACATTCACTGAGAGGTTTGTACTACAATATAGCCCCCAAACTTAAATGTTGTGACATTAGCAAGTAGCTTATAATTAAAGTATGTTGCCATTTCACCAGGCTTTCATTTATAGGATAAAGTGCAAATTCTATTCTCTGTGAACTTTAGATACATCCAACTTTTTTCTTTGTTCTTTTCTTTAAAGCTTTGCAACAAATGCATCTCCATATGCTTATATTAGTTAATCTAGTATTAAACATATTGGCTGCGCAAAATGTTGGCATGCATTAATAAATGTTTTCATTTTTTTATTCTTTTTTTTTCCCCCCCCTTACTTTAAATTCTTCCTTTGACTACACAAGCAACAGCTGTCTAGCTTCCTGTTCAGTACTGGATCTAATGCCTCTACAGAAATCTAGGTCAAAACACTTGGAATGCATGAATATCAAACAGAGTTTTCAAAACAGCAAATGAATACATCTTTAACTGGTGACATTTTCCTGTAGCATATGGCTGCAAGCTCAGGGGACTGCATGCTTTTTTGATGAATATGTTCCGTCAAAAACTAAGGAATGGCAGTGGGCTTATATCACCTTCTGTTTTGCCTTATGAAATGATAATACAAACTCATAAATGGATACTACTATCACAAGACTCCTGCCTTTTGTCCAATCCCAAAGTAGTACAAGGCCTACTGGTTAAGAGCCTCACTCTTTGGTCATGTTAAAGTGTGAAAGATAACTGTCAAAGATGCATTTTTGTAAAGCACTTGCCCATGTCATGGAGGGCATAAGATTACCTGCATTTCCATACGAGTGGAAAACAGCAACATACGGTACCAGGAAAGAGGCACACATTAATTCTAGAATTCCACTAAGACATTAAATCCTGCATATCATTTCTGCAAAAGAATGGCACACTAGAACAAAGGTATTATTAATATGGTTTAGCTCGACACCACAAATATGCAGGGAAAGTTGTACATTTTTAATGATAGAAATAAGAGAATAAAGAAATAAACTAAAATTAAAGTGCTGGCATCTCAATAAACCCCATATCAACATAAAAGTGCCAGTCCAAAGAAAGCTGCTCTAACGAGCTTGTCTGCTCCTCTCTGAGAAGAAAGCATGGGTTTGGCAGCAACACCAGGGACTGTTGAATAATTAACCAACTACCAATTCTGACCAGTAGGAAACGATGGAGTAATTATTTCTGGTCATCTATTTATCTTCTCAAACAGCAAAAAAATATTCCTGTCTAATACCTCCTTAGGTTGATGAAACACATAGAAAATCACCTAAATACTCTGGAACATTCTATAAAACCCGGGATTGGAAATGTTATCTCAGCTGGAAGCACCCTGGCTCCCTTGTGAGATTTGCAGGGGGTTGTGCAGGGTTTTAAAACAGGAGTGTGGCCAAGGTGTCTGCAGGTTCTGACCTCCAATACCCTGTGAGATGTAGTGGGGCAAACTAATACTGAATTCAGGTTCTGTTCTAAGCAGCCAACAGTTTTTTTCTGGGTTGACACTCATGGAGCAAATGTGAGAATTGAACCCATCTAGATAAGCTCTGACCATATAAAATTGTTTTCATAGAAAAGATTTTAAACAACTGTGATATAAAGGCTGGGCGATGCTGAGTACCAGGGCTTCTCCTGTATTTTGAAGTTTCTTTTCAGTTATGTAGACTCCCCCCACTTTTTGCCCTTCCTCATCTCCCAAGTGCCATATTAAAACAATCCAGGATCTAAATTTCACTGTTCCTCTCTGATATTTCAATAGTTTCACACCACCTTGCTGGCTCAGCTTGTAGCTCCAGGCAGAGACTGAGGAAATAGAGTCTGAGAGGGAAAAAAAAATGTGAATTCAGTCAATTTTGAGGGATTTTTAACATTTTGTAAACAAAGCCAGTTCATTAAAAGATGGATGGATGAACAAAGGAAGTGATCAAATAAAGAATGATTATCATTAGCCTCCTATGCATTCCTCACAGTTTATAGAAAGTACATCTGTTTTCAAAGCTATTTAGGATAGGTGCTTTATATATATTTTGCAAAAAGAAAAAAAAAGTAATCAGTTAAATAAAAATGAAAAATATAAATCCTTTTGAAACAAATTGTTTTATTTCCCTGCATTTTTTCTACTATTTCTAGATGCAGCTTTGGAAACATAGTCTTTTTTTCTTCCCTTTGTCTCCCTTGCTGTGTTTTATATATCTTATTGTCACTTAGCTGAAACTTTAGTACATTTAACCCTACAAAGGGAACAGCATGTGTTTAACCTTCATACTTTGAGCAAGTGTATTTCTTATAAACATCCCTATCAGCATAATATTTATAGTAGGGGTAAACTGATTAAACTTTGGATGTAGTCACTGGTGACCCCTTCTTTATGTTACCCAGTGGTCCACTTAATATCTTCTCCCTGGTTGAGAAATATTAACATTTCATCCCATGTTATACATTTGAATGACTCTTTGTTTTTTCAGCAAAATAAAAATTAAGAGCATTTTCATAATGCCTTTTTGAGATGTTGGATGGCATATTTTTAAAATATTCTTTCCATTTATGACACCTTAAATTTTTATTGTTGTAATAGTTTAACTTGGGTACATTATTTTCTCTCAGGAAAGTAGTTGAATTTCAATTCACTTGATGTTGGGTAAATGAACCAGAGTGCCTGGTTGGTACAGGACATGAAGTAACAAATTAAATTATTTCATTTTGAAGATGAAGAGATAGTTTCTCTGAAATCAACAGAAAAAAATAGTACAATTTAGTTGTACTTTCTTTAGTTCTAAAATTCCTCTATTTACATTAAAAAGAAGGGTTTGTGTCAATCCAGTTATGGGAAAGAGAAAGCCAGCAGAGCTACACAGCCAGCTGAGCAGGGACAGTAATGTTTGAGTTGTGAAAGCAAAGCTCATTTATGTGCTAAGCTTATTTTATTTTTCTTAAATCAACATTAAGAAGGAAAAGTTGAGATATTAATTACCCGTTTACTGCCAATGTAGCGGAAAATGTAATTTATAGACCACTTGCAAAAAAAGTGCTTGCTTAATTTAAGAACTCAAATTATTCAAATAACATTTTGAATTTGATTATTCGTATAATTGAAATGTTGCTCTCACCGCCTGAATTGCTTCTCTGAGTTACAACCTGAGCAACAGTTAACTAAGATCACACTCGCTGTGGAGACTGGCACCAATGTGAGCAGGAAAGGGAGGGAGACTAAGCCAATGAACAGCACTTACCTGGAGAAATTTATGGGCCAAGCATCAAGATTTAATTGGAATTCGACATTTTCATAGGCTCTCTACACACAAAGTTGTTGTCCTGCCCTTAATTTTCCCATATGGACTATACCAAATTAATTTGGTCCCACAAATCTGCATGCCTGAAATGTGTGATGTGCAGAAGGTAAATTGTCCATGTCTGAACTGTCTGTGCCTTCAGTCAGGCATTGACCACTGTGTTGTGACCAAAGTACAACTATACTTACATTCTGCTTCACCAAGCCAGGAATTTTGGAACTGGTATAGATGTTGAAACTGAAGTTTGTCCAGCCCTTCTCTAAGAGCCTCCTGAAATCTCAGTATATTGTCACTGAATACAGTCTATGGAGCATTACCACTGAAAGCAGGGATCTGCAGTGCTCAAATTCTGACACTGATAATATGAAATGTACTTCCCTTCTCTGCAATGCCAACAAAAACAGGGCAGAATCAATACACCCAGATACAGGCAGATATTGACTAAAATCTTAATTTTGCTTAGGAAAGATACCTTTGAACTCGAAGATATCTACCTGCATCTTTGCAATTTCCCAAATAAGTGTTTCCTATCCCTAGTAAGAGGGAGAAAGAGATTAAATAGGATGAAAGACAAATGCAACATTCCACACTTGGCATCTAAAACACTCATGGATATAAACCTTTGAAGCACAGAGCACACGAGGCTTTAGTGAAACTGAAGACCTACTTTGTATTTCAAAAATGGATTAAGATATTTAAACAATCCTGCATCCATACAGAAAGGGTCTCAACTGGCCTAGTGCAAGTTTGATTTCAATGCACCTGGACTTTCTTAGCAAGAATACCTCAGCTTTTCCAGGACTTAGAAAACTGATTCAAACAGATCTAACACTAATTTTTAAATTCTCTTCAGCAAATGCATGTCAATTACTTTTTACTTAATATATAAAGGGTATTATATTTATTTATTAGTTATAGATTAGATATAATCATTAGCATTAATTTATTATTCTTGGCACAATTTCTATTATTTTATCCTCCCTCCCTTCTCTACCTGGCTGTTAGTGAAGCCAAGGGATCCTCAGAAGAATCTGGAGCAGAAGCTCATGTTAGGAACTATAGGAGAAAAATATTAAGATTTTCTTCCCAACAAAGAAATAAGCTGAGAAAAGGACAAAATTTCATAACGCAAGATATGTCCACAAAATTTTCTCAATTCCCATGTGTTTAACTTGGGCAAGCAATATAAACCCTTTCAATCTCTCAGAATGACTGAAAACTTTTCTTGCTGAAAAGTAGAAATGATAAAAATTAATATTAAAACCTGAATTTTACTCAGAAATTATTAAGAAGTGTTTATGAGCAAGTAAAAATAAAGTATTGTAATAAAAAGGTGCCTCACATCTTTAGGTATAGGTATTTTTGCTTCTGCTCTATATGACTAGAAATTCTCAGGAAAACATTAGTCCATTGTGAAAAATTTTTGGCCCCTGAGTTGTTATTTCAAATCTAATGACATCTTGCTAAATCAAACAAATCAAACAGACCCCGAACTGTGGGATTTTCAAAGGAAATGTGACGATTCATGTCACATTGAGTTTAAATACCTAACTTCATCAGACTCTAAAAATCCTATCCATAGTCAAAGACTTGGTGTATAACAAGTTGGAAGGATTTTAAATGACAGATGAGCTTTGAGAATTATGGATGAAATTAAGTAGAGGCTTTTTTTTTTCCCAAATTCTCAATGTCTCCAACAACTATGCTTCGTACTTTGCTGCCGAGAATATGAAACACTTGGACAGCCAATGGCATGATGTTTTCTGGGGTTTTTTTTTCACACCCTTCTTTCCCAGCTTGTCTTTTCTTGTCTAGTCTTTTCTTTTCTAAACAAGTCTAATTCACTCTTCACATTTCAGCTTCCCCATCCTCCAATCTTTATTATTCTTTCCTTCTAGTCAGCCTGCCTTTCAGCTAAGAAAAAGAGGGGTTAATAAAGCCATGATTAAGCTGTAAAAGGCTGACATTTAGATATCAACTATGAATCAACAGCTGAAGTATTAGTGAAATGATTTTGTAACTTTTTTTTTCTCTAACACAGGCACCCTGTGCTGCAGCTCTTCTCTTATGTTCCACTTTTCCAAGGTGCAGAGGGACAAATCACAAGTTGTGTCACTCCATCCATGGCCTTGCCCCGCTGTATGCTTGCCTGCCAAGTCTTGATGATAAAAAATCAGAATCTTTTTTTGCCCCTGAGAAACCAAAGGTGGAGTTATTAAACCCATCAGAGCAGCTTATCTCAGGAACATTTTAGCCTGGCTCACAGGCAGCCAACGGAGGCGTGAGCCAAACTAGACAGAGAGAGACGGAGGAGAGGAGAGAGGCAGCACAGAGACCCCATTAGTGATTCCCCCGCTGCAGTCTGAGTGGCAGCTGGGAACAAGGCACTAACTGTTTGCCCGTTGCCCATTCTTGTGTTATTGGGTAAAATAAAAGTTCTTTTCTCTGAGAATCTTTGTACAATAAAACAACTCTCAGTCATTCGCGAGTCAGGGGAGAGGAGAAAAGGGCCTCAGTGTAAAGTGCTCCAAACTGGCACATTGTTTCCAGTCATTTTCTCACTATTCACATATAAGGGGAAAGAAGAGGGAAAAAAAAAAAAAAGGGCAGAGGGATGAGAAAGGAGGAGGAGGGAGGAGGGGCGGCTCAGGGTATCTTTTGACAGAAATGTCAGATGCGCGGGGCTGCCGGGGGAGGAGAGGGTGAAGTGTGTGTCTAAGGAGGGCAAGTTTTGCCTGAAAGTCTCCAGATGAACTCCTGGCCACACACTTCCCCCAGCCCTGACTCTTTGCCCATCACCTTTTTCTCTCCTTGGCTAAGATGGGATAGAAACCAGCTTCTCTGAGACCTAGAGGTCGGAGCGCTCCAAATGCTGCTCTGCAGATAAAGGACAAGATGGGCACTTCTCTCCCTCCCCTTGCTGCATTTCTCATGGTTTTCCTAATAACAGACACACTTAGCAATTTAATTAGCAGAAACTCTACAGAGCTGAAGGTCTGGCTGCTGCACATGACATCTTCTATTTCCAGGGATCAACAGCATAATAAATAGCCACATAAAGGTTTTTAATGAAATCTTTTATTCAAGAGTCTGCATGAACTTGGCTCATATTAGGTGTTTCCACAATAATAATAATTAAAACTCCAAAGAGCCACATGACACTTGTCAAATGCACAAAGTGGGGCACAATAACTCCCTAAACCACAATATCAAAACTTTAGCACTTGGATGAACCTGCACCTGGAAGTCCTGACTGAAGGTTCTCTGCTCAGAAGTTACATACTGAGTTCTGAAATTTGGAGAAAAGCATTTCCCCTAGCCCAAATTCAAGAGTCTTCAAATAATTGTGAAGTAACAACACAAGTGAATACAGGATTAGTGGCACTAAAACAAAGTTTCCTTCATGGTTCCTTTAAAGTAGGAAAGGCATCCTGAACAATTTAAGTGTGAATCTAAAAGCAAGGAGAACTTAAAGGACTGATAAAGAAGTGGTAGGTAAGAGTAAGGCAGGTCAGCATGAGACATGGAAAATCATGGCACAGTATTAGTTTGATGACCAATTTATTCTCATGCCAAGACCTGCGTGTAGATCCAGTCTGAACAGAGAGGCTGCTGAATTTCTTGAACATGCCCACATCAAGCCAGCCCTTGGTCTGTGGGGTTTGTACCAGTGGGAGGTTGCACATTCCCAAAACCTTCCACTCAGAAATCCCAAATGTGATTATACACATGATGGAGTCCTCAGTGAATGTCCCATGCCAGAGTGTCACTGTGTAACTAAAGTTACCATGGGATTTTAATTCAGTAGAGGGAGCTGTGGGTGAGACTGATGCAGTTCCAGCCCAGGGAAGATTGATTGTGTTCATTCAGCCCCTACAGCCTGAAAATGCTCCCTATTTATTTTATTCAAGTTCTTGTTACAACACATCCCTGAGTTGCCAAGACTTTTTTTTTTCCCACTAACAAAAGTCCTTTCCTTTTCCCTTGTTCACGTCTGTGTACAGTCAATCCCAAGAGCACTCTGGTATTTCACTCTGTTTTTGGCCCCTTAGTGCCAAGTCTGTTTCATAATGGCTACATGTATTACACCAGAGAAAGCTCAGTATTTTTGAGAACTCATAGAGACTTGGCTGCCACTTGTTTTGCATTTAAACATGATACTGATCTGGATCAGATACATCCCAACCTTTGGGATAGCCAGGACCTATCATCTGAGCAATTCAATCTAGGTTATCTCCAATACCCTTGGCAAGCTTTTTTTTAAAAGTAGACTAGAGTTAAAAACAACATTTACTGTGATTTTGCATAATGATTACAATTATTTCATAGCTCTGTGGCTGCCAGTGAAGCCCTACATAATGCTAGAGAGATAGTTCTATCACTTTAACTGTCATCCAGTGAAAATAAAAAATTATTGGCCAAAGACTAAAGGATAAAGTAAGTTCAAGTACTGGAGCAGAAGTTTGTGAGCCAGAACTGATCCAGCAGAAGCTAGAAGTACATTTGCACATAAGCTAGTAAATTATGTATTTGTCCTCTTAGTGTAAAAATGCCAGTCCACCCAGCAAGGAGAGTGTATTACAAGTCAGGTGCTGTTTCCTTCAAAGCACCTCAGGAGCCCCTGTCTTTCCTACCTGTCTGTGGAATTGGTAAGGTTTATTTGAACAGAAGCTGCAGACTGTATTAGGCTAGGGCTTTTGTAATTTACCTCCCAAGTCTCTGCTCAGAAATAAAAAAGTCTATTTCTCTTCATGGGCTCTAATCTTCTGAAAATAGCTATTTTTCTGATTTCAAAATTGGGCTGAATAAATAACATTGTCATTAATGAGCTTCATAAAGCTGTTGTATGAACTAAATCAGAAAATAAAAAATGGCATGGGTGCAACAGTTTATTTGCATTACTTTTCCACTCGTTTCCATTTTTCCTTTCTCCTTACTTCACATCTATCAAGACTGATAGACAACACAAACACACTAACTTTCTCTGTGGGTTCAAGACAGTGATAACAGTTGTCAACAAAAAATTGCAGAGTAATGGTACATGTAAGGACACCCTGTCAACTGATACTACTTTTTGTCACGTTCAGATTTGGAAAAAACTGCTTTGACACTGAATTTCCTTGGTAATGTTCCTGCGCTGCTCCTAACCTCTACCATACATTAGAAGTGAGCTCTGGTAGAGAAGCAGTGGTAGAGAGAACATCATGCTCCAAGTCTGCAGCTGGAGGTGGATCTACTTCTCTGTAGAGAAGTAAAACAGATCAATCACACTTTCAGAAAGTTTCATATAAAGCTGCCTGTGGAGCAGAAACACTCATTGATAGCTCATCCTTGTTTAGTGTCTGATGAAAAAGATTTTCAGTGTATTTGAAATGGCTTTGTCCCATTAGCCCAGTGAACAACCACTTGCTTATGTGAGTTATGAGAAACCTTTATGTTCATAAGCAGTGGATTTAAATGCAGTGGATGAACATCCACAGGGACTTAGTCCAATTTTAGGCCACCAAAATTATCACCACTGTCATTACTTGTTGTCATTATACTATTATTATTATTATTATTATTATTATTATTATTATTATTATTATTATTATTATTATTATTATTATTATTATTATATTTTATTTTGGGTTGCTCTATCATGTTGTCAAAAGGCTTTAAAGCAAGATAAATAGCAAATTTGAAAAACACTGAAATTAGCATGCAGCTATTAGAAAATCTGTAAAACCTTGTGGTCCTGTTAATGCAATGTTTTGTGGAAAATGTCTTAAAACTCATTTTTTTTGCAAGATATCATGTTGAGCACACAGGAAGTTCAAAACAGTGAAAGCATGGAGAATGAAGGAAAAAATATATGTGGTCATTGGGCTGAGACACTAAAAGACTTTCCAGTGTTTAATTTGTACCTGGTTCATACATATATTCAGCTGTATATCAGCATGACCTTCAGATATTTTCTTATTATAATTACTGATTAAGCATTCACTTTGTTATTTGAACCTGTAAAAAACTCTCCTTTTCCTGGGAATTTGGGGTGTAGAGAGAGTGAAATCCACTGGAGATGTGGAGTCTGTGACTAGGAACTCCTGACTGCTGTCCCTGCTGCTGATTTGGAAATCACTGTTTTATCTTGCTCAGTAATAATCACCCTCATTCAGCAAAAATAGTGGCTGTGCCTTTTACTCCCATTATTTTATGCAGCAAGTACATTGCAAGAAGGTACAGATGATATACAATTTGTTGTGATTTTTTCTTTGCTGTCCCATCTTCCAACTAGTTAAAATTCAAAGGCCGCAAATAAAATATGATGGAAATACCAAATTCATCTTTTCAGTGTGAATTGCAGCAGGCAGAATTTTCCAAAGGCCTTTGGATTCTAGCACAACTTCATGATTTCAGAGGCTTATAAATGACAGTAGCATTTTAACCTTAAAATGTGTCATGAAAATGAAACTGCAGAATTTTCTCTGCAATTCTGACTTCAGAACATATGCTATATGGAATAACCTTCCAGCTCTAACTTCTTTGCTTTTAACAGCTGCAATCAGAGCCATGACTGAGGGAAGAAAATGCATCAGTGCACCCTTGAGCAGAAAGTTGAGGACCTTCATTGGAGTTCCCAATGAAAATATATGTCTAAAAGCAAATATAATATTTTATGCTATACCTAAATTAATTTTTATTAATGCGATATTCACATAAAAAGAATATTTATGATTGTGATCATCAAAGTGGTTCAACCCTGTCTCCTTATAGGTCTCCAAGAAGATTTTCAAATTAGTTCCAAATTAGTTCCATGGCATCTGAATGATTCTCTAAACTCCAACTTTCAAGTGACTTTTCATGAATATCACTACAAATGTAAGGATGCTGATGCTCTTTTGTCTAAACTTGACATCTGGACCCAAAAGGACTCATTTAACTGAATGAAATGAAGAATCACTTTGCTGAAAAACGGCTTTTGAGGGATCATCCTTTACCACCACTAATCCTTAAAGAAAAATAAGTGTACACAAGCACACATCGATGCAGCTCCCCAAATCTCTGAATAAACTCCTAACTCTCTGTGTACAGTGTTATTTGGCAGAGCTATAGGGCTGCATAATTACCCCAACTCCCGCATCAGGCAGGGAAAGTTGGTGACATGTTGAGTGAAATGCTACACTGTGTTAATAACGGTTTTGAAAGAAATCAGAAAAGTTAATCATGTGTGGACACAAGGTTAAGAAGCAATGTAACAGACTATTAAGTTTAATATAGATATGTGATATAAGCATATGCAGACAGCCATTAGCATAAATTCATGTTACAGAAGAGCAGTGCAGCATCGTGCGCGATGGATTTATTGCGCACGCGGTGTGCGGGGCGGGCACCAGAACGAGGGAGAAATGGGCCAACAAATTCACAGGCAGGTCTTGAGTCAGATTGGCAGAACCAGGGCAAATGCAACCAGTCTGCTTTTCAGTGGTGATGTTGTCTCAGAGTGACTATCTATCACACAACAGTCAAATCACTTGGCTGCTGTTTTCTGTGGGTTTGAGCATGAAGACGTCAAAGTCTGGAGTGCACACGAGGTCCTCTGCTTTGCATTCTTACTGTGTGATGAGGACAGCTCTCACAGATCAATTTCTGCTCCCTGGTTCTGTAATGGATATACTGACAAATTCTGCAAAAGCGAAAAGTCTGATGCTGCTCACCAAGAATAAGAATTTCAGGAGCCTCCTTATATTTGTCCCATTTACCTGATTTCAGGATCCCTCGTTCAGACTGTATTGATTTTACCCAGTTACCAACAGAGACGAGTGAAGAATCTGTAACAAGTTCTGAGAATTTGCCTCCTTTTTTTCTTCATAGAATGTTAAAAATGTTCATTACACAAATCCACTGAAGAATTCCCCGTTTACTAACTGCCTGCACTGCTATTTGACATTATCTAAATATATGTGGTTAAAACTGGCTCCTGCTAACTATTCTTTCTTGAAAAAAATTGATCACAGGCACATTTCTTGAAGATGACTAAAAAAAAATTTCAAAATAATTTAGAGCTAAATTGGCCAAAATGATTTGTGTCATATCTGAAGAGACTGCAAGATGGAATAGTGAGAACTCCTAAAATTTGTTTATAACAATCAGCATTTTTCCTCTTCCTCTCTGGTTAGTGCAAAACAGAGTAATTGGGAAGAGGCCACAACTGGACTTTTGACAACATTTATAGCATGTATAAATTGCACTGAACCACTTGTCCTTCATAATCCCAGAAAGAGCTTTTACACTCAAGATGTTTCCTGCATTCTATGTTCCTCCTAGCAATAAAAGCCCGCAACAAAACAGTGGTAGGGCCTGATTCAATTTAATAGTGGTCTCCTCACAATACCTACAACTGTTTAATGTTATGAATCCTTAGAGTTATGCTACTCTTTCATCAACAAAAGGAAGGGTTACAACCTTCCCCATGTACAATGTTTTTATTGTATTTTGCCTTTGGGAATTGCCAGCCCAGTCTAATCTCTATCTAATGGTGTGTGAGGGAGAAAGGGTCCCATCAGCTCAAAAAGTCATTGATATTCAGGTGAGATCCAAGCTGTTTTCCAAAGTTTGATCATTCCTTCATCTTCAAGGGCTGTTTGGCATCTTATCACTCACATGTCAAGTCAGGTCTAAAGGTGATTGTGCTTTATGAACTTCAGTGTGGGTCCTGAATTTTGCTCAGCATATTTGGAAAATTCTTCAGATTTCAGATTTTTAGCTGTCCTTAACATGGAGGAATTTGCAACTTGTTTTAACAAATTACTCAGTTAAGATATTTTTCATTACTCCTGTAACCCCAGCGCCAAAGACTGAACACCTCAAAATTATCAGTAGAGCATCTTATTAGGACTTCCCCAAGAGGCAAATCTGAGTACAGGAGCCAATTTAGTGCTGAAATATGAGCTTCCACTATGGAACACAAGTGTTTGGCAGGAGAATATGGTTTTCATGGATGTAAAGTTTTCTGTAATGATTCTATGAAGTATGGACTTTCCTGCATAAAAGGTTATTATGGATCCTAATGAGCTTTCCTATCATTCCTAAAGAGATAACAACAAAACACTGGGCTACTGAAATCAGTTATCTCATGGACGAGGTTAGCATACAGCAGAAAGAGGCTTCCCATTTTTGAGGGGAAGGAGAGGAGAAGGAATGGAAATATGTACATTCTCAGCCATTTGTTCTAGACATCTTGAAAAACAAGGAGAAAAAGGGTTGAGAGTAAATGCAACATTCACACTGGAACCAAATGCAGTATATCTACAGACTGATTTATATAGTGCAGATACTTTATGGAAAATTTTAATGCTGAATTCTAGCTATGGTATTTAGAATATAGCATTTTCTTGCTACCACTCTACTACATCATGAACATCTCCATTTCCTCTACCATGCCAATCAATATTTCAGTAAGAAAAGAAGCTAGGTGATAAAACAAGGAAGATTTCCAGTGAAGTTCAATTTAGGTTTCATAGGAAGAAAGCTCCAGCACTGTCCTGGCCTTTGAGTGGCTGAAGAACTGAGCTAACTGCTCTGTATTCCCAGCCTGGCTCCTTCCTCCCCACCTTAAATAAAAAGCCCTCCCATCATGCTTATTAACATTCCAGTTCATCAAAGCAATTGTTAAATAAAAAAATCAGAAAAAATAAAAAAAAAAAAAAAGGAAAAGAAAAAAGTTATTTCAGTGCCGACGGAAATTATTCCAACATTACATTTCAATAAAATCCCCCCTCCCCTGGTCCCTGTGTGTATAAGCAATCAATGGGTTAAGTTTAGATCACTAGCGTATGTTCCATGACCCCAGAATGCTTCATCAAATGTACTCATTACCAACTGAGCAAGTGAATGAGTAGTTGTGAGCCGCAGTTTAAGCGCTGATGGGATTGTGTGTGAGCCCCAACGTGGCCGAGGTATTTAAATTTTGATTTTTGTAATGGGCTTTGACATGTTTCATTTCCTCCGAGGGAGCACTCAAGACCTCTGAAAGTAAATGTTGCTAAAAAGTCATCAAGGCAGAATATTAAAATGCCATCAAATGAAAATTTCACTAATGCAATCCGGCTAGGCCTTCAGGTACCCGAGCGAAAAGGGGAGTGTCAAAGGTCCCGCTTCTTTTAGTGAAACATTATTTGTTCCTCTTCACTGACTGTTTCTCCAAAATAAATTATTTAAAGTCTTATTTCTTTTTTCTCCTGGGCCTTTTAAAGTTCAACTACGCTGAGAGGAAATGTGGGGAGGGGTGCCGGGGGAAGGAGGTGTCATATGTGGAAATTTAACAAATTGCTGTGCATGCATCACGCGCTGGGAAGATTGGTTTACACTCTCTGGATGTCTGGAGCCTCGATACAGGCAGGGGACAGGCACTGACACGCTCTGGTACAGGACTTCAAACAAGCACAAGGGCAGAGACCCACACAGGATCACAGCTCAAGGACAGGGTTCAGCCTAGAAGATATTAAGCACATTCCCCAGGAAATAGGAGGGATTGGAGAGCTGGTGAGCTCACCCAGCACCTTCCAGGGTTCCTCTCCTCCCCTGGAGACAAGATGGAGGTTGTAAATTTCTCAGACCCATTCCCCATTGAAATGGTAAAGCAAGAAGCATTCAGAGAAGAGTAATGAGGTGGTAGGAAAGCAATGTGGTGGTGGGTGTAGGGATCTTTCTTTTCGGTGGAAGACAGAGCAAAGGCGAAAGGGCATTGTGCTCAGGATAAAAGAACTGGAGATTCTGGTTTCACTTCCACTTGTTTTATGCCTGTGTAAATCTGCAACTCTCTGGCCATTCCTCCCAACTTACAACACTGGGCAAGACTTAAGCCCCTTGTTCCCAGCAATCTGGAGGAAAATCATAAAAGAGAAATAACAAGACATTATTTAAAGGAGCGTCATTCTGCTAAGCTTCATTCAGAATCTACAAGAAGGATGAAACAGAGGAACCCTGACCTCATGCAGAATCCCTTCCTGGCTGACTCCACCAAGGATATTGGAACAATGAACTCAACCAGTGGAACAGGGAAGAGGAGAACTGCACCATCAGGCCAACCACTGATTGACCGAGTATAAGCAGGAGGCTTGCTACGGTCAAACTTCATAAAGCTGATTAACACATCTCTGCCTGATACAGACACCACTGGGAAGAGGGCAGGCAGCAACTGTCAGGGGGACAAGCAACTATTAAAAGATAGTTGAAAAACAAGAGTTTCCAAATGATTCGTAACTACCCTTTGTAACCTTCTCAGGGATGTTTTTTTCGAGTGAAGGGAGCGAGTGGAGTTGTTTTTCCCTTCTCTCAGCCATTTGTGTATCACTCTTGACTTGATGTAAATTCTGTACAATGTAGTTAATAAAAGTAAGTGAAAAGATATCTGAAGCAATCTCCCCAGTGGCTCCCCAAGTCCAGGGAAAAAAAAAATCCTCTCTGCACACCCACAAAGTAAGCAATCTCATTTCAAAACCCATTCTACCAGTTCCTGACATTGTCTGATTTCACATTAGCACAACGGATGGAAATGGCATTCAAGCTAATTATCTACAGGAGACTGAGCAAGAGGTTGAGGTGAGCTCCAAAAATTAAATAGGAAAAAGAAAAGAAACTAGAAAAACACAAAAAGCATTCCCCCAAAAGGCCCTGTAAAATCCTTTCAAAAAAAATTCATGGCAGAAAACAGAGGGCATGTTTTTTGGGAAATCCCTTGAAAACTAAGCCCTGTCTGAATGCCCAAGGAGAGAATCGGGCTCTTTGTCACCAGGGGAGTTTTGGAATTTACAAAGCATACACAAATACTTTCCACTTTTGGGGGGGGATTTTGAAAACACCTGATTTGTGAGCCATCTGCCAAAGTTGTGGCTCAGATGTGTTTCATCTCAATTGGGATTAGGGTGAGTGATCCAAAAATGTGCGTCTCAATCTAAATGTTGCGGGTCACGTCCCACGACATTGGTACCTTGTCTCTGCTGGTATTCAGTATGCAAATGGGATGCAGCATGAAGTGATCCAACAGCAAGATGTGATTGGGAGGCAAAAGATAGGACAGCATGTTGGGGAAAGGGAGAGAAGTATTGCAGGATGCAGAAAAATGGAAATGAGATATTGGGGTAAAGCTGTTACAAGGAACTGAAGGTTGCAGTGCTTGTGATTGGGAGAGCTGCTGGGAGAGCATGGCTGGAAAATTATAAGAGACTGGAGGGGACAACATCACATCAGAGGTGGGACCTCAGGGACAGAAACATGAAGTCAATGGGAATATTTTTCTGAAAAGAGAATAGACCTCAGATTGGGAGAAACAGGGCTATTTCGAAATAATGCTACTTCTTTTTCTACTTGCAAGGGGTTTTGTTTGCTTGTTTTCAGAGTTTCAACTAAACTTGAACAACTAGAATTGCATTAAAACAAATATAGCCCCCCTTAGGGCACCCAAGGTTGCTCAGAACCCAATATATATTTTCTTTCAGGTCACTCTTAATTTCAATATATTTTGACATTTAAATTGAGAGCTCAAGATCTGATATGCAAAACCAAAGACTGGAAGAACAACAGAAATTACAGAAAAGATAATACTCAATTTCCTCACACTTGGCAGTCATTTTCAGCAATAGTTACAGCTAGACAAATATTTTGGTTGTAAAAGCTTCTTTCAAAATGCCTTTTTGGTTTAAGAGCAAAGAAAAGTCAGACTGACCAAATTGTTTCTTTTGAAGAAGTCTAAGAAAAACTGCAACGTTTTGTTAATTTTCTTTTTCAACTTGAATTGCTCTGTTCTCAGTACACTTTAAGTTAATTAAAATTAAGACTTCCCAAGAATAAAATATTTCACTGTGGATTGTTTTTTTCTTCAACTCACTGAGGCATTCAGGACATTAACAAAGGCTCTTTTTCAGCTGGACTTTAAACAGTCTATTTACAAAAAAAAAAAAAATCACAAACAAGCTGAAAAATCAATTATTCACACAAATCTAGTATTGACCTTCTCTATAAATTACTCAGCCATCCAGTTCTGCCCACAAATTCATATGCAAGTCACAGTGATACCAAAGGAAATTGTGAATATGAATCTGACTGTGACTAGGCTGTTTAGCAAATCTTACGAGAAAACATATACTCAAAAAATAATCTAGCAAAGAAAACATGAGAACTAGCAAAAGAAGTTACATTTTCATTGCTTTTGAAGAAAATTTTTGAAACTTCTGAAGAGTTCATTGGCACTGAACAAGAAACCCCAAATTCTCTTCTGCTTCACAGATAACTCTTCTTTATGGTTTGTATTTTAGGATTAGATTGAAGGACTGCGAGCCTCTGCTCTCTGCTGGTTTCTAGTGTGATTTTTAATATGCCCAGAAAACAACAGGGAGACATCTGGAAGCACGATAGGATGAAGAAGCCTCGGAACAGGACAGGCAGCCTGCAGGTGAATTTTAACCTAGCTGATCCAAGCAGACATTTGACCTTTGCTAAAGCCTGGTGGTTCCCATCTTCAGAGTTTCAGTGTCACACCACATTCACTGGGATGATGGCAGAAGAGCCATGAGGGGTGCTCAAACTTCATCCATTCCTGTAGCCCAATTTAAATTCCACATATACTTGGAATTGCTTTGAATCTGAAACAGTTGGAAACCATTTGGGACTTTAAAGAGAATCTCTGTTTCAAAAGCAATCAAAACTTGTTGTTGTTTTCTATTTGTGAGGTTCTTTCTTCATGGCAAATGGCACAGAAAAGAAGCAAAACCTTCTAGAGACACCCTTTTGGAGGGAAGATACTCAGTTGTCAAGGGGAGCATTTGACAAACTCCTTCTATAGCAGAAAATCCTCTGTCCCTTTTTTATCTAACTTGGCATAATGAAGGTATGATACTTACAGAATGCACTGTGTTTACTTAAGTTTCTCTTCCAAAAACTCAATCAGTAGTGCAGCCTCACCATCTTATTCTGTAATTAGCAATTACAGCCTGGCTGCCTTGATATCTTCATGCGTGTTACTCTTTTTCCTGCACAGGCAGTGCCAAGCAGGGCAGCAGCATGTCTGCATCAAGGAACAGGGTCAGCAGTTTGTGTTTAAGCTACTGACTCCACACAGGAACTTCCCTCACATTTTTTGCCTTTCTTTGACCTTCATGTATCTAACTGGAAAATGACTTTTTGAAGAAAGAAGTGCTATTCATTGGAGAAGATTCCTGAACAGCAACAACAACAGAAGAAGGGTTAAAAGGGCCTTCCAAATTTTCCATTGGGAGTTTTGACCTAAAGCTTGGAATCATGAAATCTTGATTTTTCCCCCCCTCCTCTGGTTGGATCTCTGAATTTCATAGCAGAGTCTTACTGCAGTTATGTGCCTCCATGCAGTTTGGGAAGCTGCTTCTGACTGACAGCTCCTGAAAGGCCCATAAGAAACACCACGTTGATTGCCTCAAAACAAAAGCTTTAGAGTCTCTTCTGATGAGCCTGCCTCCTCCACTTAATATCTGAGATCTGCTGAGGTGGGTTCTGGAAAGAAAATTATTCAGGAAGCACTAACAATGCACTTTAATTTTCGCCTGGACCTACTTGCTGCCGAAACACTCCCAGTTTGCTTCTGAGAAAACTACTTTCTGATTAATATTATTTTAAAAGTTAGTGCTTTGTCCAGGAGAAAAATGAAGACAATTAGTTCTGTCTAATAATGAGAAAAATACTCAGCATATTATTTGTACAAATCACGTTATGGCAAACTCAGGTTTTTGTAGGTAAAGGGCCTTATTGCATTCATCCTGCAAAAGCATTCTGCTTTCAAAAGCAAAAAAAAAAAAAAAAACAAACCCCAAAACAAACCCCAAACCTGCAGCTGTTGTAAACCTTCATGTTTGGTAAAAAAGGAAATCCCAGATAAGCACATAGCTCTGATTACATAGACCTGTAGTTTCCAGAGTTCCCTTGTATATATAATCTTTCAAGGTAGAAAAAAAAGAGAAGATGCAGAAGTTTTGGGTATTAGGGAAAGGTGAATAAAGCCATGGTTAAATGTATAGCTGCTGTGAAAATAATAAAACAACATTTGGAATAAACCTGTAAGGTAGTGGTACCAATATACTGTATGAATAAGCAGTTTATCATCGCTTTGTCTGCAAAGTTATACAAAACAGAAATTCACAGAAATGCCAGAAAAATTAAAAGCAGTAGTGAAATTCTTTCTTAAAATCATACATGAAAACTAGGAGGATCCTTTAGCACTGGGAGATGGTGAGTCAGAGAGAAGACGATTGGAAGAGTTTGGCAAAATAATGAACAGCTAAGAGAAGTTAAATCAAGGAACGATTTATCACTCTTTCTATAACCCAAGAACAATGGAGTGCATTTAAATTTGAGAAAGTAAACAGTTTCCTTGGTGTTGCTTTTTTACCCAGTGACTTATTAACCTATGAGATTCATTACCACAAAGTCTCTCTAGAGTCCAAAGCAAGATTGAAAAAGCCATTTGACATTTATTTTGATAATGACAAAAACTACTGTTCATTTTGAACATCTTCAGCACACTTTTTCCAAGGGGTTGGGATAAACCCTCGGGCTCCCTGGCAGAAATCTAAACTCTAATTATTGAGGGTCAGGAAGAAACTTCTTCTCCTGGCAGGTCATCCCAGAGTTGCCCACTAGAGGGTCTCCAGGGTGTTCCTTGAAGGCATCTGGTCTTGGTCATCATTAATAGCAAAGAGAGGCCTTATCGAGGATAATCATTCCCATTTTCCCATGTGTTGGTGTATTCCCGTATGCAAACCCTCTGCAAATGTCTGTGTCTTGCAGAACACCCCTTTCACTGGAGAGCTTCCCCACAGGAAAAAGGGAAGCCTGCTTGTCCCTCTGCCTGGTTTTACCTCCCCAGTCATCCAGGCTCAGATCAGAACAAAGAGCTGTGGGGGAGCAAGGGGAAGACATAAACCAGGAGTAACAATCCTGCATCCCTTTGCAGAGATTTTAATGGTATATGTGTGGAAAAGTAATAAATGGGACATAGCCCATTAGGCAAGAACAAATTCTCTTCCCATAATTTTATCTTTGTTTAATTGAATATTTAATTAGTATAAATACCAAACTAATTTTTTTTTTTTTTTTTACATGTTCAGTACATTTAGCAAGAAGTGTTGATCCCGGTCTGCGTCTTGAGAGGCATTTATGCAGACACGGACAGCAGCCATGCCCTTCTTGTCCCCTTCTGTGTGCTAATAGAAGTGAGCGGGTCATTTGGCATTAGCAAAGGAGTAACTTAGCATTTGCACTGAGCTGAATCTTGCCAGACTGTGTGCATATTGGAGCCAGTAGACAGCGGCTCCTTTCACGTTGATGAATGGCTTTTTTCAAGCGTTCTGCTCCCTAGTTATGAGAAGGGTGACCCGGTCAGGAGACGACTTTATGAAGCTATAAAAAATGTATGTCACTTCGGACTCTCTAATGTCACAGGGAAAAAAAAAAAAGGGAGAGAGAGGGAGAGAGAGGGAGAGAGAGAGAGAGGGAGGGTAAAAAAAAAAAATCCTGCACACAAAAAAATAGCAGGGTAATAAGCCTGTTTTCAATGCTCTAAATAGCTTTCTGTCTACAGCCCCTGTGTATCCCTGTGAGCTGGGGCTGCTGCTTGCTTCAACAAAGCAGCGAGGGTTTTGTGTGTGTTTAAAAAGGTTGATTCTCTTTGCCTTCCTATCACAGTAAATGCTTATCATGATGACAACAAGGCATTGGGAACTCAGGTCGGGTGGCTGTTATGTCGGCTGCTGCGAAAAAGCTATAATGCACTTTAAAAAAAAATAAAAATGTAATCCACTCAAGGTGCCTCTGACTTAAGTATGCAGAACAGCTCGAGAGAAAGGCACCATAAAAGCAAAGTAGCTTTGAAAGGGCCCTTTCATCTAGTATTTTATAAAGTATTTTCTCTGTGTCACAAAGAATAAAAAGTAAAGGGTTGCCAGGTATGTTTGCCCCCATGCCTTTGGTTAATACTCTGGAGTTTAAAGATACCGCCATGTAGATTTCAAGAGATGACCCTCTGTAGATCCATAATTTAGCATGCATTGAATTTCCCTATTTCTTTTTAGGCTTTGATATGCATATTTCATTGCATTAGATGCTTCCCCCTCCCTCATGTCCCCCTCCACCCACCTCCCCGAGATGTAGCACATTTTATAACTGATGTTAAAATGTTAATTTGCACAAGGTAAGTGGCCCGGAGGACTGAGGGCAGAGGCCTTTTCTTTATTAGGATTTCAATTAGTCACGGGCCAAGTTGGGAACGCCCAAGTTCTGGGTTTGAACACCGCCCTTGCCAAAGCTGAGATGCAAAAGCTCCTGAACTCCTAGACCCAACCACTAGTCTGCTTTCCTGTTTTTCCTGGTGAGATTTCCAGTTCTCACCCCGCCCGCCACTGGAACAACTTGCATCACAGCAGAAACAGAACTCAGCTGTGAGTCGAGTGCCAGGCTGAGATAAATCATGGACATGTCTTTGTAGAGACTTGGAAACCTCTGTGGTTTTTTGACAAGCAAAAATTGGCCTGGGAGGAACACAAATCAGCAGGATTCAATAACAGCAACATGCAAGTCAGTGCAAATGGGCGGAGGTGACACAGAAATGGAACTTGCACCTTTCTGGGATTCTGTGGGGGCACAAAATGGATGTAGCTTTAATTCATTTAGAAGCCCCTGGAGACTGAACTGAGTCCTAATGAAAGTTCCCACCAAAGTTAATGGACCTGATTCTCTTCTCATTGCAGGGCGTAATTTTAATTAAGTCAATCGAGTTACACTAGAATTAAAGTGGTGGATGTGAGGGGACTAGCAGGTCTTGGGAGAGTTGAGCCTCCTAATGACAGGACTAAAATGGAACCCTGGAAATTCCAAACACACTTGCACTGAAATAAATTCAGCGTAATTACATCAAAACACATCCAGCAAGCAGTGGCCTAAATTCTGAGGGAATGTTCCATGCTCGTCACTGTGTAATCCCACTCTCTTACTCATGGAAGCAAGATTAGGATTTTGCTTTCAGGGGTTGGAGAGCAGAAGGAAATACAATTCCAGAGAAAGAAACGCTTTGATTATATTTTCATTGTTCTTGACTTTTACCAGTATATACTGAAATCAATAGCAGAGCTCTTGCTTCTTCCTCACTGAAGGAGACAGACCCTAAACAATAAAGGAAATGGAAGCAAAACACAATCTCTGCTTCCAAAAGCTTCTTATCTATGGAAACGCCTTACAAAGCATGGGATGGAGGGGGAGCTTACACTGACCTCTAAGAAGGGGTAACAGCTTGTGACAGTGCTGGCTGTCATCACCACAGCATCCTGCCTTAAGCCTAGTGGCACTTTTCATGCCATGAAAGAAGGAAAACCATCACCTGGCATTAACTCAGTGGCCCCCTTCTGATCCAGCTGGAGAGCAGGTGACCCCAAATCACCAGTGTCTGAGATGGAGATAGTGCAGCAAATCCCAAGAGAGCTATTTAAAGCCACACTCCTTCTTTTTTTTTCTCCCATACTTTCATCCACTGAAAATATTTAAGCTTGGTAATGCATAAAATATATATTTTTGCAGGAAAAAAATTTCCCTCCATTTAAGAATTTATTAACAATTTACATAATTGCTTAAGTAATCTGCATAATTGACAGAAAGTTTAATTTGACCCTAGTTCAAATGCAACACTTATGGTTTTAAATTGAAATGGGTATAATTCATTTATGAGAGTAATTAAGCCATAGTGTCTAACAAATACAATGTATGCTGCCTGAGGCCTTCAAGGCCAGAACATACTATTAGGATGTTTTATTTAAATATGTCAAATCTGTTCATCTCCAAAGCTGCCTGTGTTAAAATATATCAAATGTCTTACTTGACCTTTAAGGTGCCCTACTGAAAACAGGGCATTAAAAAAAAATTAAAAATAAAAAAAAAAAAAAATCACAGGCTTTCTTGTGTGCCTAAGGAAAGACAGGAGTGGTGGAAGGGAGACCAGAGGAGGAGTGCTCTGACTGAGCTTATGCTGCCCTACCAGAATTATACAATTTAAGGAACTGGGTTTGTCTTCATTAAGTGAAATCCACAGCTGTGGGCAAAGCCAGCGCCAGGCTATTTCCAGCATTGTGAACCATCCAAATAGACGTGAGGTGCTGCAGAAATCCTTGTGTTTGCCCTCTGCAGAGACAACCAGGCAATCCCTGGGAATCCCTTGGCTGAGAGCATCCAGCTTCCGCTACCATGGTCCAGGAGAGGGGAGGCCACCCCCAGATGCCAGAGCTAGACAGTGATCTCCTCCCAGATTACCCTCCTTGAGGATGGCTGCTCAAAGCTACAGCTTTCAGGACAAGGTCCCCCAATCCTTCCTCAGTCTGCCCAATAATTTCCTTCAGTTTTATTCCCCTTGAAATTTTGGCTGCCAAGGTCCCACATTGTCCCTATACTTGGGTATACAGAGTCTGATCAGCCCATTTTCTCTTTAGGATTAGTAAATAAAAGGCTGCTTAATATGGTTTCTGAAAAGCAGGTTCTAAATCTGTGGATGTGTAACACATTTTTAAATCAAGTCTTCTTCTCTAGGGCCGTGGTCAGAAGAGTTGAGATTTGTCTTGAGGAAACCTGTTAGCTGGAAGAGTTTTTATTTTTGTTGTGGAATATGTTATCTCTGCCATGTTGCTATGCTGAGATCCCCTTCTGGGCCTGTAATTTCCCAGGGTTTAGGACTCAGGCTGTGAACCCACGCCTGATTTCATCTGATTCCCCATGTTGGACAGCTTGACTGACTCATCCTCCAAATGCAGTTCCAGACTTGCTGGTGTACAGCAAAACCTCAGCTCCTCAGTCTTTTCAACAAGTTGCCAGTTAGGTACTAAAATGCTGATCATTCTTTCCTGAAAGGACACTCACTGTCATCAGGTAGAAAAATTCATGGCTATGTGGTACATGCTATAACTTCTAATCCTTCTGTAGTCAAAAGAAATGGAATATGAAACAAGACTTTGCTTTTTTTTTTCCTCAAGAGGCATGTTCCTAGTGTATTCCAAGGCAGACCTACTCACTTTTCTAATTAAGATATGATGTGATATACATAGGAGGGAGAGATGAGATGCAGGATGAATGTATGCCAAGTAGCGATCTCAATTACCAGCCATGTAGATTAAAACTGTCTGATATCAAGGAATTTATTAAATGCCTTCCATAAGCTACAAGAATATGCAGAAGAGCAGTTTTGCCCACTCTTGTAGCTGTGTCACTAGTTTGATGATGGATGGGGTTTTTATCCTAAGGAACAGCTTCAGAGAATGAGGAGCTTGAAAAAAAGGAGCTTGAAAAAAAAAAAAATTCTGCTTTCATTAAAAAAAAATGGAAGAGATGATCAAATCACAACAGTTCAACAAGTCAGCATGAGCCAGCTAAGCTGCAGCAACCATTCCTGGGCATACTTTTATCTCAAAGGAAAGGCCAGTTTACAGGGTAAGGCTCAGCCTGCCATGAGAGAGGGCAAAGTGATGTGTGTAATTTTGCATTTGCCCCAGGCATAGGAATGCACTTGCAGCAAATCACTGCAGCTCAGCTGGCACATGGTAACTGTTCCCTGGCAGCAGGTAGGAAACATGCATTTTAGCTTGTTCATAGTGATGGATAATTGGAAACACCACCCTAATTAATCCTAAATAAATATGGCCCATTAATGGAAGCACATGCTGATTGATTGATTTTCTTAATTTAGATTAAGAACTAAATAGCTAGTTATCTTTTCCCACCCCAAAAATGCAACCTATGGTTTCAGAATTATTTTCTAGGAAATCAATATTGGGACTAGGAAGAAGAAATGCCCAGTTAGTTGATGAGCCTGAGTGACCATGCATTGTTCCAAATTGTTAGGAGTTTTACAGTCCTGACTGACAGAGCCAAGGAAATGTTTACAGGGACCACAGAGAACAGAGGCAAGACCCAGATTTTGGAGAAAAAAAAATCAACACCTCTTCAAATGTGTTTTTTTGCATCATTGGATTATCTTCAGCTGCATTGGTCCAGCATGAATGGGTTAAGAATGCCAGAGCCAGCATCATGTAAGGGAGAGAGTACATTGTGGTTTTAAGGAAAGGTTACATTTAAATGTCAAAAAGTGTTTCTGGCATTGTGTTCCAAAGTAACAAGTGGGATTATTAACTTTTCTTAAAAAAAAGGATTACATTCTTTTGCTAGTGTCCAATTCCACCTGAGAGGAGGTTTTCCTCTTGTCTGGGAACTGTCCAGGTGAGATTTAGAAGGAGCATCTTCGGAATGGGAGAGGAGGGTGATTTTGTGTTGGGGCTGTTCTGAGGTGATTCCCATCACAACCACAGGATCAGCCCAGTGAGGCTGCCTGGAACTCTGCAAGGCAACCTGACCTCAGCACAAAAACCTGGCCACTGTGCAGATCTCTCCAAACAAGTTTGATTCCAGAACATCTGCCCGGAATCAAGCACCACCAGTGAATTACTGATCATCATTGCTGATCTAATAATAATCTCATAAATAATACATCGCCCCCAGCTCCAGGCAGCCAAGGCTGCAGCATGAAGTACTACTCACCCTGGAGGCACAGATTCTTCTGAAGGGCCTCAGTTGAGCTTGTACCATCAGTTAAAAGTGAATGGGCTTCACAGCATTTAATTGCCTGATTTGGAGTTTCTAGGGAGGCATCTAGATAGTAGTTGGACAGTAGGCAGCACAGAGTGATTTGATATCTGTACTAGATAGGCCATTTCTATAATAAAAAATATATTTCAACTGATTAATAAAATATCATATATAATTATTGTATGGAAAATAAAACATTTCTTGGCTTAAATAAAAAATCCCCAGAAGCGATTTCATATAGTGTGAAAGTTTAACAAAGTTTCTATTTGTAAACCTCCAGTTCTGCTTTAGTAAGAAGAGAAAGGCTGTGATTAAATCAATCAATTGATCGTCATTCAGCCCATTTCTTTCTGAACATCCTTGCCTAATTCAGCAATCTGTGTTTACCATTTTAGCCTACTCAGAAGCACTGTGGGAGCAAATCTGTATGTGGAATTATACTCTGTAGCCCTATGTAATTAACTTTCCATCCTGCTATTCTTCATCACAGAATCATGGAATCATTAAGATTGGAAAAGACCATGCTAAACATAATTTTTTTTAAGAAAAGAACCAATATAAACTAAAATAAACTAAGCACAGGTTCCAATGTGAACATAGGTTGGACCTTCACCAGCAAGTCACCAAGGAGCATTGCAGCTCTCTTAAGGAGTATCCAGGCAAAATCTGCCTTGTTTTCCAAACCCTACCAGTTCAAAGAAAGTGGAGATTAGTTTTGAAAACTTATCCAGACCAGTCTGACATAACCCTGAAATATCTTTAATGTGTTATCTCCTACCTCAGTTGAAATTTGAACAAAGGGCTTCACACCGAAGTTCGGAATCATTGTGTAAGAAGTAATCTTTAACTATTTTTCAAAAGCCAACTACATTTAATGACTGAGAGGTAGATTCTCCTACCAGAAAGGACTTGCCAGAGTTCTTGGAGTGCTTGGACAATGCTCTCAGGCACATGGTGTGATTCATGGGGCCAGGAGTTGGACTTTGATGATCCTTCCAACTCAGGATATCCTATGATTCTACCCCATTTTCCATGGTGAATTACTCCAGAAGAAATGCACTGAAATTGTTAAGGCTTCCAAGGATCAGATGTGATGTGGTAGGAAAGGCAGTGGACAAACTGACAGGAGAGAGGGGAGGGACGGGTCCTAGGAAAACTGCACTGACTAAAGTAAAATATCAGGAACAAATCCCACAACCTGAAGTTTTACCCACCTACATTATTTTCCTTCTTTCATTCCATGTTTTTCTGATATTCTCTGCTCAGGCCCTGGTGCATTATTGCGTATTCCCACAAATAATTGTAAGGGCAGCTGACATCATTTAGGCATCAAAAAAATCTACTAGGGCACTTAGATGTGCAGGTGACCTTAAATACACCCACTGAGAGCACAGAAGTGGAAAGAGGGCTTTGAAGACTGGCCTCTAGTGTTTAAGTGCAGGTGATTCTGTATCGTTTCATTTGAAGTGGTTCTAGCTGGGCTTGGAATTTGTGTCCCTGCTCCATCAGAATGGCCTGGAGTTTCTTAATTACCAAACAAATGGAGAGTAGCTGCTTGATTTTGACAGCTCCTTTGTGTATCATTCTTCACAGAACATGAATGATTAATGGAATTTTCCCAACACAGTCAAAGTTGTTTACTGATGGAATTAAAGCTGAAATTGGCAGTGCTCTTTAGGGAGGACTTTTTCTATAATGTCACCAGACCTGCCAAGCTCTCCTAAAAAATAGGAACAATTAGTGATGGGTCAGAAGGATTCTGGGTATTAAAAGGTTTGGTTCTCTCCAGTGAAAGAGAAAAGGGGGGTGGATGGGTGAAAAAGAAAAGAGGATAAATGAAAAAAACTAAAGCCTGTTATTGATTATTTCCTTCAGGGAGTAATATCCTTGGACCCAAGTCCTATTTTTGAATTAAAAGGGAAAAAAATGTTAGATTTCAGTATCTGAAGATATGAAATACAGAGAAGAAAATGGATAAAGGAAGCCAATGGTCAAATTTTTATGGTTAAGCACTTCTCATAGGATAAACAAACATGAAAACTACTTGGCCTCAGTGACTGTAGACTTCACATCGTCAACACAGGGTGACACTTTATGTGTCAGTGTCAAATGTGTTGAGGCAGTAAATGTCAAGGGGTGGAAGAAGAGCACAACTGCACATCTGGAACAGCTGTATTTAGAACATGGCACTTGTGGTTATGCTGCCACTTTGAGCCTTAGAAATGCCTGGAGGAACAGCTGTCTGGTGCAGAAGGCAACCATTGCTGGAGGACATGGAGTATCTTGTGCATTTTCTCTTGTAGGAAGTCACAGGGCTCTAGGATGGCCATGGAAATGTACCAGTACAGCCTCTGGGAATGGGAATGTGCAGGTGAAGAAGATAGATAAGATTCTGGGGTTCCTGATATGTTTTGAGAGCATGAAAGGAAGCTGACTGGAGTGAATCGGGCAAAACTCCTAACTAAATAATTTGGAATTATTCTGAATTTATCCATGATTACTGTTTTTCCCCACGTATTTCCAACATTTGCCTTCTTGTCCCCTTGCATTGCCAGATTCTACAGGCAGAAAAATTTGTGGGAGTAATATCCTCCCATCAGCAGTGGTTCATCTGGGACACACTTACAAAGTTCATAATAAAGGCAAGCCCTACAGAGCGTGCTCAATGTTTAAAGTGTTTTATGAACAACTTCACACCAACCCCAGGAGATAGTTAGATAAGCATGTGATTTATTTTTATTCCCATTTTCCAGATGGAGAAAAAATAGTGGAGTGACCTTCTAAAGGCCGCAGAAGGAGTTGAAACAGAGATGAGATCAAGGAGTTCCTGACTACCCTGTATGTGGGGAAAACATCAGATTCTTCTGCATCTCTCTTCTGCATCTATTGCACTGACAAAGGCCTTTCACCACACTCACGTGAACATGTCCACAAGATGGATTTTTATGACTGTAGTGGAATCTGGTAGAGGGCCAGGACGTTTTGGTTTTTAGCTATCCCGTATAAGATTTTCCTGATGTGCTTCTCTCTCTCCTGCCTCTAAGCATTTTTCAATAAATAGGCAAAATTATCCAGGAGCAAGGCTGCAAGGGCCAGCAGGGAGCCGGTGAAGTCACGTCTCCTGTACTTGTAAGGTTAGCAGCAAGTAAATATAACACAGCCCTGCCCTTCCTCTTCTAATGAAAGTGGCTCACCACCAGGTAGGTGATCAGCTGCCAAAGGAGATTAATCTCCCTTTTTAGCATGTGTTTTGGGGTTGGAAGGGATATCAGTTGCTTTAGTATGTTTTTAACATCATCTAAAGCGTAGCCAAGGGTTATAATCAGACCCTTGGGAGAGCAAAGGTACAATAGATAGCTGAGTGGCTCTAATCCACAGCAGCATGATTATCTATTGATAACTGCCTCCTCCCCTTTAGCTGTCCCACTGATGCAGAGTTTGGTTAATAAAAACAAATGAATTCAGCATGCCATGGTCAGTAAAGAACATGCATTGAGGGTGTGCGGGCGGGGGAAGGTTAACTGTTCTCTTTGTTTGCTTTTCTTTTAATGCAAAACCCAACTGGCTTGGTGATGTCCAGATATGCACAAGCACCCATGCCAGATATTCACTTGCACAGGCAGGAGTAATCCTGTACAAAAGGGAAGACTGGGGTGGAGGAAGGGGAAGTGGCTGGGGCCAAGTGATGGGAGCCAATTCTTGCTGTGATATACTCCTGCTGCCTTTGTGATCTTGGGCAAGACTCTTGGATTAAATTCAATAGCTGGGGCTGGATCCAGTGACTGATTTTAATTAGAAAGCAAAAGGGCCCTTTCACCTTCCGCTACCAAATTTGACCTGAAGTTAGTTATCCATAGTTAATTCTGTACTGTTGTGCCCTAAAGTCAGGCTTCAGGACCAATGAAAATGTAGCTTCTACTGATCTTTGTAGGATATTTATCTTGATAATACTAGTCATGATTTCCCCACATATAATTTTCACACATATTTTTCATTTTCTGTGAGAAAGGAACAGCAACAGCGCCTTTCTTCCATATTCCCCTGGCAAATTTATGAGGAAATATACAATTTTGGAGGTTTTTAAGAATTACTTTTAAGAAAACAGTAAAACTTAGTGTTGGAAACACTTTCTGAAAAATCTAGAACTGAGTCTTCTCAAGCATAGATCATGGATTGTGAGTGTTGTGCCCAAGCCTGGTCAGAGTCACCATGGGGCTATTCAGTTATTTGCATTACACCATAATAATGTCACAAGGAAAGTTCAGCACAGCAAGATGGTACCGATCCAAACCATGTATGTACCACACTCTCCATTGGCTTTTACCATTCCATCACTGGGAATTAAACTCTGAGGGTTAAATGCTGAGGAAAATGAATGCTTTTCCATATTTGAAAAGCATCTGCAGAAGGTAGAAAGTCTTAGAAAATAAAAAAAGAAAAAAAAAATAAAATTCCCCAAATAAAAAAATTCAACCTCCAGCTTATTTGTTCATCTATCATATTTTCCAGGCAACTGGTCTCTTGAGAAACCTTGAAACAAATAGCCAGAAGTGAGTGGTGGGGAGAGGAAAGATATATATGAATTCTTTCAAGCAAGGCATGTCATGGAGCTACCTAGATTTTCTACTGGAATGTAACTTTCATGTATTTTCCTGATGCTAGCAAGGGTGGGGTGCTGGTTTGACAGTAAATCAGTGTTCCTAATTACAGGGACACTACTAGAAGAAATCAAAATTCCTTTAATGAATGGTTTGCCCAGCTACTGCAAGTGTTCTTGAAGTTCAAGCCCTTTTATAATATTCATTTGATCATAAGACTGCCTGGTCTTGTGCTATTTTAAGCATTTCAGAGACAGATAAACATCTGCTGCAGTAAAAAAAAAATAAATTAAAAAATCAATTGATCACATGCCCAGGCAATGCTTACCATGGTCTGTACTTATTTTGGCTAAAGACATACAGAGGAGTTTTCAAAATAATGCCCTGGAGGGAATAAATTAGCAAGGCCGTTGAAACAGCAACCACAACACCCTACCTTAATGGAGCCATTTAAAAAAAAAATCCAAATAATTTAATCCCTAACAAAGGAGGGCCTGTCAGGTCAGTAACCCAGATCTGAGGTAGTGGTGTCATGTAACAATACTGCTTGACTTGGTGTTCATTTCCAACACAAAGTTCAGCCTAACAGCAGCTGTCAAATACCTGTGGTTAATCCCCCCGTAGCTGCTTTGGTACAATTTTGGTGGTGTAATACACAGGATCACCCGACCCCAACAAGGCCACCACACTGTTAACACTTTGCCCTTGGGAGGCACTTGAGTGGGTTGGAGCAGTTAGAAAATTCCCCTCGGGTGTTTAGGAGAAGGACCTGCTCAGGCTCCTGACTGCATCTCCACTGTACTTCGTGCCACAGTAGTGCTGAAATGTGTTTTTCAAAGTCATTAAAGCCTGGCATTTCAGAGCTGGGCTCCAGGGAAAATGTCCCTGGCTCTCTGCGCCTTTCCTCCTCTGCTTTGAAACATCGATGCTAAGCTTCAGTGCACCTTCCTGCTGGATTTTCAAACAGCTCAGTGTTTTACAGGCTTCAGGATATTATAAATATTGGTGCTGTTCAAGCTCTTTTCTTGCTTGGTTTGTGCAACATCCTGTGTGTAGTAGGATGGAAATTTTTACATTCTGTTGAGCTCCACCTTTTCTTCCTTCATCATCTGTACCTGCACAGGCTTTCTCTTAACTCATACCTGAATAATTCCCCTGGAATCTTTTTGATGAGCTCTTCCAAATATCTTGAATTCAGGCTGGGAAATGAATAGAAGGCAGGGATGAGAAATGTCCTCTCTCATCATGGCACTGCTCATGTCCTGAGTCTATGCCTCCTTTTGGAGAGAAACTCAGATAAAGCTGAAGGATGTGGCCAACAGCCTCTGCATGTCTGGACAATCTCTGCATAGTTCTCCCTATCCAAACAGGCGAGTCAGAGACATTGGAAAAAAAGATCTTGGGGTGAGCTTCTAGTTCCTTTCAGTAGCTCTTCAAGTCTCACCTTACCCTCAGTCTTCATCTCTTTGGATGGTTCTTTGGATTGGGAACCTTAATTAATGGAAATTTTCAGGATCATTCTTGCCACAGGGGATACCCCATATAGGCAAAACACCAGAAGGTGAAGTGCTTCCTAATTCCATTTCATATCAATTTATCTGGGAATCACTGGCAGTCACTTTTTCAACTATGAGCAGATTTATTTTGCACCCCAGGAAAACTAAAATTCTTTCACTTTGGAGATGTGTTTGCTACCTAACTCTACTATTCCAGTTCTTTAGTGTTCTCACATTGGACTAATAATAAATAAATAGATAATTATAATTTTTACTATTATTATCAATAATAATAGTAGTAATAATGATAATAATATTAATTAGTAAGTAACAACCATTTTAAAAAATCCAAAATTTTCTTTAAGGCACAACTCTGTTCCACATGACTGGCTGTAACAGACTCAAGTTCTTTGAAAGTAATGGAATTACATTGCCAGCACAGCTCACTGGTCTCTCTCATTTTTTGAAAATTCACCTCTTTTAATGTATTGGCCATACTGAAGCTCAGCATCTCTTGCTAAACTGTGGGAACTCAGGATTGCAACCCAGCAGTCCCAAATCTAAGCTATGCCCTGAAAGGACCCAATACTGAAATTGGCATCATGGGGCCAAGGATCTGGTCTGGACTGCATGACCTGAGGCTTTTCTTGGAAGTGAAGTGAGAGGTGACATGACTAAGATCAGAGGGAAATGTTTCCTACAGTTTTGGTGGACAACATCCACCTGTATCCTCATCTCAGTGTTGCAGCAACTCATGAGTTCTCATGGAATGATTTATTGATCAGTTGAATGGACAGGATTGTCCCTGCTTGTATGTATTTTAAGCACTCACAGAAAGCAGAAGGACCCTGGTTAAATCAGCTATTCCACCTTCCTGGATCAGAGTCTGAGTATTTATATCACAAAGTTCACAACCAGATACCAGTAGATGTTGATAACATTACACATTCACTGGAAACAATGCATCACCTGTACCTGCTGATAAACATCAATATTTTCACCTCAAAACATCTTAAAATTATCAGCCAGGCTTTTCAAGTACAAACTCCAGTGCCTCACACACACACACGGGGGATGATTTCCAGAGCATTTGAATTTTTAACAGGAACACAGCTCTAACATCGATTCCCCAGGCACAGAGGAATGAGAAATTCATTAGCCAGGCTGGGGACATTCCCCCATCACAGCATGCACGCCCTGGGAAAGGAGTCACATTTAGCACACTACAGTTTACCTGCATGATTAACCAGCGACGCTGTTTTTGGATGTCTAATCAGATTATATTGGGTTTATGTACAATTTCCTAAGCAGGCCGACTGATAGATTGATCAAGGGTAGATGGAATCTGACAGCAGAATATTATGGCAGAATTCTTCCAGTGATGGATGAGCCCACCTTGACACAAACTCCAAAGCTTTGCCTCTCAGTAATAAATCTCAGCATGAAGTCATCTGTCTCTGACCTGAAGCTCGAAATCAACGACTCAGGATACTGAAGTTTCATCGTCTTTATGAACACTTAAGTTGGCTCAATGGCATAAATACACACCTCCTGCATTCAATCTCTTTAATAGTGGCAGCCCTTATAATGTTGTTTTTATTTTTATTTTTTTTTTCTGTTTTATAAAAGTTAGCGACTCACAACTGATTTTTTCACCAGCCAAGGAGATCACTGCTAATAGATTACATTCTGCATGATGCTTAATGAGCCATGATTGGGAAAGGAGATGGGAAATGGCACTTTGGATTGATTTAGCAAGGATTCAGTGGATGGAATGCCACGACTCCACAAATAGCAGCAGGTTTTACGTGGTGCCATGAAATTATATAACAGGCACCTCAGCTAATACCTTCAAAACACCTTGCTGGCTTGAGAGCCAGCATTTTCAAAAGCTAGTTCAAGTCAGATTCTGAAAAATATGCTTGGTTAACCAGAGGGCTTTTTCAAGCAATGTTGTGATTAACTTTCAGTAGGAAATGAACAAACAACAAAAAAGGAATTTTTTCCCAAGCCCAGCTGAAAAATCCTCTGTGTGATCTGGAACTCTAAAAGTGGAGATAACTTCTACATTGCGCGTAAACTGCATTATGCTCAGAATACATGATGGTGCAATATGGTGCTCACACCATCCAGAATAATAATCTCATTTGCCTAGGACTTAATCCTAGGCCACATATGAGACTGTGGCCCTATTTTTTCATGGGATTTAAGCACCTAATTTTTATCAATTTCAGCAAGAGGTCAAGGTTTAGTTTCTTTTTGAGTGTCTGGGTGCTCAAGTTCTCAGATCATGTTTGCATGCACTCTCAGTGTAGAATTGTGAGGGTGTGTAACAGAAGCCCTCCAAGCCCCCTGTGCATGGCTGACATCCTGGGTACCCACAGCAGCTCTCTGAATTAATTCAGTAATGCCTTCAAGTGACCTACTGCAGGCATTCTCATCTGACAGAGTCAGGAAATGGGGTAGCTAATAGACCATTTTGGAGTGTTGTAAGATCACGGCAATCCCATATTTTTTGAGGTTAATATAATGCTAATTGGGCCTTGGGTGAAGAGTTCATAAGACAGATGAACCCACATTAGTTTTGAGAATTTGAGCAGCCAGATTCTTAATCCATATTCACTACTGCTTGGGAGTGGTTTTGCTCTTTAACTAAGAAGGAAAAAAAATATCAGGAGATTTCTGTAATTGTCAGCTTTTCCTGACTAACCTTCTTTACTGCATCTTCTGCGTTCATGATGGCTGATAACATACCAAAGTCGTGGCCAATGAGAAAAGTCAACTTGTAGGACCAAATTCACCTCCTGACTGACTATGGCAGACCTAACTGCACTCTGAGATTTTATTCCTGCTAATATCAAAGTCCAGAAACTGACAAAGCTGTATTATTGTCAACCCCTGTAGTGAGGCTGGGAAAGTAGGAATAACAGTTAAGTTAGACCTGTGTGAATAATTCATAGGGAATAATTTATTTGATGAATTGACCTCCTTTTTTTTTTTTTTATCTGTTCATGGCCCTGTCCACAAGCAGCCTCTGATTTTCTCTCTTCTGTTGTTACTCAAATTGAAAATATCTGCTGAATAATTTCTGAGGATAATTCTTGTTCTGCAAATTTGTCCCTGAGCAGTTCATTGTGAACATTTGCTATCTGAAATCCCAGTGCTAGCTAGACACACAGATCTCATGGTGTTATTTCTGTTCCTTGCATAAAGGGCACATACATTCAAAACAGTGTATTTTCCACTCTGCCTATTGGTAGTTCTGAGTCTTTTAATGTAGTGTTCAGCTCTGCAAGGTGTGTATTTGATTTTAAGGTCCAATTTTTGATTTGTGTGAGATAAATAATATGTAAAATGAGAGGAAACTGCTTTTTCTTTAGGGATTTTCCTATAGACCTGCAGGTGCCTCCCAGTCAAATCCTCTAGCTACTCAATGAGAGGACAAGAAAATCACAAAGGGGAGCAAATTTAGGTGTAAAGCACAAATCTTAGTGCTTACATCACCCTCCATGAGATTCCCATGAGCAGGAACCATCCTGACCCAGATCCTGCCTCACAAACACAGGGACAACATGCACAGGGGATGCAGCACAATCCACAGGACACGTAGAGGACAAGGCAAGCAGCCCTGGCTGTCCTCCACAGCTCTGGAGGGACACAAAACCACCTTCACACCTTCCATCCTGCTTTCCACAGGCTTTGGTGCTGAGCAGCTTCTCAATTCCCTTTGCAGCAGGGTCTCTTGTTTACTCACTGCGCTCATAAGGCTGCACATTGACTTTCAGAATCAGGAGGGGGAGAAAAAATGGGAGCAAGACAGAGTTAAAAGTTTCAGCCATAAAAGCTTTTGACACATCTTTCTGTCTCTTTCTGTCCAAGTAATCAATCTTCTAAGTTTCCAGGAGCGGCTGAGATTTTTAAAAACAGCTGTAATCTGCGGTCATTGATGGTGGAGTAGATTGTTTGCCAAACTATTACCATAACTGTCAACCAAAATCAGAAAAATAATCTCATTGTGCTGGACAGATGCCTTTCCTGCATTATTGATATAGTCACTCCAGAGTAATCGAGAAATATAAAGCATTGTTCTATTTACAAAAGGAGATTGGCCAAGTCCTTGAGAGTGAGCAGGAGGGACAGGCACTTAAAGGAAGTGAGATATAGTCAACTCAGTAAAAGTTATGTGTCAGGGTCATGTGGCCTCCATAGTCAGCAGTAGAATCTCAGTTTTCAATAGCTTTTCCTCTCCTTTCTCACTTTCAGATTTAGCTCCAGAGTTTAATCTCTGACTAAATGAGCTTTCCAGGGTTTTAATGCAGCACCATGGAATCTACCCAGCTTTTTCCCCTTTCCACCTTCCCTCTGGCTGCCAGCACAACAACCCCAAATACATCTCTGGGACTGCTGCATTTCCAAAATTTACAAAAAACACTGCACGTTCCCCATGCTGCTCTTGGGAGCGAGGATAAATCAGGTCAGCTCTGCACATTATAATACAATACAAGAGAATTTTGTCTGCTTGCCACCGAGATGTCTCTGAAAGCACTTTGCAAGGCAGTGCACTAAATATGAGCGTCGCAGCAAATCTTCAGGCAGATGGAGCAGCCAGCCTGCATTTAGCCATAGCGCCCACAGAGTCTTTTGCTGTTACAAATGTTTGTATATAGAGAGGGGCCCAATTTTGCATTGGAATCTGCTACAGTGAACCCATAACCCCAAGTTCCCCATTTATAGCACAAATGAATAAATATCTATACAGTCAGAGGACCGGAGGTGGGACTGGAGCTTCTATTTTCATTTGAACTCCATGCAGGGGTCAGGCACAGTGAGAGTCCCGTGATCAGCTGAGGACAGGCTCTGGGAGATATGTGGTCTCCTGCCCTTTTTTCCTTTTATTTTTTTAAATTTTAAAATTGCCTCACATTTCACTGCAGGAAAAAGTTTATTTTTTCATCAGCATTTTGAAAACATTTGAATTTTTTTTTTTTTTTGGGGGGAGCAGGAATCATCTATCTATTATAGATGTAGTCCTCCATTTAACTTGAAAAGAGAAATTAGCTTTTACAAAATGAGAGCAGTTTTTAGCTTATTCTTGTTCAAAAGCAGATATATGAGCTGCTAGCCTCATTTTGGTAGCAACAAAAGAACTTTTCGGCAGCTTAATGCTTTGAGGCAACACATGGCTTTTTTCTTTCTTTCTTGCAACAAAAACATACAGATGCAATCTTTGTCTCAGTAGAAAAAAGATGGAAATAAAAATAATTTCATCAAATTTGGTGTAATGAGAATTATTGTCATACTATAAAAATAATTTAAATAACAACAACAACAAAATTGCTTTTACCCCAGTTTTACTGAAACGCCTACAAAAGAGCCATTCTAGGGAAGCAAATGGATGCTCTGGTCTGAAGTGTGAAAATCAGCAATACACAGAAAAAAACAGGGCTAATTGAAGGACTAATTCATGCTGGGTGACCACCAGCCAAACAATAGCTCCAACTCACCATGCTGACAAAAACATTTGTAGCTCTCAAATAAGAAAAAAAAAATTCTGAGGAAAATGCCTGACTGTCTTCATGCAGAAGGACGAACAGCCTGTGGTCAGGAAACAAATGCATAAAGTGTCCTTGACACCACGTTTGTGGTGACTCTCTTGCTCTGGAGTTGTTGTACTCTGGTTAGAGAGATGTTCTGAATTCATCAACACGTGTTGTGGACAAGAGGTTTGACCCAGCCCCTCACACATCACAGCCCTAACTCCTCTAACTCACACCCATCTCCAGCACGCCCGAGCACACACCAAGCCCCACAGTGGTTTTAATTGAAAAGCATAAATTTGGCCTGCTAAATCTATTAACGATTTGTTTTAATTAGGAACCCAGCTGCTTCCTGAGATTCTGCAGTCTGGGTTTCAGAACTTTAACCACACTGAAAATGAGTCTCAAGTGAGCTGCTTCAAGTCTTTCAGCTCAGCGTTTTTACAGACTTGTTGGAAGGGAGATGTTTGGAAAAGTTTCCACAGTGTGCCCATCGCCCCTCCTCTCAGTCCTCAGATGATGATGATACTGACTCAGGGAGGGTAAAACTAGACCTCCTTCTATCCAAGTGCTTCTGAAAGCCAGATTAAGTTTGCCTTTCTTTATAGAGAGCAGTTAACATCCACTGCTCGTAAGTGGAGTTTCCAGAGAGACAAATATGGGACCAAATTAAAACATATTTAAGATCTATGGACCCTATATAGGGACTTGGTGAAGCCAGGCAAGACGTTGTCTTTTCTTGGAACATTTAACAGATCACACACTGGTGAATTTCTGGGCACTGGGGCACCCATTCCTGCTAGGTTTGCATTGCCACTACTGCCCAAAGGAAAAGCACTGGCTTTTGGCTGATCCTTTTGTGGACCTGTGACGATTTCCAAAGCCTTTTTAAGTCAGTAGTTAAGATACTTTTCCAGCTTCTCCTTTCCTTCCTGGGGCTGTGAGCCTGTGCCAAGAGGGAGTCATTTGTGCACTTGTAGGCAAAGATCAATGGGAAAATGAAGAGGAATTGGTTTTTTGAGCATTTACAACTCTAGAAGGCATCGGCCTTTCCCTGAAATTACCCGACAGAAACACACACGTGTGACAGTGCATGGTCACAAGGACCCAGGCAGAACACACACAGCTAAAAATGCAGCAAATACTATTTCATTTTTTATTATTGATTCACTGTTCATATTTCTACCCTTGCTCCATGATCCAGCCACTGTACAGGTGGAAATGACAGTCATGAAGTTCAGTGAGATGTGTACATAACCCCTTCACCCTTCACCATTTTCTCTTGGCTTTTCTGCCTTACTTTCCTTCAGCTTTTTCCTTCCTTCATGTGAAACTATCTCTTACAATCGTTTTGGATTTTTTTTCTATCTAGCTAATGCCAGTTTCAGAGGTGGGTATCCACATAACTACCCAAGACTCCGGCCCATGAAAATGCTCTAAGAGAAGAAAGGAAAGCAAAGTAAAGTGAGGTAAAAATCCATGTCATCAGGACACCAGAGCTCTGACTTCAACAGTGTTCACCACTCCTCATAGACTAATGTTGGCTTTGCTCCTTTTGGATGCCCAGGATGATTTTCTCAATATCTATGAGTAGAGAGGAATTAGACTTCTAATTGTCTTTTTCCATCCAGCCAAGAGGTGAAAGCCGGCATAGGTTATCTTTCTCTTCAACTTTGATTCAGCCACTCAGAGAAACTTTTCAAATAGCTCAACTCTTGACCACATTAGTTTATTTTATCAATCAAGCTTTGATTCACTGATAATAAACACATCAGTATAATTCTTGGAAGTGTTCACGAATAATAAACAGAAAACGAAGCTCACGCTAAAGCTGGTCAGACAATGGGATTATTTTTTTCTACCAAAAAAAAAAAAAACTGTTGATAAAATATAAAAACCAGACTTGAAATGTTTTCATGTGTGCCATTTAACATTTCCTCTAACTAATGAGATTTCCATCTCCTTCCAACGAGGGCACCTCTCAGAGTCTGAAGTTCCCCCATATAACAAGTCCATGCAGACCCAAAGCAGACGGTCGATCCTTGGACTTCTCAGAGTTCCCTTAACCAGACCTACAGACACAAATTTAAAGTTTCTCAGTCCCATTTTTTCATTATTCTTGCGTGTCCTGTATTTTTATCTCCTTCTGACATCATGATGTTCTATGAAATTCAGACTGCATTAAAGGTCTCTGGTCTGTACATAGGAAAATGGAAATTTGAAATCTAAACATTAAATGAGGAGCCTGCCAGTAATCCTCCTATGCTAAGAATTTAACTACTTTTTTTTAAATTATGCAACCTCATTATATTTAAACCAATCTAATGCTTTGAGGTGGAAGGATATGCTTTTGATTTTTATATAATTCAGTATATATTTTATATAAATCTGAATGTTGCATTTATCTTAAAAATATAACTCAATTATCTCAAGTCCAGCCTAAAATTTTCAAATTGCAGATGATTTTTTAAATTTTTATTTTCATTTGACATTTCAAATTCTATATCAAATAGCTGGAAAAAGTCCAGCAGGGATACTGTTATCTGCTCTTCCTTTCCAATTGAGTTGGATCTTGGGTTCCAACAGAAGCCAAGCTATGAGTTACCACATTGAGAATTAAATTCAAAGCTCACACAGATTTTCTCGTGCACTGAAGGAAAGGGTTTGTACAGAGAAAGATTTCCCAGTTTTCCCTAGTGGGAAGTTTCCTAGTGTCTTGGGACTTTGTGGACACCTCCTTTGCATAGACAAAACCATAAATCAATATCTGTGGGTGCTTAACTTACAAAAACCTGCTGATTTTAGAGTGCTACAAGGGAGAACCCTCATCCCATTTCTTCCTATGCAGCTGAGTGATTCCTTCCCACTAACATCTTCCTTGTCCCTTCTCCCAAGGGGCTTCTCAGTCCCCTTAAGTCTTTTTTGGCTTGTTCACTAAATCTTCAGTCTGCTCACTCAGGATTAAGGACACTCAACTTAGGTATGTTCATCCACTGTGTGCTTTGGTTCCAGGGTTGACTCATAACAGAAGAGTCCTTAAGCCTTAAAAAGCAGATTGAAAACTCAGTAAAAAAGCTGAAGAAGAGAAACTCAAGATAAGAAGTCCAAGTCTCCCACCACAGAGGCATGAAAAGCACTTTATATAATATATTGTTGCAAAGAGTTTTTTAGTGACTTTGTAATGATTTATAGGTTGCCTTTTGTATTTTTTTATTATTTTTACTCCTCCCACAACCCTTGCAAGTCAAAGATGGGTTTATTGTGTACCCATTTGTCCACATTTAGCTCAATAATTTTCTCATTTAAATACTGAGGAGCAGTATGTAGAATTGCTTGTTTTTCTCAAAAAGAACAAATGCCAAAGAACTTTAAGTAATTTCTTTTTTAAAAATGTGTTTCTGCAACCTAGCAATATAAACGTTCTGGAGGTATATTGGATACAAACTTACATAATCTTGGGTATATTTAAAAGTTTCCATGGAAACCATTTCTTTGTCAAAAGAACAACATTGCTCTGGGCTATTTGTAACCCACACCTAGCACTGTCCAGCTCAGTATGGAGACCAGGAGGTGACTCTGATGGCAGTAAAGGAGTGGTCTTGGCTGGTTTTAGATTCTTAGCCAGAGCAGAAGGTGCTAAGCAACATTTCTGCACTATCCATACATGAAAACAGCAACAGTGAGAGAGTTGAGGCAATCTGACCCCTGGAAAGCACCAAATGCAAAGGCACCTGCCTTCCCTAGCAGGGGCCCTTCTGGTTGTGTTAAGTGCTTCTGGAAGAGGGAATGAGAGTGCAAGGTCTCAGCTCTCCTCAAGCAAGGATATTTGTTCTGCATGCTGCAGGTTTTCCCTCCAGAATAAGCTGCTCTTCTAATGAGCTCTGTTTTGACAGCAGCATTGCAGCTTGCCAGGAGCTGCTCCCAGTGCAGCATGTCTGTCTGTGCATCTGCAAAGGCGTCTGCAAGGTTGCAGCCCTGATTCCCACACTGTTCCCCGTGCCCTCTTTTATCCATTTTTTAAAGACAAAATGGGAGGGGGGAAAGGAAAGGGCAAACGAGTCCAGAGTGACCTTCCTCCTGCCTCCGGAAACACTCCAGCTTGCAGGGGCAGTGAGGTGGACCTGGGTTTCCAGCTGTCAGCAGCTGGGAGTCAACAGCAGCCCATCTTATCCACTTCAGAAATGAGCCCTGGCTGATTGGACAAATATTTCCTATTTACCAGCTTCTCCCCCCTCCTGGATAATTCTAGGGTTAATCCACCACACCACCTCCTCAGCCCAGCCCCGTGATATTGACACTTAAGAAACACAGAGCTGTTTATATTTCATTGGAGAGCTCATACTATCAATTTTCACATTAGTGAGTCCAGCTATTGCTCTCTTCTATCGGGATCTATTGAGTGGTGGCAGTAGAGATATCCGCTGTAGTGAAGGAAAAAAAAATACTTAGCTGTCTGATGAAATGTTTTAAATGCATAGGGTTCACCTTGGGGTTGGCTGCTGCTCAGATTTTATCCATTAATAACACGCAGGGCTGCCACACTACTCTCCAGGGCTGATAGGAAAAATAGTACCACTTACAGATCCCCTGGTTTGCCTCAGGGAGAGTGCACCAAATGCAGCACATATCATACATTTCGGGGCTGAAATTTACTCCACAAGAAGAAGAAAAAAAACAATAAACACCCCCCCCCCTGCCCCCCATCCCCAAACATTCTCTGTATTGAAAAACAAAACCCAACCCTATTCCTGACACACAGACAAAGAAAAGTTGCCGTGTAGGCCAGTAGTTGCAGACCTCAAGTGTTTTACTTATGCTATGAAACGCCTCTGGGCAAAACAGGGGCAAGATTTCAGTGTAAACGGCCTTTTTTAGCTTACTGCTCTGCAGGTTGACATTTCACCCAGCAGGGAGAAGAATCTGAATTGTTACAAGGAACCAGGCAGTAAAGAGTAGGCTCTTGGTAAGTCATCATCTTTCCAGCAAGAAAGCCTCATTTATTTATATTTTCTCTTTTTTTTTTTTTTTTCCTACCCCTGAAACAATTCACAGGAAAATGATCATCAGAATAAGAATTGTTAACTGATTAGATTATTGTCGGCATTTGGTACAAGAACATCACCAGGCGCTCAAGGGTAAGTATTATTTTCATCTACTGATGAGGCTAAGAAAGGATTGTGCACCCAATTCCCTGTGCATTAATGATCTGAAGATATTTGGGTTGGGTAGCATTGTTTTCCCCTCTCTTTCAAAGTGAGCCACAGAGCTCTGCTGCCAGGAAGTGTTATTTAAGAATATGAGCTTCTTTTGTAAAGGGAAGGGCATAATTAGATGTTAAGAGCTGATTATTGCATTGTTCTCCACAGAGATTTCCAAAAGGAACAGCACTTGAAGAAAGAAAGGAAAGTATGCATTGTGCTTGGAAAGTGAGAGATATCTGCCTTAAACATTCTCTGTCTCCATATCTGAAAACTTTACAAAAGATGAAATGGCAGGCAACTTCCAATTGCACATTGCCTGCCAGGAGCCCACTGACCAAATGTACCTGCTGTGAGACTAGGGCTCCCACCAAAAAAACAGAAAAATCCCCCATCTCCTCCAGCAGGAATCACTTGGAACAGAAAACCATGAATTTTTTTTTTTTTTTAATAAGGACTTGAAACAAGCTGAACTTGTGCCTACACACTGCTGTTTCCTGCTACTCCAGCCCCAGGGAGCTGACACACCTCATGCTTCCTCCTCTAGGCACTCAGAGGAGCAAGATGTTTCTATCAGGCAACCCTCAAAAGGAACCTTGGTAAGAAATAAACCCTCCTGAGCAGATAAGGACTCATCCAACTCACCCAAACTCTAAGGAGCTAAATGTAGGACAGACCATGGGCATTTATCCATGGTGCACACAGAGAGGATGCAGGCTTCAGGCTGATAGCCACTAAGAACCCTCCTACTCCATGCCATACTACACAGAATAGATGTTCTCTGGGTGCCATCCCCCCAAAAAGTGTTAAAAATCAAGCAGACTAACCTCATGCATTTCTCTGGAGGCTTCTGGCACAGTGTCTGGCACATTGGTCAGGGGGAGCAGCCAACAGAGGCCTTTAGCTGCTGCCTGAGCTCCATTTGGTTGTCAGCAGTGGCAGCTGGAGGGGATGCCCACCTGACTTGAGCATTCACTTAGTTATTCTCCTCAAAGTGAGGAAGGACTGCTTCAGATTTTCTTAACACCTCCTGAAGCCAGAGGGACATCACCTTCTCCAAGCTGCCTCTTTCTGCTGCTGCTTTTTCTTCCGCAGCCTTCATTATGTAGCATGAATACATGGAGCTCTTCTAAAACACACCTTAAAGCTCAGGTTCCTACCAGGAAAACCCCAGCAGATCCTCAACCCCTCTTTCCCCTCCACTCCTGGAGTTTCCAGAAGTTCTGATGAGCTGTGAAATGCTGCAGTTTTAAACAACTGGACTTCTTTCTAGCAGTTCCCAAAGAATTTTCCCTCTCTTTCTAGGAGAAAAAATAGGACTTGGTGTTGCAGCCTACTCACAGTGTCCTCACCATTTTTCAAGGTTGCTTCAGGTATTTCATTATTAATGTCTTTAAGGCCCATTTTAAAGCTCATTTAGATAAAATTTTCCAACTACTCTTACCAGAAGTTTGCTCTGAAACCTATTGGATGTCATACAAAAAAAGTTCTAATCCTCAAAATATCATTTATATGAAACAGAAATGTAAACCATACCCTGTACTACCTAAAGATTTGCATCTAATCTACATATACAAGCACAGAGGAAAGGTGTAAGAGCACCTCAGCCTTTCTGATCTCAGGTAAAAGGATTCTCCTAGCCCAGGCATGCTTTTATTGCCCTTTTTTTGGTATGGGTTTGATTTTTTTTTTGTCTCCATTGGATGACAGATTCACTTGGATTAAAAAAACAAAACAAAACAAAACTCCCTACATACAAGAAATAAACCAGTTTCACATTTTACCATACTTTGTCAAAAAAGGGCTTCTTCATGACAAGGCAAAGTTCTTGGGACCAAAGCCTGAGCTGAAGCCACCACAGCTTTGGAGACAGGTGTCGCAGTCCTTTTTTTCAAATCTGCAATAACAGCCTTTAGCTGTATCACAATTAACACACTCTGTGTGCCAAACTGTAACGAACTTGCCTGTTCTCTCTGGACCTGCTTGCAGTCTGAGGTGAGAACTAATGAATTGTCGGGGCCACAGGAGGAGGACAAGGACGGGGAAGCAGAGGGGAAGAAATAAGAGTACAAACATCTGCGTGTAGAGGACAAAGCTCTTCACAGTCTCCCAGGTTATGCAGCCACTTTGTAAGTATTTGGCAGCTGAGCCATCCCTTTCCTTGCAATCACTCTGTTTGCTTAGGAGCAAACCCAAATTCAGTTTGCACCGGAGTTTGTTTGAACACATCCCTTCGCTCCATTGTTGTGATTCGGGATTTTTTTTTCTTTTTTTTCCCTTCTATGCATCTTCATCCTTCATGGTTGATTTGGATTATGATGTAAACTAAGCGAACATGACACAGCTGCTCTCTCCAATAACTAAGGAGATGCCGGCTGCCACTCACCCCAGCACTTTGGTGCTTCACAGCAGGGCTGGTGGGCTGATGGGGGCCCTCTCTTTTGGCATCTGTCTGTGCCATCCTCGTGCCGTTTGCTGAAACAAAACCAGTGATGTTAGCAGCATATGGGCAGCCAGAACAGGGGTCATTTCCCTTATTTGCCAGCAAAGTAAAGGACAAGGCCCAGTGGAATGGGGATATACAGAGGAGAGCTGGCAGCATGGTGGCAGAAGAGGAGACCACAGGCAGGAAGGATCCCAGGAGTCACCTCTGCCCATGCGTCCCTTTCCCATGGCATGTGGAGTCTCTGAGCTTTGCATGGACTGTTTGATGCTAAGCTCTGTGAGTTTTGATCAGCTGAGCTGACTCTGGCAAACCAAACTCATCTGGCTGAGGTGGACACCCCGCCTCAGATACAAAGCCTGACTCCAAACCTCGCTGAAAGCTGAGAAAGATTTTGCTGACAATCAAATTCGTGTAACAGCTAACAGAAAATAAATCACTTCCATCTGCATGCTCTTGGACCAATAAAGGCTTGGTCTGAAACTGGAGGAGCCAAGAACCTGTCAGGGATCCAATCTAATTGTATATCTAACCTGATCAGAAGTAAGAATAATTGGAAACCTCTCAACTAGATTGTTCTTCTTAACTTACCGGGACAAGCCACACACCAACAGCTTGCACAATCTGACTTCTGCAAACAAAAGCAGTCTAGATAATTTTGGAGAAGACACTGAGCATTCAAACTTCCAGGTTACCTGTCTCTGTTTGCTGCCAGGAAAAAAAAAATTAGGCATTTTTTCCTTCAGAGCAGTACCTCTAGGCACAAGGTTACAGCACTGGGCATGTTTTAACATATAGGCTGTGCTGAAACAGAGAACTTGAGGAAGATGCTTAGCAAAGAAAAATAGCTCTGAATAGAATGATGTCTGCAGAAACCAGGGATGACAAATCTACTGCAATATGAAAATATATGTATATGGCATTGTGAATTTAAACGGTGCCCTGCATAGCAGACATAGCTCAGGTGTTTATTTAGATTCCTTTTTGTTAGAAATCCCCCTTTTTGTTGGAAATTTTTGCCTGCGAAATTTAACTCACTTGTCTGTGCTCTCATAATATGCAAGTATTCTTCAAAATTGCTACCTCTCTTTCTATGTCTATAGCAATGCTTACCTAAGTCTCCATCCTCTTTCAAAGTATCACTTATAGTATCTGAGAACCTATATATTTTTATAAAACCCTTCATTTTGGGAGTTCACTATTTTCTCAAATTTTCTCTGGGAATTATAGGCTCAGAGGGTGTTATTTCTATCTGATAATTTTACAAAAATCTTTACATTTAAAAAAATATGTTGAGTTTTTGTGTGATTATTATAAAAAAATAATGTTAAAATTTGAGAAAAATGTGATTTCATATCTTGCTCAAATTTAAATAAATATCATTCCCAAAAAAATATTATCAGACTTTTTAGTGTTTTGTCAATTATATCAGGGATATACATTAAAATGCATGTTTCAGTCCATGACCATGTGGCTCTACCTCTTGATTGAGTAAAATGTTTACCAAAAACCTTGAGTGTTTTAAAAAAATGAGCAGAGTTGTATCTATGTATGAAAAGTAAAAATGTTGTAAATAAGGGAGTTGGCTTTTTTTTTTCTCTCACAGTTTCAAGCTCCACTTTCTAACTTAAATGCATAAAGATTTTTTTTTTTGTCAGCTTCAGTGCAGAGAAACATTAAAATTCATCTCACCCCAAACCTTTGTCGGGAAAAAAAGATGTTAAATATCAGCAAATGGATCTGATAAGCTGCAGACTATTTCTGCTGTCAGAGAATGACTGTAGGACAAAAACACATGTTCAGGATTTGACATCCCTTGGCATCTTGTAAATAGCCTGCATGAATCCACACCTAAAAACTGCCAACACAAGCAAAATTGTGCCCAAGTTTCTTGTAAGTTAAGCAAGCAAAGCAGAGACATGAAACGTGGTTGGATTGAATATAGAAACCTAAAGACCCCCAAAACTGACCTTGAGATCATTTTAGCGAAAGATCTTCTCTGCACTTTTGCAGCGCCAGCCTGATTTTCCCTGTATAAAGAGCTCTGTGTGTGTGTGGATGGGTGAATGTGCAGGACTGCGTGATAAACACGTTATTAGGGAAAAAAAACCAACAACTTTCCATAGAAGAATGATAAGAAAAAAGAACTGCTGAGTAATACAAAATAAACCCTTCCTTTTTCTTTTTTTTTCTTTTTCTTTTTCTTTTTTTTTTTTTTTTAAGGATTCATTCCTTAGAAGAAATGAGAAGTAATCCCTTGGCCTGGTTTTCTTCCACTTCAATTCCACCCCCTCACCAAAAGCAAAGCTTTTTTTCTGATTTGTGATTCAAAGGACATCTCTTCCCTGTCTGGGTGGCAAATTGTTTTCTCCTTTTTCTGTACAAAAACAACAACAACAACAACAAAGAAAAGGTTAAGAAGAAGGAAAGGAGGGATATTTAAAAAGATGAGGAGGAAATCTGTTTCAAGAACCAATTTCTTCTGATACAACATCAATGTTTGTGCCACAGATGCAAGCAGAGATTACTTCCCTTCTTTTCCCCAGTCCCTTTATTTTTCAATCTCTCAATTCTTTTCAGAGATGTTGGTCTTCCTTTCTTGGATTCAGGTTTGCCCACTGCCAGCAGGATATGTCAAAGCTTCTGGACTGAATGGAGAAATCTCTTTTTCCTGAAAACCTGGGGATTGTCTCAGCATTGGAGGGATAGATTATTCAGGGGGCTATCACAGAATTAGTGGTTTCTGCTGGAAAGGAAATCCACACTGTGGTGGGAGATGCCACAGCCATGATTATCCCAGTCACCTAAATGGGAACACATTCCAAACTTTCCCTGGGTGAATACAATTTTTGGGTCTCCTCTATAAATAAAGATTGACATCTGTGTGGTCCATGATGGCTCTAATGCAGAGTTCAGGGCCAAAAAGGATGGTCCTACACTTGGTTTGGCTGGGACCGTGGTGCAAACACACATGGGCACTTTTTCCAACCTGAAAAGTGAGAAGGGAAGTGGGATGGGGTCTGTGGAGCTGAGAAAGGTTGTGGAGCAGTCAAATGCTGTGTGCCAGGACATGGTTGGGCTGGGATCCGGAAAGTGATTCTCTCCAAAGGATGTGGAACAGCTGGCAGCATGCCTCCTCCCCTCCTCTTCCTCTGAAGCACCCCTGGAGTCAGGATGCTGGCCATAATGACTCAGTAGTCTGCTTGGCTGTGGCAGATCTTGTATTTCTGGAGAGAATCAATATAAACACTTTCTTTTGTATTTCCTTATTTTTTTTTTCCCTTACCCATTGTAGTGCCTCTTATTTCACTGTCTGCTGCCTGTCCCCAGCACCAAAGGAAGCTGTGATCCCTAATTCCCAGCCTGCTATAAAACCACTCAGTGTGAAACGTAATATGCAAAGAAAAAAAAATTTTTTCCTTTTTTTTTTTTTTTTTTCTTCCCCTCCTTTTTGGCAGGCTCTGGAAAAGGCCTGTTTCCTGGCAGGAGAAAAAGCCAGCCTTGGCTTCAAGCAGCCACTGACAATTCCCAGCATATGGTAAGAGAGGGAGCTTCCGCCTACCCCATCAGGTAAGTGCCATCTTCCTCACGGCAGCAATGATCGATGTCATGCCTGGAGAGCGCTGGCTGCTGGGAGAGGAGCCAAGCAGCCAACTGGCCACTACAAGGGAACAGGTCAGGCTGGACAAGGCCTCTGGGTGAGGAAAGCATGCTAGCATAAGCATGCAACCAGGAAACGTGGTGTCTTAGTGCACCGTCATCTGCCTTGCGTTTTTGGCTCTGCGGCCGAGTTCGAAAGGCTTAATTTGCTTATGCTCACACTTGGGTTTTAGTGCTTTGCAAAGGTGGATTGGAGCTTTTTTGCAAATGCCTTTCAGCATCGTTTGTGTGCTACTCCCCTTCCCTTCCCTTCCCTTCCCTTCCCTTCCCTTCCCTTCCCTTCCCTTCCCTTCCCTTCCCTTCCCTTCCCTTCCCTTCCCTTCCCTTCCCTTCCCTTCCCTTCCCTTCCCTTCCCTTCCCTTCCCTTCCCTTCCCTTCCCTTCCCTTCCCTTCCCTTCCCTTCCCTTCCCTTCCCTTCCCTTCCCTTCCCTTCCCTTCCCTTCCCTTCCCTTCCCTCTTCCACTGTCAATTCTTGCCAGTCTCATAATGAGCTTTTCCTTGTTGGTTAGAAGAAGACCTGATCCCACATCCTTTCCAGCTCAGCTCATTGAGTCCATGTTATTTTGGAGCAGTCTCCCAAAGTACAAAGAACCAAGGAAGTTTCCTTAGATTAGCCCAAATTTTGCCCTGTTTAGTCCTGGGCAATGATTCAGCCCCACTTTGCCTCAGGATCTCCTTCTCCAACCCCATCTTGCACTGTGCTCTGCAGTATCACAGGAGGGTTTGGAAGCATCAGAGCTGCAGAGGGATGACTGTGCATGACTGCACCATGCCTGGGAGGGGGACAAAGCCCTGTGTCATGATCCCATCCTCCCCACAGGGCCCATGGCACAAGGGACAGGGTGAAGACTGGGCTCCAGGCCCCCTTTTCCATGGTGTTTCCATGGGATGGTCTCTGCAAGGCAGGTCTGCTCCCCGGGCTCCCAGTGCAGATAAGCACCTTCAAAGCCCCACTGAGCCATTAAGACCAGTTCCTCAGCTGTAAATCAAAGCAGCTCCATAACACTTTTTTCCTCTCACCTGAGCCCTGACCTGGAGGGACCACATCTTGTGGAGAGAGGGTAATTCATTCTCCATGCTCACTCAATCCATAGACCCTTGGCCAAGGATGCTGATTATTGCTAACCAGGGTGCTGTTTTTTATCATCCTGGCAGGGCTGAGAGAGCCCTAACTCATTTCACATTGAGCTCTGAATAGCCACTGCCTGGTAGGAAGTTTTGGTGAGGACCAAACTGAGCTGCTCTCCATTTATCCTATGAAAGACTGTGCACTTTGCAGCTCATTCTCCAACACAGAAATAAACTGTCAGTGGCTTCTCTTCTGGCACAGATTGATCTAATACAACTGCCTCAACGCACACTGCTTGTGCAGACAGTTCCAGTGCACATTACTGTCATTTCTGATGTCCTAAAAGCTGCTGCCTTCTCCCTCCCATGCTCTTAAATGCCTTAAATGGTCTTAGAAAGTGTGGTGACACTTTTACGGGTGATGGGGCAAGGGTCACATGCTGAAACTTTGCATGCCAAGAGATGCAAACAACAGATTCCCATCTCTAGGAGGGAAGCAGGATCTGATTTCCTTTGTCAGTAGGTTCATTCTTTGTGCCACATAATTATAGATAAACAAAAAGAAACATACAACATGCCTTAAATTAAATTCAGAGTTCTCTGATTGCCACATTAATGGGAGAAAGGTTATCCCAAGCAAGTGCATCTCTGACTGCTGTAGGAAATCAAGCTGCAATGGAAAGTGTAAAGCAGGGGGTTACTTTCTAGAATCTATTGTAAAAATCTGAGCTGAGCCATAGCTTTGCCAGTCAATGCCTGAATGTGATCAGTGACCAAAAGTGCTACAGGACAGTAAACGAGGAGTGGAGCCAAGTCCATAAGTTTATTCACCTGAACTGTCAGGCAGCAATGGGTGCTGATCAGCAAAACAACAAATGCAACTCATTTTCAGATGTCTGTGATCATGGTGAACTGATTTTGTGCCCTTGCACTGGAAATATAGGGGTGCTCATGCTGCAGAGGTACTTTAAAATGTTGATAAAAAGGCAGAATACTAAAGTAAATGCTACAGGTAGACCACTGCTTCAATCTCAAAATTCTGGGTAAAATGTCTGTCCTAGAAAAGCTACCATATAATGTTACAGTTTGCTTTTAATATTTTTTAAGTGGGTTTCAATTTTTAATTATGAGGTCTTTCCCTTTCATATAATTTGTTTGTTTTATTCTATGATACACAAATCAAAATGTTATATAGCATGGCAAGCAGCATATACTTTGATCCAGAAAAATAGAAAATCTGTTACAATTTTATAGTGTTATAATCATCCTTTTGGTTTTGAAGTAAACTAAATAAGATAAATATTTCCAGAATTACATTTTTAATGTACTGCTAACACTATTGGCACAACATGAAACATTTACCATTAAACTGAAAAATAAAAGGTCAGTATTTAAAACAAGCAAATTCCATCCCATCATGTTTCTACACAAAATATCCACTTAGCCTAATTAACTACAGCTCCTGAGCATCAGTGAATGGATTTTCACATTTAACAAGTTCCATGGAGTTCGGCAAGAATGATTATTTCTTTTGAATAGTCATGCTTAAAGAATACTGCTGCCCATCATACGGGATTCATTACTGCTCAGTTTCAAGAGTCTGTCATCCACAGAGGGAGCAGGAATGATTCCATATGACTTAGGTGACAAATCATAAAACATAAAAAATGAATAGCTAACAGCTGTCTGGACTTTTCCTGCTGCAAACAGTTTCCTTCAAGTTGATATTTCCTCATGCTCCTAATTTTCCAAAGAAGACAATCCAGATGTTCCAGCTGCACAGTGCAGGTATCTCCAATGCAACCAGCATCTACAGAGAGATCACCAAAGGGCTTCTCTGCTTTTCTCTTCTTCCCCTTGTCTATTCTTTTCTTTTTTTTTTTCTTCCTCAGTTTTTTATTTCTCCTCAGCAAGAGTAAAACTTGAGCATGGCCAGGTGTTTTCACTTCAGAGGCTCCAATGGCAACAACAACTCCAGTGCTTTGGAAGCTAACAAATTTGTTGTGTCACAATTGATAATCAACTCTAGTAAAAGAATGTCCAAATCAATTGAGCTTTAGCAAGGGCAAACTGACTGGACACAGCCAGACTCCCAGCAAAAGTAGGCCAAGCTTGATAAATTTGCCCTTATTATAGCTATTGATGTTTAAATTTCTTCAGGGATGTTGTTACATGGGTGCCTAGTGGTGACAGAGGTACGATGACCTCCTTCGATCCTTAATCTACACCTGTTAGTTGGCTCCCTAGTTGCTTGTGAGTATACTCAAGCTTAAAGGTTAACAAAAGAAAAACAGGCCAAGTTTACGCGACTGCAGCAACGGATCAATGCAGAGTAAATAACCTTCTCTGTCTTATTTCCCCAAGCATTATTGATCCGAGTTCTTTGTTCTTTGTCATGTTTCTGTCTTCTAATCCCAGGGGACGCTAAACGATCGGCTCATATTGGACATGTTAACTGGCACATTATGACAGCTACCATTTTGTCACTCAATGTGGTGCTATATATAAAGAACCCTTGGTTCAGGGGTTTCTGAGCTGCTCTCTCCAAAACAAGCCTCCCATACCTGCTTTTTACTTTTGGCTTCCTTTGTCTGCTCACCCCTGCCCCTTAGGTATTTTATCTAGATGTCTGCCATGGCACTAACATTTTTTTTTTCTTTTATTATTATTATTAATTGCACTCCTAAAATTTCCCCATCCTTAAAGATGGACAATAACCCAACAGTTAAAAATAATAGACACTTTTGCAGCATTCAGTGCACGGCAGGAGTTTCAGGCAGCAGCAAGTGCTGGTATCAATTCTGACCTGTCGGGGCTTGTTGTTTTTTTATTTAGGAACAGGAGCCCTTTCCTTTCATTATCAAGGTTACATTTAAAGGATATTGTGCTTTCCTAAGTGTTCTCAATGGATTTCTATGGGATATTACAGATATCACTCTATCCACACTGAACCCAGCCTCTGTCTTTCAGCCGAGTGGATGCTCCAAGTACCTTAACGGCTCTATAAACTTGCAGATTTGTGGTGGAAGTCTGTGTTCACTGGGAGACTATTGGATTTCTAACAAAATTAATTGGATTTCCTTCTTTCTGAATGCTCCCTCTACATGCCTATCTCTGAATAAAGACTTGCCAATACTAACTCCCAGAATTATACAGAAGAAAAAAGGGGGAAAAAAAAAGACGTGAACTTGGAAGGCATGGCAACCTACTATTGCTTATTTAGCCTTCCTCACACTTTATCTAGGACACAGAAAAAGCCTATTCTAAAAGAAAAAGCTTTTCCCTTCTCTGCCAAAAAACTCCAAGCAAGGGATCCAATCACTGGAGGAAGTGTTGCGTGCCTTTCTGTCACGGCGAGGGAGAGTCCATTGGCTGAATAGTGTCATATGGATTTAGGACTCCAAAATTCATAAGGCATTTCTGGGTCTGTCTGGTACTTAATGGACAGCGTGATATAGATAGAGGGAGTAGGACTACATTTTAAACCCAAAAAGAGAATTGATAGTCAGGAGGTAAATTCCTGCCTGCTTCCCCATGTATAGCATTCCACTGTATTAGCCATCACTAATCACCATGGAAATATGCTCTGTCCAGTGGACAATAATAGCATTATGACTTTCCTGCCACACAATCTTATCTTTCCCTAAGTCACAGCTGAGTCAATCTGTGCTTTGAACAGGTATTTTTGCTAATGCAAAGGAATCCAGGGGAAAAAAAGCCCTTGTATATTTCAATTGAATTTCAAGTTCCTTCACGTCTCCATAGCTGATAATTAAACCAACTGACCTGCTTCTGCATCGAAGCCTGCAGGAAATTAAGCAGATAATACTCTTTAGGTAGATAGGCTTTGGGGGAAAATTTATTAGAAAAAAAAAAAAGGAAGAGCCCCCAGCCAAAAAAATAACATTGAACTGTGAGTCTCAGAGCAGCCTCATCACTTGGCTATGGGGATCTCCCCCTTTTTTACACTGACAGCAGGGTTTGGAGAAATTTTAGCAGGAACTCTTGAAAGGAGAACCAAAAAAAGACATGTGAAGAATTTGTCCCTGCTAGGCTCAGTCATTCATACCTAAAAACCCATCTCAAATATTTAGTAGATTATTCCAATATTAATCTTTCACAGATGGCATGTTCCTGTTTCTTTGTTTCTTTTTATTTTATTTTATTTTTTTAATTCAAACCACTAAAATATGCTAAAGCCACAACTGGAACCTGGTTCACTGTCTATCTACAGAAACTTATTATTTGATTTGAAATGTTTTTTTTTTCTTTTGACATGCTGGAAAGATATCCTTAAAAGACATTTTCATCTCCATAAAACATTTGTGTTTTTTGGACTTGCTGAAAAACTGAAAAATCCAGGGGTCAACCAGATTTAACAGTTAATTTATTCATTATTTGTCTTTCCAGCTGCAATTACTTTGGGGCAAACCCAACATATGCTAATGTTTTTATAGTATGCCTAAAATGTCATAATAAATTCAAATTATTAATAAAACTGACATGTAAAAGTGTGAGATACCTTGTATGTGGGCAATATGTGTTATTCTAGTTGAATATTTTGCTCCATATTTCCAATCACCATGAGGATCTTTTTCAAATATGAGAAGATTTATGTCATTGTTGTCATTAAAGGGTTGGCTGGCTGCAGAAAGGACACATATACATAGTCCATATATCCACCAGAAATTTAGCATTCACTAGAATAAAGAAATTCTGCTCCTAAGCAAGGTACATAAGGCTTTTCTTTTTCATAAAAGTACATTGTGCTGTCCTGCAGGTGTCAAACAGTATCTCTGGTTTGCATTCCTATAATACTGTTTAAAGGGTTTGAATTTTTCCATTTATTATGTAGCAAGTTCACCTCTACTGCTCAGTAGGATGTTCTGCAAACTGATCTCAGTGTTAGGGTGACATCACTATGTTAAAAATAAACCATGGTGGCATATCTGTGATAAAAAATAATATTATTATTCAAATAAAATTATATATCAACTGTGCAAAGCTTCCAGTGTGTTTGAAGTGTATATTTAAAGGAGACAGCCCAAGCTCTCTGTTGTGAGAGAAAAGTTATATTTTATTATAATATTTTTATGTGGCTATAAAATGTGATGAAAAAACCTTTCTCAAATGATGTCCTGTTTATTTATTAATTTGGCTTTTTCAGCTGTCAGCAATAGAATCCCCTTAGACATGGAAGGAGTTCAGCTTTCCTGATCCTAAATTCAGTCTCCTTTGAGAGGAAAAATGCAAGTGAGGGACTATCCCAATATTCAGACTTTCAGGTCTTTTGCGCCTTTGGGTGCCAGATCCACTCCTGGAGGTGGGAGCAGACTCTGAGGAGCAGACTAACACTGGCTTTTATAAAGATGTTCAGGGGGAGTTTTTGTTTTGATTTCTTGTGTTGATCTCTCAGTCTGGCCTTTGTCCCTGCAAAGTGCACTCTTATCCTCCAAACAGGGAACAGCAGCCAATTCTGCATTTTCATACAATTTGTGCTTTGACAGGGCAGCAGTCATATTCTCAGAAATCATCAGGGAATAGGACTGAGCAGCCTGCATTCTCTCCTCCAAGGGGCCAAGTCACACAAACTGTGAGAATTCTCACAAAGCTGGTTAGCAGATTGAGGTTAAGTGCTCAACTGATTAAAATCTGGTGGGGGGGGAACAGATATGTTGGTTCCTAAATCATACAAGAAGGCTCAGGGTGTTGTGTTTGGGTATTTTTTTAATTTCTTGAGAACAGCTGAGAGGATTCTTGGTTTCCTTCAGACTGTGGTTTCCTTCAGGAAGCACTGAGGAGTTCAGCTGACCTTGCAAAGGTTGATTTCAGTGTTTTCCACGGGCAAGTGGGTCACTGGGTAAAGGAGTAGAGAGACAGATGTGTCAGAAGCTCTTAAACTTGTCAGAAAAGATTCTTTGCTTCTTCCTGTAGGAGAAAACTCTGTTCAGTATTGTATAAGGTACTTCTGATCTTCCATATGGAATAATGAGACTCTGTCACAGCCCTCAGCTGGGGTAAACTGATGTTAATTCCATCAAATTTCATATACTGAAGCTGACTTGCTCTAGCTTGGAAACTAGTCCAGGGTCAGAGGTATGTATACTAAAAAAAAAATTTGTTCTAAAGTGTGTATGCATGTGTAGGCTCATGTACAGCTTGGCTGATTTGAGATCTTGGAGAATTTTTAGCATTATTAGTAATATTCCTCCTTTCCCCTCTTTTCAAAAAGGACATTTCCATAAATAAAGCTTTTAGACTGTTCAGCAGATTTACCTCCTGCCCTCTCAGGCACACCCTAACCTCTTCTAATAATACAAATGTTATCTTAGTCTAAAAAGTTATTTTTGTCCTTGATGTGCATTTTGTACTCCTGTCAAGGGCCAGAAAAGAAAGAAATCAGGGGCAGTGTGAGGAAGGGTCAAACTGAGCATGAAAAGATTCCTCTGCCTTCATGTAATGTACAAATCAGGATTGTTAGAGCAAACAGCCACCAACGAGCCACATTATTCATAACACTTCACAGTTTTCTCATGGAAGCCGACAAATGTGCATTGCCTGAACATATTTTGTTAATTCGTTGGGTTTTTGCTATGAATACAGCTGAATAATTTCAGAGCATTTCCCTGACAGTAATGAGTGGTGCTTTGTACCTTCTCTGGGATGCACATTACTACTGTTTTGCTCATTTTGTGGATGGGAAATCTGAGGCATAAAAAAGAACAGGTCAAGTGCAGGATTATGGAATTAAAAGGAACCCTGACAATTTTAATTACTACCTAATATTCTAGAAAAACTCTAAAATACCTAGTTATTCTGGGTCGTCAGCTATTGGAAGCATAATATTTTAGAAAAGAGTTAATACATTTAATTAAAAGATGGCTAAGTATTTATTGAAAGCATGATATTTTGGGGAAGAGTTATTAGATTTGACTAAAACATGGCAAAGTATTTTTGTATTGCTTAATGAATCTTTAGATGCTAGAAACCTTTGGACCATTTGTTTGATCTTCATATTTAAACATGATTTTAACAGTAACAGTTCACCCATGGCACTAAGAGACATCAGTTGCAGAAAAACACACTAATACGGACCAGAGCTGAATTAAACTGTGTTGATGGAGATAACCAGTTGCATATGTTTTTAGTTAGCAGGAGCCAAATCAGATAACCACCATACAGAAACACTGGGCCTGATGGACATTTTTTAAAATATTTTTCTGAGAAAAGACTGGATTGCAGCCTGAATCCTGGTTACTACGTTTGTCCGTTTGTACTCAGCAATCAGGAAAATGAAATTCTGGATAAAGTGAAAAGATGACTGGAGAGGAAGGAAGAGCAAAGTATGTGAAGGGCAAAGACATAAACATTGGTGCTGTTCTCTTCATGTTAGTAGACAAGGACCTTCTATTGATTTCTCCGGGCATGCTTGCACTTCCTTCCTTCAGTGACTAATGATACGCCCTTTGGGTTATGATGACACTGCATTTCATAGGCCTGCAGGTCGAATTCCTGATGTGTTCTCTGCCTGGCTCTTACTTTAAGTCATTGTTCTGCTCCAGGCCAGGCTCTTCTTAAACGTGAGGCAAATAAGAAAGGGAGATAATTTACGTTGTGCGTCGCAGGTTGGAGAATAAACTCAACACTTCAAGTAGGTTCGAACATAGCTGGATATTGTCTGAAGCCTCATTTCCAGTCCGTGGCATAGCATCGAGTCTGGTGTCTTTAATGTTTTTCTCACAACAGTTTCCAGAACTCTGTTTCCTTCTGCAGGAGCCCCAAAGTGCATATGTGTTAGGCACACATTTCCTCGCCCACCTCTGCGTTGGAACACAGATTTGTTTTAACTTTGATTAACAATCCTCCACAGAAATTTAAAGAAAGAAGTGACTGATTCTTCTCTCACTTTCAGTAAATTAGGAATAATTCCCCTCTCCCTCCCACCCCTAGGCCATGGAGTTAACATAAATAATGTGAAACTGGTGAAGGTGACAGAAGAGTTAGGCTAAAAATGAAGAAACCTACTGCCTTCAACACTGAGAATATGGGGTGCAAATTATATCTCGGCCTATTTAATTGCCAGGCAAAATGTGGGACAAGAACTCTTGGGGGCTCCCAGTCACCAGCAATATGAAGGATTTGATATAAGTAGCCCGTAATAGCTGCTCTGGACAACCTTCTTCTCATGTTTAAGAAGCAAAAACAGCAGGAGGTTTTCAGAAGCGTGAAGAAGTAAGCATCTGACGTTCACTTACTTTTAACAAAAGTTTGTCCTGTGGCAACCCTGAGTGCCTTTGAACATATCAACCTATATTCCACCAGCAAACCAGCTTTTGTGCAATGAATTACCCAAGCTTCCCCAGTAACCACCTGGAAGACCAGTAACCACCAATGAGATTCAAATTAATGGCATGTAACCTTGAAATGACTGATTTAACATAAAGGTTGGGTTGTTGTTTTTTTTCACAATACTCAACACTGTTTCTACTGCCTGGAAGAATACTTTTGTGAAGCCAGAGATCCCATCATTTAATGTGCAAAATTTAGGTTGTCAATCAGGATGCCTAAATAGCTCATGTTTGTAACAAAATGTAGCTATCAGGCTTCTTCTTGAGTGTTTCATGATATAAATGGGAATTACTGATCCAGAGACTGAGTTTACAGCTCTGATCTGAAATTTCCAGTCTCTCAAGAGAATACTCTGACTTGAGAAAAAACTTAGAGGGCATAAAAATACATTCCTAATAGTCTAAAAACACCACTGATATTGAGAAGCCTCCAGACTTTTTTCCACAATTTCCTATTCCTATAGAACACTTGGTACAGAGAATAGTTTAAATAAATGCAGACACACTGTCCCTGTCTCGCCTTCATTTGGTGCTAAATTCTCCAGAGAGGCAAGAACTATTTCTCAGCTGAATTCTGGGGAGCTGCCTTTGGTTCAACATTTTCTTCTTGAGCTGCACAGTGTTTATGTGCTCTTCTGCCAGGTGTTGTGGGAGAGGTTGATCCTTAGGGCTTTCTTATGTTTAATAATGATTAAACTCTGGTCACTACTTAGGGTGGTTCATGTTCCTTCTCCCTTTCCCCATCTGCCCAAACTCATCAGCCAGGGGAGCATGGGGTAAAAAAGGCTGCAGACCACGAGCTGTGGTCCCATTGCTCACCTTGGCAGTGTGATGAAGCATCAATTTGTTTGGACGCCACAGATTTTGGTCTCAGGGCAGATAGACCAACAAGGACGGGGATGGAAATGGAGCAGGGGAACTTTCCAAACACTCCTGTGGCTGCTGACTGGGGGGATGACAGAGACTGGGAAAGCAGAACAATCCTCCATGTCAAATTTCAGTATATTCTTTGAAATCCAATGAAGACATGGGGTCAAGCTTAGGCAGGAATCACACCCATAACATGTGAGCCCCTCAAAATTACCTGCCACAGGCCAGTGAAATGAAGTCACACAAATCTGAAGGCAATTTCTTACTCTGTTGTTCCTGCAACTGTTTTTCCTGCTTCGTTCCTCTTCCTTTTGCTGCCACCATTAGGAGGTGCTGGCTGGATGCTTTCAGAGTTGTGTTCCAGTGCAGAAACACATTCTGCCAGCTGATAGAGAAATACATTCACATACAGGGAATTCCTGAGCCGACTGCTAGTTATAGAAATATTATTCAAGAGCCAAAATTATGTGATCCTTCTTGGAACAAAAAGACCATGAAAATCAGCAAGAATTTTCCTCCATTGAGGATCTGGAAATCTATGCCATCTCTTAATATCCAGCAGACTTCTCGAGTTTCTGGTGTGATTTTTTTAAGTGAAACATATGATAGAAATGGAAAGCTTAATCAAGTTTCCTGAGCCTACTAATTACTCATTCTTTGGGTTTATTTTCTTCCATGCTTTGCCTGACAATTGAACGTGGCAGAGACGTAAATCTGAGAGGTTTGTTTTGCTTTCAACTAGCTCTTAAAACACCTTTTCTATATACACACAAAGATTAAAATAAGAAAGAAAGGATGTCAGCTGTATGATAACAATGAGGAATGGCTGGACAGAGGATTGGACTCCTTAAAATGAGTATGTTTACCATCCCACGATTGATGAATTACCAGGGATTTTAATTGTAAAGCTCTGGCTGCTATTGCCATATTTCACAGACTAGGATCAGCAGCTATTTCATCTACCTGTAATTTTATTTCTTTACCAAGTGCCTGATCATGAGAAACAATAACTGTCAGCAGTGTAAATTCCCACAGGACTTTGAAGATTTACTCTGACTAACTACAGATCCATCCAATATCTCTCAAGATCAGTCTCTACCTGTCCCAGACTGAGATGTAATGTGGCTGTAGACTGTAACTGTTTACAGAAGTGGGAGCCTTCAATAGGTCAGTGTATGAAATCATTCCTATTCCTCCACAGTAGTTTGTAAAGTTTCCAAAGAGCTTTTCAGGCTTTCTGGATGAAAACCACTATATAAATGCAAGATGCCATTATTATTTATTGTTTCAGTTTGACAGAAAGATGGAGGGTTTCATTTTGACTTTATATTTCCACTTCGCCTTTGTTTCATAACTTTCTGACATGCAGAATTTTCCTTTGAAGTCCTTGCAAGCCTCACAACCTCCTTGTTAAGGCAGAGAGGTTGGGAATGCTGCAGCCACAAATAAGAATTAAATTAGAGCAATTTGTAATTATTTTTTATGTTCTTATGACATATTAGAGATCATACTAAAGGCCCCAATTTTCAGGGTCCTGTATCAGAGACTAGCTGGCTCAGGATTTTCCAAAAATGAGCAAGAAATTCACATGTGGTCAGGTCTGAAAGGCCCATACAAGAAGGGTTTTTTTTTTAACAGCCTTACATTCCTACTAACCTTGGTCCTTAGAAATAACATCTTATATTGCTGTGAAAAAGAGTTTCTTGGCTTGTCTTTAATAGCAGTTAATTTTTTTTTTACAGCTGTATAGAGGGTAAATGATGGGAAATCCAAATAGCAGGAATTACCTGCTGTTAATTGGAATACTACAGAATTTAGCCACAGTTTGCATGTATCTGAAAAGTGAGAAATCCACCTCATTTCTGTCCCTCACACAAATACTTATTTTTCCTTTAATTCATATCCTAGTATTTTGTGGTGACAAACCTTATTATATAATTATGATGTGAATATTATTTCTCCTTAAACATTTAATTTCATAAGTTCTAATAAGGTAAATGTTATTTGCTTCTACCTTGAGCAATCCACAGCTTTGTTGACCACAGGAAAAAGCTGCTGTTCAGTATGGCTATTCTGCTTGAGCCAGCTGGAGTCTCAATCCAGTGTCGTTTTAAAGAACCTTTAGAACAGTGGATGAGAGACTCAGCTCTCATCCCATTACCAGCTTTATTTAATCTAAAATGCCTCTGAGAGAGAGAGACTCCCTTATCTCTGAGTTGTGCAAACACACCGCTGCACACTGATACAAGATCTGTTGTGAACCATGCAGGAGAGCTGGTGGTGAGTGGAATCATAAGTATGTGAACCCAGCAGGTAAAACAGGGCTGGAGGGGAAGGGCTGAGGTCTGTGGCTGTGTCCCAGATCCTGGAGGTGTTTCTGCAGTGCACAGAAATGAGAGGAGCAGAGATCCAGTTTGATGGATACCATCATTGTGTTACTGACACTAATATCTTTAGCACAGCACAAAAAGAAATTAAAGGAGGCGTGTGCTGTCTAACATATTATGGTGCTCTGTAATCCCCCAAGTGCTGAAATACTCATGTAGACATTTTTTGGTGTTGTTGTTTTAGTCATAATTGCTCCAGTGTCAAATGAGATTGTAATGAGAACTGGAGCTGTTACAGAAAGTTCACTGTTCTGGAACTTCTGTGAGATGGTGTCAAATAACAACTTTTTTTCCCCATGTTTTTCCCACTTTTGCAGCTGCCTCTTCATTCCCTGGTTTGGAGACTGACTCAGAAAATAAGACATTAAGCTTTAAAGCTAGCTGAAAAATAAAGGGTGGAGATGTGAAAAATGTCAGGGACTTGGCATTCTTCTTTTCATTAGCTTTCAAACTTTTACAACATTCCTTAATAGTCTTGTTTAATACTGGTTGTTCCAGCCACTTTTAGAAGATTTTTTGGAAGACATGAGGCCTAGATATGCAAACAAGAAGCCTGATGACTTGAGGCATAGACCAACCAAAAATTAATTCCAGATGTTCCGTATGCATCTGATAAGGCAGAAGCTGGTGTTTCATTAGAGTTTTTGGTAACAATCATGCACAACATATAGGTTGAGATTATCTAACTTGCAGACTGAACTTGTATGAACAAAATCGTAGGGATAAGAATATGTTGGACCCATTTATCATCACATTTGTGTGCCAGTGTTTGCAATGTGTGATTAATGTGGACTGTAGGGCCCCATTCCCTTCAAAACCACACTGAGATGGTTTCAGTTGATGACCATTCATAGTTATTATTTTATTTTTATATCTCCACTCATCCTTGCAGATCCAAACAGGAATAACTTCAGCTCACAGGAGTTAACTAGTACTGCCTGTCTGCTAGATCTACTCTATGATCTGCAAAGAACATTTAATGTTAGAATTGGCCTTTTCTGCTACTGGCTTATATTTTTTGCTTGACTTCACCCTGAGCAGAATAGGAGCTCCTGAGTTCTTGCACAGAGCAATAAAAAGTCTAACTCTTGCTCACTTTTGAATACTTAAATGAAACACCTGAGTTTGGAGTCCTGGCTGTAGGACAGAGGGACAGTGCCAGGGAGAAAACCATCTCTAAAGATCATTGTGGGAATTTAATTTAATATCTGGATGTGTTGTTCTTTCTCTGTCAGCCCAGAGGACCCAGGGCTAGCAGATTCCCATCCACTTCAGCCCAACTGCCTCAGGTTACACTAAATGAATCCAGACCCAGATGAGCTGTCTCAAGAAGAGAAAAAAAAAAAAGAAAAAAAAAAAAGAAAAAAAAAGAATCAAAATCAAATCCATACACTAATATATCAGTAACGGAGCAAAGAAATGAAGGGAGAAAAAAGGGATAAAAGTACCTGTAGGATGAGAAGTGCAGCTCACCGAGTATTTCCATCCTCCAACTGCTCCCTCTGCTGCCTGCAAGGCAGTGAGAGGGCAGCCAGGAAGAGACGTGGTCTCCGTGTGGCTGCCCAGGTGGGCTCTGCATCCTTCTTCCTCTCCCTGCTCCCAGCATTAGGGATTCCGACAGTTCCTAGATAAAGTTAAAGACTCATGTAGTGATCTCCACACTAATTGGACTGTAATGTATAGCCTCGGTCAAGCAAATCTCTCCCAGCACTCCTCTCCACAGACGGCAATCAAGCCATTTACAGAAGATGCATCGGCTGCTGGGACCCTGGAGTAACCTTAAACTGCACTGGCCTTTTAGCAGAAAACACAATTAATTTTGATACTGAAGGGCAATTAGGACTGGGGTTAAAATAAAAAATCTTCTGAACAGAGAATGTCAAAGAGTGGGAAGGAAACTCTTTCCCTGCACGCAGTGTGTTGAAGGTCTGTGAGCACAGCAACTGTCAGCTCACAGTAATTCAGGTCACTTTAGAAACCCCCTGTTTCCTTAGAAGAAATGTAAATTCAGATTAATAAGCACCATGCTCAAACCCCACTAAGACTGATTGCCACTTTTTTCAGTCTTTGCTGCCAGAGTGAGCACAGCTTCTTCTCGTTCTTGCTGGGGAAACCTGCATTACATCCCAGAATTTAGTGAAATGACCAAATGCATTTATTTTGTACTGTTTCATTTCCAAAGGAAAATGCTCTCCCAGCTGACACTCTGGAAATCTCGACTCAGAGCAAATCATGTCAGCAACTCTGTAAACTTCTTTTTAGAAGCACAGAAGGTGTTTACAGTAATACATACCTACATGCACCAACGTGCCCTGGCACATGTGAAAGGCAGCCAGAATTTTGGCCTCACCTGTGCAAAAGGCTTAAGTCCATGTGACTCTCCATAACTTTACTGTGAAGGTGGTGAGGCCCTGGCACAGTTTTCCCAGAGAGGCTGTGATGTCCCAACCCTGGCAGTGTTCAAGGTCAGGATGGATGGAGCAACCTGGTCTAGTGGAAGGTGTCCCTGCCCATGGTAGGGGGCTGGAACTAAATGATCCTTCAGGCCCTTTCCAACCCAAACCATTCTATGAACTCAATAAAATGCACCAGCTGCACTGGTTGTGTATTTTCTTCATTTTTTTCCTCCCCAGGATGATCAGCTGAGCACTCAGCTGAAGTCCTTGAGGGTTACTGGCACAACTCAAGGACCAGAAAAGACATTCAAGCACAGAGAGGAAGACAATGTTCATTGTGAAATTTTAATTCTGCATCTTTTAAAGGACAAGGGGTAAAAGATGAATGCTCAGAAATCATATGTGAAATCCTGATCCAGGAACATCTAATGGGCAAATGGAATATCTCCATGTATGCCTACAGAAAGTGTCTGGAAATAGGTGGAGGAGGACTCTTCACGCAATAAGAAAAAATGGAGATGTTATTTCCCTTGATGCTGTCAAAACCACTGATTTTTCTTTGTATTTGCAGGTTTTCTTTTCCAGTTACAGAGCTCTCCGCTCTCCAGTGAGTTGATTTCACATCTGAGACTTGCTCAGCCATCCCAGAAGTTTGAACGAGGGAAACCACAAACTAATGTTAGATTTACAGAGTGGGTAGGTTTTTTTTCATTTAAAAACAGCATCCTGGGGGAATCTCTCAGTGGCAAAAATGGCATGAGAAGCACTAGCAGTGAGTAGAGCAATGGAGTTCACAGGGTTAAATCTATTGTTTTCAGGGATTGATTTGGTCTCTTTTCTGTCAACCAGTTTAAGTTCCAGGACCCCCTTCCCGTGAGCTGTAAGGAAGTGTGAGGAGCCCAGAGTAAACTCATTTGGGCCTTTTAAGTACAAAATGATTCATATTTGTGTGCAGCCTCTGTCATGGGTTGCGCACAGCCCGCTGCCAGAACCCCTGTCACCCTCAATCCTGTGCCAAAGGGTGGACAAGATAACTTAATAGCTCTTCTTCATTTGGAATTTCTCTGATTATAGGCTAGGTCACCTTGTCCAGTGAGAGAGGGAGAGCATTTAAATCTTCAGCCCAAACTCAAGGTTCAATGTACGCAAGTTTCACAGGAGCTGGGCTTAACATTTCTTCTCTTGTTGTCTTGCAATTTCTTGAGGTGTCTCTTCATGAGGGTGAGGCAAGGGCTCCAAGGGTAACAAAAATAACAATAATCCACCATGTTCCTTCCACTGACATGAAAGTAAAAATTCTCACCAAGTGCCTTGCATGAGGGACAGGTTTAGTGTCTGAAAAGATGTGACTGTGTTGTGACCAGACTTTAGAAGGGTTCCCAAGTCCACATAGATGAGGGATAGGAGGGCAGAGCATATCCCACCCATTCCTGCAGAGACTGATCTGCATCAAATCATGCAGTCAAACTACTTGATTGCTGATTCAGTTCCAGTTGAAGTGAACACTGAAAACTGGAAAGGATAAGAAACATGAGGTTTAATTTATTATTATTATTATTGTCTTCTTGGGTATATTATAATTTCCTTTTCTAGAATTCTGTGCAATTTCTAAACATAGAATCACAAATGTTAGTCTGGATGAAAGAGAAAACAAACTTCTACATTTGAAAACAGTTAGCATCAAGTCTTACAAAGGTAGTAACAAATTCTGATGACATGAATGCCCTTGCATTTTTATACCGTGAAGCACGTGAGCATCTGAAGTATTATTCAAATGTTGTGGGGTTTTTTTGTTTTCCTGTTTGTTTTCACAGTCTTTCCCATCGTGATCCCTAGCTGTTCTAGTTGCTAGTACAGGCATCATCATGTAGTTACATGCCAAAATTGACCAAAAAAAATTTGCAAAACATTCCTGGATTTTTGAAGTTCAAACTGAATCAATATAGCTTGGAAAAAAAAAAAAAGATGATAAAAAATTATATATTGGCATTTTTCGCATACACATACAAAATCACCATGTACTTTTACACCGCAAAAATTCAGTTGTGATTTTTGCACTAATTTCATTAATAAACAATACATCTATCATGATTTTCATCCAAAGAAGGGAAATCACCTAAAAGCTCTATTTAATTAACCTTTACAGCCCCCTTGTGAGCTTGGCATTATTATCTCCATTTCACAAATGGGCACATTGAAACACAATGAGCTTAAGTGACTTCCTTACAAGTAAAACTACATAGCAGGTCAATGGCAGAGCTTGGAATAGATCCCAAATCTCTTGGGCCCCAGTCCCGTGTTTTAAGTGCTACACACCTGGCCTTCTTAAAATGGATGGTGTTTGAGATCATTATTTTTTGTATTATTGAGCACAATGTGCTCACATTTGGGATAAAACTCTGGAAAGCATCTAAGAAATGCTGTGCAGTTCGAGCATCTAAAAGAGCGTCTAAGAAAGAGAAACAAGCTCTTTCATTTTGTTTAAGGGCTGTACACAAATGTCTCTGGTGGAAAATAAGGAGTCTTTAAGAATGATGTGTGACTTCTAGTGATGGAGCCTGGGTTAGCAAGGGTATTTATTTTTCCCTTCATTAAGAAACAACTTATCATTCCAGTAAAGGAGCTGTTAATGAGTTTGTTCACACTCGCTGAGAAATGACTGCAGGATACTCCTCAGAGAACTTACTCTGAATGCATACATAAACCAGCCAGAGCTCTAGGTACAACCAACAACCTGCGGAGGGAGAGGAAGTGCTTTTGGATTTCTGCCTTTCCGTCTGTTTGCTTCTTTGTTTGTTTTTCCTCCCCCTCCAGTGCTGTTGCACAGATCCGTGAGGAAACCGTCAGATTTGGAGCAGGCAGGTTGGGGTCTGCGTTCCTGGACTGCCACCAGATCTGTGCAAGGGGCACGGTGACAGTGTGACACTGCCAGTCAGTGGCACGGGGAGGAAGGCAGGAGGATGTGCTCAGTCTGCAGCTCACCCAGGAAGCCAAGATCTGCTGCCCAAATCATCAGGAAAGGGAGATGCCCACGGGTCTCGTTGCACTGTGGCTCTTCCTCCGTGGCATGGGCTGGCTGTACTCAGCAGCTCTGAGCAGCACCCTGCTCACCCTGAGGAGGCCACTCAGCTCCTGTCCCAGCAGCACACATGAGGGTACATCCTCCCCTCAGCAGAGGAGGACGAGGCTGGCACTGATGTTTTCTCCTGCCTCTGCTTTCACCAGGGCCTCACGCTCCTGGCTTGGAGTATGTGCACTACTGTACATGGCAAATTTTGGGATTCCCAAGAACTGGGAAACATTCTTCTGGCAGGATTTCAGACACCCTTTTGATGTTACAGGCTTCCAGTGTGGGTTAATCAGACTGCACAATGCTATCAGAGAATTACTGAGCAGACAAGGCAGCTTGCCCACTTGAGCAGTCCAGAGATGGTTGTCAGACTGCTCCTTGTGTCTTCAGACTGTTTCCAACAAACCTGGATGTCTGTGTCTGGGCTATATATATATATAAGTGTATATATATAATCTCACCATCCACCTATTGTCCTCCTGTTCTCTTTTGTCAGCTGTTTTGAGAAGTATTTCCGACTTGGCATGAATAATTGTTGGGTTTCTTGTTTGTTTGACAAAATATGGATAACAAATGGCAGCATTTGCTCTTCAGACTCCAGTTCTACCCCGAGAAGACCCACCCTGACCTCCAAAACGAAATCAGTAACTTCACTCTTCTTCATTTCCTCATCCTGTGTCTAAACCCAGGGGAAGTGGGTTGAGACCTTTTGCACATAATCTGACACACGGCACGCAGGGCCGGAAGGCAGAAAATCATTTCAACAAAAGGCCAGAGCTCTGGGTTAGGTAAATTCAGGAAGGGGAGAGATAGGAAATGGCAGTAATGTCGCCAGTAGACCAAGAGGATCCTGGCACCAGCTGGGGTGTGAAATATGAGGTTGTGTCTAACAAGGACTGAATAAAAAAAGTTCAGCTCACTTTGAAACATATGACACCAAAGACATTTACAAAAACAGCTTTGGAGAGGAGGTGGGAAGACATTTATTTTCTTCAGGGAAACTGCCCTCAAAGAAAAGAATCGTGATTGATATCCAAGGCTAGGACAGCAGGGGACTCACCCAGCCATGTGGTATAATCCCAGGATGATTTCCCTACTTGAGTCTCACCCTTTTGGCCAGTCAAAGGCCCTACACAAGTCACCCAGTGTTGCAAATGTGTGTATATTTGTGCAAATGCTTGGCTCACAGCCCTACGTACACACAGTGAGGTTTCACTCATGCTGTCTTTATAGAGATCACTCTTACCTGTTACTGGAAGAACTCAGTTCTACACGGTTTTTGAGTACTTCCAGGAATGGTGAGTCCACCACTTCCCTGAACAGCCTGTTCCAATGCTTGGCTGCCCTTTCAGTGAAGAAAGTTTTCCTAATATCCAATCTAAACGTCCCCCAATGCACTTTGAGGCTGTTTCCTTTTGTCCTGTCACTTTTTACCTGGGAAAAAAGACTGACCCCCACCTGTCTACAACTTCCTGAGCTGGAAATAGCACAACAATATCCTTTACTAACTACTTTGGCAGCTCCTTGACTGAATCAGGAAGTTCAGAGGTAGACTGAAAGGAAGGGGAAAAAAATGCAAAAAAAAAAGCAGAAAAAACCCCAACACACACACACACACACACCGAAAAAACTTGAACCCAGATAACTTGATATTTTTTTTCCTGAAACTTTAAAACTTGCTTGATATGAGCTTGATTTGTTTTGTCAGTAAGGGGTTAAAGTTCTCACTTGCAAACAAGTAGGTGGATGTTCTATTACAGGCAATGACAGTTTTGTTATTAACACCAATGAAAACAGGATCCAGCTCTTCATCACCCATCTACCTCCCAGTAAACCCACATATCCTGAGAGAATAGAAGTTCCTTTTGACTTTTACATGTTTTGCTACACTGTCCTTGGACCCCATCTGTGTCCTCTACCTGAATTAAAATGAACCCTCCTTTCTTTATCCTCCCCCTGACTTCATTCCCACTGACCCTCTATTCAGCTGATCTCATTTAAGACTGAGTATATTTTATTTCTTTTACGACTTTGTCTTCTGCAAGAAACTCCCAGTCCTTCCAACCTCATGCCACGTGTGACATTCTGTCCCCATCAAAAATCAGATCATTCCTTCAAAATAAGAACTGGCACCAGGTCAAAGTCCTGAAGATGAAAGGAAGGGTTAAGTTTACTTTCAATATTGGAGGAGGGTTCGGAAATAAATGTTGAGGTTAAAAAGTCCAGATGGTAATTCAACTGTATCCCTGCTATAAACATGATTTGATTTATGGGAACCACTAATGGTATCTCAGTTTAGATCTGGATGGCTTTGCTTTCTCTCATCTGTAGCTTGAAATTCATCGGATTTTTTTTCACTCCCACCATGAATCTTTCACTACAAAGAGTTACTCCTATCAAGAATTTGGGAGTTCTTTAAAACCCAGCAATTGATAAACGTTAACAATCCTAATCCATGCAAATTGCCGTCTGAAACCTTTATTTATAACACCAAGCGGATGTGCTTATTCAAAGCAGTCTAAAAGAGCTTTGACAAGTTCAGTCCTACAGAACTGTATCTCCTATTGCTGTTTTCTCTCTGCTGTCCTTCGGGGATCAAACTGAATCAGTTTTCACTTTTTTTCTGACGTTGCGATTATTAGGTTTCTCAGTTTTGTCAGAAAAATCCATCAGAAATGTTTATCTCATGGGGCAAATAGCAATGGAACAGCATGTTTATCACTTCGAGGGCCATAATCTACAGGCAGCAATGGCCCCAATCTGGTTTGTTTTAAAACACAGAGGCTGAAAAAGAAAAATGCCCACGTCTGAAATGTGTGATGGAGATGTGCAGAACTGCATTAGCCCTGACACCCATTTCTTTATGTCTCTATATTTCGGCTGTCAGTCATTACATATATGTTGCCTGAAATCCTTACAGTTTACTACTTCCAGCCTTGAAAAAGCTGAACAGTTGGCCTCAACTGTTAACACCTAAGAAAGGTAGATTTTCATGGTGGACTTTGCAGAAATCTGTGCTCCCAAAGGAGTTATTCTAAACTGCGGGCTCCTGGAGGAGGTAAAAATCAGGTTTAGGATATGGGATATGAGTGCTTTGAAAACAGTCATCACGGATGGTCTCCCTATGACCACATTCGTGTTATGTCTGGGTACCCAGTCTGTGTTTAAGACACCTAAACTGTAGATAAATATCCATTTTTAAGGCTATCCAAACAAGCAGAATAATAAGTAGATCAATGTTTACAAGACACATTTTTTTCCTTTATGCATGCCATGGAGAAATAACACAGAGCACAGCACAGAGTGAAAAATGAAGAGTGTCTTAGGAATACCCCAGCCTCATTTGTTGGGTCAGCACATAATGAAAGAGTAACCAGGTATTCAGGATCTGAGTTTTACAAGGATTTATAGATGCATTGATTGGTTTTGAATTGCTTGTGTCTCCAAAGACTTGCAATGTGCTTCCACCAAACCACCAGCGTTACTCCTAAACTCCTCAGGCTGACGGAATGTGAGAGGGAAGGAGAGCAAATAAACCACATAGCAGCTAATTCCCTCTTGTGATATTTAGTGGTACAAAAGAGATGTGGTCACCACAGGAAAGGTGGGAAAGGGGAAGAGAAAGGAGAAGGGAAAGGGAAAGGGAAAGGGAAAGGGAAAGGGAAAGGGAAAGGGAAAGAAACTAAATTATCTTTAAGATCCCTTTCCAACCCAAGCCACTCTATGACTCTGTGAAAATAACTGTAAGAGATCAGGGACAGACATAGACATTTCAGCCAAGTTATTCTTATAGAAACCTCTCTTTAACAGATTGGAAGGAAACCAACACATAAACTGGAGTTTTCAGGCAATCCAAGCCTGCTGATTTTCAAGACTTGTAGTCCAAATTTGCGTGGTGGTTCTCTGTAGAAGTCGGCTCTTATCTCCAGCTGTGGCACTGATTTGCTGTGTGGTATTGAGTAAATCATCCTGTTTCATTACAGACTTGGTCTGCACACAACCTCCCGCCAAAATAATAAAAGGTGAGAAGTCAAAGTCAATTTCATTAAGCTGGGACAAGTCAATATTTGGATGCTCTGTACTGGGAATGGGAGTGGTTCAAAGTTAGCACCTGGAGGGTAGTTTTAAATGGACAAAATAAAAGCCATAAAAATAGGAAAATTGATTTTGGGATCTTAAATCAATGTGTGTGCCTGCTACAATTTACACACCTGGCTAAAATACTATAAGATATATGCTTGCAATCACTAAATATTGCTATTATTACATGAATGTTGCAAAAACCACTGGCTATCCACTGAAGGTAAGTGCTGAGATATCTGGTCTGAGATTAAGTAACACAAAGGCCCTGGCTGCACTTAAAACCATCCTGGTTTTGCACAGCTCCATGTAGCTCTGTGTAGCTTTGTGTAGCAATCTTGTTTTAGTGTAGCTGAAAACTGTTCTTCATTGACTTGTTCTGAACTGGAATGAGCCTGCTTTAACATGCCCTAGGACATCCATTGTGCTTTTGTACTGGTAGATCTAAACTGGTATCAAATTAACACTTTCATTTAAATCAGTGCAACTCAATGTGTGATCACCAACAGAACCAATTCAGTGAGTGTTGTCTTTAAATGAGCATTTCAAATCTCTCTGGCTGCAACCTGAAGTGCCTACAGGAGCCATCAGGATCAGCTCTTTCCATACATATCAGCTATATTTTCCATGATACGTGCAGAGTATTTGCAGAAATAAATGGGAAGATGTTTTTCCCATATGTGCATGAACTCTGAACTCCAAGAGTTCAAGTGGGTTCAGTTGCTCTCCTCAAACTGTCATTCTAGTCCTAATTAGTACATGGTGCCGTGAGCAATTTAAATGGAATATATTAATAGAGGAGAATTCAGGGGAGGAAAAAAGAAGCCCTCCCCCATACCCCTGCCTGCAAAAACTCTTAAACACACAGGGGATTTCTTAAGGGTGCCTCACACCCTTGCCACCTCCCCCTTTCCCTTAACAATAAAGATTGAGGGTGGGAGATGGAGAAGGTCCGGATGCTGTCTGCCAGGGAGGGTTTCCCACAGGAGGAGATAGCTGGAGACTCCCACTGCTTCCAAGGAGTCGTGGGGGATGGGGGGGATGCTGAAACTGAGCCATGATGGTTCAGGGAAATGCTGTTTTATTTAAACCCTCAAATGGCTTGACATGCCCCTGGTACTTTCGCTGCCTAATTATAAATGAAAGGAAAACGGCAAGAGAATCCCCTCCTGTTGACCATCTCCCTCTTAACAAGGCACATGTCTCAGCCTCTACCTTTTTAGCTCTGTCCTTGCTTTTATCCTTCTGCAATTTAATCCTAACTCAATTATATTATTACAGCATGTCACTTTGAGTCACTTTCCCCCTTATTGGCATATGGCTCTTTTCAGTTTCACTGCTAATTCTTTTCCAGTGGACTTGTTTAAAACGTACTCATTTTCTGCTTAGACTCTGTGTTATTCACGCATCACATTTCTGCAATGCCTGGCTAACTTCCTCAGGAGGAGAAGGGGAGCCGGGGATATTCGCTCTCTGCATATATTTGCTGGAGTTTCCATCCCGAATTGTCAAAACACAAACTAGATGGCAGGAAAGGTGAGCAGCATGCCCCGTCTGTCAGAAATGTGGAGAGGAGGCTGCCCTCCACTGGGTCTATACCAAAGCCCTGGGCTGGAGTGATGAGGAGAGCTGGTGAATACTGAAAACTGTTTTCTGTCTCTATTGTGTTTTTATTTTTTCATTTTTTTCCCTCCCCCTTTTAATTTTAAAATGCTTTCGCTGACTCCTTGTGCTTCTTTTGACTTTCCTCCTTGTGTCATCCACAGCACAGGCTCTTCCTAGCAAGATGGTCCTGGCTTCCTGGGGAATATTCCAACTGCCCCTCCATTCAAGTTGTCTTCAGATTTTGATATGGGCTACTTGACTGATAGCTCATTAACAAATGGATCTAGGAAGTCCCAACTGGAGGTACTTACAAGTAAAGAAAAAAAGGAAAGTAATTCTGTGGTTCTTCACAAGCAGAGAAAGAGGATAGTTTTGAAAATATACACATTTCCCCCTCCTCCTTCAGCTAGTAAGAGGAGATGGTAACTGCTGAGACAACCACAATGCTGCCAAGTCCTAAATGTCACTTTCCTAAAAGAAAAAAATCCCTTTTAGGTTTTCATAGAATCCCAGAACAGCTTGGTTTGGAAGGGACCTTAGAGATCATCTCATTCAAACTCCCAAACCAGGTCAGGAACACCTTCCACTAGACAAGGCACTGTCTTCCTTAAGCTTATTTACAAATGAAATTGTACTACAATAAAGAGATACTAGAGAATTTAGCTTCTTCTGGTGTAAAATACCCATGTTTCCTTTCCATTTGCATGCATATTCTTATTCAGGATTGCCTTTTACTGACTGAATTTGTAGGTGGAATAAGCTAACTAAGGGAAAAGCTTGTTGGTAAACATCCAAAGAGATGAGCCCAGAGAGGAATTTCCTGTTTGGGAAAAAAAAAGAAAAAAAAAACTCTAAACAGTAAAAAAAAGTCTAAACATTACAAAAAAACTCTTGAAGAAAAAAACAAGCAAACAAAATTAATGAAAAATTAAAGCCAGGCCTCCTTTTTCTGAAATCACACTTACATGAAGGCAGAGAAACACAAGCAAACCAGGCAGGATAAAATCCCTTTATTGCAGAGGCAAAGACAAAATTAAAATCAGTTTGTTCAGAGACAATACTGTCAGATAAGAAGAACAAAACCTTCCGTCTCAAGGTGACCTACAGTTTGCCCAACATCTTTCTTGACTTCAGCAACTTCACTGAGTCAAGGGACTGCATCCCTGATTTTTCCCACTTCTCCACATGCAGCTCTGGAAATGAGTGACTTGAATTCAAAGGTCAAGATCTGTTTTCACAGGCAAAATACATATCTCTGTGCTGACTTTTGCAGTTAGATAACTTGCACACTTCAATGCTGAGATAAGGACCAGGTAGGCTGTTTACAAATTCAGGTTGTTGTAAGTTGATAGTGGAGTGCCTCCTACACCTGATATGAAAGGAGGTATAGAAAATTACACATGGGGCTGTGGTACTAACAGCTATACAAGCAAAGCAAGGGTATCAGTGGGGTTGATTACAGGTCTTCTCTCTGAGTTAAATCAAATGTAATAATTATGGAAATCCTGTGAGTTGCTGCTTTTCATTCCAAGATGAAATCACGTGAAAGATGCTCACGATTTCTGATAACAGGTTCTTAAGCCTCAGGTAGTCAAACACAAAGACACTGCTCTCTTTATGCTTAAAGTGTTCTTTTCCTTCTGTTAGTACAGTTTAAACTTGGTAGCTACATTGCTGAGCCTTGTAATGACTCTGAGGTTACAACTAGCAGTTAAAATAACACGGTGTTATTATATCAAAACTCATGTCCACTTTATAGCTGTCCTGAGTGTCCTCTATTTTCAGACTTCATCTGGGATAAGAGGCAGCTAATTCTCCATCCTCTTGCAGGCCACTGGGTCAGGTTGGCCCTTACCATCATATGAATTTCCCTGAGTCCCTCAGTCTACTTCTCTGTCAGGGATAAAATTTAGACTATTTATTCTAGCTCCTCCAGCTCAGCTTCATGTAGAATAACTTCCCTCCACAATAGATTGTAGTCCATGAACCATAAAACTTCCTTAGAAGTTATATTTGCTGATAAATTGTTAGAGGCACCAGGGGAAAGAAAGAATCTTGATAGATTTGGGAGGAAAATGTAAATACCCTTCTTTTTAAAAGAAATGTAAATATAGGACAACTGTTATTCTTTTTGTTCTGTATATTTGGTGGGGTTTTTTGGGGTTTTTTCCCTTTTTTTTAATAGAGGTGAAAATTATTACCTGACCTCTTACACCACAGTATCTTTTGTATTGTCCAACACACTTTATGAAGAGCCCTCTTTGAATCAGGTAGTTCTTAATGATTGCTGAGCAAATAAATAGGAAAAAACAACAGCCCTGGAAAGCAATTTATGGAAAGAAAGCATGAAGAGGAGGTGAAACCTAAAAAAAGTTACATCTGAAATGAATTTTGAAGGAACATATGCTCTCATGCAGCAGATTTTTCAACCTCATAGGAAATATGGTGCTGAAATGAGAATAGGTTGATGAAAGGATGGATTTGTTTTCGATGCAATTTCCTGTACATTTACATGGGAGTATTTCCCCCCTGTGAAAGTCTTTGACTTAATGCTTGTAGAGGTGTGGGAGCCAGGACACCTACATTCCCTTCCTGATTTGGAAAGGATTCACATTTATCCTGATGACTCTGTTTATCTTCCTGCGCCTCTGATGTTTGTGGTAGGCACAATAATGGCCATCTTTGCCTTAACAAGCCTGTGCTATGGCTCATCAGATGAGGATATTGTGATAAAATCCCTGAATTAATGCTAAGAGTGGTTATTATTTTGCAAGATGGATAGCCTACAAAATGCCACTTTGCTATTTCTAGTGACTGGCACTTGTTTAGCAACACAGAGCACAATTTAGAGGAGGCTTTCCAATTCCTACTGGATGGGATCAATTTGACAGTAGCATCAGTATCAGGAGATCCTCTGCTAGGAAAAGAACTATCGCTCTCCACTGTCTTTGCCATTTACAGGAAGGATTGGTGCCAGCAATTTGACTTTCATCAGCAATAAAACAGAGAAGAAAAAAAAAATTAAAAAGAGTCGCAAATGATTCTATAATGTCCTTGAAATTAAATTAAAAATAGCCATCACTGCCAAAACTCAGAAAAAGGACTCACAGCTTTTTTACAGTGCCTACTACAATGTGGATTTATGATTGCCGGAATACTGCTTACTGTATAACAAGTGTAGTATTAAGTGCCATATTGGACTACCATATGGCTACTAACCTCAGAGGTTGGTAGCAACTATCAGTGTAGAAATTAGTGTGCAGAATGAGCCTGAGGATAAAACCAGTTATCACTCAAGCATGCTATATAATTGGCTGTAGCAAGAAACTAAAAAATGTCTCAGAAACCAGATGGATTTGAAATGTTCCATTATTCATAAACACTTTTTTTTTTTCTTTCTGCAGCAATACTTGTTCCTTTCCCAAATATTCTGTTGTTAAAAAGAATAATTACCATGCAGAAGCAAAAAGTAAGGAGGATAAAAGTCCTTGCTGCTGGGAGGGGGTGGCATGTGTCTCATGTCTGCGTTTTGGCCCAGACAGCCCCTGTGCCCACAGTGCCTGGGCTGGGGGCAGCTTCTTTGTGCCAATTTCTGCAGGGACTTTGCTCTTGTCCTCCCGTGGAGAGCAGCACTGGTGAGGGTGGTGTGGGTTTGCGTGGTGATGTTATTAACAGCCCTTCACAGCTGTGGAGACTCATCCCTTCTGCAGTGTTTCCCTCCTTTTTGATCACACAGATGACAACCATTGTAATCTCCCTGACAGGAACTGCCTCCCCGGAGGACACCACGTCCCCCCACGCACAAACGCTCCCTTCCTCTCCCTCCGTTTCATCCCACTCCTCCCACCTCATGCCTTTTCCCACTCCTTCCCCAGCTGGACCCACAGCTGAAGCAGGAAAAGAAAAGAAGGAAAATAATAATGAGAAGGACGCCTTTTGTGTGTGTATGTGGACAGGAAAGGGCAATAAACTTTCCCTGTAATATCAAGTGGGGACTGAAAACACAACTTCAATATGCAGGAAAGGGACATGGCGTAATCCACCCAAATTCAGATCAGGGCAGGAGAATCTCCATGTGGGATGAAGAGCAATCCCTCCCTCTCTTGCCCCACAGCCAGCATCTTGTAAATGTCTTTTCCTCACTGGAATAATAAAAAAGACAGTCCAATTCTTATTTGTATGAAATAGAGGACACACGGGGACCTCCTCTTCCCATCGCCCAGTTAGCTTTCAGCATTCCTCTGATTTAATTCTAATAATCCAGCTATGTTTGGAAGGTCAATTCCAGCTGAAGAAGGAAGCCAACCCACAGTTTCATCTAACAAAGCAGGCTCAGTGTAGTAGAAAAAAAAGCTCTCTTGGTGTGGCCTTTCTCTGAGCTGTATGGTAAGATCAAAGACTGAAAATAGGTATGCTCCTAGCATTTGATTTATGGCACACATTGGTTTGTGGTAAAGTGGAAAATCAAATTTTCTTTTTTTGAAGGATCTGAAATTTATTTCCATGGATCCTCAATAAAATCTTAATGTTGGATATTTGCCACGTTTGGGTTTTGGTTGGATTTTGGGGTTTTTTGTTATGGTAGTATGGGAAAATACACTCAGTTTCAAGTGAAAGCTATTGAGAAAATGAAAATATTTCTTATCTTCTCAGATTTGAAAATTGTACAATCAAAATCATGTTATAAAATGTAAGAGAAAAGTTTAAAAACCAATGACACTTTCAAAGAAGCCACTAACTTCCAAATATTTCATTCTGGAAAGAATATCACAACACTGTTAGACTTACAGAAATAAGAACCATTTCCTCTTCCAAAGGCATTCAATTCCAATTTACAAAACTACAATTACCCAAATATTTTTTCCATCTATTGAGGAAAGAAGGAAGGAAACCATCCTCATGCAGTGATTTGTGTTTCCTGGTCAATGGACCCACAGAGCACTGGTGTAACTGCTGAGTAAGAGAGAGTTATAAAAGATTTATTCCGTTTACTACCTTGACCCACTGTAGGTTATGTTACTGAGTCAATACTGATACACGTTTTGGCCTGGTAACATATTGAGTGCTCCACTTGGAAAAGAATTATGCTGATGAATTTGTGGCTATGTAAGATAAAGTATCTGCAAGGGCCGGCTAGACTTGGAAAGCGGGAAACTTGCTCTAGGACGGTGATGATTGGAAGTGTGACAGCTGAGTTACCTGCTGCTTGTGCATACATCCTACCTTCAGGTATGTACATTGACAAAGAACAGTGAACAGCTGAATTTTTTCATAAAACTAATTTCTGGAGGTGCAATACCTCAATCGGAAGCAATGTTATGCTCAGAATCAAAGCATGGATGTCCCCTTTGGCTTATACCAGTTTTATTCCCTAGTGAATAATTTATTTTCTCTGCTTCCCTAAACAACATTTTGGTACAGCTCACCTGAAATGAATACAATTTCCTTATATATTCCACTTGTTCACTGCCAAGGGCCCATTGCCTTTTGTTGCTTAAAGCTGGTTATGATTCACACTCATTTTTCATTATTAAAATGTTAAGACACAAAGACCAAGATACTGAGACAAAAAATTAATTAAAGAGAGATTTGGAGGATGAATGAATGAATGAATGAATGGGTGATAAAAAGTAAGTTCTATGACCTCTGCTGTTACAAAACTGTGGGATGTCATGGGGCTGTGGAAGTTTGCTTGTGTGTCTGTGTAGATCTGTTGTCTGTTCACTGTCATTAAATGTGTTCAGCCAAATAATGCATTAAAAAAAACCAAAGACAAACCTTGCGGTGTTAGGCCCTGCACAACCAAAGCAATATCTATCCATCTACTAAATCTCTAGATAGTGTTTTAGACTGAAGTTATGGTATTGCACATACAGGACGTTTATTTTATGCATTGCCAGCAATACCACTGTAGCGTAAAACACTTATTTTATGGTGTACTGGGTTTGGTGGAAAGTTGCATGAATCTACTAATTCCAGGTCAGCAAGAGAGTTTAAAAGCTTCCATGATCAGCCTATGTCTGACCTGAAATATGCTTTTGTCAAGACAGGCTATCTAGAAAATTTAAAAGAGAAAGAAATGTGTCCAGGAAGCATCAAAAATTTGTGGGCAAAACAGTGGGTTGGAATGAAACCCCTCTAACAGGCACAGTCCTCCCAATTTCAGACATTTCACACAGAGGTTTTCAAGAATAAGGGTGCCTCTGGCCTTGGTACGGAAGGATCTTGCTTTCAAATTTACCACAAAGAAATATAATTTCATATTAAACTATTTATTTTGGCATTACTACCTCTTTTAATGATTTTGCTTCTTAGAGCCGCTGTGAGATACTATTAGCAGAAATTTTTAAGAGAAACAGCAGAGCTGAGGGCAGAAGATTCTGGTCAATCCATTGTTTATAGAATATTAACCACCTCATGCATGAAAAAAAATCTGGTATGTTTGTTGACTAACAAAATAGAAGAGTAATTTTCCTGTTCACTTCTGAATGCTGGGAAATTTAATCAAATCAAAAATTTAATCTGATTAAAGAACGTGATAAAGAAAGAGGAAAATATCAGTAGACAGGGATCTTCATCTCTGGATGTGATGTAGAGTGCCAATAACCGCATTAAATGCCTGAGTCTGGCATCCCAAAATATGAGTGTGGTCAGGAGAGAATGAGCCAAGCCAACCTCTGTGGTGCGTGAAGGTGAAGGAGATGCCTAGGAGGTGAGGGTGAACAGATGGGAGAGAGAGAGAGCTTAGAGTCTGAGCAATAACTCTGTTGTTTAGATCCACTTCTTTCCTGGCTCTCCTGGAGCCCTTACTCGCACGGAAGCGCCGCCTGGCCTGTCCCCTGAAATGTCATGGCTGCTGGCAAAGCCTGCCCACTCTTCTGTGGATGGGCAGCACACAAAAAGGGCTGGAAAATGAAGAGCTCTCCAAGCCTGAGCACAGACCATGACCTGGCAACCCCTATGTGGAGCAAGGAGAGGAGCTGTGGTCTGTGAGCTTCTTCCTGAGTGATGCATTCTTCGTGTCCACTCTTCCAAAATACACTAAGCTGAGAAATTTAAATTGCCTGTCTATGCCTTCATGGATCCATGGGTTAGAAGGGTCAACTTGAGACTTTGGCACTGGATAAATATGTTGATATCAATTTCTTTTTGAGATAAAATTTTGTGGTGGGTTTTGTTATTCCTCTTAACAGATACCATAGCACCATGGATAAAATATCTCATCATTTTGAAAATCATGCATCAAAACCAGGATATTCAAATATTTGCTATAAGACATGACAGATATAAGTGTCTCAAAATTAGTCTTGCATTCTTGATCTCAAGGAAAGGAAAAATTGAGTCCATTTGCCCTGTGAAGATCAAAGAGTCAGGATTCAAGCACAGATCCCAAGGGCACATCTCAAACCTGCCTCATGGCATGATGATTTTCAGGTGTACATGAGTCCTGATGGATATTTGTGCAATCTGCATTTAAAATCTTGATGTCTGATCAAATCCCATATACTGGTCCATATGCACAAACGTTATTCCCTTCTCTTCTCATCTGGGAGTTCACAATCTGTCATGATAGAAGGTTTCTTGTACCTTTGGATGCATGGTCAGACTGTCTTTTTAATGTAATATTCACCAGCTTATAGACCACTGTGGAAAGAAGGGAATAAATGTGGATTTATGGCATAAAGGGGAGGAAAAAAAATGAAGGGAAAAAGAAAGAAAGAAAAAAAAAAGAAAGAATGGCATTCGGAAAAAAAGGACAACCCTGTCAAAACATGACAGCTGATCCACTGCCTGTTTTATGCTATTCATAGAAAATGCCAAATTCTGCAAATAGTAACCACATGTACATCGGCTTCGCAGACTCAATGTTCTGCTGCAAAATGAGACGTTCTGTATTTTAGTGTGTCATCAAAGGCAGTGAAAATATCACTCCAGCCTCCTAGGCTTAACCCTCTGGTCTCTCAACTGTTAAAAGTTTAATTCGATGGCGGTGGGACCGAGCAGCAACACATCCAGCTTTGTGAGCGGTGCTAACGGAGCTGCCTAATGTATGCCAGTTGCACATAAAGTCAATTAACAAATCTGTTACCGCGCCATTTTTATTCATAGCCATGAGACCATTAAAGCGACAAGACTGCATCTGACGTTTATGATCTTGTTCGCATTGCCAGGGGAAGGAGGGGTGGGGGTGGAAACAACTTTGTGGCTCTGTAGCATGAGAGAAATAGCACCATTCAGAGACATAAGGGCTCTTGAGCAAACGCCGGAGCTTCTGAAGTCTTTTTCTCATCTCAGTCCCGTCCCTCGCCTGTGTCCCCCCCACTTTTTCCCAGTCCCTCCTCCCCTTAGCCCCTTGCTTGTGCCTTTCAGGTTTCATTTCAATGCAGAAAGATTGGCTCTTTAGTTCAAAACTATAAGGTAATTGTCCTTTTTTGTGGCTGGCTGATATTCCCTTTCACAAACATTTAAAAGAGTACTTATGCTGAATTGAATATGGAATGGGAACAGCTCCTGATGCTTTTGTGTGCTATGGGGATGGCTTTGCAAGGCAAGGCTTGGGCTTCAGTTGGCTGTGTCCTTCTCCAGGAATGTTTCCAAGATCTTCTAAGTGACCACGAGCTCTGAATAGAGTGTCCTGTTTAATCATCTCCTCCTCAACAAACAGCCTGTGCAACAGCTACAGTAAATTGCTTTCAGCCTGGAGGAGCCAAATCTTGGGAGCTACACCATTTCTGCCTTGGATTTTCCAAAATTTTCCAAACTGTGCTGGACTGTGTGCTCTTCTTTCTTTTTTTTTTTTTTTCTGAGTGCCAGGAGTGTGAAGATGAGGAAAAGAAGCTGTCAGTAGAGCACTCTGACACATCAGTGTCCACACTTAGCTAAACTGTTAGAACACTTCCAGTATAATCTACATTCCCTGCTAACAAAAGTAATTTCTACATATGTCTCCTGAGCTTCACTTGGTCCTTTTTCAACAGTGGTAAAGGAAAGAAGATTTAGAAATGCTAGGGACAAATTATTTGGAGGAAAATACTTGAAGTCATGAAGTGCCTTTCCTTTAAACCCAGACTCATACTGGTAAGAATATAATTGGCTGGAATAAGAGGGTTAATGGCCATTTTAGTGGGTAAGCAGGTAGGTAAATAGTTAAGTAAGGAGACCAACAGGTTTTATGGCTGAGTGAACTGATTATAATACAGAACTGATAAACTCTGAAATTGTTTCTAGTGTGCAGACAGGAAGGTTGGAGGCCAGCTGTCTTGAGAATCTCAGATCACAATATTTGTCTGCTGCAGAGTGCCAAAATTCAGTGGCTGACATCCTGGCTCCATTAAAGTTGCTGGGTAAAACTCCAGCAGATGTTTTACCATTAACTTTAGCTGGATCCGTTTCACCAAATAGCTGCAGGGGCTGTGTGAGATGGCAGGATTCTCTCCAAGATTGTAGCAGTGGGAGACATCCTTGTGAATGTTTCACAGCGCTGGACCTCCGGAGGAATTTGTCTCTTGGGGACGCTTGTTTGGGAAGAAGCAGGAAAGAGTGTTATTGGGGAGGAATATTGCATTTTGGTTCCTGCAAAGCAAAAAAGACTAAAGAAAGCATGAGGAAAAATCAGTTGCATGTTCAGCTAAGGCAAGGCAGCTGGGATGGCCAAGGTGGCAAAGGCTCATATTACAAGAAATAACTCTCATGTGCCTTCAAAGCCTTCCAGTCAGATCAGAGATGTGTTTGGTTTGAATCTCAATTTTTTAAAATTTTTATTCTGAGAACAACACAATCTAAAATCATCAATAAAATTCCTCCAAGTCCACAGGCAAAGGAGTAGCAGCAGGAGGAGCATTTATAATAGCTCAATATTAATTTCTTTAGGCATTTGTATTGCAATAGATGTGAAGACACTTTTGCTAAAGACAGAGGGGCAACCACTCTTCTCACCACAGAGCTTTCACTTGACCCTTTTGAACCACAGCTTCGAAAGTTCTCCATTTAACAGCAGTTGAGGAAAAGAACAGGTCAAATATTCACACATATGCTATGGGGATTTTTTTTTTTTTTATTTTCTAAAGTAAAAAGTAATGAAGGAAAAGCTGAAATACTGACATAGTCTCACTACTCCAGTTTTTACCCTGGAGTGGTATCTTTCTCCAAAGGAGACCCATTGAAGCCGCTGGAAGCAGATATGGCTAAAACCTGCTTGCATGACGGATTATCTTAGTTTGTGAGGGTGGTAAAGTGGATCCTGAGTGGCAGATCTAACACTTCTTTTGTTGATGGAAGCCTTTCCACTCATGCTGTGTGTCAAGATTTTTTCCCTAAGGATAAACACATTATCCTGCAGTCCCAATGGAAGAACCCAGACTTCAGCTGCCCACTGCTGCTTTCCTCACCCAGAGATCAATAAGGTTGACCTTGGCCACAGGACTTTAGAAACTTAAACAAAGTTCTTATGTTGTGGCTACCTGATCCCAGGAAAAAGGCCTTCTGAGGACCTAGACTTTAACATTTGTCAAGCTTTCCATGGCTACCTGACAGAAGATAATAACAAAATTCCAGTGAAAGCCAAGAAAGGCAAGAAAGGAGCTACAACTAAACTTTTTTAACCACTGATGCCATTAGAAGTCGAAATATCTGCAGACAATCTGCTAAGAGCATTTTCCAGGAGTCAGGCATCCCTCTGCACGACTCAGAGCTGCAGCGTCATGTCGTGGGGGGAATGGGTGCTCTGGAAATCAGCCTCGAGCATCTGAGGGAGAATAAATCATAGCCCAGAGAGAGCAGGGAGCCTATGCCAACATTCCTGCACAGAGAAATGGGCAGCAGGCGAGATCCTGCAGCTGGTGTACGCTGAGTACAGAACACCAAGGCCTTGAACTTTTTCCCCCTCCTGGGTCTCTTCCTGCACTCCCCCTCCCTTCTTGCCATCTCCCCCTTGAGCACCCGGGAGAGGAAGCAAAATTTATATTGCTCTGCCCTTAAAATGCTGACTTTCCATGTTTACAGGGATTGTTTACACAGAAAATTAATCAGTTACGGTTTTAAATTTTAATTAAAGAATGCTTTCCACTGTTATTGCAAAACAGACAAAAGCCCATAAAATGTATATTTGACTGCCGTGCTGTGTTGTCTTTGGATCGGCAAGCAGCCTTGAGATCAATCATGCGTGGTATTTTTTGAACTTTTTTTTTTCCTAAACACAACACTCTTCACACAAGTTGCACTATTTTTTTTTAAGAAATGCCCTTCAAAATAAAAGCCAGACGGAACAACAATATAGAATTTTTCTTCATGCCTTTCTTTTTAAGACCAAAAATGAAATCCTTAGTCTCAAGCTGACCGTGGGATATTTTAGCCATTAAAAAACCACAAACAGAATCACAGCTTCCATAGTAAAGGCCTCAGACTTGCTTACTTCAAAGTCAATAACAAAACTCCCACAAACTTTGATTCAAGTGTTTATTACATGCTGTTTGTTCCCACAGCTGCAGTTCCTGGTTTGAAAATAAAGTGTGGCATTTTTTCCCCCAGATCCCATGGCCATTAATAGAAGTTCAAGATCACTTCAGGGTTACCCATTCAACCCCTCTTTCCTAAAATGCTTATCCATGATGTGTAGATGTCTTCTGAAAGTTTGTGGAAGAGCATGACTCTAAGAAACTGAACTTAGCCCCAAAATGTTACAGTTATGATGAAAAGCTACGATTAGGTCTGCTATGCTGTGCCCTCTTGGCAATACAGTTCAGCATTTTCTATTCTCTTGAACCAAAGCAAGTTCTGATGAATAGATCATCAATGTGACTGCCACTGGCTTAAATAAAAGAAACTCCTGTTTCTCTTAGCAATATTTTATTAGTCTAAGTTAAAGTAAATTTTTTCTGACCCTTTTTCCAGTTTATCCAAATACCCATGAAAATCTGAGAATACCCTAGCAAAATTAAGTTTGATTACATCAACATGAATGCTTGGTAGTCCAAACCTCAACAGAGGCAAATGAACAAATAGAAATCCCTTTGAAAGCCACTTTGCTACCCACTGGTCATGGTGGGGATCTCATTATGTCACACAAGAGATGCCCCATGACACAGACCTTCATGGCATCTAATTTATTTCCAAAGATAAGAACACCCACAGGTCGGGGAGTGACATGAGCATCTGGACCACCAAATGTCAAGCAATGCTGCAGGATGACTGTTGCACACTGACAGGAAGCACAGGACAAAAAGGAGAGAAAAAGCACTCTATAGGCAGCCCAAAGGAAACAAGAAAACATGTTAAAATGATAAGGTAAGTGATCAATGAGAAGCCTCTCTTTACAATGGTTCTTTAGCAGAAATCACTGAGTTTCTACAATACACATAGTTTTAAGGACATGGAGGAAATAAGAAATTTTTGCCCAGATGTTTTATCTGTTGCAACAATAGAGGTGACAAATCATCGAGAAGTTCAACCGTGTTCTAGCACTGACAAGCAGGCAAACATCTATGAATATTTTATCTGACCTATATCCAAATTATTATAGCAGCTTTGGTCCATGAAACTCCTCTGGAAACATTGCCAGAAAGATAACAAGTACTGGAATGAAGGTCACAGCAAGAACAGAACTTTGAAGGAAGGTGTTTGGACAAGAATAGAAACATCTGTTAGTAGAGATGCCCTAGAACGGTCACTGCAATGTATGGGGTATCAGCTTTCAGCCTGCAGCCTCTGAATGACAGATTCATGGAAGTTAACAGCAAAAAGACCTTTGCAGTTCTCTCCTCTGCTAGCCTGCATGCCAGAGGTCATAAAATTTCCTTGAATTCTTTCCTTGCTTCAAGTCCAATAGCTGAGGCTAAATTAGGGTTAACATGGAAGGGGAATGGGAGAGAGATTATTTTAATCTGAAAACTTCATTTAGTAATAGGCAATTAAAGCTATAACCAGAGTAAAAGTGATTATTCCACTTTAAATTTTAACTTCATTGCAAAAGCCTATAGACATATATACTTTCATACCATATACGTGTGTGTATATATATATACACACATACACGTATCGCGTTTCTGGTCTAAATTTGTCTATCTTCACTCTCCAGCCAAAGTAGCAGTATTCAGTACTTGACAAAGTACTTACACCCACTCACTTTTGACTGAGATCAAGTCAATGCTTTATCTTGTCTCCAGCAGCTCCTTCAGAGGCTCTGTCTCAAAAATGTTTTTCAATCCTCTGTTTATTCATGGGCCATTTTCTAATCCACCATCACCCCTCATTTTTTTTTCAGCACTTTCGGGGTGCATCTATGCTCCTGGTTTTGTTCAGATCAGGCAAATATTTTCAAAGGAAATCTCATGATTATCCTCACTCTTGGTGCTTTGGTTTTCACTGCCAGCTATCTTGGGTGGCCCCAAATGGAATTATCTTTTTGGATAAAAAACCAGTGCCCCAACCCCAGAGAGCCCCAGCTGTTGAGGGGACATTGGGTGCTCTGCATTCATTTTTCACTGTACAGATCCTGCACAGATCCTCTCTGATTGCTGTGAACTAGTTCTTAATGCAGACACAACCTCAGCTGTGGATGCCAAAATCTGGATGTGATATTTCAGGAGTGGCAGCACAAGTGCCAAAGAGAGAGCTATTATAAACATGCTTCTACTCTATACTCCTTAATCTAGAGGTACACGAGTCTTTACAATCATAACCAATGAAGGAGGCAATGCCACATGGGAAGAAAATATGTATATAAACAGCTCCCTGCTACTGAAAATTATAAGGAGTACTGAGTTTGTATGAACAGAGACCTTCTGTTAGGCAGTTTCAAGTGGGAAGAAGATTCCTAAAATGGGAAATACTGCATCATGCCCAATGATTTTTTTTCTTTTATTCTTTTCAAAATCTTGTGCTATTAGGTAGACCCTGGCTTGTTGAAAAGATAAAATATTTGCTCTTCAGTTGTGTTTTTATAAGCTCCTGCTACTGAAAACTTGCCAATGAATTATTTGACTTCATGTGTAACGAAGTCACCTTTGGGATTCCAGGAGACCTAGGTTAACTTTCCTTGGAAATGTTTATTACTGGACACTTACAGGTGTATCTGATCTTCAATTAATACATGAAATATTGTCTGTTTCTTTTCTTAAATGTCTTCTAAGGCATTTCATGGACACATAAAATCTTTGGCTATTATTTTGAGGAGCACCCATGACAGCAATTGAACTCACTCACTAAGTGCATTTTTGTGCTAATTAAATATTCCAAACTTCTATCAAGATTATTGTCACCTATTTAATGGTTCATTGAGTTTATGGGTCATGCAAGTCTCTCTTTTATATTTTCACCAGGATAGTTATAGCAACTATTCTAGTAATGACAAATTAGGGAACATGCAGAGGAGATGAAAGAACCTCAGTGCAGTAGGCCCTGTTTTTTTTCCCAACTTATGCCAATTTTATGATGTTGTAATGGGGTTGACATTGATGGAATTATTCTTCATTTTCCCTGGTGTCAGTGAGTGATAACTAGTCCTGATTAGTTGATATTGAACTATGGTAAACATGGCACTCCATATATTTGACCATTTTCACCTTTTAATCCCTCTCCAAGAATCTGTAGTAAAGGTCTCATCTTTGGACAGGGATAGGAAGAGTGGAATCATATTGTCCTTAATTTTATCAGTGAGAGTTTCTATCTTTTGGACTATTTACCTGCTGGTCAGCAGGACAAGTCATTCTGACAATTAGCAGTCAGAGAAGAGAGTAAATGTCATCTGCAGGCACAACTATGCAGTGGAATATTTAAGATCAGATGTAAAAGTATCATTACTAGAGAAAGGAATGGCTGTTTGGAAAGACTTTTAGAGAAGTCTTGCCTTCACAAGACATCTTTGAACCAAACTGAAAATAGAGTGCAACTTAAGGACTTTCATAAATTAATTATTTTTGTTTCAGTACCAATAGGGCTCTGCTCAGATAAGTCTATTTGTGAAATGTTCTATAATAAAACTGTTCTTTTTGCTCTTTCTTCATGAGAGAAAATGCACCATTACCGCTAATAGCAATGCAGTTTGATATAATGAATAATAAGTAAAACAGTGTGCTTATATTGTACCTCTCACCTCCAGGTGCAGGATACAGAATTTACAGAAGAGCCTACATGATTTAGGGTCAAAAATCTAATTGACTGACAAGCCCCTGCCTCACTTCAGGGCTAATGAATGTTGTATTGTGACTGTTTTTCTTAAAAAGTAACATTGAACTGCTTTCTATTCATAATAAATTAACACATTTTAGAGACTTCTTAATATTTTCCTCCACAAAGCCATGATTTTTGTCTGAACAGACCTGCAAGCACCTGTTGTAGCCAGTTTTAAAAACGAGGTCTTCTAGCTTTCAGTTAATACCTCATAGAAATAGCAATGTGATTTCAGTGGCACTGATCTGATTTCTTCTAGTGCAAGACATTCACGTTTTCTCTAAGTATCCCATGCATAATTCATGTGGGGGCTCATATTTGATTATTTATAGACCTTTCTATGACACCCCCTCAGTGAATATTTGCACATCTCCAAGATAGCAGCGTGAAATTTTCTCCTGAAGAAAATTTCCAGCTAAAGACTTAACACCACTTCACTTTGCCTTAGGTCTCAAAACAGCTCTAAGTACAACATAAGTGTCATACACATTTCATGTCAGTGCTCTGCACAGGAAAGTGTTTCCATCCTGAGCTCCCTCATTCCTCAAGAAGAACCAGTCCCCACACATTTGTGTGTGTGTGTGTCTGTGTGTGGAGAAGGTGAGTCAGCTCCTCAGAAGTCATGGGGACAGTTTGTGGGAGTCAGGAAGGGAATCCAGTCCTTCCAGTTCTCCAGCTCTTCATGGCCAGAGCTTTCTTTCATCAAGATTAGAAATATAAAATCCTTCTGCCCAGTTATTGGATTCTCCATAGCAAGAGCATAGGAAGGAGAACTGAAAAGATGTGTAACCCTGTGTCAGCCAGGAATAACTAGGCCTATATCTTACAGAAAAATATTTGTCCAGATGTTTCCAAAAAGCTTAGAATCTGCACAGTAATTAGCTCTAGTTTCTGAAATATCTTAATGATAATAAACTTTTTTCCCCAACCTGAATCCTCGATAGAACAATTCAAGCCTATTATTTCGTTTTCAAAGTCTAGTGAAAACAAAATGAGCCCTTTATTGCTTGTCTCTCTCCAATTGTTCTTATGTATTGGAAGACCATATTCAGGCCATATCTAGGTCACTTCTTCTCTAGACTGAACCATCCCAGACCTTTAAATCCATTCTTGCTCCAAGATCCACTCAAAGGTGATCATCTCCTCCAAGAAAGGAGCTGTTCCCCATCAGGTAGGATAAGAACACAGGCTTGTGGATGGTTGAGTGCCTTTCCTAGACACTGCTTTTGCATTTTCCTCATCTTATGATCACAGAAGGGAGCAGCAGAAGTCTGTCTGTCTTGCAGCTTCATACAGGATCCATATGTCTGGTGCTCAGCATGCAGTTCTGTCTCTCCATGGAATGTCAGCTCTTCCCTGAGCTCCCTGCCCTGCATGTCTCTTGCTTCCCATCTTCCCGTGCACCATTTCCCTCCTGTGACATTTTGATGAAAGACTTTAGAAGACAATACGTACGATAAATGTATATATGCGTGGGATTTTTTAAAGAGAAAGTCATAGCTACTGATGGAAATACTCTCAAAAGCCACAATGTAGAGAGTGGTGGTGTGAGCCTGAGTTTTGTTCTTGTTCACAGGGATTTTATTCGCATATTTTACTGTCAGTTTCTTGACATTTTTGTCAGCTTGGATCCGGAGGCCATAGTTGCCGCCAGCAGGTCCTACCACATTTTTATTCTCCATTGTATTTGCAGGGAATAAATAAAAACAGAACAAGAGTGAAAGCAAGAGAGAGACATGGCGAGAAAGAGTCAGAGGTTACTGGAAGAACTGCTTTATGCATTTTTTCCCTGCTAAAGAACATCCACCCAACAAAAAAAAGGCCAAATGACCACGGAGCATTTTGCACTGAGAAATTTCTTTCCTCAGTTACTCAATGCAGACTTCAGGCAATGTGGTTAATATGTTTGCATAAGAAATCGCTCATTCCCTCTGACTCTTTGTCTTTTCCCTTTCTTTTTTTTTCCTTACTTTTTTCCCCCTTTTTTAAAAATTTTCTTTCCTGTGTGTTTCTGGGCTGTTGTGAGATTTCCCTTACAATACATCTATTGTTTCCCAGTCACATCACCGCTGGCTGTAATCAACTCTGATTTCTTTTTTCTTTTTATTTCTTGCTATAACCATGAGATTTACACATGCAACATATAAACATAATCTACCCTAGGGTTATAAACAAGTTGACTATGGAAGTGTTTATTCCTCAAGGTTTTAGATGTTGTGAACAAGAAGGAAGAACAAAGACCTTATTTTCACTTCTGAACTTATAAATTAATGTTTGATTCCCTATGCTTGGTTTCTGTTTCATCAAATGTCTGAACTGTAGTGTCTGGAATTGACACCATTTGTGTCTTTCCTGCATATGAGTCATAAAAAGACAGAAAAGCAATACCTCAGGTGTGTCAAATGTTCAATGCAGCCTCAGACAAGTGGAAGTTTCAGTCTCTTTGGATGCCACAGCAGTCAGGCTGATTTGATGCCTCTCTTTGCTGATGTTTGGTATAGCTTTAAATCAGTGTCTTCACCATCAGCTTTTGAAAAGCTGGTACAAACTTGTCTCCAGCCTGTTCAGTCTTCTTCTGTGCCATCATTTTACCCCTGTGCACTATCTCTGGCATGAAAGGAAAAATAAATTTAAAAATGAAACAACCATAGGGATAAGATAATCTTCTATCTGTGGGCTCTTCCAGGATACAATACAGAGCCCATTAGTTATAAGAACGAACATTCCACCTTTGCCTGACTTTGGATAATGCTCCATGGTCTCAGACTCAACTTTCAGACTTCCCAATAGCTGTGTCAGCTATTGCAGTAGTTCCTGGCATCCACTTACCCACTAACAATTGCATCAACACCATCCACTTTTCACGTATGCAACTCTAATAGCAGCCACAATGGTGTTCAGTCTCTTATGAAGTAGATCAGATCTTAAAATGGTGGCAGGGAGGTTGAAAGGCTCTTTAGTCATCAAGCTACTCAAGCAGGTGCTTTCTGAAGTAGAAAGAAAAAAGTCAAGTATTAAAAGTCAGTTGTGGAGTAAGTGCTGCATCTCTTACTTCAGACAAAGGGAGTTTTGTAGAGTCCCATCATCTACACAAGTGAATTGGGAATTGGATATTAAAGACGAAAAACAAAGAGATATCTGTCCTGTAGCTTGGGGCACCGATCAAAACACAGCGTGGGAGGGCAGCTGAGAGGTTAACCCTTCCTGTAGCCTTCAAACTGCACTAAAAATGGCCTTTGTATGACAGAGAATAAGCTTTACAAACCCCAAACTCATGGGCCATTGTAGTAGTGAAAAGATACCCATTGAAATGGGAAATGGATCATGTTTTTGTTTCTTGCATATAAAATTGTTTTCTGAGACTTTCAAATGACCTTCCCATGGATGCTGAACTTTCCATCATTTACCAACATTCAAATGTACAAATGGTTGCCCAAAGGGACGACCACACATGGCAAAATAGATTTCATCCATTAATTCCCTTCTCACTGAAACATTGAGAAAGTAGCCAGATAATGTGGGTGAACATCAGATACACTTGGAATGTTGTGAAGGCCTGAAAATTTTGAAATTGAAATAGGGTATATTTAGATTGTATATAAGAGGGAAATTCTTTACTGTGAGGATGGTGAGGTGCTGGCACAGGCTGCCCAGAGAAACTGTGGAGACCCCATCCCTGCAAATGTTCAAGGCCAGGTTGGACAGGGCTTGGAACAACCTGATGTAGTGGAAGTTGTTTCTGCCCATAGCAGGGCTGGGAACAAGATGGTCTTTAAAGTCCTTTCTAACCCAAACCATTCTATGATTCTCTGATTTGGCCTTTCAATGCATTGACATCAAAGTAAAAACCAAGTCTTTAATTTATGAAATTCAGGCCTGGGAGAGGATCCTGTACATTTGCTTTGGCTAAATTTAACTCTAATTCATAGGTCTAGATGCTCTTCAGTTTTCAGCTGAGTGCCACATACTGCACAGTATCAGGCCTTGGCTGACATGGAGGAAAAAAGACATGCTAGGCTCAGATAAGCTTAAAATTCAAGGTAAATCTTTCTGAACCAACACAGGTAATTTTTTATTTTTTATTGTTCCTTTGTGATTCTTTATATGTATACCTTTCCTTCTGTTCAGTTCTTTATTGCTGCTTTCCTACATAGGCCACAGAAAACTGTCTTCAAGGTAATTTGTATACATTAATTTGTAGCAATGCTTTTGATTTGAAATCTGGTCCTGTACGAAGACATCACCAGGCTTGCAAGTACTAGAAAATTAGCTCAGTATTTCCTTTACTTGTGGTTAAATACAGGTGCAAATCTCCAAACTATGCACTGAGAGACCAATTACATCATGGTAGTGCTCCCAGCATCCTCACTTTGCCTCCAGGTCCTTATAAATATAAATGTAGATGCAAGTCCAGGTAAGCACTGCTCTGACAGCCCCCTGGAAGCAGCTCTCCATTGTCATCAGTGCACCACCTGTGGAATTCCTGTGATTTTGGAGTGGCAGAATGCTCAGAGGTCACTGTCAGTGTGTGGTCAGCTTTGGTGGAGATGGGGACAAGAGGGTGCATTGTGCAGCTGGCTGATCTCCCCACTATTTCATGTCTGTGCTGAACAATGTAATAAAAGTTTGCAGATGAAAATACTAAGCTGGCTGGAAGGCAATAATTCATGTTGCGTTTTATGACACTGGCCATTTAAGAGCTGTAGGAGTGTTTGAAAAAGCACAGCCCGTTTTCTAGCCAGGGTCCAGATCCAGCTCTACATCAGCAGTGTTTTCCATACAGAAGAAGATTTTTATTCCCAAGTCTGATAACTTGCCACTGCTGTCTGGGAGGGTTTTGTCTACCTTGGGAAGCAATGATGTGCAAAATGAGATGCCCAGAGGAGTGATGTAACTGCATCATATTGTGTGTGATTTCTGCCTACTGCAAAAAAAGGAGAAAAAGTACACACACATATATATACATAAAGTATTTAGTTTATGAAAGTGTGAATTCATAAGCAGCTGCATCTGGGATGGAGTAAGATCTATCCTCCACTAAGTTAATCATAATAAGACCCAGAAGTAACAAGTGGGGAGGTCATAAAGGGGTTTATATAAACATTTCATATGCAACTAAAATGTGGCACAACGCATTATGTAATTTTATTTGTATAAGTTTGTTTTAATTTCTTTACCAGGTCTTTTGATTAAAGGGATTCCCCTCTAAGATGGGAGCTGTTTAAACCTGTTGTTCTTTGGGAAACACAGTGATAGGCAAGTGTTTGCCTGGCTTTGCTGGTGTGTGTAGCAACAGGCATTTTGTGCTTAACACAAACTCCAGTTCTGCAGAAAAAGCAGAGTTTGGTGAATCAGTGTGGAGATCACCTTAGAGCCATAAAACCACATTCCTGAATACACCTGCAGGGCCACAGACCATTACAGGATGTTGAGTAACACTGTTTGTATGTTTCTGCCTGATCCAACACTGTGGACTATGTCAGTGAAAAGAGAGTCCAGATCTCTTAAGGGGTAAAAATTCAATGCAAACATGTCCTCACTCTATTGGTGAAACCCAGTAAAACTGACCTTGCAAGAAGTTGATATTGCAAGGGAAAGGATTTGGTTACTTCTTGAGCAAGAGTATAAAACTTGACGGGAATATTTGGTGCTTTCCTCCTAAAAGCTTGCTTGGGATTTAGGAATCAGGTCATTTCCTATGGTACAAGCTCAAAAACAATCTCTTTATGACTGTTTGCTTTCTAAGAGCTCCAAACACACACATTTATATAGTTACAACATATAAAACACTGTATTCAGAGAGATAAGAATCCCATGGTGATTAGCATGTAGGGGATATGCAGGAGCAAAGGGAAACACATCTGAAAATGTAGGAGTGTGGTTTGTTGGGATTGCCAGAATCTGTAGTGGAATACAAACAAAATTAATAATTTAAATAATAAAGGGGGAAAAGGCACTTTCCCACAAAAATCAGACACATGCCAGTGGTACTCTCCCAACCTAACTGAGAGGAAAAGCCCTCTTGGCTAATTCATTGCAAAGCTAATGAAAACCAGACAGGAGATTGAAACCAAAAAAGCTTTATGTTACAGGGAAAACAAAGCTTTCCAATGGAAATTATTCATTATAAAGAACTGGTTCACTGAAATTAACAAAAAAATATGTGAGAGAAACACCATACTGAATGTGTTTTTCGTGATAACAATCTTACATTTATATATAGCACATTTCAGCCAGATGGACTCCAAAGTGCCTCACAAGCTTTGGTACTTACACAAACGAAATGTAAAGAATCACTTTTATTCCTGTCCATTGAAATGTATCTTTGCTGGATGAATCACTTCAATTGCATAAAAATGCATTGTGTCACGCAATAGTTTGTTATATAAGTAGGCGGACAAGTTGACAGAACTTAACTGTCCAGATTTTTCCTTAGCCAGGGCCAGTTTAAAGGGTTAACGCCTCATGGGAAAAAAATAAAATATATACAACATGGTATTAATGCCTAAAGTAGCCAGAGCTGATTTTCTTAAGATGGTGTTGTCCCAAGCAAACATGGAGCGATTGTCTCATTAACTGCCCAGTGGGAAGAGCGCCTGTTCCAGTCATCAATCATAATGCAGCGCTTCAGGTTTTCATTAGGGATCTCCAAAATTGCATCGTGTGCAACGTATGTGTGTAGCCACTGAAGGCATCCTGGCTGCAGTTGCTGTATGTTTAGGGAAAGCCACTCTCTGCTCTTGTCAAACTCCTCTGACAGCCTCGACACCTGAAGCACGGGGCGGTGCGGGGAGAAGCTTTCACACGGTGACCGGGAGCTCCATCTTGCAGATTTGCTTCCCCTCCCATTCCTTTATGAAAATGGATTGTCAGAGCAGCTGGTGAGACAGAAGTGTCTGCCTGTATCTCAGTGTGGCTGGTACTGTGATCCACCACCAGTACATGCTGAACCAGGCTCCAAACGGGGAGGGGGAAGGGGGCAGTTTCATTTGCTGCCAAATCCCTTAAGCAGTTGCTTGTTTTGTCTCTCTGTCTGAGCAGATTTTTCTTTGCTTTTCTTCTTACTCCACCTGCAACATTTTCCCCCCACTCTGTTTTTCTCATGAAAGGGGAGGGAGACAGGCAGACTCTTATAGAGTGGTTTTATTTTTATTTATTTATTATTTTGGGTGCAGAAGATGCCTGCCAAGAGGAAGCCTGCAGTTACTGAGCTGCGCAGGAGGGCGGAGAGGTTGGCTGCTCTCGGCGGTTCCTGGCGCTCGCAGGCTGATTGGAAACACCATGCGTGACAGTGCACAAAAAAGACGCTCGACAGATCGCCAAATTTCACAGCCCCACCTCGGTACCTCCAGAGGAGCAAGGAACACACCCTGCTGAGGAGCTCCTCGCTCATCAGGCTGCTCCATTTCTAGCAGATGTTCCCCAGCCCATCCATACACTTGTGCTGCTTTGTGTGCATGAGCTGCTTCAGGAAAGGTCAAGCAGTGCTGGACCAAGGACTGCTGGAGCCACTGAGCCTTCTCCCACCAATGGAGCATCCCCAGGGAAGCAGTGCCATGCTCCCCAACCCAAAGACCTGCAAGGGAACCTCAGCCCAAGACAGAAGTTCCCCCCTCTCTCTGCAATCTCAGCATTAACAAGAGCTGTGAGGATAAATATCTTTCATTTGCTTTCACAAAACAGGACTGGGGCATTGCCATGTTGATGCAAAACACAACCATCAGAGCACACGTGGCCCAGACCAAGTCCTCCATGACTTGAGCTGACAAGGTTTATGGCACAGATAAGGCCTGCCTTGGTGTGCTGTGAGGGGCTAAAGTTCTGTTGCTATGTCATATGGTAAAGCTAATAACCATGGTAATAAAAGAGTATAGCAGGAGAGAAGAAAAAACACATAAAGGATTTTTCCCTCATTGACATGTAAACAAATTCATTGTTGTTCATGTTTTCAGTGAAAAGAATGGCTTTCTATTGGGAAACAAACCCAGAATGATTGAAAACTGCCAAAGCAGAGAAGTTTTCAGCCAGATCTATTATTTTTATATACTCACACACCTGTAGGCATGCACAGAATACAATACATTTTAAAAGAGAATTCCACATGGAGAAGTTATTATTAAATCATTTCCCAGTCAATCATCTTCGTTCCAAACTTAGAGACTTAGTTTATCTGATGTTCTGAGTAGCAGATGAAAGCTTTTGGTCTTCCAGTGTTTCCAATGCATCATCCCTAACACTCCTGAAAGAAATCAATAGTGGTAAAAAAAAAAAAAAAAAAAGTGAAAAATAGAGAATTTTCCTGGTATGGAGAGAATTAATAAATTCACTTTGCGAGATAAATGGGATGAAAAGGATAATACAGTGTTTCCAATCCATGAGGGTCTTGTACCAATTTAAATCATACAAAGTAGGATGCACTGGCACAAAGAGTACTGATATTAACACTTTAATGGACTGATGTAGTGTTTTTGCTCATTTGCTAAGAATTACAGTTGGGAAGTGCTACTGATCGGTGTGGTCTGAGTTTGCAGGAGGGTACATGTGGTCATGAAAGTACATTTAGATTTGTAAACTCTAAATGTGTGTTGTGTGGATGATCATCTTAATTTGAAGGAAGATATCACAAGGCAGATGGGAGATAAACTGGCTTTATGTCTTGGATCTCCATGACTCACAAGCATCTCTCTGGTTAAATATGTTTTGTTGATTGTGCTGGTGAGAGAATGTGGCTATAAATCGACCGCACCAAATTCCATCTGTTTAAAATTAACTTTTGAAATGGGCTTTACCTGAGCAACCAGGTATCTGCTTTCTTTTGATATTCCTGCACTGGAGGGTAACTGCTCAATTACATATTAGCTGTCTCCCAGGAACCCAGGAACCCTTGCCTAAGCTCCCAAACATGTTTTCTGGTATCCATGGTCTGCATGAATTTTATACATCTCCTTCTCTGGGACTTTATAAGTCAGCCATAAAAGTTTGTGATGGGGTGGAACATAGTGATGTCCACAATCTCAGTCTGGAAAAATGGTTTATATAAAGTGTCATTAAAATGGATTTGGCCATTTTTTATTTTTATTTTTCAGCAGCAAAAAGGAAAAGGGAGAAGGAAGAGAGAAAAGATTTAATCCTGGCTATCTTTTTTTTTTTCATTTTTTTACTTCTATGATCCATAAAAGGAAAGGGAAAGATCTGATTTCTTTAACTGTGCATGACTCTAGAAGCGAAGGGGGGCTGAGCCCCTTTGGAAAGAGCTGAACTGCTGGTGTATTCATATTATTAATGGCTTTTGGTAATGATTTTACTGCACAAATTGTTATGAGACTGTTACAATGCAAATGGGATACCAGTGAGATTTTCTATCTGAAGACCCCAACCACAGACCACTGATATCACTGGAAATTCTCCTATTTAATAGATTTTGGATCACTCTCTATGCTCATAACAATGAAGACTACTTATTACTTAGTAGCATTCATTTTGTAGGACTAGAGTAGATGCTGATGTTGAAAAAGCCTTTTTTTCCCCCCTGTAACACTGTCTCCTCAAGAATTGCTGCCGAACGTCCTTGAAGACATAATAGCTTCATAAACCCAGGTATGATTTTTCACAGGTAGTTCACAGGGCTGTCAGTTCCTGTGCTTTTTAATTCATAGTTTGAGGAGTCTGCCTAAAAGCCCATGCACCAGGATGCATGTGATGACAGGAACCCCCCATAAAAGTCTCCAGACATTTCAGCCGAGGACAAAGGCTTGCAGGGATGACCTGGGGACATGCTGAAGGCTGGGGAAAAAAGAGAAAGGAAAAGCAGCAGGCAAATAAAAAGAATATATTACATTTATTGTGGGTTTTTGCTGGAGAAAGGAGTACCTGTGAGTAATCCATACTCATAATCATAGAGGATTTTAGAGGAGCCAAATGCTTAGACTGCAGACACTTTGGGCCAGGCTTAGAAAAACCCTGCCATCCTGTAAGGGGCATCTGGGAGTTTCCTCAGGGCTACTTACACTGCACATCCAATTGTTCAGCACTGCAGTCACTGCATTGAGTGAGGTCATTAAAGCTGAATTCACTCCCAAGGCACATCTGAGACAGTGCTTGAAAGTCTCCAGAGCCTGACCTGCTGCAAAAACCTGGAGCAGCTCACCCATCCCAGAGTCGATCCTTGTAAAATCCCTGAGATTTAGCAACCGCTTTGTGAAAGCAGAAGAAGGAAGCAAATGGCTCTGCAGGTCACAAACTCTCTCCTTTTTCAACCAGATAAAACAAAGGTGCTTTCACAAATGAAAGGTCCAGTTTGTGTAGGCTCACACCTAAACACATGTACAGTTATCCCAGTTTTCCTGGCATCCCACATCTTTGCAGAGGTATGGGATAAGTTGGCAGCAAGCCCCACAGCACAGGGCAGTCACTCCAGTGCTCATGCTTCAAAAGAGCTTGAAAGAGTTAAAGCCAATAATGTGCTCAGGAATGGCTTGTTTGCAGCATGGGCTGATATTTTTTTTGTCAGCCTTGTGACCTGCAGGCACACACCTGGACCCAGGGTCAAGTTACAGCCAGGATCCCTGGCCCAGGGTCAGGACCTGGCTGATGATAAGAGAGGGAGGCCCTCCTTTGGCAAAAGCCATCACTTAAAGAAACAAGAGAATATTAAGGAATATTAGATGTCGCTCCATCTTCCTTTAGGGTTCATTTCCCTTCCTTTAATTATCACAAAAGGTAAACACTAAATATTCCAGGGAGTCACGGTCAGGGGAAACTCCATGAACTGCACATTCATTATGGCCTGGCTGTGAAAGCACCAGGAAAAAAAGAGAAGTTGGTGGGCTGCCCTTATTAAACTTCACTTAGCTACTGTTAATTATGAACCTAGATTGAGACTGAACAGCTCTAGATTGAACATTTCAGCTCTCCCCTACTGCAGCATCATTTAAAAACTGTAAGAAAATGTCAGTGAGAAGAGACCATCTGTTTTCTGAGTGGAAGCCCACAGAAAGAAGAAAGAAAGGGAAAAAGAAGAAACAATGCATGTATAAACCTTCAGCTAATGCTTATCTTCGGAGGGAATTGGAGAGGATATAGGGATATTTATGCAAGTCATAAATGATAGCTATAAGCTATATATACTTTTAGCAATACTATTTTACTTATTTCACAGGCAGGTAAAGTAAATTACACAAAAAAATATATACCTTAATTGTAATCATCAAACAATCAGATATTGAATACTGATGCTCTTTCTTATGTTCCAACCACTAAACAAAACTGCCAGAGATGTTCCAAAGTGCTTAATAAATTGTGCCCAGGGGGTTATTTTCCTATGACTGAAATGCAGCTGGACTGAAAGGCTGCTGTCACTCTGCACAGACTTAGCTCTGTAAAATGGGGTGTTGCCAAAGGAACTCATAGGGGAAATTTTCGGTACAGTTGGCAAGGTGTGATTACAGGCTCTGGATTAGTGCCAGGATCTAATGCAGACCTAACACCCTCCTTCCTGGAAAAAGTGTGGGGTCCTTAATAGCCCTTGGTTTTATGTTTCACCTGCACATAAATGAGTGGCACCAATGGGAGATGGAGGCAGCCACAGTGCTGTGAGCACCATTAAATCTTCCTCAGAGCTGAAGCGTTTCGTAGTGATCAGTATTAGCCATTGACCTGATTTGTCAGCCTATCAAATGGGAACCACGTTCCTGGAATTACTCTTCTCTCTTCATTCCCCGAAAATATTTCATGGCAAAGATCAGTCTGTACCACACTGGTGCAAGTGGAGAAATCCACACTGGGCATTGGGCTTTGTCTTTAGTTTGTGTGGGATTGTTTTGGTTTTTTTTGGTTTTTTTTTTTATTTTTTTGGTCATTGGGTGTGTCTTGGACAGCTGAGGTTCCGAAAGTTCACCTTCTTAGAAGGCATGAGATGTGATATTATCTAGTTAAAAATGTCTACTTTGGAAAGGCAATGTGACTTTAAATCTCTCTTGGCCCTTTGTAATAAATGTTACTGTTTAAGCAAGCAATGTCTTTCCATTAAAACTATAAACTTCGCTAGAATAATTAAGACTGATTTAAAGTAAAATTAAATTTGACATGTGGCAGGTGAAGCAGTGCTATTAATTTCGACTGCATATTTGGCAACAATATTGAGGGAAAATGGGGGCATGGGTAAAAAGGGCAGAGCTGTAAGTCCTTTCAGGCTCTTGGTCAAGTTGAGGGTGGAGAATGAAGCATATTTCAACTCTTTGTGGCCTGTCATTTTCCTTAGAAGTATCAGACAAGAGCTTGTGTCTATTCTTGACTATTATCTGCAATATACTGCATCCAACAGAAAAGGGGAAGAGTGGAAATTAATATTTCAAAAGTTGTCCCTCCTTTGGCCTCTTCATTTTCACCCTTTATTTATAGCTTCAGTATATTTTTTTCTTATTAATTTTATAATTTCTAAGCTGCTCACCTTTAAAATTCATGTGTAAGGAACTTATCTGGACCTTGACATAATTTGAGAGGAGGCATTTTTCTTATTCTGGTTTTGGATGTAGGCAACAGTGACAAACCCCTTCTAAACTGTCTGTGGCAATGAAATTCCATGCTAAGGGCCACTCTAGGTTCCAGTCCACTTTCAGGCTGATTTCTGATTTCATATAAAACTCCAGCTGAAACCTAAACCCGAGTAAGACCAGCCTGATCCAGTGCCCAGATCTAGTGGAGACTAGTTTGGGTGTGAGCCTACATTGCATCCTCCACTGAGATTATCAAAAAGGTCTCGTTATTATAGTCATCAACCATCTCATTTCCTGCCAAGGAATATTGGCGTGAACCCTCTCCAGAGTCCATCAGTGCCCTTGATCCTGAGAAATTACTGTTGAGAAATAGAAATAATTATGTTCTCCTCCTCCAACCCAGATGTGGTATCCATATCTTGACAGCTCTTCCTGTCCAACATCAGCCAAGGGAGTGAAACACAAGTACCCAGGGAAAGATTTCCTTTTTTGAAATCAATAAATTCTAATTGCCAATCATGCAAATAAATATGCCTTGCTGGAGCAATGCTATAGTCCACCAGGACCAAATGGCATTAACTCATTGAGGAAACTTCATCCCCTGATTGCAGATTGAAGTGAATGAAAATGTCTTTTAGGGGACCCTGCCACCCTGGTTCTGATGACTGAATTCTAATTACATACATATTACTTTTACTTTGCTCATTAATGGCAAGCATATCAACCTTTCTACCGGAAAGTGAACTAAAAATCCAATTTGACTAAAGAATTGCAAATGCCTTGTGTAAAAGACTGCACACAAAACAAACCAGATGTTCCAAGCTGCATTGAGAGAGCTTTACAGAGCAGCTGGGAAATTTTTTTTTTTTCATCAGCCATTGGTAAAAGATATACATTGCCAGCAAGCAAACTGCTTCCATTTTTAATACTCATATAATTGGTTTACTCCTGTAACCAATGCAATATTAAGTCAAAAGGGAGGGGTGAAAGAAAACAATGATACTGGTCAAAGTTTAGAAAGGTCATGAGGTTTGTGGATGGAGAGGAGAGTGGAGGAGGATAGAGGTTATTTTTCCCCATATGCTTTCTTATTTACTGCAAGGTTGTGAAATTTGGAAAAAAATACTAATAAAATTTATTGCCAGGGGTTGTAAGAAGATCATACCTTGGTTCTATTTTCAGCTCCAAACAGATTATAGGACAATGGAGCATAAATGGAAATTAAAACAGATTTAGAACAGACGTTAGGAAGCACTTTTTCACATCGAGGATAATAAATGTGTGGAATGGCCTATCAGGCAAGGTTGTAAAGGCAAAGACACTGGGATCATTCACGCAACAACTTGGGAAATAGCACACTAAAATGGAATGAGTCTGGATGGTGAGGCGGCCTCTGTTTAGATTTCTGGGATGCTTCAAGACTGCAGGTTCCCTTCCTTTCCTTTCCTTTCCAAATGATAATGTAATCTATGATTTGTTGTTTTTTCAGGCAGGTTTGTCAATTGCTTTTCCCATAAGGTGGAAGATCCCTCTTAATTCCCATGTCACCTGCCTTGGTCACTTATGATGGGGAGGGAGTGCAAGAGAATAGAACTTATTTTGGGAAGCCAGTCCTGAGTATTCTTGTATTTATGTGAAGATACTCCAGGAATCCTTTCATTTAATGAAGAATTTATGGGGAAGATGCATAATCCCCAAGCACTTACATTGTTTCCAGCACAGCCTTTCTAACATGCACAAGTCTCTACTGTACTCATCCATACCTAAACCACATCAATTTAGGCCAAAAGGATGGAGTGTCTTGCTTGAGTGCCCCATTTCAAAGTTTATCCCCACTTTATCTCACTATTCATGCTCTCCACAAGAGTTTCGGAGTAAAAGTGTGATCTAGTGGGAAGGAGAAGAGAGATACTGAGTCACAGATCAATCACTTAGTGTTCATGTTCTCCTTTTCCCTCTTTGGGCCACCTGCCTCTGTAGCTGGCCCATTTTCCAAGCATACAAGGCAGAGTAGCCAACACCAAACTTTACAAGGTTCACCTGCCTAAATGCAAGCAAACCCTGCTGCACCTAAACACAAGAATAGCTCTGTTCCTCCAAGATCTCCTTGAATGTTCCTAAAGCTAAGACTCTCTGCCTTTCTCAGATACCCAAGATTTGGCCAAGAGTCAACAAAGTTCAAAAGCTTTGAAGATCGTGTGTGCAGAGAGGTGAATTCAGGAGCTTAAAAATTGACTAATATCTATCCAAATTACCTAATTTCTTGTCATTTTCCAGAAATGAATGGGCACATCACTTGGCTTGTTCTGCAGTCCTCTCAATCTGGGCAGTAAGTGGAACTTAAACAAAATTACAGCTCATAAATACAAACACTGCAGGCCTCCATATCCTGCACAAACCTGCTGAACCTTTGGGGCACTTGCCTAGGCTGAAGGTGTGGGAAGCCAAGGTAAGGGGGCACTGAAAACTTTGGAAAGTTCACCAAATCTGGCCATGACAGAGAGCAGCTGTCAGGATCTGGCTTGAAAAACCTCACATTGAATGCTGTGAGAGGTCAGTGTAGGTGCAATCTCTGTGTGAATACCAGTGCTCTCCAGCAGCATTACAACAGCAGTTGGTTTCAACTTCCTTGGTCAGTGTTCTTAAGCAGAATTAAGATATTTCTGCAGGGATGCACCCAGAGAGTAAGGCCTCACAAGACAGCACAAGGAAGTTACCAGACATGAAGTGACAACCCAGAGATCCATAGCCTGGGACACTCACGTCCATTATTGTCTGCATGCACTCTAATAGTATATCCTAGCCAAGGATTTCCACATGCTTTGAAACATAAATTATCTTGACAAAGCTTCTCTGAAGGAGATAAAACTTACAGGAGAAGAAGGTCAGAGCCAAAGAGACTGAGGGATTTGCTCAGGGTCACAGGACTGGTGAGTCAGTCGGTTGTGGAGCAATTATAGAAATCGTCCTCTGCAGCCTGTGCACTAAACATCCTCATCACACATAAGGTATGAAAAAAAATGCATTACTTCCCCACTGCATGCACTGCAGTGTAATCATATGTGTGATATTATTTTATTTGTTTAAGATAGGATATCGCATGAATCTGACTGAAGAAATCACACCTCTGTCGAAGAACTTGAAAAAATATATTTTGGCAGCTTCTCCATTCAAATCAGCAAGGACACCACAAGAAATACGTAAAGGTATGAATTTTCAGTGATGAAGGTAATCAAAGTGGAAAGTGTCTCTGCCCATGGCATGGGGGTTAAATTTAGATGACCTTTAAGGTTCCTTCCTACCCAAATCAGCCTACAATTCTATGAAAGGTCTATAAGATAAAAACAGGGAGAAAAGGGTCAAATTATAACTCAGCTGTCCTGGAAATATGACACTACCAAACTTTATTCAAAGGCACAGAGTGTGTTTATTGGGGATTTATGACAACATTGGAATCAGGAACAATTGTATTGATCACACCAGAACCAGAAAAATTGTATTGTTGTATTGATGACAGTTATAAGAGATGGAGGCTGGCTTACCTAATACCTGTATCTTGCTGGGAAAAGCTGTCTCTGATAAATCAAATCTTAGTGTACATGCCTTTTGCCGGCTTGATCAATAAAGTATTTACATGCACCAGTAAAACGCAAGGTTTTTTAGTCTCAAAATAATAACTTGTTTTAGATCCAGGACTGGGATTCCAGAAAGTGGCAAATCACTGTATCCTGTGTCACTATTATGCTGCAAGAGGTTACCTGAAGGGTAATCCCAGCAAACACTTTCCTTATAAGTTTCTCATTTTAGGCAACATGGAGAACTGTAACCAGCCAACATCCACCCATCTCCAACAGCCATCCTGCAATATCTACAGGGACTCACCAGCATGGCAGAAGTGCCCGTGCCAAACTCTTTTTGATCTGAGGGGCCAGGAGCAGCATTCAAACCGCCCAGCTACTGAACAGAGACTGATCAAAATGCACAGTCAGTTGTCAGGGATGGTGATGACCCTCGTGCTGAAGGGACATTTGGCCTGAATGGGCATAACAAAGTGGGATGCTCGGGGCTGGTTACCAACCTGACTCCTCATGCCATGGCAGCAACAGCACAAAACGTCCTCTTTTTTTAAGAAACGAGGCCTAAAATAATCCCACATGTGTTTCTTGTTTGCAACCCCCACCCCTTAAAGCCAGATTTATTTATTTTTTCAATAAAGCCATCCCCTGGGTTTAATAGTAGCTATTCTAGAGTCTGAAGTTAGATTAATCACATCCCACTAGCAGCATTTTAGCTGAATGCAAGGGAGGCCTTTTTTGCAGAGCATCTCCTGAGCTGAGCCCAGCTCCCCCTGTGTCATTAGAGTGGGGCTGGTGCCCCGTGTTTACGGCAGAGGAATGTCGATGAGGGGCTGGAAGTCCTCATTGTCAGCCTGCCACTGACTCTCTGTGTGACTTTGGAATTAAACACAATTTCCCCATGGCTCGCTGTGTCCCTTTTTGTCAAAGCTGAGCCACACTGACAGAGGGTGATGTGTGGGGGAGGTTTACACTACCACTGCAATTTCATGTGCTATCTGTATCCTGTGGACAAATAAATACATTCACTTCTAAGGACAGTCAGTCCACGCCATCCATCATCACTATAGACACATAGAGGGGAAAAAGGATTGTGAAATATGCCCAGAATTTGAGCTGGTTTTGATACCAGTGGATGAGATGCCATTTTTTGGTATAAAAGAGCTGAATGAAAGGCTTGAAACAGTGTATAATAATTATGAGAGTAACAAACAGGGTTTCTCTTTCAAGACCATTTACACATTTACTATGTTATCATTTCTAATTCATATTAATCAGAGGGTTCATGAACTCGTAACTGAGAGCCATTTGCAGCATAAATAACTTTATCTGGCTACTAAAAATACACATATTTAATATGAAACAATAGGGTTAAATATAAGCAATATGTTTAGGTAATTAACCTGCTGTTTCCACAGATTAATTTAGTCTATACAGGTGGCAAAACAGCACCTATCACTGTGGCATGAAAACACTGTTCAGAATTTAGAAGGCCAAAGAAGGAAATGAAGCTCAATAAATCGTGTTTCTTTCTCTGCCTGGTAGGTAGTTATTAAAAAGGAATAACCTCTGGATAATTGCACTGCAATAGCATGGTAACTACTGCATATTTACAGTCAATCTCTAATAACAGATAACTCACATAGTTTTTTCCTCCCAGTGATTTGCCAAGTGGAAGCAAACCCAATTTGAATCCTGCTTTTGCAGCTCGGTGCAGTCTCTTTGCCCCGTTATTACTCTGCTGCTAACAGCGGCCTCGGACTGTCAATATCTTCCCTGCCACGGTTTACACTGGTAGTTGTTATTATATCAGACCATGAAAATTGATGGTGATAACACACTCTCTAGGAAAGCTCTATACATGTCAGTTATTCAAAATATGTCTCGTTAAATAAATATTTACAAGACTTTCGTTATTTAGCTTATAAACTGTTTGGACTGAGGCAGCTTTGGAGCAGTTGAAGAGCGTTCCAAAGAGTTACTGCAGATTAATCCATGTAAACCACACCAGTGTGCTAAAAATTGCTATGGTGGTTTCTAACTGCCAAGTCTATATCCTTCCAGTCTAAGAAATACAGGACGTATTTTCCTTTGTAATAAAATCTCTCGATAAAAGCAATAAAAAAATACTAGTCCAGAACATGTGATTATCCTGGGGGGGTGAAGGGGAATCATACCCATGGGATGACAGGGAAGTTGGCTTATTCTTGCAGCTGGGAGAATGGATAAGGGTTTGGATTATCTGAGCTGCAGAAATAGGCAGAACCCTAAAATGGAAAGAGGGAAGAGGAAAGCTATTCAGTTAATAGATTAGTAATAATAGCTATTCTGTTAATAGCATAGTAATAATTCCTCAATAATCAGCCATTCCCAAAGCAGGCTTAATTTTGTCCTGGAGAAAGCCAAAGGACACAACAAAGCAAAAGTAGGCAGGAAAAAAGGGAGCCAGTCCTGTTTCTGAGCTTCAGATGTCTCTGCCTTTCCAAGACCCCCAGATCAGTGCTGTACAAGGATTTTGAAATAAACAAACTAATGAGGCTACATCAGGCAATAATGATGAGGCTCTGGGAGGGCAGGCGCTTTTCACTCCTAAAGATTTCTGCTCAGCAAGCCAAGGTTCCTGGCATAAAACCCAGAGAGCAGGAATGTTTTCTGTGCTTGCAGGGTCAGGCTTGTGAGTGTGTGTGTGAGAGAGTCTCTAGGTTTCACACTGTGCCTCAAGCAGAGTCATCCAAGAAACGGCACCGCTTTCTGCTGTGCTGGATGGCTTTGGGATGCTGGTTTTCCACGAGAGGGAGCAACTCACCAGCACAAAAACCCCCTTTTCCCAGACCAACCACCAAATTCACTTGGAGCTCTCAATTTACTCAGCTGACGGCAACCTTGATTTTTATCAGTTCTACTAGATTTGAGAATCATATACCATTACTGATTTTTCATGCCTAAAGTCACACTGGCTGCGTGTGTATTTATGCATATCAGGGGAGAGTTAAAATGGACATCACTCATTTAGAGAAGTGATCCTTTCACTGAAAGGGAAACATTCATGTTTCCAGCTTTGCAACATCTGTTGGGCTAATTATTAGGATGCAAAAATGATGGATTTACCAAAGCAATCAACTGAAGGCTTATTCTGTTGGTGCTGAGTGAGGGGGCCTCAGCCCATGGGGGAATTGAAGCCAGGAGGGAGGTAATTCTAGATTTGCCTGAAGTGTGCTACCCATGGAAGGTACTGGCTGCTATTCAAGCTATTCAAGCCTGCAGCCCCTTTTCCTCCCTAACAGGAGACATGGGAAGCAAAAACAGCTGTCAAAAGGGGTTCAATGTTATTGATAAGCCCTTTGTGTCAACTGAAGCCCCTCCACTGGAAAGTCCAAACAAAACAGCTCAAAATCTGCGTATCAGTGGAAAAACATGTTGGGCTGCATGTGGAATAAAGCAACAAGAAGAAAGTGAGAGTGTAACAGTCACAGTTGATTTTTACAAACGACTGTGCAATCCACTAAGGAAATCCCCAGAGGGACTTGAAGTTATAGTCCTGATCCCTTCCCTTGCCCATGCCCCCCCTTCCCTTTTCCAGCAGCCACTGCAGCTCCTCTCCTGTGTACAACTCAGCCCTGCCAGAGCTGCCTTTTCCAGCATTTCCCCTGTTGTTTCTGTCCTGGCATCAGGAAAAATATTTTGCTCCCTTCTTTCAGACAGTTGCACTTTGAGCATGCATATTGAACTGCTGGAGAACGGGGAGCAGTTTCTTCCCCACTGCCCATTTCCCATTGACAGGGCACTGAATGCAGATGCAGTAAGATTTGTTTCCAAGTTTTGATTCTTTTAAAGAGTTTCATTCCCCTTCTTGGCCTGATAGGCTCAGGCTTGGGAGTCACAGCTAAGCCCTATGCTGGATTCCAGGAACCTGGTTTGCTTTTGTACCTCTGTGCTTTGTATTTCATCAGGGAGATGATTACCTTGGTCCTCCTGTGGCTTCCTGTTGTCTTACCTCCAAGGCAGGAAAGGGTTGAAGTGACACAGAGATAAATAAAAGTTGACCAAATTTGTGATGCTGGCTTCTTTGTTATAGGAAAAAATGGACCAGTGAGCTTGGGACTTCATGTAGAGGACATATCCAGGACAGATGGATTTGGTGCAGGCAAATCAAATCTTTCTCCCCAGAATGACTGGAAGCTGTGCTGATTTGAAAAAAGTAACTTTCCTCTGCAAGTAACATACATTTTCATGTAATCTCAACCTGACCCAATCTATAGTCAATCCAAATGTAAAATATACATAAGAAACTGCATTAGAACTTTTGCTTCCTATTGGAAAGAAGAATAGCTCTGTTGCTTCCCAAGAAAAACTGGAAATGTGAAACTCTTGATCCTATTCGCACATGACATTTCCTCAAACTGTTGCTTTCAGGGAAGCAGTGTTATGATGTTTAAACCAATAGCCAAACTACGTGCTAATTTGAAATTTATTTTACATCCTTTGGACTTAATAGCTACCTTTCAGCATCTGTAATTCCAGGCTGGAAAGTCCTAACAGGCATCTGGGGACAATCCCAGCCCCGTGTGCGTGTCTGTGCATCAGGGGTCACGAGGCATGTCCAATACATTAAGACCATGACGGTTACAGCCCAGCTATGTAGGCTTGAATCCAGTTCAAGCTACAACAACAGCAGTTCTGGAAGTCTGGAGTTTAATCACTGGTGTGTCAGCCAGGATGGCAGATGTCACCTTGCCAGCAGTGGAAATCATGTGTCCCTTTATTCTGTTGCTTATTTTTATCCTTCCTTCAGCATTGCAGTATATGGCAGCGCAGTACATTTGCAGTGCAAATTCTGGTCTGTGGTGAGCAGACTGATGCAATCCAAACACATTTGACACCTTTTATACTGCGCAGTGTCAAGTCCCAATGAGATTTGTCACATGCAAAGTAATTTATGAATCGTCCTTTTTACTTTATGTAGCAAGAACCATTCACAGAGTCGTGTTATGCTGTGAGCTTAACTGGGCTCCCTCAGCAGAGGATCAGGACCTAAAATAAGTGCTGGAAATGTTTGGCCTTCAGCTCGTGTTGAGATGAAATGGCTCAACCAGGAATTGATTCTGAGAGTACAAACCCCCTTTCCAAAACAGAGACCTCCAAAGAAGGGCACAAAGAAGAAACTGTGCATGTGGTTGAAACTGCTCTTGTTGCCTGATTCACCATCATTCACACCAATGACTGCTACAAGATACCATCACAGGGAACTATATTTGGCTCCCATGTCAGTGAAGTCATCCTGCTGATTTTAGGGAGAAAAGAGTGGAAAGCTGAGGGGAATATATTTTAAAAAGATATGCAGTGTCAAAAAAACCACCAATACATTCTGTAAATATAAGGAGTCAACTGCTGAAATATTTGCAACAACCACAGCTCGGTTTTCCTCACCAGGAAGATGTACACCCCACTGTCAGCAACAAAACAAGTTTCAGGGCAAGCTCTAAAGTCTTCAAGACCTCATCACTTGCCCTTGGAGACCAGTAAGTGCAGTTTGCCCCTTTCACACACAGTGCAAACCTGTGACAGGTTCACAGCCACAGAGGAGGTCAATACTAGATCTGATATGGACCATTCCTAAAGTATTTAAGTCCTTTAGGTCTTACAAGAGCCTCCTGTCATAGTTCCTTGACCACGCGTCCAACCTCTCAAATTAAATTTTCTACATTAAAGGGCCCAGCACTTCTATTCATCATAGGTGAAGCTGATTCTGTATCTCTTCAAAAGCAGCCACAACAGCTGTTCCAACAAGAAGGAAAAAATTGGCTCTGCTTTATCTTAGGAAATATGAAGGTCATCTGGGAAAAGCCTGAGTTTGCCCTCAGGAAGAAGCCACCTTCACAAATCTGGCCAGACACATGTGAGATGCTGATAGAAGGAAAGAATTTATTTTGCTTTTTCTCACTCCAGTTTCTACCTACTCCAAGCTCCACCAGTGCCCTGCTCCCAGCCCAAGTTTACAGCCAATAGTAATCAATACTGAAATGGCTGCATAGATTAGGCTGATGATTCACCTCAGGAAAAAGCACAGCCCTAAAAAATGCCTAAAAGTAACTAATGACATGATGACCTGTTTTCACAGGTGGACTTGCCCCATTTTTGTAGTTTCCAACTATCACTATCTGACACAAGATAGTGGACGCATGATCTTAGTGGTGGAGCTCTTCTTAGACTATCAAGAAGTCTATGGAGAAGAAGTGGCCTTTTTTACGCTCTAAAGTTGCAAAATTCATCTAGAAAAAAACCAAATCCAATGGAAGATATTCTGGGTCAGTTGTGGTGCCAAGTAAATAAAACCTTTGAGGTTTTTTTTTGGTTTTTTTTGCTTTTCTCACTTTCTCTCCAGTGAAATGTAGCACATGCTTTGGCTCTATATCGTGCACTGGGTGAAAGTGCCCTATCAGAGCTTTCCGAATTCAGAAATAAAAGTGCTTAAATCAATAATGATAATAATAACTCAAATGCACTGTTATTCAATAATGTTATCTAGCTCAGAGAGAATAGGGCCCTGCATTCCTGGTTAAGCACAAAGGAAGGCTTGGTTGTGTGTATGCAGCTATGGGTACCTGACACTATCCCAGAAATACAAGAAAAAACTCATTCAGAAGTTATATTCTAAGTTAAATCTGCACATTTGTGATGTGTGATGTGTATGTGTGTATGCCTAGTCAGGAAAAGCTGATCTGTAATGCCTAATTTAGAAAAAAATAAAAGCAAAATATGACCTTGAGTGTATGGAAATCATGTTTCTAATGTTTGGGGATGTTCTAATGTTTGGGGATGTTCCTACTTATAGAAAAGGAAAAAAAAAAAAAAAAGACTAACAGAACATGCTAACAGCTGACATTACCTAAAGGTTGAAATTATTAAACTGACAAAGGAATGGGTAGTTAACGCAAAGGTCAGAATAATGTATTTAACGTAATTAATCTCCCCATGTCTTGATAGAGCCAGGGCAGGGGCCCTAAATCAATGTTATGTTTGAGGTGTGATGTAACACAAAGGTACAAAAAGTTAAGGATGGAATGTCAGCCTTAACTTTAAACATCCTTTTATTTGTTCGACTGTATAACATAACAAGAACTTTACTTAAACATTGTATTTGGTGTGTTACACGAAACCGCAGTGTGTGAAAGGAGGAAACAGAGTTGCATTCAGTCAGCCACACAAAGACGACTTTCTTGCAGTCTTTGAAAGGGCTTTTGGACACAGCTTTGTTAAATACCACTAGCAAGGATTCAAGATTGGTCCACCTGTATTATTTAATTCCCCACGCCCAGACCCCTCTGCTGCCAGCCCGCTTCAATTTCGGGTACAAATTGCTTTCCTCAGTTGTGGCTTCAAACTCATACAAATCTCTCAGCCTGTGGAAGCTGTTTGTGGCAATAATTTTTAATAAAGTTCCCTTTTCACGCAGTCTAGGAAGAAGGAAAGGACAGGTCCCAGCAGCCCTTTTCACAGCCTCATTTGCATATTGGGTTAGGCTACTTAATAGTCTCATTAGCACCATCTGTTGGGAACCCGCTAATAATGCACTGCACCAGGTAACTGGAGACATGAAAAATCACAGGGACACACCAGTGACTCGTTCCCAGGTCAGTTGTGGCTCAGGGAGCACTGGTTTGACTGTGCAGTGGCCTTGCAGCTCCATGACCAGTTACAACTCAGTGCACTTTACTAATTCTGTGCTCACCAAGGCAGACAAAGCTGCCACAGGACTTTGATTCAACAAATTCACAGCAAGCAGAAAACTGCTCCGTTCCTTGCAGGAGCTGCCCAGCACCTCACAACATGGTTTTTGGATGAACATTCCTAGATCAGGAAGGTGTTAAACGAAACCCCATGACATGTAGCAGCTTCCCAAAGCTGGTGTTTCCCCACACCAGACATGTGGGCCTCTTCTGAAGCTGTTACCTCGCACACACACAGGTGTTAGAACCTGGTTTAGCAAACTGGAAGGGTAAAAGAGCTGGGTTTTTTTTTTTCAGTCAGTAAAACCAAGCATCTCTTACAATAACAGCAAAAATACAAGCTGGGAGACTTCTGAAAAGGTTGACATTGCCAAATTATTATTGGAGTCCAAATTGAATGTCACTGCTTGGTTTGTTTTTACAGTTGGCCAACCCCAGGATTGCCATTTAAATACCAAAGGCAAGGCTGGCTCCTCAGCCTGATGTAAATGAGGCTTTACCTCCTGACAGCCAAGGCAGCAGGAATGCCCTGGGCACAGCAGACTCACAGTGTCTGTGGAGATCACCTGGGTGGTTTTGCTCCTCATCCTTCCACTTCCAGCTTTCTCCAAACACTACACCATGTCCAATTCCATATCCTGCAGTATTAAGTTACACGGGACAATCACTGAAAATATTTCACATTCATTCTTTCAATACAGGTGGTTATGCTATTAAATGGAAATTAATACAAATTAATATGAAGCAGATGAATTCCTTCCTTTTCACTCTGGATTCTTTACTTTCTAGCCAGCCCTGTTCTCTCCCCTCAAACCTCCAGGATTCCTATTATTTTTAGATATTGTGCTATTAGGCAAATTTGGAATCCAAAACCTACCCCTGGAGTATTTATTTTTCTGGATCAGTTTCATTTTCCACTAAATAATATACCAGCCTTATTTCTGCTTGTACAACTGGCCTGAGCTAAGGTGTGTCAGGAGTGGAAGCCTGAACTTCAGCTTCCAATGCTGGATTTAAGTCACACATATTATTGCCTAATTTTTTTTTTTCTTTTACTTTTTGTCTTTTTTCTTTTGGCAAAATGTTTAGTGGTTTCTAAATTAATCTGAGCATGATGTTCAATTCCAGGGCCCATTGTTGACTTCTTTCCCAGCCTCTCTTTTTCTGGAATTCTCCTTTTTAGGCGAGAACAGCTGTGCTCTTATATCTCTGCAATGTGGCCATGTTACAAAGGTGAATACTTGTGCATTTGTTCCATCACTTTCTGTTTAATTCAAAACTAATTGCTGATACATTTTTTGGAGGGCTTCTGGGGCTTAGAAATTATGGGATGAGGTTAGCACAGTAGTTCTGTTTTGTTCACAAAAGAATGTAGAATGGATTTGTTTAAAAAGTTATCTGAATTACTCACAGAAGGTTCGGTACAGGCTATTTAAGGCCTCCATCCTTTAATAGGATTCATTTGCATTACGGAAAAGCACTAAACTGTTCTGATCTAAATTGATGCCCCTCTCTTCATATCAGTGTGCAAAACCACAAAAAGATATTCGCTTCCATGCAGCTTTTTTTGGGATAAATATGTGACAGAGGCAGAAGAGGCTGAGTTTTACAGAGGGGTGAAACAGCTGGGGCAGGAAGTTAATGAAAGTTGTGCTCCTGGCTGGTTTGTGGCACTGTCCTTGGATTAGATGGGATCAGAGGAAAATATTCTGTGCACAGTGATACCTTTGTGGTGATTTCTGGGAGAGGGAAACAAGGCACCATAATCCCTCACCTGCCCTGCAAGTGATGAGGTCTTCCTTGGAGAAAACTGTCTTGGTTGTCCAAAGCCAGCAAACCAATCTGAAGATACTCAGGGTTATGGCCAGAGCTCCATGGTCCACAGCTGTCGTTTCTTTGTATTCAAAGAAACGTGAGGCAAAATAGACTTGCATGAGGAACATATGTGTATGTGAATTACAGGTCCCTTTACTGCTGAGTGGAAAGCTTGAAAATTCCAGGCAAATTCCATTCTGGCTCAGGAAAACAGGAAAACATTCAGATAAACCTGAAACATTGATCAGAAGCATTTTAGGAAGAGAAAGGTGAAAGGAGAGTAGATGGAAAAGGACTTAGATAAACTTCTCAACTTTTTTCCTCATCTGTCTCCCCACACATACATATGCATGACCTTTTTTCCCATAAGCATGGGAAAAATGGACAGAGATTTAAATATGCCAACTCTAGATATACAAAACTACTTTAACATTTTTAATTCCCTCTTTCCCATTTTTTCCTCAGCCAAAATAATTTATGAAATATGCCCTGAACTTGCTTCTAGCATCAGGGTCCCTGGACCTTAATTAGCCATGCACCTATTACCCACTGAAAACTCCTTGCCCTGCTTGATGTTCACTGGGTAATTCCAAGCCTACTTCCACAGAAAAGGAAGGATTCTGAAATTAATTTTTGTTCTCTTCATGGAACGAAACATATTTTTTTTACATTTAGTGTGCTTTACTGCTTAATAACATATTTATAAGAGCTCCCCTACCTGTCTCTTTCTGGAATTATAAAACACACATACCCACCTGCAGTCTGCAATACCAGTATTTACAAGCTTATATAGGGATTGCAATATTTTCCCTACAAGTTTGTTCTGTATTTTTCATTTCCAGCTGTTAATGGCTCATAGAAAGTAGAAGATCTAGAGGTAAAGGTGTGACTTAACCACTTCCTATAAAACTCTGAAAGTCCCCACTGTACTTTAATGTAAAGGAAATTCACCTTTCCCCAGGCACTATCGTTTATTATATCTGCATATTATATATCTGCATATATCTGCATATTATATCTGGTGGATCTGTTCAGGTGACAAAACAGAGTTAGTGGCATTGTTAGAAACTGCTGGAATCAAATGCTGCATGTTACCTATCAATGTAATACACCCTCACTACAAAATTTGAATTTGAACAATATGTTTTCTGCCCTTTTCTTTTTTTCTTAGCTTTAGGAAAATATCCATTTAAACTAATTATTTAATATTAAATGAATAAAGACTGACAAAAAGGATAGTGGAGAGGGAAGAATAGGCAAATATTTCCCCAGAAATGAAAGTTGATAGGATGGATTTCCCCACTGGAAAATTTTAAATTTAAAATGGCCAACTTATTAGCAAAATACAGGGTAAAGATCAATCTATTCCGTCAATATGGGGTAGACCAGCAGTTTTATTTCTGATTTCTAGCATACTTAAGTTGATGAACTTCAGCTGGGAAATTTCATTGAATTTTCTGTTGAAATACAAAAAAGGTATAACTTAGCCTAAAAAACTTCCCATGATGTCATTGTCAGAGGAAGCTCTTGAGCAAACTGGGCTTGTCCTATGTCATGCAGCAGCCATTCCTTTCCCTGCAATGTTTGTCAGGCAGGAACAGGCTCTGCCACATCCCAGCTCTGAGCAGTGCCCTGGTCCTGCTGAGTCCGTCCATGAGATTCTTCAACAATCTCCATTTCACTCTGATGTGGAATGGGAGCTCCTCTTTTCATCACAAATGTAACTGCCTGAAAGGAATATTATCTCCAATACTGCTCTGTTTGGGAAATATTGCCCTGAATAAAATGAGTCAGTCCAGTATTATGAAAGAAAGCCTGACTGAACTGTATAATTTAAGGTCATAAAATTTTCAGGAGAACCATTGCTAGACATTTAAGCAAAACATTTAAACACTTCAACTTAAGTGTATCCTTCATATTCCTAGAATGAATATTTTCCTTGAACAACAGGAATCTCATTATGAGAAATTTCTCATTGAAAAAAAACCCAACAATCCTCCTAATTCCCATTACAATTTAAGTCTCTATGTGTGTTTTAATGGTGATGCATATATATATACGTATGTGTGTGTGTATATATATATATGTATATATATATATATGTATATATATATATATATACACACATATATATATAGTGAAGTATAAGGACAAATACCAGCTGATAAAATAGTGATTGCAAGATAGGATGAACCTGTTCTACTGCAGATTAAAAAAACACCAAGACTGTGCTCTCATTTCTGCAGGTGTACATCCCTGGGAGCTCAGCTGGCTTCCAGGAGAGTAGAGCCCCCAATTCTCTCGGTATTTTATGTGTTCTACTTTCACTGGTCCTTCATAATTCGTATTAGAACAGGTCATTATCATCCCCTTCTAATGCTTCAATGTTTTGATGTGTTTCATGTGATTTATGATGTCGGGGGTTTTTTTTCTTTCTTATGTCTCAATAGTTTCTAGTTTAGTAGGTGGCATTTTTGCTGCCCTTTTAGGATGATCACATTTCTGCATTAATTACTAATAAATTTTCCTGTTTTCTTGATCATATTTTCAACCTTTATTTCTCATGTTAGGGGACAGGACGTAGCAGACTTCACAATTTTTTTTTTCTTTCTGCATGTATAATATAATATTTACATATTATTTAGTCCAGCTGAATCTCCAACAGAATTCTGACCTTCAAAATGCAGTCGTAGATTTCTTCCAGGTCATGGCAACATCATTTGGGGTTTTTTTTCAGATGCATGACATTTTTTAGCAGCTGTAGAAAAACTGTTTCTGCTCATCACATTTTTTCCTATTATTTTTTTCCTTTAAATACTGGAATTTCTTACAAGCTGGATTGGATCTGAGCTAAGTTTTCTGGTTTTTTGGGTTTTTTTTGAATATGCTTTTGCACATTAAAATCAATGTATTGCACCTTTTTTCATCCACTTAAAAAGTCCAGTGCTTGCTGATAGCCTCAGGTCTATAAAAATGGAATGTCCTTTCTGATAAGGTTAATTAACAGCTCTGCTTGAGTGGCTTAATTGAGTATAAATTTCCTATTATTCTTACACAGCTCCAAAGGCTTCAATTTCTTTTTCTTTTTATTTCTTTTTTTTTTTTTTCTGGGGGGAGCATTGTCTCACATTTTTGTCTTTTCTTTTTCTTTTTGTCCTTTCCAATTCATTTGAAGTCTGACTTAAGTAAGAGGGCAACAGCTCAAACTCCCTCCAGCATGGATCCCACAGAACAGCTTCCCACTGATACCATAAAGGATAAATCCACATTTTCAGTCTGAACTCCCAAAAAATAAATCCAGCTGTTTCCTGATCAAAAATACACAATTTGGCTCATTGCAATGATACCGCATTTGGACCAATACTGGACCTACAGACCAGTAATTCTTATTGTTGACCATCATGGTCATAATGACATTTATGTGAAAAGAGCTTGATGAGTCCACATCTAGTAGGTTCAAATGTCAGTTTGACTTCTTCAGATTCTCATGAAACTCAGCAGTTTGGCTTCTGATAGTATGGCTCAAAACACTGGCTGCTGGCATAACAGGGGGGTTTCATTCCTTTTTTTAACATAATCACAGAAACAGAATGGTTTGGGTTGGAAGGGCCCTTAAAGATTTCCTGGCTCCAATTCCTCTGCCATGGGCAGGGACAACTTCCACTGGAGCAGGGAAAACATAAATATTATTAATAATTCTAAATGGACAGTGAAATGATATATTCCTCCTTTCCCTTCTAAAAACATAATTAAATCCTGCAGAAGTAGAAAGACAGGTAAATCAGTGGCTCACTCAGGTTTGATTCACATCCAAACGCTTTGCCCGAGTCCCAAGCTGAGCCAAAGGTGACCTTGTGGATGACCATCATCATTTCAGAGAGAGATGATCTGAGACAGAAGGATCCCACTGCTCCTGTAGGGCTGCTTCTTCAAACAAACTTCAACATCCACTGTCCAAAGAGACAGAAATGTAATCATCCATGCAGTCTGGGAATAACCCTCAAAATGCCTATTCATGCAGCCACGGATTTTAAGCCCATGTACTTGATTGTAGCTATCTCAACTTCCACTGATCCCTTTGAGCTCAGATGACCTTAGCAGGGTTACAGGGAAGCAAATGGCAGCTCAAAGAATTAAATTTCAGGTTAACAGTTTTAATTCTGAGCCATCCTTTTTCTTTATCCCTTTCCCCACAATGTGTAGAAGCAAGCTCTAGTCTAAGGCAGGATCAGACACAGTCACTCCCCTAAAGCTGTTTTCTCCATGCATGTACCAGACTAAAGAAAAATGCACCCAACTGGTACAGAAGCAGCATTTTTCTTCAGGGTTTCTTGGTGCAAGTATCAGGTACAAGAATGAAGCTGAAACAGTTTTCACATGTCACCCGACTCAGAGATGAAAGCGCATCCTTATCAATATGCACAGTTTGGGTGTATTTTATTTTTCATGATGTGGCAGTGTAAACAAAAAACCCACAAACATGCACCAGTAATGTCAATTGGAACATTTGTATTCACTGATTTTCATAACTCACTTCCTTTCAGGAGGCATTTGTATTAATATATGTTTGATGTTTAGCAAATCTTCCTCTCTGTTCTTCTGATGAAATATTAAATCTGGGTCCTTTTGAAGATATTTTAGCTGCAGCCTAGTATCTGGCATTCTTTGCAAGCATTTCCAGCCCTAAGCATAACATATAGATAATATCTGTTCTGCAGTTGCTCCAGGTAGCAAAGCTCTCTTCTACTCCACGAGAGCAGGACCTGGCTCTTACATGTATTCAGCATATACCCTCTTCTGCATCTCTCAGTTCTTCTCAAAAGATTTGAGTTATATTCTACAAACCCACAGAGGCATTTAACCCATGAGGGAATAGTTCCACTGCAAACACTGGAATTCTTTGCCTGGTTTGCATGTATTTAAGTTTTCATTTGATCCTGAAGATACACGAGTTTGCACCGGGAACAGAGCTAATAGAGTTTTGTTTTAATTCAACTGCCTTATTTCAGGTCACACAATTGGAGAGTCCAATCCTATGGAAAGAACCAGCATATAAAGTTGGAAGGAGTTCTGCCACTGCCATGAACCATGGGAACTATGAGAAAAGAAACAAAACAAAACAAAAAGAAGTGCTGAAAACAAATTGAGTTGGTCCATAGAATCAGCCCCGAAGACCTGGCTTGATGTGGAGTAAAATCCACTGAGCAGAATGCCATAAGATCAGCCAGGAAAGAATAATCATGACTTGTGTCAGCAGCAAATTTCATCAGGCACGACATTCTAGCAAAGGGTTGAGTGGATTTAGATCATGCTTCTTGCCCAAACTTTCCAAATTAGTAACCATAGGGATTTAGTTTATTTCCTTGTTGTTTTGCATTGCTGACAATTTGCACTTCATTTTCTGAACAAACCTATAGCTTGACCAGAGTCCCATCTTTAGCTTATTATAGAAAGAGGGCTGTGTAATTCAGAAGAGAAAATGAAGTTGAAAAGGCAGACCAGAGAGGCTGCCCTGCACACACAAAGATTTTCCACTCCTCAACAGCAGCTCTCAATCCTGGTGGCCTGGCTTCAGCTATGCCAAATATTAAACCACACTTGTTAGCTAACTGACTGGAGATTCGTCTCCTTAGCATCTTTCTCCCCCTCTTTTTTTTTTTTTAATTGTTGTTACTCTGCTTTGCCTGAAAGCTGCAGCATCTCACTGTTTATTATTCCCACTTCAGTCAAACCCTGTCCAAAATTAACACGTTGCGTTCTGCAGCTGCTTTCCAGATCCAGTTATGCCAAAATGCAAGGAAATGTAAAATAAACACATGGAAGTTCTTTCAATTAGCACAGAATTTGATCCTGCAAAAGAAATTAAGCAGATAGGCAGTTTTACCCTGATGAGTAAGCCCAACCGAACATTTATGAAGTTAATCATCTGTTTAAAGTGAGTGCAGGATCAGGTCCGAGGCGAAAATGAAAAAGCTGCAGTAACAAGTGTATTTATGTTCTGTATTCCTTCTGGACTTTTAGTAAGATCAAAGAGCTCTCTGAAAGGCAGAAAAGCAAATAGGTTGCAGATGAACGAACAAAAAAAAGTTTCTAAGCAATTACTGATTTAAAGCATCATTTTTCTTTAAAACTGCTAGTTCATGGCTGGCACAAACAAATAACTGCATAAAACTCAACTTTCCCTCCTAATTCCCCAAAATTCGTAATAAAAATGAATCAGTAATTGAAAGTCAATGGGAGTTAGGCACCTTTTGTGCCTTTGAAAATCTCCCCCAAAGCCTTTTCATCTATGCCTTGCTGTTCTCTGCCTGGTTTTTATGAGGGTTTATTAAGAAGTAGCCATTTGAGACTCCAAACACAAAGCAAAAAAAGAAAAAAAAAAAAAAAAAAGAAAAGGCAAAAGTCAATAAAACCAGAAAACTAGTTGGTCTGATCAGTGTCAAATTACATTGTTTTCAACTTGAATTAACTGTAGCCATCAATAAAACTATAGAAATGGGGAAGTTGATGTTATAAATTAATGATTATTTGCCATGAGCTTTAACAGGGCTGTGTGTACCACATTTTATTGTGATGGTTTATTCTTATTTGGTACAACAGTAATTGGGTCTTAAACATGATAAAGCATCCTAAAGGCTGCATTGGAAGCAGAGCTGTCTGCAGCAGGTTTTTAACTCTAGTTAAATAAGGTTAATCAAAGCTAATGAATCTGTTTTATCCATTGCCACAAGTATATAAAAAAAAATGTATCGCCAGGTGAAGGAGCTAAAATATGAATTGTTCAACTGCGAACATACATTTTCAGTATGGCAATTCTGCCAGGCCCTTGTTATAGATTGGGTATCTTAATAGTTTATTGTGCTTCTACTTTTGCCACTGGAAGAGGAGGGGAGAGGGCAGAGAAATAGGGAGAACTGCAGCCTTCATTGGTAGGATTGCAAGGCTGCTGCCATCCCACCCTGTCAAGACGCTTAAGGCAAAAAAGTCTGGCCCTAAGTGATGCTCAGTCCTGCCAGGAGGGGAGGAATTTTCCTGGGTGCCCTCCATGCCCTCTTTGCCAAGGTGCAAATGCTGCTGCTTGAACTTTGAAGCCAATAGGAAAAGAGACACATCTCAGACCCTGCCCTTGTTCCTCCTGAGATTCCTTTGCAGAAATAGATGAGGAGAGAAGCTCTGAGCACAGACACTTTGTCTGGCACTGGGGCATCAGGTGGTGGAAGCAGAAATCATTTACCCTGCCTCTGGAATCCTGCAATCTCTGCAACTGCAATCCATGCTTTTTTGGTTTTCCGCATGTTTTTTTTTTTCCTCCTTTGGATGAATTTTCACCTCAGACTGGGACAAATGGTCAGAGCTGTTCAGCAAGGTCAGGCGTGCTGGGTGTCTAGTGAAGGCTAATGGAAAGGAAAAATACCAAAACAAAACCAATTTAAAAAAAGGCAGATTCGTCCATTCTGATTGCCCCTGGCCAGTATCTTCCCAGTTTAAGGATCTGTGTGTGGGGGAGAAGTTAGAAAAGGGCGGCTGATATAAAGGAAGGCAGAGCCTGCTGGAAACACTGAGGGAGGGGAGGCCCAAGGACTAATTGCAGCCTTGATGAGGGAGAGGTCCAGCACAGGTTTTGGCACAACACCCCTCTGACCAGCCCCCCCTCACTCTGACAAGCTACAGCACCTCATCTCCCCCATGCTTGATTTCAAGGGAGAAAAAAAAAAGAGGGAGGAAAAAAACCAAAACAAAACCAAAACTAGTTGCAAAATTCAGGGCCTGTTAGGCTTCAGCTAATTAGAAAAAATGGGTTTCTTCCCCCACCCCGTCCTGCTCCCCCTCTTCCCTTTCTTTCTTCAGCACCTTTTCTTTCAAACATTTAGTCTCAGGAGGGGGAATCCAGCCTCTTGGCTGGGCTGTTTTCAAAACACGCCTTTGAATGCTTCTCCCTAATTCACCTCTTTTGTTTTTCCGCTTTTGTGTTTGCCAGTTTGACCATATAACATTATACATCTGGTGTATAGCTTGTTGGGGGCTTTCTTTCTCCCAGGGATCCTATGCATTCCCTATAGGACCCTCCTGGGCTTCCATTGGAGCTATCGTGTAACATAAAGGGGGCTAAAGCAGGGCCAAGGGGATGAAAGCGGGGAGGAGGCGAGCGAGGGGGGCACGGCCAGTGAAGAGCGCGCCCGGCACACACGCACACACACAAAATAAAATAAGGTGGGGGCCAGGGCTGGGGTGGGGAGAGGCATTAAAAAAAAAAAAAAAAAAAAAAAAAAAAGGAGCTGAAAAGAATTCTTTTGCTCTTTCCTTTTCTTCTGGCGCTGTTTCGGCCGGACCCTGCGTCAGGCAGGCACTGGCCCTCTGTGGGAAAGTGAGGCGGCCACAGAATAGATAACTCATTTGAATTCCAGTGACATATTCGTAAATAAAGCAAAAGTGGCGAAGGGGAGAGGGGCTGGAGCCGGGGGATGGAGGGAGGGAGGGATGGGGAGCTGGAGGCTGTAGCTGGAGCGATGCAAAGCTGCCCCAGAGTCCATGGCTGGGACCCCTCTCCCATCGTCTCTCATCCCCCGAGCCCGAGATCAGCAGTCCCAGCTCAAGCCTGGCCTTTCCCCATCCCATCTCTTTCTGCTGAGAAAACAAGAGTTGGCTGAGCGAGTTGGATTCTTGCTGGTTTTGGCGGCATCCTCTATCGCAGCCGCTGCAGCTGCTTGTGTTTATTGTTGTGGCTGATGCTCCTCATGGAGATGGTCATGGTGGGGTGCAGGAGCACGTCCAGCCACCCTCCACTGCACCAGCCTATCCCCTCCCAGGCAGGGATGGCAGAAGGGAGGGCATGGCACACCTCCAGCATCCCCAGATTGTCACCTCAGGAGCTCACTGCTATCCCTGTGCCCATTTTAGAGGTGGGGAAACTGAGGATTGAATAGCTCAGCCACAGTCCTGCCCCAGAGATGCTGTGTCAAGCTCCAAGTGATAGGCAGGGCTTCCTCCCAGCAAGCTGTCTATCTCTTCTTAAAATAAATCAATAAATAAATAAACAGAAAATACAAACTTTTGGGCCAAAGGAACTTAAAATCTGGGGTGCAGCTCAGCTTTCCTCTGTGCCCTCTTTAAACACTTGCCTTTCATCCTGGTGGAAAGTGGGGTATTTTGTGTTTAAATCTGAAGTGTATGCAGTCCTTACACACTTTTTATTTATTATATATATATATCAGATGGTCGCGATTTATAGGGCATTTTAGAATTCAATTGCATACATAATTGCCTATAATAAATTTATAGGCAGCTGGACAGGTGCAACCAGTCATACTGTAAACAATAATTGTATATATAAATATATACATGCACACTTGTAAATATGCATGTGTGCACATACATACATATATAAAGGTAAATTATGGACCAAGCATGTTTTTCTCATCTTATGCACAATGGATATTGTGAGTTGTGCAAGAAGTTTCAGGTGGCATTTATTTTCCTGTGCATTGAACAGGCATACACAGGACAGAAGCATATGTTCACCTCCACATCCACACTGAGATTCCTCCAAAAAATCCTAGTTAGGTAATCAAATATAAAAGTTCCAGATATGCAATTAAAACCAATTTTTTTTTTTGGCCCAGTTTCTTTTTTTTTCCCCTCTTCTTTTAAAATAATTTTAGACAATGAAAAAGTCACCATGACATAAAGCATCTGTAAACTGCACAGAGACTGCACAGGTTACAGAAATTACAGTGGGGACAGCTTTCTGCCAAAATGAAGTCTGCTTCTGTCACATCACTGTGTGAAACCACAACACTCCGAAATGGAAATTAGCAGAGATTTACAGAGATTCCCCTAAGCCAGCATCATTGATGTTCGTAAGGGTAGGATTTGGCCCCGAGTGAAAAAAATCTGATTTATTGAGTCATTGTGACTGAGCAACTTGCAAGCAACTGAAAAACGTTTCCCTTTAGGGACCACGAACCTGGGCCTCCTTTCTCCTTCCACCTCTGCATTAACTACAGTCTCAAAGACCTTTTTCCCTTCCCTAAAATTTTGTGAGCGTGCCAGACTAAATACAGCCCATCCAAGCAAGCCTCTGGCAGCCTCAGGAGAGGGCTCCCATCCCTCCTGCCTGGGCAGAGGCAGCAGCTCCTCTCTCGGGGCCCAGGGCTCCCCTCGGCAGGAGATCCACAGCCTCCACCTCCTCCAAACATTTGCAGCTCTTGGGAGCAGCAGCAGCAGGTGAGAACATGGTGGCTGCTTAGAAAAATAGCACTTTGCCAATTGAACAACACCCTTTAAAATTTCAGCTATTAACAAGTCTTTACAGAAACAGGAACTGCCAGTAACAAACTTGATTTCTAATGTCCCCTAGGTAATAATAACTCTCTAATTTGACTGTGTCCCAACTGGCCTTGTGCTGCAGTTATTGCTTGAAGGGGTTGGAAGGGATTTTTTTTGTATGCGCTGCTGCCTTTTATTTTTCTTATTAGTATTTTTTCTTCTTTTTTCCCCTTTTTTTTTTTTAAGTTGTGTTTTGTTTTCCAGCAAAGCAATCTCTTTTAAAAAACAAATTTAAGAGAAGGTAGGGAGGGAGGGAATGGAGGGCAGCAGGGAGGGGGACACACATGCAGAAATTTAATGTGAGAGCTGCTCCTCAGAATGAAGATGTTGGGTTTGGCATGAAGATTGCAATCAGCTGGTTGCTTTGACACTGCTCGAGCCTTTCAGTGACTAAGACAAGCCTGAAGGATTAGGATGTCAAGCCTGTCCTGTCATCTTCAGGGAGCGGGGGAATGGAAGGAGTTGCCTTTTTTGGTTACGTCTTCACAAGGCCCAGAGGACAGAAACCTTGCTGGTTAATTAAGGCCAACCTCAGCCCATCACTGATCAACAAAGTCCTGCTTTTTGAGACAAGCAGTGCAGGGGGCTCCACGGCTAATCGCCCTGTGCGCGGAGGAATTTCTCTCCAGAGCCTTTTTCCTGCCCAATGGACGGCTGCACGCTCTGGGAAAGTCAGTGGCCTCCTCCCAGGCAGCTGTCAGGCAAAGCAAAAGGACCTGGAATGAGATGACTTAAGCAAACCATATTTAGCAGGCTAAAGGTAACACCAGGCGTGCGTTTCTCCGGCACTGTTGGAGCTGACGGGAAATATCGATGCTTATCAAGCAACAGTTCTGCTGGTGAAAAGATGTGGCTTTTGTGGGTGTCTTTGCTTCTCTGATTATATTGTGTTCCCAAGTGCCAGGTAAAGCCTAATCAGACAGTGGCAACAGGATCCCCGTGCTTTGGTTGTGTTTTGGAGATGCTCTGACGCATCAGGAGTTTGAAAATTAAGAACTGCCGTATCACCTGATGTAAATAATGTTGACCAGGCTTTGGGAAAGTCAGTGGCCTCCTCCCAGGCAGGTGTCAGGCAAAGCAAAAGGAATTTTTGTAAGCAAAAGGCTTATTTGTATGAAAAAAAAAAAAATAAAAAAAAATAAAGCCAGTCACCCTTGCTGCAAACTGACTATAAGGAAATCCAAGAGTAGAGCCTGCAACCCTTGCCCACAGACAACCAATGTCCATGTGATGTGTCCACATGGAATCATTTTCATTTCCCAAATGAATGACCTTTGTCAGGCGGATATAACACAATTTCTCAGAGAATAGGCTCATATGCAAAAAAACTTTTCCTGAGTGGGAATGCAAATACTGGGACAAGAGTGAACTTTACATAAACAACGAGAGCAAAACTTTGCTGCTCTGAACAGGCAGGAAAAAGAAGGCAGTGGTAGAAAATGAGATTCACTGGAGTAATTTGTATGAATATTCAGTGAGTCTTCCCAGATACAGATTTCTTCCAGCTTCCTTCATAGTAAACTTAATATCTAAATATTCCAGTGCTGCCAATTCCTAAAATAGCTCCTGGAGTCCCAGCTCCTGGAATCGTGTGATTATGTGGGAGATTAGCTTCCATTTATTAAAAAATGTTTTAAAAATCTCTAAATCTTACAAATCCATGGAAAAGATGGGAAGATGGTTTCCAAGGGTTCAAAATGCAAAATGTAGATTAAAAGAAATTCAGTGCCTCCAGCCTCATAAAAATAATGTAATATTCAAAACTTTACTACTCAAGTGTTACAACACAGCTCAGAAGGTGGCATCATACAACATATGGAAACTTTTCCATCTTATTTATTCTAAGACTTTAATTTGACAGCAGAAGGGCCACTGTAGTGTATCTCACCTTTGATTGTACTGGAGAAAAAAATAACTCTACAAAAAACCCCTTCTCACCCTTTCTATTTCTTCTTGTTACCATTACACAGTATGCCCAAAGTAATCCCTAGAAACAATCAAAAATGGAAGTGGTATTTTTTTGCAAACCCCCTGTTACAACAAACATACTTTTCCTTCAATTTCTGTTGCCCTTATTTCTATATGCTAGATCTCACTGTGTCACAAAAAAAAAAAGCAAAATGTGTAGCCTCACAATAAATGAGGTGAGCTACAGAAGCCTCCTGTTCAGGGAGGGAAATCGCTTCCAGTTAAACAAAGAAATTTAGGGTCTTCTGCTTTTCATGAAAATACCATACATATGGCCTTTGAAATTTGTCACTGAAGAGTGTTTAACTCTACAGGAAAATTCAGCACTTTATAGCATTTCAGCTGCAAGACTCATGCTTTTTTTTTTTCTCTCTCTCTCTCCTTTTTTTTGGCCTGCAGCCCAATGTGAATGTATGATCACTAGCACAATAGTTAAACATCTGAGTCGTTTTGAAGTGCCTTCAACATTGCAGTGATGTGATAGGTTTTTTTTTTTTTTTCTTTTCCCTTCAACTAGGCAATTTATGGAAGAAAATCCAGTCTCCCCCCTAGTGGTGGCAAGAAAAATCCAGCAGGAGCTGCCTGATCGATCCCTAAAAAGCTGCTGTACTGCAAGTGTAGTGCCTGGAGGTACCTGCTTCTGCAACCATTCCTGGTCATTGCAAAGGGTTGGAAGATTTGTGGTACCTTTTTTTAAAATGTGTGAATAAGTTATTTCAATAAATTTCTCAGGAAGAAAGGTAATAGGTAAATAAAAAAGAAAAATAAAGAAAAAAAAACCCAAATAAAAACAAAACACTGTATGAATAAATGAAATAAAATAGCCCATAAACTAAGAAAGAAAGCAAAATATTGATAAAAGGGAATAAGGCTCAAGCCACTATGCACAGACTAGGCTGTGATGAGACCCTCAGCCCCCACATAGCAAATGGTTTCTGACTGTAGCCATTCACATGTGGATTTTCAGATGGTGAAGGGCTCAGGGGTGCAAGGAGCTATCCTGCATGTCAGCCTAGTCCATGCATATTTCTGCTGCAAATGGATGATGGGCAGTGTGTTTCCTTGGGACTGCAACACCTCTGGAATGAGACAAAGATCAGATGCATTTCAGGCAGTAAATGACAGAACCACCCTGAAAACACAAACCACCCAGGAGCTGAGAAGCAAACCTTTGGCACAATGAGTCAGGCAAAGGGCTTTCACAAAGGCACCTGGCTTTTGGGTGGGTATCTTGACCCCTGGCAACTCCCTCACCTCAGCTCTCATCTCTCCTTCCCTGTTTGCTCATTAAAAACCTCTAAAAGCCACATGATCCTTCCCAGCCCAGAACAGGAAAACGCTGGAATTGCTAACATTTTCATGGGCTGAGACAGATATTTCCCATTGAACTCCACCCAGATGTGCAGTCCTTTGCTCTGCAGGGCTGACTAAGGCTTAGTGAAGCCACAAGGAAGGATCCCACAGGCGGTAAAGGGCTTTGCCCTCCCCAAAATGTGGCACCATTTTTGTTTATCATTGGCTGCATCCTTTTGCAATTATCTTTGTGAGAGGCCTAACCTATACCCCAGGGGGCAGGGAGGAAAAGCCAGGCATTCCTCAAGCAGCAGGACCTGATGAAGCCTTGCCTCGGGGACATTCCTCTGTCCTGATTCCCTGGTGTCTAATAGAGGTTGTGCTCTCAACCATCTCCTCCTTTCCTCTGCCTGGTGGATTATCCCGTCAATGGTTGTGGCAATGGACGAGCTTGGAGGCCACTACTACCCTCTGCCAGATACAACTGAAGGCAGACAGAGGGTTCAGAAATTATTGGAGAGGTTTAAAATAGACAACAACAATGAAAACACCAAAAATATTATGGCCATATAGATGCTTTTTTCCTAGGAAGTGATGCTCAGGAAAGCAGAATGATTTTTGTCTGAAGCTGTGGTCTGAATTTTTAATTCTGTTGCTGTTGTTCTAGCTTTTCAGCACCTAGAAAAAGCTGGTGGAAGGATGCATACATGTACCAAACCCTGGTCTTCAGCTGCTGGGTGAAATGTCCCTGTCCCTTCACATTGGGGAAAAGGGACCACATCTTCTGTCCTTGGTGAGGCAAACCTGAGTGGGCAAAGCTGCCCCTGACTGTCCTCATGCTGCAGGAGATGGAGCAGATGAAAAAGAGCCTCCTTCAGCTCTTAGGATAACACCAAACTTTCCTGCTTTGTGACGTTCAGTCCTGCTGCTACCAGCTGGACTGTGCTACCGTGCTGCTTCTCTGTCCAGATTGAAAACATGCTTGCAGGAAAGGCTGCAGTAAACACGAGGCCATATGCAGAGTGTCAGCTCATTCCTCTGTCGTCGTGGTTCTGATATTTGGAGGCAACTGGAGCCGAGTTGGAGCCCTTCAAAATCCACCTGCCTCAGTGCCATAAGATGTGAGGAGAAATGTGAAGTTTTCCTTCTGCTCAGCTTTGATATCCAATATTTGCATTTGATAATGCAGTATATGCATTTTTTTAAGTCCTGCTGGTGTGGCATAGAAGACTTGATGAAGTCATTTTTCCTCAGGAATTTCTGCCTGGATTCAAGGCTCACTGGGTGCCATCAACACTTCATGAAACTTTCAGCTTCCCTTATCTTTTTATATACATCAAAAACTATTCCATATATATCTATACACACACACATTTCAGTCCAGATCCAAAGGTAGGCCAGCAATAAATACAACTATATTTTTTAAAAAACATATTTTATATGCGTATGTATAAATATATATACACACACATATACATATATATACTTCAGATCAAAAAGGTATGAGCTAGTAATAAATACTGCTATATTTTTCAAAGAAGGTATATTAAATTGATTTGATTACAATAGAGCTGACACATACTGTGCAAAAGAAACAAGCACTGGGAAAATTCATTTACTGGCTATTATAAATGAATTTCCCCGCCTGTTGTTCTTTTTGTGCAGTATGTGTCAGCTCTATGGTAATCAAATCAATTTAAAATATCATCTTTAAAAAACATATAGCGTACATAAGACTTATGTTCTCCATAAGACAAGAGAAATACCCCAGCCTTAATCAGAGTTCTTCCTTCTTTGTCCAACTGCTCTGTCTCACAAAAATACCTGACTAGTTTCAAGGTTGGGATGGACTCATAATGCTGGCATTAGAGCCAAAGGGGAGGTGTGGACTTTTTCATCCATATCCCGCTCCAGAGGTGTTTTCTCCCATAGGTGCTTCAGTGTGACATTACATTTGCCACCTCACAGAGCTCGACACAGGGGATGGAGCTAAATGACACCAGAAAGCTCAGCCACAGCCTGACAGGCAGCAGCCTGGAGAGCAGTGGATCCCTGCAAAGCCTTGATCTGCACTCCCTGCTAATGGAGGCAGACAAAGCAACTTCTGGCCCACAATATTAGGTGGCCTGCAGCTCATATTGTTCCCTTTCCCACAGACCCAGGTCTGTGTTAGTTATTCAGAGGAGCTCACGGGTGACCTGTGGAATCTGCACAATAATTTCCTCCCACGTCTCCCCCAGGCTGGTGCAAAGTAGGGTTAATATTTCAGTAACCCTCCTTGGACTGCAGTTGAATATACAGCATATTAATCCTAGATGTTATCACTTCTTCCTCCTCGTTAATCTCTTATCTTCTTCCTTTCTTTTTTCTGGTCTTTGTCTTTTCAGAAGATTTTATAGTTTGTTTGAGGCTTTTAAGTCTGCTTAGTATGTCATGAGTCATCCAAAGGAGTGTTTCTAGCAATACATTTCACATGTTAAATATAACCAGAAGGGATTATCTGGTGATTAAAGAATAAAAAGTCTGGCTCCTTTTCTTAGCACTATCATTAGACTAATTGTCTGTGATCTCAGGCAGGTCATTTCACCTCCCTGCTTTAGTTTTTCCTCCTTTAAAATGGCAACAAACCCATACACAGCATTTTTGTCATATTTAATCTGTTCAGGTTTAGCTTTTCAAGACAGAAGCTTTGGGTTTATTTGGGTTTTTTTTTTTCAGTCTTCTGAGAGACATTTTAATGTAGTTATGGGAAAGTAGGGAGGGGTTTTACACTTTTTGTTTGTTTGTTTAGTTGGTTGGTATTATGAGAATCCAGCCTGGAATCAGCTACAGAAAGGAGCAAATGAGATGAATACACCTATCCTGCAGTCCACCAGTTCCACAAATAGCCTAACAAAATCCAAAACTAACTACCAGGATTCTTCAAATGCCCATTTCTACCAAACAGAAATGCAAAGGGCAAATGTCTTTGTTCCTTGCCATGAGGTTTCTGTACAGCTTGTGTGTTACCATGTAATGAAAGAATTCCTGAAAATAATGCCTCAGAATAGCCACTCATATTCCCATGGCATGGATAATCAAGATAATACTGTTGCAAGAGATGATTAACCACTGTAAATCTTTTTGGCAACCCTTTCTCAGCAACCCCTTTCTGATATATATGTTTGGTGAAAAATGACACCATGGACAGTCCTCCTGTCCATCTAATCAATTAGATCAGGAGAGAGGCGTTTTTATTTACTCTGTTGCCCATTGTTTCATGGCTGGAATCTGATGCCAGAGTTTTCATGGTTTAAAAACACCCGTCTTATAACTTCCTGTGTCTCAGCCATATTCCCAGTTTTTTTCCCCCTCTATGCATTGTTCTCTAGGTAGACAGCATTCCCTTTGCCTACATCCTTCACCTGATTAACTACCTCCATCTGCTGCAGATCCCTGTTATTAGCCATGTGTCTTTCCCTTCTTTTTTTCACCCTTTGGGCAGACGATTTCCGATTTCCATGTATAGGACAACATATGTTCCTTAGCTTTGCTACCTCTTGTCAGCCATGGTCACTGCCAAGAATGCCTGATGTGCCCTTCTCCAACTTCTTCATTGCTTATTCAGCCTACAGAGATACTGTGCCAGAGCTGGATATAAGACTGTTAACATGTGTTTACAGGGCCATTAAAGAGCCATTCCACACTGTTATAAACCCCCAGTGTATTTGACCTGGAAAAAGTGACTGCCATGCATTTAGCTGTTTCCAGCTGAATGAAGCTTTATCTCAATGACCAAGAAAACAAAGAGGGGATGGGAGAAATGGGGAGTGAGGCAGGGAAGAGGAACACACACGCATGCACACAGGCACTCACCCCTCTATTTGTACCGTTTAACTGCAGAGGAAGAAATGCAGAAAACACCTCTCAAGTCAGGAGAATACTCCAGCCAGCCAGGGTGTTATAAATTAGAGCCTGTCAGTATTACAATGTATATTAATAGTCACACCTCTTTTTAATGAGTTTGGCATTGGCAGCTGAGAGGAAATACAAGTCATCATGGCTCTGCTCATGCACACCCCGACAAAGGAATCCGTAATAAATCTTCCTAGAACAGCACTCACCATAAATATGTATCACATAAGGCATCTGTTTTACATTCTGCATATAAATCAGCATAGCGCTGAATAGCAATGAATCAGCTTCTCAATGCCTGATTTGATAACAAATCGACTTGGATCTTAGGAGAGAGAATTTACAGCCCTCACCCTGAAGACAGATAGTCAATACTTAAGACGAGTGCCAAGTTAACTTCTCTTCAGCAAGCAAGTTTACACAATGAGATGCTTTGGCGTTGCTGGGGGAGGGGAAGGGTGTGAGCAAGGGGGTGAGAGCAAGATATTTTTGAAGGTTTTTTAATTAGTGCTTGAAGGACACTGCAGGCTCCGTGTCTGTGCTTTAGCCACTGCTTTGTTCCATGCTCTGCCCTCCGAGTCCTGCAGGTACCACTTCCAGAGAGCTCTGCTCCACGAGGCTGAGCTCCTCGGAGTTCAGCAGCCACCATGGGATGGAAAATCCAGAGGACAGGAAGAGGCATCCCTCACCTGCCTGCTGTTGCCTGGCAGGGCTCTCCAGAGCCGGTGAGGAAGCGAGGATCTGACCCCTTTCCTTAGAGTCATTGATAATAACTTCCTGGAAAGGCCTTTTATTCCAGGTCTGCAAACCAGCCCAGAGTATTTATGGCGCATTTCCAGTATTGCTTTGCTGATGGGATCAGGTCACAGGGGGAGAAAAGGAATAACTGAGGGGTTTTATTTTTTCCTTTTCAAAGCAATGGCTCTCATGGAAATGTCCCCAGTCACAGGAATAAACATTTCACGATCCTATTCGTAGTAAGCTGCAATGTCTGCAGTCAGCTGAAGAGGACTTTAGTCAGCTCCACTATTTTTCAAAGCTGGCTGAAATTCCTCAACAGAAATATTTTCTCAGCAAAATGTAGGTTTTCCAGGAAAGAAAAAAATCAACCTTCTTACATCTTTTTGTGGGAAAATGTCAAAACTGGATGAAAATTTCTAATTTTCTGATGGGAAAATTCAAAAGGAAATGTTTTATTTTCAACTGACATTTTGACATTTCTACTTTTGGAAGTGTTGAAAAATCTCTAAAATGTCGACATTTTGAAATGTCCGAAATGTCGACATTTTGAAAAGAAGCATTATGTTTTCTTATTTGACATTTCCAGGCAAAGAGTTTAGTTTTGATTGAAAATGTCAAAAACATTCGTATCCTGGCTACATTTTCTTCCTCAAAGACTTTTTTTTCCTTCATATTTCAACTTTTCATCCCATTTTAGAATAAAAACAAACATCCTGACTTCCCATTGAATTGAGATTGCATTTTTCAAACAAATGGTCATATGTACTCTGTAATCAGCTCTCTGCTGGCAGGATTGCTTAGCTACAAGGCTGGCCTATCTTTTGGGGATTTTTTTTGAGGGCAGTGGGTGAGGGGGAATGAGCCTGCATTAGATGCATTTCACTTGTCTTCTCTGTACAATTATATTTCAATTACATTATGCTTCCTACACGATTATTGAGCTCAACAAGCAATCATTTGTCTGATTGCCCAGAGAAATCATGGAAAATAAGGTGGGGAAGGACCTCCAGAGGTCATCTTGCACATCCCTCTGCCTAAAGAACAATCAAGTGCATTTATATAATTCCTTACACATTCTTGTCCAATCCATTCTTAAAGACCTTCATCAATGGAGACTCCACTATCCAGGAAATTTATTCTGTTTCTTTACTGTTCTTACTGTAAGAATTCTTTTCTGGTGTAAATTCAATCTTCATACCATAACCATGTTCTTTTGTCTATAGAGCTGTCTTGTTTGAAGACACTTTCTCCAGAAAAGGGCTTCTTCCAATGCTTTCTCATGAGCTTTTGTTGCTTTTCACCCAGTATTATTTATTTTTCCTCATGGCACAGCCATACCTATTTACTAAAGTAATCTTTTTTTCTATCCTTGGGTCAAAGTGTGTAGAACCACTTGCTTTCAGAATCAGATTACTGCATCAAATGAGCTATTAGTCTCTTCCAGACCTTCTACTAGTTGACAGCATTCAGTGGTGATTAGTCCTATCTGGCTGGTAACAGCAGGATCCTACTCAGGCCTCAGTAGGAGCAGAAAATGCTCAGAAGTGTAAATTACACATTGGGACACTTTGGATGTGTGACCCAGAATGTCCCTTTGACCTCTACATATGCAACTGGCAAGATCATAAGCTGGAGTTAATGTCTATTTGAGCACAACAGAGTTATCCACAGGACAGGAACAACCTAGTAACCAGGAATAGTGGAGGAAGAGGAGTGCTTGTGGGACAGCCTCCGTGGCACAGCAGATTTTCCGCTGTGCAAAATCCCATGTACTATAACAGCTATATCTGACCTTCTCTGGGGCTGGGACCTGCAATGCTGCAGGAAGAGCTGCAAACATGAAATGAAGGACCAGTGCCCCTCCCTGACCTGCCCCAGGCATGCCCCAGCAGCTGCTGGACGGGGTAGGATCTCCCAGGTGGGTACTGAACTAGCACAGCTGTCCTGCTTGGACTTTTCTCCTCATTATTGTGATTCCTGGATGTATCCCTTCTGTCCCTGTGACCCAGCACAGGAGGAGTGTATAAAGCACTTGGACAGCAGCTACCTGTACATCTGAAGGCACTTTTGAGACTGTAAAATATCTATGGGAAAAGCAGGAAGAAGATTGCACAGAGATCCGAGGCAGAGTTTCTTAATATATCACTTTTATTGTCTGCCAAAGCTGGGGTGCCTCTGTTCAAGCCCAAAGATATCATTTGTTACCTCTCGAAGAAAAAAAAATAAAATATTATAATTATGAGTATTGCAGTAGACAAATGGAACACCAAACTTTAAAACAGAGTAAAAAAAAATTCTCAACAACAATAATAATAATAATGGTCAATCATAAACTGATATAGTGCCGGCTTTCCCTCCCTTTTCGCCACCTTACAGGATATCCCGTCTAGCAGCAGGAACAAAACGTGGAAATGAATCAGTCAACAGAGCATTTTCTCCCATTAAAGCTGTTGGCAATTTTGACCCGTGCAGGGGAAGTTGCACATTAAGATGGATATTCCTAATCTGTAGGGACAACTGTCCTCACTGTGGGATGTAGCCTTTTTTTTTTCCTCTCTCTTTTTTTTTCCTTTTTTTTTTTTGCCAAAGGATGTCATAGGTGAATGCATTTCTGCTGTGCACAGTGCGAACACACACACAGCAGAAAGGCCTGAAAATTGTTAACCCCTTCTTATTTTAGCTGGATATGGTCTTTTCATTTCTCTTTTCCCTTCTGTTTTTTTGTTTTTTTTTTTTCATTCAGCATGCAACAATCTACCACTTCTCTGGCCTACTACTATTTACTTTAATAATGCACAGTAAAGCTATTATTTTCCAGCCTTGGGAAACTTTGGCTTTTATTTTCTCTTATAATCCCATCGCTGATAACCAGTGACAGCAGAAGAATATTAAGGTGCTGGAAGAGATTCACTTTCCTTTTTAACATTCACAGGCCTTCTACATGTGCAAGGTGGGAGAAAGTGAGTTTTGTATCTAAAAAAAGGACCAGGAGTCAGAATTGAAGTTTTTCTTTCCTGATTCAGTAGTGACTGGAAATAGAGACAGTTCATCACTCACATTTGTGCCTCAATTTCTTTATATCACCCCTATAAGTGCTATCTAGTAAAATGGTCATGTTGTATCATCCGAACACCGAAGAGAAAAAAAAAACAAAACAAGACAAAACCACGATACCTGTTTGTGAATAAAAACAGTTTTGTTGTCTGGGGACTAAAACAATGAGAAATTCAGAGGTTTCCCTATGGTCATATGTGATCTGTGGAAGAGCAAGGTCCTGAGACCAGCGCTGCCTGGTATCCCACTTACATTTTATACCCTGGTTGATTTTTCATTACAGCAGTAGTTACCTCCTAATCTAATGACAGTTACTCCACTCACCAGGGGCGTGTAAAGACCAATTCATTCCAGATTGGAAAGTTCTTTGAGAAACCCTGAATGGAAGGTGCTATAGAAGTGCAATGTGTTATTAATAATCTCTCCTATCTGCATAAATCTCCATTGAATCCTCCCGGTATCATTAAAAGTAAAATAATCCCTCAGCACAGCTGAAGAGCTCAAACCTTCTTTTCCCTTTGTAGGTGTCTGGCTGTTTGCTAAATGGAAAAAAAAAGGCCACACAAAACGCTGACATCTTTTTGTGACCTTTGCAGAGCTACGTAGAGCTAATGAGTTTGTTTTCACTTTTGTAGATGAAATTTCCAGGGGCGGAGGGAATCCGGGGTGGTGCTGGGAAACCGCGGCGCGGCTCCCCGGGAACTTGGCTGAGACCACCATACTTGTTTCATGTGTGGCCTCCCTTTTTGCCTCATTGGACCAGAATTATTTAATGAGCCCTCTGAGAAACCCAGCTCTGGTCCCTTAAGATGGAAAAGGATCGTGTGGAGCTCTGCTACCAGGCCACACAATTTTCAGGCTCCCTTCTTTGCAAGAGGCTGCAACAGCTCCTTCCCTTTCTGCAGCTGATGGTGAAAGTGGGGAGAAAGAGAACAATAACAAAACAAAATTGCTTCCCGCAGCTGAGAAAATCACCCTCCCTTTATTATTTTTTTTCCCCTTTAGGAAAGAAATAAATAAAAGGGAAAGAACCCAAATGGGATCTCTCCCTCTTCAAACATACAAATGATCTTATGTTAGCAGTTGGGATTAAACATCTGTCTGGTGGTTATGTGATCATAACAGATGCTGTGTGCAAACGTTTCCTGCTAGCTTTGTTTTGGTTAATATTGTTTGTGTAGCACATTGGGTTATATTCAGCTGAAGGGATACAGAGTCTGTTTTTCTTCCCCCCCAAACTTCTGCTGAACTTCAAGCAGCTTCATCATCTTTTTAAAAAGAAACTGGAGGCGGGGGTGGAGGGGAAGAGGGTCATTGACTGATGTCATGTGGAAAGTGATGTCACACAGCACTGATGAAATGGCAATCCACCCAGGTTTTGAGCTGCTTTGATGTTATGTTAGGCCTTTTTCCTCTCTGTTAGGTTGCCCTTGGGTCCACTTGGCCATGCAGCTGGAAATAAATACAGGGATATTGTAATGAGTTTTGCTGTACAACTGGAGGACCCCGGAGCTCAGCTGCTCAGGATTTCCATTGTTCTTTCTGAGAAGCTGTGTTTCCAAATGGAGCCACATGGATGCTGACACTGCAGTCCTTGAAGGCATTAAGGCTTTTCCTTCTCCAGGGTGTTTTTATACTCCTTCTCCATTTGGGGAAACTGAGGCACTGAATGGTGTCCTGATCAGTGAGAACATCTGCAGCAGTACTAGGAGCTGCAAGCTTCTCATCCCTTGCCTTAACCTCTGTTCCATTAAGTCTTACAGGTAGGTGTGAGGCTCTCCCAATTGTTTCTTCCTGGCTGAGAAACAGACACTGTATTTCCACCCTTTTGCTTTATTACTTTCCTACAGTGGCATCCAGCTGAGCAATCCTCCTCTCTGAAAAGTTCCCTCTGCCATTTTGACCACAGCTGTGGCTCAGCACAAAGACCTCCCCTACTGCAGAGCAATGCACCTCACTGCTCAGGTGCCACACACAGCAGCACCCACCCTCAGCCCATAAAAAAAGCAGTCTCAGGAGGTCTTTATACCTCAGCCAAACAGGGTAACTATTAATTCATGTCATTGGGAATAAATGTCCCTTTTCCCCCCACCATCATAACCTTGCAAAGCCCTGCTGAAGCAATCAGCCTGGGTAGGAGAATTCAGTATTGAAGGACAGAGATTGTGGGATCTCTTGCTGATATGTGAGGAGAAAGAACCCAGATTACAGGGACTATTTCATCCTGCAAGAGGATGGTGACAGGTAGAACAGATGAGTGGATATTCCAACCTGCTCAGCCTGGCATCTATTCCTTGAGCTCTGTCCTTTTCCCAACTGTTTCACTTTGTCGTCTCTAAATGTCCAGTTATGGTTCTTTCTGTGTTAACATTTGCCAATCATTTCCAACCAAGGAAAAAAAGAGATTTAAATGATTCATGTTAAATAACTTCTGGGCAGCCTTTTGCAACAGTGAGGGACTTGGGGTCTTTTCACTATAATTACTTTGAAATGTGACTTCCTTTTCCTGGAAAGGAGGGCTGGTCCAGTGAATGAAATACCCAGCTGGAGGCTGTAAAAGTTTTTTTTCAGTGACTGTTTCAACCACAAACCATTCCAGATAAAATCAAGAAATTTATTTTAATTCCCTTGTGCCTCAGTTTCCCCAGCCCTAATTGTTCATGATTGCCTTTTTTAATAAATAGTTTTGATGAAACAAAATTCCTCGGTGGAAATTGTTCATTTAAACTTCCTTCTTTCACCTCTTTGGAGCACTCATGCAATGCTACTATACTTCATGTGTTTTTTAGGAGAAGTGATTTAATTAATCTCAATGAGTTACTCAGACATGGTGGTGACTGGGATCACATGAGGGGAAGGTAGCTCTATTTCAATGAAGTTGTTGTCTTCCTAAAAATATTAGAACTAGTTTTGTTCATGGGCAAGGCAGCAGCCTTCCATGGACTAAATTTAGGAGTGCAAAGATTTTCAGACAAGAGGAGACAAAGAGTCCCATAGCCACCTTTTAGTACTAAATAAGAGGATAAACTGTATGAATGCTACATTTATGAGCTCCAGCTTATCTCATGTGTGATGGGAGTCAGTTGGAAATTAAAATTCATCCAACTGACTGTGACCACACACATAGTCCATTGGAAAGGAAAAGTTTGTTTGTGCAATTGTGTTTCCATCTCCAAAACAGCCCTAGCCTTGTTGGGCGGCCAAGGTCAAGAGTATCCACAGGCGTCTCCTTCTGGTCAGTGGAGAAGGAGATGGGGGCTCTCAGGGATCTCCCACATTGCTGAATTTCCCTCCCCGCTTCCAGCACTTTGTAACTGAAATAAGGAGGCACAGGACTGGGGCTGGGCTGTGTTTTTATGGGCATTGGAGACTGTGTTGGGGAGGAGCAGAGAAAACGCCTCGGCAGAGCAGCATGGGGGGGAAATTTCCCCTCCAGGAATCAGGACTGTGGCTCTGTGACCAACCAGTGACCCCCTGTATCCAGAGCAGTGCCTGACCAGTGTTAAATCTACTGAGAAATGGCTTTAGCTAAGTCACCTGCAACAACATGCTGGCCAGGATACGCTCACAACTGGCTATTTATCGTGTCACCAAGCATATAAAATTATTCCACATGTTGGCATCCACTAATTCAATAATCTAGTAATATAAATTTAGATAATAGACATTAATACCACATTTCAAAATACACCCACAACATTTATTTCTCTCTCTCTCTCAAGAAAGAAAAAAAAAAAAGAAGCACACATTGAGAGGGCTCTCCTGATGAAATAATAAAACCCATTCTCATCTAGAAAAAAGAATCATTAGAGGAGGATGGTAATTTACTTTATATGACCTTCAATTGATTATTCTGGGCCTGCTACACAAATATCACAGGAGCTATTGATCGTAAAACCTACCAAATAGATCTCTAATAGCTTTTACTGAGGAAAAATAATTATGCCAGCGCTGTGGTCAAACACACATAAACCAATGTGGAGGTATTAATGTATAGTATTATTACCCATCTGTCTGAGAAGTATGGGGAAGATGCTTCGCAGTAACATGCTCTAAGCACCATGAAGGCTCAATATCTGGCTAACAATTACAGACAGTTATACTGCAAAATTGATTACTGTAAGTAAAAGCTAAGACTGGAAAGCAGAGGCTGGAGCTTGCTTAATAAAAGTAGAATAATAACAACCATCATCCTAATTGTGGAGGAGTTCTGCCGTCGTATATGCTTGGAGCTGGAAATTGAATTCTCCTCTGGTGCCTGCGGCAGGGCATCATTTCAGAAGCAAAGGTGTCCACCTTGGCTGGCCTCGAGATGGGGGATCAATGCCTGTGAAAGGCCAGCCTGTCTCAGTCAGGAACAGAATACTATGAAGGGAAAAGAGCACAAAGAGCCAGAAACTCACCACCCCTGCCCCCAAACCCCACCCCAGGAGCTGCACCTTTGGGGAAGTTTGGTGGTCCGGCAGGGAGGGGTGTTGGGGTGGGTGCAGATTGTGACGAGCCTTGTTGCTGCTGTTACTTCTAAAGGAATTGATTCCCTCGTGGGAATCTGGCAGGAGTTTTGCAACTGATTTCATTGGCAGAAGGATCAAAACCTAAATGCTGTCTCTGTGCCATGATGAAAACTTTAGATTTTCTCTCTCTCTCTTTTGCCATATGCATGGATTTTAAGGCATGTCAACTTAAAAATTAGATTGATTTTATATAAATCTTATTAAAATGTAAGTAAAGTTATTGTAACTCAAGGGAATTAGGAGGAAAAGTGTGTTTTGCTCTATTTTTTGAAGTTTTGTTCCCTTGAGTTTTGGATCGCTCAATCTACTCTTTCTGTTACAGCAACTTAGTTCCACTTTCCCCTACTTCTCTGGGACTCATTCCTCAGCATTGGGAAATTAAAGGAAAAAACTGACAAAACCACCACAGAACTTTTTTTTTCTTGATAGGGTAATTAAAATGCAAATTTTTGAATAAGGCTTTATGATTTGGTGTTTTATGTACAGTGCTTTTAATGTATTAAAAATTACCCAATTTCAAGTTAGCAATGTCCCTTAGAAATTACTATTAAATAATATTCTACTATTCTGAGGTAAAGCCTGAAAGACAATTTATAATCAGACCACTAATGCAATTGATCAAATATTTATTTATCTGGAAAACAAGTGATAATTAGTAGAAGGCTAGCATAGAAAGCCCATCCCCTTTTTTAATAAAGAAATGCCTGTGCAATCAAAAATGTGGAATGCAGGGATGCTAAACTCAAGGGATCCATACTAAAGGAGAAAAAAATGCTAATTGAAAGAAGTGCTGAGAAAGTCAGAGGAATGTTCCTCATTCCCAATTTTGTTTGAAAAGCAGACAGATTGCACAGTATCATCCTCCAAGCAAGGCTCTGAGACTGAACTGGGGACCAGAGTTCACCAGTGCCTCATCCCGCGCCAGCAGTGACATCACAAAGGCAGAGCCAAGGCTCGCAAGGGCTCTCCCAGCCCTTCAGAAACAATATGGTTCAAATGTTAATTTCTCTTCCTTTTGGTTTGTACCAGTTTGTGCTGTTAACAAAGTAACACTCAAAGGCTGGAGTCACTACTATCTTTGTGAATGATTTATGATTTGCACTCTAGAGATAAGCAATTTCCATGCCAAAAAGGGCTTTTTTTTTCCTCCTCTTTTTTTTTTTTTTCTTTTTTTTTTTCCTTAGAAGCAGACTGTCACTGCTATGGGGCAGGGGGGAAGAAAATCATTAGCAAGACCTCTGTTGCTTGTTGGGGCTATTTCCCTTTGGCATTTTCCAGGGAGCAGGTGATGGAGGGTTGATGGGCCCAGCTCCCTGGATTTACATCAATAATGATTTTGGGCCAGAGTAGAGAGTCCTGGAGAGCAGTGCCTGGACCTCCTTTGACCTTGAAACTGCTATTGATTTAAAATCAATAAGATAGCTTAGGTAAGCTGGTGCTCACCAAAAGGAGTAGGTCCTCTGCAGGGACACAAATATCACCATTTCATGCAGACAAAGAATCATTCCAGCTTTTCCCAATCTCCCCCTCCTCAAAAACCTGTTTTTGTCAAGTTTTCTGTACACTGCCCAATTTCTGCCTAAAAGAACAGCCATTTCTTGGGTATGATTAGAGATAAGGAATACAGTCAGCTGCCTTTCCTGGAAAGGAAGGTGCAGAACAATGTGGTTTATCTGTACTTAAGACATACTTTTCTACTATCTCCAAGATGTTTTCTTGGTTTTGGACTATTTTTGTCCCAAAGCATACAACAGCAATGGAGCTAGAAGTCTCTGTTGCACTTCAAGATCATCTGTATTCTTTCTCCAAGAGACTTGGACAGGTTTTAAAACTATTAAATTATTCAGGGTATGAATATTAAAGGTACGTATATTTCAAGTTTTGTTGGGAACTAATTATAGTCAACTGACATCATATATCACAGTCACTGACTTTTTTGCTTCAAAATGCCATGAACAATTGCAATATACCTTGTAACAAATACACCTCTCGTATAATAATTAATTTTTTTAAAAAAGAATTCATTTGCAATTTGCATATGAAAAAAATGGCATGTTTTGCCACTGTATTAATTAAAACCAACTAAGAGTGTTCAAAACTTCAATTCAGCTCCAAACACAACTAAGTCCTGTCCTGGCACATCCTAATCTGCATAACATTTAATGACGAAATCACAGATGCTCTTAGTACAATGCAGCTGAAGGGCAAGCCTCACCAAGAGATGGAAACAAACCCCAACAATTCCCAAAAAAAAAAAAAAAAAAAAAAATTAAAAAAAAAAGAATACCTGTCATGTTTAGAAATAAAATAAACAGAGTCTTCAGGAAAGCCTGACTAAGAAGTTACACTTCTGGAGAATTAATATTCCAGATGTCTTTAACAATTGACTTTTGCTACTTTTATTGAGCTATTTTCAATGGTTCCCATAATTTACAAAGAGGAACAAGACACCTTTGGTTACAAATTTATGGGCTTAACTCTGAGCTCAGTGTGTCCATGGGTGTCTTTCCACTGACTTCTCTGTCTCCCTGAGCACAGGTGTGGCTGCTACAGGGAAAAACACCTGGTCAGGGATGGTGTCCTGCCCCACATGGTCTAAATGGACAGACACTAAAAGCAAATGGCAGCATTTAAGTGAGATGGGAATTTAAGCCCAGAGATTGAGAAAAAGGGATGATACAAATAAGTGCAGCAGGGATGACAGGGAAGAAGGCAGGTATTAGGTAGGGCAAGAAAACAAGAGGACACAGGTAGTGAGTGCTTTAATGGCCATGTGCCTATGGCAGGGGGGAAGGTCCTTGGATAAAGGCTCTCACATAGCTGCCAGTCACACCATTTTAGCTGTTAGGTACAATTAACCAGGTCAGTCCCTGGTAATTATTTTGTCACAAAAACATCTTGCTGGCTCTCAGATGGTTTTGGTTTACAAAAGGCAGCACATGCTGACCAAGGCAAATTCAGTTCTCAAACAGAGAACTATCACAAAATCACCCAGTTTTTTCTACAATAGGGGCTGGATTTCAGCTCTGGATTTCCACACTCCCAACCTCAGAAACAACAACAGAGAGAGAAAAACCTCGACCTCCCAAACCCACAAAAGCAATACCTGTCTGTTCCTGACTTTAATACGTTCGGCTGATCACAAGGACACCGCTAACGGTGTTATTCTTACTCAGCAACGAGAGCGGGAGAGGAAGAGAGCACACCGGTGCCAGGTCAGGGTGCAAGGCTGTCCTGCCAGCCCACGTCCCACCTGCCCTGGCTGATTGGTAATGCTGGCTGTCGGAGCCGCGGCGCGCACGGCGGGAGGATTTGGGGATGATTAATTGCGCTGTCTTCCGAGCGGAGAGTCCGGAGCAGCGGGGTTCTTCGTGTATGTAAATACACGTGGGCTCGGCGCTGCACCGGCACCGGCTGCAATGAATAAAAGGACTCAACAAAAGGACTCGACTCCGAATGTTTAGATGTCGAAGATTAGTTTCTATTATGTCCCAGTGGGAGAAAAAGGATATGTCATATGGGAAACTGCATAGGCTTCATGTTGCAGAGCGGGGAGAGAACCCACTTGGCCGGCATGGCTCGGCTTGTGCTGCCACTGCAGTCAGCTCACAGAACCTCAGAAAGCCCAGGTGCTTCCAATGGTTATAAAATATAACTCTGCCAATCTGTGAGTTAAACTGTGATTGCTGCTGCGTATAAAAAAAATAAGTAAAAAGAAATAAATAAACCCTTCAGAATTCAATCGCCCACTTAAATAGCCGGTTTCTGTTTTTCTTATTTATATCTTGCTCCGATGTGCTCAGCTGTTGTTGTATTGTATGGCATTAAAATCATAGTAAGAAATTTATTTTGTGTAAAAGCATCAGCTCAGAAACCACCATGCAAGGAAGTGTCCTTTAAACGGCAAACAGCAAATATAAGAGAAGTTTGGGGGTTTTGGTGAATGAAACACTCCCCTAGCATTCCTCTTCCCCACACAGATTGCGATTTTTCCTATCTTTTTTCTACATATTAATTTTTGTACTCATTTTTGTATCATAAAACATTTCTTAGATGGGAGTAAATCTTCCTTAATATTTTCCTAACTTCTGTGTGTTTAAAAATCACCTGCAATTTGCTAGATGAAATATTTTCTGTGGCACTGTGACAAAGAAGGGAGACCAGATGTTTTCAGAAAATTCATTTTTTAAACTCTTTGGTTTTTGGTGTGTGGTTGTTTTTTCTTTCTCTTTGCACACTTGTAGAACAAGCTGTAAAAACAATACTTGAAGAATGAGCTGATTTTACAAAAATAGAGAGTCAAAGAATTTGAAATAGGAAAGATTTTATTTTGGATATCCTTTCACCAGAGGACATTATTATTTATAGGCTACATTATATATCTTGCTTGGTAATCAACAGTAATGTATGTCTAGCAATAGTAGAAAAATGAATTTCAGTAGTATCTTGTAATTTAGAAAAAATAAATTATGAAACACTTAAGAAAAAATGAAATAAAACTAGTGATGAATCTGCAGCCTCAGAAAATCAGATAAACAAAATGTTCCAGTTGGTTATTGCCACAGTCAATAGCAGTACATGAAATTGTATTACAGGCTGTGAAATGAAATAATCCCACTCTGTGACAAGCTTGACAGAATTTGCCTGAAACTCCTCAGCCTTTTAGCAGACTTTGATCCCTCCAGGGACTGGGGTTTGGGGTTTGTGCTGAGTCACGGAGGCAGGAGATTCAACACCTAAGCCAGAGATAACGGAGAGGTGGTGCCTGAACCCAGAGGATCAAGGGAGTGGACTGAGACATTCAAAGCTGAAACTTAATTACAGTAGAGGTTAGAGGAATGTTTGCTCTGAACCTGCCATTGTTTTATTGTTAATGTCTGCCTTAATACCTCCAAATTTCAGTCAGGGCAAAGTTGGGTCACTAACATCTGAATGATGCTAGCACTTGAGGAGTGTAGGGTTAAAAAATACAAAGTCACTACAAGGATAGGCAATTTTAAATTTATTTTTTCCCTAAAACAGCCTTTCTCTCTAGATTAAAAATTTGCATTGCTTTTCTGAACCACCAAGTATCATTTAAAAATGTATTCATGTTTTCTTGCACCTTTTTGCAAGCGCTCCAGCACCCAGTAAATAAAAGTAGCAGCCTGTGTCCCTTTTAGCAAAAGCCATATATCTGCTCAGACTTGTAATTTGCTCCGTTTATATCCTTTGCCCTTGAACTCTGGTTATTAACGCAATGTTTCTCCAAATGATGCCATATAACTCTGCTCCAAGCACATTCCTACTGACACCACGCAAACAACAAAGCCAGCTGAAAAGGGGAAAAAAAAAGAAAGGAAGGTGAATTGCATGTGATGGAGAACATTACTCAGAATGATATAAGTTACAGAGTCTCTCATGTTACTGGGGTAGAACCTGGGTTAGAGACCTCGCCTGCCTGTGACCAGCACTTCCCCAAAAATCTTCTAACTGGCCTTTGGCAGCCACTTATCTGTATTCAGAGATAACCTCTTTATGCTGAGCAGAGATCCTGCTAAGAGGCTGTGTTGTGCAGGAGAGAGACAGACTGACACGCTGGTAAAAACTCCCACCTCACCATATCGGGATTATAGATCAGGATAAAGAACTTGCAACACGCTGCTGAAAGCAGAAACAAACCAGAGGACAGAAAAATAAAATAGAAATGGGTACCAACAAGTGGCCGGTATAAAACATTCTTCCAAGAAGAAATTAAGTATCTGTGGCAATATTTCCTCTGTCAAAAAGCAGCGTAGAAATCTGAGGCACAATTATCGTTGTTCAAAATACTTTGTCTTAAGTGTTATCAGGCAGTGAAAGAAATGCTCCTTGTCCTAGTGCTTCCCTATTCATCTTCATAAAGGAAGGATTCTGCTGAAATACAGATCTTTAGATGCACTGCATCTACTTTCCTACTTTCCTACTCCGTTTCATTAAATAATAAGCTACTGTGGCACCATCTAAATATTGACTGACTTTTATTAGTCCTTCCATATCTGTTTGGCGAGCTGACAGTGAGGCCTTAGGCAGAGAGCTTGGGCTTACTTTGGTGCCAAGGAGTTCTTTAAGAGCATGGACAAATCATTATCCCTTAATGTGATTCCATTTCTCTTCTTACCTTGTCTGATCTGTTTAGATTGCAAGGTCTTCTCAACAACAAATGTAGTGCTGCATCTTTGTAGGACTTTGGCTGGGATCTGAAGGTCCTGCCAAGCACAAAGAGCTGAAGGTAAAGGGCATCACCAGGTTAAGAAAATGTGTGGGAAAATAAAAGGTACAACCTACCTTGTTGACACCACAGATTTCAAAAAGAGGTTTAAAAGGAGCCAATTCCCCGTGGGTTTTGAAAATGCAGGAAATTATAGGATCATAGAATGTTTTAGGTTGGAAGGGACCTTAAAGATCAGGTAGCTCTAACCCCACTGCCATGCACAGGGACAACTTTCTGCAAATCTTGCAAGGAAGGTCATGTTTGTGAAAATCCCAGCTTCATTTTTTAGGATTGCTTTTGTGATCAGTCTCAGGTAAGCCTTTAATCTGCTGAACACCCTGTAAGAACACATGCCTGGCCATTCTCCGCTTCCTGTTCTTGTGGCCATTTGGCACAACTTCTAAGATCACAGATTGCATAGTGTGGCTTCCATGAGATACTCCTTTTCCAGCTGAAAAACAGACCATTGTTCTGGGTAGGTTTGGGATTTTTTGTTGTTTCTTTTTTTGAGAGGAGAGGTTCAGTAAGAAATCTCTGATCCCATTGCTGGGCTACCCAGCAGAAATCCCACTGGATTTCTCAGAATTTGCTGTGATTTACAAGAGTTTCCTGGTGCCACAGCATTAACAGTATAGAGAGATTGATCACTGAAGCACGAGAAGCAAAAATCAGAGCAGAGCAAATACCAGAGGAGACGAAATGTTCAAGCAAAGCCCTGTGAAGATTTATTCAGTTTTAAATACATTTGCTTTAAATGTATTTTCTCCCCCTCTTCTTCCAGGAACCAAGTCCACTGTCAGGAATACTCATACACCAGCATGGGAATTTTACTTTGTTCTTTTAGTTACCTTAAAGAGAAGAGTGGAGAAGGTTCCCAGAAAACTAATTCTGACATAATAAATATTTGAATTGGAAACTAAATTCTCAGAGAGACTTCAGCAGTTAAAGAGCAGCAACCTGACCAACTGGTACCTTTTCTCAGAATTAACCAATGCAAGGCTGAACTAATTTCTGCTACTGATTCAGCTACAGAATAATGGTGTGTTCTAAATATTTAATGCCATAACTATTAAATTAATATTTAATAAAATAATTATTTTGGAAACTATCTATGTATACAAGCCATTTCTTGCAGTTGACTCTTTTGAAAGTTTGTAAATAACTTTTTAAACTAATTGTTGCTAACATAAAGCAGTATTAGAGTTGCTATAACAGCAGGAAAAGTACATTTCTATGTTGCTGTTCTGCCTGGCTCTTGCCATTCCTCTTCTACTGCAGCCATTTCCCTTTTCCTTGATAGCATTGGCTTGACTCAGGGCCTTCGTTTTTAGGAAAACAGTAAAATTCAATTTTGCCTGTATTTCTGAGGAGCTGTGAGCCAGATCATGCTGTTTCTTTTTGCATTTGGATGAATTTTCCATTTTGAGCTCTCTGCGTGTGAGAGAAGAAAGTGGAAGCAGATAGCTCAGCACAGTTATGATCTAAAAAAGAAATCATCAGATTTTAGACCAAGCTGGTAAGCCTGACAAAAGCTCAGTGCAGTATATTTCCATGTTAGCCAGGTCAATACAAGATGACAGATTGAAATACCGTACGTGACTCACAGAAGACATTTTTGGGTAAACTGTTATCCTTGGATGAAATTAAATTAAAAGACACCTCACACCGGGTCATATATATTTTTTTTTCTTCTTTTCTTCCTTTCTTTTCTTTTGGTTCCTTTTTTAAACTAGATTGTTATCTCATTTTCAGAAGACTATCACTTTTATCCTGACTTGTCAAACAGCTATTACCATCAAGATGATGAGCTTGATATGCTGCAAGTACTGATTAAGGGGATAGTGCAATTGCTCTTGCTCTACCTTGAAGGAGTAATTTTCCTGTCTGTCTAGTAAGTAGAGTAAAAAAAGCCAGATTTCTCCTTATCTGTGGAAGAAGGAGGTTGTCTCATCTGTCTCTGAGCTCTCGTGAGCAGTCAGGTCTGGTCAATACCTGGCTTCCATTCCTTCTCCAATGCAATGCAGATGTTCAAGCTTCAAATGCTGCAAGCAAGTGGTAGCAGATTGAAGGAGTGACAGTCCTTAGAATCACTGAATTGCACCTAAAGTGCAATTTTAATGGCTTTGTGTGGTAGGAGTAGATAACTTTTGACCATGATGTAAACCAGCTTGTAGGTGCTAACGACTTGTGGAACTTTTTTGCAAGATAAAGACCTGGAGGGAAAAACCTGTTCCCTGACCAAAATTCTCCCTGCTGATCGCCATCAGACACACCACATTTCAGACCTGGGCCTGGCTTATTGTGAAGTGTTTCTGTCCTTAACCACACAGTTGCTGTATTTCACCCCAAAATGCCAACATTTCTGTGATGGCAGAGATGATTCCTTTGGAGTAGAGGCAACTCCAGCTCAGGCAAAACTCATGAGGATTTGAATCATAGGGAGCTGCATCTGTTGGTGTATTTGGACAGAACATTATGCTTTCTTTTTGGATGAATAAAGATTACTGTAATTCTGTCTAAAATAATTGAGAGCAAAATGGCAAAGTATGCTGGTGAGCATTGGTCAAAGCAGATCACACATCTTGGTAAAGGTCCTGAAAAAAACCACATATTTATATGTATGCATAATATACATACATCTAAATATACATATGCTTCCCCCTCTTTCTCTCCATGCCTTTATTTCTTTCTCTCCCTCCACATATGTGTGCATTTGTACATATATATATTTATGTTCTGCAGATTTGACAACCTTATAAGTTTTTTTTGAATTCTTACTGCCTGATATTTAGAAATACAGCTAAAGCTACAAAACACATGAAAATCATAGCATAAGCTAAAAGACAAAAACACCTCATTGCACAAGCTTTGTCACCTCAGGGAGACGGGAGCTACCAGCCGATTGCCAATTTTCCAGCTTGGGCAAAATATCCAGAAGGAATGTCAGAGCTTATTAAAACTGCTTTGGCTGCAGTGGTTATGTGGAACTGCAGATGGAACATCTCTCCTCCAGCTGCCTGTTCCTCCTGGTCACCAGTGACTTTGTGCTGGGAATTTGTCTCGTTTCACCAGAACCGCGGCTGGCTGGTGCCAATTGCCTGCATGAAAGCAGGGCAGGGAGGCTCACAACATTTCGGTGTGTGTGTGTGTAAGTTTGTGGAGGATGGAAGGAGGGTGAAGAAGACTGTCAAGTCTTCAGTGAATGTTGGTTTTGAATTCTTCTGTCGATCCCCCAGCCAAGGGAGTTTATCTTCTGCATAATCCAACCCAGATTCACCTACAGATGCCTGTGAGTGCCGTCTCTGTGTTTTACCATCAATAAAACGAAGGCCCAGCCCATTTTGCCTGTCAGGGAAGAGTTCCAAGACAGTGTCATCTGGAAATAAAGGAACTGCAGAAAGATGGCTGTAAAATCCCTAAAAAAAGGCAGAACTATCACCTATAAAATAAATTATCTGAGAAACTAGATTTTTTTTTCTTTTTTTTTTTTTTAACATTCTAAAGGATGCACTAAGAGCCCTCAATTGTGGAATATCTATCTCAACGTGGTAAATAGATGCGTTAGACACAGAGTGACATATGGGCAGATAAATACAGCCATAACTGGTAGGCAAAGTAAGTGCACGCGGCATGTGTCAGTATTGTCTGGTAATTCAGAGCTGTCATAAAACTGTCCCACTTATGATGTTACAGCATTTTTAAGAAACATGAATTTGCAATTTAAACTCTGCTAAATGAAGGCAGGAAGTTACAGGTTACAGAGCTGCATGCAAACGGGAACCAAGAGGGTTTTTTTCTCAAATCTGTCTCTGCAGGTACAAGCTGTGAGGATGTTCTGAATACTTCAGTGTTGCCAGAGACATTATGTGTGTGGGGGTGATCAGCCTGGAAAGCAAATAAGAGCATTCTTAATCTAATAAATGTTGGGAAACTAATAAATGTTTGGGAAACATAATCCTAGTTCTGCTAGCAGGAATTTTGACATAAATACAATTCTTATTATTAAAACTTGGATAGTCACCATCCTTCTAAATCCCTGGGAAATGTTCTTTCTTCTTTCTTCACTTCTTTCCTTTTTCCTCATTTGAGTAATGTGTGCCCTTAAAGACATGACTAAGTGGGTATTTTTGTTGTTTTGGATTTGTTGGTTTTGGGTAGGGTTTTTTTTACCTCTGCAGAAGTTTCTTTGGCAAAATGTTTTAAAAATGTCTTTGGTTCCAGAGCCAGGCTGCAGAGTAAGTCTGCTAGCTTTATCTCATATACTGTCTCCCCGGGAGTCTGAACTAAATGCATAATTTAAAGAGCCCTTAATCTGCAATGTCATTCCCATTTGGTCGGAGGCAGCCTTCACTTTATGATGTTAACTTTCTCAGCAAAGGGCAATGGCAGTTTTTCCGAGGATGCACTTAGAGGCAGCATCTCATGTAAACCGTTTATTCAAGGTGTCCTGACATCCCAGTATAACACTGGGTGACAATGGATAACCTTCATCAAGTTCTCCCATGGGAGAGAGGCATTCATGGCAGTGAAAGTGCTGCACAAAGCCAAGGGTAATATATAAAGGGCTGTTGAGGATAGGAGGAGGAAAATGGCAAACAGAGACTTAAGCCACATTATATTTCATTCTGCATGTTTTATGTCATCCAGGTGAGCATCACTTCTGCTGGAGGTAGATCCTGGAGTCAGGTCCCAGTGATAGCTGGCATGACCTGGCCATGTCTTGCAGCCTGCTGGCCCTGCCTGAGAAGAGCTGGACCAGTCACACAGCCTGCTGCTCTCTTATTAACATGCACTGTGTGTTGATTTCAGCCCCGAGTTCTCTTTGTAATTTAAGGGGTGCAAACCGACCTTTAAATGGGGAGGGCTGTTTCCTTTTTAATTAAATCTCCAGCCAAGCAATTTGCCTTTCCCATCCTATTGAGTTTTTCATCAATTGTTTTTCTTCCCCTTGTGCTTTAGCAAACCACAAGTGCCTTATTACAGTAACTACCACAGTGGTCCTGTGCTCTCTCACCCTCAAGGTTGCTTTTAAAGTGCAAACACACTTCCAAAGATATGCAACAAGCTAATACCCCAGGACACATTAAGGACTACTTTGTTTTATTTTAGCTACAGGATGATAACAGACAATAAGGAATATTGAGATGTAAGACTCGGAATGATGTTATGTGTGATAGACACAAGTGTTAAAAACTTTGTGCATATCCCTAGTCAAACCATTTTTTCATCTTTCTCAGTCCTTATTCTTAATATGTCAATCACCAGATACATCTTAATGGAAACCAGCTTGAGCAGCTGTTATCCTTTAGAAACACCAATACAGCAAATGCCCAGAAGCTGGCAAGGGAGAGAAAAGTCCTTTCTCTGCAGGGTCCACTTCTCACCCTTCAGCTGCATCCATGCCTGGGCTTTATGACAGCTCATTGTGCAGCAGAACTGACCAAACTTCTTGTGGATGATTGATTGTGATCTCCAACTCATATTGAAATTCCTTCCAGAGCCAGGGCAGCACTGAGCAAAGGGGATGATGAGAAGCACTTGATCCCCTCACATTTTCTGGTGTCTTATAATGTATGAACTCGGGCTCAGTCTTTTTGCAGAGTCAGGATCTGTAGGGTCTCCATCCTTTACCCAACTGCTCAGCTCCATGCAACTCCTAGGAACCTAATTTCTCATGAGCTGTAGCCTAAAAATGAACTTCACATCATATATATCAGTACCTACATGTCAATTGTAATACACATAGACAGAGAACAGCCAGTTTGTCTCAGGTGAGTCTCAAATTCAAAAATATTTTATTCCTGATTAACACTGATCTGCTGAGGCAAGTTAGAGATACCTCTTAACTTTATCTCATATCTTTATGATTCTTTCTCCTACTGCATTGTCTCCTAAATCCATTTAGATTGTAAATTGAATTTTGTAAGAAGATGCCTTGACAATGTGACTTCATGATGACAGTTAAATATGGCCATTCCTACTGGAGCTTTTCTAGGGAACAGGAGTAGGCATAGGAGACTCGGTGCATATTTCTGTTGGGCATTTCTGTGTTACAGAGCCAGGGCAGTTTGAGGGTACTCATGTGCAGATGCACCCCCTGTCCTCATGAGCTGTGGTGCCAGGGTCTTGGGCAGGTCAGCATCCAGGACAGACTCTCACAGGAGATGAACTTGGTTGGAAAGCCTACTCTTTTTATATTTTTATTTTTTTAAAAAAAACCCCTTTTTTTCTGGTTTTGCCCTCTTCCTTGGTTCAGCTTTAGCCTTTGGAGGGCGACAGGTCCTGCTGGAGCTCCTGCCTGCTGCCCCCCCCACGCTGGCAGCCACTAGATGGGGAGCTCGGCTAATGGGTCCAGCCCTGCTCAGAGCCTGGTCACCATCTGGCAGACAAAAATCAGAGGGAGGGGACTCCTTTGCAGCAACAAAGTAGGCCGCCCCGACTTCAAATTGTGGATAAGAACAAGTGATGGAGTCTCCGGCCACAGCTTGAAAGCAACCCATCAATGTCATCTTGAGTTAAGTACCTGATGCTGGCACTTTGCTGCAGTTCTTGGGGGGATAAGGGCTCTGACAGGGTCATTGTTTCAAGTGGAGTTCAGTCTTTTGTTTGCCATAAACGAAGAAGACAGGAAGTCAGCTGTGAGGTTTAGGAATAATATTTAGATAATTGTGAGATATCTCATCTTAAAGTTCAAACTGATTGAACCTGAGCTGAGTTTTGAGTCAAACTTTGTTTACAGGCCCATCATCTTTGTGGCTGACACTTGAAAAGAGGAAGAGAGAGAGAGAGAGAGAGAGAGAGAGAGAGAGAGGCGATGTGGAGGGAAGAGTGAAAGAGAATGAGCCAGGACTTACGGTTTCTTTCTGACCTTGGCAAGAGGGAAAAATCCATACGGAAAGCAAAACAATAAATAATAATAAATAATAACACCAATAGCGATGCCAACACTCCAGGAGCCAGAAAATAAAAATAACACTCCATTGTGCCCACATTCTTAATAACTCTGCATCTGACTATCTAAATCCAGTCTCCTGCAAAAATCAGCCAGGAAGATGCTTGCACCAAACACAGCATGAGCCTTGCATTTAATCGGTTACTGTAATAAACATATAAAAAAAGATTTTTTTTCCATGAGAGGACAGAGCAGTGGCTACATAAAAGGACATCAAATGACACATCCTCCATCTCCCAGCAAATAAAAAAGCCATCAGCTCATAACAAGGCGGTGATAAAAGGTGCTGAGGCCAGTAAGATTAAGACTTTGTAATAAGGTTCGGGCGCCAAAACTGACAGCCATTTTCTTTTATATTTATCATGTCTTCACATTGGGGTGAGAAGCCAGGAGTCTGTCCCATTGCTGGCTAGAATTTATAGCAGCTCCATTATTAGGAGATTGCACTGAAATGGGGCAGAGGTATGGTTTTCTGAGAACGCTACAATAGCCTCCTACATTATACACTTGACAGGTTTGTCAGCGCTTAGTAACAAGCCTTGTAAAGTACTTTAATATCATTAGCACTATTTTCTTAATGTGTCTGCACTCCTAGCAGCCTGAAAATATCATATATCATGGTCCAGAGGAAGGCATGCATAGCTATCTCTCTCATTCTCCCTCTCTTTCTTTTTTTTTTTACCTTCCCCCTGAAATTTGATTTTATTGCCACACATTTGGTTGACGTTTTAATCAAAATAATGTAGCCATTTTCCTTTATTGATTAACAAGTAAATATGTATAAATATGTAGTTAGGGGTGGGCAACCCTTTTAGAGGATATTGCAAACAACATAATTAATGGCTTCCTCATCTAATTGCAGTGCACGTGTTACATCTCCCCATTGTTTTTTTCTGGTATTCTTTTTTTCTTCTCTGCCCCTCCAACAGGAGAGGTCTGTTGCCAGAACGTCTGTGGGTTTGATACAAAGGGGAAGGGGCCACGAGCAGGAAAGAAAAACAAACCAAACCCAAGCTCTTGGTCACTTTTCTGAAAATATTTGTGATATCTCTGCTGTTTCAAGCGGCTGTACTCCCTGTCACCCCAAAATTCATCATGCTCAGCAGGTAATGGTGGCCTAATGCTTGTATGCTAACTTTAATTTCTTTTAAATACCCAAGACATGCCTGTGTGTATTTATTTATTTAGAGTGTTTCCTTGAGCCCATCAAGATATGAGTTAAAGCATTGTTTGCAATGCAGGGTGTCACAAGGCAGGGGGTTGCCCTCTGCAGACAGGGCTGCAGGTCGGACTACCTCTGAAAGAGCCACATCTTGCCTAATGGATATCTCCTGTGCTAATGTCAAGAGATGTGAAGTCCATGTCCTACCACAACAATGCAAGAATTGTTTATAATTGCATTTGAAAATGAACATTTATTAAGTGCTCTACAAATGCATGACATTATAAGCAGGGCTTGGATCTCATTTGGGAACAGGATATGCTTCTTAAATAGGAGTTGTGTTTATTCCTGACGTTGTAAATATTCTCATGTATGACCTTAATCATAAAAATTCCAGCATTGTAAACAACTGCACTAAATCTATACAAAAAAATGGGCTCAAGCAAAGAAAACAAATATGTAAATGAACCTCATCAAAGGGAGTTTTATTATCTTAAGTATGACCTCAGCCAAATGGCTTATATCTTGGAAGATTGTTAAAGTCAAGTACACAATATACTTCCGTACTGATGCTGGGACTAAAACACCAGGGACTTTTCACCCATATTTGACTGACTTAACCAAATATTCTCCAAGCATTGTGTGCTCTTGGCTTTGCTGATCTCAAGAATGAAGGGGCAGGAAAAAGTCGGGGAGGGAAGAATGGAAGTGAAGATATGTTATGGCCTGAGACTACTCACCAGTGGGTCACTGGGATGTCCCCAGCCAGCTTGGACACCTGTCACAGGGCAGCTGGGGACACTGACCCCACAGTGGAGGGTCACCCTCACGTGTAGGGATGCCCACACCATGAACCATGTGTTGGGAAGATGGGCAGAGCTACAAGCAAGCTGATAGCTTGAGAACAGGAATAATCAGTGTTTTAGGGAGGCAGAAGGACAGGGCAAAGAGCAATTCTGGGCCTGTTCCTGTCCATACAGCCATACAGATTTAAAGTGGAGCTACTCCTGATTGCTCTGGTGAAAAGAGAGGAAAAGCACTGCACAACCCAGCTTTGCCTCCTTGGAAGCACTTCTCATGGCTAAGCAAGTAAATGAATCCATGAAGCAACTCCTTTTACCTGAGCTCCTCCTGGAGTTGGACAACAATGTCTGGCACAGGGTGGGATTGTTGGAGTGTCCCTGTTCAGGTCCAGGAGCTGGAATTCAGTGATCCTAATGGCTCTTGTCCAGCTCAGGATATTCCATGATTCCATGGTTATATGAAGGGCTGCAATATGCAGCTGTATCTTCTAGGCTCTGTTTAGGGATCCACCAACAGTTGATTTCAGGAAATGTGTGCATGAAATTGTCTGACCAGATTCCTTAATAGATTTTCCTCAGCAATAACGGTTCTGCTTTATAAATACATCATTTCAAAATCTGGACAAAGTTAGCACCAAATGTACCTAGATGAAAGGCAAACTTTTAATGGATACTTCCAAATAAAACCTGAAATACAATTATCTAAAACATTACCTGCAGCAATAAGAAAATCTAGAAAGTTAATGTAATAATTTCTGTATACTTATTTTAATAGTTATATTTATTTTAATAGTTATATTTATTTTAATATTTATATTTATAGGGTTAATCTTTATTTTATCAATATTCATATTTATAAAATAAGAGGAGTTATAATCATATTTATATTTTATATTTTATATTTAGTAATATTTATATTTTTTAACAATATAATTTTTAAAATACCTCCAGAATATGGTTTGAAATATTTCAAGTAGCTCGGCATAATGACTAACTTCACTTTCTGGCTGTCTGTTAGACAGAGTACAAAATAAAACTTTCCTCCTAATATTTTGGACATCTAAAAAATTTTCAGCTTGCCTCATTTCATGGTGTTTTGCACCACAACCATTTGACTGGCATGTTTTATAAATCATTAAGGAAAGGCTCAAAATAAATTAATCTCATATGGAAGGATTTGTACTATCTATATTACCTATTGCACACTAAAAGGAGGTGCAATAAGCTAAGCAGCAGATATATACACAGCTACACTGTCTCTGGCACATGCCATATGTTTCATATTACTAGCAATGGGCGAGGAGTCTACTTGAACTGAAATTGTTGAGACTTTTTCTAAGATCTTCATGGGAATTGCATCTTCCAGTTTCTCAGAGCTGCATAATGGCAGGGAATATAGAATGAAACTCCAAAGAATCAATCACATGCATTTCAACACGCTCATCGCCGAATAAACACGGGCTGATTCACATAACTCAGCTCGTATTTTTCCGAGAGCTAATATAAATCCAGATTAATGCTCAAATATGATGTGTAATATCTCTATCCACAGGAATAAAATGTAAGCCAAATGGGATGACAGTGTCCTTTTAAGTGCTAACCAGACATGCTTTGTGAATGGCTGCCATGCATTCTGTCTGCATCGAAAATGCCCATCACGGCGAGTACCCCGCAGTTGTAATTAGTGAAGATGCAGAATGTTATCGAATATCACAACATTTTGACTGTCAGATTGCTCTAGCCGAGGAAAGTTACTCTGTAAAATGAGAGGCTGATGTTGCAGTTGTATTGACTTTTGTGTCATGTTTGTTTCAGTTTACTAGTCAAAACAACTTTCAGAGCTCTTCCTTGTCCAGAAGGTTCAGGCTGCCTTATGAAAATGAAGCTGTCTTGTTTTCTGCTTCATAAATCATTGTCAAGCTGAGCCAGATAACAGAAACAAGTTCAGATTCCAAAATGATTATTCTTAGAGATGATGTATTAAGTATACAGAATACAACTTGATTTTCATAAGCCATGTTGACTTAGCAGAACTGAGGCTAGAGGGGGAAAAATTAATGAGTAATTGGAGGTGTGAGAGCCTGCAAAAATCCCAGGAGAGAGGGAACAGAGTGGGTGGGGCAAATTCCCTTTCTGAGAAGCTCTTGAAGTAATTTCAAAGCTGCCATTTTCCCCTCATCTCTGCCCTTGTGCTATTTCACTGTTACAGATAACCCATTTGGAACATCCTGTAGACCTATTTTCCTGCACCCACTAATGTGGTTTTATAACCTTTGCTGGGCTTTGTGTCCAGCCTCTGGCTTAAGAGTCTATCAGAAACTATTCCCTTCATGAGCACCAATGAAGGGAGCCCATGGCACTGGGAATTTCCCTCCCCTTCACTTCTCTCCCTCCTGCATATCATGCACGTTTCTTGATGAGTCTGCAATCCTTTCCTAGCTCTCTGGGTCCTTTTTTTATAATACAGAAAAATAGAAATTACATGAATGATCCCTCTGTCACTGGGTTAGAAGAGTCACAAGAAAAATAATATCCTGTAGGTAAGGTCAGTTCTTGAAATACAATTGCAAGATGTGGCTCCACATGGGAAAATATGAGCAGGACAATGGCCAAGTCTCTTGTTCCTCTATAGGAATTCTTTCAGACAAAAGGAGTGAGTAGGACGGATAAACTGGGGTGATAACAGCAACTTGAAAGTGAAAAGAAGGATCTCACTTACTGTAACTTTTTATTTATATGATATTATCATATGATATGGGAAAAGTCTGTGGGTATGAACTGTGAAGCAGAGTCTAAGGCTGTCAGGCTCTGGAGAAGATGGAATTTAAGACAGCAGCACTTGTACACTTGGGTGTGAGACTTGTAAAAGAAACACAGGTAGCTGGACTTCCTTTCACACTGACGAGTCTCTCCTGTGCCCCAAACACATGGGTTTTACAGTTTTTTACTGGTTTTCCTTTTACCCACCTGCAAAGCAAACACCACAGAATTAGACCCTGGAACACAACAATGCCCACGCAGATCCAAACACCTAAGGCCCCTCACCAAAGTCTGGGGCTGGTGATGAAGGACTTGGACCAAGGTCCACCACATGCTGGATGACCTGCACAGCCTGAGACTGTCTTTCTTGTCAGAAACATGTGTCCTGTCTCTGGCTGCATCACCTCCCCAGAAGTTCTCTTTAACACTAAACATGGTAAAAGAAAAAACAAACATAGGAAATTTCAGCTGTGGCTGTGAAAAGAAATCATGCTCAGGGCTCCCCTCAAACATGTTTCTTCATTCTTTTAACGGAGAAAAGGAAATTAAAATCAAACAAACCTGTGTTTAAGGAATGTGAAGGCTGTGAAACAAACCAACAAAAGCCAGGAAATGTTCAAGTTAAGGCTGTGACACTCTGTCCTTCATTCAAGCTGTTCTGACTTATTTTTTCTAAACAGAGGGAGTTGAGATCAGCATGTCACCCTCAGATTTGAATTTCCTGTTGTGAACTGGTATGTGCCTGTGCCTTATTAATGTTATTAGATATTGTTTATTGCATTTGTGAATGTGATGCAAGTGCACACATCTAAATTTAAATACACCCACGTCCCTATGCATTGTATCAGTGCAAAGCACTGTAACTATCAGAGCTCTTTGCAAGTGCTAAAATTTGTCTCCTTAACAACAATCAGCCCAGAAAGTGTCTGTACTTTAACGAGCCGATAGCCACCTTGGAAAGTCGTGCTTGTCACCACAGTGCACACAAAAGCCTCTGGAAATGTCATAGTGGCTGTAGGGATAGAGATCAAATCCACACGCTTCAAAGTCACTCAAGCAAGAGGAGACTCTTTAATTTGGGCAGTGCTGAGCTCCAGAATCCTGGACAACGGCTTGTGTTCCCACTCAGCAGAGGGCAGCAGTAGGTGAAGGTGGGGGGGGTGTTCCTGTGTTCCCAGCAAGTGTCCATCAGAAAAATCAGATTTTTCCTGGATATGACAAAAAACAACAGACAAAAACCCCCAAGCTAAGCAACTTGGCAGCCATGCAGATGAGTACATGAGTGAATAGATGGTTCCCATGCAGCTCAGGAACTGTTGGTACCATCCCCACACTCCCACCACATCTGGGATTTCACAAGGCACTGGGAGCTCAGTGGGAAGTGGGTGTGTGGATCATATGCTATTCTTCCTCCGGACACATGAGGGAATTGGCGCAAGTCAGAGGCAGGATACCAGAGCAGATAGACCAAATGTCTGGGCCACTATTGTGAGAATAATGTCAATTTAATGTTAGTCTATCATCACCTATTTTGAACTAACCTTTGTCACTGGCTCACTTCTGATCTCGTTTGGAGTCTGAGCACTCCAGCACTGCAGCAGCCAGCACTGGCTTCCCCCAGAACAGCTTTAGCACTGTGAACAATAGATTTTAACCTTTGCCACTTTCATTTTTTTTGGTTTTATTATCAGTCTGTGCTTCCACTACAAACTAAGCGCACAGGGCTTTGAGCTAATTACATTCTGTACATCTGAGCCAACTCTCAGTGCTTCATGCTGACACTCGGATACATCTGGGCCTGATAACAATTACAAATACTCTGGGCATACTTTAAAAAAGAGCTTATGTTACAATGTGAAACAGCATGTTTTACAGTGCTCATAATGGTCAGATAAATACAATAGCTTCAAATTCCCTTTCCTAGGCTTTAAAAAAAAAAAAAGCCTTGCAATATTTCATTTAGATCAGGAACCCATAAGGAAAGAACCCTTCCCCTTTTCTCCTCAGACGAGACAGAGCAAAATACTTGAACCTAAGAACAAATTTTTGTCACAGGCAGGGAAAAGAAATAGTGAGGAGAGGATGGTGATGGCGAGTTTCTGGTTCAGTGACAGCAGATAGCAGGGCCTGGGTTCACCCCAGCTGAAGAGACCCTGAGGGATGGTTCATGCCTTTTGAGCATCCCTCTCATTCTCTCCATTGACTGCAGAGGAAGAAGGGAGTGATTTGGTTCTTAACTTCAGTGTTTCAGGTACCTGAAATTAAGCAGGATGACCCAGGCCTTGAATTCCTTGCTGTGTAAGTGTCTGCAGAGGTAGAGATGGGGAGATGGCAACACCTGCCTCCACAGCTCTCCCCTCTTCCCCTTCTTTCCCCTCCAGCCCCACCTGAGGCACCCACTCTGGGAAGCAGAAAGGAACACTACTGAAGCTGTCTTGTGTTGCAGTCTTAGTGCTGTGACCCCAGCAAGGATAAAACAAGCCCAATATGCTCTAAACCATCTCTGTCAGATACCTAGAAATCCTTTTTTACTCTTGGAAATGGATCACATGAGAAAGGCACATGTACTGCATTCACTCTTCTAGTGAAGAAGAAGAAACCCATTTCAGGGCAACCTGATGGCAGCTTTGCATGTCTCCAGGGAGACACAGGAACACCACCTCCTCTTAGAAGTCACTCTAGGAGCTGTTAGCAGCAGAATTGGAGCTGAGAACTATTATAAAGGTATTTCACGGTGTTTTCTTCAAGACTTGGGAAGGGAAGGGCTATGAGAATCTGGGATTTACGTAGCCCAGACAGGGGAGAAGCTTTAAAAAATTCATCCTTGGAAGAACCAAACCCAATAACCCTGTAAGGAGAAGAAAGAATGATTAAAACTTCTTTAGTGACTGTCTCATGGGAGTGATACAAAACACTCAGCATGCTTTGCCAGTTTGCTTTTCTAAAAGAATTGTTAATGCTTTGGAATGATGGACAGAGAAGAATTAAAAGAAAAACAACTCCCCAGGCCAGGTTTTTGCATAGGGCTGTAGCAATTGTCAGTCACAAAGAGCTCCCAAGCAAGCCCTTATGATAACACACAGAGTATATCAGCCATCATCTGTCTTTTCTCAGTAAACAGTTGTATAGTAATAAAACAGAGTGATACAGCTGACTCTAACCTGGCAAATTTCCCTGCACCTAGTGTTTACATCTCTTTAAGTGTATCTTTGTCATATGGTTACAAGGCTATTTCATGCTCTCAAGTTTAATTCTTTGTAAATATAGCTCTCTTTGTGCGTGTGAGGCGCATGTGTTAATAAATGTTCCGTTTGCAGCCGTTCCTCTTGCTCAAATGGAAAATTAAGAGTCCTTGATTGAGCGGCTTCAGAGATTGCTGGAAGTCTCCGTTCCCATCTCGGCGGAGTTGTGATGATTGCTCGGGAAGTTTCACACTTTCAAATATTTGTGTGAAGGCTAAATCCTGCCTTCTGCTAACTTGTGGGGAGCCACTTTTTTTTTTTTTCTCCTTATTTTTTTTCCCCCTTTTTTTTTTTTCCCTGCTAAAAAATAGGTTTTTCTGGAAACCCGCTCCCCGCATTCTCAGGGGTTATAAAAATGGGAATCATTTTTATTGGCAATCCACTGGAATAGTGCTGAGACAAATGGAAACTTGAAGATAAGGATCCTCGGAGGTGAAAACATACAGCTGTTGGGAATTGCGAAAGAATCTGGCCAATAAAGGAAGTCACTATTTTTCCAGGCCTGAAGTGAGTTATAGGCCGAGACGGGTGTTGTATATTTATGTAAGGCTGCAGCGGGGAGCTCGAGCGACCGTATATTGCTGAAAGAGCATCATTCACATTCAACCTGAGACAAAAGGTGGAAATGAAGTAACATCCTGACCGAAGAAGGGCTCATGACAGAATAATAACATTTGGGAGAGGGGGGCCGGCACGGCCGCCTGTGGGTAGAGCTCCAGGCGAGGAAATGGCAGAGGTGCCTTGTCAGCCTTCAAAAAACACACACACAAGGCACATGCACGTGGCCTGGCCAGTGTCCTTGGGAAGGGGCACTTTTCTTCCATAAAGACTCTGACATTTAATGGATGGACATGGATGGGTGTGCTATGACAGCTTGGCTTGAGGGACGTGTTTACCCGGATGCCTTTTCTGTCTTGTTGTATCAATAGTGACCCCAATTAAAAAACAACAAAGCACTTTGAGGGATGAAGCTTTTGGAACTTCTCGGTCTTTTTATATATAAAAAAAAATCCCCAACTTTTCTTGCTCACTCCCCTTTCATTATTTTGGCAATATTTGGTTTCAAGCTGGCACCATCAAAACCAAGTTACGTTTCTCTGAGGAGCCAAGAGACAAGAGTCCCTTACCATATGTAATCAGGTATTGTCATAAATAGATGTCCAAATATAACACAAAGACAAATAATCTATATTTTCATGTAGGTAGAAAAAACTAAGGCGCTTGAAGGGGTAATGGGCTTTTTTACATTTTAACACAGATTTGATGGTTCAAACTGGGAGGGAAATTGCATCCTAATGCAAAATGCAATGACACAGACACAGGCATAACCATGATTTTGCATGAACAGTACCTTTTCTTTCCAAAAATATTTGCATAAGTGTCATGATTCCTCTTAAACACTATATTCATCATTTTGGTTCAAACTGTAAAATTTAGTTTAGGCATAAACCTTCTAAAGATTTTGAGGGAACAGAACTGGCTTTTTTGGTGATCTGAAAGGCTGACTTCTTTTTTTAAAGATATAGGGTGGCTTAGAAATCACAAGCTGAACCTACTTTAATGTGATTTTGGAAATTCTGAAATTATGATGGATGTTGAAAACACAAGGCTTCAGCCAGGGCTGGTTTTAGTGACAGGATAAATTACACCTACTTGCAGACCAGAACTTCTGTGGCCCAGGTGTAGCTGTCTATACGTTAGGTGTTTAATTTGGAACAAGCTGGACAACTGGACAACAATCACAGACACATCATCCATCCCCACATCAGCCTGGGTGTGAGAATGACCCCCTTCCACCATGGCAGGATCCCTCTCTGCAGTCATTGACGTTTTGCATTTTGCCTGCACTTTTTATAAACCTTCGCTCGAACTGATTTTTTTTTTTTTTTTTTTGCTGTACTTAAAGAGATAAAGCATCAAAACTAACAAAGAAATAGATCCATTTAAATTGAAAGATTTTACATCCTCAACAACTGGTCCAATGCTGTCTCATCTATTAAATCCTAGGGTGTTTTGGAGAATACATTCTCCACTTGTGCCCTGAATCTCAGTGCAGGTGTTTTTCTCACCCACAGGATAGACAAAGTCTATTTGGAGCTCTTATAAAATACCTAGTGACTATTTTCTTTTTTTTAATAAGCATCCAGAAGGCTTTGAGTCACATCAAAACAAAAAAAGGCTGTCATTCTCAGACAAATGTCCAACTTGCTCTGCCCTGTGGAATTTGGACCCAGCTTAAAGCTCCACTAGCAAAGAAGACACTAAACTGAAAAAAGTACACCTGGGCTTGGAAGAACATCTTCCAAAGTCATTAAACTTCTGAATAATACTATAATAACTGATGTGAAAATGAGAGTGTCTTTTTTTTGTATTTTAATTATTCCTAAGTGATACTCATAAAAATATATTAGCTTATAAGGAAACTGCTGGAGAATATAATAGGGATGGAACTGCTGGCTTCCACAGGATTTTAAAGTACTTTTCCTGAAGTACACCTGAACAACTTCAGAGAATGAATGTTTAAGCAACTTGTAGAATTCTCCACTTTGGATTAAAATAGTGTACGCTATCTCACAGAGTTCAATATTACCTACAGAAAAGGCAATTCCTTCCTCCTGAACCTAAAGGAATTTTAGATAACTGAGGAAGCACCCTAAAGGCTGAAATATATTGTTCCATAGTTCAAATAAAGCTAATGCATCACAGGCTCTTCAAATTTTTATTATTATTTATTATCATTATTAATAATAATTTTTTTACTAATACTATAAAACATTCATTGACGTCAATCAAATTCAGTTTAGGCACTCATAGGTGCAGAATGAAAATACTTGCACGGGCTCTATAATGCAAAAACTTAATAATAATGAGGGGAAAAAAACCCTACTCTGTGTTGTGATTTATCCATTTAAATGCTTGAACTTAAAAATAAGATCCCCCAATCACATGCAGGTAGCCCACACAGCCTTCTTGTTAAAATGCCCTTCCATTTAAACATAGATTTTAACCTTTTCACCTTCGCCGCTTACATTTTTCTTTCGTTTTGTTCAAAGCATTTAGGTAAATTAGGATGAGGTCCCTCCATAAAAATGCAAGGGGATCAGTGAAACTTTCATCTCTAATTTATTCATGAAGGAGAGAGGTCTTTTCTGGTCATGCTGTGCATCATCCTGTCAGAATGACTTTCCTTCTTCTTGAGAAGGGATAAAGGGAGATAGAAAAATCAGGGGTTTGGTCTTTCCTACTAATAATCACTGGAAGAGAGAAAACTGTGCAGTGCTTTATTCAGTGGTTATTGTACTGGAGCTGAATTTAATATTACATATTACAAGGCCAAGTTTCAATATTAAGGGGACTGAAGTTACTAATGAGTGAAAACATAAATTATTTATGTAAGATAACTAGATCATCTTTTCATATGAAGTTCACACATAACTTTAAAAATGTGAATTGGTGGGTTCTCCTACCAACTGGAGCAGGTAGGACAGACAGCTTTCTGCCTGGATACAGCAGAAGGATCTGTGTGCTTGAGGAGAGGGTTGCAGGCACAGCACACCCTGCTTGTCTCTATTAGCACAAACCCTGCCAACTCTAAACTGTGCACAAAAATACTACTGATTCCAGTTCTGGAAATGCAACTACAGCTGAGTAAAGTTTTAACGATAATTATAATAAAAAATTATTTCATATTAGTCATAAACTTGGTTTTTTGCTAGTATTCCCCATCCTTTTCCAAAATCTTCAGATTTCAGATTGATTTCTTTCACTTATTGTTGTTATAACAACATCCCATTTTCTATTTCAATCTGTCGGAGGGGCAAAAAGATTTTTTAATAAAAATGGCCTTTATCCCAGCTGGTGAATCAACTCTTCTGCGTTCCCCCAGCTTACAAAAATTATCATCTTTTATGCATTCTTTAAAAAGAAAAGGGTGGGGGCTAGGAAAGCAAAGCAGGATCTGGTATTAGTCCTTTTAGTCGTCAGGAAATTACAAAATGTACACTTGCGGAGTAAGCAATTTTCGCAGTCTGCTGGCACATCCATCTTTTTAATGAGCCTTGTTTATAACCTGACGCTATGTTTCTAGTCACCTACCCTGTTTACATCTTTGGCCCCTTTAATTAAGAGAAGAACCAGTTAAAAGAAAGTAAGAAGAAATATTAATATGATCTGATTAATTCAGCTAGCGGGAGGTTATGGGGTACCAAGGTTATTATAACCTATAAAGGCAACATGAGCAAAGCTGTGTTCATTTGTAATTTTATTAGGCAGAGCAAATTAGTGAGCCCACATGGCAATGACAAAAGACCCCTTCCTATTCTCTCTTACCCCCCACCGAAAGGGCCAGGCGCCTAAAGTTAGGCTCCATATTAGGCAAATGAGAGCTGATAAATCTCAGCCAACAACTAATGAGAATCTCCAGAGTTGGAGCTGTGCTAATTTGAAAACATTAGCTGGGATCTCTTTTTCTTTTTTTGGTGCATGTATAAAGTCCAACTAACGCAGCCCCGCTCTTGTCATGGGGGTCAGTGTGGTGAAGATGGTGATGCAGGAAGGGGAGAGGAATCTGCAAGGGGTTAAAGATAAAACATGGAGAAAACATAGGAGGGGGCTAAGAGGAAACGCTGATAATACGTAGATCATTAGGGAGAGCATATATCATTGATAATACAAGGGGGATATAATTACATATAATTACATGACACTTGTTCAGGAGCCCCTCCCAGCTCCTCAGATAAGAAAATCCAGATATTTTCCTTGCAGGGTCTACGCAGCAGCATTGACATCATGGCAACATCAAGCTGGTTTTGAGGCTTTGCAGTGCTGCATCTCTCACAATGTTACTTCAACAAACTCAGGTAAATATTCTGATGAAAAGTAGAGGTGGATTGCAGCCCTGGTGCAACAAACAAAAATTACTGCCCATTAAAGTGGTTAATCACAGCCCTGTCCTGTCCAGAATTAGAATGTCTTGGTGGCATGCAGATAAGAAAACCAAAAAAAGTTCTCCAGTTCCTGAGAAGAAAGCCTTGACCTAGCAAAATGCCCTTTTTCCAGTGACAGAAGTTTTCTCACAGCACTTCTGAAATTTTTATCCATAAGAGACTGCTGCATGTTGCACATAACAGAGGAACAGCCCCAACTCCCTGCATGCAGGTGGAGAAAATGAGCTACTTCAAGATTAGAGAAAAGAATAACAAGCATTATGCTGCATTCATATTTGGGTTTTGTTTTCACCATTTTTGCTGAAAAGGAGACTGAAATCTCGTAAGTCCTGAGGCTGAGCTGTCACAAAAGTATTTTGGACTGTGGTCTTGTGCTTCAGACACTGACTATGACTCTCACCTATTGCTGTGTCTTTGTTACCTCTTTTAATTCCACTGATATTCCAAAATTTCCTTTTTTTGGGGAAAAAGATGAGGTGCTATTCCAAATTTTTAAATTCCTCAGTGAATGAAAGTATAGTTGAAGGACTTAAAAGAAATAAAAATGAAGAAATGAGAAATGTAAAAACTACTAAAGAATTACACTTTAAAACAGCAGGGTCTTTTAAGACAGAGACCATCTTACTGAAAAATCAATTTTAAGGACATTATATTTCACACTTCATTGTTATCTCAGTTAAGGTAGAAAGCTTAATAATACTGAAAACTATTTTTATATGTGTCTAAATCATCTAGCCCTCTTTTTTGGTTTCATTTCCTCATCTAACCCTCAAATGTTTTGATTAACACGCACAATGCTACACTCCAGCAAGACATCCATTGTGGGACTGAAATTCTCACAGCATTGTTGTCCCTTTCTCCTGCCTGTACAGTTAAGTTGCTCTTTTCACTCCTGTGACAAATTTCATTGACTGTAGTAGTCCCAATTTTATTGAAATGTATTAAAGTAAAAAATTTCATTACCAAACCATAGCTACTGGCAGAGAAGTTAAAAGCATTTTAGTTTATCTGGGTTTAATATTTTTTTTTTTTCACACATGACCTTGAATTTTGATAGGTGTTGCGTCCAAGACTTCTGCTAAGCCACAGTCCATGGCTTTAAGATACTACTAAGGATGGTGACTGGCAGGTTCAAATCTCTCTTTCACAGTAGTACCTGTAAAAGTCAAAATGCCCCAAGAATTCAAAGATAGATTTATTGTTCAATTTATATACTCTTAGGCACATTTTAGCAAGTATTATTAGGTGCTGTGCATTATCAAGCACTTATGTTACTGGTAAGTTGAATTATCCCAATGATTTCCTGGTGAGGACCAAAGTACTGATTTGGGTCTTGCAAAATAACATCAAAAAAAAAAAGCATTGCCTCAAACCAAATCAAAACTTTTCTCTGGAAAAGCAGCATCACTGTGAGTCCCAGCTTTCTGGAGATAAGGTTTGAAAACCACTATGTTCATTTTTTATTTTGTCTCCTGTTTCTCCACACCAGCAAAATCTGGGTAAGACTAGAAAACATCAACATGCCAAAATGAAAAATACAATTTAAAACAATCTGACACCTCAGTGCTGGGCCCCATGCCATTTTAGCACAAGCTGGGACGTATACTTGAAAATGCAGAAGAAAATTACTTCTTGGGATATCTTCAATTCCTATTTTGCACTTGCAAGATGAAAGACAGGACTTTTTAAAGGAGTCTAAACAATTTCAGGCTCCAGATTTTGGCAGCTTTCAGTGGACCCAGCTTTTCAGATAGGGATGCCAGCTGTCAGCCCCAATGTAAGGCTATTCTCTGGTTGTGTAAACCCCCCATCCACCTACTCCCACTTGCCTCCCTTCCTTCTCCTTGCCACAGGGTGGTGAGACTAAAAACACATGAAGGTGGATCGGCACTGGGCTATCCTTCAGTGCAATGAGAGCAATTTAATGGTGCTTTGTGCTGTCATATCACTGCCCAGCTCTCAATCTTCTGGTTGTCACCTTCTGTTGATAACACAGTTTGTTTTCCTCAGAAGAGGACTCTCCATGTTCCCCTTCTTTTCAACCACCAGGGACAAGAAATCTGGCAGAGTAATCCAAGATCAGCTTAATATTAAGGAATATAAACACAGGACCAAAAGCCAGGGAGAATGATGAAATGATGCCTCTCAAAGAAAAATTATTCCTCTCTCATTCTTCTTCACTAGGTCTCAAAGTGGACTGATGAAATATAATCTGAACTGCATGAAAGTCTCTGTGATGCGTGAACTTTCGTATGGAAATAGGTTTGTGGCTATTCATTACCTGTTTATATTTGCAAGGTTAAAAAGTTTAATTGATCGTTCAATAAATTATCACTTTACAGATCAGGTTAGGCTCTTAAACAAACCACGAATCACCATGTTAACATGCAGATATAAATGAGTCTTTCTCAACAGGATAAACACTGTCCCCCATGTACGGTAGGTGTGGCAATTAGATTATTGATTTTAGGTAAATGTCTTGTTAATTATGCAGGAGGCTCCACTACTCGTGTTAATTAACTTACTGCTCCTTTGAATCAATACACTGTGGCCTCAGGAGGAAAAGCTTTCTCCCCCTGGACTTTGGGGCAAAAAAAAAGAGAAAAGTTTTGTTTATCTCCTTTCCTCTTTTTCTTTCTGAAACTTTGACTTCTCAATTTAAGTGAGAGGAAAAAAATTAAATGGAGAGTGAGAACATGTTGAGAGCAAGCCTGGTTCTTCAACTAATAGAAATGAAATCCAGACCTTTCTCAATGACAAATGAAAATAATGTTCATCCTATAAGGACTTCACCTCAAACTTCCCCTGTCTTTTCAGTCTCATATCTTTATTTCCCACTGAAGTTACACATTGCCACTTTCTTCCTTTCTCTGCATCTAGTCCTTGCTTTATGGGCAAGAGTTAGAATTATCTACACCCACTTTTACACAACTATCCCCAGAGTTGGCTGTACTTTCAAAAAAGTAGTTCTTTAAATAAATTTTCAAGTTCAGACCTGACTATCTTGACTATACCTTAAACAATCAACACAGGCTTAGGTCAAGTTACAGACACTCTCAAGAAGGGAAAGTCAGATTCATCTAATGGAGGTCTACTTTATAGACTTATGTAAAAGAGATTTTTTCCATTTTTGTTTTTGCTGTTTGCTTGGTTTTTAATAAGCTACTTTGATCCCATATTATCTAAGAAAGATCTTAAGCCAGAAAATCCCATATAAACCTCTCCCAAAAATTTTAATGCCACCATTGGAATTTCTCAGCTCAGAGGAATACACATTTTGTCCAGATTAACACTCAGGGATAGAAAGATAACTATAAGTATGAATTTTCACATGTTCACTCTCCAAATCTGTATCAAAGCTCCTTGGAAACAGGTGGATCTGCATGTCTGGGCAAAAGGTCAGTCATTTCCTTTGTATCTGCAATAAATGAAATAAACTGAAAGCCGTTTCCTACTTGGCCTTTGGTTGTTTTCATAATTTCTCCTTTTCCCTTGCTAAAGTTGCAGCTCAAATCCTGGGGTTTTTTTTGGGGGGTGGGTTCCCCCCTCCCCCAGTGTACTTTGTTTGTGCTTTCTTTGGTGAAGAGTAGAGATGAATGATGAATACCATAACCCTGAAGATACTTGAACATAACTTATTCATATCAGCAGGCTTGATACAGTCAACAGAGCTTTTACACGAGCAAAGTTCCTCACATGACTTAAGTGCTTGCAGGATCAGGACCTTAATCTTGTGTTTTATGCTATTCGTTGACCTTGGTCATGTACACGTTTATTACTGGTATGAAAAAGTACAAGGTAGAGTGAGTGACATTCCTGATGCAGGGAGAGATTTAACAGGGGTAAAAGAAATGTGAGTGGTTTTTAAAATGTTCTAAAAATAACCTGAAAATATCTTGGTAAAAGTTTGAGACTAGCTTGCATTGATGTTTACACAAAGCCTGTTATACATAATTTTCCGAAGCTGTTTTCAATCATGCAAATGATTTTTTCCTTTGCAATATGCTAATGCAATCTGATTTATTTCAGTTGTAAAAGTTAATTACAATGTGTTTGTGAGTCCCTAAAGATGATGTATTAAATGTTTATAACCAGGATTATTAAAATGTCCTGTCTCGATTACAGTGCTTCTCTTTCAAACACTAGAACTAATTGTAGCCTTAAATCACAACAACCTCACCGTTAAAATTAACACAAGGGCAACATTGCATAATTTTAATTAATTTTAATTTGGCCAAAGCAAATTAATTTTTGTTTTCTAGAAGGACAGCTAAACTCTTTCCCAGCCAGATTTTGTTAGACATGGAGTTTGTAAACTTCCTTTTTTCAACATTTGTGTCTCTTTAATGATTCCATGGCTGCAGATATACACTTTAAATGCCATTTGTTTTCTCATGCTCATTCTATTTTCATTGAAATTACTATATTTATGTCTGAAGTACTTATTACTGGGCACCTAAAAGAAGAGAAGGAAATAATGGTGTAATATCCAGTATTTCACTGACTGATTGTGCCTGTGCAAAGTAAATCATTCTGTAAAAAAAAATAACTCAGAACCCCTTGGACCTTCAGTTTTTCCCTACTGAACATCCCTTAAACAGCTCTTGGTGTAAAAAATGTCCTTACAAAAGAAACCCCAAAAGCCTCAAAGATATTTTATTTGCACACCCACAATCTCTTTGCTTTTGTTTTGCATTAAGGATTTTTGCAGGAAAAATGGGTTTCTTCTTCTTCTTTCTATTCTCAGGTGGCACAAGTTGTCTTGCTTATGAGTTCCTCTACTGAAGCCTGAAGCCTTCATGTTGTGCAATGTCACAGCTGGCTGCTGGAGTAGCACAGCACAGAGCACATTCTTTGAGGTGAGTTTGGGATTAAAAATGAGACAAAATGAAGACAGTAATATCCTTATCCTTTTTATCATTACCATTTTTATAAACATAACCAAAACTGTCAGACTCACATCTAGGGGTCGTTCTGATGCAGCATTTGAAAAAGCCCTTTTTCTCTCATGAAAAACCAAAACCCTATAATGGTGAGTGTGGGATTTGGCTGTACACGAGTAATTTGTTGCCAGGGAAAGAAAGCAAAGTTTCAATTGAGGGAGTTTCCAGAGCTTTTCTTCCAGAGGGAGCTGTGGTTTGCCTCTCCCACCCACAGAAGCAGCTGTGGGAGCAAGGGATGGGTAAGGAAGGGCTTGCCCTTCCTTATGTGCTGGAACAAGAACAAGCTCACTGCCTTGCATGAATAGAAAGGAATCACTTTTCCCTGAGCTGCACTTAGCAAAGACCAAATGTCCATGTGTTCCATGACAGACAGGAACAGCACTGACAGAAGAATGGCCACACTGAAGCAAAACAGAATTCAATCCAGACGAGGATCCTGTCTCCATCTCTGGCAAAAGCAGTTTCTTAGCCAAAAGTATAAAAACAGGTCAAGCATATCACACCACCCACCCATAACTCATGATTTCTAAGCATTTGTTAAGATGAATTTGACCAGACCTCCTTGGACACATAAAAACATCCACAACATCCACGCAGTTCAGCTCAGCGTTAATTATCAAAAGCTGTTCAACACAGTTTATTCTTAATTTTCCAAACACTTTGAAACAATTACACCAATAGATAAGGTTTATTCTCTAGCTTCTACTTAGGGAGAAGCTGAGGAAGGACAAGTCTGAGTTCTCTGTCACCATCTTCAGGGAACCACACCATGCAAAATCTGTCACCCAGCTAGTGGCCAGACTTCAGATTTTGAGCAGTCCATAGATGTTTGTAGTGGCTGAATTCCTCTTTCACACCTTGATGGAGAAAAATTACATCTGTGTAAGCCCTTTACCATGTTAAGGGTGTTGTTGTGTTGTTTTAGTTTGTCTCTGGACAAAGGAACCAAGCTTAAGTGCACATTGATTATCAGACTGAAGTTGATGAGGCCTCAGATGCTCACATCTCTTTCCATAAAGACCTGATGAACCTGATGCTCAAAAGAGGGAAAAAACAGTGACCTGGGGTGGACTCATCCCACCTACACGAAAACCATTTAGTTATGCATGCCAGATGATTCAGTCCTGATACAAGTACCAGGACTCCAGGTGCCTTGAAGTTGAAAGCTAACCTGAATTACCAATATTTTTATCATGGGTAAGACATAGACTTAAAGTCTTTCTCTGGTTTCCAGCTGTGTACATGCATATACAACGCAATGCAGCAGCAGTGTTTTAGTCACATTAGCCACCTTTTGGTTTTGAGGGACATGTCACCTGAATGTCCTAATCAGCTGTTTTCTCCTGAAGCCTGTATCCCCTGTGTCCCTAGCCCTCAGACTCTTCCTGGAAAAGAAAACTTCAAGAAGGATGCAGCTGCACTTGGTTCAGGAACCCATTGATGGAGATATAAATCTTAGCATGGACAAACATGTCAAATAGTGAAACTGCTGTCTTTGAACACTGCCGGTCTGCAGCCTGCCATCTTCATCCTTCTGGTGGACAAATGGCTGCTGTAACCTCACAATTCAGAGAGGAACACAGGGCAAGGTGATCTATCTCCTCAGATGACCATCTCCCCACTTGCAAGAACATTTGCTTTACGTTTGATTTACATGATACTGGCTATCTTTAGAATCCTGCTAATTTCCAAGGACATTTCTCAACATAGACATGAACTCCTCAAATAAAACCAGTCTGTGGCTGGGTAGGAGCCCTCTGCATGGCAGCTGAAAGGAGCAGTGGTTACAGACTGGGCTGGACAGCACTCACTGAAGAAAAAGCACGTGAGTTTTGCGTGGGTCTGAATGTTCAAACTGTACTCAGACAGACTAGAGGTGAGAATCACCACAATGGGAAAATCACAGAATCACCTCAATCATTCTCTGATTCTGTGGTTTTTCTATTGTGGTGATATTTCCTACTGATATAGTAGAAAATAGCCTTTCAATTAATTTTTCTCCCATGACTTCCTTCAGTAGGTTCCAGATGAAGCATGGACAGAAGGGACCAAAGACCCAGATAATAAAGTGATTCTCATGTCTTGGATAAAGATCAACCCAAGCATCTCAAAAACAGATTTTCAGAGCTGCTGAATGGCTATGGATATCACAGATAGGTACTCAGCAGCACTCAAAACAGGACTTTGCTCTTTGGATAGTGTTTCAGCCCACAGGCTGTCTTTCACAGCGTAGCAGACATGGATTTTTTTTCTTTTTTTCTTTTTTTTTCCTTTTTTTTTTTTTTTTTGCTTTAAAGACAAGAAGCTGAAGGAGAGTCATGACTGAATTTCCTTCTTTCACCCTTTATAACTGAAAATACTCAGGCAAATAGGAGGTCCTTTGCTGGCTGGACATTTTCCAAAATCCAAAAAATATAGTAAAAGTTTACACAGAGTTTACACAGATTTACCCAACCAGACTTAATCCAGAGCCTTGTCTTTCTGCACTGTTTTAACATGTGCTGCAAAAGCAGTGTCAGACTGTCCCCAACAATATTGAGTGACACTCACCCCATCCAAACAGCTTTTCACCTTCTCCTTCAGTGGAGATTCAGCAGCTGAAGGCACTGAGACCACAGTGAACTTCTCTCACCCACAGTGTTAATGACTGAAAGTCAGCATCAAAGTAAGAAGCATAAATAGGAATTCTTTAATTATAATGAGTGGCACATTAACCTCAGCATGAATCTGTCATGACTTTTCAAAATGGCACACATGTGGTTCTGTGCTTGAGCTAATGCCCTGGGCTTTTCACTTGTTCACTTTAGATCTGTGTTTGCTTTTCTGACTAGAATGGCTCTCATCCAGATGACTTCAATCATGGGGGGATGCCTCTGTGTCCAGCAATACAGGAGAACCCTGAGAAATATTGACAGTAAAGAAATTTGCTCTCTGCTGGCTGTTATCTCTCTTGTTCTGGGCATAAATAAACTTGTTAACTCCCAAGAAATGGGATTAGGCATTTATCACTACAGTTTCATCCACATACCAGAGGCCAGATTCTCTGTAAGTCATCAAAGCTGAAGTCCATGAAATGATGCCAATCGTTACCAGCTGAGACCCTGGCCAAAAGACTGTGAAAAACCACAAATATATTGCTTTCCATGAAACAGAAAACACAAATGTTATGTTGTGATGGAAGTGGTTTCATAAAGCATGCTGCCATTAATGGATCTTAGATATACTAAAAGTATGGTTGCTGTTTAAAATACATGGTAAAGCAACCAGTTTATGAACAAACCCCAACAGTACCTGCTGTGCTGCTTTTCCAGGTGCCAAAGGCACAGTGATAAACACTGCCATCTGTGAGAACTGTAGACCTGTCCTCAGACCCTGGAAGTCTGGATATACTTTGATAGTCTTCCAAGCTCAGGCGTGCTTCTCCGTGCTGGCTTTGAGCATAGCATGTCATCCTATGTCAGAGCCACACAGAAATGAGTTATGGTGGGATTATGTGAAGTAAAGCTAAGGGTCAGATAACTTCTCACACCCCCTGTAGAGAGCTGACAAAGAGACAGAAAAAATCCCCCATCTTGCCATCTGGGTTTCACTAAGTTCTTAACAACTTTGGAAAGTCCTGTGGTGTTTTCACAAGTCAGACATCATAACCACCAGAATGGCCCAAATGCCCTATGGCAAGGGCTTTGATTGACCCACTGTTTGTGGGGGTTTTTGTCTGTTGTCCAAATATCTCTAAGTTTTCCTTCATGTGCCTGAATATTTTGCCCACAGCTGTGAGCAAGGAAATTGATGCTGCGCTGACCATGGTTTCTCTCTCCTATGAGTAAAACTTTTATGTCCACATCCCCTTCACACTCTGCTGTGGCAGGGCTGTGATTCAGCTCGGGGTCTCAGCCTTATCAAGAGCAATTCGCTTGGCCCAGCACTCTGACTTTTGGTTAGCTGGCTGTTCCACTGCTCCTCTAGTTTACAGCATCGTCAACCTGTGGGGAAGGGGTGAGCCTACCCCTCACCAGAAACACAGAATATAATAAGAGTCAAAGTGTTATAATGACACTGCTCTCCACCTGCAGACAGACACAGCTGACTCAGCCAAGTGGATTCCTCAGGTCCAGGACTTCATGGTTCTCCAACTGTTTATTTTCCACAGCCCAATACCTACATGCCATGCTATTACACATCTCCAAGTCAATGATGAGCTGGGTGTGTTTATCCTGATTTCTTCTCACTCATCCTGACCAGAAGTAAACAAGACTTTAAAAAACAAATTGTCTCCTTCTTGCATTTATCTCCAGGATTCCACTCAGTGAACAGTACTGGAGCTTTATTCAATGTATCAGTGCACCTCACACATCAGTATTTATCATTACTCTTTTAATGATGGAGAGGTAAGAAAATTGGCTCACCTTAAATTAAGAGCTGTTCTAAATTAAACACAGTGGATGGGTTAGAGGAAAAGACCAAATCTTCTGGAAAATATTAAAAGGTGTTTTTTTCCTATGCCTATTTTTGTTTTGTTGCTGGTTGTAAATTATTGCATGGATGTGCACTTCCTAATGATGGCCACAGACAGTAAGGGGAAATTCCATACAGTCAGGGGAAGAAAATACAATAAATTTCACTATATTTTCAGCACAAATTAATCAAGAGAAAGACCTACAGTTCATTAGAATCTCTGTTTTCACGTTTTCAGCTCCTTGTCAAATATGTAGGTTATATGTAGACCAGAATGGAAAGCTCGGATTTTAAAATAACCCTAGAACTGAAAAACTGAAGAGCCCCAAAATTCAGGATCAGCCCCACCTGGGGTAAATCCATAGAAGCTTTCACTAAAAGTTAACAGTCCTCATGTTTTTCCATGAGCCAAGCCTCAGAGGTTTTTCCCCAGCTGCTGTCTCAGTCTGGTGCTACTTCTGGCCAGTAAATAGATCCAGAAATTTTATGTGTTGGGGTATCATCAGCAGAGAAAATCATGTCACCTATAGGGATCTTGAATCAATTTGCACTTCTGCCCTGATTTCTTGAATGCAAAAGATTTCTAGGAAAAATCTTCACTGCTTCAAAAAGTAAAACTGCATCAAAAATGAGAAAGAAAACACAATAACAACCCTAAACAGAAACAATTGGGCTACACCTTCATTATAGCTCCCAGATCCCTCAGAATCTGATTTCAGATCCTCTTTTTCATGCTCAAAGTTGGGTTTGACCAAAACTCGAGGTGTTCTTCAGGCAGCAAGCCCCAGCCCTGCTTTGGAGCAAATACACATAAGGCCCATCCCTACGAGATTTCTGTTGGGTTTTCCTTTGGCCACAAAATGGTTTCTTTCTGCACTCAGTGGGCAATGAACCTTTCAACATTTACCTCCATGGCTGCAACAGCTTCATTTATCTTCATCTTTGAAAGCAACTCTATAATTATATCTTGCATTGTTCTCTGCAAGTCGCTCACCAGTTAAGAAAAATATGTAATCAGCTGCCTTCCTTTCTAGGCAAAGGTACGTGTGACCAGTGAGACCTTTCCAAACTAGGACTGTAAAAGGAGTTAGATGTTAGATAAGGACTATTCTCCAAAAGAGAAATACATGCAAAAAAGAGAAGATAGACATCTTGCCAGAGAGTAGCATTTCTAGATAAACACTTCTGGTTATAGATGATTTCAGATCACGTATCTGTTTTCCTGTGTTCCTTTGATTATTACCGCTTGTCACTGACACTAAAATTGGAATTTGTGGCTGACCCTCATTCCCTATTGGCAAATGACCCTGAAAGGGTTATCAAGGCCTTATACCCAGTTTTTTCCTCTTCCCGTGGCTTTAATTGTACTGGCAATCTCATACAGCTTGTGAATTGTGAGAAGAGAGGGAGGGGGGAAAATTGCAGAAGAAGTTGGGTTGAAAACCATGGAATTATGTCATAAACACAAAGTTTCTCATAGGAAAGTCTCTGTCTCAACTATGCAGGACAGGGCAGGGGGTGGGAAAGAGGAGGGAATGCTTCAGGAAACACAGAAAGAAATAGACCTCTCCTCTTGTCTCTCACGTTTTGCAGAGTAAATGCTTGGCATTAAAGAAGCCATGGGCTCCCTTGTCAGGATGAATCATCCCCTTGGAATCCAGGCAGAGCATAGGATGAAGAGGCGGTATATTGCAAAATGCCAAATGCATGTGTTGGAATCACAGCCCACTGCTTCCAGCACAGCCCTGCAAACTCAGCCCTGCTCACTCCCGTTCCCATTTCTGGTTTGTGTCTTGTCACTTAAAACATAAACAAAGCCGAGGAGCTCATGGAGAGAAATGAGGGGGTGGAGGAATGAGGTGGAGAGGGGATGAGACAAGGTTTGCAGTGAGACCCAGCTCTTCCTTTCGCTGCCCACAAGAATGAGAACATTCCTCTTGCTCAGCCTGGTGTGTGGACCCCATCTGCAAATCCCCTTAATACCAGAAACCTGGTGCTGGTATTCTGGTATTAACACAGCACCCCTGGAATTCTCCTGGATACTTTTCCCAGTGGTTTTTTTCCCATATTTTTCCCATATTTGGGTTGTGGTTTATTGCTCTGTCAATATTGGGCTCTCTCAGAACAAGTCAGCACTTCAGGAACACACGGAGCAAAGACAGCGACTCCCAGTGAGTGCAGCCCAACTACGAAGGTACCACAATGAAACAGGGTATAAGTAACATTTGTCATAAATTAATTCACTTCAGTGCTGAGCTACAAAAGCATCTAGGCCAGAGACATGTATCAAAAGGATTGTGTTTATTTACGCCACGCCATTTCCTTTGAAGTAGAAAATAGTGGTAATAATGACAGAGAGTTACAGGTGAAATAGAATACACATGAAAAGCTTTTGAAGTGTTCCCTCTTAAAATTTTACATCTGTATTTCCCCTTTTTTTTGAGTACCTTGTTGTGGGATTGCCTTGCTGACATCAATGTACAAAATGTAATGCAGCAGGACACAGTGGTACTCCAGGGAAACTGCAGAAAAGGGTCCATTTCCATGGTTCCCACTGTTCCAATAAATAAAACTATTTTATTCCCACCACCTCCTCTTTCCCACATATCTCTGACAGTTGGCAATAATAGAGTTGCTGAATTCATATGGAAAGAAGGAAATGAAATATTAAAATAACAAGACAAAGATAAGATTTGCATTTGTACTTATACCATTGGCTTTCAAGAGAGTTTCCCCTATTAATATTAGATTTTGACAGAGGGAAGGGGAGGCCAAGTTTCTGTGCATTTCAAGTGCTGACCATCATCCTGCTGTCATTAGCAGCATGTTTCTGAGCTAAGTGATAGTTCAGCAGTAACGGCTTAATTCAGATTGGGCAGATACACACAGCTCCATCTCTGTTGAACAAACCAGGCTGCACGACGTGGAGTTTATGCCAGATTTACACTGGATGTGTCTAGACAGACAATATCTGATCTGGCTTAAAGGTAAGAGTGGCATGAACAGACAGTATCTGTGCTGGCAGAATGCCTGGCAGGACAGAGTTAAGCTGTGACACCTTTTTTTAACAAACTTAAGTCAGTAAGGGAAAAATTTAGTAAGAGGAGTATTTAATATTATATAGTCACACAGCTTTTCATGTGGTACTGGGGGTCTTAATGCTGGACTATCACTGAAATACAGCTGTAGCCTTTTTTTTAACCACTGAGCTGTGAGTTCTGCATCTTCTTTGTGTTTGCTTCAGTGTCAGCATAGCTCTTAAATGAGGTTTGGAGCTCATGGAGTCCATGCAAGGATTTCTTACAACAGGGTGCAGCTCTTTCTGAGGACATATCCAAGCAGTTTGTATAGAAAAACATTTAAAATGTTGACCATATTTGGCTCTGCATTGAATGTTCTCACTGATTCTACCAGTCTTCTCATAAAATAAAGCTTTCACATGTCTTCTGATCTCTGGTTTACAGCATCTTTAAAACTCCATTGATTTTTTTGACTGCCAAATACACTTTCCAAAAGTAACATCTCCCTTGCTTGACAGTATTAAGGGGTTTGACCACACAACTCTTTTGTGCCCCCATGGTGCATTTGCAGGCTGTTTTCCAACTAAACCTTGCTTTCCACAGTCCTTTGGTAAGCTTCGGAGGACTGCCACAAATATATTAGGAGAGTCCTGATTCCCATCTCAGCTGCAAAAAATGTGCAAGACATACCCTGAACAAGTCCAGCCACCGGATGGGAGGACTCAACTAATTGGTGGAGTTGGCTCAAGCACTTGGCCACCAGCTGGCTGATACAGCAGCCTCCAGCCCCAGGGAGTCAAATGTTCCACCCAGAATCGAAGCTGGGACTCTTTAGTGGCAGAACAGAGCAATAACCTCTCATACCACATGTCTCAGGCCATTTTAAAATTATTATTATTATTAATTTTGATATATAAAAATAGCATAAACCCTCTCTCCAAAATTTAATTTGCATTTTAAAAAGCAGAAAAGAAAAGAATGAAAGCATATGGTATCAATCATATTTTACAATACTTGTAACTGCAGTTCGGAAACATGTGTTTCCTAACTGCTCATTCAGCAGTATCTGCATAATTTTTTTGAGCAAAAAACAACCTTCTAAACAAAGCATTTAAACTAACCAGCATTGCATGATATTGTACTTAGCTGAAATGAACCATTTTATTTGGGTGTAAGCTGAACAGAACCAGTGGTTACTGTTGCTCTGTTACCATTCCAGAAAACTACTTTCAACTTAAATTAGATTCAGGAAGAAAGGAAGAAAAATACAATTTCTTCAAGTATCACTGCAATTGGTACTCCTGTAATGGCAGCTCCTCAAAGTGTGGTGTATCTTGTTCATGCTGTTGCCAAAGGCTCTGCCTTAATGGAACAAAGCAATGGCTCATCAAAACAGCTTCCCTGTCTCAGCAGTGGTCTCTCAACTGATGCTTCAAAAAAACCCACAGGATCTGCCTCATTCATTTCACCAATTGTTGCTGAAAAGGAAAGTACTTCATCTCTCTGTGATCCTCTAATTCTGATGGTGATCTCCTGTGATCATTAATTAATATTTGGATCATCTTTCTGTTATCATTAAACATGGCCTAAAAAGTAAGGCCATATATGAGGGCCTTGGGATGCCCAGCAAATAAACTTTATTAATTCAACTCATACATGTAATAACCCTTCAGAGATCTATTACACATCATCATGGAGGAATAACAAGAATTGTTTCTAGCCACCTCTGCCTCAAACCAAATGCAACACTTTTTTTCTCAGCTCAGATCAGTACCTAATATCCCCACCCTCCACCCACCACCTTCCAATATCACCATTTTGTCAAAGCCCATTTTCTCTGCTGAAAGCCACTGGGTGATTTTGAGCAGATAAATGCACCACCTTCAAAATTCAACTCTATCACATTTTGTTTGTTTGCCTGTCTCACTGCTATGCTCTGTGCACCTTCTTGCAAGAGAGTGATAATATAGTTATTGCCAGAAAAAAATGGATGGACATCCCTCTTCCTCTCTCAGTCACACTGACATCCATTCATTTTACACTGAAATAACTCCATTGACTTTATTGTACTTGTTCTGACTTGGTATTGGTACAAGCCAAGAGAAGGACAAGGTTCTATTTTTATTTTTCATTTCCTATGTGCAGCTGATGTCTGAGACCCTGCAGCACACCAGCCTTCACTGAGAAACTTGATAAAAATCCACCATTCTCTCTGAAGATAAAACAAGGGTTTATCAGCAAGAAATTAGCAAAGCAATCAACATGCAAGAGGATCCTCATTTAATAAGTGCTAACTTTTATTTTCCTAATAGGCATTAAAAACAATAACACCACGTCCATGATACAATTTGATTAAATTGGCTGCGATGGCTTTGGGAGCAGTAATATGATTAAATGTCTAACACAGAACATGTACTTGGTGGCTGATCGGCAGAGTGCCTGGCTTTTATTCCACACACACTGCAGTTCTTGGTGCTGATGGCATTAACCATTTCCTATTCAAGCCTGATAGAAAATCCAAGTGTTTTCCAACAGGAAAGCTTGTGAGACACCCTGGGTCATCATTATCGAGCAAGGAGCTGGAAATAATGTCTAAATATTTTTTCTCCACCATTTTTTCTCTCCATATTTTTTCTTTGTATCTTACCTCCAGCTCTTTGGTCATTACTTGACCTGTGAGAGGAAGATTTTTTCCTAACATCTATTTTGAAACACAACCATCAAAGTAATGACATTGACACAACCCCCAGTCTGACCTGCACCAGGTCAGGGTCTCTGTCTTCTTCATGCACATAACACAAATGTGAATATTCCTTCCACCTTTAGGAAGTTACCATGTCTCCCATGGCCAGACTGTGCAGCTACTCCTTTCTGACCTGTTTCATGGCCAAAATAACTGAATGACATTTAACACCTAAAACAAGAGTGTTTTCTCTGTGTGGAAAACAAGAGAGTTTTCTCTGTGTGAAATGTTTTGTAAGTGACATAAATATGACTCCCTCATGCAACTAAGTGCTAATAAATCTGCTAATTTTAAGATTTTTTTTAAATGATAAGAAATTGCAAAGAAATCCTGGTGTCTGATGCACTGGAACCAGTAGCTTCTATAAACCCAGACCAAGATCCACTGCAGTTCAGTTTGGTTTCAGAGGGTTTTGCCAAGATCCGAATAACACAGCTTCACAATATTACAAAAAACAAACTATACAAACGTCTCAGCATCATGCTTTTTACAATGAGAGCAGTTTATATACCCCATCACACTGGCCAACAGGTGAGACAGTGTAAGAAATTCTTCTTTGTCATCTCAGTGACCTACACTAAAGGCTCCTGACACCAGGACACAGAGAAATAAAACAATCAAGCTCAAGAGACAAAATAGCTGAACAAATTGTTGTTCCTCCATTTCCCCAGTATATTCTGCAGGCTGGTTAAAACAAACACAAAAAAGCACAGGTGGACTTGTTAACATATTTGTACTGGATAGACTGGAACAAAGTGTCTCCAGTGCTTCAGAACAGAACATTCCAGGTGCACAGCATCATCCAGTTAAACACAGAGGTCAGCATTAAGACAAAAGGAAACAATAATTTCAGCTTCTTTTATCAAATCCCACATTATGCACTTGTTGTTCCAAACACACACAGCAGACCTCACTACTTATTGTATTTCTGAGAGGTTTCAGCTGCATGCAGACAGGTGTTATTGTTATTGTGTAAGGAGATGCCTCTTCACACAGCATTTGATGGGGACAATTAAAGAGGGAAAGGGGGGAAGCCTCATGTCCAGCATTTTTTAACAGCTACGGAGAGAAGCCAGAGCAAAGCCAAGCTCAGGTCCTGAGTTCAGTACCTACATTTCTAATTCAGGAAAAGTCATCTGTCCTCTTGTCTTCCCTGGCCAAGACGACTGCCTAATAGAAAACCAGGAAAGTTAAGCTACTTTGGGATTTAAATAATTAACAATGCAGCAGAAGAACAAACCTTTTTTTTAATTAATCAAGTTCTATAAAATCTGATAATCTAACAGAATCTGGAGTACTGATGATGATGTAATGACATATCCTGAGAGAAAGTCCTGTACATTTTCCTTCTCTTTTTCTCTAAATCAGTAATTACTAACATAATGCTAAATAAGAAAAGACTTAGTCTCCAGTCATGGAGCCTTTGATGTAGCGCACGGCTTTTTTGTTCTAATTCCCTATAGATAAAATAGCCACAGATTACTCCTTTGTACCCTAACAGCTTTCTCACCAGGCCTTCCCGCAGCACAACTTCTTGTTCAGTCAGGCTGGCAATATATGTAGTGACTTACACTGCTTATTTTTTGTTTTCATGCCTGCAAAAGTTCACACAGCCAGGGGAAGGCTCATTTCTGAAGAGGAATAATGCACTGAGAAGCCTCCTGGACCTTGTTCATGGTCCTTTCCAGGAGAACTAATTGCCAAAACTAATTAAGACTGAAACTGATGGGGTTCTCTCCCACATAGACTTTACAGGATTAGGAACAATACCAGTTAGCTGTAAACACGGTCTCTTAAAAAAACTACAGATTCTCTTTGCTGAAGGCTTAGAGTGGGCGGGGATCAGAAGCTTTTTGATATGTAAGTATACCCAGCAGTAATAAAAGTCTTACACCAGGTTAACTACACAATTTGCTAATAACATTTGCTGACACAATCCATGAAAATCACTCTGGCAGCCTGATTTCTGGCAAGTGTACAAAGGTTTTTATTGAACACATGCTGCCTATGAAACATGGTCTATGAAAACATGGCCCCCCTATTCGCAAACCGGCAGCTGAGTAACATGTGAATAAATACCTGCTCTCCATTCCTCCTGGCTCAGAGCAGGCAGGAAACCTCCAATTCTTTTTGCACACATTTTGGAGGGAAAACAGGAAAAGTTTCTGAACTAACTTTGGTTTTGGAGAGCAGAATGTCCCTACAGTATGGCCCATAGCTTTCCTCACCAGCGAGTGTCACTCAAGGGAGGCATCCCACGTAAAAGGAATTGCTATTTTCACACTGTTTCAAGCTGAAATGTGGTCTGCTTGTGTTCTTCCACTCTAAGTGAAGCTTTACAGAATTCAGTGATGGATATTATAAGCCCAAGTTTTTCAGGGACACAAGTCTGTCTTAGCCTCCCAGGGAATTGCATGCAAGAATCTCAAGGAAGCCTTTTTCCCCCAAGTTTGGCCCTGGCTGCACAGGAGGAAGTCCCAGGGAATATGTATGACTAGGCACATAAAATGCAGCTCCAGGCTGACCTAGCCCTTTATATATAAAGCATCAATTCCAAAGGCAGACACAGAAGCACTGCCAGTCACTGGTGGCATTTCAGCGTCACCTTGCACTTTCTGGTAAATCAAGGGCACAGGCAGTGTTCCCGATATAACCTTGATTCTTTCTTCACCATCAGCATCTCTGAAACATCCCATGAAATGGGACTATATGAAATTTGCCTTATTGGTCATATGCTCAAAGGCAGCTGCTACAGGTAAAGGGATGGAATTTTTCCCCATGCTTGAGCTGAATGGTTGTCACAGTTTCAGGGAAACAATTGAGACCAGTCAATAATACAGCCATTTTTTCTTTCACTATTGACAAATTTATGTCATGTTGATATGTCAATAGCATCTATTTATTTGTCATCTCTCTTGCAGCATTCTTCAAAATTGTGCAGAAATAGGAAAAGTCCTCAAAATCCCTCAGTAACTGGATGCCAATATAGTGTCTGGTAATTCTTAGTTGTTGCTTAAGGTTCTTCCATTTTTGTTTGTATAGAAAAAATTGCACAATTGTATCCTAGAAGTAAATTTTTTGGGTTTCTTTTATTTTAGTCTTAAAATTAGATTTTTTTTATTCTTACACACAAATACAGAGAAGCAAAAACTTCTGAAATAAAAAAAATAGGGAAAATAGAGGAAGAAGCATTGGCTTCACCACAATTTTTAATAGAATAATAGAAATTTCTTAGAATATCTGCTAATGACAGATCTTATCTGCCCATTTCGGTTTTCCATCCATGCACTTCAATCCAAGTACAAACATATTTGGGAGAAGAATTCACAAAATGCATTGTGCAAGCCTGTCCACAAATCTGGGTCATGTTGTGAGAAAGCCTTTGCCTAATTTATAGCTTTGAGAAGAAATTGTGCAAAAAACTTGTGGTTGGTCTGACTGCTGGAAGATTTTGTCAAAACCAAAAAAACCTGATTCAAAAGGATACTTCATAGATTCATATAAAGAAAAATCTTCTTATAGGTGTGGTGGGTGCTCATCTGCTCTCTCTTTGATGTCTCAAGGATTATTTACTAGGAGGGAGGGATACTTCTGCATGGAGCAACTGCCTGGTTTTATGCAACCATTCTTGCACAGCAGTTGACATATTTTCAAAGGTGAAAGTATATTTTTGGGGTATTTTTATGCCAGGGAGGAGCCTTCTACTTAGAGACTATTAGCATTGTATTAAATTTTTGGCTTTGGAGAAGACGCCTGTCAAGTTTAACAATGAGAACCGTAAACTTCTCCTTCTGAGGAGATGTGTGATGCTCAGGCAGCATTGCAGGCATTGTTTCCCATCTTCCCTGGAGCTGTTTCCTTATTTTAGTGTGGTTCAGGCCCAAATCCAGTACTTTTGGAGTGGCTGGCCTGTGCCAATGTAGTAGTCTGAGTAAATGGCTTCGTATTGCTACCATTGCCTCAGTGGTCAGAGTCCTCCACTTTGGCCCAGTTGGGGTGGCTTCTCTTACGCTTCAGGTCATTAACTGTACAACTTTGATATATGCAAAATCACACACACATGGTAAGTAGGAGGGTTTCCTTTACTGACTTCAAGTAGCAATGAAGAAAAAAAAACCCAACACAAAATTGCAGAATTAATGCCACCATATATTAATCTTTCCAGTCATTATGTCCACAAGTGTGAAACAGTCTGAGGGATGCCAGATTCTTCCTCTACAAGAAATGCTGAATTCTGATAACCATTGAGTGATCCCTCATTTCTTCAATGTGCAAAGCTGTGAAACCCCAAGGGTTATTTTTTTCCCTTTCATTTCTCTGCTGACAAGTGGCATGGGAAGTGTAGAAAGAGTTTAAAAATTTAGCTTTGAGAAAACATATTCCCAATGGGACCTACTTTATACACTGATTTCAATGGAAAACTATTTTCCTAAAGGGTTTTTTTTTCATCCCCTTTTCCAGCTTGCTTCATGAAACCAAATGTTTTACATAATATTGGAAATCAACCCCCACCCCTCACTTACTCCCTCCCCTCCCTCTGTCTGTCTCTCTGTGGAATAGGCAAATCAATGGAGAAGTGTTCAAGCTTTTGTTAAAATGAAAGAATGGAAAATTAAAGGAGGTTGTTCAGAGTAACAGTCACATAAAAATGTACAGCCTGTGGTTCTTGACTCTCTTTGACTGTGGAACTGTTGCTCGTTTCTCTCCAGCTGCCTGTGATAAAGGTGCATATGCGGTCTGTATATAATTATATGAGGGTGTGCAGGCAAACCTCTGCACAGCCGGGGTGATGTGAGCTTTCTCTGTACACTCATTATGTTCCTGGACTTTCAGATTTTTGTAGACAAAATAAGATTTCTTTCATTAAAATGGGATTTATTTGTGGTTCAATAGCCCGAGGCTGTAGAAAAACAGGGCATTTCACCATTGTGTCATCGAACACTGAACTCTTGCCTTTTAATTATATGGGTTTCTGACACCCAACCAGACTTCTCTTTTTTTTTTTCCTCCTCCCTTCGAGGGAGATGACGCAATTGTGACATAGCCAGGCCTCAAATAAGAAATTCCTAACCCAGATGGACACAGTATAAACATTCAGATGCAGAGACACTCAGTTTAGTATTGCAGCAGGACCTGGTTGATTTGAACCACACTTTTCAGAGGGCTCTGCTTGCCCCCAAATGAGAAATTATTGATCCAAAAGGAGCAACATAAGGATTCTGTCATGCAGGGATAGCTATGTGAAGTTTTTTCCCAGGCAGATGGACCAATTGAATAGTCAGTGCTTTCCCTGGTGAAAAATGAAACTAGAGCAGGTTTTTCAGGGTTTTTTTCCTGGTTCATGTGAATTCTTACCAGTGGTATCTGAATATGAGGTATTTCTTATCCTGATGTGAAGAAACTAAAATGTTCTTAATTATGCCTAGTAAATCTGACCTGAAGAACAGGTAAATATAAAGATATACAATCCAGCTTCACATAGATCAAGGAAATCTTCAACCTGAAAATGAAAAGTGCTCAACTGTCCTGATTCCTATGAAAATTCAGTTTTGTTGCAGCTTTTTAACACCTCTGAGCCTCAGGCCATCTGGATTCCTTTACATATGTGATCCAGGCTTCCCAAAGGTCAAAAAAGTCTGGTAGTGTAGATCTAACACTCACATCTGCAGGTCACAAAGTCAGAGTCAACCCTGAAAACTCATGAAGATCATTGGAGCCTGCCTGGTCCAGAGGCTGACACCTTCAGTATATATATTTCACAGAGCAGTGAAAAAGCAGAATTTACAGTTAAGAAAGGATATGTGTGAAACTATGAGGTGAACATGTAGGAAATGCATACATACATATATATATATATTTATATTTTTATATATTTATATATATTTATATTTGTATTTTTAAAATTTTCTTTTCTGATTCAAGATACCCATTCTGGGAGAAGAAATGCAGAAATAAAGAAAAAGTCCTTAAATGTTAATACCTCAGTACTATTCTGCTGGTAAAAAAGTCATTTCACTGACATTACGTTTGCAATGAAATTTATAAAATTATATGCAGTAGAACATCAACTTTTTCAGGCACAATTTCACAATAGTTTTCTGATTCAAAAGGCTCTAGAAAAAAGATAAGCTATTTGAGTCTTCTTCTATTCAGATCCATAACTTAAAGGACCATGCCATCCTCATGGAAAGACAAAGAAGGTATCAGCTGTACATTATTGCATTCACAGTAATATTTTTTACTATGATATTATATCACATTGGGCAAAATTATCTGAAAGGATCTTAGGGAGAATTCAAATATAAAGAATTCTTAGCACCAGAGTAGGTAAGTATTTAATCCAATTGAATGTCAAGACTGAACACCTAGTATTCAGTTTCCAGGCTTTCTTCACATGCCACTATTATCACTCATCAATTAGATGAATTAAATTTTTGCAACCAAGAGAAAGCCTTGCATCTCCCTTGGACCTGATTCAATGTCTCCCATGAGATCAGGAAGGCTTTTTTCAAGCTTTACTATTTTCTCAAAATAGTCCTGCAAACACAAACTCAGTGGGAACATGATCAGTTAAATGGAACCACCATTTGAAAGAATGGCTAAAACTTTTTGATATGATCCAAAGGATGATAAAGAATTTCCCTTTGGATACAAAACCTGAGGACTGTACAGCCAGGGAAGGTCCATGTACCATCTCCTGTGGTCAGTAAGGTAGATCTTCACAAAAGCTTTCCCAGCCACATGACATCTGCTGCAGCAAGGCATTAATGATGAATACTCAGGAATTCACCACAGTGTCTCCTGATGTGTTATGTACTGTCTGATCTCTATGCTTTCCTAAAATCATTGATGTCATTTTGGCAATGTAAAGAGTCACAAGGAAAGAGAAGAAGAATCTGACAGTGCTTCTCTCTCAGGCTTGTCTACTCATAATCTGTGGGATGGAAGCTCAACACAAAGCACACTATGAAAACTGGTCACAGTTCCTTGCACTGAGTGTGTTTTGAATGGAGTTGAAAGCCAATAAGAGGGTTTGTGCATTTTCAGTTGGCTTAAAGGCATTACACAAGGCCAGCCAAAGTTTGGGATAAGAGGGCAGGAGGCAACCTGACCAGTTCTACACAGGAAGAGTTAAAAAAACTACTGTGCCCCCACCAGACTCCTTGTCCTTTGCATCATTTTTTCTCTAGCATGTTCTCCATGTCTTTGGAAAATATAAAGAGCAGCAATTGAGTTAAACCTTGGCTGAATTATCCCTTTCATAAGGCTGTGTCTTCAGGTTTTTTAAAGTAAAGGTTTCCTTTATTAATTTTGCCCAGCCAGCATTCACTTAGCATTTGCTTTGAGGGATAATTGACAGGTTGAGGCGACACTCGCCAGAATGAGAGCCATAAATCAGAAATAATTTCCAAAATTGGCTGAGGGGCTGATATGTTGAATAGTCAAATACAGGTAAAAATCTCTCTATTACGCCTGACAGGAGCAGCAAATGTCAAGCAAGTGCTCCTTAATGCACCAGATTCGATTAATTTTGTGGTTCCTTCTTTGGGTGATTTTGTCTTTGGAATGCCACTGTGCTCTGAGAATGCTACCAGACTGTTCTTTGGAAAGGGGGAGTTTCTATTTTCCTCTTAAATGAGGAGTAATCAAAATTACTGCATAAAAAAGGATTTTTAATTTTGTTATTTAAAGTCTTTAATTTTGTTATTTAAAGTCTTTTGCCTTTAAAGTCCCTTTCATAGTCCCAGCCGTGAAGTGAAAAACAAACAAACAAAAAAACCTTAAAAATCCTTCACCCCCAGAAGATTAAATCCATGAGGAAGCGAGGAAGTGGCAATTGCTTGCTCATGTAGGACAATTTGGTGTCCACTTTTGAAGGCCATGATAAAATCCTTTCAGTTGAATGGCATGGGAGGGTTATAAAGGAAGCAGAATGGCCTGGTATAAAATCAGCTTTCAATAGTTGGGTTCATTCTGTGCTTTTCTCTCAAGGCTATCAAAACATTTTGCCAAGAGCAGTGCAGTTAGTAATGGATAACTCTTACAAGGAAATAGGTAACTATGATCTTATTTGGTAAGTAGAGAATTCTGTTGGTGGTAATGTAAAGACAGTGATTAGACTCTAACTCCCATATCCTGAGTCCACAAAGCCAGGCTTTCAAGTTTCATGCTTTTCCCAACCAGACAGCAAAGGTCAAAATAATGAGATTTATGAAAATGAAAGCAATTTTGGTTGGTTTATCCAATCTTTTTCATGACCTTCTGCTAAATAAAAGGTGTGCTTCCTCCAGGCCTTCTGAATGCAGGCACACACATAAAAAACATATATACTGCAAAAATGGCCAAAATTCAGTCCCAGAATAAAACTGTGAAAATTCACAGTTTCTTCCTCTGAGCAATTATTTCAGTTTTCGCCAACAGGAATGGTGAGATTTTAGCATCAGGTTTTTTTGTTTGCAACATAAATACTTGTAAAGCAAAAAACTGGTAGCTTTGCAAACTCTAGATGTATTTAAGGATCTTCTGTGAAATATGATGGATGAGGGGGAAGAAAAGAACAGCTCTTGTCATGGGAAGCCAGAAAGGGAAAAGTTCTCTGAGTACCCCAAGACTCAAGACCTTGAGAGATAACAAGGTTGGGGTCATGGTACAGATGGATTGGAGCCGATAGCGATGACTGAAATGCACAGAGAAGTGTGGGCTGTAATCAGACTGACAGATCACAGTATTTCCCACTACTCCAAATTTACTTCTTCCCTAAAGTCATAAGCAGGTCAGCTTCTCCATTCCTCTGCCTCAGATTTTATATTTGTGTATAACTCGCTTGTACCCGAGTTAAAGATGAAGTTCAAAGCTGGGCTCCACCCAAGCTTGATTACAAAATCTCTCCCCATAAAACAACCTGTGCATCTGTTCTGTATTTTTGGAGGCTGGAAAGCAGACTGGCTGCTTCCTCAAGACAGCACATTTACACCCACTGCAAGGGACCTAAGATGCTGTGTAGGGACATCTCTTTTTATTTACCTCAAATCCTGCTGGAGAGACCATCTTCCAGGAGGACAAAGGGAATATGGGTTGTTTAATCCAGCAAAATCCTGTCTGAGAAGGGGTATAATCACTCTATAAAAGCACCAAGAAGAAACTCATGTGAGCACAGAGAGTTCTATAACCAGAGACAGCACTGAACCAGTAACAAAAGCCTGTAGAATAACCTTGTCTACCCTTAGGCTGGAAATTATAGGAAATTTCTTGGAACAGATTTCCAGTAAGGGAGTAGAGGAGAAAACTACTAAATCAGCTACAAAAACCCCCAAACCTGATAACTCCATGAATTTTTTATTATTCATGAATGTTGTCTGTAGTGGCTGTGAGTTGGACTTGACCCAAAACACCCCTTTTACAATCACATGCTGCTGGTGTAGAAAAGAGGGAAAAAAGTATCTAGTACAATCACTTAATTTATTTATGTTAGGAAAGTGATGACACTTGTTAGTCACAACTGCTTTCTTTAGACTTGGAGAAGCTATTTCAGCATCTCAACTTGAGGCAGAAGCGCAGGGAAGAGAATGGTTGGATCTGTACAAGGCAAGTTGAGGGCAGTGGAGACACTTCAAAAGTCTTATGCTTATTAATATTTTATTTAATTTTATTTATATTGTTGTATTTTATTTTATATTAACATACAAGTAGAAGCAGCTACATATTTATCTTGGAATTTGATTCTCTCATCTCTACTTGGATGTAGCAACCTCTTTTTGAAGATCTCATCACAGTGAGGACCGTGACTGAAGGCTACATCAAATCTGGGACTAATAAAACTAGACTAAGACTGGGATCAGAAGTAGGCTCACCTAGGAGCACATTTCCTATCACAGGCACCTATGGTTTGATGGGCCACATACATTGAACGTAGCTCAGAGCCAGCAAAGCTCTCCAGGCTTGAGATCTTACTATCCTCTCCTAACAAAAATTTCCTAGATGTGGGAAAAGACTTATAGGAAAACTCCTCGCCCTAGGGAAGATTTTCCCCTCATTCCTTCTCAAATGAGAGGAGTATCTAATAATACAGTAGCCATAACTATTTGAGTTTGGCCTGCTCCAGTCTGAACACCCACAGTGTATATTTCTAAACCATTTGCCCTTCCCTAATTCTTACAAACCACTTTACAACTCAAATCTAATCAATAACAACTGTGTGAAACAGCACTCAGACAGTAAAGAAGTTGGAATTCCCCTTAATAGCCCTTTAAAGGAGTTTTAATTAATTCCATGTGCTTCTGTAGGATTATTAACTTTACAGTACAACTCCATGTGAAAGCTTTAAGACATTTCACTTATGTCTGCAGGATGTTATGTTAAAAAAACTAGTTTTCATCTCTTGTCACTGCTCCCCATTAGCTTCTTGAGTAATCTTAAAATCCCACTCCTCCTTGCTTTGCCACTTTAACTAGCCATCTCTGCAGTTTCTCCCTTTGGCCCCTCTTACATTCCTTCTCCTAGAGCTTCATCCAGCTCCTAGTAAAGGAAGATTTTCACAGATGGTAATGGGAGCTTGGCAGGATCATTCCCTTCATTTTCCTTACTACTCAAAGAAGCCCTTTAGCTAATCCCATGCAAAAAATCCATTGCACAGCACCAGTTGGAAGCCAAAAACTCTTAACTTTTACTCAGATGCCTGATTTTTTCACTTTTTTCAGTTGCCCATGGGTATTTCTTTTCTTTCACCATCTCCAGGCTCCTCCCAACTCTTGCTCCTCTTTTCACTCCTTCTGTTCTCCTTAGCCTTTGTTTCCATTCGTTCCATTTCCTAACCCAAGACCTCTTTCCAGGATTTCCTAGTTCCTGACTTCCTGCACCTTTTCCCCTTGTGCCACTGATCCTTGCCTTCTTCCAGTTCTTAGTACCACTGAGCCATTCATCTCATTTCCATTAATCACATCAGACTTGTGCTAATTATTGTTCAGCCGAGATCTGAAATAGCACCAGCAATGAAAGAGAACAAGAAAGAGACAAGAGGAGGAAAGATTTGCTTTTTTTCCCACCATCATATTTACAGCCAGTGACTTTTCCTAATGAGCTTAGGAAAGGAAGAGAGGTGATGTGAGAGCAGGAAAGCCTGAGCCAGTGTGCAGTTAGGGGCTAGAGTTCATGAGCTGTCCTGAGCATGTTTTATCAGGTCACTGACTCAGACGCACCATAGGGCAATTTCTCTTTCTCAGCATTAACCCTCAACTCCGAGTGTCTGCTGGAAGGGCCTCCCCCTTCACAAACACTCCAGGATAAGATGATAAGAAGATTACAAGTAAAGCCTCTCTTTAGCAATTCCACATCTCCTGTCAGACACAGCAAGTTAAATTACAGTGCAGGCTGCAAATGCATTGATCATCCACTCAGCTCCTACAACCCAGGGGTGAAAAGATCCATGCCGAGGATAAGTGAAGTAATCTCAAGAAAGTTTATTTTAGCTGGGAGGGGTTAAACAAGTTCAATGAGGCAAGGCTTTGGGAGGGCGCTGGAGCCAAGTTCAGCAGTGTCTTGTTTGTTCAGGTAGGGGCTGCAGGCTGTACACTCCACAGCTGTTCAGGTCCTCTCCAGAGCACACAGATTGTGCCAGGAGAGCAGCACTGCCTCTCCAACAGCATGGGGAAGGGCTCCAGCCATTCCAAGAAAAGCCTCCACACCTTTGCCACAAGCAGAGACCCATCAATACACTGACTACCTCTTCATTGTAGTTACTTTATGCTGCTGAAACAGAATAGATATTTTTTCTAGAGAATTCACAAGAATTCCCCTTTTTAAGCAGGTGGCAATAGTATTCATCTTATCTATAAAATCTATACAATGTTTTATGACAGAGGAAATAAACCTTCCTAAGCAATTTTGACAGAGAAGGCAAGATTGTCCATTTTAAAGATAAAAAAAAAGAGATTATAAATCATTAGGAGTGCTTATGAATTCTATTCATGACTGTCTTCTTTATTAAAAAGACCCATTGTAAAATGGAAAGTTCAGAAGGCTTGGTGGTGAGCGAAAATGAATTATAATGACATCACTGGGTCATGAACTAGGCCCACTGGCTACTTTCCAGAATAAAATTGACTGGAAAGATCAGATGAGCCCATTTGTACTGAGAGACATCTGGGTGGCAGCCAGAGAATCTGGGTTCAAGCTCCCTATTTACAGAACACGCTTCCCTTTCCCCTTTCATTACGAGGAGTAATCTGGATTTCCCAGGCATGATGTGTGGGATAGTGATGTCACTCCATTGAGATTCCAGCAGGATTTTCCCTAGAAAAGTTCCTCATAGTCCTCACTCGGTGAAGGACCCTGTGAAGAACACAAATGTCTCAACTTCCAGCTGACATGTACAGTATGTTCTCATGCACCTTCAAATATGCACAATTCACCAGAATTTTCTGTTGCTTTTTCATCATCATCTCTTTCCCAGATAATAAACAGTGTTTGAGTCCCAGGCAAAGCTCATTTCTGCTAAGAGGTCAGTTGTAAGCTTTTGAGGGCATTTGCTGCATAAATGAGGGGATACCATTTTCCCTTTTTGTCTTAACTTTTCCAGGTGTCTTTCTAAATGCAAAATGACATCTCATTTGAAGCTTTCCAGTGTCATCTTCATCTTTCCTATTCTACAGTTTATACATCTTTGATATTGCTTGGAACTTCAAGGAAGCTTTTAACTAATGCTGTAATACCTATTTTCTGAAAAATTTAGGTGCACATACACTTGCCAAAGAGCAAAAATGCAGATCAATTGGATGTCAGCAGTCAAATAAAGTGGAATAGTGTATTTTCTGGGGAAGAAAAGAAGTCTAGCCATCTGACCTTAGCACTGGCACCATCTCAATATTAATATATTTTATGCATGCATGTGATAACGTTATACCTTCCTTATGGTCCTGCAGGGAAGTTTCCCTTCTCCCTGCTGAGGATTATTACCTATTCAGAGGTGGTTATGATTATAGATACTTACTAAGACAAGAATAATTGACCATAAAAACCCTTTTATATTCCCACAATTATTTTTGCATTGACTAAAAGTGTCGAGAAAATCTGATTTTATTAACAGGTCCCTAATTTTGCTTTCGTTGAACTTATGAGTGGCTCTCATTCCCCACCCAAAGTATGTTTTCACTTTGAGGCATTTGTCAATGCTGAGAAAGAACAACTTGCCATAAGATTCCTACTGGGAACACATGGATCAAATATCAAAGTAAAGATGATATATCTACAGGAGAAGGAGCAGGTTTGGGAAAGTTTTGAGAGCGTGTGTACATGGAGGAGCGTCAAAAGACATTTCTGTGTAGATTCCAGCAGTCATAAACAAGTCCATGTACAACCAAGAGTCTGACAGAGATTGAGATGGAGCCAAAAAAGCGTTTAATGACAGTTTTGGGAGAACTGAAAATCCACTTCTGCTCACAAATGTGACACTCAGGCCATTCTTTAGTAAAAATTTGAGTCCTAGAATCCTATGAGGTTACCTGAGAAGATGAATTAGCTGAAATGACATAACCAGAGCTCATCCAGGAGATACAGGGAGTTAATAATATAGATGAGAAGAGTGACATCAGAGTGACAGATTCTCAAGCACAGCTCTGTTAACTGTAGGTGAATGAACAGCTTTCTTCTAGCAGGTCTTTACTTCAAAAAAAAAGCAAAAAGAGACCCCCAAACAAAACACATTCTCATTGCTTTCAACCAGACATGGCAAAACAGAAACCCAGAAACTCTGGATCCTATCCTGGCTTGAGGGAATGGGCTGGCATTCAGAGTAAAAGAAGAATGGACAGGCCCTCATTTTGCAATTATTATTACAATAAAAACTTTTTCTTCATGTCATCCTAACGTTTTCTGAAATCCAAATTTCCAAGAATGGCGTTTTTAAAGGCACTCACAAATCTCTAAAAAAGTATGGTTCACTTAGGTGCTTTCAAAAATCCAACCCAAACAAGTTTACAGGCCTTTTTCTGAAAATGTCTTCTCTATGCACTGATTTGACTGTGGCCCAAAGCTCGTTAGGTTAGGGCCCTTAAAAATTCATCAGTACCCAGCTCCAGGTTGGAACTGGATAAATAAGAGGCTTATTCTCTGTAAAGAACTGTGAAGGCTCTGAGAGCAATCTGTATAAGCATTTCCATGTGTGACATGGCACCATGAAGGAAGCATGACTTTCTCCTGATCCAGACCTGAGCTCTGTTCCAGGTGCATCTCTCCATCTGATGCCTACTGAGTTCACTGTAGAAGCTATTCCATATTTTGTCACTCTTTCCACCTGAAAAAGGGACTTCAGGACTTGGCCTGATGTCAACAACAAGGTTAACTGGAAATGTTTCAATAAAATATGCTATTTCTAAGCTAAAAATTATTTGTGGAAATATTTCAGCTTCAACAGAATCTTTATTTACAGGACTTCTAAGAGGAGTGTGGCAAATGTCTCTGCCTTGAAATTTGGTTTACTTTCCACTTTGAGTTTTCAGTGTCACCCAGGCCAAACTCCTTTACTATGTCTATACTTCATCAGTTCTTTCCTTCCAAATTTACTATCCTCAAAGACAAAGCATTCACATTTTTAAGTCTTGGGTATTTTATGAGTCATTAAGGAATGCAGTTGTAAGGGCAGGATGCTCATGGCCCAGCACATGGCTGAAAACTGACTTCCAGCTGCTGTGCTTGTTCAGTATGAAAGGACACATACCCCCTCTAAAGAACATCCCTGATTCTTCCTGAGGCTAAGCTTGAATATTTGCCAATAAGTCTGGAAAACCAGGCAGGTCTTCAAGTTACCCTTGGATGGGTCCTTGAGATAAAGAACAAGTGTACCCTGGTCCTTTGCAAAACAGAGATAAATATCCTTTCCATTTCCAAGAAATACTGCTCTCATTTAAGAAAATGCAGTTGCCAAAATCACCACAAAAAGGAACTGCTGCCTTCTCCCATGTAGGGACATATTGTGGGTTAATCTTGGGAGTTGCTGTCCTATGGGATTTTATTTCCCTGAAAAATTTGTAAAGCTAATTTGAAATATTTTCTTCTTCAAGAGAAAAAAAAAAGTGACAGAAGAATTCCTTCCTATTAGATTATATCCATGAATGAAAGTTTAATTGTTTAGTTTAAAACTGTTTAAGGAAACCTGCACATGAATAGGAAGTCAGGCTTTTAAGAAAGGCAGTCATAAATATAAACAAAAACGTGATGCCAAACAGCAATTAGTGCTTTGTTCCTTTTCTGAATGACAGCATGCCTTAAACTCATTTATTTCCAGTTCTGACTTGCTGCAATGTGTAAAAATACTACTACAAATACCCTAAATAAGCTTTGTCCTTTTCTCTTGGGGTTCTCTGGCTTTTGCTGACTTTCTATGCAACATTTCCCCCTTTATTGTGCAAGATACAAAGGTCTCCACCTCTTCTTTTTTAAAAAAACCTTTTTTTTGAATAGCAATTATACATAACTGACTTACCTGGAAATGTTTCACAGATAAGATAGAGATTGTGCTCACCAGTGGGAGTGCTAGCAAACTGACTGCCAGGATTTTAAATGCTGTGGCATGTAGAGTCAGCACAGATCTAGATGGTTCTAATTGCTAGCAGTTGTTGAGGGACTGTCAGAACCATTTATTCTTACCACTGATGGTAAATTTTCGGGGAAATGTCACTCTGGACAAGAAGGTAGATTTTTCAAAGGCACAAATGGTAGTCAGGCATCTCACTGCCATTTTCTGCTTTGAAAACCCTGCCCAGCTCCTCAGACAAGTTGCCTGGCAAGCAGATGTGTAAGGATGGATTGGACATTTAGGTATCAACACCATCTTTGAACTCCTTGGATGAGGAGTCTGCCAACATTTTTTTTTGGCCTTTCCTCTAACACTTCATGTCTTCTAAGATGAAACACTAGCAAGTTCTTTAAGCCCATGTTATTTTAAATACAGGCCAAGACCTTTAACGAATTTGCTTAGTGGTGGCAGAGGAGAAAGAAAGATTTGGTCCTAAGTGTTGTTCAATAGCATGTCTTGGTTTTCTCTGGATGGTAGCCAGGACTGATATTTAAGAGGTGTTTTGCTGATGGACTATACTACCTCAGTGACAATAACAGAGTAGCAAAATCCCCAGCAGCATATCCATCTAGCTAAAATCTAAGAATAGATTCATAAAATCAGAGAAAATTCACAGAAGAGCCTGCAAGGATTTAACTCACCATTATCAAAAGAGAAAGGAATATAATCCTCTTCTAGAGCACTGGTTCTCACACTTTGGGGGCAAACAGAGCATTGTCAGCGCTCCAAATTTGTCATGAACCACCAAGCACAATTAATCAAATGTTTAATTGAAAAAACATTGGAAAGATAATAGAACTTTGACCACAAGGGTAATAGGACTTTGAAAACAACCTGCCAGAACCTCAGAGACCACTGATTGCCCTCAGACTAAAATCTGAAAGGTGTTTTTTATGAAGTTACTCAAATTATCTGCACAGCACCCTAAATTAAAAATGTTAAGAATTAGTGAAATAAGAGTAAAAAACTCTCATTGACTGTTTAATTTATAGAGTTTTGGATGTCTTAGCTTTAAAAGTGGTCATGTAGTAAGGAAAAGTCCTTCCTATATATTTTCTCAGCAGAAGCCCAGAATTGGCAGTGGGAGTTTTCTTTTTCTTTTAGATAGCAATATCTAAAAGAAAAAGGAAAAAAAAAAAGAGAGAAACTATCCAAATAGTTGTGAATTAATGCTACAGTGCTAGAGGTATGACATACAGATCAACCTTTTAGGAAACTGTTCAGGATAGAAAAATTAAATTCAGTCATAGTTTTATGTCATTCACTATATTTTTTTAATTTTGAAGACTAAGTAACTAAGATCTTGAAAAAAAAATCACTAAATTTTCTTCAGATCTAAGAAACACATTTCTTCTAGAACATAAACATTTGAGTTGTTAATGTTAATTTCAGAGTATATGATAGAAGTCTTGCTAATCACTGATGATCTTTCTGAGGTCACAAAGAAAACTTTCCCAGTTTACTGCAAATTCAAATGACCACCCATGAAATAAAATGATTAAAATAACTTCGGTGTTTCTGTTTAAAAGAAAGGTCCCAAACAAAATTATTGAAAACTTGATGGGGAAAGAGTCAGTCTTAGATCTAGGAAGACAGAGAGAATCCAGACGCATCTTTAAAGTATTGACAGGGTGTTTTCATAAGGTGTTTTTGACCATGGCATAGTTCTGAGGGTCTGTAGAAAATTCTGAGAGCATCCTCTAAATGAGCATCTGCAAAGTCTATAGCACCCAAGATCCAAAATTCCATTGGCCGCAATTAAGCAAGATTCCCTGTATTATCAATGGGTGAGATCCATAACAACTTCTAAGTCCTGAAGGTTAATAAATAAACAAATAATTAAATACTATGGAAGTATAAAGGTATAAAAATCAATGAAAACTTGAAAGCGCAGAAAGTTTTTTGTTGGAACTTTCAAATTTATATTTTAACTGGAACTCACAATCCTGGACTTTGAAAGAGACCTTAATTTTTGCCAACCATAACCTTCTAATGTGATACAGAATTTCAGCATTGAGACAAAAAAAAATGAGGAAAGCTTAACCTACAATTACTCATCTAATAAAATTCAGAGCCTTATTCTTAAGCAGCTGAGATAACCAAATTTTATCTGCAATAAGCATCTGAACTTCTGGGACGACCTCCAAACCGTTTATGATATGTCTAAAATACACCCTTTTTAACAGTCCATATGCTCCTTGCCAGTCTTCTACCTCCAAATACAGGCACCATGCAGCCAACTCTTAATGTATGTGAAATCCCCTGGTGGACACTCTTATTCAGAAATAAAGTGTCCTTGATCTACTGTAGCTTTACTCTCCCAGTTCAGTCTCTCAAATGTGAAAGTTCACCAGATTTCGTAAGTGTAACAGAGCAATAACTTATGTTCTGATTTCTGCACTTTTTCTCCATTTTCTTTAACTCCCTTAAGTGTCCCCATAAAGAAAAACCTCTTGGGTGGAAGAGGGACTCACAGTGCCTTGAACTGTAGGAGCAGGGCAGCAAGAGACCTTTTGCCTCTGTCTCTGCCCTCTTATGTTTTATATGCTGCTCCACTCCCCTTCATGTAATTAATCTGACAAGTTTTTGAACAGCTGTCTAACTTTTTCCCTGAGCCTTGGGTAGAAAATTTTTATCTTCGCTAAGAACAGCATGGAAAACTTCTCCAAGTCAGTTAACAGTTTGTCTCACTGCGGGTTTTTAAAGTCTGAGTACAGATTTACAACATGTTTTATGTATATTTTTTTAGTCCCAAGGTCCCCTTCTCTTCACAGATACATACACAACGTGTCATGTAGAAAATATAAATTGTTGATTGTACAGGCACTTTCCTCCTTTTTAAACCTTTCCAAAGGTCTTTTTGTTAAATACACCCAGACACCGTTTGACAGATGAGGGGCTAATTGCTCTGTGAATTACCTCTATCGATTCCTGTTTCATGTTGAGCCAAACAAACAAAAGATATTAATGCTTCGAAAAAAATGAATGATGACCTTTCTCTGCAAACACAGCTTGCGGCCTCTGATTATTGGTGATTCCAAAGAGCAGCGGTCAATCGCAATAGCTGTAACGCTATGATCACTATAATAAGCTTGCCTGACCTTCTCTGCCATGTTAAGTGGTTTAAATTTATTTGCCCAACAACACTGGAGCTTTCATTTAAAGTCACAGAACATTCAATTCTATCTAAAGATCCAGGCTATTTTTTTTTAAAAGCTATACTTCTTTTAAAAAAAAAAATCCAAAACAAGGTGTGCCTCACTTGGCAGTGATAATAACACTGGATAAAAGGCATAGCCAAGGAGTTATTTTAACCTGGATAATCAAGAGTCCTTGTTGTGGCTCTTACAGTGTAGCTTTTTCTTTAGCATTTTGCCTTCCCACTGCTCCACCATCTAAGTGTAATTTATTTTTCACTCACTCTTCAACAGAGTTGCTGTTGGACACTATCATTGCAGTTATCCCAGCTGGACTAAAAGAAAATCATTATCATTGAATGCAAATGTGGTCCTAAAATCCAGTCCCTGTAAACAAGATTTCCAGAGAAGTGGTCAATAGCAGAATTTGTCTACAAGCAAAACCCCTGCAAGCCCTTCATCAATGTTCTCTCTTCATTCTACCTACTCAGGGTTAGTGTGAGAAATAAAGATAGAAATCAGGGTGAGGCAAACCACAGATGAAGGACTTATCTTTTTTGCTAGAAGCAGTCTGCAAATTTGCTGGAATGTTCTTTATCTTGAGATTTCCACCTCCCTCCTTGGTTTACTATGGACAAGAAATATGTACAAGACAATCCTTTGTCTTATGTCTGTGAAAATTATGACACTGTGTCCATAAACTGGGAATAATAATCCTTAGCCCCTCTTCAAAGTGCTTTTCTAAGTGTTGGACACAACAACCTCAGTAAAGTCCTTGGGAATTCAACATTCCTTTTGCTCACTGTTATAAGCCACTGTAGTCTGGTATCAAATGAAGACTGAAATTCAGCAACAGGAAAATATGGCCTAAACTTCTTAGAGACAAAGATACAGTATCAGAAATGATCCTGGGGCAAAACCAAAGCCAGTAGAAAGCTGTTCACTTCTCTCAGCCTCATTTTTAAAATTCTGTTCACCTTTCCCCCTGCAAAGGAGCAAAACCACTATGGTTTGGGAAACTCCCTCTTCTTCCACACATACCAAGTACCAGCCTGGGGTCAGGGCTCACCCTCCTGGTTCCCCTCCCTGAGTGCTCACATGCCCAGAGCCCATTTGGGTGGTGCCGTGTGGATTCAACACCACCCTCGTGAGCCCCACTCCCAGCCTGATCTTTAATCCCTCTCTCTAATCGCCCAAAATATGAGTGAGCCTGAGGAGAACAGACAAACAGTCATCAAGGTGGCTCTGCTAGGAATCCAAGGCAGGATGGAGAGGAGAAAGGAAGCTTGGATGTGTTGGCAGGCTGGTGGCATCTTTAAAGGCAGATTTGAGTGGTGATGTAGACATGCTTAGCTCGAGGAAATCTTGGCAGTGCAATAAAGCTAAGTCAAGTGCAGGACAGTGATTCCTGCCAAAAAAAGTGGTGAATCAGGTAGTCAAACCATAGACAAGAGTACAGGAAAGAGAAATGTGGGGAAAGTACCCTAAAATTTTCTCGGTGGATATATTGGCACAGAGTATGGCTGCAGAGGATGTTTTTGTCTGTGAAAGAAACTTCTTCCCTAAATGAATTTATTATCAAAATGCCCCTGAGGCTAGAATTTAATTTCAAATAGAGCTTAAGTAATCAGACATCTATGTCTTGGAGCTGTGGAAGGCTGAGGCCTGTTGCGCTCTGAGAGATAGATAAATCTTTAACATCAAAAATTAAAGTTCTGAGAAAAGGCTGTTTCAGGCTTAACAAAATGTTGATGCATTTATATATCCATACCAGTCAAGGAAGGAGCAGTCCTTTAAACCTTTATGTGCAAAATAGATTTGAGTCAGGAGGATGGTGTAAAGGATGACATTTCAGTGGACAGACCAAGGAAGAAGTTGTCCTTTTTTCCCAGATATGAAGTCACATCTTCATGCAGATACTGGCCAGTGTGACCATTATAGAGAAGGAAAATCCTTTATTTGGAAATTGTAGTGTAGGATGCAACACAGCTGTGCATCAATAGATCACTGTGAAGCTTAACTCTAAACAAAAATCTCTCTTTAAAAATGGTAAACTGAGTCAGAAACTTGGAGAGAGGCACACAAGCAAGCGAGAAAATAAAGAAATTTGTACATCAGATCCCAAAGTTTCACTTGCAGGGTTCAAAAGCACGATTGAGACAAGGAACTTTTATTCTTCCTGCTGCATCATTTTTCACATTTTAAACTAAATATATTAAGCAAGCAGGTAGGTATTCACAAACCTTGAAATAAAGAGGCATCTGGCAAAGGACTGAACAGGTGTTGAAAATATGTTCACACAGTTGTCAGGGTTTTTGATACACCGATACTGTGGAGACACTGTGGGGTGGATTTTTTTTGTTTGTTTGTTTGTGGTGGTTGTTTTTGTTCAGTGAAGATACTTTCAGCATTTTTTGATGGACTGCTGAGTGCAGAGAAGGTGAGGAAGGAGAGAAGTGCTGGGAAGAGGAAATTATTTTAAAATGCAGCTTTCCCACAGGCCAAAACACATTTGATTAAGGATCAAAAGTATGTTATCTACTAAAATCTTTTTCATTTGCATAAGGTGTTTGTACTCTCAGGCCAGTCTGTTACTCCCAGTGTTGTTTCTTCCTACAACCAGAATTTTTTTTTTTCTCAAAAATGCCAAGAAGGCACAAAAATACAGGAGGGGGGCTGTTCCTGCTCCTAAGAAATTGATCCAGAGCTTCCAAGTAATTTTAACTTATTTCCATGCAGTTGCTCCAGCCCCTTATAACTTGCTTTCCAGTGCATTCTCCATTGGAGTAAACTGGACTTTGAAAACATAGAAGGAATTAATATTAAAATCTCTGATAAACATTTTAACCAGCTAGAGGTCCTTCGAAGGGTATTTCTGACCCCAAAAAGTAGATATAATGTGACCTTTCCCTGAGCCTGCCAGCCCCTTGTATTTCAAATAGAATTGCTGTGTTTGGGTAGAGCACAAAATATTTTGGCCTGCAGAGTGGTTTTTTGTAGCTCCACCAGTGCATCAGGCACTGGGACTGGTTTCTCACCAGCGTAGCTGATCTGAAACACCATTCCACACCAGCTGGGGATCTGCTCCTTAAGAACAAAGGAAACAAATTACAGCGAGTCCCTAAGGACAGAGAGCTGGCATTTCCTCCCACTTGTGCCTCCACCAAGTCAAAAATAGCTTCGGCTTGGGAGACATCGCACACAGATGAGGATTCAAACTGTTCTCAAATTGAGGATGTTGCTCTGCCACTGCTTCTCTGAGAACAACAGTGGGCCACATTTCTGGCTCCAATAGGCTGGATGTGATAATATATGGATCTCCAAGTACTTTGGATTTTATAGGACACCTCCCAGTGGAACGTCTGCAGTTGTTAGCTCAAGGGATGAAAATTTTGTGAAGTTGTATTCCCACAGCCAGATGGGATACAGGACTTTCTCCCTCAGCTGAGAACCTTGCATTTCAAATCCTGTCTAGGTAAATTACCTTTCCAGGGCTGGGTATTTCCTTTTTGGATATTCCTTGGAAGTAACCATCAGGGAATTAACTAACTTCTTAATGGCTTGGTCAGACAAGAAGGAAGGAAACTTGCACTGGTCCAGTGGGAGGCACCACTTCAGGCATCAGCATCCTGCAATTCTTCCAAGTCGGTGAATCATAGCAGTTTAACTCTCTTTCAAGGGCAAACTTCTTCCTTTCAGATAGGCCCAAGGTAGCAAAGGCAGGGCCTAAAATAGTTCCAGCCAACATTTGGCTTTGAAAACAATTTCAAAGAGAGTCACTGATGACTGCTAGGAAGAAGTCTAGCCTTGATCTAGAAGAACTGGTCAAATATCTCTTTGAGTCTAAAGTCTGGAAAACAGGGACCTATTCAAACAATGAAACTCATTCATTAGGTTTATTTAGTATCTCCATGTAGCATTCCAAGGGAACGCACAAGTAACAAGGCTTGCCCTTTCTTGTGCTCGCTGGAGATTAGAAATAATCAGATACCTGCCTAATTCCCTTATATTATATTTTAGTATATTACATTGCATTAGAATTAAAAACAGCTACAGACCTTGCTACAAAAAAGTTCAAGGTAGCACCTTCATCTCTTGACTATAAACAGGACCATGGCTCCAGGAGCTATTGTGTGCTTTTCTTCACAAAACACTGCATCACCTCCTCAATCAGTTGGGTTTACGTTTACATTTCTCTGCAGGTTCTATTCCCAGTTCAAAGCTGTGCATCTCCAGGTCAACTACAGCCTGCAGACTTTTTGAGAAGATAATTTCTGGTGGCTAGACATCCACAATAAGTTAGGGCATCGTTTGCATCAGGACCTGGCTGTTGTGTAATAAATGAAGAAAATAGCTGAGTAAATGCTCCAATGCTTCCTCAAGCTACTCAAAGGAGGGTTGAATATGATAATGGGTCAAACAGGTTTCTGTAGATAATAACTCATATCTAATGAGGGAAATTTTCACAAAAAAAGCTCAGGTGATGGGAGCTTCAGGTTGCAATTCAGATGCCAGAACTAGAAAAAGTGTCCATTTGATCTGACCTGCTCATAAAAGGATACTTTTGAGTCTAACCCTGGTGTGTCTTAGTATGGTGATGACAAGCTGGAGTCAAAGAAACAAATGGGAATAGTGTTTTGCACTGCCCTTACACAGAAATTTCGCAGGCTTTTATCAAAATCATAACAACATTTCACTTAAGATGGAATCCAGATTCATCTCTTCTTGAGCAGTTACATCCTCTGGTAAAGCTCTGTAAAAGGTTTTCCTTCCTTCCCTAGACTCCAGTAATAGTGATAATTGATTAATTGATTCAAGATAAAAAATCTGGGTTGTATTCCTGGCAGAAGTCACTGTGAACCAAAACCCTTCTTATACAAAAAGATGTTTAAAAATGAATTACGGGAAAAGATCAGGAATTACTGCTCTCTTTCTTAAAAAAAAATAATATTGGGTTAAAACTCAGATGTTTGAAACAATTTCCTTGAAGATGTTTTAGGTAATGTCAGTTAATAAAATCAAAAGGGTTTTAAGAGTCAAATATACTTTCTTACATTTATGTGATTTGTATAACCTTTTGCACCTTAGTCCATCTCAGCAGTAAAAGAGATTTTGCTACAAAACTGAACTGACCAGCAGCCAAACACTGCCCCACTGTTTATCAGGCTGCAAGAGTAAGAGGCAAGTTATGCTTTAAGAGAAAATACAAAAATGGTTGACATTAGAAACATTTTTCTATACCAATGTTCATATGAAATTGAAATAAATATTCAAGATAAATGGCTAAACTTCACATATATGGCCCATGCAAGAATTAAAATTTCTTCTATATGAGCAGAAAGAGATTTCTCATTCTCTTTAAATAATTGTTTAAAAAGTATTCCAGTCCAAATTATGAACGTCAAGCCTACAAAATGTTATTTTTAAACATCAAGCTGTTTTCTTTTACTTAGAGAGAAGCCAAGGAATAAATTGCTAAATATAGTTTATATGTTGGAAAAAGTGACACAACCTTCATTCTCTTGGTGCTGTAAAATATGTAACTTTAAATACAAATTTTACAGAACAGTATTTTGCTCAACAGAGATTTCATTTCACTGAGTGAATCACATTAATAACACTTAGCTTATATAGTGCTTTTCATCTGCAGATCTCCCAGCACTTTACAAAACGTAAATTCATTACCAATATTTTACAGAGATGCAATAAAGGGATTTGCTGAAGGTTACAGTGAGCTGTAACACAGCTGCTGAAGGAGCGAAGGTCCAAAATCTTGTTCCTTGCCCATTAGAAGGCAATGTCTTGTACATTAATTGGTTTTTTGTTCTTCTTTCAGATTGTGTCACTGGAATAATGCCCAGAGACTTTGTTGTGGTGAAGCAAACCAAGTCAGGTACCCTGCAACATTTTGTGATCCAACTACTGCATTTCTTTGCCCTGTTTATCATTGTGGTGTCTGCGTGGACAACTGAGAAAGCCACATCTGTACACAGAGCAGTCCCTGATGAAGGAACTTGAACAAAATCAGGGAAAAAAGAATGAGAAGTGTGACAGTGAGCCTTTGACAAATGGCCAACTGAGTTCATTATATCTGTGTTTTTTGTGGGTTTTTTAGTTTGTTTTTTTGGTTGGTTGGTTTTTTTGGTTTTTTGTTGTTTTTTTTTTTTTTGATGGGTTACCTTGGGAATGAAAAGCTTGGTGGAAGGATGAAAGGAAGAGGAGATGACATTGGAAGGTGGATAAAGAATGGGTCCAAATAAACCAAAAACTACTATAGAGGAATATTCCAGAGTGGTACATTCAGCCATGGTGATGGCTTTCTTCAGGGACCTCACCATGGCTCTTCCTTTCTGAAAAAGAGGCTGCCCCATCCTGAAATAGGAGAGGGAATGGGAGACATTAGAAATGAAGACATGAAAGTAATTCCTGAGAGGAAATGCTCTGTAACCACTCTCTCCAACCTTTCCTCAGGCTGCAGCACCCACGTTTTTCACTTCCTTCTGGCTCTTAGTGGGCTCAGGGAGATAGCTTGGGGGATCCACAATGTTTCCCAAAAGATGCTTATCTTCATCATTAAAATTATCTGCAATTGATAGGAATGTAAGTGGAGATAGCAAACAGCATCATCCCAAAGTTATCTGTACTCTGCAAAGCAACAATGTCTCCTGAACTTGTGCCTCAATATTTTCCATCAGAAACTTTTTTCCCGAAATATCTTTTACAAAATATTTGGGAAAAAAATAAAAGCTGCGTATGGGTAGTAGATAATAAAGAATTCATGATCTTGGGTAGAAAACAAATTATTTTTCAGGTGGTTTTCCAAATCCTTAACTTCAAAGGTAAAAAAAATGGGATTTTGTCCTTTCCAAACTCAAATGACAGAGATATAAATTTGGATGAAGCATTTCATTCAGGAGAGTCACACTGGTTTTGTGTGGATGGAATTGGGAGCAGCATCTGAAGAACCAGCATGTCAGAGCTCACTTGCATTTCTTCCCAGAATTCTTGAGGAGGAAAAAGAAAAGTTTTCTGTTACTTCATTTGCAGTCGTGCTTTTAGCAGTACAATAAAATCCTACATATCATACCCTTGACAGATGTGGAGTGGTGTGTCTCCACATAAATAGAATTAATTAGATCATTGATTCACAGCAGCTGAAAATCCAACCCTCTATTCTACAGCACGTCAATGTTATTACACAAACAATAAGATTTGCTTAACAAAAATATAACTCTGGTCTTTTCAGGTATCACTGATACTTGATTGTTTCGAGTATTGGCTTTCTGACAGGGTTTGGAATGAAGCCATTTTTATTAATTTAGTTATTTTTGCTGATATAAAAGGTCGTCTATCATGTTAATGATGTATCGGTCTGCGGTACCACCGAACAATAATTACAGAATGTTCCTAATAGTAAATCATTTGTCACAATCAGGGCTCACTACAACAACCTTTTGTTGAGCAATAGAATACATTAGGTGAATGGCAATACACCTTTATGCTTACCAATTAAAGGATCCCACACATACAGCATTTACATGAACTTTACAGTGAAGTATCATGAATTATGAACTGCTGCTCACCAAATCGTGCTAGGTATAGAACTCGCTGCTAATTTTTAACTTGTCAAATCATTTATATGTATCTTTTCAAGTATAATTGGAGCTGCAGACAGATTTCCCAGTCTGTCAATTCAGAAGTGTTTGGAAAATTTCAGAGGATTGGGGACTTTGAAAATAGACACAAATAAATATTTAAAAGACCAGCTAATCTATTCAGAATGCAAATATGTCCTGTCACTCTATTACTCCATTTAGATAGTAATAAAATCTCTTGTTTTATCCATTTGGTGGAAACTGTAAAAAGATTTTAGTTTAGAAAAGAGGATTCCAAGCTGTAATGACAGGTAGTACACGAATTACTGGCTGGTCAGCTATGAAGAACAATTTGATCACACCCTGCTGGAACATCGATTTTACTTCCAGCTGCTGAATGTCATTAACATATATTAATAAGCCAGAGGAGAAACTTTTAGTGCTTATTCTCACAGAGCTGCCACATGAAGTTGTACAACAGAGGTGTTTCATGAATTAGTCTGTCCTAAAATGGACAAATTATTCTGCCCTTAAACAATAAATAGATTTATTAATTTCTGGGTTTGGATATTCCCTCCACGTGGTTTTAAGGGTCCAGGCTGTGTTCAGGTTCAGTAATCCTGCCCTTCCCTTTACCTTGTAATACCCTGCAGAAGGGAGAGGCCATGGCTGTCACTGATGTTACGCCTATTACAAGCCATTAAATCCTCAGCCACATGAGCCCAGTAATGCCTAGACTGGATAAATTAAACAAACCTGAAAATAGATCTTTTTTTTCAGTGGTTCAGAGGTTTCTCACGCTGACTCTTGGATTGAGTCAGCATGGATTTGCCAGACCACCAAGAGAATGTCCTCTTCCCTTGCGAGGCCCTCATGTGCTTCAAATCATGGTCATCTACTGGATCCTTCTCCGTGCTGAACTGTTGAGCCTCCTGCCTCAGGAGGAATGAAGCACACAAAAATGAGAGAAAAAAAGCAGATGAGCTGCCAGAGCAGCGCTGTACTCCACCCATATGCCTCAATTATCTCTCCCAGGCCTCTGCAACACCACGCGCCACATCAGGAGCAGCAGAGGGACTACCAATGAGTAATTAAACCTCTTATTGCTTTGCATGGCTGAGTAGTTTTCATAACAGCACTGCACAAAACTTGAGATTCGCAGATTTTTATATAAGCTCCTCAACATTTCTACTTGCCTCTCTCTCCTTTTTTAATTTCAACCGTTAGAATAAACTTTATTGTGAACTGCTGGGAATAAGAGGATTTGAGCAGGCAAATGCTAAGATGATTGTTCATTAAACCCAATGACTTTGAAACTGCCTCTGTGTCAATTAAAATAAAAACTGTCAAATGCTCTAAAAGAGCAGCTTTGTATAATAGGAACTCTGTTGAGTTTATTGGCAAAGAAAGAGAGCCGTTCCATTAGGTTATGCAGAGGAAAATAATACACTGTGCTTAGGAATGGTGTCCCATTCTTGCCTGTTTCATCTTCAGTGAGGAAAACTGTACATAACATATGTATTAACATATAAATGCACACATACACACTTGCTGGACAGCTGGAGAAAGAAGGAGTTTGGCCTTTTACTTTGTTTTTCCAGTGGATGTTTTTTTTCCCAAGCTAACAATTAGGATTAATTATCAACTTATAAACCACCGGGTTTTGTTTTGTTTTGTTTCTAACTGGATGCAGATTTAACACTTCATATAACTTAAAAATGCCATTTTGTTACAGTAGCCAACCAATCCGACAGGGGATCTTCACGCCTGTGTGTCAAGTGTCAAACATAAAATAGCTGTAAAATGAGACAATAAAAAGCATGTTACTGTAGGATTCTGACAGCCCCCGCACTCGGCAATTAGGGAGCCTTCATAACAATTAACAGAATTGAAATTAGATTGAAGAAGTAAGTGTGGGTGCGTAGGATGGACATGATGGAAGTGCCTTCCTTCTGCAGATGTCCTTCTTTCCCCATCTAATGGCCACATGTGCGTGCAGTGGCCATTTCTGGTCAAGGAGAAAACAAACACGAGGCAAAGTAACTGGGTCCTCTTGGAAGGAACAATGCTGGGTCCTCAAGAGAGCAATGAAGAGAAGGAGGAGGGATATTAAAAAAAAAGATAAAAATTAGAAAATTCAAATGTCTCTCCCCCCACCCTCACGAACACCACCCACCCCTCACCATGTTCTGTCCAGAAGAAAAATCCCTCAGCCGCAATGGTTGTTTTTATTAAATTCTCCTCAATAAAAAGCTCAGGCAGGATTTATTAGGTACTCAGGGCGGACGTTTAGTATTTCGCCAGTTATTAAGTGAAAATCAATAGAAAGCAAAGAAAATGGAAGTCACTGCACTGTTAGCACGCTGTTGTCGCCCAGATATTATGTCGGCTGTCTTGTAGATTCATGACAGACGAAAGCGGCCGGGAGAGAACTCTTTCTGCTTACATTGCAGGAGCCAAAGTGGGGTTATTCATTAGATCAGGCAGCTGGCCAGATGGATTTCCAGTTCAGTTTTACCATTTATCTTAAAAACGCCTGTATCGAGTGAGAAAGAACACTGATATTATGTGATATCGATGGCAGCTTTATGTATCTAAATCAGGATTTATTGTTATTTTGTTCTGAAGACCTTTTTTTCTCAAGAAATACCATTTCACTGGAAGAAAATAATAGCTAAAACCTTGTCAAAGATAACCTTTCATGTTGTTCGTGCACCGCTGGTTGTAAAACAAATAGAACCCAGGGTATAAATAGGTTTAACCACATCCTTACAAATCATTCCCTTTAGGATTTTCCTTCTTTTTTCTTTTTTTTTTTTTAATGGTACAAACGTGGGGTTTGTTCATTAGTTGTTTTTCTTGCCAGTAATTTAACTATAAATAACGTCAGCATTTGTTTTAATTGCATTAAAAAGCTCTAGATGTTTAATGTCTCTGAAAGGCCAGAGCAGAAGGGGTTTTTTCTTTTAAGTGGGTAAGTTTGGGGAAGAATTTTTTTGAAGTTTTTTAATCTTTTGCTTTTTTTAAAGCCTCCCTCTCTGTTACCAAACTTTTCACCCAGATCATCACAACAGAAGCAACAACAGCTGTTCTACCATAAAAAAATGTGTTTTTAAGAGGCAGGACCAGATCTCTGAAAGAGATTAGCTCCTGCTCAGGCACTAGAGGAAAAGTGCGGCTTTTCAAAAGTTTTCAGCATTCAGCAAGTTCCATTTTCTCCAGATCTTTGAGTCTTTTTGAAGGACTGATTTATTTTTGCCCTAATCTGGAACAGAGTGCTGTTCCTCCTGAACTTCATCTCCCTTACAAATGCATGTTTGGAATGGTTGCAGCATGAGGGTCTTGTACCTTCCAAAAGCATCAATTGAGTGCTTGGTTTGAACCTCATATAAAGAGACACAAAATTCAGCACCCTTTGACAGTTCACTTGTTGATGGCACTAGGTCTGTTGAGCAGTACATTCACACTATAGGTTGGTGATGGCCATCCCAGCATGGTTTATTGAATTTTTTATTTGTTGGTTCTCAAGTAAAACTCAAAAATACTCAAAACCCAAATACCTGAAAAGCCAAACCTAGGGTAAAATAATACCTATGCTGCCAATCTCTAAATTATTTGGAAAACAGTTGTGAGAGTGGAATTGGTGTTATTTCAGATAAGAACAACAGCATTGGTTTATGGGGGTTTTGCTGGTCACAAACTAAATTGATAGAGACCCATTGGGACATAGGGAGAAGCCTTAGAGTTGCCACATCTCCATGACCAAGGCCCTCTTTATGCACATAGACATTTCAATTCCTTTCCTTCCTCTTAACCATGCTGTTATTAAACATCTTGGCTCTTGATCAGACAGCCATTTCAACCCTTCCAGATCCATGCCTGTCCATGGCAGCACCATCAAGGCTGTCCCAACCAGACTTTGCCCATATCAGGGTCTCTTTGGGAGACTAAAACCTTTGTCATGACTCACACAGCACCTTCAAACACAGCCTGCACTCAGCCATCCTTCAAAGAGTGTGAAGTCTGCAGAGCACAGGAAAAAATAAAAAAGCCACTTTGAGTCAGGCAGATACATACAAGAGAACTTAGAAAGTTGTAAATAACATCACAACCCTGGCAGGAAGAAGCAGAGTGCATTGCTTTTACAGTTCTTTCCTCTTTTCCTTCTGAAAGTGTCAGCCCGTCAACATTTCATTGACATGCTGGACAGTTTCCCCTAGCTCAGATGTTTTTCTAGGATCTCTGAATGTTTAGCTTGTCTTTGTATTCACTGCACCATGGGAAGAGGAAATTGTTGTGCCTAGGAAGGAGTTACACAGGTGTGCTCTTGCCCTAGTGATGGTTCAGCTATTGCTATCCTGCAAAATCCTTTGATTTAGCACCAAATCCCAGGCAACCTCCACTGCAAATGCTTAGAGAGGCAGTGGCAAAAGCAGGAGATTTTTCTCAGCCACAAAGGTGTTCTTTCTTGTGTTCAGAAATCTTTAAACACAGTATGGACACAGTTTATCTTCACTGTGCACTTAGTGTGTTCCTGCTAGAACATCTCTGAGTCACCCAGAGGCAAACTGGACCTGGTGAAAATCAAGAGCTGTTGAAGAACACTGGGACCTTCTGTACTGGTGACCATTCACACCTCAAATATTTTAAAAATTATATTTCACCAGCAAACTAGGAGCCAGAGCATCCACCCAGAGCATTTCTAAGATACAGGACGATTTGTAAGATACAAGCAAAGGACACATAACTGTGCTTTTTTAAGCACTTATTTTATATATTTTGATAGAGATGCTGGATGAAATTCCTATTGATAAATAAACACAGCAGAAATGTGAATCTGGAGTTCCTAGGTCCCAGGTGAAAGCTGTGCAGCAGTTGCAGTGGTTTCAGTTTTATATAGCCATAGGCAGTGTTTCAATGCAACTCTGCAAAATATTCCTGTTTATTTGTTCTCATCATCACTCAAAATACATTTCTAGCTAGGAAAGTTTCACATGCAATAAAACTAGCCAAGATTCCTCTCTCTAGATAATAAAGAAAGAGTCATATCTAAAACTGTTTGGCTTAGCTTATTTTTGAATTTGTGTCCCCTATATCATTCCAGAAGTTTAACAGAAGATATTCATTTCTCTATGATGGAAATGCCTTTTTCTCATTTTGACCAAAGTGACATGTAATGGTGAGCTATCTCCTGAGGGAATTTTTAATTGTACTCATGTAATTATGTATCTTTCACCAAAACATTTCAACATTTGCAAAATATTACATTAATTGTTTAGTTCAGTTTTATTAAAAAAAAAAAAAACAAAAACAAAAACAAAAACCAATCCATTGTATTTTTTTTCTTGGTATGCAGCTCCTGTGTCCTCTGGTGCTGGCAGTGGCAATTCTGTGACTGAGTACAGCAACCTGAACCATTTCTGCCCCAGAAAATTTTTTCCCAGATGTGTTTTTTCTGTAGTGGATTTCTGTTGCCTTTCTTTAAATTTGCTTTTAAAACACAACTTCTATAATGAAGCTAAGGAAAATAGAATGTATTCCCCTTAGTTCAAGGTAGAAAAGTCTTCCTCCTCTAAAAGACTATTACATGCATATTTTTCAGAAAAGACAACTTTTTAGTAGAAAATATGGAAAACATATTTTTTGCAGCATTTTGCAGCACTTTGTTGTTGTCTGATGTTGAAACCTCTGCAGGTCTTTTTCTTCCCTCCAATGCCATCTCCACTGCCTCTCCATCTCCTTCTCTTCTCCCATGGGCACCTCTGTGGTTGGTGCAGACAGCCAGACTCACCCTATGAGCTCTACCAGGAGATCTCTGCAGTCTCTAAAGTGTTTTCCAGTTTTCCACATCAATCCCAAGGCAGAAACTCAAGCTTTCCTTCTCCCCTCTCCCTGCCTTGTCCAAGCCAGTTCACTAAGTAGTTTTCTCAGTGAGAACATTAAAAAAATACTAACACCTGATTTGATTAGATCAAAGCTTGCTTTTCTTTTTTTGAGAATTGTTAATAAAATCACACTTCTGAAAAAAAAAACCTCAGGATGGAATGTAAATGCTGCACTAATTTAATTACACTTTGGCGCTGGGAGACACTAATGTAAATATTCTGGTGAGTAGGCCTAAGACACTTGAAGTAATTACTTAAAGGCTTCCTTTCAAAGAATCTCCCCCTTTTTATTAAATGCCTTTTAACATTAGCACTTTCTTCCTGACAAATTAAATGAAATTTCATTACTCTCCCTGACTTAATGGCATGAGGCTGCCTGCTGCAAGTGAGAGTTAACCCTCTCTGGATGGAAGACACAGAGTTTGAGTGCTCTGGTTGGCTCTTGGTGTCACCACATTGCCTGAGCATCCCCCTGGATCCCCATCATCATCCTCAAATGTGCCTCTAAGTTCTGCCTTGTACCCCCTGTCCCAGAGTATCCCATGTATCAGCTTATGGATATATCCAGCTCTTCATTTTCTCCAGGTTTAGGGGAGCACAGGTTGAAAGTGGGAGCTGATCCTAGAGGATCCTTAAGAGATACGCTCATAAAATTAAAATCCCTATGAGGAATTTCATAGAATTTGTAGAAATATAATAGATTCATGTTTATAATGACCATCAAACTGGGTAGGCTAATAATCCAGCATTTCGTGACACTACAAAACTTCTAAAATATCACAATTCTGAGACCATGGGCACCTTTAATGCTGCATTCATGTACTCACAAAGAGAATTGAGAAAGAAGCTGTGTTGCTGATCAATACTTGTGTGAGCAGATTTACTTTTTGATCAAAGCCCACTTGACCAGTCCGTTTTGTAACTTCCCCCTCCCCATCGATTTCTCTTTAAATTAACTAGAAGTGGGGTCAGATTATCTCCTGTTTTATTTACATACCTACACAGAATCCACAGGTCCCAGCAGGCCAGTGTCCAGGCAAGGGAGCTGGTGACAAACTCTCTGTCATGCTGTTTATTTACTGTCCCTGCAGCACTAGGAGCTGAGCAAAGCTTTTAAAATACCTGTGGGATCCAACACTCGTAGGCTGGCAAAGAAAGTGAAGAGGCACTGAAACAATAGCCCTCTGTCCATGGCATTCCAGGCAGGGAATCCCATCCTGTGGATCCCTCCTAAAATGTGACTAAATGTGACTCCCACAGGTGGGCAGAGCCTGGCAGGGCAGGATGCTCCCAGCCCTCTGGAGGGTTTGATGTTGTGGGCTGCAGCAATTTCACCCCTCAGACAACTTCTGACCCTGCAAGGCTATCAGTGTGGTGCCTGTTATCCATGTGATTTTGCCCCTCTCTGTTTCTTCTTCCCTTCTCCTCTAATTGTGAGATTACTGGAGGGCCACTTCAGAGTCAGCCTCCCACCAGATGTGCCTCATGTTGACACAGAACCATAGAATGGTTTGGGTTGGGAGGGATTGTAAAGATCATGCAGTTCCAATACCCCCACCATGGGCAGGAAATCATCCACTTGGCTTCTCCAGTGTACATTCCTGCTAACCCGCTCTCTCCTGCATTATTGTCCCATAAATTAATTTCTCTGTGCACACAGCTACAATCAGAAATGTTGCCCTTTTGCTGGGGGGTTCAGTTGTTGCCCCCAAATGGAGCTGATGGAGGTTAGATGATTCCAGTTGAACATTACAGCCACCTCTAGCCAATATCTCTCTGTCAAGGCTCAGTCAGCAAACTCTTCATTTTACTCCAGCAGAGAATCTGGCCTTACATATAAATAGAAAAAAACTACTGAGCTGCTGTATCAAAATCAATCCTGTCCTGCGTCTTGGAGCTGCCAGAAACAGAGGAAATTTATGCTAGTTTTAATAATGGCTTTAAAAAGTTCTTTGATGAAAAATTACCTCTGGGTCTGCCTCTTTGGAGTGTGTTTCACCCATAGTACATGAGTTACCAGTGCCAATTTCCATCTTATCACAGATGTCCTTTCTCAGAGCGCAGAGTATTTGGGACTGAAAAACAAGGGCCTTGCAAACTCAAGTTCACATGGAACATTTTTTTTGGCAGGGTCCATAGGTCAGCCTATAAAGAAAGAAAATATCTCTGTTTTCTTCTGCAGAGTTATCAGATTTTGAAAAGAGAGCTTTCTCCTCTTGTGAGGTCCAGGTAAAAGTTCACCCATTCCCTGGCTGCTTGCTTCTGACAAACAAAAAATTAAGGACCTGAAAATAACTGTTTTATCTGAAAAAATGCTAAACATCCCAAAACAAACATTCAGCTGTGCTGCTGCCAAATTCCACAGTCAGAGAGCTGCAGGCTGAGACAGCTCTCCTCTCGCTGGGGAATAAGGGGTAAAGTTTGGCCAGCTGCCCCTTCCAGCCCTTCGGGGACCCACAATCCAATTGCAGTGTCTTAGCGGATGTGAATTTCAAGGTTACACCTGGGTGTTCAAGGGCAGGGCCAAGTGTAATCGGCACTTAGATCATAGATTAATCTTATTTGCCATCTATTAGGTTTGATTCCTGCTTCCCGCTCTCCCTCCCTAAAGCCAGGATTATTGTGATAGTTTAAGATAATGGATTCTAACGGAAGAAAGGTCACGCAGGCATTGAGATTTGGAACCTTAAGATAATATGATTAATCTAAAAGCTTCTTTCTAAAAGGGGAGGGTACACTCTCATACGTTTAATTGAGGGGAGAGAGCAAGAGAGAGGGAGGGAGGGATGGAATTAGCAACATGAAAGGAGGAGTGAAGGATCCTACTTTTGTCAACTGCAATTAATTAACATAGTGAGGAAACCATTCATTTTCAAGCTGATAAAACTGGTCTTTTTTTCTTTTAAATCCCTAAAATTGATGGTTATTCTATTTTTAGATTTTTTTTAATTGCAAGGCATTAATTGATAATAACATGCATATTGATTTTCAGGGATACATACATGACTGATATAAACTACCTGGGGTGCATGCAGATATGCGTGTAAAAATTCATGTGCTGAGGGATGGATTTTGCTGTATAAATGAGATATTCTAGTATCAGGTGCTTGGATTTTATAGGTACTCTAAGAAAACTCTACAATAAAGAAATGCATTGTAATAAGTTTATAGGGATAGCCAAAATGTTCTGGGGACTGTGGAGAGAGACTTGCTGTCCCAAAGAACCAGCAATACTATATTGCTGCACAGTGTGACATAATAAAACCTATCCTTAGTTATTTATACTGCCTGAGATTATCAGATAAAGGAATTTTAGAACAAAGAAATAGTCTCTTTGTTATTTATGCTGTTTATTTACTTGGGTATTTGGATAACCAAACATAAAAAAACACCAAAATCATGTCCTTATGTTCAGCAGATGTTGTTTCAATACCACAGGAATTTTTTTCAAAAATTTTTTGAAAAATGTCTGTCATATTTCTATTCCATTTTTAAATCATAAAAATATTTCCCTTAAGATTTATAAACAACTACTGAATATTAATAAACATGTTACAGGCCCAAATCAGGATTGCTATTAACAAGCATTTATGTATGATGACCCTGCCCACCCACTGACTTAGAATAATAAAGTGGAAATACTTTTTAACTGACTCCTGGCTCTGAGATCTTTTGTCCCATCCTGGAAATGTTCAAGGCCAGGTTGGATGGACCTGAGCAGCCTGAGCTGGGGGGCTCACCCCTGCCTGTGGCACTGGTGTGGCTGGAACTAGGTGGTGTCTAAGGTCCCCTCCAGGCCAAACCTTTCCATGGTTCTGGGATTCCATGGTTCCATGGGTCAAATGCCATCCTTTCCTCACTGGTGCTTTTTCCTCAGTCAAAAAAATGAAAGTGAGATACACACACACAGCCTTGTTCCCACTCCATAGGACTTTGTGCAACCACTTAAAAATCACAGGCTTATGGAAAGGGTCACTGCTGTTGAGAGTGCTGTAGGGAAATGCGGTGTTTGCATTTCTTGCGTCTGGACTTACCAGTTCTGGGTTAATGGCTGAACTCACTCATTTTAGAGGTTTTTTCTGACTTAAACACTTCTCTACTAGGTGGATTTAGAAGTCTTCACTGTTATGTTCCTTGGGGCTCAGAAGACCAACCCCATAACTCCAGCACCCTGAAGTGCACCCACATGCCCATGTGCACATCCCCAGAGCTCATTTCCAGGGTGCCCACCCTGCCTGGAGCAGAGCCAGGGTGCTGCCACAGTCCCTGTTAACATGGAATGCATGGAGCTTCTCCTTTTAATCCCCTCCCTTCATGACCAGCTTTGTCCCTTTCCACAAAACACCCTCTGAGCTCCTGCACAAAAAGGAGGGCAGGAGAATTTCCTTTCTCCCTGACCTTGCAGCCTGATGAAGAACTACTGGTGAGATTATTCCTAGAAACTCAAGAACCAAACCAAGTGTTACTGCTGCCGTGGCTGAAGGGTAATGTAATTAGAACTTGAGCTACGACTGCTTAATCCAACCTGTAATAATAATATATGTCTATCATCATTCAGAGCTATTCTAAGACTCTGAGCAGTATTAAAAGCCATAGGAAATAATTAGTAGTGAAGAGGAATCATGAGTTGCAGGGTGCTGCATTCACACAAGAACCAGCTGCATATGGCTTTAAAAATGACTGTCTCCAACATATGCCATCCCTGCAAGAACATCTATAGACAAGTTAATATAAGGAAATATAAAATCCCACGAATGGATTAAGCTATATATTAAGCTTTACAATTCTGTGGATAACTGAGGGAAGGACATTAAACTGAGGCTGGAGAGAGAGAGAGGATGGACCACTTAAGATCTAACTGTGAAATGGTTGCTGCAGTTGTTGTACTGAGTTTGTGAAAGTGTAAGTTTTTACCAGGTAATGTTTCTCTTTAAAGTGTTTTAGAGTCTCATATGGAATAGGAAATACAGGTTTCCCAGGGAAAAGAGCAGTGAGACCAGACAAAGTTGCTGGGGGAGCACATCTGCAGCAGCTGGGGCTGAACAGGAGTAGGTAGAAGTAGGAGTCGGTCACAAGTGATGGATAGACACACAGATCAGTCAGAAATTCACTGTCTACCTTTTCAAGGTGCCACATTAGCACACAGTTAATTGTCCATTAAACATTTGAGAGCCTCTGTGTTGCTCACTACAGTTCTAATTTGCCTCCACAGAATTGTCATATTTTTGATGGTATTTTAGCCACATTAACATCACGTTCCTTCGAAAGGCTGCCTAATTCTGATGGCAGAAAAATAAATAATTAGGCCAATCCAATTTTTTAAAAAATTCTCTATGAAGTTGCAAAACAGAAGAGGACATTTAAGACTGCCTGAAATTCATCAGGGACTGAAGGACCTGATCTTCCAAAACTCCTTGGCCAGGGACACCAGGCACTTAAACACACACACACACATCAAGTGCATAGACACTTCCACTGGCCTTGGTATAAAAGTAAAGATGTTTATGCCTCTTTTGCTCTGTCAGTGCCCAAAATTTGATGGCTCTGGGGAAAGCAATTTTCAGATATTTCTTTCAGAATCAGGCCTTGTATTCTTAGAGAAGGGTATTTCCACAACTGGCTTTGAGCTTCGAGTTCAAGCAACCCCAACAGTTCAAAAGCAAATGCTAAAATGTCTGTTATTTTGCTTTTTCTCCCCCAGTTTTTGCAGGATTTGTGACCCACAGTGCTGCAAGTGGGGGACATTTTGTTAAAGAGCCATAAGCGGGATTTTGCTGTGACATTCAGCAAATTCCTCTCACTGTGAAACAACATTAGCAGATCTCCAGGCTGATGTTCTGTCTGTTGGTAGAGCAGAAACAAATATTTCCCATGCTGGGGTGCTCCAGTATTGCCCAGAAACACATTAACACCAGTAAACAAGAGGTACTCCATCACTTCCACCCTCATACTACAACCATCACTCTCTGAAGCATGCAGACAGCTTCAAAGCTGATAACAAACCTAGGAAAGACTTCAAGATGGAAATTAGTGGAATAAATTAAACAGAAAAGGAAAGTCCCTCTGTTGCCTGGATCCTGGGGGATTGCACAGACATGTGAAAGCTCCCCATGGAAGGTTTATTTCCTACAGAACAGGGTTGCATCTGGAATTTTTGGTGCCCTTTTCCCACAGATGAGTCCTAAAATCTACCCCCACAGGACAAGTGCCCAAATGCTTTCAATCACCTCAGCAGATAACATTTTAGCAGAATATTTCCCCTCTCCTCCTTCATTCAGCTGCTGGGATGGGTATGTTTTTCACCTTCCTTGGAAGTAGTTGTCAGCTCTCTTGAGTCTCTCCAGAGGAAAAGCCTCTGACTAATATATGATGTGCTTATTCATCCCAGACGTAGGGCATATCATTCTCAAATGACTGACAAGCATTCTAAAATGAAGAGAGCTCGAAGTGTGCTCTAATAGTGATGGGAAGCATTTCTAGTCAAACATAAAGCAAATTAATGTGAGCCCCCACTGCACCTTTAATCTGGAAATGTCATAAAGTAATAAGCAGAGTGACCCTGGCAATGTCTAAGGTTGGATTTCAATAGATTTACATCTTAAAGGGCAACTACATATTTTTAAGTAGTAGGGCACCAAATTCAGAACTTCTCTTTCACCAGTGCAAATCTGGAGAGACCCCACCAGTCTCAGGTACAACGGAGATCAGTGGATGATCTTATTTTATAAGTCTTCATTACAATAATACTCATTTCTATATCAGTGGGCAGATATAGAAAAAGAAAAAATCCTGGCCCCTCAATATCTCTCATTAACTTAACATTAACTGGCCCCTCAATATCTCTCAGAAGGGGCAGACTCCAGTCTGCATGTCTCATTTCAAACTAGTTTCATCAGAAGTGTATTTAATTAACACACTCTTTTGATTAGCATTCAGACCGAAAAGCTGTTTTGAGCAGTTCCCAAAACAGAAGATTCAGTAATACAGATAAAAAGCAGTAGACTACAGGTCACATCCCAATGCAGAAGAAACAGTTTTCTTCCAGAAATGGAGTATCAATCCAGAACTGAGCCTTCTGTTGCTGTAGCAAATGCCATATTTTCTAGGTGAATAAATTAATAAATGCACAGAATACTCAAAGCAATGACACCTGAGGAAGTTCTTTAAATTATTTCATGCCTCTTTTCCACCAGTCTTATTTAGAGCCTTTTGTCTTCCCCTTAAGACCTTTTAGATGAAGGACACCAAGAAATCCATTTCCTAACTAGATACAGTATTCTTCAGGAAAATTAGGAGACCCAAAGGAGTGAATATTAGTGATGAAGCGGCAGTGACTCCCATGAGTTCTGCAGTACCTGATGCCACAATGTGGAGGAGAAATGTGCTTACTGAGACATCCGTATCTCTTTCCAGTGTTTGCAACTGTTATTTGCATTCTCTGCATGGCCTTTGCTGAGGTCAGCTCACAGCAGCTGGTGAAGAACTCTGGTCATGATCCTGCTGCGTGTCATACTGAGCCACCCCTGCCTATAGGACATGACTTTGGGAAAAATCTCTTCCAGCCACCACATCTCTGAGTGAATGGATTGGTTTCCTCCTGACAGTCACCCAGGATGAATTAATATGGAAGCACTTGTGGCTCGGGAATACAAAGCTGGAGGAGAAAATCAGGGAGTGAAGCAAAACGAGAGCATTGACACACAGTTCCATCTCCTGCAAAAGCAGAGCTCTGCTCGAAGGGGCAACACATGCTCAGGGGATGAAAACTCAGTAAGCATGAAAAAGTTAATACAATTCAACAATTTACAGCAAGATTTCATGTTAAAGACATCTATTTATTCCTGCACGAGGAAAAAAGCAAGATAGCTGTGTTTTTGCATTAATCCCCTACTCTACCTGCCATTTTCTCTAAAACACAGGAAATTATCAAGAAAAGATTGATAAAAGAATGGGGGAGAGAGGCATCAGGTAGCAGGTATATCACTGTATTTGTGTGCTTTCACTCAATACAGGATTACATTTCAGCTTAAATCCTTCCAGGGGTTGGAAAAGAAAAGAAAAAAGAAAGAAGGAGGAAAAGAAAAGAAAAAAAGAAAGAAAAAGGAAAAGAAAAGGAAAAAAAGAAAGAAAAAGGAAAAGAAAATACATTTTGTGATGGGTTAACCCTAGATATTTGCCAAGTACCCACCAAAGAAGCTCCTCAGACGGAGAGGGGAGAGAAAACGTAACAAAAGTCTCATGGGTCAAGATAAGGACAGGGCACATCAACCAGGTAAGGTTTTGCTTCTTGAAATTCCAGTCACTGGTGTCACTTCACCGAGGAAACAGAAAGGCAGAGGTGTGCAAAAGCATGGGCTGTCCAACAGTCAGAGCAGGGAAGGGAAGAGAGAGCCTTTGGAGCAGCAGGCACAGAGTGGCCATGTAGCCCTGAGGCGGTGGCAAAGCGCCCGGCGCTCAGAAGTGTCAGGGATGGCTCCAATTTGAATTGCTGGGATCTGCAGGAGCCAGGCACCTCTTGAGGAGAGGTTCTGAAATGTTATGGTTTCCCCCAATGTAAAATGGGGTTAATCATACATCCCTAACTCACAGGGGTGTTGTGAAGATTGATCAGTTAATGTTTGTACAGAGCTTTGGAAATGTAAAGTGCTATATAAATGCTAAGGATTATTATGTTCCACTCTTTCTCTGCAGCTGAACCCTTTGGGGAAAAGGAAGAAAAATCTATTAAAAAGTGCTACTTGCATTTTACATCTCTGCTTCTTTTTCTCTTCCTTGATGCTTTTAATAACTTGGGGGGGATGATCTCTAAAAAGGATTTGTGGGCTCATGTTCTGAATGCTCTGTCAGCCTCCCTCACCTTGTTTTCACTCATACATATTTAAGGTGGGATATGACATCCTTTAACATACACCTATACCCCACAGTCAGTGCTTGAGCTCAAACTACAGCTTCTAGGGCAGGATATGTCCCTAATCCTTGCTCAGTTAGAATGTGGTGGCACTGGCTGTGGGGCTCATGGACCAGATCTTCCACTTGGGCTTTAGCTTCCCCCAGGAATTGGCTGCTGGATGATGAGCCTGTTATGTGGTCTAGCTCATCCCTAACTGAACATTTAGGAACATATTTAGCCCTGTGAGAAGAGCTGTCTAGCTCTTGGTGACCGGTGTCTGTGAGCCCTAAGTGCAGGTTTCATGGGCAGCAACATCACTGGAAGTTACCCCATAAACGTAAAAGCATAAAAGAAATAGGGTGCACAAACAAAATCCAGTCTGTCAAAATCAAGAGTGACTGTGGAGTTATTGGGGCAACATTTCTGTCTCTCCAGGCAGGAGGAAGTTGGGGCTGTTTAGTCTGGAGAAGAGAAGGTTGCATGGAGATCTCATAGCCACCTTCCAGTGTCTGAAAAGGACCTACAAGGAAGCCATGGAGAGATAAGACAATGAGGAATGGCTTCAAACAGAAAGAGAGAAGATTTAGATTATGTTTTAGGAAGAAATTCTTCCCTGTGAGGGTACTGAGGCACTGGACCAAGTTGTGCAGAGAAACTGTGGATGCCCCATCCTGGGAAGCATCCAAGGCATGTTAATAAGGCTTTGAGCAACCTGGTCTAGTGAAAGGTGTTCCTGCCCATGGCAGGGGGTTGGAACACGGTGAACTTTAAGGTTCCATCCAACCCAAACCATTCTGTGATACTGTTAGATAATACAATCCTACCTAAAGAAACTATACCTGGCTCTAGAGCTAAATCTCCTGCCTGACATATAAAACCTTTAAACCCCACAAGCACAGTGTTTCTACAGGTGTGTGTGCATGGTTCACCCTGTGCATGCCCTACAGGAGGGCTGATGCCTTTTCTGGACATAAACCACCCCAAAACTTCAGTATCTCATGCACAGTGAACTCTGTCCTGCACACCAACAGGCACAGAGACCCTTGTCCTCTCTCTCAGCCTTCCCTAACATTTAGGATTAGACCAGTAATACACTGAGACCAGTGGAAAGGTTCCTCTTGGTGCCTGGTCATGGTAATCCCTTTAGATGCAAAGCTGGTTAAGTTGCTTATGATCATAGATGAAAACAATGGCTAAACACAGGCAGGTGGCACTCACCAGCCCCGGTGCCATCCCCAGCAAACACACTCTGCCTCCTGGAAAGATGTGGAACAGTAAAAGCAAGACCCAGGATAAGGATTTGTAATCCAGAAAAGTGGGGAATTAAAGTTTCATTTGCTAAGTAATTCAATCAGAGGATTTGCAAGGATAAATTAATTAAAAGGAAGACAGAACAACACAAATGGTCTCAATTACACACTTTAGCCTATACCAATATTGCTACAACATTTTAATAAAAAAAATTGATCCCTTTTTTTTTTTTTTTTTTTTTTTTTAAGGAATACCCCTTCTCAACTAAAATCCTCTTCAAGTAAGAGCTTTATTATCTCCAATTTCTTGGCAGCCACTAGAGTAAAGGTCACTTAATAAAGTGCATTTATTCCTCATTGCAGGAAAACAACATGTCATCCCTCTGTTCATTATTTACCAAATTGTCTTCATTTTTTTCTTCACCTACTTGGCTTTGGGCTATAAAAATAAATAATATTGTAAAACTAAGCCAGGTATTTTTATAAAGGGCCAGAATTTGTCAAACATGCTCAGTTCCCAGAGTGTAAAGGAGAGTGGAAATCAGAGCAGTGGTGCTGAATGATTCATCCTCAGGAAAAGATATCCAGTTAGAAATGCAGACAGGGTGAGGGCTGAGTTTAAATAAGCTGAGAAAGAGTCATAAACTGTGAGTGTAATCACTGCTAATAGCTCAAAATGTATGACAAATAACAGCTGAAAAGAGTAATTTCAGGATTCTCTGATCCTGTGTTAACACTTGACCAAAGAAAAATTCAGATCTGAATTTTCTTTTTCTGAACCAGGGCCCAAATTATCATTTGACCTAATGAATGCTTGAAACTAAAATAAACATTTCAAATTTGATTACAGATTCCAGGATCTTTGAAGACGGTACCTGAAAGCACAAATAGTCAACAGGTTTTAGGGTGCAAACATAAAAAATATCACACATTGGAGGTTCATACATTCAAACACTCTGGTTCTTTTAACACTGTTTTCTTCCTCCAGCCTTGACTTTCACCTGTGCACATCTCCAGCCCCAAGGTGAGTGAAATGGCACAAGGTAAAGACAGAAGGAGTTTAAAATCTTTATGTTTCTCAACACCATTTTTTTTCTTTTAGCAACCATTTGAATTTTTATCCCTAGCATTTTTCAACCAGCTCCAGACAAAACTAATAGGATATGCGTCTACCACATCTGCGACTTTTTAATTTGTGTATGTTGCATCCTATTTCCCTGCTCTCCATCTGCTTGTTGTCTTTTTAAGCTAGGATGGTGCAGCAAGCCTTACACAGGAGGATGCTCAGGGCTGGAGTATGACTGCCTCTATCCACTTCCCAAATCACAGCCTTGCTCCCTGGAAAAGTGATGTGCCCCTCCATTCTTCTCACAGTGCCAAAATCCATGGGACTAAGGTTAGAGCTGGGGGGAGATTTTATGATGACAAGGCATTATTTCAGATGCATCAGCATCCCCATGTTGCTGATGTAAGTGTAATAAAATCACCTTACCTGGAGTGCCCATGAATTTCTGTCTTGATCTTAAACAATTTAACTGGCAAAACTTTGCTTGTGCCTACAGTGCATTCCCCCCTCCACAAGTTAGGGGAGCACCTAAAATGTAAAACTAAGCCTTTAGGGGGTTAATGTGCCAGCTGGAATAACTCCTTTGGTTGAAGTTTAGTAAATCCAGCCAGCAGACTGTCTGATTGCTAATAGGATTTCCAGTGTAATATCTCCTTGTAAACAAAAATACTGCACTTATCTGCTGGGCATCTCAGTTGCATGCGTGCGTGTGTGCAAATGCGTGGCCCTACGAATCTCTGTTCTGCATTTATTAAGCATCAGGAAGTAATCTCCTCATGGTGCAGCCAAATGTAAAACCAGAAAACCCTTTAAAGCAGACTGTAGCATGCAAAGCAAATCCCTGTAAAAAGCAGGTCCTCGGTGGAAAATTTGCTAAGTTCTCCAGAAAGCATATAAAGATATTTAGCCTCTGTGGAACAGGGTTGTTTGTCTTTTGTGTTTCTTTTCCCTCCATCCACTGTTTCTTGTTTTCCCCCACATCCCACAAATGCAGAGAATTTTGTCCCATCATTTGATATTCCTACTCAGCATCCCTGTAACACCAACCTGGCCTTTTGAAGGGAAGTGTGCTCATTTTGTCACCTGCAAGCAGTCAGGATTATCAAATGCTTTTACAATTTGAATTTAGTCCCCTCTCATTCACCTCTTCTTGAGGCTCTACAGGCCCAGCTCCCTCAGCCTTTCCTCACAGGAGTGATTTTCCAGGCTCCTGACTGATTTAGTGGCTCTCCTGGACCTGGAGCTGCGTGTCTCCTGGTACTGAGGAGCCCAGAACTGGAGACAGCACGGCAGGTGTGCCTCACCAGGCTGAGAAGAGGGGCAGGATCACCTCCCTTGCCCTGCTGGCAGTGCATCCCAGGGTACCACCGGCCTTCCTGGCCACAAGGATACTCTGCTGGCTCATGGACAGTCTGTTGTCCAACAGGTCAGCCCCCAGCCTGTACTGGTGCACACAAAAAGATATATTATCAGATAATAATCTTTAATATGTCATTACATCTTAAGTTTATGCATTTGTCATAGTATGAAAAGTCTCTGTCTTAGGTTTCCCACAGGGATTGCCACATGTAAAACAATGACAGAAATAGAAAATTCATGTTATGGTACCAGTACTTGGTTGTGGTGTCACCTGAGCTGTCACTCAGCCCTCACAGGTTGAGCTTTCCTCCGTTTCTTCCCAAGGCTAGGACATGAAAAAGTAGCAGAAGCAGCCCATAGCCATGGTGGTTCTGTGGATGGGGAAGTCATGGGAACAGCTGGTGCTTTAACCCAGACATTTCTCCCTCCACACCTCAAGGCCTCTTTGCTGAGGCAGCAAGAACTTTCCACCTGTAACTTCTAAATAAAGCATTTGAGACTTAGGCACTAATATAAAGCCACCTAAATTCTGCACAAAACTGTAAAGCAGCCAGGATGCAACAAATGCCTCTTAAGTTATTGCTGTTATGAATTCAGATTTTTATTTTTTTTTAGTCAACAGAAGTTGTCCAGCAAAGAGTATTTCAGGAGTGGGGAAGGCACAGGCAGGCAAGTACACTGAATTCCCCTTCTCCATGAAGAAACACTTCCTAACTTTGCTGGAAACCTCACAGACAAAGCTGGCACCACTTTTTCTTGCTCACAGGGAGTGATCACAGGGGCTCTGCCTTGCATGTATGAGCACAAGAACTCACATTTTGACACCTGAATAGAGGCACAGACTGGATAGGCCAACTCAAACACCTGGCACGTTTCCTGGTTGCCAATTCATACTGCTTGAGATACCTATTATACAGAGAAAAGTAGTTCCCAATCTTAGCCTAGAAATCCATAGACTTCTTTTTTTTTAAATTAAAAGCAAATAAGACTCCTAAATTGCAACCCTCACTTATCAAATGGCTAATGTTATCTCATTCTGCAGTTTTAGCCAGCTCTCCCCAGTGGTCTGCCAAATAAATACCATTCTTTGTTTCATCCAGATTGATCTTCAAATCAGTCTGCCCTCCACCCAGCTTCTATCTTCTGAAGACACTAAATGTATCATTCTAGCACATTAGTGTAATTGCCTATAATAGAGATGTGCAGTTAGAGGTAATTTACATGCACATATGCCTAACAGTGCCCTCACATCCTCATTGAGCATAAGGGATGGCAGGTAGAACCTTGTGAATGAGTTAGATGAACACTTTCTCATTATTATTCTTTATATATTTCTTTTTCTTTTTCTTCTTCTTTTTTTTTTTTTTTTTTTTTTTAAGAAAAGGAACAAAAGGCGAAAGTGACGTCAACAGCATCTCCATATAGTTCTGTGAGGGGGCACATATTGAAAACAATTCTTGCTAATAGCAGGAGCTTTGCTGACAAATCAGAGCAGTTGTGTACATTTACTCCATAGCTAGAATCCCACTAGGACAGAGCATGTCCTTCAGAGAAATCTGAAATGATGGGAGTAAAAGAAATATGAAAGCTTCAATAATTACTAAGCTGATTGTCATGTACTTGCTCCACAATTTCTTATCCAGAACACCAAAATTCAATATAATAAAAAACTTCATGTGATTTTCTGCATCAATATTTTCATAAAATCCTCACCAACACTGTCCTTGAGGTCCCTAAGGATAGCTGAATCTGAAAGACATTTCATGAACTGAAGCTAAAGAAAATGTTTTGAGAATTTCTATTTTAATAGAAAAGAAAAAAAAAGAAAAGAAAAAAAACCTTCCACACCAATTTCCCATATAACTTTACCTTTATTTTTCCAAGAAATTCCTATAATTGTGTCCCTTCCAATAGAAATGGCTTTTGCAAAAGATTGAAAAAATCTTCCCTCTGGAAAATAGGAACAGGGACTCTTGCATGAGTTTATGGGAGCCATATATTCTCTGCAAGTAAAGATTTCACTCCTAAAAGAAGCTGTTTTTGTTTTTTTTTTAACAAGCAGAAACTGACCTTAAAAGAAACAAAAATTGCTTAGGATTCAAATTTTATGTTTAGTAAATTATTGTACTATCCTTTAATATCCTTCTACTACTTTTGCATTTTCCACATGCAGAGTAATCCCCATTCCCGCTTTGCCATGCAAACTTCTGTGGCACCCAGGCTCAGCTTCAACACAAACATGACAACAGGGCATTTTGAGTTCTAGAAAAAGGTTACTTAGTGATTGAGTTGATATCCCTGCTCTGGATTTTAAACCTGGCCAGATTTTACTTTCAGTGCCATAGAGAGGATCTACCCCATTGAGTCATGAGGCTGAAAATAAACCAAACCTAACATTTAAATTATGATTTCGCGCAGCTGAGATGTTTCTTTCATACCTCATTGAGTAATTTGCAATGTAAAACTGCTGCCATAGAAGATCCTCATTCAGTGGTTTTTATATGGATCTTGCTATTTAGGGAAAAGAAGCAGAAAGAACCAAAAGCTTGCTCTAGAGGAGGCGTAAATCAGACTATTTCTGCTGAGGACCCAGTCTGGAGTGTCAGAAGCTTTTCTAGTCAAGTTCTGAAAATGTAGTGTTTTCTTATGTGTCCAAAATGATCTCAAAACTTGTCTTACATGTAATTTTTAAACAATCTTCCCACCAAAAGGACTTTTGTAGCTGGAACTCTTCACCCTCATATTGTGGAAAATCCCTTCTGCTGCATTAGTGGGGAGGAAATCTTTGCAAACCACCCTTTGGAGAGTTTCATACAGTCTATAACTCTGGAGGAGACAGATTTGAGTCCCCTTTCTCATCAGAGCATAAACCCAGGCCACGTGGAGAGCACTGCTGGGGAGTTTGAGCTCCCTTGTGAGCACCATGCCAGGCAGAGACCTCCTTGCTTGTTGTTGTTGCAAGAAATCTCATTTTTTTTATGTTCTCCATAGTGATGAGGCTCAGTGGGAGGCTTCAGGCTCAGTGTTGATGACTTTGGTGCCAACACACTTACACCCTGAGCCTGCTTCTTCAGCCTTCTGCTGCAGGGACTCTCTGTGGAGGAGAGACATGGGTGGGAGAGCTATGGCAGGAATGAGACCCTGACTTACCACAGGGAGACACAGATCCGTGTACATTGCAGAACAATAGATCATCTTTTATGGCACAGGTTTCTTTCCATAAACTGAAATGCTTATGTAAGTAATCATTGACTTTTAATCTGTATTAGTGCTATAAATGGATTGGGCAGAGGCAAGCAAATTTACACACGGTTGAAGAAGCTTCCTCAGGGACTTCCCTCTTCTTTGTTCACCGGTGTCAGGTACATTTTCTCTGCCTTTCTCTTGTAACTTTGTCTTTATTGATTTTATAATAAACCACATGTTTCAATGATCAGCAATTTTTCAGATACAATGATAATACTTTTGCTCTTATAGAATAATATTTTGCACTCCTGCCTTCTTCCATTCAAGTATCTCAAGCACTTTGCAAGCTTCACTTAATGCAGATCAATTACAGGCAGCACCTCTTTTAATAACTCTGCTTTTCCTTCAAGGGAATTGCATTTGGCAAACCTGAATCACGGCTCAGTGTTAACATAAACACACAAATAATCCAATACAAACATAAATGACTTCCCTCATTTACAAAAGGCAGCATGGCACATGGCATTAACCACTAATCCAAGCTTCCTAAGGTTACTTTTTTTTTGGTTTCCCCAGAAATGAAAATGTGTTCTGATTTTCCCTCTTGTCATTTGTTGGGGTGGAGAAGTTGTCACCAGGAAGCCTGAAACTACTCCCATCTCTTCCCATCTCTTCCCATCTCAGCTGTCATCAAGTCCCTGGCAGATGAGGTGGTTGAAGCAGGATACCTCACCCTCTTCTTCCCCACACTTGGGGTTTTGAGATTAGGGAAAACCACCACTGTTCCACACATTATAAAACTTTTAGCAAGAGGCTAATGAAATGCAAAGCTTTCTATAAGGCCAACACTAGCCTTCCTATCAAATCATCTGAAATATTTATTTGCCCTCCTGAATAATTGATAGGGGCATCAGCTCTCCCGGTCAATTGATTTATTAAGGGACTGTTTGGAATTAAACAGCTTAAAGATATTAGATTTAGCAGCGACCTTGCTTGTTAGCATATTCATTTACCTACGGGAGCTCCCATTAGATATTGTTAATACATGACGTTCCCAGTCACGGCCTGGATCTCCTCAAATTGCATTAACACTGGGCTGTTTAGCCACAGAATAACAGGTTTGATTGAGTGCTTGGGCTTGGTGTAATTAGATTTTCCTAGAAAAGGGGGAACTATTTTAATGCTGTGTGCGTTAAACTAGATATGTCATCAGCATTACTGTAATTGGCAAACAGGAGATTTGGAGACCTGGCTGTGTGTGAATGTTTGTGTTTATGGCTTGTCCTGCCATTGTCATAGGTGCCATATAACAGCCCTGCTTATTTTCCTGTGCATGACACTGACAGAAAGCAGCTGGCCTCTTTATTGTGCATCCTGTTTGAAATCAGTGGAATATTCTATACTGAATAATGGGATCAATTTATTGTTAGTTAAAACTGCCAATTATTTCTCGTGCTGAAAAGGTCATGAAACTGGTTAATCAATGATGAAAATATAGCGTGTGTTGATGTATTTTCATTCTATGGGTTTGTTAAATATACAGGAATGTAGAATCACAGAACAGTTTGGGTTGGAAGGGACCTTAAAGATCATCTCATTCCACCCCCTGCCGTAGGCAGGGACGCCTTCCACTAGACCAGGTTCCTCAGAGACCCATCCAACCTGGCCTTGAACACTGCCAGAGATGGGTCATCCACAGAGAAAGACAACATTCCCAATTTCCCTCATAAACTCTACCAAAACTTACCAGAGAACACATTTACACCCTTCACCATCACTTTCAGCAGAGCACACTGTTCATTTCAATTATTCCAGCATGAAATGGAGTAACAGAGCAGGGAATTAGGCATTTTTAATTTTACACAACTTCATTTTTAATTACACACACCTTGATATAATTGAAGGTGCACACAGGTGATCAAATGCTTGCTATCCATGTCTAACCACAAGAGTCCTTGAGGGTCAATACCTTTGGATATGTATGCATGAAATTGCCATTGGCTTTAAAAATCTGTCTGCCAAATCTGTGTTACAAGTGTTACAGTGTACTGAACACTGAATTAGCAGGAACGCATGGACAGAGCCCAGGGAAGAGCTAGGAAAAAAATAAAATAATAGAACATGGAGGAGTTTCATAAATCTGAAGAAAGCACAAGAGTTCATTGTGACTTTGAAAGGCAAAACCAGAGAAAAATGGCTGGAAGATGTACTCAACTGCTCTGTAAATTTCAGTGAGTGCTCAGTGTGGTCAATGGCAGCATTGTCTCCACCACCAGTTTGATTATAAATTTTTAGGATGGCTCATGAAAACACAGTTGTTCACAGCCAATTCAGGAAGCTAACAACGAGCCTGTGTTTCAACAAGTTTGGAAGCCACTGATGCAATTACAGAGGGCAGGGAATGTATTTATTTATATGAGTAGATACACATACATATATTAGAGCAACTTGTTCAGCAGAAATGGGACTGAAGTTACTACAGGAGAGAAGTGCTGTGGAAGTAAGGAATGTGCTACAGGCAGGAGGCTGGATGTAAAGCAGTGTTGTCAATATGGGAGCTTCCATTACTTAAAAGGAAGAGCAACGGGAAAAAGAAACAAAATCAGAAAAAAATATGGTTTAGCTTTCTTCTCCCTACAAAACATCTTGAAAGATATACCCTGATATTAAAAAGTCAGAAATACCATGTTTTCCTTAAGTCTGTGTTCTCTTTAATGAACAGATTTGCTCTGCCAGTTCTTCAACAAGTGAGGAATCCACTCTTCCCTTGTTTTGGCTTTTTTTTTTCTTTCCCTCTTCCAGTGGGACAGACATACTGGAAATGTTGCAAGCTGGTTGGGTTTTTTAAAAAGCCAAATTATTTCATGTGCCAAAGTACCATACTTGGGAAAGAAGCAATTTCCAAGAAGGGTTGTGTGTACAGCCAAAGCAGTAAACAAAAAGGAACAACAAAAGTCATTTGTCCCTGAGCAGAGCCTAAGAGGATTTTAAGTTAGAGGAAAGGGCTTGAAGCAATAAACTGGCAGGTGACTGGCAGAGACAGCTGCCTGAATATTTGAAACTAGGCTGAGTTTTGTAAAATGTATTTATTTTATTTGAGCTCAAACATGCCCTCATTAGTAATGTGATCCTGCTGCTGAATGCCAGGTCAGGACAAGGGTGCTCAGAGCCAGGGCTCCAGAGCTGGACTCCAGTCCCTCACAGGCAAACCAAGACTGGAGAAAGATGACTCTTGGTTACACAAACAAAATTACAAAACAGCTCTGATTTTCCCTAAAAGACGGGCACAAAACCAGAATAGAATGACCCACCCTCAGAGTTTGACTCGGGCCCAGAGATGTCAATAAGCGCATTTATTTTTGCAGGACTCATGCAAATTGTTGTTCTTGTGACACTGCATTTCCTGGCTCCAGCTGACCCTGGAGATTCTCAGCCCCTGTATTCCCTTTACAAGGCAAGTTTCTTGGCTCACAGGCTCACGGGTCATCAGCGTGCAGCTAAAGTTCACCAGAGTTTGCGATGCAAATTTTCCAAGTGGTAACAAAATGTAGCTTTTCAGTTTGAAAGCCTCTGGCAAATTTTTTGAGGGCAAAACTTGGATATTTCTAGAGTAAGACTGTTGGGAAAAAATTGAACAAAAAACCCCAAAAACACACATATAAAAGTAAATAAATTTCTCCTCTTTCAGTACTGGAAATCCCAGGAGGATCAGTAAGGAAATCTAATCATAAATGCAAAGTACAACTGGCAACCTGACTCCCCCCTCTCACTCACAGATAAGCAAAACAAAATCACCACTGTGATTAACAAATAAGTAAGTAGATTTTATTTGCAGGACCTAATAATCTATCCTTTTTTTGTTTTTTAAATCAACAAATCCTCTGCTAGTTCACCTTAATTAATGGAAATAAAAGGTAAAATGGTTTCCAGAATCTGGAGTTCTCTGCAGAATAACACTTAGAAAGAGGCACATGTTCCCACACCCTGGATCAAGCCTTTACATAATCCCTCTGCACCCAAAAAAGCCACCTTCCCTCAGTGACTACCACAGTGCCCAAGTAGTCCCACACTAATAATCAAATAGTCCCTCACCAGCAATCAATTCTGTTCAGTGGTAAAGAAATCCTTGCTGTAAATAAAAGTAGAATAAACTGGAACTAATGATTTATCCCGTGTTTTCTGTGAATTGCTATTCCACTAGGCATGACATTGAACCAGGAAAAAAAAAGACAGAGTAGATGCTGAATATAAACAGAGTAGAGTTTGCATTCCTGGGCTGATGTTTTATTTAAAAAGGCAATTCTGGTTGCCATTCTTTTTTTTAATATATATATATAAGGAAGAAAATGAATATTTCCCGAGTATTGCATTTCCCTTTCATTCATCTCATGTGCAAGAAACTAGTCCCTAAAATAACTTGGAGCTTTTTTTTTTTTCCCATTGCCTGAGCTAAAAAACGTGTATTCAACAACAGCAGAAAGCAGTGCCCAATCCTTAATCATTGCTTACTGATTTAAGTCAGTTTTATTAGCAGGCAGTCCTTTTCCAGAAAGCCATTTTCTTGGCAGGGAGTGTTTGTGGGGGCAGAGGGCCTGTCCCCCCGTGGCTGTGCCCTCTGGGGCTGGGCAGCCCCGGGAGGCAGCGGGAGCTTGAGTGCCAGAGTTTTGTCTGACAATACTCATCTCTGCTAAGTGTGAATGAGTGTTAGGTATAAAGCAGGAGGCCGGACACAAAGGACCCAACAGGGCATAAAAACAATACATATTGCACACTGTGACTCCTCTGATGGGCAAGGCAGGGGTGGAGGGAGAGAGAAACAGAATTGCACTCTTTGCATTGAGGGATTTTCTTGGTTCTGGGCTTGTTTGCAATTGTTTGTGTGTCAGAGTAAAAATAATGGATTTGGGGAGAGCGACCTGTTAAAAACCTTGTTTTAGAGCAGCTCCCCCCCCCTCCCTTCCCTAGTTGCTATTTGTCACAGTCAACTACTGAAATCCTCTATTAATCGCTAAATCCAGATAATAGCGGAGGTGGGTTGGCTGACCTGTGAAATTAGGTCTGCATGTAAAAAGGAATTGAACTGTGCGAGCTTTGGAAATAACTCTGTCGGTATTTACACTAGCATTTGAACATCAAAGATCTCCCCTGGGCTCCTGTAGGTGCCTCTAATCCAAGTACCAATCAACCAGCTCAGCTTTTCCACCCAGCCAGCCCGGCTCGGAGACCCTCGGAGAGATATCCCAGCCAACCAAGAGGCAGGTGAGAAGCTTCTTGCTGGTTGTCAGCCCCCAGGTTTCCATGAGAAAGGGGCCCTGGGAAACATGCTAACAAAAGAGATGGAGGAAAAAAAAATAAAAAACCCAGCATTTTTATTTCACAGGAGAAACAGCCTACTCACCCCGCCAGCAAGCATGTGCACAAATTGTAATTACCATCTTAAAAAGAGGCTTCTAAATACAACAGGCTCAGCAGACTATGGGAAAGTAGAAATTTAAAGGAGGAGTAGAAATTATTTCCTCTGGTTATTACTAGCAATATTGCTATTGTTTTAAAGAAGGCTTCACCTCACAGTCCTGCAGGGCTCTGTCTCTATGGCCCTCAACTCTCTTGCTGTTTGTTTGGGCACAGCTGCTGCCTTTGCAGATGCAGAGCTCAGAGCACTGCTCTCACTTAAACAAAATTCCCACAAAGTGACTTGGCCATAGGGATATTATTCTTCCCGTTCTACAGATGAGTAAATGAGTATTCTTCTTCCCGTTCTACAGATGAGTAAAGAGAGGCCTCCAGCAAACATCCACCACCAGTTCCAGCTTCTCTTACTTCACAGAGACATAGAATGGATGGGACCTTAAAGTTTATCTCTTTCCAACATCCTGCTCTGGGCAGGGACATTCCACTAGACCAGGTTGCTCCAAGCCCCATCCAGCCTGGCCTTTAACTCTTCCAGGGATGGGACACTCAAACTTGCTCTGGGCAGCCTGTGTCAGTGCCTCAGCACCCTCAGAGTAAAACAATTTTTCCCAATATCTAATCTAAACCTACTGTCTGTTTTAAGCCATTCCCCCTTGTCCTGTCCCTACATGCCCTTATAAAATTCTCTATACCTGTAGGCTTCCTTCAGGTACTTGAAGGCCACAGTTAGGTCATCCCAAGTCTCCCACATTTTCTGCAGGAGATGGCTCCTCTGAAGTCCTGATAATTTGGATGTATTTCTTCTCACTTGCTTCAGTTCAGTCCCAAGGCATCCATTCTATGCCATTTGACAATAGGTTTAAATTTAGACAAAAGTATTTTCAAGAGGAGCAGAGAACTGTATTCCCTCCCTATTAGCTCCAGCCTCTAAGGGTGTGGGAGAGGACTGGGAGAAGGGGAGGAATCATTTTCCACCATTTGCTAATAGGGTAGGTGAACTGCACAGCATCAAGTGTGCTCCTCCTGAGATCCATTCTCAGACACATTAGCTATTTAGCTCAAGAAACCCAAGGTGAAGGTTGATCTAACATTTACCTTTGGGTATCTTAAAGAAAACTTTCAAAAAAAATCCCATATTGGAAAGCAGTCTAGAAACAACTCCACAATGGCCATATAAAAAAGTTGGCATGATTTTCCTGATATTTTAAAAAGTCGACATCATCATATAAGGCTGCAACAGAAATCTCTTACCTTTGGACTGCTCCACCACCACTTATTTTTTATGGGCCTTTACTAAATTTGCCCAGGGAAAAAGAAGAGATAGAGAAGAGATCACCTTTAAGGCTTTTCCTTTCTTTTCCTGTCTTTTTTTTTTTTTCTCTTAAATGACAATAGAATTTTTTTTCCTAAAGTTGTATTAGGGATTCACTTAAGCAGAAATGAACTGTAATATGCAAATAGTTCTAATTGGACTGCTAATAGAGCGTGTCTCTGTTGTTTTTTTGTAGGGAGTTTTATGCCTATGTAATCAGTGCAGACAGCCGTTAAGTAAATGAAGAGGCAACTAACAATGTCAGAAAAGAGACCGGGCGGTTCCAGCTGACACTACCCTAATCTTCCAGGACCCATTAAATGGCAGTTTCAACGCATTACCTACCATAACATCCTTGAATATCACTGATTTTATTTGCAGTATCAAACATTCCATTTCATGCCCCATTAACAGTAGGAGCCTGGGCTTTTTGACGCAGCTAAACATTTTACTAACTACCTGGACTAAGTAACCAATTAACTTTTGGAGACAATACGGCCAATTAAGCGCGAAAAGGTAAGGCTGTCATCCCCCACTAAAATTGAATTTCCTTTTCCTGATGGCACTTATTGTCGGTGTTCAATTGTTAATGGAGATTCGGTCCCTATTAAAAGGATGAAGCCGAAGGATAATGGGAAAGTTCAGAGGACTTGGTTCCTAAAGAGTAGGTCAGAAAATGTCCCAATTGGCCACTAATTCAGTCATCTTTTCTTCATGCCAGCTCTCTTACTGGAACAGGGTTGGCAATGTAGCTCTAATCTGACCCACCATGGTAACACGTTGTGCAATATGGCAGCCTCAGAGTCACGCACCCAGGGGTGGTTGGGGAACTTACAAATAATCAAAAGTACAAACAAACATAATGGTTGGGTTTTCAGTGCTGAAATATCATTCTTCTCACATACTGAGCTGTTCAGCACAGCTCTGAGCCTTGGAGAGAGCTCTGGAGCCCAGGGAGCAGGCGCTGTCGTGGTGCTCCTGTGAGCCTCCCCGGCTGCTGTCAGGAGCCCTGCAAGAGGCAGACACTTGTGCAAGCCTAAAGTGCTCAACTTCATAACCTACATGGATTTTTTTCAGTCGTTGCCATCAGGCTGAAGTCTTCTGCCTTGTCACCAATACATGAAGAAGCTGACACATTAGATGATCTCATAAATATGTTTTTCTTCCTCAGAGAAAGTAGCGATGGGCCCATATATACTGTATAAAGATAGAAAACTTTAGGGTTTAAACCTTCTAATTTTTTATGTATTTTTTAAAATTTTATACATCTGCTCTGAGTAAAAGCATCATCTCCTACTACTGAAAAATGCTTCCACCAAAAATCTTGGCAGCAACAAGACAGTGGGTAAGCTAAACATCCCCTCAAAGACTTGTACTGCATGAGGTCTTTCATTACATATCTTAAAGCACTTCCCACACTACATTTTGTTAGGATAACTTTTTTATACGATTCAGGGTTTTTACCCTGAAATGAACTGAAGGAAGAAGCAAAAAAGTCAGTATCCAGAAACAAGAAATGGCACAAATACAGGAGTGGGTGTTTTTACAAGCATGGAACAAAAACACATGGAAAACATAAGCAGTAGGTGGAAAGGTTTGCCATGGATCCACCCTAAAGCTGCTTTTTGTTCTCCAGCCAGACAAGTTCGTGTGCTTGGCTCTCTGTGTCAGGCAGAAGGTGTGTGCAGGTAATCTCCCATCCCAAAGAAGGCATCCTCTTTGATAAGGACAGCACACATCCCTCCAAGGGCACCTGGTGTCCGGGAGAGTGGCAAGCCAAGCGTGGCTGAGCCACAACATTTTAGAGTCACATTTTTGTCAAACTCTGTGGAGCCCCTCTATCTCTACCTGCAGCAAAGATACCTGTTGAAAAGTACTGTTATCAAAGTACAAGTATTATGCAACTATTATGAGGAGATTGAGAAGCAACGTATTTTTGACACTGAATAAATCCCAGTGCTGGTTTTGTGGCTTTCCAGACTTTGTGAATATTTCCATCACATAAGGCATAACCCACTTTAAGATGCAGGCATAATCTGCTGTAACATATTTAAGATTAGACCAGCCACCACATAGTTGTCTTAGACTGTTATTAATCTAATCTCTTAAATGCATAAAATATCAAAACAAGGAAGCAAGTGAACTGATTTCTGTCTTCTCTAACAGCAAAAATATGACTTTGGCTTTTCTCTGCATTGAGCAATTACTTGTGGGCAGAACCTCAGCCCCCATATTGCTGCTTTTGGTTTTAAGGATTTTATTGGTTCATCAACTACACCTTCCAATTAAATCTGGTGTCATTAGGCTTCTGTGGGACCCTGGTTCACATCACACCATGGAGTCCTCATTACCTTTAGTGACTTACTAGCCCAGTTTGAAATATGTAGTACCCAGGTTAACATATGAAACAAGGTTTAAAAGAGTTATTGAAGTACCCCTGTGATCAGAAAAGTAATTAATAGTAGCTTCCATCTCCTTTTTGACCATAATTCATCTTCTACTCTACTCCTAGTTTGCTGTCTATTGCATCAAATCTGCCAAATAAATAAATGGAGTTTTTCTGCCTTGCACCTTGTCATTGACTACTGAAATGCCACAGAAAAATCAGCTTTTACTTTTACTGGAGTAAGAGTTTAAATCTCTTTTCTTCCTCTTTCATCCTGGCAGAGATCCCTGGTTGAATCAGACGCAGCAATCCTTACACTTTAGCCTGAAAGATCCTTGAATGTGCGTTATGGTTCAGATATAAACTACCCCAACCCATTTCCTTTTTTAACTTTGGCTTGTGGGGGTTTTTTTAAGTAAATAGATTTTGGCATATTCTCAGCTCCAAAAATATAAAGATTTGTTGCTTGGTTATAAAAATGGAAACACATTAATTTTAATTTGAAGAAGAATGTTTCATGAAACTATTTAACTTAATATCAAGTAGTAATGACAAAAGTTAAGGGAAGAAAAAGCTCTTAAAATTAATCGTTTAAAAATATTTAAAACCCTCCCTCTCCACACCCTTGAAGATATATGGAGCTAAGTTAATGGCACAGCAGAGGGAAACTTTGCTCAATGGGAATTTTCCATTATTCTCAACAAAAAGCCCCTGGGTTCTGACAGAAACCGTAGTTACAAAAAACACATGTCCCTAATAATAAATTAAATCTTTGGTCAAAGATCTAAATCGCTGTTGTGTGAGTGAGGACAGAAGTGGGCTGGGCAGCGAGGCTGGAGGCAGCTATGGCAGTGACAGGGGCACCCAGCCCCTCTGCTCCTCCAGCTCCACACACACTCAGGGCTGTGCTGCAGCCACCAGCTCCAGCAGCCCTCTCCACCCCAGGGACACCAGGAGCCACCTCCTGAGCATGTACAACTCAGACTCAGCCAGCACAAGATAGAATTTTCACGTGGTATTGGCACACATATTATCATGGGAAGCACCAAGCCCCCTCCTTTCTCTCCGAACAGCCCCACTGAAGGCAGCCCCACAGCTCAGGCTGCCACCTCCTTGGGATCCAGGTCCCACAGACAAAATCTCCATCTACAAGAGCTGATTTTCTAGAGAAAACACAAACTTATTGAGCTAATCCTCATCCAGCTCCAACTGGGCTCCTGCAGAAACCCTTCTATCTTCCTTTCACTGTAACAGTCTTTGCTTCTAGCTCCCTGGACAGCAGCACTGCAAAAGCAAGTGAGGGGGAGAAAAATCTCCCACTTCCTTCAGCCCTCAGTATATCTCATCTGGTGTAATCAGAGTCACCTGTGAGCTGAGTTTCCCACACCTGCAAATTCCCCTAGGTTGGTGTAGTTTCTGTAATTAGTAAAATACACACATTTTTTCACTCCTGCATTGTAAGGCTGCATCTTAGCAAGCATGAAGTGTGGGAAGAGACAAATTTCACATAGAAATGTGTCCTTTTCTTCCAGGCTTTTGGCACAAGGCATGTAGGGCCTCTGGAGGATCTGGTTCCCTAAGCCAGAAACTCAGACTCCTATGGACAGTGCTGCTTTCTACATCAGTGCACTTGATAAATCCTGAGCTTGTTTCAAAGCTTCGTTGATAGAGAAACCAACTCTGTTCCTAAAAGATTGTGTTGTGGAAGGGTAAAGGGTGCACTTTATTCATCCTGTGATTCTCCACAGGTTCCCAAAACTGACCAGGGCTTCACAAAGCAGCTTCCTCTATGAAGTGAGCAAAGAAAATGTGCAAGGTTTGCAGCCTCTATAGATCTTTCCTAAACACCTTGCTTTTGTCTTTCAGTGCTGGATAATGCGTACCCCAGGTATGAAATTCTATACCAGTTGCAAAAGTACCATGCAAGAATTTTGTGAGGCGTTATTCTGGTTTACAGTGCAGATAAACACTGTTCCTTCCAATCACCCCAGCTGAGATTCTGGCCCTTCTCAGCACCAGTAGCTCTGTGTAGCCACATGAATCCTGCTTTGCAGAATCACAGCTTTTCTTTCTTTTTACCAATATTCCTCTCATTGTCTTTCCCTCCCTGCTTTCCTTGTGCTACTCTCAAACCAGATATGGCCCTTATGCACCAGCACAACCTGGAATCCCACTAAGGGGATGTTCCCACTGGAAAACTCAAGGTACAAAATAGATCACCTTATGTGGGGCCAGAGGGTAACTTCTTGCCTGCCTGGTAATTATCAGAGGTGTAGGGTTGCATATATAATTATGGAGAGGTTGGAGCAGGCTGAGGCTGTAAATTCTCTGCTGTCTGCTCAAGGAGTTGAGTGCTGAAGCTGTTTGGGTACAAGTTCTTTGCCAGGTTAAAGCTGTTCCTTCTCATGACCTTGATGCAGAATATTTGTCTCTGGTAGTGAACATATCTCAGGCTTTCAAAATTCTCAACTGGAAAAATACGAGGGAAATTGGAGCTGGGACCCAATAAACACTACTGTCTTAAGATCAGAGAGGAGATGTTTGCCTGCACTCAGTTTCAACTCACTCATCACTTCTGAATGTCTGATTAATCCATATTTCCCCTAATATTTTTGATATATGTTAATTTGCTGAAAGGTCTTCTATGTAGTTTGCAGACTTACACAACTTACAGAACTGGCAGAAATAAATATTTCATCAGTTCTGAATTACTTTCCTTTTGCATCTTTTCTTAAAAACAAACAGCTGGATTTTGACAGCAACCTGTTAGATATGAGGTTGGCTTTAATTCATTGTCAAAATCATATTTTGATAGCCATAACCCAAATGAAGGGAGGAGAAAACATAAGGAATTTACCATTTCTTAAAGCAATTTTATTCCACTACTTAAAATCATTACTAACTTCTGCAACACTTAATGAATTGAAATTACTGTAGCTGTAGGGATCTGTGATGAAGAGATCTCTAACAGTTACCTGCAATTCAATCTGGAATTCAAGCTAAAAGATTCTTGAGCATTTTCCAAGGAATGAAAAATAAAGACCTTGTTGAATTTCATCACTCATCCACTTCTTTTTATCCTTCCTGTTGTTCTCCCTTGGGGGTTTGCTGGACATAACTCTTTGTAAGCTGCTGTGCACAAAGTACCTGCCTAATCACAACTTTGGCTTTGGAAGAAAGTTGAAATAATGTATACAAACCACTTGTTTTGTTATTCAAACTACAAAAAATTATCACTAAAAATCCAAACTCCAGCCCACTCTAAACTGTCCCTTGGCTGATGAGAATGGCTCATGTAATAGTTATAAAGATGATAAGCTCTCTGTGAGAGACACTCCCTGCTCATTCATATTTATGATAGCAAATTGTGATATCCCAGCCTGATTAATAAAGTTTGTGCTGCACTATTTTTTTTTTCAGAAAGGATTCCAGCAATTTTATCCAGCAAATGTCTGGGAATTGTTTTACCCATGGCAGAGACATGACTAATTCAGATACAGAACTCACCCAAATTTCGTGGAACTAAAGAGTAAGAAAGGACGTGAAGGTGCAGGGGGAGACATAACTGAGTGGAAATATAGGAAAGTATAGGATAATCATGCAAACTACATCTGGTCAGAAGGTTCTAATAAATCTTCTTAGTAATTTAAAAGGGACATAGCATGTTTATGAACTACAAACAATGGGAGTGATTCATTAATGCAGATTTCTACGATTAGGGTGCTCAGGGAATCACAGGCTATTAACGCCATATCCTGAAATTGTAATAAATTTTTTTTGTTCTTTGTGATTGCTAAAAGTTCCTAAATTTATTCAAAATCAGCTGGTGCTGCAGTCACTCTAACAGCTCATCTTGTAAGTCACAGTGTTCCTTTGGGTCTGTCCCAAAGGATGAGGGGGAGAGGAGAAGGTGAACAGCAAAAATCCCAGCACACAATTATACAAGATGTTCAGACTTTCCTGGATTTTGTTATGAACCACCCATGAAACAAGGACTTGGGGACAGAGCTGTCTCATCAAAACTAACACTGCAGCCTGCAGAAAAGATGTCACAGCTGCCCAGTCTGACTGAGGGGAGACCAATGCAATTATATCAAGGTATACTGAGGAACCCTCGGTGCTATAAATAATAATAAAGGGTAAATAATAAAAAAATAAAACAGAACCCCCAGAAGTGAGATGTTTTAAATGAAAGGTGATGCACTGTGAACCTAACACACTGGCCCTTTAGCCTTTCTGTTAAAAAGGTAATCTGATTGCCATTGATTTTTTTCACCTCTGTTACTAAGAAGGTGATGGAATGGTGTCCACGCAGATGTATTGAATCAGATACTAAACAGAGAGCAACATAAAGAACAATTATCAGCAGCCTTGCCTTCAGCTTGCTGATTATGACATTACTGAAAAGACAAGGTCTGGGTGACTTAAACCAAATGGAGAAAAAAAAACCTAGCTAAAGAGGAGAGGGAAGAAACTGATACACGTTTACCATCTGTCTGGGTACAGAGAGTTCTTTGCCTTTACCAAAAATATGTATTTCCCCTTTGCAGTTTGATAGGTGTCAGAGTGTGATCAAGCTAATTGGTTTGATCATGTTACAGAAAAAAAAAATAGCACAGAGGCAAAGGCCAACCTGTAGTTCATGTGTTTTATCCTACCTAGAAAATTCTGTATGGAGAATTTTATGTTCGTGGTTCTGTCTGCCTGAGTATTACTGGGCTTAATTATTGCCTGCATGATCATCAGGCAGATTTTCCTAAGGGCCAGTAAATACAGAGGCTGTTGTAAGGCTCAGAGTAACTCAATAGGCCATTAATAGGTGTATATATAGCCACGTTTCAGTGACGTACAGAGGCATGGTTGGCCAAATTCTCCCAGGGCATAAAATGAAAAAAACACCATGAGCCCACACAGCTCTTGATTTCAAAGCAGTTGGGCCAATTTTCACAGGGTGACAATAGGGACGGGATAATAGGAAGACGGGTGCTGTAAACTCTGACCTTATGGTATTAAATTTCAGTCTGCCCAAATGGCACAGGCTGTTCCACTTGCATTTCCAGCAGCACAGTTTTACCTGACCCAGGCTGTGTAAAGACTACAGCCAAGTAGCTCTGGTGCTTGGCTGCCTTTATGTACTAGCAAAAGTAATGACGCCTAGTATGTAGTATTATTATTTTATGACATCAGCATAGAATGACATTTCCGCAAGGGCAGCCCATATCCCTTGCCCTCCTCCATATTGGCAACCATCACTAATTGACTGTGAAAATGGAGAATTCAATGGTTTAAGGTGATCTCTTCTCTGAACTCCAAAACAGTTTGTGGATGGAAATCAGCTGAAGCAAAACATTGGTTCAATTACACTGTCAGGGGATATAGCTCCTGTACAACAAAGAGGTAAACACTTAATCCAGCAGCACGTATCGCTGATATTATAGTTCTATTTCAGATGTGAGAATCATGTGAATCAATAAAAGCCAGCACTGACATGACCTAACTAAAATAAACCCTGATGAGCTTCTGTTGCTGTAAGGAATGATTATTACATGTTTGGTCTGGATAACACCTCAGCACCCTTGCTGGGTTAGCAGCTCCCCTGTCCAGCTGAGGGTACCTTCCAAACTGTGTCACTCACTGAGAATAAGACTGACAATTTTATCCTTGAAGTTTAAAGGGCAAAATTGTGCTCTTCTTTCTTAGATGGTGCAAAATTTATTCACCTGATCCCCTTCATTGGTTTATTCAGGGCATAAAGCATTGACTAATATGAATATGAAAGAGAAATTGCTTGAGTGTCTATGGGCCTCTGAGTGTGTATTTTTTACTGTGCAATAATTAATGACATCCTCCAAAGACAGCTTAAAGGACAGGTACATAAACTGTAGAAATCCAAATCAACATACCTTAAATAGGATCTGGTGGTGCCGAGACTGGTCTCACCAACCACTTATTATTGAAGAATTTTTTTTTTCCCTATAAGGAGAAGAGAGGGTGAATCAGACACGGATGAGGCCATTTAACAACAATTTACTATAGCATAAGCATACTATGGACTGCTTTTCTCCACAGATGAATAGTATCTAATAGAAAATTGGGTTGCACACTTTCACATCATTGAGGAAAAACTTTGGCATCTGTTAATGATCCTATGATCAATATGAATATCAATTTCAGCAATAATGAATTGATTAGTCATTTTTTCAGCCTAAACAAATTAAGCTTCTCAAATGTTTCTGCAGATAACCAAGAGCTCAGCATTTTAGCTTTATGATCATCCACCACAGAATTAATTGGACATTGGTCCTTAGGGTGAGAGTAGAAAAACATTAGTCAGGCATTTTTTTAACTGATTTGTAGAGCAAAGATATACAGGCGAGTGGATGCCCACGTGTCAGCTTTTTTCCTACCTCCCACCTCAAACACCATCCCTTCCATTGAAAGTCCACCTTTGATATATCAATGTGAAGACCAAGGCTGCAGCCAATGTCCTACCTGAACAAGGCAAAGGGCATAAAATCAGCAGCAGCAGCTGCAACCAGGAAGAAACAAAGAAAGGTTAAAAAAAAGCTTCTACCCTTTCCACCCATCATCAAAGATGATGTCACATTTAAATTAATCTGGAGACTTCAGAAAAGTACTGAAACTATCACATGTGCAAGTTGCTAAAATCTCAGACTGAACTTGAGCTTCTCCATATGTCACCTTAGTCACCATAGGGTGTGAGGCAAGGAAACAGCCACAGTTTTCTTGGTTGGCAAAAGCAAAAGCGAAGATTTTGCCAAGTGATGACTGTTTGAACATTGTTCAGTGAAATGGACTGTTTGCTTGGATGATGAAAATATTCAGAATTGGACTGCAAATCCAGGTCAGGTAATTCCCAGCAGTTCTGCAGAGAGAGGAACTTTGCCCAATAATACTGAGGGATCCAGCCTCATAAGATTTGGACTTCAAGAAAAGAACTGTACAGCAAATAACTGGAAAAATCGTTGCTGTTTGCTGGTTCAAAGTTAAGACATAAACTTGGAGCTGAATTTACAGCTGAGAACTGTTTAGAAACTGAGAAAACAAGACTTTTACAAAGAAGTTTTTCTTAGGGCATTGATTAAACATTTTTCCTGATTTCTTCACTCCACTCCTAGCTCCTGGCTGTGACCAGAGGCATAATTACTGTAATTAAGACTGGTTATTGGATCCAACCCAAGATGTAAGAGGATATACCGTGTATAAATATATAGTTCTTCTTAATTGTCTTCTATTTAAGAATTTCAAGGTGATTTAAATTTAATCTCATAGCACTTTTGTGAAATGACTATTATAATTTTAGTTGGACAAATAAAGAAACTGAGGTAGAGACAAGATTTATGTATGGTCAGAGCAGAGATATGAAATAAATCAGACCCTGGAAATGAGCTTCCTATCATATAGACTTGTCCTTGTTCTTTTTCCATTAGTATATCTATTTTCTCAAACTTTTCAGCTCATCACCAACAGATTAAAGTGATTTGGGGAATCATCCAAGTCTCTGGACGTGATTTCCAAGTAAAAGCAGAAACAATAAGTATAACAAAGCCAAACTTCTACCAACACTCAAGACCCAGCACTGGACTTCAGTGGAAAGAGGAGGCTTGGAAGGAGGTGACTTTGGAAGAAATGTGGTTGAAAGATGAGGAAAATAAATAAAGTACCAGAATGGAAGGGAGAACCTGACCAGAGATAAATGATTCCTCTCCTGAGATGTGTTTTTGTTTTATCGCAATGACCTTTCAGAGGAAAGATGAAGCCAGCCCCAGGTAAAAAGAAATAGCCACATTTCATCTACAGTTAGCCTTTGTGACCTCTGAACTCTGCTTTTCTATCTGAACCTATTTCCATGCACCATTTCTCCTCACTGCAGATAAGAGACTTCCAACTGCCAGAAAGAAACTTAGAGCTTCCACACAAAGGTTAGCAAGCGAGCATGACTACTCTTTAATTTGGGAAATTATCCCCACCTTGATTTTTAATATATCTCCCCTCCTATATGCCACAGGAATCTGATAAGTGATGCAGGAGTGTTGGGGACATGGGGCATCTGTGGGTGTGGGCTGGCACAAGTGTGTGTGTGTGTGTGTGTGTGTTTGTACAGCATATCTCATTATCGTATCATCACTTTTCAGCTATCTCTAACATGGGAGTCAAGGGGTTTGGGAGCACACACAAAAAAAGAGAGATTTCTAAGAGAGCAGGAGATTGGGCCGGGGTCATCCGAAAGGGTAATTATTGTTAAATGTCAGGTTAACTCTGAAGGCCTCAGCTCATCCAACTGAGAGCAGATTAGCCCAGATGGAGACATTTTCAACACGGTTCTGTCTGACCAATCAGCGACAGATGGGATTAACCAAATACCTTCTCTCATCTGCTTGCTCACAGAAAGGTCAGTTTCTGCTCATTGCTTCCCTTTTAAGATGTGCCTTTTTTTTCTTTTTTTTTTTTTCTTTTTTTTTTTATTTGTGGTGGCTGTATGCAGGAAATCAAGGTCCTTTTATCAGTGAATTAAATATTCAACATCTAAAACCCTTTTTTTTTTGAGAATCAACTTCATTCACTTTCAAGAGCTCTTTTATCTTTTCTTTCCTTTCCTTTTTTTTCCCTGTAATGCTGCATACAGATAGATAAAATATATATGTAGCTAACAGACCCCCAGCTTGTGCAAAGTGGTGTTGTTTCATGGACTTCACTGGAGGTATATTGATTTCTATCCATTGAGAATTTGGCCCAGTATTTCAGCATCATTGCATGGCTGCTACAGGACACAGATTATTTTTATTTGTTCTCTCCTTGATTTTCATTTCTTTCTGGAAAGAAATCTTCAGTAATTTTATTCTCATATTCATCTGTTTAAGAGCTACAGTTTATGTCTTCTATCTAAAGTGAGAAAAAAAACCCCAACAACCCCACCAACAAGTTAAAACTAAACAAAACAAAGAATTCTTCCTCAATCCAACCCTGGAGTGCTTTAAAAACTAATCGTCTTTTATGTACAGCCTCTTTTCCCAGACAGCTTAAATAAGTGCAAACATAAAACTCAGGCATAAAATGAACAGAAACTGAAAAAAAGAAAAAATGCTCAGAACATTGTTCCCAATAATTTAACTTCAGTTCCCTAGAAAGTTCTTTCACGCCTTAATTATTCTGATTAAGAGGGAGATCCTTTTGGTCTCTTGTTAATTTTGTTTCTGGATTTCTGCTGTGGGTTGTAGACATAAATGGCAAGGGCCAAACTATCTGCAAATTTTATTGGCTAGTATTTTGCTTACACTGAAAGTCTGATGGTGCAAAGGGGTCTTTCCAAAGCATTTGCATCACATTTATTTTTCCTTTCTGTTTCTAGGACTCTGTAAAAAGGTGTTGGTGTGAAAGTGAAGTGTTGGGCTTTATAAGAACTGCCCTAGTGAGAGTCAGGTCCTGATCCCTGATGTGATCTCTGGTGAGATTATTTTAAAGGGAAGCGATCCAACCCTGGAATAAAGGGAACATTTCCTCCTGAGGCAGAAATGTTTTCCACCACTGAAAGAATTCACTGGAGAAATGAAATGGAATTCTGGGCACCAAACAGATCTTAAAACAGGATGGAGAGCTGGAACTAGAGAATCTTAATGGTTCCCTCCAACCCAAGCCTTTCTGTGGTTCTAAGCCTTTTTATGATGAACAGAACATGGGTTAACATTCAAAGAGAAGCTGGAAAAATCCTCACATTTAAGATATTTATAATGGAATTGTAGAAGGACCTGCAAGACACACAGAAACAACTGAATAAATGGACAGATCCAGAAAGTGGTTTATCAAGTCTTTTCCTTCTGTTGTTCCAAGGAGTATCCCTGCTCCTCTGGCCTGGAACTAAGTCTAGTTGAAACCAGAACCTTACATATGAAAATAATGAAATAAGACTCCTGGTTTGGAACAACAGAAAAAATGCAGGGAAGTCTCAGGCAAACTGCAGCCTGACTGTGTACTCTTCAGAGATATCAAAAGCATGGATAAGATCTCAGTAGCTGTTATGGGTTAAGTCATGTTTATGGACACAAACCTATCTAGAGGCACAAAGGTGTGGAAGCTCTAAAGGTTGCCTTCCTCATAAACTGCCCAGAATGTGAGTCCAGCTACAGACAAAAATACCTGCTGTGAACACATGCCATGGTGGACCTTCATCCCCAGTACCTCAGGGAGCAGAAAGGAGCTGTTCAAGAGGAATACAACATTAGTGGTTTGATTTTTTTTCCTTCTAATGTGCACGAGGTTGCACTCACCCATCCTAGCTCCTAAAAGGACTGTTATTTCAATATTAATTGGAAGGGCTGAAGTGAATAAATCAAAACTGCCAAGCAGTTTAGCAATAGAACCAAGTTCTGATTTCCCTGATCTATTCCTTTTTGGCCTATGGGTATCGTTGGTTCCCTGCCTGCCTCAGCACAGTGGCTCCCTTTGCAGCATATAACCTTCACTCAAGCAGGTAATATCATCAAAATCAATTACTATGTCAATTAAATAGCCCTGCCCATCGTCACCACAAATTAAATGGAACTACTATTCAAGTTGAAATCATTTATTCATTTAAATTATGTGTCCACTGCTGCTGTCTGTGCCAAGCTTTTGAGCTCTGCCATGAGTTTGTATCTAGAAGCAATTGGGCTTCCTACTTCTTCCTTAAATACAAGGGCTCTAACAAGCATCAATTATCTGTGAATAATGCCAAGTTTTTACTTCTCAGGCATTTCTACATATCAAACTTGAGCGTACTATAGTGACAAAAAACTGTTTCTAAGGTAAAAAAAAAGATTTTACTCTTGATCATTTTATGGATAGAAAATGAAAAGCAAAGAGTGAAATTATTTGCCCAGTGGAAAATAGTAGGTCAATGACAGATTTGGGAGCAGAACCCAGGTGTCTGGAATTGTCGGCTACTTGCCTACCCATTGGACCACACTAATTCCCAAGAAGACCTCAGCCTTGCTGTTTTGAAGCTCACTTTCCTACACAGCTGCTCTTGCACTTCATACACTGTGCTTCTAGGAAATTAACATATTTAACAACATGTCACATACAAAAAATAAATGTCTGATAATAATTTGAATCAGGTGTACAGGGAGTCCAAATTCTTTTTAGTATTCAGAGCAAAGCATCTTATCAGAGATCTACTTAAAATATGACATAGCTTCTTTATGTAATTGTATTAATTCAATAAACCACTGTTTCAATAGCATGGGGTTTTTTTCCCAGAATCCTGCCAGGAAAAAAAAAAAAAAAAAAAGAGAAAGCTTTTAGTAAACTTGGGAAGAACCTATGCTAATCTGAATGTCAGACCCAATAATGCAAAGAACAAATCAGTTTATTCATTAATCAAGTAGACTAATACTTGAACCTGAATTCTAATTTACACATGTTTTTTGCTTTGTGTGCATAAAAATTTATATCTATCTATATATAGACATATAGATATATCTCAAGTCAAGCAGAGAAGATTCAGTGAGGTTAAGAAAACAAGATTCCACAGGAAACAGCTGAGCTCAATTCTGTTTCCCAAACCTCCCAAGTTGTAAAGTTGTTTAAGAAAATCGTATTAATTTACTGCAGAGCTAATTTAATAAATGAAAGTATTTGAGCAACTGACCTTCTTAGTACAAATATAAATCACAATGTTTGAATTCACATGGAGCAGGAACAGACTCCACCACAGAATATTTATAAAAGTGTAGGATGAACTTTGGGGTACAACATGCAACTGAACTCTGTCCCACCCTGTGCTGCACATCTTTTCTTAGCCAAGATTTACTTCTAGTCCAATTCACATGAGTCCATGAGTCTTGCCCAATGTTGTTTTGCCTGTTATTTCCAAGGAGAAGAAAAGTGTCTTTTTTATTAACAGTCTGGTCAAAACACTGTTAAGAATTTGAGATCTCAAAGTAAAAATTGATGGCCATCACTGTAACTGAGGTAAAAGCCATGTAAAGAAAATGTGGACAATGCAGGCAGTTAATGTGTCTCTGCTGAAGCCAGGACAAAACCCAGGTAAATTTATTCACATTTTAATTCACCACTACCACACTGATGCTACAGTGTGAGTGCAGATCATGATTCTCTACTAATTTTTAATTTTTTAATAAATCTCCTGCTTAACTGCAGGCCTTGACATTGAGAATTAAGGATATGCCTTGAAAAGATCTTTGGAAACCCAGGAAAACATCTACATAAGGTCAAGTTTGGTTCTCTCAATCCATAAATAAAAATATTTTTGATCCAGGCTCTATTTACCCCCTAAAGACCATATTGTATGAAAAAGTGAAGATAAAGGAAGTAGTTATTAAATGGGTATTATAATTTTTATCATTTTAAGCAAAGATTTAAATAATAAATTAGGATCTTGCTGTTCATGGAATTATATTAGAAAAGCAGATGATGAATCAGAAGGAACCATCTCTGATTTAAAAAGGAGAGTGTTTTCTGTGTGACAACCTTATTCCTTGGAGTGACTAGAAGAGGTATATCTTAGCCATATAAACCAAAAGTCTCCCACTACTAAATAGTTAATATTTATAGGTAACTTTGCAATCATTACTATCAACAGACAAAAAGCTACAATAATCCGATTGCCATCACTTTAACCAAAGCCAGTGTCGTAAACCTTGTAATTTTCTGCTGTCATGCTCAGGCACTTTCAACACATTTAAATTAGAAAGGACTATGCTAATTTTGCTTCATAGCCAGGGTAATTGTTGTAAGACATAATTATCTTTTTTTTTTTTTAAAGGATCGTTTTATTCTCCAGAGTTGTTTAAATTCAGTCTCAGTTACTGCTCGTCCTTTCATCCCTACACTGCATTCTGGCTCCCACCTCCATTAAATTATTCTTTTCATCTTCGTTAGCTGGAGACAACTTAACCCTCCTTTCTGATGGACATTTCAGGCCCTGGCATAACTCTATTAAAAGGAGGAAAGTATGCTAAGGACAAATTTAGCTCTTTGTTTCCTCCTGACCTTCCTGAGGAATCATCAGAAGGTTTGACATGTTAAGTCATCTTTGATGCCAATTTAAAGTTATGGCCCAGCATACAGCCTTCTTGATTATTGATGCATCAGAGCTTTGTCCTTATATAAGCAATGAGTTTAAGTTGAATAATACTGAAATACAACCAAGCACAAAGAGACTACGTGGATTTTCCTCTTGAATAAAGTTCACGGGGTAGGGCGCTCACATAGCATATTTCCAAGACTTTTAAGTCAGGATATTAATAAGAGTTTTGACTGCAATAGCAAGCAAGGGGCACAGAATGTAGGTCCAGCCAGCAGTTGGGTGACTCTGCTAATTGGCCAGGTCTGCTCTGTCAGCTGCTCCACCCACTGGCAGGTACAACATGTTGGAGTTTCCTTACAAAGCCCCTGCCTTGTGCTGCAGCCGAGAATATCCCATGGTGTGTCCTTACAGCAGGTAAATCGACTGCTCCCTCATTATCAGTGGTTGTTCCAGGGCACCTGGAGCCAGAGCTAAAGAAAACACTCCTGAATGAAAATACCAGTGATACTAGTTACTGATTAAATGCTGGGAAGTGAATAGAAGCATTGTTTGCAGTCCAGGTGGACTGACATTTGCACCATGACATCTTCTGATGCCAAGTGGAAGACCTGAGCAGAAAAAGGAGAAACATTTAGGCTTGATGCCAGCAGACCTTGGCAACTCATACTCTTCAGAGCATGTCAGCAAGTCAGTTTCTGGGCATGTTAAAAGGTGTGCCTTGGTAATTGAGAATCTGATGCCTCATCAGAGCTTCAAATGTCTCCTGTGGGGTTGCTCGGAGGAGTTTCCAGTAGACAGTTTTTTCTTTCCTTTGAGTGTTTTTTCTCTGCTAGAAGTTCAATAGGATAGCGGAGGGGAAAGGGAAGAAATTTTAGTGATGAAGTTTCGGGTCTGTTATAGCAGTGCCTGTCACCACACATCAGCTGCCACAGACAGGACTCATTTAGGAACAAGTTCTCTGTGCTGTAGTGTTGGTCCAAAGGAATGAGGCACTGAAGAGGCAGTGCTGTGACCTGACCACAGGGTAAACCTCTTCTCCTTGTGTCCATACAACAACAATTTGGTTTGTGCTATGGCAGAATATCTTCTTGCCCCCCTCTTTAGCTGTACATGATCTGAATTCCAGCTGTTGGAATTTGACTGTCACCTCTGCTGTCCCCATGATAACCCCGCTGCTTCTTTTTCTGGCCTTGTTTACCTTCTTATATCTTTTTTCTGGACAAAAAGAATAGGTCTCCACTGACTGGATTTTAGTGTAATTTTTTTTTCTGTTTATGTCCTGATACTGTCGTTTTACATCTGAACAATTTCTAGTTAGCAAACAGGACTATCAGGTACCATATACCTCTTTGCTCTTCTGTCCTCTCCCCAAGGAAGGATATTTGTGCAGTGGAATGACATTGCTGGTTACAAACATCCTTTTACTGTCAAAGTAATCAATTCTGTTTGTATGGAATGAAATGCTAACTAAATAATCACCAACTCAATTGGTAATAGTCAAATCTGTTTGCAGTATTCAAATGTACTAATATATAGCTAGTGAATGTCTCTGACAGATATGACAGAAATAATGCCATTAAGGATAACTCTGTTGCTTTCCCTAGAATCACTGGACTTTCACAAAAGCATTAAACTGTGATCTTAACTGTTCCTTTGCCATGTGCCAACAGCCTTAGGGGTGTGTCTGTGGCTGCAGTCAAGTGAAGCACATGGCCCACCCCATGTTACTGAGCTACTGATGAAGAAACCAGGATCCTCACTCCCTGCAGGTTGATTTCTTGTCCATGTTCACATGATCCTGAGATTCTGGAATGGGGAGAATCACAAAATAGAATAACAAAATAGAATACTCAGGATATTTGTCTATGCCAGCACTGGTGGAGGAAGAGAATGTTAATGAAGGAGAATGTTTCCAATTAGGAACCTCTAACAGTGTCCTGGGATGAATGAGGAGTGAAAATTGTCTCCCTGGAAGCCCTGAATTCAGATGCTTTGTTTATGCACACACACATGTGGATACACACTTGATTTCCAAATGCCACAAGTCATTTATATCACTGTTAATGACCCTGATGAGTTACGTGTGCTGTCACTGCTCCAGGCCCTGTGTTTCCATGCTCATGTGGCAGTAGGGGTTAATTCCATTCCTGCTGCAGTTGTCATGCTGGAAATGCCCAGGGTTAAGCAGAGATGACTGGGACCAGTGGAAGTGCTGAGTCTTGTAATGCTGTACCAATCATCAGATCTTGTAATGTGCTCAGTCACAAGCCATGCTTGGAATTGTTTCAGAGAGACAAACCCCAAATCAATGCCCAACACTTACTCTTTTGCTCAGCAGGAAAACTTGAGGTTATTGTGGTCTCTGGTGAACTTGGACTTCTCATGAGAAACACAGAAAAACTTTACAACAGCTGTAAAATATTCAATCAGATCATTTTTACAGTGGCCTGAGAACAGTCTCATAGCAACATTCCACTTCCAGAAGATCATGTTCTGGGGAAGAGAATAGGTTTTGTGGTTTATTTCCCCTTCATTCTACACTCAGATGCCCATGATAAGATAAGAATCATCAGTGAGACAGAGAGATGGACAAGCTGTAAGTTATTGCAGAGATGTGTAACAAGAGACAGGCACAAATTTCTCCCATCTCAACTCCTTGTTTCCTCTCTTCGACCCCACCTTGATCCCTGGTGTTCTTTAATGTCAGGGCACCTGGGGAGGATCTGTTTATGGACATTCATCAAGCAGCAAATAAACCCTCATGTTATTTGTAAGCATGGCATTTTCAAGAGGTATCCTTGGTTGTTTAACAACATACAGTGTTTTTGTAACCGCAGAAAAGGTCCTATGGGTCATTAAGCAATCATTTATTGGTTAAATATCTCCATTCCCAGTAATGAATTGCTATTTTGCGAGAACAAACATTTCCTTTCTGTTTAATTTTCAGATTTTGAGGTCGCAATGGTGTGTGCTCTGGAGAGGGAATAAAGTCTGGGACCATGACGTTAATGCACTCCCAACTTTTTATTTCCTTCTCCAGCTGTGACTAGACCTCCAGTACATTAATTTCCCTGTTTTTCTTAAGCCTCCAGCTTCTCAAGGAGAGCTTTGTATGTCTTTACTACTCCTCTTGTCTGCCTATCTCACTCATCACTGAATATTTACCTGCAGTGAGATAAACATTGAATTCCTTTAATTGGGTGTTAGTAAGTTCTGCCCTTACAGATTTCTCAGTACAGGAGAGCAACCAGGTTGGTTTGCTATATTGTTTTAGTCTTCTGTTGTTTGGTTTGGTTCTATTTTAATTGAAGAATTGCAGTCCTGGATTAAGAATCTTGGAAAATTTATTTTGCTTTTTGTTCCACTACAGGGACTCATACAGATTTTGCAAAAGTCTCTGAAGAATAAATCATGTTTTCCAATGCAGGTTTTTGGTTTTTTCACTTTTCTGAAGATTGTGCTTTTGAGGATAAGGAACTGGTTTCTGTAACCTCTATAATCCTTCTTTTTTCTTAGAAAACTCTGAATCTAGCCAGTGTCAGTGACTGATTTTTTTGACCCCAGTGAACTTCATGCCCTGCAGTTTTCCAGGAGCACCTCAGCCTGTTCCGCTGACTTGAGAAAATTATTTTTAGCCTCATGGTGTGAGTGGGAAATCTGAGATATGAAGATCTGAAGTGCTGGAGGCTGCATGGCTGAGCAGGGAACATGACTGAGCAGAAGCCAGATTCATGGACCAGTGTCTGACCCAACAGGGCGAGGATGAGCCCAAAGACCCAACTTGAGACCTGGCTAAGGACAAAGTTCACAGCTTCCCCTTAACCCCCTGAAGTTGTGAGATTTTTTAAAATATTTGTATATAGATATGTGTTTTGGAATGACTGGGATCATTGTAAAGATTAAGGAAAATGTGGTCAAATGGGCAAAGCAGTTAGCTTTGATTCTATCCTTGGCTCTACCACTAAGTTTCTAGGATGGCCTCTGGCAAATCTTTTTGTCTTTTTTCTCCCTCAGACTGTTAATTTGCAGTCTCTATTCTTGCCTGAAGGCACAGTGGGGCAGTGACAGTCTCTGCAAAATGTTAGTCCAGTTCCTAACATGATGGCTTACTGCATAGAGTAAAAACCAAGAGGCACAACCATAATATTATTTTTATTCTACTATTCATTACATTCAGTGTAAGTACCCTTGCAGCAGCCCTTCATTATTTTAATTTTTTTAAGAGAAAAATGATAAAACAATCCTGGATATTCACAGGCTTTGTGGGCATGTATATGTAATTTTATGGGCTGGAAGGAACCCTTAAGGCAGGTGTATGTTACATGGAGGTGAATATGACCCCACTTGTCCCTGCTGTTAAAGTCCATCTTATCTCAAGGGGGGGAAAGTGAGTCCAATTTGATACAATTCCTGCTAGAGTCAGTGGATACAGACCAAGTTATACATCTCCAGTATCCAATTAGAGCAGCTGTAGTAATGATATGAACTTTAACCCTTGCCACATTAATGCTTGCAAAAAAGTAGATTAAAACCATTTTAGAAATGTTACCAATATAATTCCCACCTCTTGCCAGCATGTGATTCTGGAGCTTGGGCTCAAACATGGTGACTGGGAGCAGGACAGATCCCTGCCAGAGCTTGGGTGCAAGCACATCTGGGATGGGAATCATGGAGGCAATCAGCACAAAGAAAATATCTCCTAGTTTTCAGCTGCCAGCAGAGCCCCAGCACACTGGAAGAGGAAATAACAAAAATAGAACTTGCACCCAGATGAGCTCTTAATAAGAGCAAATCCAGAGTAAATAGACTGATGGAGCTGTGTAGAGGTGGCACTACCTGCACTCATTGGCTGTTTACTCAGAAGTTCTTTTGCTGTGCAAACGAGCATTGGGAAGGCCACCTATTGATTCGCTTTCTTCCCTCTGGACATTTACAATCTATCAAGCACAGAGAGCAAGACAGAGGGAATGAATCCTCACCATGGCACAGCAGAAGTTGCTGAGAAGAGAGAAACTCTTCTTTCTGCCGCGCTCAGTCAGGGAGTTTCCCCCGCATTTGGGCAGCACATCTGAATAAGTCCTCTCCTCCCCATTAAGTCATCGCAAGGGGCAAGAGCCCTGTTCCAGCCTCCCTGCTTGGATTTAACCTCAACGGGTTAACTTCATAAAACTGCAGCTCTTTATTCCAGCCTGTGATTTCCCATCATACTTTAGGACCAGCGAACCGTCCCTTCATTGATGGCACCTTTTGGCTTCACAATAGAAGCCAATTTGTTAGAATTCTTCACAGGTCAGGGGCTGCGTGAAGATGTGGAGGGCGCAGCAGTGGCCGCTGGAAAATTAAGTTGTATTCGCTTGGCAAATTATACGTCTGCTGCACTTTATGGGCCTTGATTTCCTTTCCCCTCTCTCTCCCTCTCCTTTCTCACACCCCCCTCCCTCCAGCCCCTCCCTCATCCTCTCTTTCTTTTTTTTTTTTAAATTGTAGAAGCGTGTATGTGAGCTATCGTCACATATCCAGTTAATGTAGGTTAATAGATTGATTCCAGTGACACGGATCATAATGAACAGTAAATTGTTTTATCTCTTAAGTCTTATTTGGTCAGCCAGGAAAACATATGAGGTAATATGGCTTGGACTAAATGGACCGTATAATAGATCTCCCTCTAAAGAATAAGGACAGGGGTGACAGCGCCTCTTATGATTAATGAAAATAATAATGGTCCTGAAATTGAAATTTTTCTAATTTTTTTTCCTTCTTCTCTCTGGGCTGCCACCAAAAACTTCAGCCAGCAGATGATTTGTGCACAATAACCACCTCTGACTTCTCCCTCAACTCCTACTACAAGTTAAGGGAGTGCAGGGGAGGGAGAGTTGAAGAGGGATGGATGGTTGCCTACACTTCTAAGAGCTTGGCTCAGCAGTAGAGTACCACATAAACACAAACTGTTTGCTTTTAACCCTGAGTTCCAAGCAGATGCTTTCAGGTGCTTGCAGCTTGCCCAAATACGGAATTTCCGTATTTGTGTCTAAAGGAGTTCCATTATTTAAGTGCTTTGGAAATATCACAATAAAGCCTTAAACCTTCAGACACATCTGCTTGTTTATTTATGCAGGAACCCCTGCATTTATTGGTTATGTTGTGTGCAGCATTCAGAATGATTTGTCATTGTTAATGAATATTTACATTTGCTCAGTGTCAGTGCTTCTTGCTGTAACACATGTATAAGAAGGTTAATTCTGCAGCTGCAAAAATAGGTTGGGGCAGAATCAGACCTTTTAAAGAGCAGGTAAGTTGTTGGGGTTTTTCTTAGGGGTTTCACCAAAGTGCTTCCATTTGGCTCAAAAGAGCTTTCAAAAAAAGACTTATGGACATTTATCTTGAACAGCATCAGATGACCTGGCAGACAACATGAGATCTTTGTCAAATAGAAAATATTTAACAACTGTTAATGAGGGTGGGGAGAAGAAATTCAAATGATCAGCAGGGTACATGTGTAAGTATCAAACACTGTAACCCAGCATGACCAGAGGGATCACTCCAGGACACTGGAGAGCATTTGTGCACATGTGTGTGGGTGATCCTCTGGGGTCCTCCAGTAAAGCCATAGGGGAACAGAAATATCACACCGAATATGAAAATAACCTTCAGTCCCTTCTTCAGGAGATTCATATAAAGTAAAACAAAAGCAAGGTTCTAGAGAACTATCTCATGGAGCACCATCCTGCATGAACATGGCAATGTGAATCAGTGTACCTATGACCAAACCAGGATTTTGCACCCTCTCACTACTTTTTATGTTGCTTGTCTTTTTTTCCTTCCTTTTTTCTTTTTTTTTCTACATTTAATTCCTTTTAAGACTGTAACAAACAACACTAAGTGCCTTGTCCTTTTATTCCTCTTTTATCTTTGTGCTTTACAGCTTCTGTGTTGTATCTGTTTTCATTCTTATAGGATCAATAAAAGGTTTGTCACTTTGCAAAGTTTTGGAAACCAGAAATTGCACTTAAGGAGTGGGATAATAGGGGTTGTTTCCTGATGCTTCTGCACAGTTGCATCCTTTTTTAAAAATTTTAATTTTTTTTCCATCTTCCAATATCTAATCTCAATATCTGCAGTCATGCTTTTGGGTTTTACACTGGCTGTCAGCAGGCAATCAGTTCAGGCATTCAACTTCTTTGGATTAACATCAAGCTCTGCAGTGTGGGTATATTAGCAGCAGGGTCAATCACAGCAGCAGGAAGCAGCCTGAGCAATAAAAAGAAAAAAAATAAAAGGAAAAAAGGAAGACTAAAAGGAACCCTCTGAACTTCAATAGTCTGGAAAACCCAAACTGAGACTAAACTTCATAAATATCCCTAATCTCTGGTTTAGAAGCCAGGATTGTTTATGATTCATGGCATTTGATGACATTTAGCAGCATGCAACCCATTACAGCCCTTAAGTCATTACACAACACGGCAGAAAATGTCATCAGGTGCCACAACAACAAGGCAGGTTATTGGAGGGGCAGGGTTCAGTTCAGATTAGTTCAGACTTCTGACGGATGCTAGCCTAGCTCCAGACTGAACCCAAATTCTGCTTGTCAGGCTTATCTCTCTAACAGATCATCCTTGCTTCTCTTTATGTTGTACAACTTCCTCCCCCACGGCTCAAAATCCAAATTCCCAGCTTCTGGTGAAGCACTGGCAAAAGTAATGCTCATTCTTATGCAGGGATTGCATTAATTACTTCTGTAAGAACAGCTGGGGTCAGTCTGGATCCTCTCTGAATATGTAGAGGGTTACTTAGATCTGGCACTATGTCTCAGTGATCTGCACCTCTAGACATATCTGCTGGTGTGAGAAGATTACAACGTCCAGTGATGAAATCAAAGTGTTAGGCATTGGTAAAGAAACCCCCAGGATTCGTGAGCTACAGCAGTGTGTGTGAATAATGTGCTTCACAGCCATGTTTCAGGGCACTACAATTAACCTTAATAAAGTTACCAGCATCTGGAAACAAATGGGGCATTAAAAATCTGTATGAAATATTTAGCTGGAGATCCTCCCTTAAGTGAGTGGAGATTGACACGCCACGTTGTCCTAATCCCCTGCACCAGGGGAGAATTTCCTCCAAGATAAGGAGAGTTTACAGATGCCTAGCAATAAACAGCCATAGGTAGAAAAGGAAAGAATTTTTATGGTGCTGTGCTGGCTTTAAGAGCTGGATTCAGCAGAAGTCACCTGCATTTCTTAAATTTGAGCTTGTCTGCCAAAACTCAATCACTAACAAAGTCCACACCACCAGGGGAGCTGAGAAGATCCCACATCTCCTTATGTACCTTCAGTCCCTAAACCCTACCAATCTACCCAACCTGGGCAGAAATTTCAGAAAAGAGCTGGAGGGCATTCTGAGGACCCTGCTTTTCAAACGTTGCTGATGTCATAATTTCCAATGTTAAAAACCTATGAAGCATCCACAGAAGGTCTGGAGAGTGAATATTAGGGGTAAAGTGGATGGTGATGAATCTTTGCAGCCTTTGAGAAAACTTTGGCTGTTAGATGCCATTTTGTGTTTCCATCTGATTTATTTGAACCAATTTAGACTCCTAGTAACTAATTACAGCCTGGCTATCTTTTAGAAGCTTTTAAGTGGCCTAAAGTTACATAAAGAAAGACAAAAAGGCACCATGCATAATAAAAATATACATGCATCCTATACATCTGAATATCCTTTCCATTAAATACTGAGGTGTGTTTATATGCACATATTTACATGTAACACAGAGTTGCATTATTTTGTCTCTTATGGAAGAAAAAAAAAGAGATATTAAAAAATCCAGTGACTGATTTTGCTTCTTGAACCAAGTCAAATATTTTCTTGTCAGTATGCTCATAACTTCAGACTGCAGAGGTCATGGCCTTGACTTTCTCCTTCAGATGGTTTGTGAGTGGAATGTCCTTGAGATTAAGGTTCCCTTTGTTTTCCTTGGGAGGGGCTTTGCTTACACTGGCAAGCAGCTGAGACTTGCCAAGGTCCTCCAGACTCTGTTTATTAGATTTTTATCTTCTTATCAGAGTCTTCCTCCTTAAATCATGTCAGCATTTTACCACTCTTCAGGGATTCCTGGTGTTTTATTGTCTCTGAACTGCTTGGGGGGTGGGGGTAAAGGAAGATATCCTAGCAAAAATAACATTTATATAATGGCAGTGATGGGAAAGATTCAACTGTCTCCTTAAGATTTTCATCCCGACCAAAGTGACCAATAACTGGCCATCTACTCTGGATTTAATTAAATCTATATTTAAACAAACTCCCATTGATTTTGTTGAGAGTTTTGTGCCTGGGGAAGGAGTTTATAATTTGGTCTGGCATTCCTGCCCAACTCTGATATGAGAAAAAGCTAACTCAGTTGGTTACGGTCATTTTATTGTTTTTCTTGGCAAAGCAGAATTTCTTTTTGTTATTATTTTCACATTAAAAGGTGCATTGTGACTTAATAAGATTATACCAAAAAATATTCAATCTGCTGGTTCCTACTAAAATCAGCCAAATCTATTATTCAAAGTGGATACATATAAGTCTATATATAGAGTTTAATGTGTGCATACAAATAAATATATTCTCTAAAAGATACTCATCTCTATTTTATCTTAAATTAAAAATCTCAAAGAACTCTATAAATCTTAATGTCTAGCTCCTCCCAAATCTACTCTGGAGTAAACCAATTATGAAAAATTCCTTTTCCCAAAGTCTGAGCCAGGGAGTGGATAAATCCTTATCATACACAAAACAAGTGTGTGGGACATCTCTAGCTTGAGTGCTTTATACTGTGCACAGGAATGTAAATGATCCATGATAAAGACACAGGCAGATCCCAGTTTGTGCCACATCTGCCTACAGATGAGCACAAGTGGAATCTCAAACGGTTTGAAAGCACACGAGCCTCTGGTGTGAAGGTGAAGGCTCACTTTGAGTTCTAAGATGTAATGAAGAAGTTAATCCTTTTGAGAAGATGACCTGGAATTGAAAAACCAAAGAGAAAATTCAGCCAGTGCTTCAAAATATACGAGCAGGTCCTCGTGCAGTGTAAAGCACTTATCATTGTTAAAGGTATCTGCCTGTTGGCATCCGTTAAAGATGTGCTCAATCTGGTCACACAGCAATAGCCATATTACACCCAGAGACAGACACACCAAATTTGTACTAGTCCTTGGAATATATTCATCTTGAGATTGCTGTCACCCTCTGTCAGGGGAATGAATCAGTGGTACTGTTCATACTTTTCTGCTTTAGGTAACTACTCTTTTGATAATGAATCTTTAATGATAATTGCTCTTCTAAGGAGAGCGTTTTCCACCCTTGTTAAAGCAATACTTTCTTGTGGAAATGTGCTTAACATTATCTCTTCAAGACTGGTGTTCTTTTCCAATTGATAAAGATCTCCATGGACAGAGAGCTGAAAATTTTGGCAGTGTCTAAGACACAGAAGACAAAAAAGTTAATTGTGAAGAAAGATGTATGAGGTGTTATTTCTGATGCTCTCTACAACATGTGACAGCAATGTCTTTAATCCTAATGAACCTTACCTCAGCTAACATGCTATACTTTATAAAATGAGTGAGAAAATATAATTTTTTAACCTTATTCTTTTACACTGACATCGTAAAACTTCAAAATATTTCCTGTTTAGGGACAACCACAAACCATTCTATGGTTTGGCAACAGATGTCTTTACAAACTCAACACAGTTATGGCAACCTTACATGCAATTGCTTGAATTTTCCAGAGAATTTAGCATTTCTTCAGCATTAAGTCTTGGAGAAGTCCTTATGCCAGCAAAACCCAGTAAAGCTATGGTTAAAACAAACCAAATTTTGCAAAGTGGTTTAGTCACTATAAGTCCTAGACATGCAACTCCACATGTTCATCCAGCCTTTCAGGAACACACTCATCCTTTCTGTGCTGTCTGGAGGAGTGACAAATGCCTGTCAGAGCTACATGAAGGAGGAACTCACATTTTTAAGGAAATAAATACAAATTGCAAACCAAAAAAACATCAGCAGAATGGCATTTTGTTATTCCTGGAACATAAAGGGTGGAAAGTTTGGGGCTGTGCAAGACTATAGGACTGGTGCTGCTTGTAAGTACCTGACTGCAATGTCTCCAGCTTTTTCCTTCAGCTAAAATGAGCTGTACTGAAAAAAAAACAAACTGTGTATGTGTGCCAGGGCCAGCCCTCAGTGCCAGATTTGATCCAGAACCAGCAGGAATGGGAAAGGAAATGAAGGAGTGTAACGGTGCATGTGGGCAGATCTCAGTGCAAGTGTGAGCATGAGAGGCTGCATCACAAATTCAGAAAACATGAAGCTACTGAACTAATCTGGCAGCTGAAAAACATGTCAGGGCTGTTTTGGGATTCATTTACTATAGAGAACTGAAATGATAGAGAGGAATTAATGTCCAGTGAGTTCCCTCCCCTGCCACTGCTTCAGGAGAAGGTGCCCCCTGCATAAGCCTGAGGAAATGTAAATATTTTACCAGCAAGTAGTTCCATGACAGTTAGAGCCATGTGCAGGAATGTTGCAGCATGTGCCTGAGATGTGACTCTTTCAGTGGAAGTCTATTTACAGGATGGAGCATGTGATTTTAATTGCAAGTATGTTCCTTCTTCCTTTTAAATTCCTCGTGTTTTCGCATATACCATTAAAAGATTGTCATACGAGCCTTCATTGCATTCTTTGGCATGTCTTCCAGAATGAGAGGAGAAAAGAATCCCTGTCAGTGCCAACAAAATCACATACCAAATATGAGAAACAGATAAGACAGCAGATTCAGCATGAAGCAGAGTGGGAGAAGTCAGATAAGAAGAGATCCAAACTCTTGGGCTTTCCATACCCTGCTCATTCTTTTACAGGGCTGACTTTATTCCCCCCATTTTCCCTATGATGATCTTCCTAATCTGACCTCATCTCCAAAAACTGGGAATTTGGCTTCAATACCTGGGAAAGGTCAGGAAAGGACCAAGAAGAGAATGAGGGATTCAGGAAGGGTCTTGTTGGCCCACACATTTGAAAAGGAAAATATTTCTGGGGACTGTGGGCACTAAGCTCTTCATCTGGAAGTGCAGAGGGAACAATAGTGAAGGTTTCAAGGCATTAGGCTTAATAACACTCAATAATTCAGGCCTTTGGATTTATTTGCACCATATAAGCAAACTTAAAATGATTTTTCTATTAAAAAATTGACTGTATTTTTAATGAGCTCACTGTATATTTCAGTGGGAAACATTCACTGTCTCCTTTTTCCTGCTGCAGGCTGGTGGTATTTTCCTGCTTCAGGCTAGATCTATCTTTAAAATGAGATACTCATGCTGGAACAAACAGAAAAAAAGATTAAAAACCAGGCAAATGAAGAATTACATAACTAAAATTTGGGTTTTGTCAGTAATTTATGGTAGCACTTAGTAGTTTTTCACTTCTTTCTCATTTTACTGTATTTTATTTCTCTAATCAGAATTGTTTCTGTTCTTGATTAATGTTTTAACAACATACTATTTAATTTTTGTAGGGCAAATTAAGTCAGAAACCTCAAGGAAAAATAAAGAATATGATATATGCTTCATAAGACATTAAAACCCCTCAAACAACCCTGACATTATAATTTCTTTGTGTTCAGTGTCTGTCCACATTTTTCTGAACTTCTGTCATCATAGTATCTTATTGGAAATAAGGAACATCAAAACTTAATCTAATCCATAATGTCCTGGTATGGGATCAGATCCAAACTCCCCTAAAAGTTGAGAGGACTTTGGTGTTGGGACCTACAAAGCTCAGTTGTTGAGTATAGCCACAAAGTTACATTCTATGTTCAAAACCACACAAATTTTCTATTCAGGAGTGAGAAAGATAATCTCACAGATTGTTCTACTGAAATTACCAAAAATATCCATTCCAAAAAAAATTAGCATTATTTGACCCTGTGTGATGTGTAGAAGTATTATTTGAGGGTTAGAGTCCATTCCATAATGAGTATGATCCTGTGGCTCTGACCAGTTTGAATTGTACTTTGTTGTTTTATTTCCACTGTACCTTTCCTGATAAAAGAATTTAAATTTTCAGACCTAACTGGGCGGTAAGGGACAGATCAACCTGGCCAACATCAGCACAGCCTGTCCTTGGCAAAACTAAGAAAACTTTTCCAACTGGCAGGATAAATCTGAAGAATTTTCACATTTCCTTTTTCCCAGTCTTTTGTCCTTTGAGGTGATGTAGGAAGAGTCTAGAGGTTTCCAGCCTGAAATACCTCCTCATTAGCAGTTTTATAAAGGAAAATCTTCATAAATATCAATAACTCCCCATACTCATATTTTCTGTAATTGCTTTTATTTGTATTATTGAGGATGCTGAGTGTCACAGCACGAGGGTGGATGGGAGACCTGAGAGCTTTCAGGGAAATTACAAGAATGGGAAAAGCTGCTGCAGAGGCACTAAATTGTACTCTGGAAGTCACACATTGTGCATGTTCCTCCATGCACACCAGTAATGACAAGAGGTGTCTTCCTCAGCCGTGGTGAAGAGCCAGAAGCTTTCCCTGGGTTTGAAGTGGACCTTCATATTCTCCCTGTAATGCATCTCTGCTTTAAATGGCTCTTACTTCCAAAATCAAGTTCAGAAAGTGACATTCTCTGAGTGGTGGTAGATTGTTAGTGTGTTTGCTTAAACCTACTTGCTGGGATTAGCTCTGTCCCACTTTGTACGTTCTGGATTGAGGGTTAGACAAGGGTCAAGTAGGTGATTTCAACACTCTCTGATACAGGCTTACCCCCTCCAGTAAAAGGGAAGCTTTTCAACCAATCCAGTCTAATTCTTCCATCTCAAACTCTGCTTTGTTTTGCTTGTGTGTGTAAGGAGGTTTGAGGGCAAGAGGGCACAATTTTAAACCCCAATTCTCAATTCCATAACATCCATCATTATCTGTCTATGTGAGGCTATTATTGCCTTCCTCACAAAGCCCACTGTTCAAATACACCCAATTCTCCAGAAAAAGCCATGCTCAACTGGACTGTGCCGTCGTTGAAGCTGTTCTAACTCTCTCACTCATGTGCACTCTTATGGTTACAGGAAAGGAAAACACTCCTACCTTAGGCTGGGATTATCTAAATGGCCTCCAAAATTGAAAACATAGAACCCACAGAGACATCACAGGAAATAGACATGCAACATCGAAACTAAGTAAATTTGTCCAATTTTTTAAAGAGCAAACCTCACCCTCACCAAAATTTTGATTTGGTGCCAGTGAAGAACGTTGGCTGTGAGCAATTGGAAGCTTTAAGGGATGGATAAACAAAGAGGTAGGCACAGACAAACACTAACTTTTCCCTCTCACTCATTTAAAAATCAGATATAAGTCTCACTATAAAGAAACTATGCAAAATGAGGAGGTTATAAAGAATTCATCATTATGGCCTTACATTTTATTAGATCATTTCTTTGGCCTGAAATTAGCAATGGATCATAGTGGGTCTTTTATAATATAAAAAAATTAGTTTTATTCAAGTGACAGAGGTAAAACTTGCAGTGCCAAGGAATATTTTCTTACTGAGGTTCTTCTTTAGGTATGCTGAGGAAAGTGACTGTAAAACTTATTTGTGCAGTCTACACAAAGCAAATTCTGCATGGATATGTTCAGGTTCACATGAGGCACCATTGAATTTCAGGCTGTGCTTTGAACGCCAATGCCAGCTCCTCACCCCAATTCCTCAGCATTGTTTCTCTCAGGGTTTCATTTATGTGCTGTTTCCTTTAAAACAGATTAAAATTTCCAGTTGGTGGGGACAATATTAACCTTAAATTAATTTGTACTAAGGTTTAGCTTACTTTCTTTGCCTAAATAGAAAAAAAAAATTAAAAGGAGAAGGAAATGGAAAAGAGAATGAAAAAAAGGAAAAGAAACATGACCTTCCTAAGCCAGGGAGATCAAAAATACACAAGCCACCTCTTTGGAGGTCAAACTGAAAAGATTGACTGGTCCTCAGAGTAATGTGGTGGCCCCTCGACATTTATGGTAAGTAGTAGCTGAGGGAGAGAATTGAATTCTGACCTTCCTAATTCAGCAACAGAGGTAAGAAGTCATCTCCAGCACAGTGGAATTACAGAGCACATAAAGGAACTCCCCCTTCAACATTATTTATTTGGTGAACTCTCTCTGTATCCCAGAAAAGGCTACAGCATGCTTATTTTGCAAAGGGATCATGTTGTTTAGTTCCAAAGCAAGCACATTAGAAGAATTCCACATAGACTTCATAATAAATCCACCCAAGGCCCAGCACCCAGTTGCTGTTGTGTACAGGGCTTTTTATTTATTTAACCGCCTAAAAAAAAAATTGCACATATAATGAGAGAATGTCCTTCCCTTATGAGAGGAGAGTTCAATAGTTTAATTTTTGTTAACCAAAATCCCTTGTACTAAGGTAAATTACATTGCATTTTCTATTACTAGCTCTGTTAATTGTCAGGCAATAAGAGTTTATGCACTCATCCAAAGCAGCAGAGAATTTCCCATAATGTTACAAAATAAAACCTGACAAAGCACAATAATCTTTAGTTTATTGATGTGCTGCTAGGCTGTGGAAAGAATCAGATCTGTAATGTGCTTTTGGTTAGAAAATTGGGGCCTAGAAAGATATACTGGAAACAGTAGAGGAATGTCAGGTTCCAAAAATATATATACATATCCATGTGTGTGCATAAACTAGGGTGTTTTTTCTAAGGAAAATGATGATGAAAGACTTTAACATCAACAGTAAAGGTTCAAAGACTGAAAGAATAGCAAACGAAGAAAGTAAAAAGTGTGTGAATGCAAACAGAACTTGTTGGTTAGTAGTGTTTCAGGCAAAAAGGACTTAAAGACAATGTGAAAAAAAAGCAAGAACAATACCCAGTACTTTGGATAGGATGTTTTACTATGTTCAGGTTGGCCCAGGCATATATAGTGAGTAAATTTATCTCTAATAGTCCTGAAAGTACATCAATTGTACCTTGATGGACCCAAAACCTTCCTGACTTTAACTAAACAGCCTCCCTACAATGAAGGCTAGAAAAACTCTTGGGAAGGTTGGAAATATTATTTGAAATCTGTATTTAAAATAAGTGGGGATTTGGGAAATTCAGCTTTTGGAGAAATGCAGAAAGAAAACCAAACCAAGAAATTAATGGACTTTAAATTCCAAGCTCATGTTTGACTCCAAAAGAACATGCTTAGGGAAGGTTCTGACCTTCTTTAGTGACTTCTTTCAGGATCTCTCATGATATGGGATGGCAAAGTGCAGGCTGTTTCTGGCACCCAAAGTCTGGGTCCATCATATTGACATTTTTTTTCTAGTTTTGATAGAGAATATTTATGCTTAGGACAACAAAGCAGGGGTTCTTTTTTTCCATTTTCATAGGAGAGAATTAAAGGATACTTGATTTCTATATCTGCTATGGTTTGGTGGATAGCTGTGCATTAAGAGGAGGTTCTTAGCAATGCAGAAGAGGCTAAAATTTGGAGTTTTACTCTATACTTTCCACTAAGAACCAGCATGACTCTTGCCCTTTTACAGGCAATGATGGAGCATGATAATGTACATTTCTGCTTCTCAGAGCATTTATTTTAATTACAAGGGCTTATAAACAAATAGGGAGAGGGAAGAGAGGCAGGAAAAGGGGGGGAGGTGTCTATTGTCCTGATTTTGCATTTAGAAAGTAGAAGAGAAACACAGAGAGAGAGAGAGAGATCCTCTACCTTGCATAAAAGATGGCAAGGTGATAAATTAGTGCTCTCAACTGAAATTGATTACTCTGTGTTCCTATCCAGTTCATACAGCAGCAACACAGATGCTCTGAAACACAGTAATGACACATTGGAGAAAAACCAATCAGGTTGGTCTGGTGGAACATTTTTCCCTTTCTCTCCCACTGGCTCAAGGATAAAGCGCCATGTGCCCTGCCTGCACAAGGGAAAGATAATACACCCAGCACCCCCAAAACTCCCACTTGGACACTTTTCAGCCAGTCTAAGGACATTAAAAGATAAAATGATGAAAATTGGTGATTTTTTTTTCTCTTCTCTTCTCTGCCTGGATATAACTCTAATACTCGAAGGCAGCTGCTTAGGTGGCAAAAGGTTGAAGTAAAATCTAGTCACCTTCAGGCAATTATACCTGACATAGTGCATAAAAAACAAGAAGCAGGGCATGATTTATCAGCCTTCCAGGATTCCAGATGATACAGTCAGATGCAATGAGTATCAGGTTTTAAAATAATCATTTGGACTTCTGTAATGGGTAATCTGCTTTGTAACTACTACTATTTCATCTTTACTAAGCTGGGAATTGACTGCTTTCATGGCATAAGGTTTATGACTACTAGGTTTTTCAATAAAAGACAGAATCCTGCTCACATGGCATAGGATTGGTTTTGGTGTAGGGAAAAAGAAAAAAAGAAAAAGTGCTGAGCAATTTATTTCTTCTCATTTGTCAGATCTCCATGTACTGAATGTGTAAGGAAAGATGCCAACATGATGGACCATTCAAGAGCTGGAGGACATCAGAATATCACCTTAAATTTCTCCTTCCTATAACTAGACTTTAGAACTAGGGAGAGAATGAAGGAAGGAAGAAGATGAGATTTAGTGTAATTATTCAAACTCATAAATGTTAGGAATTTCCAGAGTTATCCCTCTGGTAGAAATGTTCTCTTTAGTGTCAACCTACTCTCTCTTTTCTTCATTTGGCTTTAATAAAGATGATCAAAGAAAGTCAAGAGCCTTTCCTGGAGAAAGTCAGCCAAAGGACTGAGTCCTCTTTACCCTCATACATTGCTGTATATGCCATGATGTCTCCCCATTTCTGCTGATTTAAATCAGCTCAGTCTTTGTCTCCAAACCTTTCATCCTGGCAAAGGAAGGACAGAAGGCCTCAGATACCTTTGATCACCTATGAAAAATGCCTTGTAGTCACCACAACTTGTCCAATCAAGTGGCCTCAAACCAAAGCTCTTCATAAACTTCAAGCAAAGGAGAATCAGAGTTGTCCTTTAAAAGGAAGTCTTTCATTTAGCAGTGACTGTATAATTTAGATGAATGGAGCGAGCCACATAAAATTACACGTACAAAAATTTAAGTAGACTCTTGTTGAGGTAGTTTTCTTACATTTCCCTATATTGTATAAAATAATAAATTATTTGAATAGTTCTATTATCTGTCCTTAACTGAAACGTACAGTGCCTGTCCTAGTTCCTCAAAAAGCTTGTTAATATGCAATCACCTAGTACAACTGCTAAGTTTTTAAAGGTCACCTATGTTTTATTCATAAAGGGTGGTTTTCTGGAGGGAAAAAGGTTACAGTGTCATGTAATATCATATTCTGATAGAGGCTCAGCTTCAAAAATGTATTTCCTAACAGTTTGTAGTGAAGAAAGGTACATTTGTTTGGGAGCTCTTAGTTTGACTGAGATCTGCCATGTTCCACAAATTGTTTGCTGTGTGGGAACAGCGCATCATTTCTCAGACATATTTAAAATATTTAGACATTACTGGTGTCTCTCTTGTTTGCTTATTGCCCCAGTTTCAGGACAAGAGTCATAATGGCCTGATTGCATTTGTTTATTTCCATTTAAAACACTATTTAAAATGATACCAGTGGGAAACTGTGAACAAATTTTGGGACTGGAATTCAGTATAATAACTGCAGTCTAGTGTAAAAAGCAGAAGCCCTGAAGTAATGGCTGACTGCTCAAGTTTTGACATCAAAATCTTGTCTCTGTGGCATTTGTCTCTGTGGCAAGGTTTCTTCTACCTGCTTTATTACAATGGAATATAGGGTGTTCATAAGTACCTTTCACATCTTTCATAATATATTGATCATTTAACTTGCATTCAAGAATAAAATATCAAATCAATGCTACCTCCAACATATGTATTAAATGGCAATTGTTGTCTTTATTCTAGAAAACACAGTTCTGTCTCTCATAGCAAAGCAGAGCATTACTGTGGAGCCCAGAGCCAGGCTGTAAATTACCTTCCACCCTTCCCATGCTGCAGCAGGGTTTCCATCAGGACAAAGATCCCAGCCTCTGCACCAAGGCTACCTGGCACAAAGGACCAAAACCAAATTTTGCAGAAATACTAATCCATAAGACAGAAACAAGTGTTATGGTTTCCACAAAGCAAACACTTCAATTTTCAGGGAGGAGTGTGATGGACATATATTTTATTTATTTGTCCAAGTGTTCCTTTTTTTGGTTAACCAGATGATACATACTTTCCTCTGGGAAGGACTCACCAAAATGAATTAATGAATTTGGTTTTTATTGTAGATTTTTGTTTGCCACAAAATGGGTGGTAAGGCTGACTATTAAAAGCAGTTCATATAGGGAATGTGACCTGAGTGAGTTAATTGGCCTATTTTAATGAAAAGCTCCCAACACGAAATTTCCAGCACTACTGGCAAGGGTGCCAAATTCAGCGAGGTTATGAAAATAAATGTGAACCCTTCAAAACACTTGAAACACAGGCAATTGATGTAATAAAACCATTTTGCTTAGGACAGAGTAAGCTGACTGTTGTTATTCACTCTGTCTCCAGCTGAACTCAGAGCTAAAAGCCACTTTACTTGCTGATCTGGAGATCTGCTGTATTATTAGCATTTTATTCAATTTTGGGAAACGTGACATTGCATTTGTAAGTGGATGTTGAGGCTCAGCCCTTTTCAAATGGACGAGGTCTTTGGAGTTATTAAATTATTGAGGAAACAGTTTGTCCCAATTTTCAGACCTAACTTGGCTTACTAAACAAATTTCAATGTAAATAAGGTTCTAAATCTATGCATTCATTAGTACTGTTTAACAGCAATGACATTTCTTTGGCAAGAAAGCTTTCTTTGAGAGCCTATTTAGCCTCAGGTCACTTTAGCTGAGGCCCCAATGGCAAAGAGAAAGAAATTTTTAAAAGTGTTCATGTCAATAAAAGTTTTATTTTCACTTTTTATTTAATGGTCCAGTACAAAACTTTAGTCTGGCAACTGATGGAAAGAAGAGGGCCAGAATAAAGAATGCATAAGGCAAAATTGTATGGAATTTGGGGTGAGAAAAAAAAAAGAAAAAAAGCTGCTTTATTCTATATTTTTATTTCTCATACCAGAACATCATCTTAGCCATGACAAAATTGTCAGCTTGAAGGTACAGGCCAAGATGTGGTAGCTTTGATCAGAGTCACCCTGAGTGTACACACAGGGTGTGCACACAGCCAGACATGCTAGCCTTGCAGGAGGGGGCTTGTTTGTGTGCTGTGATCCTTCCCACTCCCTGCCATCTGTCCCATGTCCAGAAAAGAGGAACTCATTAGAAATCAAGAACTGCAGGGCTGCTGGTGGCCCCACCAGTGTCACAAAGCTGTGGGTACTGGGAGTGGAGTGGCTTCCAAAATACCCTTCAGACCACTGAAGGGTATTTTGGAAGGGGTAGAAAGTATTTTGGCTGATAAGACTGCAGGTGTAATTGTCTACACAGCAGATAATCTTCTCATGCTCCAGTGGAAGCGTGCAAACATCCAAGGATGTGATTTTGGTAATTTGCTGTAAGGTCTAAGAGCAATTCCCTACCTCAGAAAGTTCCCCCCACAGAAAACTCAATTATTCTAGGTTTCCAATGAGTGGGAGGATTTTATCCTATCATTTTCCTTCCAAAACTTCTGCAGGGTGTGTGGTCATTGCCACTGCCACTCTGTTGTGTGACATGCCTTGTGCACTTCACTCAACTTCTCTGCCTCTCCAGGTGACTGTAAAAGTCGAAACACTATTCAAATATCCACATTGCAACTCCTTGACAAGGGTACCATAGATAAATAATCTGCTACATATTTCATAAATATACATAGGTATGAAGTTTTGGGTCGCAGGAGAATGTCTTTCCAATGTGTGACCCGTCACTCCGAAATGCTGAACTTCTGTCTCTTTTACTCTAATACTTGTGTGATCTTTAATTTATTTTTCCTTTAAAACTTTAGTTTTAAACTTTAAACTGCTGTGGCATGGAAAAGGACTATTTGAACTCAGACAAACAACAAGAGACTAGAGGCCAGGTCCAGACTGAAAATCAGGCACTCACACTCTATCCCTAAAAAAAATGTCCTATTTGTATTTTCAGTGTATGTCTGGGTTCATAAATATCTTTGTGATTCTGGTCTCAAACAGTAATTTTTTTTTGGTGCAATATATAAAAAATAACCAAAAAAGCTGGATGGGGCTAGGGGTAATCAGGCCTGGTGGAAGGTGTCCCTGTCCATGGCAAAGGGGTTGGAATAAGATGATCTTTAAGGTCCCTTACAAACCAAACCATTGTATGATTTTATAAAGAACAAGAAAAATTATCTGATTTCACATTTATCAAGGTCAGACTAGCAAGCTAATTCCTGTACTAGTCTTCATTTTTGTTATTAGCTGTTTGAGGGGTAATATTGCTGAATATTAGGGCCCTGAGACCCACAGACTACAGTCCAGCCCTGGGCTAATGTCTTTTACCTCTCACTAGTGAGAGCAAAAAATATTTCAACCATGAGCTGCTACCTCTTCCTTATGAAAGTTATTTTGTCCCTTTATCTTTTATTTTCTCTTCCTGATTAAGAAGCCAAGTGCAGAGCCCATGGTTGGCAAGCGATGAAGGGAAAAAAAGTAAAAATAATGGAAAGATCTCTCCAGGAATGTTTGCTTCACTATATTTTCTTTCCTATAACTAATTATTCTGGCTGGACAAAAAATAAAATAGAACACAATAAAGCACAATAAAATCCTGGATGTGCATTGGATTCCCAAGCTTGCTAGGAGCCAAAATTTTAGGTACATGAAGAGGAAGAAGAAATGATCCTCTTCATCACTCAGCCAAAACATCAACACCACACTTGCCAGTTATTCTCCACTGTGATTGTCTGATTGACGCAGGAACCCATAATTCCCATCCTGCTCAGAACGGAGCACACACACACTTCAAACAAACTATTCCCTGGTGCTTGACTTTACCAGTGACTCAAAACAACAACTGTAAAACAGGGCAGTGGAATTTCCCCCTTAGGCACAGCTGTGCCCAGGGTTTTATGTTCCAGCCTCCAGTGGGACTGGCAGTGAGGGACAAGGGAGCACAATTCCCAAGTGGTACCACAAGGCTACTACAGCTCCTCCAGCTTCCAACACCATTCCCTCCTCCCATCTTCCTGAGCTGCTCCTTGGCTACAGCAGTGGATGAAACCCTGGATATGACTAAGAGCTTCATGGTTTTCCACAAATCCAACACTTTTTCCTCTGTCACTCCATCAGGATACTCTGCTCTGTCTGTGTGACAGCAGTTTTCTTTTCTGTTGAAGGACATCAGATTTGTCCAGGTGAGGGAACTGCAGCAACCACAATTTATGGATTGTACCTATTGCCTTCCATTTCAGGAGAAAGTCTAAGTCTTATAAAAGCAGTTTAATTTTTTTTTTAATTATAGTAGTCCACAATTTTAAAAATTTTAACAGTGGAGAGTGATAAAGAGCAAAAATCCTCCCTCTCCTCTGTGAAACATGTGCCCAAATATCACAAGAAATGTACTTCAATTATATTCCTGACTTACAACATCATGGCCATAGGAGGGTAAAAGATGAGATTTCTCTGGAGAACTTTGACTTTAGCTTACCTCATGAATCTGAGCAAGTAACCTCTGTCTGAGCACAGCCTTTGGATTTACCACATTTACCAGAAAATAAACACAGCCTGAGATTCAAGCATGGATAAATATTAGAAAATTTGAGCTAGAAATCCAAATATGAAAGTGGACCGGGGCTTATTTGCATGTTCCCACATTTCTGACTGTACTGAAAATTCTGCAATAGCAGTATTTCAGCTTTTCTTGTCTGACGGTAGAAAACTTAAATCTCTGAGAAATGCTTTTTTTAAGATGTGCTCCAGGTTTTTGTGGATGCTGAGATCAATAAGACCTGCTGTCCTTTAAATGAGCTGTCTGACTGCATCCTACAACACAGGGGCCACATGCAAGGCACAGCCACACAAACCACACTAAGTGCCTCCTGCCTGTCGTTCTGGACCTGTTTTCCAGAATAAAAGCATTCAGATAAAAATGGGTAAATACATAGATCTTTATCTCAAACAATTTGTGTCTGCTTTCTGCTCATTTTTACCTTAGGAATTTCAATGCTACAGCATAAAGGATTTTCTGTTCTCTATATACTATTAAAAAAAAACCCCAAACCAAAAAAGAAACCAAACCAAATCTAAATCAGCCCATACTTTTTAAAAATGGGTTTCTGTAATGTGGCAGAAAACCATTGCAATGAAGATGCTCTTTTAAAATCCTTATTAATTATTATCGTGATAGACATTTCCAAGGAATTTCAATTTCAGAAGCCTCTACGGTCAACTAATAACTTATTAAATATTACTCAGTCATTAAATATCTTCAGTTTAAAAATGAATATTTAGGGGATAGACATCTGGTAATATGTCTTAATCCTATTTTTAGATTAGATCCTCTTAAGAAATTCCCATATGCTTTTAGATAAAGCTTGAACCTGCTAATCTTTCTGAATATTCTCTGCCTGCTGCTATGTACACAAGAGTCCCTAAAAGCTGTACTTAGGGGTTGTGTTTAGGTTCAGATTTCACAAGGTAATTGCACTCCTTCATTTTCATGTGTTTTAGCACTAAAACCACAATGAAGGAGGAGGTGGAAGGAAAAATCAGGGGGAGTCCAGCAGTAATGCTTGCTTATTAATGAAATTACCACAAATGGACTAAAAGTCAGAATCAAAAATAACCTTGACATTAATGGACTGCTTATTTGAACCAATTGGATAGGAAACTGCTCCATGTGTTGGGACTAACTAACAAATATGTGATTAAATTTAATTCCCAGCATTTAAAAAATGCTTGGAGTGATCTCTAATATAAACCAATGGTTGGTGGTGAGTGTCTTTAGCAATGTTCCAGGGTTTTAACAGCATTGCTTTATCTAAATATATTTCTTAGAGTCACAAACCCTAAAAGGTATAAAATAAAGTAGATTGAGATGGATTAGGTTAATTAATGGGTATGAACTGGCCTTTCACCTCAACAATTGTAGACAAGTTCAACCTAAGAGCTTAAATCAGAGTTTGCTGTTCTAAGCTCTAGTAGACATTAATTCACATCATATAATTTGGCAGAGTTGGCCCAGAAATGAACTTGCCATGGATTTGACCCTCCAAGTCAGAGATGGGGCAGCAAACAAAGGAAAAAAAAAAAAGAGGGAGGAAAAAAAAAGTAAGAAAACCACAATGTCTCCCAGCTGCTCCCCTGACTTGTGGATAAAATCAGAGCATTTTTGAGGGTTTACACACATGGGCAGGGCATACTTTTTTGTGGAGATGAGCACTTGGGACCCAAACTGAAAAACAAAGCATTGAGGGGAGTCATGGGACATTGGGGAGTTTCAGCTGGAGACTGGATTTTAGTGCACTTTTGGGGAGACTGTGGCCAGTGTGTGCTTTGAGGTCAGACTGATGGATTTGGTCTGTGCACACAATTTCTGGGCATTTCCAGTGACACAACAACACCTTTGCAAACCCACCCAGCCACACAGGAATTAGAGCATCAGACCAATTTCTCTGCTCTTACTTGCATGTCTGCAGCTCTGCAGGGAGTCACACTCATAGAAAGGGACCATAAATAAATAAACTGCATTAATCCTTTTGTTTTGTTTTGTTTTTATTATCTACCTGGAATTCAGGCATGAAACCACAAGATCATTATTCACTGATAACTGCACAGGCAATAGCAAACTCTTCCAAGGATAAATCTCTTCCCTGAATAAAGCCAAGGCAGCTGTAATACGCATTTAATGGATTTATCAGTTTTACATTAAATGCCTTTTATTTGAAAGCACCAATTAATTTCATAGATGTTTCCTTTAGGTCTAGGCAAGACAGTTCCTGGTGGTCTCCTGCCTTTTCCTGGGGAACACTGAGGGTTTGCAGGTGTCCTGAGCATCCACCACATTTATTTGGTTATGATAACACAGAGAGCACCATACCAGGAAAAGCAAATGTGGGAGCCCACATGTCTTTCACATTCTTCCCTGGAGCCCCAGCTGAACTCCCAGGACAAAGACCAACAGCAGGACCAAGCCCAGTGGGATGGGAGGAATCCAGGACCAGTGATGGTGGAGGACATATTTAAGGGAAGCCCTCTGTCAAAAACCAAGATAGAAGAATGAGATGGAGCACTTCTCCAGGCCTGCAGGATGGCAACACTTATTAGCAAATATTTGCACATTTGACAGCAGGATCATTGTCTCACTGCTAATATGATTTTTTTTTTTCTTTTTCAGACCTGGTTGCTGGAATATATACCACAGCTTTTTTATGAAGGTTATGGTTTTAAAGGAAAAAAAAGAAAACAAAAGGAATGTAGAGTTCTAAATATAGGTTTGTGCATTTGGAATTGTGCACAATTCCAAATGCACAATTCCAGAAACCATTGATAGCCTCACAGCCTGACTGCTTTTAACTTTTGACATACTGTAGGCTCTGTATGCAGGCCAGCTGTAGAAAACACCCTCAATTTCTATGGATTTTGAATATGCAATAGCAACAAAAGGAAGGTATGTAAGAGACTGACAATGTCTGGGTAATTACTGCAGTTTAATCTGTCAAAAGGCACTGCTTTAATAAATTTTGTCAGAAAATAGGGCTGGGAAAGGAAGAAAAACATGGAAAAATTAGTTATTTCCTAGTCTTACTTTTCCATCTCATTCTGCAGACTAGTTTATGCATTAATAATGTACCAGAGTTCTTTCAGTGCTTTCAATGGACCTGCACCTTAGAAGGAATTTCAGTATGAAATTCTGTTGGCTTGCCATTCTTTAGCCAACTTAAATTAAATTCAGCCAACAATTGTTTTATAGTTCAGTTAATATTCTTCAGCTTTCTTGTTTTATTTACTATAATTATGTACTTGTCTATTTTTGTTTGTGTCTCAGTTCCTCTTCTCTACACCTTTTCCACTCAAGATAGGGTTCAGAGATGCCTGTGAACCTCATGCTGTCCTAAAAATAAAGATTCCCCCAAAATCAGTCTTTGCATGGGGAAGATGAAGTCTGCAAAAAGCAGAATAGGTTGTGGAATTGGGAGACCAAATATGCAGAGTTTTCATGCTGTCACCAGCTCTGAATAACTGCATTCCCAGAAAGAAGACATTCCCCTGCCTCATTACACAGTGCTCCTGCTGATCAAAAGAAAGCCAGAGAGATATTATCGATGCACGAAGCCACTCTGCCCTTTTCCCTCCTCTTTTTTTTTTATTAAACATGGCACTTTTCCAGTTTGCTGAAATTCTCTCCTTGACCTGGGTTACTATTCACTAGTTTTGCAAAAGCACAAGCTAAATTTGTGATTTGTGCTGCTAAGGTTTTGCATTCCTGGCCTCAGGACCAAAAAAAAAAAAAAAAAAAAAAACAAGTTAAAAAATCCAAGAACACCAACACTGGTGAACTATCAAAACCCAAAGTCAGCTCAGGTGAAGGCAGAAATCCAGGTCAAATCCTTGTCCCACTGGAATCTACAGTATAATCAGAGTAGGAAGGTCCTAAAATACCAAGATCACTCCATTTTATACTCCAAGTGAGTGAGCAATTACAGAAAGATCCATAATTGCAATAACCAAACACAAATTTCTCACTGAAGCTTTTCACTGGGGGCCCTTGGCATTCAGTAGTGATTGCTCTAAGAAGTATTTCCCTGTGCAAAGTGAGATTCCTGTCTGGATGAGGTTTCATACTTGACATGCACTCTGGGATCTATTTACCACAGTGTGCTGTAGGCAAAGCTTCTCAAAGTTGCAACTGGGCTGAATTTTATATAAATACTGTATTTGGCATCTATAACAAATTTCACAAAGAATGAATAATCTATATGAGTGGGAATGAGTACTGGGAAAAGCACTGGCTACTGATAAAGGGCTGCATGGCATGAAAAATCGGGTCATTGACTTCTGGCCTTTGACAGTCTTGAGGTTAGATCTGGCTTACATCACAAGTGAAATAATCACAGGGGTTTTACTTCAAAAATTAACACTCAGTTTGATTGGTTTTGACAGAAATAGCACACAGATGCCAAGGACCAAGTCAGACAGAACTGGGTTGTTTGGTGGTGCATCTGTTGATGCTTCATTCTTTCATTTGCCCTGAGCCAACAACAACAAAAAAAAAAACAACCTAGTTCAGGTCTGTGACAAAAGAAAATATTGATAAAGATAAGATTTTTGACAGTCTCTGTAGTATATAGAAAGAAAATTGTAAATAAGTTAGTGGGACACAGATGAGAAATATACCATTTTTACAAAAGAAAACAAAATTTACTTTCAGATTAGACCAGCCTAAAATCTGCCTGGTACAAGAGTCACCTAATCTCACTCTGACATTCTACAAGTTCGATATGATCTAGTGAAACTACAAAGCTCAAAGTGCTGTTAAGAGCCAAATTTTCAATATTTGTGTGGTCTCAAAATCAGAAAATATCTCGTTCATCAGTCAGAACACATCTCTTGTCATAAATCATGGGAGACATTGGATAAAAAAAGCAAGAGTTCTTGTGAGGATTTTAAACACATTCTCCTGCTTTTAGCCAGATCCAAATTGCCATCAGGATGAGAAGTTTTTCTCATGGTATTTCAGCCACCACGTCTGCTCCAAACAGGAAACACTGAAATGTGTACAAATAACTTCATAAAAAATAATTTGAGGCACCACAAATAAAGAGGAAAACATTACACTAACTTTCTCATCCTTTTAAATGACTCCATGAGAATGAAGTACAAGGAGTTCCCACAGAAGAGGTCCCTGGTCCTTCTCATGGAAGTCCTCAGGCGTGACCCCATGGAAGGTTGAGGGCCCTGTTAATGCTGAAAGGAGGGATTCAAATCTCCCCTGCAGATTTAGTCACAAAGGCAGGGAGAATTCAGGTAACATACTCTCAGGGCCTGAACTCCTGAGCCAAAGGAATATCAATTAGATGGGGGAAGTCTGCAATGTAACTGCTTAGTGAAAAAAAAAAAGTGGCTCTGGCCTCAGTTGTACTATGAGAAAATCTGAAAGAGTTTATGAGACTGGCACTGGCTTCCTGAGGAGCTGGGAAAAGCAATCTGCTCATTCCCAGCAAGACTGAAACGTTTCATCCAAACAGCAAAAATACAGCCTGTTGCTGTAACTACCATACTTTTATTTTATTTAAATTCAAAATACTTTGCATTATGCCAGAACTAATAAAACTTTAGCAAGTGTTTCGCTGTAAGCCCTCAGAGATGGAACCAATTCTTTTTGGTTTTGATTTGTTTTATTGTTGGATCACTACTATAATAGGAGATCTCTCAATTGTTCCAAGAAAAGATCTGGATTTTTCAGGGTTTCTCACCAGACAGTAATTAGGGGCACAATGCCAAAAAGACCCCTAAGAACTCTCTCTGTATAAAACCTGGCTATGACTTAAGTGATAATTTTTAGATGCAGAGGTGGTGATCAATTTATTGATTCTAATCAGGTTCATAGTGGGAATAATTATGGGGGGACTTTCCCTGGTGTGTTTTTTGCTGATATGCTTCTCAAATCAATTCCAAAGAGTGCCCCTGAAATAGAGAAGTGAAAACTGAACTAACACATATTAATTTTCCCTTGTAGACATTGAATGAAAACACAAAAGCATTTGGCTGAAATGTGCTATGAGACCCTCAAAGCTTTCCAGAATATCCTGTGAGTCTGAATGGAGAGCTCCACTAAAAAAAAATAAACAAAATCAAAAATAGTTTCTCCTGTGCAAGACAAGGGAAATTGCTTTGATACCTAGGGATGCTAAGGCTGAACTTATGGAGTTTGCACAGAAACCCTGGTTTTTCTGCAGGAGGTGGAGAAGAAGTCTTCAGGTCCTGATGGTGATGGCCACATCCTCCTTTCTCCTGTGTCTTTGGATGTTTCACTTTTGCCCCAGAATTTGTGGTCCAGAGGTGGTCAGGAAAGCTCTGGAAACTATTCAGGTCTGTGGAATTGTCAATGTTCCACTATGCCCACCCTCCCTACCCAAATCAACACTGAATGGCAAACCCAGTTGGGAATGTTTAAGTCAAAAGACTCTTCCAACCAAATAATTTCCATTTTTTAAAGTGAAATTCTCCCAAGGAAAGTGTCCACTTGACCAACAAAGAAACCATAATCCACTGAGGAAATCCAGCCTAATGGAAGAGGGTTGTTAATGGCTCTTGTTAAGGAGAATTTTGTTTTGTGGACAGACTAAAAGGCTGCACATAAAATACTACACAAACACACCTAATTTCACTTGCAGGGAATGTGAGGTTGACAAAACCTTCCAAGAGGAAACCAGTCCAAAGCCAATGTGTTTTCTTTTGATTCTTCCAAAACCCAATGTTTTCTGGAAATCCCGACTAGAAAGAAATCACAGCTTTGCCTCTTCACACCCTTTTTGGATGGGAAAAAGTCAGAAACGTGGAAAAATCTTTACATCACATAACTCTAGCCATATGATTTAGGATTACATTATTATAATTAGGATAAAACAAACTTCAAAGTGTTTTATAAAGTACTTTGCTCATTCTGTTGTGTTGATTTTTTTCTTTTCAGGGAAACTGAGGCATAGCCAGGAGAACAGATTTGAGTGGGAGAGATGCACAGTTGTGAATAGAGTGCAGGCCTCCCAGTTTCTGTTCAGTGCTCAAAAAAAAGGGTTACAGCAGGGAGTATGATCCTACTGGAAACAACCACACTGCCTTTGCAGCTGTACTTGAAAAGGCAATCAAGAAAAACCAGGCACTTGTGCTCAAACTGATGGCACCCTTGTGCTCCATCCCATATGGCAACCAAAATTCAGTCACAGGCAGAATTCAGTTTGTCCTTTTCTCTGCACTTTACAAGGGCTTCCTGGTACTTTTACACTAATAAATAATCTGAAATAAATAATAAGCTATATTTATTTTTAGATAGTTTCAACTTCTTTGAGCAGGCAGAACCCATTTCTGTGGTGGGACATGGTGTGAGAGGGACTTCAAATGTTACTGCACTTTGGATTTCCTTTCCCCATAATAGATTTAGCTTAATTAGATACATCAACAGGTCCCAAAAAGTAGTAATCATTTGGGGATGTTTTGAAATCATTGTACATTTAATACATCTACATGGCAGATATCTCTCAAAAATTTCTGCTTGTCCAAATATAAAGTTTTCTAAATGCTCAGAAAATTGGGAAATAGCTGCTCAACAGAGTTGTCCACCACCCAAAGTAGTAGGAGCAGCAGGTGTGATGGAGTTATATTTCATCAGCGTGACATAAAACATGGCTCACTGACTTTATTTTAAATACTGCTCTTTCTAAAGCTTTCCCTTATAAAACTACAGGCATGGAGCTGTCAACTGGGGGAAAAGGATACCTTTAAATCTAGCCTGGCATGCATGTGTATATTTATTTTTGTAAGTGAAATATAAACGGACATGCTGAGTTCCAAGTGCTTGATGGATAAAGGAATTAAATGATTTCATATATCTCCCTGTATAAATATACAAAAAACTTTCCCCGATGGGTCACAGAGGATTTCATGTGGATGTGAACTCTGTTTACTGTTAGTATTAGGGAAATAGTGGCTTTTTAACAAGTTACTCATGCCTGGAAAAAATCCCAGTATTGCAAGTTGTCCTAGATTCTCTGCCAATTGTCCGTGGGAATCGTCAGGATGGGAAAAGTTCAGATGTGTTTTAAAGAACCAGCTTAATGGAAAATGGGAAGGAGAAAAAAAAAGCTACTGTGTCAGTCTCCTGGGTAAGAAGAAGTAAAATGTGATTTGACTGGTTTATTTCTTCCTTTTTCTTCTTTTTTTGTTTTTTTTTTTCCTTTCCTCAATGCTTTTGGATTTTATTCTTACCCATGCAAAGCGTTTTTTTCAGGTCATTTGCCCTAGTGAAGAATTGCTTCAGTTCCTGAGCAAAACCAGCCCCAGAGTCTCTCTCTCCATCGTCGGCGTGCAATTAGGAACTCTTGGGGTTCATTCTTTCAGCCCCTCAGGGTGTGTAGTGCTGTGCAGATGCCCTGGGGAGCCCTGTGCTCTGCCTTCAGGGATTCTGCAATTCCAAAGTTGATCCCATGCGCTTTTCCTGCTGGTCCTTGCCCCACAGGAGAGGGGCTGCAGTGAGCCATGCGCTGGGGTGAAGGACAGCAGAGGGCTGAGCACCATCACCTCCTGTGGGGCTCTTTGGGCAGAAAGAGCCAAAGCCTCCAAGATCCAAGCCCCCCAACCCTCCCACCAAAAAAAAAAAAAAAAAAATCTGCAATAAAAACTTGTTTCCTATTGCAACCAAGACTTTTAAAACTCGGGGCATTGATCCTGTCACTCTGGAGACCACCAAGTGACTAACAGTGCTGGAGCGAGAATCCCTCATGGATGTCACATTTCGAGAAGCATTAACCCACTGATTTAGCTTTAAATAGCAATGGTGTTACAGAACATGTCACTAATTATTTGCTTTCCAGCAACAGTGTGGTGCCTTCTGGTACGTGCACACACAAAAAGATGAAGGTTAAGTAGGGGGCTTTCTTCGCCTGCAAATAGACACATTGTGTCATCATGACACCCAATAAATCCACCCGCCATAGGGGGGAAGGACTGTGCTCTTCCACTTTAAATCCTCAGATTTTCTAAACCTGCTTTTTTTCCTTTTTTTTTTTTTTTTTTTTTTTTTTGTCCCCAGCAGCTTGTGAAGATCTCCCAGCCTGAACTTCAAAAAGAGGAGGGGGCAAAAAAAAAAAATCTAGAACCTGTATCCAATCTCTGTGTCACACAACCAGATACAAAAACCCGATTTTGGAAACCAAAAGGAGCATCTAATATCATCTGGAAACAAGCTGTTAGTTTGGATACATTTTTAAGATACAGTGTGGGGGGAAAAATATGGATTTTGTTGCAGATCCAATATTTTTTTCTTCTCAAGACCTAGCCAAAAATTAGCTTCATTTAAAATAAGATTAGTCATTTATAGGAACTGGTCGTACAGTTTGGAATTTTTAAGGGAGTAGAGAAAGCAGCTTTTCAGTATCTTAAATATTTATGTTTGAATAAAAATTATTGGATATATCTAGCAGCTACAGAACACGACATCATTATTTTTCTTACATAAAGTTTTGCTAAACAATAACATTGAATGTTCAAACCTCTCCCCACCACGTCATTCCCTCACACCCCATCAGTGGTGTTCCCAGATTTTGGGAGTTTTTATTGCCTTGGGTTTTTTCAAATCCCTTTTTGAATTTGCAATGGGAGATGCTGCCAGTCCCACTCAGCATATTTTCACATGTATAAAACTGAGCTGGTTTCTTTGGGGCTATTTTTGATTTATAGACTTAAGGGGGTGGGGGGAGTACTTAGATGACGCTGGAACCCAGAAAATATTCATTTCATTTGAGGGAAATTTTGTTATGATTACTGTTGTGATTACTATTACTATTAATAGAACAGGAAACTAATTCTTCATGTGAGATAAAGCCTGTTACCATTTTCACACAGATCCCAAATAAACAAAACCCTGCTGTCAAGCAGCCCCGAGCTGGTGTCATTCACATTGCGCAGTTTTTATTCCCTTTTCTGGCCCCAGCTCCCAGGATCGCCGTGTGATGTTTCTCCTCTGCACATGCCACTGAGGTGAATAAGATGCTGTTTATGACACTGCTCGAGAAGGGACATGACAGAGCAAGAACATGATGCAGCCGGGTTGTGCAACATCCTTTGGAAAGGGGCTGAGCAGGGCTGGGATTGCTACTGCTCCTCTGCAAAGGGATGGGCTGGCCAAAAACTCTGTGCTGACAACACTCAGAGCATCCTCCTCTGAGCAGTGGTTCCAATTAAGCCAAATATGAAAATGTTTATTCCCTGGCTACAAACAGCACCAGGCTCAGATGTTCCCAGTGGCTGTCACACAGCAAAATCTTCCCCAAAAAAGGGGCTGTGGGTGCTGTGCTATCACTGCACCTATTCGTGCCTCCTCCATGGCAGAATTCCTTCCCAGTCTGCAAATTCAGGGGTGCTTTTGCCAAAGCTCATTTCTGTTACTAAAAAATCAACATTAAAGAACAGAGCCAGGAAGATAAGATGGTGAGTGGTAAATCTCTCAGGAGTCAAAACCCTGAGAAGCAGGTTCCCAGTTAACTGAATAACTGAATAGCTCTTTTTCCACTGATATTTTGATTGTTATTTCAGCACTCCCAGATATCCCTATTGTTTGTTATTTTAATGCATTTGTGAAGAGGATCAGAGCCACAGATGAATAGTTCTCAAATTCCAGGGAATTTCTGTGTCTTCCTTTCTATCTGGTTTTGGTATGGAACAGAAAAAGCTATTAGTCTGCAAAAAAACACAATTTCGGCAAGAAAATATGTGCAACTGGGTGAAAAAAAAATACTGTGAAACATCAAAATATTTTCTTTGTATTTTTCTTTATCATTTTAAAGTTGTATTTCATTTGCACTGTGAAATTTTCAAACCTTTTTGTCTATAAAATGTGGAAATTTTCTACCTGAGAACATCAAAATAGATTTTTTGGTTTTACACCCAAATAAGATGTTTAGACAAAAACACTTTCCCTTCCCTGCTAATCCTTTCCCACTAACAATTTGACAGCTTGGAACAAAGAAAAAATTGTTCAGTGAAAATTATTGCTGGACATTTTGAAGTCTTTTATCTGGATCAGGGACCTGCTGTGAGGGGCTCGAGTGTGAGAGTCTTGTCTTGAAAACAAAGCGACCTGTTCATCAGCTGGTGTTTATACAGAAAATTTTCAACCCAGGGGTCAAAATCAGAAGTACATTACAGTCAGCATTTGTTTACTGGCAGAAGATCAGTCTGTAAAATAGCGGCTGTGTAGATTTTTAACAGGTTCAACTATTCTCTTGACTTCTATCCAGACTAATAATGGGTGTTCAGGTTTCCAGCTGAGTGTTCAATGCTGGAAATATTTCTGCTCTTCAGCAGCACTGTCTTGCCTGCCCTGGCCAGAGAACAGCAGCTCCAAGACATCACTCCCAGGAGGAATTCCAGCTCAGGACACCTTCTGTCAACAAACACTAATTTCCAATGGCACAAAATTCGTAATCTTCCATCAAAATACCTTGCAATGTGAATATTCAAATACTTTCAACAGGGGAACCCAACCCCCTTTTCACTTTGCAGATGGCAGGAGTGTTCCCATCATAACCTGTCTAATAAAACCCCCTACCAAGGCTTTTTTGAGCCCTAAGATTAATATTGATATAATGTCTCTATATTTCTCCTTGGCACCTGTTGAATTGTTGTACTTGCCCATTAGCACTCCATTTAACATCAGAAGTCAGTTAATAAATTCTTCCTTCCTGCATAGGAAATTGACTAAAAGACACAAAATTAGCTTTTAAATTTTAAAGAATTAAGATCTCTACAACTCACTTTTTTCCCTTTATTACATTACCTTGAAAATGAGTATCAGGCTGCATTCTCAGCTCTGCTATAACCTGGAAAGATCCTTTTGCCTTTCAGCCCTTGCCTTTAATGGATGGTGCCATGAACAATGTGCATCTTTTCTCAGCCTTTGCCCTCGGGCAGTTCTCAGGAAAAAGCCCAGCTTGGCCAATTGTCCAAGCCCAAGGCCTGAGAGGTCAAAGAGTTCAGGCTTTTGTGCTGGGATACTCTTCTTGGATTTCTTTACAGTCTTTGTCTGGTAACAGATAAATAACTGTTGCTTTGGGGTTTTTTTGCTGGCTTCTGCAAACAAAATAGCATCAGCATCCAAAATGGTAACAGAGCAGAGAGGCAGATTTTTACCTTTGTGGATGCTTTTTATCTTTATTTTCAGATTTTAAAAAAATTCAAATATTCATTAGAAATATCAGTTAGCTATTTTGGCATCTTTCTATCTAATTCCGCCTTTGCTTGTAAAACCTTTCTGAGAGATGACTACACCACACATTCATTGCTATGTATGAGTTTCAGATCTGTTCCTCAGCCCTACCAGAAGATGCTCCATAGTTTCAGCATCAACATCAGCCTCAAACTCCAAACAGAGATGAATCAAACTTCAGGCTTGGTGCCCAAGCCACTTCCAACTTCACAACATGTGCCCATTCTGGTTTCCACTACAGAACAGTTATTTCAGAAATATTACTACTGTCAGTCGCCCTGTCTCTGATAAGATGTTACATATGCAAACTTCAAAATGCTTTAAAATGTAGCCACTTATATGAAAGGTTTAAAATGTAGATATTCAGTGTTTGGGTGGTACAAGGAGGCTGAGGAGAGGCTATAAATCCAACTTAACACAGAGTAATATGGACAGAGACACAAAATTACTGTTGATGGACATTATTTCAATTTTATTCTTATCTTTTTGTTTTGTTTTAAATATCCACCTGCCTTGCTGATGTTGTCTCCTTTATCAAGAAGTTTTTGAGGATATAGGTGAATCACAATTGTACTACTCTTGGCAAAAGCTCTGTTTAGCATTTAAACTATGAGCTCATGCTTCCTTTTAGTCCAGCCTAAGGCTTGGGTTAAGGGGGGAAGGTCTAGCAAACCCTCTTTACTCCACGGCCTTGTTGTTGAAATCATAGAAGTCCAGATCCAGGGTGCGGAAAGCCGTATTGTATAAACACCCTAATGCATGACACATGACTAAGTGATAAATCCTGACACGTTTACAAAACAAAATGAAAATCTTCATTTGTCTTTAGGAAAGGGAAGTGCTCCCACGTGTTTAGACATCTGCACACTCAACATGTGGCAATTACTGCGCTGAGGAATTGGAGCACTTAACTGCTGCGGCAAATTAAGGCTCTAGTGATCAGTACCTTCTCGACACCACAAACAAAGCAATTGGTGGTTTTAGGGCTATTCAAGTCGAGGGATGCTTCTGAATGGCTTAATCCCATCAATATAGATTTACCTCATGCCCAAGGAGTATCAGTTGTTTCCGTTTTGTTTCCGTTTCATTTGACTGTACATAACCGCCGTATCCTAAAGCAGTTTGTAAGCCCTACTTTTGTATGTTTGCTTAAGTACTGAAATTAAATACACATAATGAAGCCATCTGCAATGTGCAGAATTAATAACTGGCATACCATATTGCTCGGAGATTGTTGACTATACAAACACATAGTACACACACACACACACTGATCTCCCAAGAACTTGGCATTTCTCAAAACTTTGCAGTGTTTGTTTGAATGTATCCCAAAATTTTTAGTTCCCATGGGATTCTTACTTACTTACACTGGAAAACTCACCATTAAGTTTATCTCATAAAATAATCTTTTAGACTCTCTGCAAAAAGTCTTTTTAAAACAAAAACATTTAAATGCAATGTAATACACACATTAAATGATTTGTTTGGGAAAATGGTCAGATGTGGGTAGTGAAATGTGTGTGTGATGAATTGCAATGATGATTCCTTGTGTGTATCTGGATCTATCAGTCCCACACATTTGGTCCATCGAGAGCTGGGTTCTTCAATTGTTGCCAATGTTTGTTTTTGGGTGCACAGTGCTCAGTTGTGATGACCTGGTATTATCTCCCAGGATTTCCTGCAAAAGCAAAGAGAAGCTAAGAAGCAATCAACACTGGATTGTACCTGTCTTCTATACAAACATGTAAGGATCGGATTATTAATGCCTCCTCAGGCAAACCTATGTTTGTCTTTATTTCACAAGCAATTTTCATATCAGACTGAAAAATCAGAAGGAAAAGCTCTGCTGAGCCAAGGTTAAACTGAATTTAGCCTTTGAACTTTTACCAAGAATGTAAAATTAAGTTTAAATTCACTTTTATGGACTGACCTCTTTTGACAATTTATGGCGTGTATGCATGCACACACATGCACACGCAAACACAAATACACTTACATAATCCAATCAAAACATCCATTTAAATTACTGTGAATGGATTGCACATTCCCACATTTCCTTATAAGCTGAATGTCACACAGTGATAGTGCTTTGGCTGCAATTGTATTATATCAGGTTTCTTTTCAGGTTACCAAACACCAGAGAAAATGCAGGGTCTTTCAGTATGTTTTCAGAGAATAGAAAGGAAAATTGGTCTAAAATTGACACTTGTTTATTTTTTCATGATTACTATTACAGTGGCAAAGGGGCAAGTGAAAGTGGGCCATATTATAATAGGAGCTCAATGAACAGAAATTGACTCCATGCCCTGAAAAAACTCAGAATCTACAAGGAAGTGATAAATAACTCAAATTAAATATGTCCATTCAGGTCCTTTGTTTTATGTGTTTGGTTGATTATTTAAATTCTTCTGAGTTAGTGGGGAGTTGTTTGTCAGTTTGGTTTTTTCAAGTTAAAAAATAACTTGTGAAAAAGATTACCTGGCTTTCCCAGAGATCTAAAAGACAAACAAACAAAACCCACCATTTTATCCTTGGAGTAAGAAAACTGCAAAGTAGAATAGGGAAATAAAGGAAAAAGCAAATTTGACCTGGAAAATGTTGAAGTTCTTGTGAGAGGTAACAAACAATGCAGAAAATTGCAGCCATGTTTTTGAGTTTTCTTCAATACGTCACTTGAGGATCTCAATTTCCTTTTGTTGATGCGAATTATCAAAAGCCCTGGGCATGCGCTGGGCACCTGTCGCATTATCAGATTGGCAGCACCATCTGACTCCATTAGAGGATGTCACTGACACCACTTCTCCCCCCAACCAGGAGGAGGTGTGCTGAGATCAGCATCACCCACCCAAAAAGGATCCTCAGCATCTTCCCCAGAGAATTCAATATCACTTTTGACATGCAGGAGAAGCACAGCTCTTGACCATAGCAGGCCTGTCAAAACCTACTTTGTGTCAAAGTGGCTGGGAAGGATTTTTGCTTCTCACAGTAAATGAGCCAAATTCTGAGATTTAATTTTTTTAATATACACATATATACACATGTAAGGCTTTGGGGCTGTAACTACCAGCACAGAAACAAATCGCTCCTTGCAAATCTACTTAAGCCGTTGGCTGGGGAACAGTTTCCTGTTTGTCACCGCTGATGATGCTCTCGCGCCTGAGAAAGCCTTCTTTGGGGCTGCTGAATTATTTGTGGTGGCAGGGCTGTGTCCCTGCTGGCACACGGGGCTGTTCCTGCCACAAACATCTGTGCTGCCCTCGCTCCTCTGCCGCTGCCCTCGCGCGCGTTAGCGCCGTGCCAAGGAGGCAGCGCCCGCCCAACGCACGCTCAAGCAGAGCTCTTAAAGAGCAACCAGGAGCCCTTTGTGCAGGGGCTACAAAGGCTCCTTTTTATCTGGAGCCCTGCTCAGCACAACCAGCTCATAGCTGATGCTGCAGCAATTGCAGCCGTTCCTCCAGGCGTGGCGGCACCGGGCTGAGCGTGGCCCTGGTGGGGTGCCGAGAATGGGAGTGACACATCCTGTATATGACACAAGCAAAAGTCCTTGCAGGGCTGCATCAGAGGGGATGTCTTGCTGGGCCCCCTCCTCAGAGTGGCATGTACCCAACAGGCCAGGAAAGGGAAATCAAGAGGATTCTCAATGCCCCAGGGCGCCCCTTGAGTGGTTCCCATATGGAAGTCTCATGATGATTTTTCTTTTGAATATGGGAGTAGTAAAACACTGGCACAAGTTGCCCAGAGAGGTGGCGGATGCCCCATCCCTGGAATCATTCAAGGCCAGCTTGAGGGGGTCCCAGCAACCTGGTCTAATAGAAGATATCCCTGCTTATTGGATAGATGACCTTTAAAGGACCTTCCAACCTAAACTCTTCTATGATTTTATGATTCTATGATGCCCCATTAAGAGAACTTTGGGATGCCCTCCTCAAAGGAGCACATTTTGGTGGAGGAGTTGCGTTAAAAGCCACAGGAGGTCATTGATACTTATTATTTAGCACATTAGGGCATCCTGCACAGGCTAACATGCAGAGATTCCTGTCTTTATCTGAAGTGAAGCATGGTGGGTAAGACTTTTCCAAAGGAAAAAAATGTAAGAGAGAGGACATATAAAATCAAACACCCAAACTAAGAAAGGAAAAAAAATCAGGGCCTTTAATCTTCCTGATATGGGCAGAGTATTGACAGAATTTCCCAGCAGTAGATCCTTCACATACATGTACAGCAGCAAGTGAATTGGGATGCATTTGCAGTACTGTGTGTTCATCATCTCTGCACTTTGGGTCCCCTGCCTCTCTCCTTGCTCTATTTTTCCATAGGGGAGAGATGGAAAATACCAAAGAACTTGCCCGGAGCATGGCTACAGGAAAATAAAACCTGCATCTGTAAAAATGTGCTCTGCTTTTTCACCTGAGGGTTGCATGGACAGGCAAAACAACCACGTGCAAGTTGCACATTCATTACACTGTGCACAGAGCCACTGCAAGGATGAGCATGAATTGCAAGCCAAACAGGAAATAAGTGCTTGATTTTCGCCCATATTTGGGAGTTTCACTGAGTTTAAGAAGACCAAGCTGACAAAAGTTGTAGCAAAATCATTGATTTACTTAGGAAAAGGGGAGAATTACTTCCATCATCCTTTTGCTTGCTCCAAAATAAAACAAAGGTTTAACTAAACCAAGCAGCACTGATTTTAAAGCAATGTGAGGACAATCAGGCCCAATGGGTTTAAAATTTTCTATTAAAATGCTTACTTGCACTTCCTCAAATGCAGTGTTTTGACGCATGGGAATTAACCTCTTTAATGGGGCGTGCTTCCTTCTTGTTGATGTGGGAGCTGGGTATTGATGTGTGGGTAAAGATTATGTTCTTGCTTCCATGGGACTGGAGCTGAGTACAGTCTGGGGGGACTGCTGGGAGCTTTATGGCAAGCAAAGAAATTCCTCAACCACTCTTCACTATATTGAGGAAAACCCAATTAAATCTGACCAGGGACAGCTATAATTTGCTGTCCTGTTCTTTTGATATTATTACTGTGCTATATTTTTTCACTAACTTCCTCCACCTCCTGCCCTCGAGGGTAGCTTGTCTATATATTTCTGTTTTCTACAGTTACACTGTGTATGGGACATTTTCTCACCCCTTCCTCCTGGAATAGCTGTGTATCTTGGACAAACAAAATTCTTAAAAAGTAAGAATATAATATAACCTTAACAATTTGCAAAGCTTTGAGGGTGTCAGTTTTCCATACAATTCACTGCAATTTGCCTTCAGTCAAATAGGAGAAAACTACAGGACTTAAGAGGGGTGCTAAAGGTCTCAGTCTTATTTGTGTACATCTGGAATAACTTCTGTAATTTCTCCCATGAAGGATCAGACTTACCATTTTCTGTAATGATTGAAAACAAATCTGGATGGCCAGACACACAACTTCAGATAAAATCATACATAAACCCTAAAGAAAACTGGATTGGCAGCTAAATTTTGTATGTGGTCTTTATCTCCATCTTGCCTCATGTTTTTGAACTTGTAGGAAATTGGTGACACTTGGAAGCAGATGTGAGTGGAGTGCTTTGGCCTTATTTGCAGTAATACGAAGGAAATGTGTGAAAAAGAGGACTAAAAATCTTCTCTAAGCAATCCCAAAATAAACCACTTGACTCTTCTGGAAAAAAAAAAAAAATGGAGAGATACACGACAGATGTTGGTTACAGTTTTAGTCACATCACTTAATGCAGCACCAGGACAGAGTCAGAAACTCTGAGTACAAGCCGAAGATCAGCAGAAAAGTGTGTAAGATGGCTCCATTACCAAAATGTTTGAAGACCCAGGACCATATTCCAGAGAACTTGTTCAACAGCACAGTGAATGCCTTGTGGAAAAGTAGGATTTCATTATTAACCCCCAAGTTTGCTCTGAAACCTTGGATTTATTCAACTGCAAAGCCAGGCTCCAGAAAGGGAGGTCCACCTGTAACAACATCAAGGAGGAAAAAGGGATTATTGGGCACCAATTTCTAAAAAGTGGGAATAAAAGATAGGAGATGTTTCTATCTTCAGTCTCACATTTTAATCCTTACCCTTTTCTTGGATGTTTTAGCAAAATGGACTTCAACTCACAGGAAAAAAAATTGTTTTCTGTTCAAAGATATTTTCAGGTATGTGGATTGATGGTGACACTACAGCTGCCCTGGCACAGTCTCCTATGGCATTAAAAGCTTTTAGTCCACAATGGTAAGGGCAGTTGAGGTATCACATAAAGAGTTTGCTGAAGACTTTCACATCCTCTCTCAGGAAGAAAGCCAAAGGTCCTGTTTGCCTACAGTGGATCAATGAGAGGTTTGTACATTTAGGTTAAATCTATTACCCTGATAACTTTGCCAGACTTTGAATATCCCATATTAAATAGGACCCAGGGCCCAGAATTTAATTCACCCATAAAAAGACGCAAACAAGCAATAAAGCAATTTTGGGAGTAAGAGGAAGAAAAAAAGAGAGAGAGAGAAAAAACAACAGCAAGCCTGCATATTTGATTATAATATCAGTTCAAAATAAAATTATTGCTTTCTTCCTTTACCTCAGAGAATCATGATATATTTATAGTTGATGTCACAGTGAAGACTTTTACTGAGAGCAGCATTACTTCAAAAAATATTTCAGCCATGCTAATTCAGGTGATTGGAACAATAATAAAACATCCTCCCTTAAATATTACCAAGTTCTCATCACATACCCCAGGATTAAGCTGTGTGAATGGGCAACAGGAAAAACCCAGGAGTATCCAATTACAGGAAAGAGCTGCTCTTTATTTATTTAATTTCCCCCCTTCTCACTGTGGAAGAGGAAAAAAAAAAAAGCCCTTGAAACCGACTCCAAGAACTGCCCCTGCTTGGGAGTTGGAACACAGGAGGAACAAGATAAATTCCTCAAAATTCTAATTGGGGAACAGTTGACTTAATTGGTGGCCATTTGGCAGACAATGGGAAAGGAGCCCTGGCTGGCGCTGATGGCACCCCAGGGGGATATAACCTTGCAACAGGCCAGAAAGCTCTCAGGGACAGATTGTTTCCAGAGAAGAAACCATGAGACCAAGGGTTGGATTAACCCTCCAACTGTCAAGCTTTATTAGGAGTAATCAGGCTAGATATAGCAAGGGTTAAACTCAGGAAAGTGAACTTGCAATGATGACATATGTCTCTTTAAAAACAAGTAAAGCGAAGAGGGGATAGGGAGGGAAGGACTCAGGGAAGAAAATGCATCTGAATGAACCACGACACAATTGCTTCTGTTTCAGGTGGGGTATCTGCTGGCTCTTGGGTTTGCTCCCTTCACAGTGTCCCTACTCAGAGTTTCCAGGCCATGCTTCATTCCTGGGGGCTTCTTTTGCACAAGGTGGAGTTAGCACTGAAGCACCGTTACTGTTTTTGAGGGCCTGATCCTGCTCTTTGTGGAGAGCCAGAGCTTAAATCCGATAAATATTCAAATGTGGTGCACAAACAACTTCTAAAAGTAATTTTGTGCCTTACCCTCAGGATGTGCAGAATCACAGAGAGAGGCTCTGTCTATTAAAACAGCATATTAATCAAAAATTAAATCATCGCCCAAGATTTTGGAGTTAGTAACTCACAGGCAGCGAGAGAGGCACTTTTAAAAACTCAGAGCCAGACTCAGAGGCATTTTTAGAAACTCCACTGGGCACTCCTGTTCCTTACATGCCCCAAGTCAGAGCCTTTCCAGGCCAGTCCCTTCTGGCTGGGGTCGGGCTCAGATTTTGTGGGTGGAAAATACCAAGAGAATATCTGAGGTACCTGGGCTCTTTAGCAAACACATCAAGAACATCCCAACAGCTTGGCTCTCATCTTTTTCAATGCATAAAAAGCAGGGTATTTGTTACACATGTGTACAGCAGAAAAGAAGGAAAGGGGGGGTCTGTATATGTGTATATTATTTTCATGATTTAAAATAGAAACAATTAACCTCAGGGTCAGGCATTCCCAGGCAGTTAATGACCACCTGGATTAAAAGCCCTCAGCTTTGCCTCAGGCCCTCAACTCCTGCAGTCAGTCATTAACTGCTGGAGATTCCCCTCCTGTCAAAAATCATTGTTTAATTATAAAGATGGCACTGTACCCAAATTGTCGCTCTCTTTTGCCCCCGAATTTTGGAAAAAGTCAGAATTTGAATTCAGATCCAAACATTGCTGTTCAGGGGCATCTCCACTTAATTATAAACCTATCAGTTAATTACTGGCTATAAATTTCTGACAACCAATTGGTTATTTGACAGCTTGCTCACAAGACAGCAGAGCCCATATTTTGGTCAGAACAGAGTGTCCATGGCAACCCACTGGCCAACTTGGGGAAAAGGTAATTACTGGAGTTATTTCTCCAGCTTCTTCATCAGAGTTGCTGCCAAATCCTGTTCAAAGTAAGCAACGTTGCCCTCCAGTTGGGAAGTTTCTTGACTGCTGGTGTGTCTGATTTAAAGATCCTCCATTCCCCTCAAATATTGCAACAGGTCATTGCTTCCAGGAATTTTTCACTGATCTGAGCAGGTTCAGGATGCCAAGGGTAGGAAAGGGATCATTCTCCAGTCCCTTCTCCCACCAGACCTGGTCAGAGGATGCTGCTCTGCAGCAAAGACAATAGCCTAATTAACTTTTTTCTCCATTGAGCATTTAAGAAAGAAAAGACTGAAGTAAAAATAAAATATTAAAAGGTACCTGGGCACACAAGGTATTTCACCTGTGTTAGAAACCAAGAGAGGAAATGCTGGCTGAAAACCACTGCAGAGGGCTGACCTTTACAACGGAAGGTTGCAGAAATCCAATTTGATCTGTAGTCACCTGTCTGCCTAGGCCCCTTTTCTGAAATGTCAATCTTGTGGGGAAATTTGGTTATATAAAAGAAGAAATATCCTCGTAGGCAAAAAAAAAAAAAGGGAAACTGCTCTTAAATATAGTCCTTTCAATTCATATTCATTTCCAGCTCGTGCAGCAAAGCAGGCCACAAGTCTTCTCCATCTAGGAATTTTGAATAGAAGTTGCTCTCATAGATGTAGTCAGCAACTGCGTAGTTCAGTGGAGGTTTTTAATTTAGGACTGAGAGAGAAATTGCCAGCAACGGATGCAATGCAGCGTGCAACACGGAATTTAAAGGGGGGAAAACGTGTGAATAGCACCGGATATCATTTGGGGGGAAAAGCAAATAGTGTGTTTGATTCTCACTCTATTTCAGCAGTGTAATTGAGCAGACATATGCTCATAGAGGCACTGGGTACCAGAATAGTACCTCAGCACTCTGCAAGCACCAGAGGCTGAAACCCAAACTCACAAGCTGGGAATCCCTGTCCCAGCCTGAGTTGTCCTGAAAATCCCCCAGGGTCTCTGCTGAGCTTCATCCTGAGCCAGGAGAGACCACAGTGCCCAGTCTCTCTTCTGGCTGTTGCACTGCTCTGAACAGGTGCAGAAAAGATTCATACAACAGGAACAGGGTCCTGGGAGGATTGAGGTATCTGTTGGCTGCCCTGGCCCAGGTTATCTCAAAGTACACCTATTCTTTGCCTTTCTAATTATTATTTAACTAATCAGCAAATTATTTGATCTGAAGAGTTTTGAATTAACCTCCTGAGGGGCCTGAATTTCCCCAGGGCTTTACCTAAGTGCCAAAACCTGGCTGAAACCCTCAGCAGCCAGCAGCTAAAGTGGATCTAAAAACCCCAGGATTGCACCCAGACTGATGCATTGTCTTTGTTTTCCTCCTGCCTGACAGTCCAAGCATAGCAGGGTCCCTGAGACTGAGTCCTTACAATTTGCATTCTCCATGTACAATCCTGCCTGGCATTTCGCATCTAATAACTGTGCCTTTTGTTTATCTATAATCCACCCCTGTCACTGTACACCTGTAGTGCACCTTTATCTCTAGGCCTCCTATCTCCAGTACAGAGACCATCCAGCCCTGGGGCTTGTCAGTTTTATGATTCATGGGTATATTGTACCTAAGATCCTACAAAGAAGGTCTTGAAGTAATTTACAAAAAAAAAAAAAAAAAAAAAAAAAAAAAAAAAAAAAAAAAAAAAAAAGGAAAGAAAACAGGTATTTCAGATGGCATGCTGTGTGAAAGAAATCCCTTATTGACTAGTCTAATCTTGTATAATGTAATCTAATAATAAAGCCTGTTCCCAGAGGTACTGCTCAATAGTTGTTATAGTGTTAAAACATGTTTTATGCTGTGTTCTGAAACATATTAAGTGTAACAAAATTGTCCAGCTACTTCTTACATACCAGCTACTAAATATGGCATGAATGCTGTCAATAAAGTAAGCAGTTACTATATTTTAGATTTCTCCGAGGCATAGGATTCAGTTATACTTTCAGTAATCAATTAATTGGCTGCTCATTACTGGCCCAGATTGCTTGCAGGCTTCCTGGCTGTGCTCCCTCTCTGTGCTGGGTGTGGGACTGCTCAGGGCATCCCACCTTGGGTCTGGGGGATTCCAGGGGACTGCCTGCCCCTATAGGTGCACATTGTTCCCTCTGAGGTGGGAGCAACCTCACAGCACTGCTGGGAGCTCCCTCACTGCAGGACTGGTAGAAAACACCCTGTGCACCCGGGAAAGGCAGAGCTGGGAGGCTGGAGTGCATAGATATTCCACAACGTATTGGATGGGGTTGAATAGGACATTCAGTGCTTTATGTTCACCTCATCCTCAACTTTTGTAGCAGCCTTGGCCTCTAGCTTCATACCAGGCTCTTGTCTTGGACCTAACAACACACAAATCTCCCGTTGGTGACTCCCTCCATGAAGAAGAGGAAGGAAAACTCTGTGTTCCCAACTCAAACTCTCGCCATAGTGAAGGGCACAGAGATGCCACACAAAGAATTGGCCGACCAAAGGGATGTCCAGCTGCAGAGCTGGGATGCACTGCCAGGATGGGAGCAATGCACAGCTGGAAAAAGAGAAGAAACTTCCTCAGCTGAGCTTGGTGCCACTGGAAATGGCTGTGGAACAGCACCCAATTCGAGCTCCTCCTAAAAGTCCTAAAAAGTACCAAACAGCAGCAAAACAGCAGCACTGGCCTGCACAGGGAGGGGTCCTTGCACCCTCCCTGCACCCCAGCCCAGGCAGAAATTTCCAAGTGAGCTCAATAACAAAAGGATCTGTCTTTCCAAGATGCTTTTCAAATACAAACCCCATCCTCTCTCTCAGTACTTGAATTTTCTTTGAACAGCTGCTGTTTTTTTCAGTGTAGTCATAGATTAGAAATTATATGTCTGGGGTCTGTTCTGATTATTTTTTATTGGGTGTGTGAATCACACAGAGTTGTTTCTGTTCCTTGATTAACTGAGTGAGACTCTTAGAACCAAGTTTTTAATAATAAATGTTGTATTTACAAATTCACAATTTGCAAATACTCTCCAGGCTTCTGTTAAATTGCTGTTTTCATGGAAACTTCTCTTGGCAAACTGACTTGTATAAGTTTAGTTTGATTTGTAGGAAGCAGACACAAATTGGGAGTGAAGGCAAAAAAAGATAATGCTGTTGGGCTTTTCTCCCTTGAATGTAAATTCTTGGAAAATTTGTTGTTAGGCCTGTTGTAGGTGTCGGGAAGATTCAAAAATAATTTAATTTTTTTTCATAGAAAATGACAAATCTAATATATTTTGGCAATAGCAAAACCACTGACAATAATATTGTACTGCTGATAGGTTTTAATAGCAATAATTATTACAAATATTATTAATGATTTAGCTGTCTGATCTTTATACACACACACACACACATATATATATATATATGTATATATATGTTGTATACACACTAGAATTAGCAAAACAAAGACCAGAATTACATACTGGCATCTATATTTTCATGAAATCAACATAACAGCATGCATGGACTCTATGTGAAAAGGCATAAATGCTTTCCTGAAAATTACACCAGCATTTGCTTTGAAGTGCCAAGGTATGTATTGTTCCTTCCAGACCTGAATAGGAAAGTACAGTCCAGGAACAAATATGAATAATTGAAAGAGATTCTCAGTGTACTCCATATATGCAGTTGCTATTAGCATAAGAGAAACATTGCCTTAAAATAGGTGATCTATCATGACACAATTAGCAATTATTTATCACAGTAACAATCCAAGTTGTGTCCTCAATATGCTTCATTGTATATTTAAATTAAATACAGGCAGTCTGTGTAAAGTAGAAATCAATCAATATATTGTAATTAATATAATCATATCTCTCAAGAGGTCTAGCAGGTGTGTTAGACACAGACACAGATACATACGGTGCAGCTTCTTCATAGAACAGGACATTTGTGTGGTAGGAGAGCCTGAAATACAGGCAGTAAAAGCAGATATTAAGCAATATTAAGCACAGGTACATCATTATGGCCCATGGAATCGTTTGCCTTCATGTAGTCCCTGCATCTTTTCAGAGTAGAGTAGAATTATCACTCTAGGAAACATTACGTGTTGACATCCAATTGGTGCTTAACAATAAAACAATTGCCTTATTAAATTTAAATTAAATCCTGCTCAAGATAAATTTAATTTCAAGTGTGGCTTAAATGGCTCATGAGAGTGATGAATACTCAGAATGAAGCAAACTCAAATCATTTGTACTGCCTTACCTTTTCAGACAGAGAGCTGTTTATTATTTTTTGCATTATTATTTTAATGTACTGATATCCCCTCTGCTTGCATGGAGTTATTTGAACAACCAGAACTACAGAGCTGTCAGATGCTTTCTAATTCTAACCCGGAGCTGCTAACATTCCTCAGAAACTTTCACAGGCAGACAGAGTCATTAACATCATTTGACCATTTCATTTCAGGATTCATTTTACACAGCTGGAGTTGAGCTGTTCTGTGAATAAGACATGCCTATAATTGACAAAACACAGGACTAACCCTGAGCCAGCAAAAAGAAAAAAAATATATGTTACATCAGCTAAAGGTGCTTCTGCGTCTGGAGTTTCTTGCAACTGATTTTGTTTTCTGTGTGTTATTGTGGATTTGTTTGGTTTTTTCCTAAGAAAGAATGGCTGCAACATAATCCTCAACCAGTGTATAATTTAAATAATATCAAACAATAATCTAAAATTGATGCAGCTCCCTGTTGCCATAATAATAATTATTTAGATTATTCTAAAAAACTAACTTTTCTTTCTTAAGAAGAGAATTACAAAGGTATGGTCTGCATTTTATATTCCAGTGAATGGAACCCCTCAGCAGTCCAATTCCCTGAAAAATTTCCACATTGATTTGTAACCTTTGGGGGAAAAATTCTTAATTCTCCATGGTTTCTGATCACTTAGGCTTTTCTGGGCTTGGGTAACACAGCATGCCACATGTTTTCCTAACAAATTGCATTCGGACACTTTCCGACACTTTCATTATTTTAACTCAGGTAATAATTAGTCACTGTCAGAGCTAAGACTTAGGTTGTGCAAATCAGAATAAATTTACCTCGCTGTAGCAGCAGTCACAAATGAAGCAATAAATTAGAAATAGCAAATTGTTACGGACTTAAGAGATCACAACTCAGAATCGCTACCTGAAATCCAGGAAATGTTACAGCCCTGCCAAGATTTCCTTGAGAGCTTAATTTTTCCAGATAACTTCATGTTTTGAGAATGTTATTGCAGAAAGCCCTGGAGATATTATACTCATGACATTCCCTAAGAAAACACAGCGGGACTTTGCTATTCCAGAAAAGAGAAAAAAAAAAAGAAAAAAAAAAGAAAATGACCGAAGACTGTTTCTTATTAGTATGAAATTCATGTCTTTTGAAGGTCTTCAGGGTTCAGAGCCTCTCCCCCTCCACAGCTTCCTTCTCCCTTATCCTTACAGTTTGTATAGATTAAATGCATAGTGCAACCCCATGGGTTCTCTGTTGTAAAGCTATGTCTAATATGAGGCCACTAGACACTGTCACATAAAATCCATTAAAGTCCATCAGATGCACTGTCTTGGTAACATTCAGCTCATTGTCATTGGGCTGCTGCAATGAAGCATAGAGTGCCTGCTTTGAAACTTGATTAAAACAATTCATTAAAAGTAAGGCAACTAATCAGAACACAAGGGTTGTCTTCATGGGACTTGAAAAGTTCATTAGTGCCCCCACTAAGAAAAGCAGGAGAGGGAAAAAGAAAGAGGCAGGAAAGAGAAAGAGAGAGGAGTCCTCCTCCCCTCCTCTTTGAGCTGTTATCTAGGGGCTGGGAGCAGTATCTTTCCCCAGTGCTTTAATTGGTTTGATCTGATCCTCCAGAATCATCCCAAAGCCTCTGCTTGAAATTGTTGGTCATTACAGTTTGATATCTCTTTTTTTTTCATTTTTTTAAATAACTATAAAAAATCCATTCCTAGCAGAGTTATTCCCAATTTCACCTCTTGCCAAACCCAGAGATTTCATTATACAAATACCCTTCTGTATGAAAGCCCAAGAAACAGCATCTCAGTCTCTTTTACAGTGAGCACTCAGCTTGTTTGTATTCAAGATCTCCTCCAATTTAGTTTTTAACCCCAAAAATAAAACCATTTAGAATTGAAAATTATTTTGAATTTGTTAAAACAATGCCAGTTTTAGAAACCAGAATTTAGGCTTTAGAATTCCTAAAAAAAATGTTTAAATTCACTGTTTTCTTGACAAACAAATTTTTTAAAGATTCCTTAAAAATGAGCCAAAAAAAATACCCTAATGCAAATGAGATATACATGGGGATGGTGCTCGCTGGCATTCTATCATAATGTTTGAAGATGGAAGGGGCTGCTGCAGGTCTGGCACACTGTGTCAGCTGTTTGCAGAGGTGTACCTAATCTGAGCAGGTAAATAGCAGTAAATTCACAGAGACTGTTTCAGTGGTGTTAATGTTCTTGTGCATAGTAATAGCGGAGCAGCCCTGCAGACACCCTTCAGGAGGGCCGTGATTTACGGGCCGTGGGAAAGGTCCATTCTCTTTGTTCAATATAGACCATAAACAAAATTCGTCCAAATGACTGTTATGAAAAGTAGCTCCACAATATTGCATGAATCTTTCCACATCCTAGGCCTTATCTAAAGTTTATGCCTGGAAGATGGACTACTTGCATTGCAGGAACTCTATAGATTATCTCCATTACCGATTAAAGAGAGTGTCTTCTCCCGTGCCTCCTGCCTACCCATTTGTTACCTCCTTAAATGAGTGAAGGGTCTTTTGATTAAAGGGTTCTTTGCTCAGGAAACCACTGTATTTGCAAACACAAATGCATATATACACTCTAATGAATAATGAAGGTTATTTATTGCTTGTGCTTGAAATAATGGTTGATTTTGGAGTGCCTTTCATAAAACCCGCATCAGAAAGTGTGTTACGTCCTGACATTTTCATTGCAGTTCAAGTAAAACAGTCCTCGGAAATTGTCTTGCTACCAAATTGCAATCATAAAGGCATGGCTTCAGACTCTCAGAATCACTTCAGATTGTGAACTTCTGGATAATATATAACATAAAGAGTTTAATTGAATCAGCCAGTTGGGTTTTTGCCCAGAAAAGTAGAAATTTAAATGCTGATGCAGCTTTAGCTTCCAATGACACCAGTCAGCACTCCTTAGATTGGATTGTAAATAATCTTATTTGAGGATATGCAGTATGATGGGGATATACTTGTCTGTAAACTTGCTAGCAAAAGTAATTAAATAATTCCATTGTGTACAAAGACATATGAAAAACCACTGACCCCAAAGAAAGATTCGATAAGTATTTACCAGCAGCTAGAAGAAAATACTGACTTTTTAGTAATTCTTGTCTTATTCTTGAGTTGCTAGGACAAAAGAAAACAAAAAGAAAATCAGGACACAGCAGCAGTGAAAAGCGTTTCTGCCCCATGATTGAAGACCTTTGTGGCAAATGCTTTTCAGTCCACACGGATGGTGATGTGAGTCCACCATCTGAATGCACGCTTGGTTCACATCCCAGTGTTTCAAAGTTCACCTGGATTAGTGTCCTGAACATCTCAATGAGTCAGATTTTTCAATCTTCAGCTACAACTGACAGAAACAGAAATATAAATACAAAGTCTCCTACCTGACGTAACATAAAACATTGCGTTCAATTAAAGGGGGAAAAAAAAGGAATGTGGTCAGTGGTTTTTACTGAAAACAATAATTAGCCCCAGCTCCCAAATGTCTCAATTTTTTATTATTTTCCAGAAGTTTCACACTTGCTTAATGAGAAATGCTAAAAGTGAATTATAAGCTGCACATCTAAACACTTGCAACACCTTTAATATTTCCTTTTGCTTTCTTTTTTCAGAGACAATGTGCAAATGAACTATTGAAAGCATTAAGTGTAAATAGAAGAGAGTGAAGCAAAAAATTCAAAAAACGTAACAGCATTTATTCTGTTTAAAAAGTACAAAGCTGCACAATTTCAGTGTTGTGCAGCTTTTACAATTTAAAATACAATTCTCTCTTTAAAATAGAGTTCTCTGATCTTCAGCGAGGTGCAACTATTCAATGCAAGAGGCACCTGAGCTGAAGAAGAGGAAAAACTGTTGCTTTAGGATGGGAGATGATGGTCCTTTACTGCAGCTTTTTGTGTAGGGAAGCTGAAGGATTTGTATGAACTATGAATTAAGAATTCACATTTCAGATGTTCGTGCGTCTCTGCCCAAACTCCTCACAGAGCTCAAATGCTGCAGCTGCTGTCACCCGTTCTGCTTCATGCTGTGCCATCATTAGTCCATGCAACGTCAGCCACATGTGCCAGACTGGATCGCTCATTTGGCTCCACTGGATCTCCAAGAGGAGAATTGGATAAAACCTCAGGCATTTCACAAAACAATGCACAGCTCCTCTAAGACACTGAATCTCTACCCCCCTAGCACCGGTACTTTGCTGCCAAAATTCTTGTTTACAGAAAAGTATTGACATCAGAGACTGTTGATCTATAATTTCAAAGATCATGTTTCACATAGAAGTACAATAGTGGCAATTTTATGGATCTAGTCAAATTCCAGTTGGAGTCATCTTCCCTTCCTAGCGCAGTTATCCACAGTTGCTGTTACAAAACAGAAACGTCTTTCTACTTGGAAAATGGCTCCTTGTTGTAATAGCCAAGAATATGTCCTTGGGAGCATCCATTCTCTTTTCCTCGTCTTTATTTTCATTAAAAAAATAACAAAATAGCTGGTTTTTCCTACTCAAACTTTCTGTTTCTGCAAACTGTATGGAGAGCTCTCAAGATATCTCATCAAGCTTCATTTTCTAATACCTTTGTTTTATTTCCCTGCACAGTCTTTCTGTTTCTTTTCTCTTTGCCTGTTTTTTTTCATGACAATTAGCACAATGCCTACAAGACAATAATCTGTAACTGGTGAAAACCTCAACACAGTTGTTTCATCACACTAAAGATATGACCAACTGTGTCTTTTGCCAGAAACACTCAAGATGTCTCCAAAACATTATACTTGCTAAGTAAAATATGGATGCACCTTTTTTTTTCTTTTTTTTCCTTCTTTTTTTCTTTTTTTTTTTTTTCTTCCCCCAGTTTTCAACTTATCAAAGGCATCTGAGGGCTGAAAAATGTGATACAATGTGGTTAGGTCACCTTGGTCACTGTGCAAGTTAAAAGGTACCTGGCCAAGGCCCTACTGTATTGTGGTCATTTTCTTAGTGGTCCAGATGAGGTAGGGGCCAGAAGTTTTGGTGAAAATTACACTGATTCTGTACTTCTTTTTTGGGGCACAATTAGGAGTTCCTTCACCTGCCTCTATAATGCAACACTGACCCTCATTTTTCAACAGCTTTGTATCATAAGTAGCTCAGCGAGGATGGAGAGCCAGCAGCCCTCTTTCTCTCCAAAACTTATTAGCCACCAGACCTACTTCAGCTCCAAAAAATGTCAATATGTATCCAAAATCAACTTTGCAGATGGATTTTGCTTCCATTAAATTCCATGGTGAAAAAAAAAAGCCATATATAGGGTTTAATTTAATTGTGGGCATACAGTACTTGCAAAAAAACAAATAGCTTCATATTTGGATTTATGGAATTATTTCACTGAAAGAGAATTACGTTACATATTTCAATCCCTGATGGCTACTAATGTTTTATTAAATACAGTGTAAATCCAGCTGCAACCATGCAATAAAACCTCCAAGGGGCAAAAAAAAGGAATGTTTTATATTTGATTTCTGCATGCAACCACTTGGTCTCCTGAATACTGCCCATATGCCACTGTGCTCTCCTTGACATTGATGTTTAATGGGGGCTCAGTGTGCTGAATCTCAGCCTCAATGTACAGAAGGAACGTGATAACCTTATGCACCACGTCCAAAATTTCACATATATGACCCACTCACAAAACAAAACCTTGTGCTAAGCTGTTGTACAAAAGTATTTAATGTTGGATAATAAAATACGCAGAAATTCAGTTTGTACTAAGAGAAGTTTCATTTAATTACAGAACTTCAGGAAACAATGATGTGACTCTGAGGACAGTCACCCACAGTAATTAGCTTGAGAGTAAATCCATTTGTTTTCTGCATTTTTTTTCATCAGGACATGCATTTTCACTCTCATGTGCCCAGGGTTTGAAAGGTTTACATTACATAAAATTAGGACTATATAAACTATGAGCTTCATCTGTTTTCTAATATGATTGCCCCTTCCCTTCAGCAGAGTAGCCTAATTGATAGCCTCCATCGTATGCAATGCACGTCAATAAATACTGAACATGAATGTGAATCAATATTGTGTTAGTACTGGGATTAAGCAAGCTATTTTCTCTCTTTTTTTTTTCCTCCTTTTTCCAGAAGAGATGAATATAAGTAAATAAAATGACTGTTTGTCTGAAATTCTGCCTGGGGATTTAGTTTTGCATTTCACTGCAGGACCACAACACCAGAAGTCAACCTGGTCCCTGGTTCTTTGGTCCAATGTGAACAAAAGAAGCAAACACCTCAGCAGAGTGCTGGGAAGGACAGCTCTTTTTCCTTTTTCTCTGAAAACAGAAGTGCAGCTGTAGAGGCAAAGAGATTTGACTTCTGATATCTTTTTTTTTTCCCTTTTTCAAGCCACAAATTAGAGGACAATTTATGAGAGCCCAGCCAAAAATTTATAGGCCCAATATTGACTGCTCTTGACCCTGTGTGCTATTTTGCAGTCTAAACAATGCCAAATCTCTGAGATGACCCAACACCATGCCAAAATCCATAGACACCTGATATATATTGCACAAATTTTTAAAGCATGGTAAAAGCACAACACAGTGATAAATGAGCACAATATTTTAGATCAGTCCTTGGAAAATGCAGAGCCCAGAGTCGGCAAGACTCAAAGGTTTCGGGAAATGAGAGCTGGAAAAGGAGCTCTATAACATGTGAGCTGTTAGATAAAAGTGCGGATCTAAGCCCAGAACCACAAGATATTTTAAAAAATATCCGGGCAGGTCATTGTGCATAAAAGCTCAAGTGCTTCATCTGTGGAGGAGGCTACTTGCTAAAGTGCTTGACATTGCTCTCCGTGTCCTCAGGGGAATTGCCTCTGATTTCCAAGGGGTCAGAACTCGTTATCCCAATGGTGACAAGTTGGAGCAAAACCCGCCTGCATCCCCCTGCCCCCTCCAGCGGCCCTGCTAAGTCTGCCTTGCACTTATCACCTGCTTCGAGACAGAGGGCAATTGGGTTTTGGTTTGGTTTTCCAAAAATACCCAAGTGAAAATGAGTAGATCTTAGGTATTTAACAGACATAGGAATTTAAAGTAATTCTTTTTTTCCAGAAACATTGAACTATACAATCATCTCCAAAGATCTGGTCTTCAAAAGGGCTCAGCAGTGACGTAAATACAAAGGTTAATGGATAATTTTTCTAAATACTCTAAGGCAGTGACAATGTTTGGCTTTCTGGGAGCTAACTTTTGGATTTAATCTGTTCATCAGCAGCATATTTAGTTAGGAGGTAGAAACACTTCAATATAAATCCTTTTCATCCCAATTTTTTTACAGAAGTGAAATCTATGCTGCATCTGAAATAGCTGCCCTAAGCACAAGTCTTGGTAGATAAAAAATTCAGTAGTGTCTTTATAACTATTTTGTACAGAATGGTTTTATTAGAGAAGAGGCTGGGACGTGGGTCCCCCATTTTGCTGCCCTAATTACACAGAATCTTTCCTGTACTTGGTTTTCCATTTCAGAGACATGAAGTAATTTTCATTCATTCCTAACTAGATGTATGTGTATTTCTGTACCAAAAGTTAGCAAAAACTTTTTGATTCTCTTTATCTGAACATCTGTATGCTCATTTACACATGCAAATCTGCATTTTCCAAGACTGTATTTTGTGTATTCACAAATGCATTGTGCACAGCAGGTAAAAAGTCATTGCAGCGACCTCTTAAAAATGTGCTGCATTTCCTGCAACTGAATTTATTTACCTTAATACATTGAAAGGGAAAAGTACCATATTTTAAAGATGTCTTTTGCAGATTATTTTTTCCTGCAGCAGCAAACCATTTCGGCACAACTACTCACAGTAGATGAATTATCGTTTTCCTGCCTTGAATCTACAACAGTTAATTTAATCGGTGACTTGTGGAGAATGTATGGCTAAATCAAGCCTTCAGCTGAGGGCTCGGCTTAGTTTTCTGTGGCATCTTATGTCACAATATGTCACATCAGTGTGGCTGCATGGGTGGATGGGTTACTCTTAAAGAAGGCATCAGTCTTAAATGGGTTTTTCTGAAAAGCCAAGAAACCAACCAAACAAAAAATGTTAATGAACTGGATCTCCATGTGTCAATCTGTTCTTATGGTTAATTACTGTACCAGCGGAGGAGTTTGGGGAGAAAAGGGGATGCAGATTTGCACTGCACAGTCATTTCACATGGATCTTTTGAATTCCAATCTGTGCTGACAGATCCTCTTAATCTGGAGTACTGTCCTAAAGTACCTGGTACATTACCAAGACCACAAATTCCAACTTCTTTTTTTTTTTTTTAAATTTGCCTCCCACCCCTTTCCCCTTTGTTGCTATAGTAAAAATGTTTCTACTTTTCTACATCTGTCTGCTGTTGCCAACAAAACACTGGCGAACAGGAGGTGATCTTTCTGTTTTCGTTCCAGCAGCCTGGCCCTGAATGAGTTTAATCGGCTGAGAAACGCGACTGAAAAGGGCTTTGCTACCCTTTCTAACTCCACTGCGCTCAGGCTTTCTGTAGCCTAGAGAGTGACACCCTATGCCTTATTTCACTGTGGATTATTTAGAATGCTTCAATTGTGACTTGTCAATGTGGTCCGGGGTAGATCAAGGCAAAACCTCCGACAAGAAAACAGCAATGTGAATATGATGTGACTGACTGCCACACAATAGACTAATACCTCTTAATTTGGACTTTTAGCAATCGTTTACCATCCTTACGCACTTGAAGATTCCAAATCCACTCTTACAGAGAAGAAAAAAAGACTTTTTCTTCCCTCTCCCTCCTTCCCCCCTCCCCATAACTCGAGTGTATCGATCAATGTCTCTGTATGCATTTAATAGCTTTATTTCAAAGCACTTTACTCTTAAAAGCCCCTCTCACCAAGGCATAGCATTGAAATACTGTGCAGGTGTAATTAAATGAGCCAATTTTTTGGCCTGGACTGTAGCCTTGTTTTCTCTTTGGCATTAGAACTCTAAAACAAGGTTTGGTCATTTCTTATTTCTGTGCAGCACTGAATTTGGGTTTGTCTCTTTTTTTTTTTTTTAATTAAAAAAATAATTAAACTGAAATAATTGGTTAAAGGTTAATAGATATAGAGATTGACATCCTTAGTAAAAGTACTCCACCTGAAATGACAGTACAGGAATCTTAATATATTACTAGCTAGTTATGCCTGTACTACACCCACGAGTACTATGGCCAGGGCACCACTGAATTCCAAGTGTCCTGTGACTTTGCTGTGGAGACTGCTTCAAATTTATTCAGCTACTGCTGAATGCTGTGACTTTATTTACAATGTTCACTGAGAAATGGAGGAGAACCACTCATTTATTTCACACGGGAATTTTTCACACAACAGTTTTTTGCTCACTTCAAGATCAAGGGAAAGAGTTCAAAAATAGCATTTTAGAATACCAGCATGAATAAATTTCATACATCTCTTCAGATATTGTTTCTGTTCTTCATCAGGCACTTTTCACCAACACTTGTCTGCATGAAATTTTGCCCACAAAAAAAAACTGCAGGAGAGCCTTGTGGGCACTCGTGCACATATATTTTCACCAAAAGGGTTAGAAGGTCAGCAGAGAGCTCTTTGCAGTACGGGTGTCATCCAATGAAGCCAAATGAAACAGAGCTATGCATCTTAATCAGGCCTCGTGAATAGGAAATGCTCAAAGCAACAGTCATGGTGAATAGTCTGTGATTAGTCCACAAGCTGAAATCGGCCCCCAGAACCCACACATCAAATCATTTTGGATTGTGCACATATTTGTAAAAACACAAAATTTTTCATTACATAAGTCACAAGAAAAATAAAGGTATAAATTTCTCGGATGAATTGTTCAAAAAAGATAGAGTGCAGAGCTACAACCTGGGATGGTATTGAACTCAGTGACCTAGAGGTGAAGGGCTGAAGAGCCCATAACCAATCACCTTTGAATTTGGTGTCCAGGATTGTCTTTTTGAAAATTAAACAAAGACCCAACTGCAGTAATTGTGTCATCTTATGTACTTAAAGTAATTTCCCCAGCTCAGCTCAATATCTGTAGGAGCAAATGGAGAAATTGCCTGTTGTGCCACTTCTCCAAAGCTTTATATCTACTCAATTTTTTCCTCAGTGCTTTCCTACTGCTCTTCACAAAAACATTGCAAAGTTCCTCAGAAAAGGCAATAAAATGCTCAGATGTCTGAGCCAACAGAAATAAACAAAAATAAGACTTTCACACAAATCCATTAAGGTGAGACAAAAAAACCCCACTTTTGCATAGCTGTTTTCTTTAAGCATTACTCCATTTTCACTGGAGTTACTCAGAAAACACATTTATTTGTCAGGTCACTGGTCTAATAAAATTAATTTATATTCTTTATTTAAAAAAAAAGTAAAAATTGCTGTGATGGCTATCACTGGCTGCTTGAAGAAGAGTTTTCATTGATAGTTCTCAGGTCCAGTGTCTGCCTTGGAACTAAGCAGGCTTTTACAGCTCATGGAGAAAATCAGGCTTGAAAGACCCCTGTTGCCCCAAACCCATAAGAGTACCCTGAGCTGCTCCCAGATGAAATGCTGTTAGCATTTCTACCCTCTCTGTAAGGGAAACACATGAGATGCCCCAAGGATCCCAAACCAAGGCAGCAGGGCTAGAGAAAGCACCTCCACTGATCACAGACCCTGGTGCCTCCTACTTCACCCCAGCATTTTGGCTTTGAGTTCACTTCTATATGTGGCATGTTCCCATCCCGGAGGAACAGACTAATAATGAAAGCCAAATTCTGCTAAAAACACCATTACCTTCTTGGAGCAGAACTGTTTCCTTCACTTTTAGTCTAGAAAACCTCAGGCCATCTCTACCTCAGCTGAACCATGTGCTCAGCCAGGGTAAGCCAGCGTGAACTCCACTGAACTTCAATGTTGTTGATTTACAACACCTAAAACACTGCCAGAAGGCATAATTAGGATAAGAGCAGCTTAAAAAATAAATTTCCCTCTTAGAGTCATAGAATCATAGAATGGGCTGGTTTAGAAGGGCCCTTAAAAATCTGACCTAAACCAGAACAGAACTAGCTTTAAAGTCTTCTGCAAGACTAAAAATAACCCTTCCAACTAATTATGCTTATGTTACCTCCTCCAGCAGCAACTATTTGGTTTCATCCTAATCTTCATACTTACCCATAATTACCATCTCCTTTGACATGACTAACTAAAAGTGGGTATTAATATGGATTTAATGTTGTTTCTGAAATTGGTGGGGGACCAAGGGTGCCAATGACCCTACTTTAACTTTGTACTAAAAATGTGTTGATCTGTGGGTTTTGGCTGCTGCTTGAATTTGACTTGAAGGTTGAAAGTAAACACATCACTCAAGCACATGGTGCATGAATTAAGGTCTTTCTGTCACCAGCCTCTGCTTTTTTCCCTACTCTTGGGTCACGCACCCCAGAGTCCCCCCTCCTTTCCCCTTTCCTCTCATGGGACCCTGGGGAAATATTTCTCTTGACATGAACTCCTGCATGGCAACACCTGCATTTCTTTCAGAGCACATTTCCATGGGGGAAGGTTTGCTTTTTTCTTCATTTTTTTTCCCTCCCCAGAAACTTTTTCACTAAGAATGAGCAGATCTCCCTAGCCACTCTACAGAGACCTGTTGCATTTCCAACAGTGGAAAGCACACTGCCTGAATTTGAATTCCCATACAGGAGATTACTTTCCAAAAATATGTGCTTTAAATGAACACAGTCCAGTTTTAAATTTTTGATAGTATGGATTGTGATAGAATTGGACACATAGTAAAACCATAATAATAATAATAATAATAATAATAATAATAATAATAATAATAATAATAATAATAATAGTAATAATAATATAATGCATTCAACACACCTTAAACAAGATTACACGTACGAGGGTTTGCTGTGTCAGAAACCTCTGCCTTAGATCATGCCATTTTTGAGAGCAAAAATGGTCATTTGTTATAGTTGAAGTAGTTCCTTAACAAAATAAAGCTATCCTGTAAAACAACTTTTCTCAACATAACTGTCTACACCAGGGCTTGTGCTGATATAAATGTGTTAGTCGAGGTGTCCAGGAGGGAAGATTGTTCTTTTTTTTATTTTTACACACTAACTGACATCTTTATTCTGGGGAACAAAATTAAGTGTAAACCAAGCATTACTGTCTACAGCATTTTCTTGAGGTCAGGGTTTCCAGGGAATAATAGAAGGAGAAAGCTTCCTAAAGACATATCTTTGTGGAGTAGGGATGGGGGTTCCAATTTACTAGTCTTCATCTTATTGAGGGCAATAATTTCCCTGAAGACTTTATTGGCAGGGCATCACTGCAGAAAACGTTTGCTGCCGGCAACCCTATTATTTTCCATGAGAAATACAGTCCCGTGAGAAAGCACGTTCTCACTCTATTTCTGTGGGAAACACCAGGAGAAGAAGAATTCCAAATCCCGCGAGACCGAGCAACTGGAAACAACACCAGAAGCCCTCTTGTTTGTGTAACTTATTGCAAAAATATCAAAGGAGCTGGGGGGAGGAGAAGGGGGAGAGGAAAGAACATGTTTTCATAAAATTTTCAGTTTGCAAGAGCTCTGTTTTTTAAAAAAAATGGATTTATATTTGACAGCCCAAAAATCCCAAGGATGTTCAGTCTATTTCAGTTGTCAATTTACGATCTTTAAAACATTTTTAAAATTGACTGAACCTTAACTACATCCTACCTCATCTTGTACTAGCCAAGTTTTACAGATGCCATCTTAAAAATCAATTCAAAGAACAGCCATAAACTTGAAAGCTTCCTATTTGAAGTGTATATGGCAGAATGCAATTTTGTTTAATTTTAATTGACAGAGATGTCAGCCTAAGAGAATATTTTAGAATATTAGTAGGAACAGTAAACTCATGCCTTGACACTTTTATGATATAATGGTATAATTCTCAGGAAAAAAATCACCACTGTCAGGATTTACACAAAAGAAGTACATGTTTTACTTTTTCCTCAGTAAAGGAGTGACAAATGTATTACTAATTACACAATTACTTTATTATGGAGAACCAGTAATAAAACCCTTGACATACCCTCAGAAAATCTTAATTTCATTTAAAAAGACAGATTTTTTTATTTATTATTTTTTAAAATTAGTATTACACATTTTCCTGGGAGGTTTTAGCCTGTGGGATGTAGCTCAGTTCACTTGCTTCTGCATTTTACAATTCAAAAAGCATATTTGTGAGGCCTGCTTGTTCCTAAGGAGACAAATCCTCAGTGGTGTAAAACTGCTGTTGCTACCTGTTTGGGTAAGCTGAGAATTAAATTTGAAGTAATATAATCACTTACTACAAAAAAGATCAAAACAAATGATTTCTCTTGGTTTTCTTGGAAACTGATTTTTATATGTCTATTTTTTGATATGATAAATCAACTTCACATCAAGAAATAAACGCATGACAACATAAAGTACTGGTGTGTGAAGATCAGATGATACAGAACATAAATAGGAAACTTCCCTAAATGTGGAAGTGGCAAGATTCTGAATCTACTGGGAGTGGATGATGTCCTGCTCCAAACTATACTCACTGCATCCTTGAACTGCTGCTGTAAAGAAAATTCCCAGGCACCAAGGAGGATGAAAGTGATGCAAAGAGAAACTAAGGAACTTGGTGCTGCAGCACAATAAATATAAATGTTCCCTAACTCCTCGAGGCCTGATCTAGAAAACTACTTCAATATGCTGCTGACTTTCAGCACACGAGTAATCCCTTTGACTTTAAAGAATTAGTCATGTGCTTAAAGTTTAGTGCCCTGCTGGATTGGGCCCCAGACCCCAAAACAAAGTATGGCTGCGATTCAGTGATTAATTATAGCCCTCAGATGGACAAGCCAGTTGGGTGAAACAAGAATTGGCCCAACCCTTTGCCCTTCTCCGAAAACAAATCTGAATAAAGGTCAAAAGAGTTTAGTTAAGGATGTACTTACCAAACTTTCCAACCTTTTGAGGATGCATCCACCACTAGCAAAGGCTCCGGCATTGTGTCCCTCCGGGAGTCCCATAGGCGTAGTCGGTTGTAAACTCATTTTCCTATATGGTCAGGCACGCGTGTGGGGGACAGGAATGAATGACAATGTGGAATGGCCAAAGCTGCTGTCCTGTGACCATGGAGCTTTTAATATGGAGGCAACGGAATCAGGATTAAGAATTGCAGCTGCTAAGATGCTAAACCCCACATACAGCTCCTATGGCTCAGATGTTATCAAGCGTAAAATCTTTTGAATAAAGCCTTACATGGGGGCACCATTGTAAACTGCTTTCCCAGTTAAAGCTTTGGCGTAGCAGTAAGAGGGACAAGGTTGTATTTTGCCGTATTATTTTCAGTAATATGTCAAAGGCCAGTGAAATCAATTCCCATTAATTCTAAAGGACCTTCCATAGTAAAAATAATGCCCAGTAAAAGCACTATAATGAAAACACTGTTTAAACTATTCTGCTCCTCTAAGGATGGCCAGAAACTGATTTTCTTCCGTGAGATGATATTGTAAAAATTCCAGTGTTACTTTCTAGTATAGAAGCTTAAGTCAAACAGGTTTCTGATGAATTGACTCTGAAGGAGTCACTGTGATTTTGGAGTTGTTTTTGCTTTAGTCTCTGTTTACATTTGCTTATATCTAATCCAGATTTCCTCTCTTTGGTATTATGTCAATCTCTGTGTGACATGGCATCAAATTCTAATCCCAGCACTGCCACTAACTGGAGCCGTGGTTCTTGTCTTGGAAGTGACATGAGTGAAAAAAAGACAGTTAATATTGCAGCCTATTTAGGAAAGAAGTGGTGGAAGTTATAGTTATGTAGAAAAATGACACAAGATTTCTGTATCCCACAGCCAAATGGATTGGCAAATCCAGGTAAAGGCTCCACATCATGGATTTTAAATCAATCTTTTTTGTTAAAATCCTGTTCAACATAATGTTCTAATGCTATCTGATGTGTCCCTTCCCAAAATCTCAGGATTGGGAGCATCAGGAGCTTCCAATTTAAAACATTTAAAACATTCCGCTTTAAAACGTTTCCACTGAAACAACGTCACGTTCCTGGAACCCAAAAGCCATTTTCACACCAAGCCCTAAACTATCCCCTGAAATATATTAAATTGTCCCCAGAAAATCCAACATTTGGATCAAGTTTTCCAGGATTCTTGTACCACAAACAAAAGTTGTCTCCAGTAGAAAACTTCCTGTTGGTTTTCCTCACCAGGGCTGTGCTTATTACACATGCTGGAAGGGAGCACCATGGGGAAACAACTAAACCAATTTCCAAGGTGAAAAGTTACTCCCTGAAAAAAAAATGCTGGTCATTGACCCAACATTCAGATGACTGACCAGATTAACTACATACTTCATATTAATTTACAGCCTATGGTCACCCTCACTTATGAGCTTTTTTCCAATACACAAACCATGATAGAAAACTTCCTTCATACATATGACAATTGCATACCATATGTATCATGGAAATTCAAAGGACAGTACAGTCTTCTGTATTTTTCTCTTAAATATTCTTGTCCTTTTTGATGATCAGCTTCCTGTATTTTACATATAGAATTTAACACCATGCACAAATAGTAAAAGTATTTTCAATTTAAACGGATTTATACAGTTTTGTTGACTGAGGAAAAACAACAACAACAACCAAACAAACAAACAAATCAAGGCCACAGGTTTCCAAGACTGAGACCACAGTGTATAAAGCACCTCTGTGAAGAGCAGCATAACAAAACCAGCAGTTTCTGCCTCCTTGAAAAGTTGAACTAGGAGCAACCACATGGGTGGAAACACCATCAGCAAGGATATACATTATGGGAGATGAGAAATGGACTGGCAAGGGTAGCAGGAAGGCTGAAGATGAAGAAATTTAAGATACAAGAATAGGTAACAAGGAACAGATAGGATTATTCTTTATTTTTGTGACAGAGATGGGTGGGAAAATAAAAGTCTCCTCCATCAGAATTTCCCCTCCTCACTCACAACAGGCACTTGGCCCATGTGAAGGACTAACTGGCTGCTTGTAAACTGTCATGTTCTGATATTAAAGCCATTTTTAGCAGCAACTTGGCCAAGAAACGTGTGTGCATCTGCCACCCTGTAACACAGCCATGGCTTCCGTCATGCTTTGAAGAGAGCACCACACCTGGGTTGGCATCTCCCATGCCAGCTTTCAGCCCTCTGAGGCTTGCATCAAATTTAGGGGATTATCACAGTTTAAAATGCAGGCTTTGTAAACAGAGAGTAAAAACAGTCATCACTAAAGCAATAGAGTCATGCTTTGTGCAGCTGAAAAATAACAGTGGAAATGCTTGGTGGCACACCTTTTTTTTTCAGGAGCTATTTTTAAATGCATCTAGTATTTTTTTGGATAGTATAAAGAGTTTCAGTCCATGTTCTTGACTGATAGGCTATATAACCTCAGGTGTAATCAAAACATAGAGCTGATTTTTGTGATCCTTAAAGAGTTTCAAAGAACTACGTGAATGCCCTTTCCTTGATTGTCCAGAACTTCATATAGCTTACTAGATAGAGACCCTTGTTAAATTCAATGAAAATATTTCCATTGGCTTCAATGAAACTTCATTTAGCCTAAAAATAATCCATTATGTGAGGAAAATTTGCCCACTGAGTTCTGGCTAGATCTGATTTTAGAGGAATTCAACTGGAAATCATCACTCATTCTTCTGGATGCTGTGAAGAAAAGGGCTTCTTTATTCCTCACCTCAGATTCATTAGGTTTAAGATCAACCATAGAACTTACCACATCTAACTAGCAACTATTAAGTAACCTCCTTTTTTTATTACTTTTGTCCTCTGCACTGCATAAAATCAGGGTCTTTGTGTTTGGGGATGCATTGGTTGTAGGTTTTTCTAACATCAGTATCTTACACTGCTTTATTGGCTCCACATTTTTTCATAAGATGCTGCCAGTGTGGATACATGACAGCCAAGCCCTTCCTAGGTCATATCAACATTACAATGTAATACAAAAGAAAAAAAAAAAAGGGGGCAAAACAACCCGCAGCATCTGACTTCTAGTAATATCTGGCATGATATTTTAAGGTAAGCAATAACAAGAATGTGTCATATAAACATATAAAAGAACACAATTCTAAAATCTGTAAGAAAATCTGATTTGGCTACCAGCTTTTACACAGATTATCTGTTAGCTTCTATTTCTAACAAACCATGTTATGAGATCATGCTTCTCTGTCTCATTTATCAGCCAGTTTCAATTTTGATGACAGGAGGAGGAGGGAAAAAGTCTCAAAAGATAATAAAATCTCTCACAAGTCTCACAGATGCTGAAGTTCACAGAAATGAGGGTTGGTTAGCAGAAAGGGACTTGAATTGGAGCCCCCACTACAGAAAAGGGTGAAGTAATTTATGTGTGGTTCTAAAAAGGAAAAGCTGTGAAAATTTGGCTTTTGCTTCCAAGCAGTGTTTTGGGAGGCTCACATTATACAGAACAAACAAGCACAATATTGAGCGAATACACATGAACTGAGACAAATTTATTTTGCCATGATGATCACATCACAGTGGATGTAGAGGCTTGCTTATGAAGGCAAAGTTTTGGGAATGGCCAAATGGTTTAGAAAGGCCAATTTGCTCTAAATTCCCACACCCCTCGAAATGTGAGATTCGCCGTTGCATAGAAAAACTGGAGTGGTTCATGGGTTTTGTTGCTTGGAGGAAAATCTCCCCACACAATGACCTTCAAAGTATATTTTTACACCCCCATGGGATCTCAGATTCAAAGGCTCCTGCAATTATTGGTAGTCAAAAAGGATTTGCAATGGAACTAAGATTCAACCAGCTTTCTGCAACACTTGTTCATTCATATGACTGTACTCCACCAAATCCATCCCAAAGCCTAGAGAGAAACCCAAACCATGGTTTGGCACCTCCCTTCTAAAATAATACTGTTTTACCTGCAGAAAAAAAGTTCAAAATGGGGAAGCCATCCAATTTACCAGATGACCTAAGGTCTGTCACTAGTCTTTGCAGTGGCTCTGGACTTAACTTCATTTCCCATGCCCTCATTTCCTCAACAATAAGTTGTATAAACCTCCACCACAGATCAGTGCTAGATCTGAAAATGGAAGTCACTGCACAAAGCCCAGGTGTTATTAGTTGGGTTTTTTAATAGAATATGAAAAGTGGTCTGTAAACCCCAGCAAAAGGAAGCACATGGGAGAGCAGAAGAGTAAAAATAGATAAATTGGATCACTTAAGCAGTAGAAATAGAAAACCTTTCTTTCATTTTTATGTGATACAGAAGGTTCATTATGTGCTGTATCGACAATATAGTATTTTTCAGTGTCACCTGTTCATTAAAGAGTCATTTTAAAGGCAGTTGATGGATTCCAGTATCCCACAATTCATCTAATAAAACTATTCATTAGTTTGTATATTTTATCTCTTTTCCTGCTGTTCTAATAATCCTTAAATAAGATGTCCCAAAGGTACTGATTCTGATCTCACATCAGTGTGTATTAGTAAATCCATTAAAGTTAATAGGTTATTGTCCATTGATGTAAGAAAATCAAGGCTAATGAGGCTACTTGAGTATGCAAAAATTACAGGATGGGAACCTACTGTCATTAAATATTTTGGAAGCTTATGTGACTTTTCCAGATAGGACATAATTTTCCTTAACACAGCTTTCAATAGAGGTGCATTAGCCTCTAGTGGCAGTAGAGGTGATATATTGTATTGCTAATTTAAAGGATTATGCATGAAAAGTGAATATATTGCAATAATTATGAAGTCTTGTTTGACTTCACTTTTCCACAAGTGTACTTCGTCATGCTTTAAATACTTCGCGGATTTGAAAAGCACAATCAAGATGCTGTAAATTGGGGTGAAATAAAAAGCTTATTAGCACGTTCTTAGAGCAGATTTAGGTTTGGAACATTTTCTTTGTGACTGCCATCATTACTGCATTTATACCCAAGCAATGCCTCCACCTCTTTGATTGGGAGCATGTGTGAGCCCGTGTGTGCACGCACATGCAGGAGGGGTCAGGACATTTATTAAAGCAGTCAATAAGGCAAGCACAGGACAGGCGTCTAACCCTGGAATATATTTATATTTATACTCATTTCTGATATGGAAACTAAAGAGGAAAAATCAATTGGAATCTAGCGTTTCATTGTCCTTCACCTTGACTCTTTGGTTTAAAGTAAGCAGTTAAAGAATAAACATTGCTGGGGAGAAATAAATAAATAAATAGATGAAAAAGCCACTCTCTAACATTATTAGGACTTCCAAAGTAAATAAAAAGTGGTAGAGCTGAGAGCAAATTGCTGCAGTGGTGCTAGGGAGAATCCTGATTTTAGCACCGCTGTACCAAATTTGTCATTTAGGAAAGCTCTTGTTCCCTTTATTGAGTTCCACTGTAGCGAACAATTTCTGCCTGCATCCCTCGTGTGTCCTTTTGGTTTATTATCTTTCACTGTGAATTGAGCATCCACAATCAGTTTCACAGGAAGCCTAATTTCACACACTGCTTATACATATGATGAGGACTTCCCTCTCCCTTCCCCCCCCCTCCCCATCCCTTCTCCCAATGTTCTTATCAAATGAAGAATTGTGGATAAGGGTTAGGTGCAGATAAACATGAGTGTAGCACTTCCAGAAAGGTCATGATCCCCCCATAAGGTGCTTCTTGTTATGCCTGACCTTCAGATTTTCATCATCAGCCCGCCTGACAACTTAATAATGCAGAGGTGCAGGATTCATTTCTCCCCTCTGAGAGCGCCAGTACGGGACGCCCTTTTCCCTGATTATTTCCCTGCACTCCCGGCTGCCCTTTATAAGCCAACCAGAACTCCATCAATCATGCTCTTCTCTCCTTTCCTCCTCAGCCCCCAGTCCTGAAAGCTCGAAAGCTGCAGTGTCCCCTTTTGTCTTGCGTTGCCACACAGCTAAAACAACAACAGAAAAGACTCAATGCCTGAAAACAGGCTGTGCAAAGGCAGCAATCCACCTTCCCATCTATAACCCAGAGCCCTCCAGCCTCCCTCCATGCTGTTCCTGTTACCTTGCAGAACAACTCCTCATGGGCTCTGTGAACTATCAATGGAGGGGAGAGATTTGAGTTGAAATTTGAAGTTTTGATCCCGTTTTATTTACTCATTTTTCCTCCTTCCCTTTTATTTTCCCTTCCTATCCTTGAACTTATATTTCCTATAGTTTAATGATAATTGAATTAAATTTAAAAAAAACTTTCTGGAATTATTCACTCACTTTTTTTTTCCCTTACAAAGATAAGGGAGAGGTAAAGACTTGATATTTTCATGGTGTTAAGCATGTCCGTTTATAGGAATGAAATAACAGAAAAGTTTGGAAGAAAGTCATTTTAGGTTTAGGAGGATTTTGGTTCTGACCAGATTGTAAATACTGCAACAAACTTATGTTACAAAATATGTATTCACTTTCCCCCCAGCCTTCCCAGTGCTTTTTCAGCCAATGATTCCTAGAGTGAAAACAGGAGCATCTGGTGAGAGCAAAGTACAGTATGTTCCCTGACAGAGCAGGGATATGCCAAGGCCATCTCCTATTGCCTAAAGCAGCTGCCATTTGTACCTCCAAGAGGGGAAGTATCCCCTGGTAAGCTCCAGCTCAGCTGGGTATGAGAGCTACACCATACCCAGCAAGCAAACTCAGATCCTAGCCTGCCCAGTGGCAGCAGGATGCAAATTTGTGCCCAGCTGGATGGAGGAGTTAATGCTACAGCCCAGCTCACCCATTAAGACACTGTGCTGGATCTGTAAGAATAAATAAATAAATAACAGAGCCGCATGAAGCACAGTAAAACCACTCGTTTGCCAAAGATCAGTATTGTGGCTGAAATTAAGTTTCCCTCACTCCTCCTGTGCCTGGATGCACTCACATAGCGCTGGTGCATGAGAAAGCCTAAACTCATGGCTGTGGGGTTTCTTAACTGAACCATCACCTCCCCATGGAAAGCAGAAACCTGCTTAAAGGCAGAGAAAACAGCCTCAGTGTTATTCAGTCCTCCAAACAGGTATTGTGGGACTAATTGGGAAGCCCCTGAATAATGTTTTGCCATCTGAATTATTTCATACATCATAGATCTGGAAAATCCCAACACAGATTTAGAGCCTGTAGTGAAATATGGAATTATATTTACTCATTGCGAAGGCTAAATATCTCTTCAGAGCCTTCTTTTTCTTACTAAAAATAAGGAAAAAATAAAAACTTCCTATGAAGATTTTCCTTCAAACTAATAACATGTCAAACACTGCAAACTAACATCAGCAGAGATCTGGAAAAACTAGCAACTGTTCAGGAGATTTGCTGAAAGAAAGAACAGGGAATTCACCCTAAATCCCATTGAGTCAATTAGTGTTGCTTCTATCTCCAGTATTCTTTGGGCAAAATCCCAAAGGATCTTCTGGTTCATTTTCAGGCTTTTCTCCAGTTCAGTCAAGGGTCTAAAACAAGTCTAAGGAACATCTCAGAAAGAACAGAAAACACGTGTCAAAACTAATCGGCTGGGAAAAAAATCTCAACAAACAGATGAAAGAAGGAAGGAAGGAAGGAAGAAAGGATAGAAAGGATGAGGCACAGCAGAGAAAAGGGAATGAGAGACTGGAGAAGAAAAATAGATAAGTGATAATGATCTACAAGTGAGGGAGAACTTGTCAGAGGGAGAGAGGCAGGTTTGATCAGTGAAGGGAAGCACAAACAAATGAAACAGAAAAAACAGGAAGGAAAGTGAAGCAAACTTGTAGATACAGAGGAAAAGCAACAGGAAACCTGCAGTGCCCAGTATCCTTTCTTGAACACTGGGTGCAGGAAGTCACACTTCAAAAGGCCAGGCAAGAAATGGGGACCTGATAGGAGTGATAAAGATGCCCTTATCACCAGATCAAAGTGGTGGAGGGAGGAAAAGAAGGAAAGAGGGAGGGAGGAGATAGAAGGACAAAAATAAAAGGAATAAAGCAGAAGCTGATCTTAAAAGAGACTGGAGGTTTTGTGTTTGTTTTTTTTAGTTTTCATCCCAAAATGTGTTATGCCTCCTGTTACGCCTGCTTATGTCTCCAAGAGGGGCGCATTCCCCCATATAATAATAAAACCACTCCCAAGCCAAACTCCATTTAAGCTTCACAACCTGCAGCAAATGCAAATCCTCTGCTTGGCACTTTTTCTTCATTTCAGTCTTCATCAGCTGCAGCAGCAGCAGTGCCAGTGGCTGTCCACAGCCCCTTGGCAAGGATTTCCTGGCAGTCCCTCACCTGGGGCACCGACTGCTCTGCTGCCCTGCAGCCCCCAGGATGAGCACGAGGAGCTGCCACGGCCTCTGGGTGACACTTTTGTGCAGCCCCACACAAATTAGGCACAAAAGGGCACCCAGGGTCAGGCTGTTCTCTGGGTTTGACTTTCCCTCCATGAAACTCTGATTTTGTAAAGGAGGAGAGAGGTTGTTCTCTACTAACCTTTGCCAAGGGAAAATGAGGAATTGCTTGGATCCCGACCAGAGGGCCATGGCTACATCCAAGCCCTTGCAAACTGACTTGGCAAGAGAGGATTCTCTCGAGGAGTGAGGAAAACCAGAGAGATGTCAGTCAGGGAAGTAAACACCATATGCTTGTCTCCCAGCATCTGAGGGTTGTGAAGTGGACAGAGCAGAGAGGCTGGCAGAGCCGAGAAATAGGGCAGAGTAAATCAGGAGACATTCTCCTTCCTCTGCTTCCCAGAGGAGCTGCACAGACATGAGCAGTGAGTTCCTCCTAAATCCAGGGGCTCTTCAAAGCTGATTGGTGTTTTCCATACTGATTATTTACGCTAAGCCTTGATTGAATGAACTGTAGGTTACAGAGAGGTGACTTTTTTTTTGAAATGTATGAGATAAATCCTTCTTCGTCTAGAGGGCAAACAGCTAGTGAGAGAAAGGGAGAGACTTTAATATGGTCTACTTGGTTTTATATTTTTCTCCAGCTGTTTTTATTTTCTTTTCTCAATGCTGCAAAACTTTGCAGGCAAAGGTAGTCCAACATCCCCAATTTTCATAGCAAAATGTTGTCATTTGACTCACGTGAGGGCGAGTCTCAAAGGTGGGAGGTGACTGCTCCTCTTCTACCTATTGCCTCCTTCAGTTTAAATTTGTATCAGGACCATGATTCCCTCTCTAGCCTTCTCTGGAAATGCTATTAAAAAGAGGGATCAGGCTGCAGAGACACCAGTGAGATTCCAGTCCATTAGAAAAATTCACTCTTCAGGTCCATTGGTAATTACCAATCAGGTTGCTATTGTTTTAAGAATTGGTTTTAAGCATTTTGAAAACATTTTGAAAACACAGTGCAAAGGTCAGAGCTATGGAAATAAAGAGTTGAGAAGGCAGCCTGCAGACACAAAGGTAGGCTGTTGATAAGACAGGTTGGTGAGGAAGGAAAAAAATTGCTCTAAGAAATGATTGAACTTCAGGTTAGAGCAAAAGCTTCTGCAATGTGTAATGTTGTATTAACTTATCCAAGACATATTTTGACAGCTCCAAGAGGAAATAGCTGAATTAGAAGTTTTACAAGTGTAATCTCTGACAGGTTTTACACCAAATATTTACTTTTTTATTCATCAGGTTAATAAACTCATAACCTTCTCTCGCACTGGTCATTTCCCGATGGGATCCAATTTTCTCCTATCTGGCAGCAACATGCCCACGTGTTCAAAGCAAGTTTCAAATACAGGTTTGGCTTCAGAGCAGCCATTCAGCTCAGAGGAGGTGGGTCTGAAGCCACCAGCTCTGAGCCTTTTCAGCTCATCCCATGATGGTCAACACAAATTTAAACATTCCAGGAGTGTCGTTCTGCTCAGCAAAGCTTTCTATTCCTCTTCTTAGCTTAGCCCAAGAGACTCCTGCCTTCTAGCTTACAATTAGGAACCTTTTCTGGGCTCTGTTCTGTCTCAGTTCTAAGCTCTAGGAAACTGATATTGAAAGTAAAATATTCTTCCTTCTCCTCTGATTCTGTTCTTTTGTTTATCACATATGCAATGCACACAGCAAGTCCAACTATCATTAATGACTTAGAAATTACAGTCTAGGACATGAGTTTTATTTTGTGTGGCAAAGCATGTTCTCTCAGCAACTACCATGAACAACCATTGAAAATCTCCTGATTCACTACAGTAAGAAGAATGGTGTCCATGAGTAAGTGGGTAGTAAGAAATTAGAGAGTATGCCAAATTGGAGAATCTTAAAAAAAAAAATCTCACCTAAATTATCTGTACACCTAATGCTTATTTTGGTAATGAAAAACTTTATCAAGGAAAGTTAAAAAAACCCCAACAAAATTATTAAAAAAAATATCTGGGCTATATTCAGTAACACCCAGAAAACTTTTTTTCCTTTAAAAACACTAAAACTTCTAAAAAAACTTTCTTTTATATCAAGTCTAACTCAAAGGCTCTTCTTTACTGTGTTCTATTTTTGATTTATTTTCGAGTTAAAAATTGCTCCTGACCAAAGACATATGGAAAATCAATCTTTTGTCATTTTATTATTTTTATATTCTTTTTTAATGATATGGTATAAAAATCCAATTCTAATAAAGAACATATATAGCATAAATACACTAGGACACTTTTATATCCGTGGAAAAAATCTGCAGCCATTTAATACCCTGATATGATGGGTAAGAGCTTAAAACAAAACTTCAGAGGAGCAACTTTATTATTAAATTAACAAAAATAAATATTAACTTCTGAAATATGTGATAGAAAACCTTTAATGCAAAACCCCCAAAGTATTTCTTCAAAGAGATCTATCAGTTCCTAACCCAACTCCATAGAAAATGGTAATTTTTACCTGCTAAATATTTTCCCAGGAATAATCATTGTATTTGGTAAAAAGCTGAACAAAAGATAATGTACAAAGTAAAATTTGTTTGGAAGGAGCATATCCTACATGAAACTGAAATATGAATTTCCATAGGACTCCTTTAAACCTTTCTGCTAAAGCCTTTCTTTTTCAATTCTTCCTAAAACACTTCATCCAATTTTGTCATGTCCCAGTTCAGTGATCAGTGCCACCACTATCAAAAATTTCTTTTTATTTTTTTTCCCTGTTGGACTATTTTATGTCTCTGCCTTTTTTTTACCAATATATTCCAAGTTGTGTCTTTTTTGTAAACCAGCTATATGCTTGTTTAAAAGCAAAACTAGCAGAAAGCTATTTTTCTCTATGAATTATACATTATTATTATTTATTTTCTAATATTTCTTATTAAAAACCCAGAAAACTAAAATTTTCAATACATTTTCCAGTCAGTTTTTAATTACTTCATTCTACCACTCCACTGCAAAGTCTTCCTAACACCTCCCAGCGTGATTGTTTCCTGCTAACAGAGACATTTTGCAGACAGATTGAGTGCCAATATTATTAGCAGCAAATTATTCACGTTGCGTGAATAGCCTTACAATCCTTATTTACTGTGAATATGCAGGAGCCTATTGTTTTTAAAATAAGTTTTACTAAGTTCTCAGGGCTATGATGGCATGTTCTGGGTGTTGTCAAGGGTTTTAAGGCAGCAGAGATGAAAATGTCATGTTTTGATTCAAGGGGTGACAGTGACACCAATGCCAAGTTTGTCCCTAAAATCCTAAAGACTGCAGAAAATGTGCAACAACCTTGTGTCTGTAATACCAGGTGCTTGTCTGCTTGTGTGGTACATAGATAAAGGTAGGGAATGAGTAGCTGTATCAACCAGTTTGCTGCTGAAATAGCCTTTCACTGTTTATTTTCCAGCTAAGTCAATTAGGCAAGGTGGTGCATCAACATGCAGTATGTGCTGATTTCAGATATATTGGCAGGGTTTTAAATAAACACCAATGAAGGGAGTATACATCTGTTAAAAAAAGGCAAGCTCTTAGGGAAATAAATACTAAAGATGGCATGCTACAATCTAAAAACACAGGAGTTGGAAGACTGTTTTGTTGTTGCGTGGGTAATTTTTTTCTGCAGATGACTTCATCTCCCAAATAAGTAATTTTTTGGTTTTTTTAAACAAGACTTTAAGCTTTCTCAGTTACAATGCTGTCTTGTTTGAACGCATGCATAAATAAATTTTGATCATCTGCTTCAAATCTAACTTTATGTGAAAAAAAATCAAGAGGTAGTTGTGAGCTACCTAATTAAAACACTGAGACTAGCCCCACTAAGTGATTCCAGTTCTGTGTCAACATTGTGCTGCTGTAAAAAAGAACCCAATTGTTCCAATTCAGGTAAAGGTTTGTATAATTTTGGAGGCAGAATCTGTAAACACATTTTTGGAAGGAGATGCCCTGAGCAACAGGATTATGGAACCATAACCCTTAAACCTTGGCCTGAAAATAGATACAATAGATAGGGAATAGGATAAAATAGAAAGGGACAATTAAGTGTTCAAGGTCAGACAGCTTCATATGACACAATCAGGACTAAAGCCTGGAGATCCTAATCCTCAGATCAGTGCTCTTCTCACCAGATCTATAAATCAGTAATTATCCCAGTGTAACACATAAATGAGATTTTTGGTGCATTTGGCCCACAGGCTGATGCACACCTTTCTCTCCCATTCCTGTCTCATGAGTCAAAGCTCCATTCAATGGGTTCCCTCCTGCCATGCTACAAAGGGTTGAGAGATGCAGCCCACCAGAACAACGGCTTTTATGGAAGGCATTTCTCCTCCTCATCCCCCCCAGCCTCTGCTTTATTCAGTTGACTTAAAAATTAACCATATGGTGCTGTTTGTAGGGTATAGATTCAAGTCTCAAGGAAGGGCATCATGTATTTAGCCTGGCTGGGCAAACATTTTCAGTATGGACATCACTCTCTACTTACTGTCATTAGTGGAGCATGAGCAGGAGAAGACCAGAAAACTTCTTGAACCATGTACCCACAAATAAGGAAGCAAAATTCCCCTAAGATGTCTGATGACTGAAGCTTATAGAAAAAGCATGAGGAGCTGTGAGTGCATTGATTTGTTTCCAGTGTGTTGCTCTCCTTCAGCCCATTCACCATCACTTATTAATTTTAAAGTCACAGGGTCTGGGTGAACTACAACATCCATGAGCCCCCATCTTGATTCAGAACATCTGTTTTACTCATGTTCATGCCATCCTATTATTTCCTTTATAGAAACATAGGAGGACATAGTTTTTATGCAGATAAAGGTTTGGGAGATAGATATTATGACCAGGGAAGTTATTTTATATTCCCATATAAGTAGTGTTGCATGGATTGAATATTGGATGTTCTTTCTTTGGCTGAAAAAATATTATACTAATCCAAATCAAGACATGGGATCTAGGTTACTAATCATCTGCCAAATAACAATCCTGAGCACTAAATATATGAACAGTTTATAGGATGAAATGTCCTGCTGTACAATCATACAATGACTAAAAAAGAATAACTTTTTTTTAAATCTGCATGGAAGCAGAGAAAATATTCATCCCTATAGTCACTGTAATATGAATGATTTAAGCAACTCAAATAAGCAACATTAAGAACCCTTTGCAATGTCACAGAAATCATAGAAATGGCAGTCAGAAATTTTCTGTACTCTTCTGACTCAAGAAAAGTCATGGTATCTCTAGATGACCCATGAGTTTGTCTGTCCATAAAATGTGTATTTTAAATAATATGAATCTAATCTCAAGGCTGTTCTCAGTCCAGCTAATTTTTGGGAAGTGTTCTCAGACCAATGGATGAAACTGCTATATTAGCTCAAACAATGATGATGATTATCTTTCAGGGATTTTTATCCTCAGTGAAAAGCAAAAGGAATTACTGGCCAATTTTGCCTAGTAAATGCTGAATACTTGGAACACTTCCCGTTCATACTCATTCTGTGGCTTTCCTGTGTCTGACTTATGTTTATCTTCATTAAGTGGAATAATGCAAGTCAAAATAGCTACAAGTAAACTGTCTGCTGGATAGGGAACAGTTGTTAGTTCATGGGAAATGGATCGTAAAAAATGTGCTACTCTGACTTCAGAAAAGAGCCCTAAATTGATCCATTTCCAGTTCAAAGCTCCTTAAAACATACTGAGCAATTTTCACCTGATATTTCATCACCATCACCGCACGTCTTTCTAGTTCAAGAGGGGATGGATAACACTGGAAGTTTCTGTCTCTGCCAAAATTCAGCAGAAAGTTCTGATTCACATGGGGAGGCAGGGAGAGCATCTTCAATCCTGACTGAAAGGCTGCTTGAGCAAGCAATTGTCCTGGGTTCTTTGAACTTTGGAAGAGGTGGGGATGCAGTCATATAGAAGACGAACTACTTCCCTTGAAGGAGTACAGCACAGATCTGTGCAGATTGATGGAGTCATAAGTCACTGGGAGCTAACCTGGGTACAGCCTTAGGTAAAGCTGAAAGCTAAAGTCATTCCAGGTGGGCTGGTGGAAGGAAAAAACAAATCCTAGACATTCACAGATGAGGTCGTAACTTCTGTTCCATTGCAGCCCACATATAAATATTTGAGATTTATATTTTAGAAGCTTTAAGCCTTTCTATAAAATGCATTTAACTTTGGGTTTTATTTTAAAATGCCTCCCGAGTCAGAGAGGTGCCACACTCTCTCAAGGATTTCAGGCAAATCTCTCTCGACCAATCCAAATCCATAAGCCAAACCATATGATTCCAAAATCCCTTCAATTGCCTCCTGGATCATATGTCCACATCTGGAAATGATGGATATTCTCTTCCCAGCTGCAGAAGAGGGAAATTCTGCATTAGGCTAAAAACACTGTGTAAATTGCAAAGGAGAAGGGTCAGCTTTCTAAAATTACAGTGGTCAAGGCAAGTCAAGCACTTTAATGGCAGGCTCAGGTCCAAGATCAAAATAATTTTACAAATCTCCAAGCAATTCTACCTAGAAACATGCAGAACTTTTTTGGTTGGTTTCATGGTGAAGAGAGCCAATGGACAACAAATTCTCAAAGCAAGAGACTAATCCCCCTTCATGAGGGACACAAAGCAGGTGCTCTCTGTAAGGATGAAACTGTGCCCCAAATTTGGTTGACATAAAGCAGGAGAGAACTTTCTGATGGGAAATGGTTGTAAATCACAGGAAGATAAATGGAAAAGAACAATTCAAAGCTGAAATCACAATTTTGAGCTCACCTTGCCGAAATCTCCTTGTCTAAATATTCTTAAAACATCAAATAATTTGTTGGTCAATAGCAACAGAAAAAGAAACCTTTAACAAAGAAACAACTACAGAATTTACATTATGTATGACTGAATTTAAATTGCCCAGCTATTTTACTGTTTCTTAACTTCTTCTGTATAATTATCCCTGCTGAGATGTCTCATAGTCTCACTCTCCCATTAAGTAATACACAAATAGAGAAGAATTCATTGGAAGATATATCATAGTATATTATTGTTAGGATAACACCACATAAATAATTAAGATGAAACAAACAGTCCACTTGTCTGTCTGTGCCTCTGAGTCATTACTTCACTAAGTCTTGTCTGGGAAAAGTTTATTATTTCCAAAACGAAGCCTCAGACCTTAGGTAGAACAAAAACATTCTCTAGAAAGGATCACACTATAGACAGCATTTCCCAGAGGAAAAAAAAAATAGGGGGGGTGGAATTTTCATGTGTTTTTATTTTTCTTATTTTCTCCATTCAGCTATCTAGGAAATGTATGAAAACGGTGAGGCAAAAGGAAAAATGAACAATGTGTTGTTTGAAAATCTCCAAAACTACAAGAGCTCAAAGCTGGGGTATGCAAATCAATATGAATTATTACTAAGACAAAGAAAACTATGCTGAAGTTTGAGGACTGGTATAACTGCACATTCTTGTCAGATATCCATCTAAAAACTCTTGAGTGGGGAACAAACCTCGCAAGATAGCTTTCTCACAATATTTCTAATAGCTTCTGTTTATAGAGAGGCTAGAGATAACAGGAAAACAGTACATATCCATGTTATTTTGACTCTTGCAGCTAAGTGCTGGCTGGAATACAGGGAACTAATTCCAGAGCTGACATAAATAAGCTCCCTCAAAGACAGTGAGACAACACCGATTTACACAAAGCGTGGTTCAAGCCTGGGAAATTCAGATCCATGCAGAAGCTTAGATAAGATACATATAGGCAAATATTTTAGGTATGTATACAAGTCTATATAAAACACTTTCTAAACCACTTTAATCTCAATCTACGTATATGAACTGCTGAAAAAAAATAAGAAAAATCTGCTTTTGGGAACTGAGTTGGAAGGATGACAGAAAGATCAGAGAAGATTATTTATTTCTAACCCACATATTTAGCCCCACAGTGAAGGATGTTGCTCTCTCAGCACCATCTCTGGAAGAAGGAGAAAGGGAAAAGTCCTTCTACCAAAAGGCAGTTCAGAGATGCTCTGAGCTGCACTCTGGAGGATCTTTATCCCCTGTTTTTTAAACATGGCTCCTTAGGAATGACACTCACATAATTAAATGCTCTTAAATAACAAGTTTCCCTAAAATTATGCCATTTGATAGCCTCAGAAAAATCAAAAGTATATGAAAAGGAGACGATCAGCTTAAGCATAAGACTAAACACTCCAGTATTTTAATTCCATTTTGAAGACCAGACATACTTCTTCTGCTCTAGTCAAAGGATAAAGTTGTTACATTCAATTCCCCAGTCTTTAGAAGGAGAGTGGGCCTAGCTCCCAAAAAAACATGAAGGCTTCATTAGTATTTGGAAAGCGTGTCAAAGATGGATTCTTCTACATGTTTTACTTGTCCTGGTCCCCCATCTTTCTTAACCAATTTCCCACGCTTCCTTCAGAGCAACATGAAACAAGAGCATTGTGATACTGTGCATTTTTCTTGGCAAAAAAAAAAATATTAACCACAAAGTCCAGGTTTTTTTCTTTAAACAATATTCACACAGGGCTCAAATTATGTGTATAAACATTGTTAATGTGTTTGCTATCAGTCTGTGTGACACCTTATTCCTTAAAGTTTCCATCTCTTGGCACAGGCTAGGAGAAGTCACTGCTCTCTGAGAGGGTTAGTTAAGATGTATCTTGCTGTTTCCCCCTATCTTTAGTATGCAGGGAGCGCAGAGATGGAGATAAAAGGAGAAATGTCTATCTTTGAGTCCTCTGCAATACAGAATAAGTTATCAACCTACTAACATGCATGTCTGAATAGACTCCTTTGGCAGTAGGGAGATTTTATCTGTCCTGACATGTGAATTCCTCCCTCATGTCAATCCATGAAAGTACTAAAGAATAAACTCTCTAGTAAAATGAATGTGGCATACCACTGGGACTTAGGGAGCACCATATTTTCCCCTAGTTACTTTTTTTAAAATTTTCCAACTGAATCCTCGATATCCATATAAATTAGTCGCTCTGAAGGGCTACTTGAAAATCTATTGCTTTAATCTCACAGGCTTGGGGAGGGTGCTCTCCACGAAGGCTGGGGAGTTTGTTGTCTCTATTTTCCCTCTTCAGCCGAGCGATGTGCCATCGCATCCAGCCCCCGCGCAGAAGCGTTCGAGGAGCATTTGTGCTGGAAGCTTTGCAGCTGTGCAAGTTAAATGAGCAGGCACTCGGCTGCCCTCAGATCTGGTAGGCCCCAAGGTACAGATATGAGCAGTCAAAATGTCCTATTTAGCATCCTGAACTGCCCACCCATGCGCGAGGGAAGAGGAGGCAAGGTTTTGAATGAAGCTGAACGCAGCTGCAGTTATTACATCGCGGGGGCACGAGAGGGAAAGTCACATTGGTCTGTTTGCAGATGAATTGTCAATCTGGTTTCACAAATACTTGTTTCTGTGCTCATCACCAGTGCGAGGACTCTTCATTCACCAGTCTCTATAGCACCTCAAACAAGGCTGCCTGGCTGCTGAAATGGATCCTGTGCTCTTCATTTACGCCATAATTTCACATCAATAGCGGTCATACAAGGAGAATAATAATTATTTTTATACAGCAAAATGTAACTGAAATAGCAAAAAAGGCAATAAAAGAAGAGGTAAAGTAAAAATGATCCATCTTTTCTTCTTTTGTTCTCCAGTGTTTATCCCTAGATATTTATGCTGTACTACATAACAACATATTGGTTCTCACTTTATTCTGTTGAAGGAAAAACTTATACTTTGATTTATGTTTTGCCTGAGCTCTCGTGTCTCAATTTAGGAATTTAAACACTAGACAATTCTTACTACTCTTTATTAACATTTTTTAATTAGTCTCTTTATAACCAGGCACACTGCAATCCATAATAGTCTTTTTCACTTTCCCTTAATTTATTTGCACTGCATACATTATTTTCACCTGTTCTTTCTGCGTAGTGCATCTGATCCAAGTTACAGTCCATGGACTGTTTCTCTTCCACCCTTATTCATATCCTGTACATGTATAGCTGGAGTTCTGATTTCAAAACAAATGTAAAAACTCAAAGAAAATCCATCAGGTATTTAATGACTTGGATATAAAACCACAAAATAATTTCATGGATAATGGCAGCCTCTTCCTCTCTGTGACTTTCCAATGGATATTCAGCTATTTGGTAGAGACCTACTCATTGAATTCATTAACAGAACAACAAATTCTAAAAATAATGCAACTCAAGACTACATAAACAAATATAGCAGCCTAATAATCATACATACAACACAAAAATCAGGTGAAGTTACTGGATTCAGATGAGAAGCATGCTGGATTAAAAAGGACCCTCAAGACCATGTCCATTCCCAATTGAACCAGGGATGGAAGGACCTGGAAAACAACCCTGACATGGCCAAAGGATGTTCTACCTCTGGCAGCACCTTCTTCTGCTCTTAGCTCTCTAACAGGGGACTTTGAAGCTTTGCCACAAAAATAGATTGATAGCAACAGGTTGTAGTGGTACTTCCCTCATTACTTCATAAAAATCATTTGCACCCAGGATGACATTTTCAAACTTCTCTTTTCAAGTCTTTTCAGCTTATCTAAGCTAAATCTTATTCAAAAACTTACAGAAGGGAAAAAAAAATAAAACACAATCCTCTTACTTTATGGATCAGAGGATTTCCCAATAGATGAAGACTTTTCCTTTCTAATATTGCAAATTTCTCATTTTGAATGCAGAATTAGAGAAAAGAAAAGACTCAGGTGTCAGGTTTGGAGTCTGGAAAAGTGTTGGTTGAGTTTACCTTGGACCTGAATTTTAGTGAGGGAAATAATCATTCAATGGACAAATACTCATGTTCTAACTCTTTTCTTTACCCTGAGTACAAACTGGAAAAGTCGAAAGCCTGCAAATTTAAGTAATATTGAATGAAATGCTGGAATGAGTGTCAAAGGAGGAGAATCCCCCACTGGGTTAAATCCAGAGCAGAGAAAGCAAACAGCAGTAATCAGCTGTTTGGTGTCTGTCTCTCTCTGGACACATATGCAGATCCACACACAAACTCAGCCAAAGTGCTTGATCCTGCCCGTTTCCACTCAAGAGGGTCTCCCAGAGCAAGCGAAAAATCATCGCTCAGGCATGTGCACACAGAAGCCAGTTTGGAAAACACAAGAAGCAGAGGAATTGCCATATTGAATCAGCCTATTGGTCCATCAAGTTTGGTATCATTGCCTCCAGCAGTGGCTAAACCCTGATCCTTCAGAGGAAGGCAACCCTCGAAATCCGCAGAGCACTTAGCTTGGGAAAAATATGCGTCCTAACCCCTGCAGGCAGTAAATGTGTGTCCTATAGAGTGAGCTTGGGTTTTCCCTGTGCAGAGCTGCAACTGTAATTATGAGTTTGAAGCAGGACAGCCGAACACTGTTTGCAAACATTCATTCACATAAAAAGCCGCTAATTCACTTTGACATCATTTGTGACCCTTTTCCAGGAAGGTTCATTGGAGCAAGCAGTTTTGTTTATGGAAAGTAAAAGTTTGCTAACTACTCTGGAAGTGCTCCTCTGAAGGTTTGTTTCAGAAATGATGCACTCCGACTGTTCATTTATCTCCGTGTGACCCAGGGGGTGGGATCAGGGCTGGCAAATGGAAAATAGTCGAAGTGAGAGATAACAAAATGCACAACAGATAAAAACAGTGAATTCCTGAAGAGTTACTACTTTTTTAAATAGAGGAAAACACAGAGAACTAATTTTTCAAATAAACCATCCTATGACCCAAAGTCTCCTTGAGGGACAGCCTGACATTCCTGAAAAATCATCCAGAGTATTTAACCTGACTTCCTGTGTCAGCAAAATTCACAGGCTGGATACATACTTCTGGGCTGAATCCAAAGTTAGCATAAAGCAGAGAGTCCTTGTCACCTGTTTCTAGATCAATTTAAATAAGCCATGTGCCACTGCTGAGTTAAACATTGAGGAGAAATACTTTCCTGTGTCCTTTCCTGTCCACTTACACTCACATATTTCATTGCCCCTGCTCCTTGTGTCAAATTTCCTTGTGCCAAAAGTCATCTGCAACAGAATCCTTCTACAAACCCCCAATTCCCTTCCTTTTTATGAATGAGGAGGTAGCAGGGAACCATGGATGGCTTTCACAAGAAAGTGGTGTCATATCTAGTTTAACAGCACATAAAGGTTATATCAAACTTGTCTTGTTCTTAACTAGAAGTGGGTATCAGGGATAGGAGGCTGTGTGGGTAGGGAAGGATGTAAGAACAAAGGATGGGCTCACAAAAAAGTTAGGTTAAGAATGACTGCTGTTATGTTTGTATTATAAAAGACATTAAAAACTATCTTAATAAGACTGTAAACTTTAAAACATGTCAGCTCAAGTAAACAATGACTTGGACAAAGAGGTTTATCCCAAAACATTTATCTACTCCAACAGGTCGTATCTTCATTTTTTAACACCATTTAGACTCCTAGTGTCCCTAGAATTGCAGCCCAAATACTCAATTTCACAACTAGCTTTGCTGAAATTTCTCAGGGAACTCATCAATCTGATTGGCTTGAACTGGGAGATAGTAAGTCCAGGTTAACTTGATCAAAATGGAATAAAACATTGGCAGGTTGGTAACACTTACCTACCCACCTGGATTTGTGTAGAAAAAGAGTAAAAGCCTCATCCTGTTTCCCCTAGATCCCTCTCAGCCTGCCTTTCCTCTCCCACCTCTTTGGATCAATCTTTTTCATCAGGAATTGCCCAATGCGGGGAACAGAACTCAGTGCAATGTTCTTCTGTTAAATAAATTCCTATTGCAGTTATAATTTGTTTTGTAGCTTCTTTAAAAATAAAATTAAAAACAAAAAGAAAAAAATTTCTCCTGTTGGGATTTTTTTTTTCTCCCCCTGCTCCCTATCTCCTCCCCAGGGCCTCAGCTTGTGCCTCTGTGTAAGTCCTGGGGTCCTGGGTGTCAAATGTCAGGCCTTGTACAGAGCTGTCAAAGAGGAGAATAGGCTGAGATGATTGATGACTGCAAACCCTGAAATCCAAACCTCTGCTGCAAATGCTTCTTTTACAAAAAAGCTGGGGCAACCCACAGTGGCTATATTCAAGGTCAGCTCGCATACCATTACACCCACCGCTTTGGGCTTCTAACAAGCCAACGCATTCATGGAGGATTTCTCGTCTCTCTGTCCCTGTGTGCGTCTCTCTCTCTTTCTCTCCCTCCCCTTACTCTCCTGGCAACCCCCTGCCAAAATTTTCAAGCACTTAATCCCAATAAAAAAAGGCATGCCCTTTTTTTTTTTTTTTTTTTTCTCCTCCCCTCCCTCCCTTTCCTCCAGGCTGCTTTCGCTATGAGGAGCCACGGGCTGAAGCTTAATGCTGCACAAGTCAGATGACAAGATTATTAATGGGAGCAGGGGAATGTCATATCTGATTTCATGCATATTCATGAACAGATTCATACAGCTGGGACCATGCGCCATGAAGAGACAGAGCAAGAGAGAAACTTTTACACCCCCTCCTTGCCGTGAAGAATCTGATCCTGGAGATTAGAAGTCCTGCCTTGCAAAATTTAATTGTTCTCTTTATATGTTGATAATAAAGGGGAACTTGCTTGCATGATAATAATGACGTTGTGCCAAGTTGGTGCCAATATCTCTTTTCTTCCTGTCACTAAAGTAACTGCCCTGAAACTGATCTTGGCCTGGAGAATGCTTTCTACAGGAAAAAGGACATATGCTCTCACTAAAACCAGAATGATTTCCAAAAAATCCCAGAAAATATTAAAAAAAGGAACTAAAAATGGAAGAAAAAAGAAGGTTTTCCACTACCTCAGCATGCACACTAGGCAAAAGGGGAGATTCTGAGTGCAGGAGAAGTTTATTAGGGTTCTGATTTGTACTCAGAAAGTGCCTGTTTGAAAGAGGTGAGACATGAGGGTTAAAGTACTAATAGTATTTTACTCTGCAGCTTTAACTCTACAGCCATCTCCTTTTGCTTTTTCAATAGTGTCTTACAAAACACGAGGAATTTTATTCCCATTTTACACCTGGGTAAATCGAGGCATAAAGTTGTTATGGTTTATTGGCCCCATATCTGCCTTAGCAGAAAGGATCCCATTAACTTAGCAGGATAGGACCTGTAGGTACTTGAGCTGAAGTCAGGAAGTGAATAGCAGAGCAGCAATGCAGCCATACCAGGTAGCTAATTCCATCTTCTGTTCTATGCTGAGGAATAACACACCTTCCTACAGGACACCAGAACAAATAGAAAAATGTAGGCGCTGTGACACTTAGCAAAAGATCTACAGTATTATTCCCTTTTAAAAATCCATCAGTACTATTGCTGAGGCTTTGTGAAAATTAAACTCTGTTATACCTGCCTGGCACACTATTTCTATGTAGAAGCCTATTTTTGCAGACACTTAAAATATTCTGTTCAGCTCTACAGCAGCATCTATTTATGAAGAGACAGAGGCACCCCATTTCCTCAGACAGGTGAGGACCAAAATAAATAACAGAAACAGCATGTGCAACTGTGAAATCAATTTAGAATTTAATTGCTGAAAACCATCTGACAATAAACCATAACAGTGCATGAAATGGTCCTGTAATGGAAGTGGTGGCTATTCCTGGAGTCATTTAGAATTAGTTGTGGATAAAGCACAAGATTACAGTAGGAGACCAGACTAGATACTGGCCCTAGCAAATAGACAGATGACTTCTTTGCACCTTTAATTGCTATCATTCAAGACCAGCAGCATATTCTCTCATGAGGATGCCAAACAGCCCACGTGATCCAAATGCTCTTTGGTACAAGCTGATCTGAGTTGCCCGTAGGGCTATCACAACAGGCTTTCTGGCACAGAGTGACAGAATGGGAATGCCTGGGCAGATTCAGGCTTTCTGAAAAGCACTGGGTTTATTCTGGTTTGGGGAAAGGGGATGAAGACGGGGATTATTGTTATTTTCCCTAGATGGCTCATTTCATAACTGTACACAAATACATTCTCAGCTTTGCAGGCCTCATAGTGGGATATATATAGTGAGAGAGACAATCCATATCCACACAGCAGCAGAAAATAAAACCAGAAGTATCTCTGGTGCTGGGCTGTGGCTCCAGCAGATACAGTTTAGCATGGGTTGGGAAAACTGGCCTCTATGTGCAGCTAATCAAGTTTCACAGCAAATGTAGGATAAAGCTTAAATACATCACAGGAGTCTGGCTCTGCCACTGGACTAGGAAATGACCTCCTTTGACTGTCTTAACTTCCCCATCCCTCAGTTTCCCCATCTGCAAAAAAAACAGCAACAACTACCTTCATTAAGTGCTTTCCAAGCATTTTATAAAAGGAAGATACTGCTCTTATCACTGTGCAGATGGCCACAACTGCCGTAATCAACTATCAGATGATAATGACAGTCTTAAGGATTCCTCTTCAGCCCATACTTAGCATATGGTTAAATATCAAACCATGTTTTAATTCCTATATTTGAGGATGTCACCTCCTATCTCTAAGCATTTCTCAAAAGTGGTTAATTTAAAGGGCTGGAAAAAAAATGTCATTTTTCTCATTCAAACAAGCAAAAAAAAAAAAAAGCCCACAACTGATAGAGATTAGAGCAGTGGGAAGAACATGACAGTGATATCAGAACAGAGGAAATAACATGTTAATGACATTCAATATTCTCCCCGTGTCAAGTCATCAGCATTTTTATTGCCACTTTTCCACTGAATACAGTATCAGAATTTATTGAGACAATCTGTCTCCATCACCTGTGATATAATATATTTTATTCAATAAGATTTGGAATAATATTTATCTTTCAACTCCAATGACTAGTTTTAAGGGCAATAACAGTTTTTTACACAACACTTACAAGTGTAGAGTTTGTAAGTTTTTATACAAGACCTAAGGGCTATAAAGACTTCTCACCAGGTAGAGAGCAGTGAAACCAGTTTTCTGATTGTTTGTCCTTTGCTGTGTCTCTCATTCATAAAATAGCTGGTGCCAAAAGACAAAACAAATGGTCTGAATGCAGCTCCTGTGAGCAGCTGTTAATGGAAACTGAGGCTAGAAGAAGCTGGTCCTCGTCATAAATTCAGGAACTCAGCAGCAGGGCCTGTGTTTGATCTCCAAGGAGGAAGAGGACAGCCAGGAAAAATGTCTCACACTATTACAGAAGGAAGACAAGAGGAGGAGGAGCTGGAAGAGAGAAATGAAGAAGGTTCAGGCTTTATCACCTCTGGCATGGAGTTCATGTCTGCAGTTGAACCAAACCAAGCCAAATTTTCACCTGGCCCCTCTGTGTACCAGTAAGAGCACAGTTTTGCAAATGTAAATGCCATGATCACCATCTCTGCAAGGGTTTGGGATTCTCCTGTCTCCTGAGGCAGCTGCATTTTGCAGCTACAGAGCACAGGGCCAGTGCCCCTGGCTGGGGGTGATGCCATGGAAGGGAAGCCTGGCTGTCTCTGCCAGATCCCACACCACCTTCCTTCCTCCAGGGCTTTTCCTACCAGCAATCTGGCCACCTTGTTTTGATCCTCAGTCATCTTAGGGTCCCTACTCAACCACTCTGGCATTTAAAGCATCCCTTAAAGAGCTGCAATTCACTCCACAGTCAGCCCCAAGCAGCTGTAAGAACCAGCAAGGGAGCTGTGCTTGGATTCAAAACAACTCTCTCCATGTACCTGTGATACCACCAGTCTGGGGCACTTATCCCTAAAAAAGGAAAGAGGAAGGAGAGGAAGCAGATACATGTAGGGGGCTTGGGAGGGAGGGAGGAATTATTTTGTTTGTTTGGGTTTTTGTTTTATTTTGGTTTTGGGATGTTTTGGGGTTTTTTTGGTGGGGAAAGAAAGAGCAGTAATGCAAGAAAGAAGATGGAAACCAACTTTGAAATACAGCCACAGCTCCTCCTGTTCTTGCTCTCCTTCCTTCCCTCAATCACTTTACAAGAGAAGGCAGTGTACTTCAAATCATTTCCTGCCTGCAGCATCCTGATAAAGGCAGACTTCCTGCTGCTTGCCCAGCAAGCTGGCACTCTGTCCTGTGCTTGTTCCCCTTGACATGTCCTAAGGCCTTCAATCAACCTGCTCTGCAGATCCTGCAGCTAGCTGTGATCAGGGACACCAGATGCTATCAAGGCCAAGAAGTAGCTTTGCTTGTGCCTACAACAGTATCCAAGGCAGCAACACCACTCTCTAAAACCAGTGAATCCCTCCCAGTTCTACTTCCCGGCCCTCTTTTTCAAGCAGGTCCAGCTTGTCTGCCTGGCTGATGCTGCCTTCAGCAAGAATTTGCACTGCCTGGGCAGCCCTGGCTCATTCTTCTTGAGTGACATTCCTGCTGCCTGCCAAAAAGAAAATTCACTTGGCTAGAAGTGAGGAGAATCACTCCCTCACTAGCCAGAGCTTTGGAAAGGGGATGAAGAGTTTTCTTGTTCCCTTAGTGCAACTCCCAGCTCATCAGGGACAGACTGACACAAGGAGCAATAGCCACAGCAACATCTTCCAAAGCTGAGGTTCTCAAAAGAGAGCAGGCAACAGCCTGACAGTGTCAGGGTAGGAAAGCAGTCAGGTTTTTATAGTCCAAATGTCTGTGTCTCCACACACTGCTGCCAAATTAGGAGAATTTTGGAGTTGCATACAACCTCTGGAAATGTAGAAATGCTGATCTGGCTTCTGCTAAGAGTACTCCTCAAAAAAACCTTATCTCCACAAGGTTTAATCACAGTTCAGTGGGTGTGGTGGCAATATGCCCAGCCATGGGCCCACCAGGGTCCCCCTCCCTCTGTGCTCCTTGCCCACGACCCCAAAGCAACAGGTGCAAGTGGGCCACATCTGCTTGGCAACAGGCAAATGTCATTTTCAAGCACATCATGTTAAGCCTTTGTCCCTGTGGTCACATCCATCTCAACCTACTGCCAGTTTATACCCTTTAACTAATCCCCTATTAAACAGCCAGTGGCAAATATAAACCTTGTTTTTGAAGTTGTCTTTCACGGGCTGATGGAAACGACATCGCCACAGTCGGCACCGGAGCCTGTTCCCCAGCCAAGCTCACTCCAGCTTCCCACAGATCACAGGGGTTTGGCATTTTCAGTGTTCCAGTGCTTGCATCCTGCTGTCTGCTCCCACCCAGGTGTCTGGGGTAGGTGGAGGGGCAAGCACAGAAAATTGGGGCTCTGTAGCTGGGACCCTCCTCCTGCATCCACAGCCACTGCCAAGGAGACAGGGCTGGTGCTGCCAGAGGAGCTCACAAGTGCCCACAAAGGTGTGTTATCCCTCAGCCTCTCCCTCCCCTCTGCTCTCTCTCTCTCTCTCTCACACACTCCTCCTCTCTCCCCAGCAGTGTGGCTCCTTGCCAGCACATTGCACTGCCTCCGGGTATCTCTCACTCCTGTGCTTGGCTGACTCTTTACTCACCTGACCCCACTGGATCTTTCTGATTTCATTCCTGCCTTCCCTTTAGGCACAAAACTTGTCATTATTACGTTTTCTACTCCCTGCTGGGCTGTTGCTTTGCCTTCCTAATAATTCAGGATACTTTCAAGTAATTTGGGATGTTTAATTTGAATCTTTCTTCTCCCTCAGTTCAGAGGGAGTGAGCAGGTATGGAGAGGAAAGGAAGCTGTTACTTCCCTCTCTGCACATGTGCACACATGTCATATGCATGTTCTAATGATAGATGTAAGTAGTTTATATGCATGTAAATACATGGTTTGATCACTGTGAAGTTCTGGCCACTCCCTTCTTCTGTGTCACTAAGACATGTTGGTCTCCCATTGCTTCCTTTGCACAATTTTTCACCCCAGAAAGGAAGACAGTGAAGTTTTTTGTGACTCACTTGCAGAAAGTGCTTTCCTATATCTGCTGCCTCCCTCACAAACCTCAAACAGTATCAGCCTGGTCAAATCAAACAGGGAAACTTGGGGGAGGCGTAGTAAAAAAATCTGTTCCACTTATTTGGCATCCCACCTTCATTTACTGTGCACACGTTATCCCAGCTCACCTAAGAAATCTGGTGTGAGACACATGGGCTGGATTTGGCCCATCATATTTATTCCAACAGAAGTACCCACAGAGTTTTATATGGTTTCAAATATTACAAAAGCATTAAAAGTAGAGCAAACAGGTGGACTCTTATTAAAAGCAAAAAAAGCTTTATAAGCATGTAATAGCAGACAATCTACATAGGAAATGTAAAACCTGCACGGGGAGGGGGCAAGCAAGCACTCATCAAATTTTCATGTACAACATAAGCTCCCAGTCTCATGGCTGATACATGAAATTTTGCACAAACATTTTTCCTCCTCTTCTACACCTTTTATGAGAATGAGAAATGGAAAATATTTGTATGTGGGCCAAAAAAGGCCCACAAAAGAGAACACTGGATTTTGATCATTACTGAAAATCATCTGATTTCATGGGAGTATCTTCAGTGTTATAAAAAACTGAAGATACACAAAAATGTAATGTGGTTTCCTACAACAATTTTCCAGAGGCCAAACTGAAGAAATGCTGAATATTTTGCTGAAAATTGGTGTTGTCCTGCACTCCAAGAAATCTTTGAACTTCCAGGTTCTACCTATGTAGAATCTGTATGCCTCATGTTTCTTACTGGATGATTTTGGGTTCTTCAGAAGAAAATCTGAAGCTGTACTCTGGCAATAATTTCTAGTAGACTTCAAGTTGGCCTCCTACACAGACATCCAAGCTAAGCAAATTATTTGGGTTCTTGCAGTAGACCATAGACAAAAGTTGCCCCTTTGACAGCACAATTCTCGCCTGTAAGTTATCAGAACATGTATTTTTCCAGTCTGGTTCCATGGTCACCGGAGAAGTGGAGGTAAATGCATCCTGTGACAGATGTAATTAATTGTCCAGCCAAATGGCTTTTTCTTCTCCATGGTCCACAGAGAAAGACTCCAAAACTGCTAATCACTGAACTAGAAGACTAACTTAGAACAGGAAAAATTCAGAGGGGAAACCCACCAGGTAAAAAGAGCCTGAACAACACCTCCAGGGATGAGCTTGGAGCAAACCTGTACTCCCTGTGTGCACGATAAACAGCAATGATGCCACCACCTGTGGACATTAACATTTCCCTGCTGCCTAATTTCCTGTTCTCTCTGAAGCAGGACTAATGACACCTTTCAGGTAGCCCCATGGCATGTGGTGCTGGAAACGGGTGATGTAACAGAGCCCTGTCAGTGCCAGCTGGCACAGGGACACCAAGAACATGTTAAATTTACTAATCCCTTTTCAAATGATGTAAATTGCTAAGTCAATTCTAATGCCAACCTGACTGCTTCTCTTCAACCAAAGAATTTAATACAGCAGAGGTCCCCTGAGAAGAAAAAATAGATTAACCACCCCTCTAAAACTTTGGTAGTTGGTTTTACATACTGTGAGCCTCAGGCTGCTACTTGAATTTCACTTCAAACGTTTACTGCAAAGTATCAGCTATTTTTTTCTTATCCGCCTGGTTACTCTTTAAAGGGGAAAATTTCATTAACAAACCATGGATATAAAATATGAAATCAGAGATCAGCTACTGCAGAGAAGAAGCCAAACATCACTAAAAAGGATTAGTTTCTTTCACTGTCTAGAAATTTCTCATGGAAGACCTTGGCTGCCCTTTTGATATTAAAACTTCGTAACAAGTATTACACAGGAGTTTTAAATTAGAACTTGCTGTCATTGGGACAGTTATAAACTCTCAAATATGTCCCTTTGCAAGTTGAGCTCCTTCAAAATGCATGTATTCACAGTGGAAATCACTGGGAAATGGGTGTGTGTTTGTGGAAATCTGCCAGTCGAACCCATTAATTACAGCAGGAGTTCTGCCAGCTGATTTATAAAATGAGCACCCAAGTTATTCCAATTAATTCCCATAATTCCACTCTGGATAGTGAACCACTAGTCAAAGCAAAATAAAGTTTGTTCCCAAGTGTGACCTAGGAAAACCAATTTTCTTTCCTACAGTGAATTCCGTAAAGTTCCTCTGGTTTGTGCTGGGGGAGAGGATCATTGCTTCCCAGGTTGCTTTCTAATTAATAATTATATATAGTGCAGTTGGGCAAGGTTACAGGCCCCCTCCAGTGCCAGTTGGCACAGAAGCACCGGGAACATTTGAAATTTATTAATCCCTCTTTTTTTTTCCCAAGGATGCAAATTGCTTTCAAAAAGGAAAAAAAAAAAAAAACAGAGAGGAGAGAGCAGTGCTGTGAGTTTTAGGCACAACCATGAGTCAGGGGCAAAGGCACCTGCCTGCTCCTAAGAAATATTGTCATTTCCATTTTCATGGCTTTCTTTTGCCCTTTACCTTCTGATATTGGCCACATTCCCAGCCATCACCTGAAAGCCTAAACAGTGTTCCAGGAAGCTGTAATGTGCTTGTGTGTGTGTGTATAAAGGACTTTTGGCTCCCTTGAATGTCTGTATCAGGTCTAGGAATACATGAACTGTGACTAGCATACCAATCACTAGAGGTAATTGGAAACTCTATTTTCCATGGAAATTTAAAATTTGTATGTGAAAAGTCAGTTCATTTTGGTGTTTGAGCATTCTGTTTCAACAGGACATCAAGGTTTTCTGCAGAGTTAACATTTTATTTCAAAGGGGGAAAGGGGAAGAGTATATTGTTAACTCAGAAACACTTTCAGACTTTCAAGAGAAATTCCAAGCAGTCTGCTAATAACACTTCAGTGAGATCTGGCATAATTGAAAACTCCACTGGAGCCAATCAAGTTAAGCCAGTGTAAAAATGGAGTAAGCGAAAAGAAGCCAGTCACGTTAAAATGGAACAAATTTATAAAACCGCACTTCCTTTTCACCTGTTGTAGAGGGTCTTTCCCCTGCTTCCTGGGGAGTCAATCTAGTCTTCACTCAACTTCAATTCCATTTTCTACTTCTTAAGCCCATGAGCAATGTGGCACTCCCTGGCTTTGAATGCTTTATAAGAACAAGTAAAAAAATAGTACCAGAACAATGTTTTCCTTGAAAATATTTTTGTTCTAAACATACAACTTCTGGTTTGGACTGTAAGGGATTGGTTTTCAATGTAGGAGAGTGGAGCCAAGCAGAACCTGACTGTACAACCTGCTATCCAAAAAAACTGTGGATTTTCCAGAGGAACTTATTACATCTGTTCTATATCATCATATATTGGGTTCTTCACGTCCATGATGTAATAGTCTCCCAAAGCCACAAACAAGATGAAGTTTACTCAGGTCAATTGCAAATCTTCCCCTCCTCCCAAATTTTTCCTTTGTTTGTTTTATTCCATTTCTGACAACAATAATCTCCTTTAATTGCCGGTTCTGCCAGTAGCACAATGGACCTTGCCTTCTGTTATCTGACCAGTAGAGCTCATAATTAGTGCTTAATTATAGTTTATAGAGCCACTTTGGTCTGATAGGAAAAATCTGCTTTGTTACAGTCAATGAAGTATTTAAAGCTACGTCCAGGGTTGGGATAGGTTTATTAAACACTTGGGTAAGCAATAATAAACCAACATTGACTGAGCAACTCAATAGCTTTCTTTTATGCATTGGTTTAAGGAAAAAAAAATTAAAAAAACAGATAGAATTAAAAATAACTTGGCATGGTGATGGAATGTCTCTGCTAAGAACACACGGCTGCCAGTGGGGTCTATCACATTGGATGTAACTCAATCTCAGCTCCAGAAAAGAGCACTTTGCAAAATATGTGGCAGCATCATTGCTATTATCTGCAAAGGAGGAGGGAGAAAGAATTCACTAAGGTCCTCCAGTCTGTTCAGAGCTAAATAAAGAATGATACTGCTGAGTATGGGTGTGTTTCTAGGGGAAGCTGCCAGAACTAATGAAAAAGCATGGAGTTGATTTTCTTTTTAATTTTGCTTCCCTGCTTTCCAAGTCATTCAGGGGAAAATTGCAGATTGTCCTGAAATCGTGACAATTTGGAGTTCTCAATAGCAAATTCTGATACAAACAGAAACACATTTTATCTGCCTGCAGGTGCCCTCACACCTATCAGCTCACTGAGACAATATTATTGCAGGCTTGGTTCCAGTAGGTCTGCCAGGCCACACAGACTGAAATGGAGAAAAGTGAAATAAAATAACAAATTTTGAGGAACAGATGAGGGAAAGGATTGTGCAACATCATTTCTTACTAGTTTTTATGGCAGGCAGTAGCCTGTCTAACCACATCATTCACCCTTCTATAACAACAATAAGATTAAGAGGTGCCTTTTAAAAGACACGATAACTTTTTTCAGCAAGTATGATTTTCTTAAGGGAAATTATTTTAATGAGCTGCATAGGAAATCAGTATATTCTTGGGGCGACGACAACTGTTGAGTGGGTTACATTTATGAAATAAAACCTACCAATTATTTCTATACCAAAGTTCTATAAGCTCCTCTCCTCATTCAGGTGTTTTTCACACTTCTTTCCTTTTCTCCTGAAAATGTGATGCACTTTTGCATTTCAAGATGAGATCCTCTTTTTCAGCGCGACGTGGGTTTTTTCAGCTCTTCTTGGAAGAGAGAGAAAAAGAAAGAAGAAAAAAAAAACTTGCCAAAATGAAATCACCAAAACTTGGGGTTATTTTGGAGTTACAGCAGCATCCCTTCCTTGTTTAGCTGTGGACAGATGGAAAGCCACTGAAATGTGCATTTTCAGTCTATAGTAGGTTTATTCCTCTCATAAGTTTTATTTCTTTGTCAGGGAGGGCAATTTCATCATTCTTGAAATAAACAGCTAAACAGATGATTTATTCACCACACAGGGTAGGAAGGTGATTATATTTGACCTTTTATACACCTGGCTGTGGTTATTAAAACAGACTTGAATTACAACAGGATTGGACATCTCTTCAGGTTGCATCTCCCTGCTGCTATTGAGTTTTCTTCTGTCTCTGCCCACCTGATGAAGTCATATTGTTATCAGTGGTGTATATAACACTGTACCATGGTATCACCACATCTTGGGGAAATGGAATTTGCACAGGATGCCTGTGCTTAGCTCGCAGATGAATTTCTATTGTCCGTTATCGTTTATATCTAATATGAACCGTTCTACACAGCTCGTCTCTAATCCCCATGCTTGTTAAGGAGCTTAAAGAGTAAAATCAGTTGATTTCAGGGCCTTTTGGAGTTCAAGGTCAAAGTGATTATTTCCTTTTTTTTTTAAAGGAATGGACTCATCACAGTCTCCAAAGTTCACTTCTTTCCTGGTTCCCTAATTAGAAGCCATACCAAGAGCATATCTGGAGGCTTTTATACATGAGATCAACCCCTTGCCCTGGGACCAATTATGGAAAAATAGCTTTACACATTTCACTGTTTGAATGCCCAATGATCACACATGGTGTCGTGTTCTGTAGTGAAACCATGATAAAAATCATGCCATTAGCAGTTTTGGTTCATGCCACTATTGTAGTTTAAAACAAACATATGCACACCACAGCATAAGCACATCAAGCAGCATTCACAAATACAGAGTCATGACAGACACTTCCATGTATGAAGTCATATTCATTGGAAACTTAGTGAAAGAAAATATTTCTAAATTAAAGTCAATAGCAGATTTTCCTCTCTCAAACACCTTGCATTTAGCAAAATGCAAGGAAGCCACACAAAGCAAATTAAAGTCTCTGTTTTCAAGGAAAACCAGCTCTTTCCACAGAAAGCATATTTTTTCCATTATTTTGTTTGTTTGTTTGTTTGCTTGCTTAGTTAAAACCTGATCATCCTCAGGTGTACATAAACACATATATACATATATATATATATATATACACAAATCCCAAATTCATGCAGACTGCTAGTAGAAAGGCATGGTTAAATAAGTAAGAACTGGAATTACTGCACTGCAGTCCTTATGGCCTGGACATATATTTGCACATATCATGGGGGTAGGTAGAGATTTGCATACCATGTAGATATACAAAGACAATAAGCAGGTGAACCCACTGTCAGAACACCTTACATGTCTAAGGTAAAGTCTCCTGTAACCAGTCATTTCCTTTCAAATGTAAGCAGCATCTAAATTAATTAAAGCAAGGGTCAGAGATTGGGAAGGATTGTTCAGGATTCAGAAGAGAGCTTTACATTCCCCATTTTCAGAGCTAATAAAGCAACTAATGCAGAATTGTCCCTAAAATGCTCTTATTGCTCCCTCTGCCCATCAGTGCTCTGGTTCCCAGGTTGCTGCCAATGTAAGTCCTGGTTATTGGCTTTCTATTTGCCTCTGTAGCAACCCAGAGATATTTAAATGGAAGGCATGGGGTGATGCCTGAGCTGGTGAGAGGCAGAATTACCTCCTCTGGACTCAAGCCCACGTCCAAAGCAGATGGTACAGGAGAAACCTGGGGAGTCCTTTACTAAAGGGTTCTTCCATGCCATGAGCACTGGAAAACTTAGCAAGGCCTTGTTCTGTCTAGAAACATATTAGGAATTCAGAGCAGGCAGTATCAGCATTTATCAGACATTTAACTTTTAAGAAAGTGCTGCCAAAGCATGACTTCATGAGTGGTTCCATCCTCTTGAAATGCTGCTGAAAACCTGACGGAGACGGCTCGTTACTTTCACCAGCTTCACTCAGTGTTTTACCACAGGAGAAAACACTTGACTTCTCCTTTTTCTTTCTTAAAGTCCATAATGAAGACCAAATACCACTTCTTCCATTAATTAGCATGGTTAGAGAGTCACAGACCCCCTTTGATCCTTTCAACTGGTGCTGATGCTCAGAGTCTCCTGCATCTAAGCCCCTAAGCCACTCGCAGTATCTGTCCTCCTCCTCCTCCTCCTCTGCTGTGCCCAGCTTACAGAAAAGGGTTGATACCAGGTCAACAGGGTCAGGATCTGTTGTAATCCTGCAGGAGAGTTCAGGATGGAGTCTAAGTACATCAAGAAGAAAAAAAAAAATGCTTAGATTACCTTTCACCCAGACCTTTTATTTCTGAAGCGATTTACCCTCAGGTTTCACAGATGCTCCCAAGGCAGGGCATCCTAAAGGAATATCAGCATTGTTAGACTTCACAAACATATTGTTTCCTTGGCATACTACTGAAAGAAATCCAACCTTGTAAAAGGAATTAAGTGGCACATAAGTGGTTGAGGACCTCTTCAGTGGTAAAAGTTTAGCAAGATAGAAATAAAAAAATGTTCTGTGAGCAGGGGTACCAATGATTCCAAGTTTCCACAAGCACATCCTAGACTTTGTCTAAATCACACAATAATCCACCTCCAAACAGTCCAATCTGTACGTCTGCACTGCCTGACTTGTCCTTCCTTCCAGCATGAGAATTCTCCCCTCCACCAGCTGTAAGTTGTCCAAAAACATTTAGCAGCATAATGGTAATAAATATCTCCCCTCCTGTGCCAAATTTTGCTGAAACTAACCAGCAAGTTGGGAACTTATGGGGGAGAGGCTGGCAGATGGATGGACAGAATCAACGATACGTTACCAGATATTAACAGGTTCTTCCCCAATGCCACTTTAGCTTAATTGCTCATATCAGCACCTTCTCAACTAAACAGATGAGTTGCATCATGGCCAACAGATCATGAAATAGGACCCTTGTTGAGCCAATAAGGGGAAATGGGTAAAGGAGTTCATGACCTTCAATTTGAATCAATCCATACCAGCTTTTTAAATTCAAACAGTCATTAAAAGTAATTCCAAACAGATTTTATCTGCCATAATAGTGACTAGCATGCCCAGAGATGGTATTTAAAGTACCCAGTCACTCAATTTCATAGTGTTTTATAAATCAGCATCAACACCGTGAATTATTTCTGAAAGCAAACTTGGCCTCTTGCAAATTCTGGGATCAATTCTAAAAACAAAGAAATGCTTCTACCCACTTACAACAGCCCAAGGAGCAAGGTTAACCTAAATGCCTGAAATATTTACTTTTATAAACCCCACGGAAAAGCAATTCGGTGAAATTCCTAAGGGAAAGAGGAAATGGCTATCAAACCACTGTCATTTCACCTTGGAATAAGGGATGCATGTCCTTGCCAGTCCATCAATGTAGGGGCAGAAGAAAAATATCTGTTCTCACCATGCCAGAAGCACACAGCAGGAGATGGGAATGTGAGAGATGCTGTGAAGAAAGCAATGGGGAGAAGAGGTCAGTCGGGACTGTTAAAGGCAAGAGTCCAGCCTAACAAGGCAATGAACATTCATCCAGCTCACACCAACAAAGACATACAAAGCTGAAATGTATTGACAAATCCCTCACCAAGCCAAAATGCAAGTTGCAACTTGAAAATCTAAAGCATGCACACACTTGCAAAATAGACCCTACAGCACTTAATTCCAGCCCTACTCAGCCAACCCAGATACTGCTCCTTTGCATGAAGTACAGATAGCTTATTTCTAAGAACTCATCTCCCTGAGCAAAAATGCAGAGTTTCTTCCCAGCTCTATTAAGGAAACATGCCAGTTTCAGGCTTCCAACAGGGGAAGGGAATAATAAAAAAAAAAAGAGTTTATAAATTATGAAAAGCAAGTTGACAGTGTGTCCTTATAAATATGAAGATTACCTATGCTACCCTCATGAATCTGAAAAGTCACAGTTTTAAAGAAATTGTAAAAACTACAGATTCAGCAAACTGAAAAATAATGGGTGAGTTTTGCTGACCAGGGAATAGTCTGCAATTTAGTTCTTTTTTTTGTTTAACATTTACAGTATATTTCACCATCCATAATATTATTATGTTTACAGTAAAAGCCCCATTTTCCACAGAAAGGTCCCACTATTGACAATATGAATATCACAGTAAAATACAGTCAGATACCTGAGAATATCCTCTGAATCTACTTACACTCCCCAAGGAAAATCCTCTTATTTCTAAAAACAAAAATATTTGTTATGTCAGCCAGTATATATTGACACACAGATCTATATGAGTGCATGAGCCTGTATGAAAAAGGCCCAGGTACAGTTTCATGCTTACAGGGTTACTGTTTTCTAATAGGTCACCAAATCACTGTGTTAGAAATTTTATGGATAAATTATGGACTGATTGGTGTAAAAAAATCCGGAGACATGCAGAGAAAAGTGTGTCCTTTCTCCCATCTGATTCTGAATATGAAGCACATTTTACACTACAAGATACGCTGATTTCAACTGAAGAATCCGGGCACTGCTGTTACTAATATTTATTCTTGTTCTAAGCCATAGAAGGAACTCACTTCATTTTCATATTCACTAAAATCACTGGAGCCTGATGTGTCCCATCCAGTAAATGATTTGCAATTTCTAGAAGTTCCATAGCTCTAGACTGAAATGAAAACTTCAAGTCAGGAAAGTTTTCGCAAATTTACAATGGATAAAATGCTCCATTACCAAAAGACAGTTTAAAACTTCAGCATCAATTAATTCTGGCAAATCTTGTAACAAAAAGAGTATGTACATTTTGATTAGGAGCAGAAACATTGATACAGGTCACTTAATGTTTTTAAAGCTTCCTCCCTCGCAATATTGAGGGGCCGAAAATTAAATTGAAGCTGGCCTTTGTAGCAACAGAGGATAGTCAGACTTCCCTGAAACTTCCCCTGATACATCTGCTGAACCCAGCTTTGGTTTACTTGGGAATTATTTTTTGAAACGCTCCAAGTTTTCTCTATTAGTGCTGTATAAATATCATCTCCAGTGGAGAACCTGGAGGGAGTTTGGGAGTATGACTTAATCTGAATAACTAACATGCATTCAGAAGTTTGGTTTGGAAAGTAACTGAGAATACTGAATAGCTTCAGCCAGCCCTTCACCTTTCTTTGATTACACAGCTTTGTACTTTGTGAAGAAGACAAGTTTTCTTCACCATAAAAACAATCTTTTCAATTTGAAAAGATGCCTGTCAAATCTGTGTTTGTCTTCAAAGTCCTGTTGAATTTTGGAAATAAAGAAATAATGAAGTGCTGTAAGAAAATAAAAAAAGGAGCAATTATTTTGAATTATTAAGCAAGGTTAAAATTTACATTTTCAATTTAGGAGATCAAGTATTTTCTCTCAGAAATATTTCCTATGGGAAAAATAAAATCACTTTTCCTTAAATAGATGCTTTCTATAGAAAAAGAAAAGAAAATCTACTTTGTTTCCCAAAGTTTGATTTTTCTGTCAGAATAGCTGAAATTAGACTTTCTGTTAGCCAACATTGAAAGTTTCTGTCCAGTTTAGATTAAAGCTTGTGAATTAATCCCACTTTGCAAGGAACTATAACTGAATTGCATTGGTGAAAAAAGGTTAAATGCATAAAAGACTATAAAAAAGCTACATCCTAAGAAAATAATCCAGCTGGAATTAAACCTAAAGGATTTCATGTTCTCCTCCCAACACTTGGTAGAAATCTGTGAGATACCTGCAGGAAACCCACCTCAGATTACACCTACCAGCAAATGAGGCAGATAAAGGAAATAAACTCTCTTCAAGAGAAGGGGGAGATGCTTTAGAGCACAGATTCCAGTTTCATGGCCTGAGCACTGTCCAGGGGTGGACACCTTCATCCACCATGCCTGGTAAGCATCCCAGAGTCCCTCAGCACCAAAATGCAGTGATATCATTTCATCTGAGCCTTCTCCTTAAGCTTTTCTTTCCCCCTTCTGCGTCAGATTTACACACTTGAGAGAGGTTTTGGTGTGTCATGTACAGTCTCACATGCAGTGATCAAGTACAGGTATCAGGACGGGATAAGTAAAGATTGATTTGCAGCCCAGTTCATCCTCAACAACTGGAGAATGAGCATAAGGCAGTTGTGAATCAGCGATGGTGGCACCTCATTATCCATTTGTAGGTCATTTAGTTTTGGTTTGTTATGAAGCACCCAACATCAAGCGTGGATTTTCATCATTAAATAAAACTCTTTTGCTTTGAACAACCTCCTCATTTATGTTCTCAAGACAAGTTTTCCATAGCGTGTATTTCTTGAGACAAGAAATACATATTCTATATTTTATTGAGGCAAGTGCATCAATGAGTCCAGCTCTTACCAAAAAAAAGCATACGGACATATTCCTTGCTTCTCAGGAAAATTTGGTGTCAGTTCTCCCCCAGCACAGTGTTAGCCTTCAGCCAGATCCAGGAGTGGATGCAGTGGCCAAACTGGGATGCTCGTGCCATCCACCACTGCCTGCCTTGCAGCACCACACCAAAATCTGGGACCTCTCTCCCATGTTAGTGACTCTCTGAATCCTGGCTGTATCACAGCCTTGGTTTGCACCGTGTGAATCCAGAACAAATCCCTGGAGATCAGCAAATGGCTTCTAAAGGCAACTTGATCAGCCCGTTCAGTTTTGCCGCATTTGTCACTTCGGCTCGGAAGGTGACGTGTTTAACGTGGCATGACAGAACACAGCCACCGAGGTGGGGACAAAGGGGGTGATCCCAGGGAAAACTCCTGCCCTGCTACCAAAAACAACCCAGACTTTATTCCTTAATCTCCAGAAATTCAACAGGCTCTGACTGTAAGCTGGAGGAAAGGAGGAAATCAGGCTGCCAAAATTGATTTCATTCCAGGTGATACTTCTTATACAACAATCTGTTCCTTTCAGGAGGACATAGATTAGGGAAGTATTTGGTCAAGGGGCAGTAGAGGGCACTCCAGGCCAGATCAGGTTAAGTTTTGGTCACTTTATCTCTTCTTGTTGACGTAAATGCTCGAGGCCATGGCCTGGGGTTTTCCTGCAGAAATGTGTTTACAAGCAGGTCAAGGACTTGCAGACAGATAACCATTAGCAAAACAACTTTTCTATTGACAAAAGAGCACAGAATAGCGTGTTGGCAGATGAATTCTCTTGTTTCATTAAATGAAATTCAAAAAAAAGAGAGAAAAGAGAAGTTAAATCAAAGGCCTGCTGCCCATCTGATTCTCTCAACCAGTTCTCTCACTAGAATTTAAGAGTGCAACTTGTTCCCTGTCCACTTGCAAAATGACACTGAGGACTTAGGCCAAAGTGCTGTGTTCAGTAATAAATCGAGCTGGGATTTACTACTGGTCAGCAAGCGTGTGAGGCTTGTTATCAAATTTGTTAACTCCAGTTCTGTTTTCAAATGAGAATTGCCTGCATGTCTGCAGCCCGGGGAAACAATTTGGGAATCTCACCTGGTTTCAGGTTTCCTTGCAAACCTCCCCACACCGGCAGCCCTGGTCCCATTCCTTGCCTCTCCCCTCTCCAGCCCCCAGCAGGTTCATCGAAAGGTTTTGCCAAAGTTCAGGAACTTTTTGAGCAAACCCAGTCGATTTATGGGTTTGTGGACAAAGCACAAGAGAGCTGCAGCTGCAGCTCAGGGGAACCCAGATGGGTCAGGCTGAGTTTTGCCCTTAGTGTCCTCTTAGAATTCCCAGCCTCAGAGCTCAGTCAGTGGATGCCTATATTTCCATAGGCAAAATGTAACCAACCAAGATTTATAAAGCCATATCTAGCCAAAAGCACACACAAAAAGACAGGATTTCAAACAGCCATGAATTCAGCAAGCAAAAATTTTAACAAAAAGTAAAAAACTGCCACTCAAAACCCCGATGGTTGTTTGCTACCTGTCAGTCAGGGTTAGGATATAACCAGAGGAGGAAGTGGCTTCTCAGAAAGCCTTTTTCAGTCTTACTGGAGGAATTTGTGGTCTATCCTGTGTACAGTTTGTGGTATCTGAGTCACAACCTGACTCCAAGTCATGCTGGATTCTAAATGGCAAACGCTGTCCCTCTGACGGAGGCCGTGCCTTAGTCAGAAACCAAATGTGTGTGCACTTGGGAGAGCTGGGACATTTAATGCCCAAACAATAAAGCAAGCTAAACAAAATGAGCTAAGCCAAGTGGAATCAGCAGAAGAGGGTTCGTGTAACTCATCTGCCTGTACGAGCGGATTAAAATTCAGCCCGAGGTGTGAGCAACTTCATACATGAGCTGGGGGAAAAGGCTGGTGTGTGCCTTTGGGGGACAGACACCACCAGGGCTGCACACACAATGCAGGAAAAGTGAAACTACCTTCCAGGGCATGCTGGAAACTGAAGGGAAAGTACACATGCTGTAAACCTGAGTTCTTTTTAAAATAGCGACTCTCTGCTTGTTTTCCCTTTAGTTTCTCTTTTTCATCCCTCTCTCACTCACACACAACTCTGTGCCAGCAAAGGGTCAGGAGGCTCTTGAGAGCTTCTGCTTGTGAAAGCTGGACAAGGTTACATGTGCAGATTTAGCACCCAAATATCACTCCAAACTCCTGCCTTCGCCCTGGCCCTGCCTTTTAAAGCAACAGCCACTGTGAAAGTTATTTTTTTAAGCAAGAGCTGCCTTGTGTTTGTTAATCAAGACACTAAGTGCTACTCCACCACTGCAGCATTCCTGCTGCCCCAACACCACTCACTTGCCTCCAGTCCCATTAATACTATTAAAAACTCAAAAACTTTTTCTATTTTCTTCATTTAAATAATATTCCTCTATGAAGCGTAGCGATTAAAAATGCCTGTAAACTCTTCTATTAAAATGACATTTTAAAAGGCTTGATTTGAGCATGGCTATGTCACTTAAAGTGGAAAAGTTTCTGTGAGTTCCCTTCCAAGCTGTTAAAGATTAGCTTGATGTAGATAAGACTATTCCCCAAACTCATTATCTGTCTTCAAAATGCACCTTAAGGACTACTTAATAAAGTCAAGGTTACGTGAAGAGTATTTCAGTGAAAACCAGTGAATGACTATTAATAAATCTGCATTACAGATTGGTTGTTTTGTCTCTGTCTTTCATCTGAGCAATAGATGATCCTTCTGTTCTTTTTTTTTTTAACAATAAGCATGTGTTGCCTCTTTCTACAGGTCACCAATGAATCAGAGGCAGCAGCAGTAGCAGAGAGCATTTCAGCATGTTTACAATTAATCAGATCTAAGAAATGTAAAATATTTAGCAGAAAAGGATCACATATCTCTGACCAGTGCAAATTAAATTATAAGGATTCTTGATTGGACCAAGCCTACATTTAAAAAGATTGTATAACTGCATTTTTATTTCTCCAAAGTCATGTTTCCTATTTCTGTCAATGTTATGGTATGAAATGTTAATCCCATGAGCTCTGGTGCCAGCTAGCAGCGAGTCCATCCAGAAGGGAAGCACTACAACTCCTTGAAATAGGAAAACTATTTGGCAGGATTTCTTCCTCAGACCTCCCCATCTGTTGCCCATAGCAATGCAGAGCTGGTTTTTGAAGGGTTAGACTGGTGGTGTAGGGTCCTGCAGCACCCAGTGCCAAGGATTCTCACAAATCTCCATCCTTATCTCATTCTCACAGAGCAGATTGGGAAGTTTCTGGTGTCTAAGGGCTGGAATCTTCTCCCTGAGCTGGCCTCACGTCCTCACTCACACAGTGAGAGGCCTGTGCTGCCCTGGGCTCACATGGGGAGCTCCCTCCCTTCCCCTCTCCATGGGCAGGATCAAAATGTTCCAGGACACGCTCAGATGTCTCCCTAGGGATGACCAAGAGAGTAACACAAGAGAGAGGGAGGAAAACATATCACAGGCAAGCTTGCTGGAAATTTGGAGCAGAAATCTCAGGATGAATTCAGCCTGTCCTTTAGATATATGAGTACCTCTAAGGTCTAAATTTTTTTTTTTTAATTTTTTAAACTATTTCTGGTTTCATCTGAAAGCAGTCAACACAGAAGCTCACAATTCTGTATGCTTCAAAAGGAGCCCTGCAGATTTTTGCTGGATTGACTTGCTGGAAACTGTTGATTCACTCTACCTGGAACAGCTCCAAAATACAGTCAGTTACCTGTCATTCAACCATTTCAGAGGAATTTGCATAACACAGATGTTTCCATATTTGCCATGCTCTACCTTGCTCAGTAAAGATTAGCCTGATTCAAGGCCAGCAAAAAAAAAAAAAAAAAGAATACAAATCTGTGTACATAATCACCAGCTGCCCCTTACCTTTAAGTAAGTCCATGAAGTCTGTGATTGTTAATTCTGGACCCTGTGTTTTTTAGATGGGTCTATGTTTTTGTCATATATTTATCTCATGTATTAAGTCCCTCAAAAACTTATGGTCAAATCCACAGGGATTTCTGCACACACCTGAAGTCCTACTCAAGCTCATGCTCTAGACTTGCCAGATGGAAAGCATCTCTTGTCCATGAGCCACGAAGTTTATTAGCATGATGTTGAACCTGAGCCTCACAGCAAGGTATTTTGCCTTGATTAGAGTAAAATTAAACCTATCCATACTGCCAGCAGAGACAAGCCCACCACAGCCTGCATGTGCAAGCATAAACAATGAGAGCAGCAGCCAATTACCTTGCAAAACCTTGGATCTGCTTTCAAACCACAACACAAATTTTAATGTTGTGTTTAAGTTCTTCACTTCAGGGGATTTACATATAAGTTTACATAAGTTATGGAAAATCTGGTAATTAGGAGACCTGCACCTTATTAATCTCCTTTTTCCACTCTACAGATGAAATCCGGTTCACCCTGTGTTTTATCTTTAGGAAATTATTACTCCATGAAACCAAAGAGGCTGCACAAAAACCATCTCAGCCCTTCTTGTGCTGCTCACTTCCACTCTTGGTTGAAACACAGAAACAAGTCAGAGTGAGCAATGCCAGCACAGGTACTGGGACAAAAATTGCCCCCACGGAACTGATGGATCCAAGGGAAACACCATTTTGTCACCCACAAAAAGGCCTGGCAGGAGCCTGGGAGAGAACAAGCTGGAAGAAGGTGCAAACCTCCCAGAAGATCAGGAGCAGGACCTTGCAGAAATGCTGGGAGCTGTTGTCATTGCTGCCTGGGAGAAGAGCTGGGCCACACTGAATTATCCTGAAGGAGAACTCTTTCCATATTTTTTGCGCAGATAACAGAAGATTTAAAACAGGTGAGTAGCATCATATAGCCTAAACCTTTTATTCTGTATTTCACATCTTCCTGGTTTATCTAAAACTCATGCTACATTGAGTGAATTAGGAGGTTGATTGAAAAGTACATTATATACTAGTTACCTGTGAGATGTGCACTTTAGAAGTGAAGGTTTAGGGGCAGAGGATAGGCATATAATAAAGAGTAGTGCACTTTGAAAGGTCTAGGCAGTGCTGCAAGAAATAGCATTACTTCACAGTTGTCAAGGCTCAGAAGTTTTATTACCAAGGAATTTCACTTTTGCCTCTTATTCTTAACACATTGACCAGTTCTGGGACTGAGAGGATTTGCTGATCTAATATAGATAGTGATTTCGTAGGTTTGTTCAGATTTATATAGACAGCACCCTGGGATCAGGAATTACATTTAAAATGTAATAAAATGTTCTTGTGCACTTTTACTCACAAATACTGTACTTAAAAAAGTAAACATCAAATAATCTCAGATATCTTTCAAGAAAATGTTGACATAGCTCCAAGAGCTCATACAGATGACTGAATAGTTTTCTGAGTAAACTTAATAAACTCATATTCTTATTCTTTCAGTGTACCATGAAGTATCACATCATGGAGAAGAGAGAAAACTAAGCCATATAATTTAGCAGAAATCTATTTTAAACACATATTTCAACATATGAAGGCAGAATATAGACATTTATGTAGGCATGTTTTTATACTACTTATAGTCTTAGTGTTTAAATAATGGCAGCATTTGAGCGTTTCGCCCACATAAAGAAATCAAGTTCCCATTGCAAAAATTTTGTCCCTGATCCTAAAGTGAGGCCTCAATCTTTTTCTACTCAGAAGCAATGTTACAATGATCTCAAGGGGCAGGATTTGACCCCTAATGTGTTCAGAAGGACTTTGTGTAAGTTAGGAGTTTTAGCACAATTGCTCCTCTAAGTAGTCAAAATGATTCATCTACATTATCTGTCTTTATTAAACAGTCATTTACCCTGGTGAGTCCCACTCAAGGGAATCTTTATTATTCAGACAAGCCCTTACAGCCATAATGACACAAAATATATATAGGAATAGTTAATAATACTGTTATTCCTATGTCTGTGGATAAACATCAGCTGGTAATTTTATATCAACAATCCATCAGAGCAGAGACAAAAATCTACAGCTAACATGAGCAGGAAATCCATAATAACATGCCAGAGATCTGGTGAATACTATTAAGCAAGAGAGACCACCATAAGGAAACAAATTTGGATTCTTAATGTATTTTGTATGAAAACAGTAAATGAAGGCTTTCTTACAAAATTTAACAAAACAGTTGCAACCCTTTCAGCCTATTGGAGTCCAAAGCTGGTGGCATGGCTGAAATTCTCAACCTAAAATCATTAAAGGATCAAATATATATATATATATATATATATTCTCTATATATATATTCTCTATTCTGCAGGAGATGGATTTGTTAGAAGCTACCCAAATCACTGATGGTACAACTGTTTCTCCCTCCAAGAGTGCACATGGACAATGCAGCCCAATAGCACCGGCTCGTCTCCAGTCAGAATCCAACATGAAGTCTGAAGAAAAGCCTCAGGGAGGCCTTCCTGCATTTGGGAATACCTTCAACTCTTTGAAATTTCCATAACAATGCCAGGGCCCCCACATCTAAGTCAAGGGAAGGTGAAAGGGAGTTTCCAATGTAACATCAGATTGGAAGCCCTTCATAAGAATGGGTGAGTGTTTTCACCTCCAAGGCACTTGTAGTTTCAGATGTGTTGGATGCTGAGAAAGCTCTTGATCCTTCAACTCTAATTTGATGGAACAATATATATTTTTAGGATTTTTATATCACTTTAATAAAGATTTGTTACAATCTCGAGGGACTGGACCACTGCATTTTGTGGGTTTTAATCTGCTCAAGGGCTGAAACCTCATGACTTCTAAGGTTTTGTCGAGTCATATGTTTCTATGAAACTTTTTTTAAGAAAAGGAAAAACTTATCATCCCTCATAGTCTGCTTTAGATAACAGAGGTCTCAGGACAGTCTCCAAAGACATTGTCCTACTTCAAATCAGTGCAAAACACTTCATCTTGAATCTACATTTTGAACCTACAGCTGAAGCGTTTGTGTGAAATAAATCAAATTTTTCCCTCTCCATCTGTTTTTGGATGTTTTGTGCCAGCCCTGTGCAGTTCCTCGGGCCATGTGCAGGTGAATTAGAGCTGCAGGATGAACACGGCAAGACTTTATAGAGTATCCTGCTCTTTGATCTCCCTGGTTCCTGCCCAGAGATGAACACAGCAAGCTAAGCACAGCAATTAGCAGTAACAGCTATTAACAGGCTTCACAAAAGACACAAAAGGACACAAGTAGGTGGTTTACAGCTTGGCAGATAAAAACAAAGTGGGCACTTTCTTTTGCACACCACTCCTCCAGCAAGTTCAGGCTAAGGGACCAGAGGACTAACTGGCTAATAGTCGAGTTCTGGTAAATAGACCTCAAAAATATAAAATTTATTGTATCTGTGCATAGTCCCTGGAACAGAGGAAATATATTTTGTTTACCCTTAACCAAGTCCTTTTGTGGGGACAAACCAAGGGAAAAACCAAGGGGTTTGGGACAGACACAATATTTTTGCAAAAAAGACCAAATATTATTGGTCTTTCTCTTGGGAAAGACCAATATTTTACCGCATTGCTTTCTGGGTTAAAACTAAAGATATCAGTGTGGATGTCACCATAAACACTTCGATTTCAGTGCATGTGAAAATTGAAAGGAAAATCAAACACTGACTGCCCTGTAGAAGCACAGCAGTTTCCATTGGCACTGCTGCCCAAGGAGAGGGTGCAAACAACAAAATTTTATTTTGTATGTCTGGCTAACAGTTCACAAGCCTGTCCTCTACCCCAACCACCTCTCTGAAAAGCCAAGGACGGAACCTAACCCAGCCTTCTGCTGTTGGTTCTGGGACTCAGACCTGGAGCAGAGGACTGAGTTAGGTCATGTTTCAAGGGGTTGCTCCCTGCAGATTGCTCTGTTACCTGGTCCAAGGTGTACCCCCATTTCACCCCTGCCTTCCCAAACACATCCCCCAGTGCCTGGGAAGCTGGAGCTGCAGGTGACACTTGTGTGCTGTGGTTGTGACAGATCGCCCTGGCTTTTCCTGCTGTTTTAGCAGCAGAAGCAGCCTCCCTCCTGCCCCCCACGAGTCTGTAAATGATGTGGCCACATTTGCTTGTTGTTGTTTTGACAAACAACACACCCTGACTAGAGTACCCTCACCAGATGATAGATTCACAAACGTGGTCTAACAAAAACTCATTTTTTCTATACAAATACCAGTCCTGAGAGGCATCTCATAATAGTATTGCATCAGGGATATCCCCAAAGCTGACAGATTTCTAAATACATGTATTTATATTATACAAATATATAGGGATAAGATGCTAGAAGGAAAAGAGGGGGAGAAAATAGAAAAGAAGAAGTCAGAGAGCATCTGAGAATTTTTAGCCATAAGCTATTTCTTAAATCAGGAAGCAAAACATGCATTAATCAGAACATTAGCTCCAGACAGTGCAACATCAAGAACATTGCTAATGTACAGAAAGTCATGAATCTTTATAGACCTGCAAAACATTTATATAACTTCATCATCATTGGCTTTGATCAATCAAATAACATGAGATGTGTAAAAATCTATAGAAAAACAAAAATAATAATGATAATATTTTTTACTTTTTGTCACTGTGCACTGTGTGTGAGGACATTTTGAAACAGATTAGAGATACACATATCTGATTCCTCCTTTCCACACACATCTGATTCCAGTGCAGGGTCTTTAAAGAAGCCAAAAAGTTGTGCTGGAAAGCCTGGCTGATGCATGGACAATTCCTGCATCCTGACCATGCTGGTTGATGCATCCTGAGGAAAGAGTGATCAAGAACAAAGGTTTTGACCAGTAGAACAATCCCTACACGAACTTCTGGGGAAACCTCTGGGACTTTTTAGGCACTGAAGCACTCTGGGGTGTGGAAAAAGGCAATTCATTACCAATTTCTTTCTCACTCCAGGCTGTACAAAAAGTAAATCATTATCCAGCTTTGCTAAATGGTGAAAACAAGACATGAAACATGGTAAGGAGCACAATGAATTCAACTAGAAAAGGCTAAGATCCCTTTCCTGAGGACCAAAAATCTGTTCATGCCACTTTTCACATGACAGTCAGACTACACATTTCCTCACTTTATCCTTTCCCCTCAGAAGTGACTTTATCCACATCCATGGAAGATCAAGAGTTGTTCAATTTCTCTGCTACAGTGCTGCTTCCTCAGGCTGAGAATCCCCTCACAAGAACACTTTATGATCGTTTACTTTCATTTCAGCCACTGACTTCAAGTACTTATTCTGAATAAATGGAGAAGAGAACACACAGGTGCAGTACAAAATGTTGAGCTTTAGAATGCCCTCTTTAATGTCCTCTTCTTTTCTTTCCAATTAATAACTCTGGATGTTGTAACTAATCTAACTTGGACCTGGAAAAAAACACTTGGCTCATAACCCTTAATTAGTATGTCTAGCATGGTGGAGATGACTGTAAATTATCAAAAAGTCTGTTAAGTCTTTTCAGAATTTTAAGTTTTAAAAAAGACCCTCCAGCTGAAGGAGTTTCCATGGCCTTTCTACGTGCCAGTATTTAAAATTGAGAGCTTCAGTGAGGTGGGAGTTATATTTAAAAATTCTATATACATTTCTATCAACTTAGCCTTAAAGAGACACTTTATACTTTCCTTGCAGGGAAAAATGTGTTCTTGGATTCAGCTTCATTTAATCACCTTTTAGTCCAGCTCTTAGTGAAATTTCTTAGGGCATTGATTGCTTGAGGTTTGCTTAAATTCCTTTCTTCAAGAATGAGTCGTGTAACGCATTCACCACTAAGACATGAATTTGAGGGCTCACTGGGGAAACTGATAGAAGTAGATGCAGCAAAAAGATAAATTTTCCTTCCCCCCCCCTCCTCTTATCCTGTCACTGAAACACAGAGTATGGTTAAAACCTGAGAGGAAGTGGGTTTGTTGTTGTAACACCCTTTCTTCACATCTAATCTGTGGAACCGGTTATCTGATCCCAATTCTCCTGTTATTGCAGCGGGCACAACACAGATTGCAATCCAGTGCTGGGATAAAGAGAACATAAAACCTTCAGAAACATTTGTCAAGATTTTCCCTTATACTTACAGATGTTAAAACCAGAGGCACAGAAGCAGAGAATTCAACACATATGCTAATGGGCACCGAGCTCTGAAATGATTTCTAATATTAATGCTTATAAAATAAAACTGATATTTCTATAAACACATTTCTGTGTCACTTTGTCCACCATAAACTCTCCCTAATGCCTGTGCTTTTTTAACTTTATCTTCAAATTCTCAGAATCAGAATCACTAATACAGCTGCCTGACAATGAATATATCCCAAATTGTATAACAGTTTTGACAAATACTTTTCTTTGTTTGGAAAGTGCTCACTTTAACCAATCAACACTCGTGATGATGTGTCTGGACATGCTAATCACCTACTAATTTTTCCATTCCCTGATTGCGAGTGTGCAAGTTATTGTAAGAAGATAAATGTGTGATTATACATGTGTTTGAATATTTCACAGATTAAAAGTTACTCTTGTATATATTCAGTGATTCAAAACCATGTGTATAAGTATCCACTGTCTGAATATTTGCAATAATTAATGATGTGATCTCCTTATATATACTAAATAAAAGCTAGCACTGGTATTCACAAAGATATCTGGAAATTTATTTTTGTTATTACTTAATTGCACTCTCAAAATTATTTCTCAGCAGAAGAGTGAAAGCCATTAAAAAAAGATGTATATACCTTATCGTGCTTAATAGATCACCATATCTTAATAATGAAAAAAGATTAAATAAGGAAAAACAAACCAAATGTGTGAGATGACTTTTCCAGCAGCATTAATGTATCAGTTTCTCAACTGTGTAAACTGGTGTAAATCAAGTTAGGTCAACAGAACAAAACCAGCTCCAGACCTCTGTACCCTCTTTAAAAAAGCACTTACACTTTCTGCTCATGAGTCTTAAAATACAACAGTACTTGCATTTTTTTCACTTTTTTTTTTTTTTGGAGGTACACAAGTGAGAATTTGGAGAATTATTTTCTTTTGTTTTTTGTAATTCTCCCTAAAAAGGTCTCCAACTTTTTTTTTTTTTTGCCTCTTGAACAATAATATAAGAAAGGTCAAATGCCTCAAGTCAAAACTCTACCTCTAAAATACTAAGCAGTACAGCAGGGCAGGCTAGTGGTATGTTGGTTTATTAAAACATATATATTAATTTGGTCATTAGTCATAAAGGCCTAGAAAATTCACTTAGTTCTTCAGACAGTGCAGAAATCAGTGGACCTCAACTGTCCTTAATTACTTTCTCAGAATGTGATAACTCTTCTCAATGGGTCTGACACCCAGAGAAGCCAGAGTAAGTCCACAGTCTTTAACACTTTTGAACAAAGATATATTCTTCCTATCCTTTCCTTTGCTCTCCCAAAACAAGAGAAAATTAAATATTCTGTTTACAAACCCAATAGACTGTTCAACATTGACCCATTTTAATTACTGGTTGAATCAGTACATGAAATCTGTATTTCTCAATTCGAGAGGGGTTTATGGTGGCATCTGTTCTCAAATTTTAAAAGAATAATTCTCTCTTTAAAAAAAAATCTGCAGCATAACTGAGTTACTTTCACTTGAATAAATTAATCATAATTGTTGCTGAATTAAAATCTCTTCCTTTTTCTTTCCAAAACTTCCACACTCACTGTGAAGTTTTAGGTAATTCTGAGGTAGGGCTGAGCCAGAACTATGCTTTTTCTTTAAAAAAAAAATTACTTACAACAGAAGCAGCTCTGAGAGCCAGACTCTCTCTCTCTCTTTCTCTCTCTGTTAGGCTTCATTTGATAGCTATGAACTGTGGATAAAGAATAAATATGGCTTTTCAGTGCCCTAGGACTCTCACCTGACTTATTTATGTCTGACCTGGTAGAACACCACTGACCTTGGAAAGTTTAATTGAGGCTGAGATTATATGGCACTGCTTGAGGCCACCTGAATTTAGAGGGTGTGACAGACACTTTCTCTCTCTTGCTGACTCTCATCTGCCAGGGGATGCACGTGTGGGTGCACATGTGTGTGTGTGTGTGTGTGTGTGTGTGTGTGTGTGTGTGTGTGTGTGTGTGTGTGCACATTTGTGCACCCCAAATTGAGCCTGGCATGGGGAAATGCCCTGGTGTGAGCTTACAGCACGCTGGGATTTAAGGGAAAAGATTAGTACTGCCAGGCAGGCAGCAGGAATGTGTTAAGGTTGTTTGATTTTCTTTTTTTTTTTTTCCGTAGGTTTGTTGTCTCTTTTTCCTCTTCCCAGCATGTTTTCTCTGAGATCTGATTTTTACAGTTGACTCTTAACTTTTTATAACCTGATTCTGCCTACGAACAGAGAGCTTAAAGCATGAAGGAGAAAGAATTATAGAGACACTGATTATACGCTTTCACATATTGTTTTGAACATTCTTTAATTAAATTTCATTAAATTGTATGATGAATGCTGATTATTTTCAGTCCTATTGGTTTTCTAGAAAGTTATAGATACTTAAAACTCCCCACATTTAAGTTAAATGTATAGAGAGAGTGAGGGGAGGAAAAAAAAAAGACAGAAGAAAAAGGTCCATAAGATTGAAAGGTAGAATAAAATGAAATGGCATGGATATCCTGTAGCCAAAGAGAACTATCTTTCCTACTGGAGATTGTCCCTTGATGGACATAAACAGCTCTCATCTGGGTTTCTTTAAGGCAGAGGCCAACAAATACAAGGTATTATGCATGGAAGCTTTTTATGGCACAGACTATTGTCCACTGGAGACCGGGCAGACACCACTAAGCAAACCTCACCTAAGGCCACAGACAAGCATCAAGCCCCAAGGGGATTCCTCTCCCATCAAAAACACTCTCCCTTTCCCAGCCTGTAACATATATTTTCCCTGTCATTCAAAGTTTTTCAGTGCCAAAGCCCTGAGACAGCCTGGCTTGAACCACCCTGGTAGATGTGAACACTGAACTGCTGGAAAAGCTAAAATATTCCTGGATGGAAGCAGTCTATGAAATGTCCTCAGAAATAAAACAACTCCATGGTGCTTTCAAGGCCAAAATTATCCATTTTATGCTTTATTTCTAATGTGCTGCTTGGACTGGAAGTGGGACCATTTTCTGTTTGTGGGCATCATAGGAAATGAAATGAGCAGGGGACTGCTGTTAAGAGCAGCCACAATTCCCTTACCTCTCTCCAACAGGCTGTGCCATGAATCAGGATATATTTTATTATTTTTATAGTTCTATGCAGTGATGTAAAGCTTACCTGAGCCCCTAGCAAGGTGATACCAAGATCTAGACACATTAAAATCCAGGCCAATTAAATATGTGCTGTTAGCAATTCATGGTCTGATTCCCAGACTCTGTATTACCAAGTCCACAAAAATTGCCAGTGAGGGATAATTGCATCTGCACAGGAAAATATCCAAGATGGTAAAGAAAGCCCAACAGTAAAGCTATCTGTGCTTGCCCTTCATTGGTGGCATCCTACAGACATTGCAGACAAACTGAATTTTTTGAATTCTCCAGCAAACAAAAGAGACTTTAGAATGAATAACAGACCTCTTTTTTCTCTCTTTTTTAGCAATTCCTCCTTTTCCACTTGATGAAGCTGAAGTGGCTGAGACCTCTCCACCAGCCAAGAACAACATGGGTTTGTGTAGCTGAACTGCTTGAACAGGGCTGCACTCTGCACCACAAACCAATTCAATTCCTGCCATCCCAGAGCCCAGCTCTGGGCATCTGAATACTGCCCCAAGCCCAAACACTGCCCCTGCTGATCACAGGAACATTTGCACTGCTTCTAGCTCATTTTCTATCCATTTCATCAGCTACCAGCCTTTATCATGCTCTCAGAACTGCTGGTCATGATTTCAGGATCAGTCTGTAAATTCTATATACTTACATACATATATATAAAAATAATTTTTAAAATTATATATATATATAAATGGAGTCTCATCATTAATCTGAACCTGTCAGACCTTGAATACAAGATGATCTGCATTTATTTATTACAAATGGGAAAACAACACCAGTACAGATACACTTGTGAAGCACTAGAGACAATAACAACAACAAAAAAATAGTGTCAGGAAAAAAAATAAAAAAAAATAAGATTTTTTTTTTTCTGTGATCCTTATTTATTACATTTTTAATAGAAAGCCAGTGGAGGTCTTATCTGATGTCATTTGGTTTAGGTTCCATGGTATTTTTTGTATTTGACCAAATTCCCTTATCTTCTCATTGCTTGTGTTCTGCTCTGCCAGCATCCAGCAAACTGATATACTTATCTTCAGTTTTATAATAAAGTTTTAGCTTCCACAGGATAAAAAAAGAAAGAGAGTGGGGAAAGGAAAATTGTGTCTGAGATACTAAACATATCAGGCATGTGTGAGTGTTAAAGCATCCAGCAGTTAACCTTCTTCTTTTACAGAAACTTTAATTGGTAAAAGACATATACTCATGGACTTTTTCTTTTATTTATTTTTTAGTTATTTGGTTAAATTGAGAAAACTGTTATGATCTCAGGCACTACCCAGTGAATATTTTGAAGCAAGGTTGATGATCATTAGTTTTCTGTGATTGCAGTTCATAACCAAAGGTGAAAAGATAATTAGAAGTGACAATTCTGAGGCAAGGAATACAAACCAAGTTATTTTTAAAGCATCCATCTCCTCTTAAGAGCTTTATTTCTCACTCTACCATGACACCTTTTCCTTCTCTTTCTTCCTTAGGTTTGGTGCTTTCTATAGCTCCTCCCTATCTCCTCACCACTCATCCTCTCCATAACTCTACCAAAAATGACCTGAAATCATTATGATCAGGTGTCTCCTTACCTACTCTGCTTGTTTACTTCTTCTGCTCATTTCTTGTTGAAGTTGGTTTGATTTTGCTTGCTATGAGCACATCTGTTCTTGGGTTTACTTCTTCCTCAGAGCTCCCATCTTAAGCAGAATCTCTTTCCTGTCTGTGGAATCCAAGATCAGATAGACAAACAAACCTCCTCAATCATCTCTTTGCTTCTTCAGTTCATAACTGAATCACATAACATTCTTGTAATTTTTGTTATAATTAAATAATAAATAATAAATAATAAATAATAAATAATAAATATAATAAGTATAATGAATAAAAATTTAAAAATCCAAACTAAAGGGCTAAAGAGAAGGAAGGGGACAAAGAATGAGAATATGAGGCAGAATCCCCACTGAAATAAATCAGTCTCATCGCCCAAAGCGTCTCAACACCAATTTTAAGCACCTGAAGATCTGCTCCAAGGTTGCTTTAAAATGCTCTGGTAAAAAAATACACACCAATAAAACTGGAAAAACAAAGAACATGGCCTTAGTAGCTCAATCTGGGCTGGATCTGGAGAAGGGGAGCTAACTGCCTTATTATATAGATGTTATACTTCGACAAAATGTGACAACTACACCTTTTCATTTCCCCAGTGGCCTCCAGGAGACTTAAGATTTAGTATCCTGTAGAACACTTTAAACTTGAGAAACTTCTTATAGTTTCTTATGAGTCCTGGAGGCTGTGAAAGAGATTACAATGTTTTATATTAACTTCCCTCAGCTTGCTAGAGATAAGCCAGTGGCCTGATACCAAAGTCTTCTCCTTGTCAGTGATCTGCAGAAGTGCTACATCTGCAACTAAAGTCCTTTCCCTCCAAGTCAGAAAATGAGCCATTTGCAACAGCAGCTCCACTTTTTCTTTTTTGTCTTTTTTTTTTCCAGAGCTCTGCCAAGTTGCAGGCCAGAAGTGTCAGCATTGCCACAGCTTCTGCTCTTGTGCAGCCATCAGTTTAAAATGTGCAATTTCCATGCACATCTATGCTGGGCTCAGTGAAATTTCAATCCCCAGGACAGCCGAGGCATGGGGAGATCAAGTCTGCTTACTCTGTTTCAGTCAGGCTGACTGAAATATAAGAAATAAAAAGGAGGGACTTGTAAGACAGAGAAACAACAGAAAGTTCTTACATTTTCCCCATCCTTCCTTTTTCCCCACCTGACAGGGTCTGGTAAAATCAACTGGAATATTTTGTTGTGGGGTAGTGATTGTAATATTTGCCTGCACATTATTCTGCTGTCCTCAGAGGAAAGTGCACATCGTTTTTGATATCTGAGCACAGTGTAGACAGATTCAGATCTCCCCAATGTTCCTCAGAGGAGACAATTTGTTGTGAGTCATCTGAGCAAGCAAAGTTGTGTCTCTGCTACACCTTGTGCTCTCTCCATCTCTCAGTTTCAGCCAATGAAGGAATGTTAACAGGTACTTCTTGAACCCATTTTCTAGAGACTCACCTGGAGCCTGGGGAATCCTTCACAAGTCAGAATGAAGTGCTTTGAGCAATTTACTGACTGCTCCTCAGAGATCTATGATCTATTGAAACAATGCTGATTACCCCATGTCCAAATGTCAAAGACCAGTCCTGACATATTTATTTTCCCTGTCATGATATCTCTCAAAATTATGATGTTCTGGGATAAAGAAACATCACCAGATGCTCTTGATTGGTGCAATGAACCACCCACAACATCGGTTCTTCCCAAGATTCTGAAAGCAGCACCAGACTGGAGAGAGCTGGGCCCAATGTATCTCCTGGTTAATTAAATGTCTGAGACTTTTTATATCTACAGTGAGACAAAATAGGGATGTCTGTCCCTGTGCAACAAAATGCCTAAAGGATAAATTACCACTGGCTACCGTTAACTCCAAAAAAATCACAGTTTTGGTAAATTCTTTCCATAAATTAGAAGTTTCATCTTTTACATGTGGGAAATTTTAGGTCTGGGTGGTGCCTTGTGCTCCATACCTCAGGAAATTTAAGTCCTTGCATTAGTCTTTTAGGCTAAGGATTTCCTTTCTGAGGAAGTGGGAAGTGGGTGATAAACATCTTGAGCTGGAAGACCACAAGAGAAACACAACACCATGGAAGTATTGAAGGAATCCAGAGGAAGTTCTGGCTTGTGAGGTTGTGGGCCAGTCCTGCTGCCCTCTTAAAAAGAAATAAGGCAAACAAGTTTGTTTTCTTTTTTGGTTTTTTTTTTTTTTTTTAATTAAGTCACTTCTAAGTGTGTTCACAGTATAACAGATACTATCCTCACATGGAGGATAATATCTACCTGGGCTAGCACAGATCGAGGCTGCTTTGTATCTAGAGCTTGTGGACAGTGACTATTCTGCAATAGAATTTCTACCATGCAGAAGTTACTCTGAAGTTTCTCCCTTTTTCTTTTTCTCATGCCATGTAGAAAAAATTAAGTACTTGCTGAGCACCCATAGCACAGATCAGATCAAAAACTTTTTTTTTTTTTACTTTTTTGTCCAGCTAAGGAAGACAAGTTAAAGACAAGTTACAAGGCCCCAGGCTGAATTTCCTGGGAGCCTTCAGTACATTTTTATATAGTACTGCCAGCTTAAATGTTAAGATCCTAGAAATTCAGCCAACATGTTATGTGACTACTTGGTCTGAAATCAGGTCAAAATCTTTTGAAAGTTCAAGTGACCTTTTTTTATTCCCTGTCTTTTTATATTCTCATGTATCTAAAATTTTTTCAGTCCAAGAAAATGATCCCATTTGAAATATTGCAAGAGATGTCCAGTTCCTGTGAGGTTTTCAAAATTATTTTGGCTTGGGGTTGGAACTTAATGATCTTTAAGGTCCTTCCAACCCAAACCATTCTATGATCATCATTCTGTGATCTGCAGAATCACCCAGACATGCATCAGTAAACTTTACAATTTGAATGTCTACAAGCTTATCACAAATACATCTTTTTACACCCATACTCAGATCTCTGCATGTGAAAATAGGAAAAATAAACACATAGATGAAGCAAAACTCTGTACATACACATGCAAACAGTTACTTCATGTTGCCAGACATAAATCCAAAGTACATCATTCAGACAAATAAAGTGTCAGTCATAAATCCAGTTTGCTAATTTTCATCACATTAATATAATGGAATATTTGTGCTTGAGTTGCTTTGCTTTTCAATGTCTATTAGACCTTGAGCAATATTTCCCTGTGTGTGGGCACGTGGACATACAGCTATGCACACATGTTTATACATAGACATGCACTTCTGTATTTTGTTCTCCAGCCTTTTCTTGGGGTATTTTTAATGTTTATTTACCATTTCCCCCAGCCTGCTTTCTTTCCTCCTCAGCCCTCTAAGAACTTCACCTTCAGTTGTATGAGGGACACAATGTGATTTAAAGTGCTAAGAGATTTTAAACAATATATTTTGTGCCACTGGGGCCTAAAGCAACATCCTGAAGCAACAGGCTATCTCTCCCTAAGCTTAAAAATTAAGATTCACTGGGGTATGAAGGTCAATGGGAGACTAAAGAAAGGGCAAATGGTCTGGTGTGATTACACCATGTCTGAACCAAGCTGGCTCTCCCAGCAAAAATGTGTCAAGCAATACAGACAACACATAGATATGAATTTCTTCTCTGTGCTTCTGCCAGTGCTATATTTGAAGAATGTTGCCAAGGAGTTTATTCCCAAAACTTGTGTTTTGTATTAAGTAACAGGATTTAATAACAACTGTTTATATTTTCATGACATCAGGAAAAAAAAAAAGTAATAATGACCTATGGAGAAATCCTTTTTCCCAAGCTCAAATTTTTAACATATCCTGAAACACAGAAACTGAACCACAACAGTTACTGACAGCCCACAAGAAAAGGTCCATCTGTGGCTCCTCCTGCTCTTCTCCAGGACTGTGCATCCAGCCTGTGGCTCCTTCCTCGATGGTCTTTTTTCTCAGGACAGCTCCCAAAGCACACAGAGGACCAGAGGAGCCAGCAGTGGTCATTTCTGTGTGTTTTGGCCCAGTGTAACAAATCTAAGAGGCCAGCACACATGATTAAAAGCAATTAGCGGTCAGATCAGTCGAACTCAAAGCTGCAATGGAAGGTTTTGACTGATGAGAAGAGACAGCTCCACCTGGGACATCTGATGGGTTTACTGTCCCAGATGTCCATCCTACTCCTCCTTCCACAGATTTGTGAGCTGTGGAGCCAATCAGCTCCTAAACCACTGAAGTTCAGCCCACACTGCTTGAACACCAGCTGAAATGGGTGATGATTTACCATAAAATGCTGTGCTGTAAATGATGGCATGTCAGGGCCTGACTGACAAGCAGTATAAATATCTTTGCAGAAGAGGCACGGCTGGAGGCAGTAGCCTCATCAGACACCCCAAGCAAAGTCATTTTGTCAATCAAAGACTTTGTAAACAGACCTACAGAACAGGATTTCAGCATTTGAAACTCACTGTTGTCCAGAGATGTGACAAGGCCCCTGAAATCCTGCAGGTTTCCTTCAAATACGGCTGAGTGGGGTGCAAGGGAGATTTATCCATTGTGCTGACCCCTTTCAGAGTTTCAATCTAAGGGGTCTGTCCTTTACCAGGGGGATCAGAGACAACACAGCACCCAGCAAAACCATCTGGAAATCCCTCAGAAGCGTTTTGCAAAGGGACAGAAATTAAAGTGAGACAATAAAAATAGTTCTTTCCCACTCTCTTGCTGCTTTCCCCTTCACTGGGCACATCACTCTTGACTCAATTATGTAATAACAGCAACAATAGAAAAAAGGGGTTGGGGGAAAAAAAGACATATCTTATATTTTTTGCAAAAAAACCCTATTCTATCATAATATTAGCCACATGTGGTCCAGTGTTAGCTGCCAGACCCTGAAAAAGAGGAAAAAAGACATAAATAGGAAGGTTAACACAGTTCTGGCTGGGTGGGGAAATGAGAAGGCCAAATGTACATTAGTCAAAGAAAGAAAAATAATATCCCAGAAAATGAATAAGAGATAACTATCCTCAGAATAATACTATATAAATACATTTGCTGTAGGTCACATAAAAGATTCATGGCACACACATGTACAGGTCAAATTACCTTTAAATATTAAATTTCTTTCCAGCGAGGAAGAATTTCAGATTTATGCTGTTTTCATAAAGAAAAAGGATGCACCCCATGCATTATTATTTGCTGACAAATGATAGCTTCTGGGTTTGCCTGCAAAATGCAGGTTACAAACTGTCTTCTTCATGAGCAAAAAAAGAAAAATAAGGAGTGAATCATCATGAAATTCATCTCTTCCCCACGAATTTCCTTTTTTCTTTTGGCTCATTAAATCAATATTTTCCTATTGTGGATCTATAGAAGTTAGTATTGGAGAACACCTATTAGGTCACTAAAGTACTCCATTTCCCTGCTAATGTATATTATTTTCCTGCACCACTTTTTGGTCAGTCTGGCTTTTTAAAGATTCAGCAACAAGGTCACGCTGTTCCCTGGAGATGTGATTCCACCCACACCTCAATGTTCAGACATTTTCGTATTAACAGGTCTAAGCAGGAATAACAAAACCACAAAAAGTTACCACAAAAAAAAAAAAAAGGATCTGAACTCAAAGCTGGGCATGAAGTGGCACAGAGTGGTAAATTATTCCAACAACTGGTAGCAAACTGTAACTACTGAATCTGTGGTTCCAGTTTGGCCTTTGTCAGTTGAAAACAAATGTGTTAATATCTCTTGGCTCTTTGATGGTCCTTGTGGAATGAGCTGTGACTCTTCCAGATGGAGAGATGTTGAGGGCATGCCACCAGCTTCACACAAACGGCCCCAAAAACTGAGCCCAACCCTTGGACAGAGTCAGGCAACTCCTTCACTTAAAATATGTCTAAGAGTAGAAGCTCATAATAAAAATATCTTCCAAGCACATTATAACTAAAAGCAGTCAGAGTCCCTTTAATAATATACAGATAGAGTCATAACCAGTCTTAATTGCACTGTGATTCTCTGTCTAATAGAGGAGAAATTGGCTCTCCTTCCACACTGGCTGAGTCTGGGGAAGCTCAGCTTTTGCTTTCAATGATGCTCCGTGACATCAGGACCAGGGGGGACATCAGGAGGTGCTGCCAGGCCTTGGTTCACTCTCAGGGTGAAAGAGGTGATAAATGGCATTGCTGAATTCTGGGATATCAACTTTTTATCTCTGTGGTTCTAATGGCACATGTTCAGTAGAAGAATAAAACCATCTCTGCGGTTGCTTTCTCTACTTAGAGAGTTTAAGAGAATTTTTTACTTTCCACATCTACTCAAAATTACTGCATGGACCTGTTCACTTTTAGAGCTTTGAGTCATAGGGCTCGGGTGGATTTAGCAATGGTGAGCTCCATCATTCCCCTCTCTCCCTACAGTAGTTAGAACCAATATTTCTGACTGCAAAGTGGTTATCCATTATCAATTAACCTTCTCTGTTGCTTGTCTGGCAGGGTCAAGGGAAAACCTCCTCCCTAGCCTATGCTATGTACCAAAAAATCCTTCCTGGCAAGTGATGTCATCAAGTCTTGAGCCACTGGTGTGCAAATTAGGTCCTATCTGCGAAGGTGGTGCCAAGATCCTCCTCTGGCTCACCACATTGGTGGCATCAGTCTGCTGAAGGCAGGACCAATCCAACCAGCATTATTTCCTTAGGCTTAATTTCAGTCCTTCATTTGCAATTAATACCCTGTTGAGATTTCTTGAATAGGACTTTTTATACTGATTTAAACCAACAGAAATAATAAATACATTGAAGTATACCACTTCAGCCAGGAATTGTTAGACATGGGAGCTTAAAATTCACAGCCCTCAAGCCTTCATTAGACAAATAAAACTCAGTGGGTGGAGAGACCCATGGAAGGCAAGTACAAAAGAGGCGTGTTACACACGGGTGTAAATTTGTTTTCCTTTCACTGCAAGTGAACGCTCAGGGGAAAGTGTTTGCAGCATGAGTCCAGCTCTAATTTCAGTAATCCCCACAGCTTCTTCTGAGGGCAGGAAAGCCATTCTTTCCATTCATGGCATTGACTTTTTGTTGCCTCCATGCTCCAGCCGGTCCTGCAGGCCATCTGGCAGGAGTGAACCAGCTAACCTCATTTTCCAAAGTGCACACCTCACCCCCTTGCTCCAGCCGCTGCCCCTCTGCCTGAGGACACAGACACAGGAGATTTCTTTCTCTTTTCTCTTTCTTTTCCTTTCTTAGTGGTGACGCTTTAACAGGGATAGTGTTTGTCTTTCTTACCACAGCCCCTTGATCTCAGTGTGCTCTTTTTCCCTTTCTTTACCCCCACCCCTCTCCTCACCTGCTTTGTGTTTTATCTCTGCCTGTAAAGTTGTGTGATTATGGATAGAGAAGTCACCACACAAACAGGATAGAGTTTACCACAATGGCTGTTTTGTTCATATACATTTCACTGTCTGTCTCTTGTCGGAGCATGGCTATCATCTTCTACTAACAATATCCCTGGGTAAATGATAAAGTCAACTCTGGAGTAAAGCTAGACGTTTTATCAGCATGTTCAAACTATCCCCTTACAGCTCTGTACTTGCCAACTGCACATCCTTTTCCTACACAAAGACTCAATGCACATTAAAAAGGCACTTATTGAAGGTGGTGTTTGTTTGCAGAGAGGGTGTGGATCCTGATCACCATGGCAGTCACTCTCCATGTTTTTTCTCTCGTCACCCAGAGAAAACTGGATGATGCAGTTATGCTCTCTGACAAGTTCTTGGCTCAAGTTTGAGGTTACTTTGCTCCTTGCCAGGTCATTCTTCTTCATTCCTCTGCTGATGCTAACTGATGGATTTCCCCTAAGCTGACAACAGAGTTGATCTAATGCCTCACTGCAGGAGAAAGTCACCACAGACACAAAATAAAAGATTGGAAGCTCTGAGATCTCTGTTGGCTGGTGTCCTGAAGCCACAAGAAATGGATAACAGGGGACCCTAATATACTACACATACATCAACAAGCAAGAGGATGATAAACTTCCAAAAGTCTTTCCCGCTCTCAGATTTAGCGATCACATGAATGCTGTGAAACAATCTCTTAATAAAATATTTCCATCTACATCTTGCTAAACTAGGATTAGCAGCCATCCTTATGAGTCTGACCTGTACCAAAAAGTAGAGTTGTGAAGCAAAGGGGGTCCTTAAGTTCTTTTATTTCTCTCTTAAACATCAACAGCAGTTAAGGTTCATAAGTTTGGATGCAACTGCAGTACTTTGCCCAAAAATGCCCTTATGTTTGTCTGTCCAAAGTTGGGATCTGGGAGGATTTCTCACCAACTTAATTCTTTTTTTGTGTACAGTATCCTTTTCTCTCCATCCTTTTCTTTGTGTGCCTTTAAAATAAGGAGCCTTTGCAGAGGAACAGCTCTGTGTTCTGAGTTTATATAGCAGTTAGTGCAACAGGACCCTAATCCTGGCCGGATGTTTAAGAGATTAGGAAGAGGAGGAGGATGCCTGTTTATACAGAAGGCTTTCTCTTGTTAGTCAAATAAAAAGAAATTTTCCTATTGGTTTAATTCTTAACTGTTTTGACCTCTCACATTAGGGTTAAATTTTCCCCTTTGTTCTATTGCAAAGTAAGACACTGTGAGAAGAGATGAGCCAACTACTTAATTTAGTTTCATAGGGATTGGTGCAGAGGTTTGCATTGCTCACAGTTTCCTGCTTCCCACATCCCAAGCTAATTCCACTTCAAGCCCAGTGGGAGCTTAGCACCTGAATGAATATAATGTCTCAGAAGTCAAATAAATAAGAAGACAAGAATGAAAGATTGAATTTAAAGGGAATGAAAAACATTTTTCCTTGTCTGAGGATGTGAACCCTTCCAGTTTTGCCTGAACTTAATATTATTGAGCAGAAAAAGAATGCACTGTAATGATTGCTTATCTCTCTCTTTTCTCTATTTCCCTTGAACAGTGGTTGGGAGTTTTCATTTCCTATGTCATTTATAATGTGCTGAGTTTTGTATTTTTGTTTTTGTTTGGCACGTGCGTTGTGAAAAGAAGGCCTGTTACAGATTGCATCACCCTTTTTCATCCCAACCAACATTAATGATAAAACCACCATTTCTCCTTAGATTGCACCATATTCTGATCAGGGCTGGATGAATTGAATAGCTATATATGAGCTATAAAGCTCTTTAACACTTGATCACAGATCTGAATCCAGTTTATATCAACAGAAAGCTTAGGCAAAATAATGTCTCTAATTTTGAAAGCATACACACAGTGAAAAACTGCTTGTTTTATGGTAATTTCAGCAGAAAGGCAGAAAGACTGTGTCATAAATACAGTCTTCTAGGTCAGGATTATGACACACTGGCAAACACATGTGTTGGATGTGCTCAATAGTACGTGCCCAGTTCTGTTCAGTATCTATGAATGTCTGAATGTCCGTCTGGAATTGCAGAAATTATCACAATTTTTCACTTTGTATTTTTTTTTTTATCCTGGTCCTAATCCAATTCCCTTCAATGTCCTATTAACCCCTTGCTGTGAGAGTGACCAGGATGTTGAACTCTCCCCAAATCTGTCCCAGTGAAAATTTTTATTCTTCATTTAATATTTTATCCTCAAGCCAAACCAGCTCCTGTCTAAAATCCTGCAATTTGTAACAGGCAACATTTATAAGAACCTTTTCTACTGCATCATCTTTTTAATATGTGTGACAAATGCTGTACCATAATTGTCTGACTGTCCCAGGTCATTCCTCCTGGGGACATTAGAAAAATTTAGATTTAAGATCCACACTGAAGTGTTTCCATCAAAGCAACATGAAAGGTTCCTGCAGTGTTAGATGCTGTTCTGCCTCTGCCTTGCCTAACAAGTGGGTTTAAGACCACTGAGCAGCTGAACACATCTGGCTTCAGTCACCTAAGCTTGCAGGTCACTGGATTGCTCTTTCTGTTGTCTTTTGCCACAAGGATTTTTCCCAACCGGATCGAAAGCTTTTAAGTAGCTGTATGTTTGTGCCAAACACTAATTGAATGAAAGGGAAAGATGTGAGCCAGATGCAACAGGCTAAATTCCCTCTAGAAATTAATGGAGTTACTTCAAATTTAAACCAATGAATCTCTGATGAGGATCAGTCCCAAGAACCAACATGGCATATTGAAAAATTGATACATCCTTGTCTGAAGTTAGAGAAAGAGCAGAAGAAAAATATGGCATACAGATCAATTAACTTTTGATTAAAGATACCTATTTCCTATTACAAGCAACACTTTGTATTCCTTGATTCTGCTAATGAGTGGTGTATTTTGCAGAAGCCAATTTATGTATTTTGCTGGACATATTACACTTGAGTATCTTTTATCTGATTTTTTTTTTTTTATATCAGCAGATTGACAATTCTGACCCTACATGGCAACTTATGAGTCCATGTTTATCTTCCTCATTGTCAGCAAGTACATGGATCACTCCTTAAGGATACATCTCATTGGGAAGCATCACTCAGAAATAGAGAGCGCTCAGTGAGAGAAACTAGAAAATATGTGGACTTGAAATATTGGAGAGATTTCACCAACATTACGATCAAAGTTAAATCTGTAAAGAAATAATCTCCACAGTGGTTGCTATTTTCCTGTGGTGTTCCCAAATTGAAGGAGGAGCCCATTTGAATGCATTGCATAAATTTATGAAAAAAAGTATAAAAAATACATGGATTTGAGCAGGAAGATTTCCCATACTTAGGAAGGGGTGCTATTTTATGGTTTTTTTCCCATTTCAAAGCAATTTTAACATGACCTGAGATTTCAAAATAAACTTTTATTATGAGTCAAAACAAAACATTTCATCTGCATAACATCAGAGTATTCATTCCATGGTGATATTTTAAACTTGAGAGAATTGCACAATAAATACTGAATTTTCTGTCATAAAAGTCACTTCAAATGAAAAAAAATCCCTGCTTTAGTATAGACACATGATACTTCAACATTACTGAAATACTTCATTGTTTGGTTTTTTTTACAAAATCAAATGCCATTAGAAAGGACATTTTGCTCTAAATCAGGTGATTTTTCTTAAAAGCTGCATTTTGACCCTCCAAAATCATTCAACAAAATTTCTAGGTGGCTTGAAATCAGATTTTCTCCTTTTGAAAAAAGTGGAAGTGGAGGCTCTGAATAAAAAGCTGACCACCCATGAGAGGTTTGCAGTTGAGTTCAATGCAGCCCAGATTTCCCCCATGGAATTCGACGGCGTCATGAAATTTAGAAGTACTGGCTCCACACTATTCAATGGCAGCAAGAGATTAAAGAGGAGTTACACAGGATGGTGATAGTAGAATGTAATGTATATGGTTCAGATTTAGTACATATCACAGAATAGGCCACAAAGGTGAAAGGGGAGCTGGGCAGGAATTCCAGCTGAACTAGCTCACTTGTCCCTAATCCCTGCTATCTGATGAACTGCCCTTGGCAAGGACCACAGTAGTACAAAAGTTATGCCAGTGTTCAAGTGTCAAAGGTGATAGAAAGCTAAAAATCACTTTGCATCAGATGGCTGTAATAGATTTCCAAAGTTTGTCCTAGATCAGTTTCCCCAGCCATTGAAGAAACAAAAGTAGAGCTCCCCTTCCGTGCATATCAGCACTAATTCCTGTGTATCATTTCTGAAAGGCTTCGGCTGCGAGACTCGTTTTGTCCATCAGCTTGGCTCAGAGGTGTGTCAACAGGGGAATATGAAGAGACCAGACTTAAAAACACTGTCTGGATTGGAAATGAAAGGGAGGGAGCAAAAGGGGACCAGGGGTGGGGGTGTTTGACAAAAGCACACACACACAGACTGAAAGGAAAAAAAAAAAAAGACAAAGGAAATTCTTTTACATTTATGAAAGTAAACTAGATTCCTTTGGTCTGACAGATGAGCATAACTGTAGGTCTACCTACAGACTTTGATAAGCACTTAAATGTAAACAAAAAGAATCAATTTGCATTTTCCTTTCTGTTGCCAAATGCAATGCATCATTTTACAATTGCCATTAAGGATTATTGCTATCCTAACACAGTGCCTTACACAGTTTGTGCCCATCATTTGTTTTCTACCCTGGCAGAACATCTCAGGCTGCTGGCAGTTTTGCACTGATGTTGTCTTTGTCCTGTTTTAATTTTCTGGAGTGTGTTTATTCCAAAAAGGGGTTTTTTTATCCTGAAAACTGTCTTCCATGAAAGCATGTCACTCATCACCTCCTTGTGCACTTATTTAAGGGCTGATAGTCTCATCTCACATGCACAAACTCATTTCAGTTCTGGGGTGACCAGGCTCATAAAGCTTTTGATCTTATTGGAGTGTAACCTGGACAGTACCATGGTGTCCACATATTTCATAATCAACATTTAAATTAGGAAATTCTTTTCTGATCCATGCCCTCCCCCTCCCCTCTTCCTCTTTATTATTTTTTTTCCTTTTTTTTCTTTTCTTTTTTTTTTTTTTTAATTCCAGAGAAAGGGAAACAAGCCACAAGCATTCATTAAGCAAACAGCTGTGGACTAGAGGAGATCAGAAGTGCAGTCTGGAAACCATGTGTGCTTCTCATGTTACAATAATTGGGAAAGGATGATCAATGGCAGGTATGGAAACACAACAGTCTTAGGTATGCTGAAAAAAAAAGAAGGAGTTTATCCAAATCCTGCTCAGAATAATAGATCCACTCTGAGATCTACTGATCTACTCAGAGCTGCTTTGCAGCCCAGAGAGCACAAACAGCAGCATGTGAAACTGCTCAAGTGCTGACAGAATCCCCTCCCCTCAAAAATATATTTATACAGAACATAACGCAAACGTCAATTAAAAAGATTGTGTTTAGCCACCACAATTTGTTTTCTTCTCAGCCTGTGATGTAATCTGCTCAGCTGTTAGCTGTTCCCTACGTTAGGGACCTATGCATCATCCCAGCAATCAATGTGTCTCTGAGCACTGTGCTTCCCAGGAATTTCCTGAGCCAGGCAACTTCACAAGTTCTTGCTCCTCTGCCCAACAAAGCCTCACAGTGCCACGGGGCAGTTTAACTCTTGACTGGTGCCCACAAATCAAAATCACATGTCAACATGCAAAGCATTCAGCTGCCTTCCCATGCTGAATGGCAATAGCCTTCTTCATGCCACAGATTTTTTATTCATTTGAAGCACCAAAGACTTTGACTTGCTATCTCCACAATAAATTATCCTAAACCAGCTTAAGCTGTCTGGTCCATATATCAATTAATATTCTTTAGGTGGGTTGATTAAAAGGATTTGTGGGTTTAGGTTGCACCCTTACACCATGGCCATGTTCCAGGGTTCATCAGGTGGGCTGCAGGACAATCTTGACCAACATTCTCCATCTCAGAGCTGAAATTAGCAGTGTTGCAGAAACTTTGCCATTCTTATTATCTTGTTATAGCATTATGCTCAATTGGAGGAATATCTGTTAAAAAAAAAAATCTCATTTTCCACTCAGTCATTGACCTCCCTGTTGAGAACACACACATGCACTCATAAAACCAAATTATATTATTGAAATACATCTGGACTAAGAACTTGGATTAAGACTGATGACCAGGCTTTCACAGGCTCCCCAGCTGACTTTGGCAATACACTGCAATCACAACTGGCCAAAGCTGGCTTCACTCCAATGCTCAAAGGTTTTATTCCTTAAGATGGTATTTTTTAACAGTGAGTTCTCCACCTGTTCTCACGCTAAGAGGAAAACTGATTAAAAGTGGATCTTTTATTTTCCCATTCTCTTTATGTGAAATGATTTACCAAAAAAAGGATAGGAAGAGAAAGGGACAGTTTCAGTGTTTACCCTCACTATCACACTCAGAAATACTTCTTTTCATGTAACCATCACGTGTGACTGCTCTGATCAGTGTAAATATTTCTACAGCACTTTAGCCATGGACCTTAATCACTTCTACACTGAGTTCAGGACAGATCCTATCCTGGGAATATGTCACTCCCTGCTCCTGATTGGCTAGAATAACCCTGGGAATTAGTTAAAAACCACAAAATACTTATGGCTTAAAGGAAATTAATGTATGCTGGTTTTCCTTGCATTTTCCTTTCCCTCTACATTTATTTACAACCATCCTTTCATTACAAACAAGGTCATCTTAAAATTACAAAGATACAGTCAAACATATGCTTTGATGGTTTAGTGCTAACTCTGTACAGGCAATCTTTTTATAGGGAAACCCTAAAATTAAAAAAGATTTTGTCAAGTCCAGAGGCCTTCCCAACGTATTTCCACAGAGCAAGAAGCCTGCTCTGGTGAATGAGCACCCTGTTATAGTGAGCAATCATTTGGCAGCATAGGTTATTTTAATGGACACATCACTTTAAACGGAGCCTTCACCATCTGTTCTGCCCTCTAATTACAGATGCAAAAAGAACATAATTCACAATTGCATCATAAAAAAGTAAGATATAAGTGATTTAAATGCATGTGTATGTTCTTTATTCAATGCAGCATGCAGCTGTTATGTTGTTTTCATGTTTCAGACACAAATCAGGATGAAAATGGCTCTCCTTTGATAGAGAGAATTCCCTCACACAGAACATTTTGTGTGCAGCAAGCAAGAATTCAGTAAGGGCAAAATCCCTACTTTTTTCACATAAAAAGCAAGCCTGGACTGTGTAAAAGGAAGGTGGAATTTATATTCCTCAGCCAGTGGATGCACAGGGCTCTGAGAGCCTGCTCACAGCTACTCCCCTGTAGCTGTGAGCGATGCTCCACAAGGCTAATCCAGAGGGTAGCCAAGCCCTGGAGGGATTAATCCATTGCTATCTGGGGGTCAGAATGCACACATATACAGAGAACTTCTTTTTTCTTTTTTATTCTTTTTTTTTTTTTTCCTGGTGTTGCAGCAATATCTTTCTCCCCACATCATCATGTCTGCTTCGCAGTTTGGCTTATTTTAATTCCCTGGCATACACAACCTTGTGTTTGACCTGTAACCCAACATTTCAGCCCCCTTGAGCACCTTGCTGCAGGGCAGGAGTCATGGCAAGGCCCTTTTTCCAGCCCGTTGCACCGGGCTGGGTTTCAGCCTAATAGAAGATTTCACAGTAGCTGCACAGTATATAGCTCAAGAAGAGAAATTGGAGAGTTCCTGCTGAGTAGGAATTCATCCATCAGCAGCAGCAAAAGGCAGGAATATGCAAGCAAATAATCCATTCTTAAACTTAAATGATTCCATAAAATGAAAGAAATGCCAATTATTCTCAAGTGAGTCAAGATAGTTAAAGTGCAACCTTTTATTGGACTAACAAATGGTTTAGAAATGAAGCACACAAGCTTTCAGGATGAAAATGTATTTTCTTCAGGTGTTGGCAGCTTTTAAATTGAGCTATAGTCCAATCCAAGTTTTTCTTAAGGATCAATATGACTCCAGACATTTTATTCTTTCTTCTTTTTTTTGGTCTTTTTGATCCAATAAGTTTTCTTTAAAGATGGCCATTATTTTTTATCTACTTGGAAAAAAATCCAGTTTCAAATGAACAATATTTTATTTTTTCACAGGCCCATAAAATTAGGATGTTTTTCTTTGCAGCTTCAACAGGAAAGCTAGTTTTAACAGAACATTATTCTCTGCCTAGTACTTCTTAAAATAATAAAAAAAAAACCTTCTCATTTCAAGTTGGAGATGCTTCTTTTAGAGCTTTGCTTGTCTTGATACAAGAAGTTAATAATATCTTGATTTAGCTACCCATTTAAATAAGCATCTAACTTTAAACACAGAGCAGTCTTGGATTATTTCAGGAAAACTATGCTGCTCTTAAAGTTAGAAGCATGTTTAAATGTGTATTGTCAATACACGTTACCATCTCAACTTAGTTGACTCCAGAAGATGTTTCCAACTCCCTGCCATGACTGTGGAGAATAAACTAAAATCCAGGAGGCCCCAATGGCTTCTATAGCTTTTCTTCCCAGACTGAGCAGAGTGGTCCTACCTCAGTCAGGATTTGTTAAATGATAGAGATTATTCTATAGGGTGAATGTGAGAAATATTTTCGTCTCACCATCTGCAAGAAAAGCAATTCAAATGTTATCACCTTTCTTTGAAATGTCCTGAACTCTGCAAATTTTAAAGAAATTCCACATGAAGCCTTCAAAAGTATCTTTTTATAGGTAAAGTGAATCTTAAAAAAATGAAATTATGAAATTCCCATTAGCTATTTTTGTCTTTCCATTTGCAGTCAGTTTATGAGCTAGTCAAAATATTTCATCGTTCAAAATCCCCATCAGAAGTAATTTGCTTTTTTCATTTTTTTATTTTATCTCCCAAACATTTTCTGTTCCTCATCTGTGTGCAGCAGATGTCAGCTCTGGGAGAACCCACACGTGGTGGGGATCTGGCTGCAGTGGAGGACAGGACACTCCCACTGTCCTGCACAAGGTGTTGGGCCACTCTCCCCATATGTCATGGTGTTACAACCACTATAGTCAATTCCACTTGATAGCTGAGCATATAATATGAAGTAAAAGAAAATTGGTTAGGTATGTTGGACCTCAGACAGTTAAGCCTTAAATGTAAGTCAGAAAACTTCAAAATCAATGAGAATTTTTACAAGGCAACAATTCAGGGAAAGAGTTCACAGTGCCAAGACAGCTGTGTACTGGGAAGAATCCTAGCTGCTTTTTGGAATAAAGCATATACTGGAAATAATGCAATCAAGCAACTCCTTAAAATGAAAAATTACAGTAAAACATCCTTAAAATAACAGAAGGCTCTGCCAGCAGCTCCAGGCTTGGTATTGGTAATATGCAAGATGCTGCATTTCTTCTGAGTAAGCTATTACTGTCAATTCCCAAGAAAAAAAAAAAAAAGTATTGACCAGTGTTGGACTTTCCCAGTGTCATAATGTTCAGCCAACATAAACAGTTCTGATCGAGTCATTATTTGTCTCCTTTCCAAGACAGTTTTCCAACGTATGCTAATTTGTTTAGAGAAAAGAATTGTATGGAGGAGGATGCTTATTTAAGCTCAGTATCAGTAATTTTCCCCAGGCAAACAGAAGGAAAATCTTGATAGCAGAAATTTGCAATGTTTTAAATAGCTCCTATAGAAACACTGGCTCTGGAAGGGATATCAAAAGGCTATTTTTTGGGCTGAAACGAGCTGGTTTTGACCTGGGATTGGGATTCCAGCAGGGAGTGGGAGAAAGGAGACACATCTTCATGTTCTTCAGTCTGCTTGTTCATTCTTGGGGGAATCTGTCACACCCCTAGGGATGCTCTGATCCCAGCCAGCTGGAACAGTCTTACAACAAGTCCTGCCAGCCCCGACTGTGAGAATGTCCTGAGCCTTTTTCAGCCATGCTCTCAGCCCTCCACTTTTCACAGGGCAAGGAAAAGGTGGCACAGACCCAGCTCTGCTAGTTTTATATTGCACAAAGACACCTCTGTGAGAGAGGACTCTTGTTTTGGCTGCTTGGGACCATTTTACTCTGCTTGAACGAGGGGTCTGCCCAAGTTCTTCAATTTTGCTACTGAAAATTTCTTAAACTGTTGAAAAATAACACAATAATAGCATTGGAGAGCAGGGAGAGAAGAAGGGGGAAAGCAAGTAAACCCTTCTTATCCTGGCTATGATTTAGAGCCATGGATCTCTCTGCACATTAGGCAGCACATCCCCACAGGGGTTGTAGAGACAAGTTAGGTGAGGATGAAAGGAAGATCATATCACCAACTTTCTGTACATGCTTCTGTGCAGATCAGATAATCCTGTCATGCTAAAGGATTGCCCCTTCCAAGGGGCTGGCTCCACTTGTATGGGGGAAATGTGCACCCAGTGAGGCAGGGATCTCTGCACATCCCCACAACGTGACTGAAGAGGTGCATTAAAGCCCCCTAAATGATTCAGTGCCTCCCCCACCTCACAGACATAATCTTTACTCTGCTCTAATTCCAGCACCTACTTGGCCCTCAGCCCAGTGAAAGGCTCAACCTCTTTCCAGACCTCAGACACACATTTACATACACTGCAGCATGTCTCTGTATGTTAGAGGACCTGCTGTATAATTTTAGTGCCTTTCCTTTCAGTGAGGTCATGGAACTATGGGCACCCTGGGAAAAAAATAAAATGCTAAGTATAAGGAGATGGAGTCAGATTTTTAAAGATACTTACATAGGTGCCAGCTGGTTTTCTAAGCTGCTTTAGCCCCTAATTTCAGCTGACTTCAAACAGCTTTGAAAATCAGACTTTAGTAGCCTGAGTTGATTTTGCTGACTGTGAAATAAATCTCAATTGATTTCTGGAAGTGTGAGTGAGCAAAGAACACCCTCAGCAGCCTTTGACTTTAGATGATGCTCAGTGCCCCAGAAATTAGGTCACTCAGTGCTCAGGAAGATCACTGAAAAATGCAGGCACAGACAGAAGTGGGTAGTGTTTGCTGGGGTGACTTGGGAAAGCAAGAAGTTAGTCCCTGGCCAAATTGGCCAGGACTGTTCCCGGGGGACAGGTTCTGTCCCATCAGAGTCAATTGGACTTTTTCATTGGCTCCTTGGGGTTAGCAGTTTTGCCCAGGACTGCTTTTGCTGCCAGAAATTGTCAAATCCACTGGGCATTCTTTTTTTCTTTCTATTGAAATGCATAACAGAGTGATGGGGTACTCAGTTATAACATTTGCAGAGGACAAAGCTGGAGCCAAAAAAGCCTCTTTTCCTGCCTATCCCTCATATCTTACAGAACTGAATTTATTTTTCAAATACAAGATCTCTCATCTTCTGTTTAGTTTCCAAGTCTTAAGGGCTGATAGAACTCAAAACAGCCTGAGAGAACTCGCTGTCTTTATTTTCTTAGATTTGCCGACAACTTATTAAACAGACACAAACCCCACTCTTTAGGCAGACAAGGCAGCCTTTCAAGTCAGTCCAAGATCACAGGTCAACGAAAAGCCAAGAAACAAACTCGGCTAGGCAACAAGGCCTGAAAAACTAAAAAATATTGTTACCTCAGAAAATGGAGGCAATCATAGTCAGGAGGGACCTTTTCTTGAGGCTTTCTTTCCACACACTTCTGTACAAAAAAACAGCTACAGGTGCTCCCAGCTTTTGACTTTTTGCACTGGGGAGATGCCTAGATCAGATTGAGCCAGTCTGACTTAAATACCGAAAGCAATCTAGCATAGATCATAGGCCAGATTATTTTGTTTCTCCACAGCCCTCATGTCCCAGGTCTAACATTTATTTTTCTTCCAAGTGTAGAATTCCCGTTAATACATTTTTAATTAGCTCATTCATCCTCTGTGGTGTCGTTACCACCAGTCCACCGCAGAGAAGGAAAGGGAAGGGTCAAGCTGGACAAATACGAATGACTTGGGATGTTCTGCTCATTGTTGGAGGAATGAGTCACTGTACAGGTGGACAGACACATCCAAAGGGGCATTCCACAGCCAGGGAGCTTAATACCAGACAGAATATCCTAAACAGTTGAACTTGGCTATGGCCTACCAGGTTCAAATGTGAGCAGAAGTCTCCTCGTTCCTAAATTTCCTCCATTGCTGTCTGCAGTGGTAAAGATGCTGCTATCTAAAAACTGCCTCCAACAAATATTTTGATTCTATCTACATTTCCAGGTGAAATACTTATGGTTCTGGTTACAAGACAACAAAGGAACTAATGAATGACTATTTTGCAAGACAATTGCTTGCAGACGCATTCTCACAACTTTTCTCCAGGAAATTGCCACAGAAAATTCAAGCCTTCTGCCTGGTGTAGATCTTGTGGGAGTATTTAATTTTTTAAGAGGTGGTGAGGTTTTAATTCATACATTTTTCAGTTTCTTTCCAAGCTTTTCAGATCATTTCCAGCTATCCCACGAGAAAGAGAAGAAAGCCACCATAACAAAGCAGAAAAAAAAATTACAGCCCACCTCGTTGCTGGGGAAGAGGTACCAGGGATTGGGTTTCATCTCTCCTCCCTTTGCCCTCTACTACCTCTAGCCTGTCTCTACCCCCAGGGGAAGGAAGGTGGTTCTAGCTGCTCGAGGTAATAAAGTAAGGCCTGGGAGGAAATGTTGTCTTTTGGGAAAAGGCAAAATTGTGTGACTGCATTAAAGTCAACACTATTTATCTTCACCTCTTGTCCTAGGGGACGACAAAGGGACACAACTGTTAGACCCAACCCCTCTGTGCAGCTGCAATGCAAAGAGGGCAGGGACTGGTACTTTCAAGTGTCAGACCTTTTGTGACCAACTACTAGTTTATGAGGCTGATGTCAAGCATCTCACTCAATGAAGTCTTTGTCCTAGGTGTATAGGGCAGGACAGTGGAAAAACTACCCTGTCTTATATCCCAGGCTCATCCATCTTCTGCTCACCCGGTTGCTCCATTTTTATTTTTTTTTTAGGCTACTCGTTGCATTGCTAGTAAGGATTCCCCCCTCCCGGGTTAATGTACTGGAAAATTGCTCTGCATGTTTATGTGGAGGTCCCTTCCAACTGAGAAAAGGAAAGAGGAAAAAAAGACTATTTTGAAAGAAGAATATTTTTCCCACTGAACTCACAGGGCAGACCCCAGCTTGTGGGTTCTGACCCTGATTAAGAGAATTTCAATGACCTGCTAGGAGGTTTATTGTGAAGTTTGGCAGAATGCACTTCCGAATGAAATTTTTTATTATTTATAATCACAAAGGTGGATTTGAATGGTCTACATTCCTCTCCTTCATCCGTCTACCCACTTCAAGACCGCATCTTTAAACTACCACAGATCACCTAGGTCCAGTTTGCTTCAGCTCTCCTCCAGCTCCTGGACCACAGCCAGGTTCTCTGTTTTGAACCAGTCCCTGTTGTGTTTTCTTGGGTTTTTTTCCCTTTTATACATTTAAAACCGGGTGGCACAACACAAATTTAACTGTTGCTGACTTTGGGCTCAAGGATAGGGCAACACAAGTGACAGCATGATATGAGATAACTTGTAGCTGCTGCTGGATAAAAATAGACAAAATACACTCCTACAAACAAAAAGTTTCCAGCGTTGAGGCTTTTTTTAGCTGAAATTAAACTTCACGTGGTCTCTGGGTTTTGAGCTAAGGCTAACTTTGGACAGAAGTGAAATACCACAAACATCACAAACAGTGTCTGTAAACAAGCTAAAAATCAACATTCCTATTTTCCCAGGTCCAGAAATGCAGCCACTTGCTGCATGTTCCTGGATACTCACAGTCATGGACTGAACCTCATAAGTGGCTGGGATAAAGACAGGTACTAAAAGGAACTTCTTAATGCAGTGAAAATGTTCAATGCCCATTGTTAATGGTCAGGTGCTTTTCTGTTCCCTTTAAAGGGGGCAGTATTTTTTGTCCTTTGCTAAATGACATAAACATAAGAATAAAATCTTTCATCTAAGTCTGCCTCCCCAAAGTTCCCCAACGTATGGTGAAAAATATCCACAACTGCTTATTTATCCTTATTTCAGCAACAGTGTGTCCTGGTGCCTAAAAAATAACATCTTTTTTAGTTAGTAGGGGGAAAAAAGGAGACTTTTGTTAGTAAAAAGCCTGTAGAACACCTTCCTTTGGTTCCAGAGCTTCCAGTTGGAGGAAGGTCTTTGCAGTTCTGGGATTATAGTTCATAAAGTGATGTAATTTCTGGTTATCGATTCCCAAAAGAGAAATTCAAACACAGCTGTGAGGGGGCATTAAATCCTCCTGTATACAATAAGGAATTTCCGTTCATGGGGTTTTTTGGTCACAAAAACTACCACAGAACTTTGAGCGAGGCCCTATCCTTTCTGTCACCTTCTGGTTACATCTTGGCATTTGCTTTTTTCATTACTAAATAAAGATGCAGGCAGGGACCAGGGGCTTGCTCCAGATGTTTATGACTGACAAGTGTGCCCAGACCAGAGAGTGGACTGAGCCTCACCTCCCAGAGCAAGGCTTCCACCCTTCCTACTCTCCTTTTTAGGAGTCAAGTGACGTCCAACACCTCGTGACCTCAAACCCTGACCAAACCATTGGCATGGCTGACCTGTTTATTTGGGTAGAGCATAAAAGAATTTTGGCAAAACTGACAAACCAGGCTCAGATAAGGGGAAACCTTCAAGTCAAACACAAACATTAATATGAACACCCCTAATCTCCTGGTTTGTCCCCTTCCCTAGGCAAAGGTCAGGAGCATTTGGTCCCCACAGACCCTTAACAAGCAGATGTTACTGTAACATGCCCAGGGAATCAAGCATAAATACGACCCCTGACCCCAGTTGTCAGCTGATCCGCTGAGACTCTTAGAAATATACTCTTAACTTTTATAAATTCCCACTTTTTCCCACCGTCCCACTCCATTCTTTCCCTCCCCTCTCCCTTGTGTCTCCCAGACCCGGAGCTGCTGAGCGGCGCTTGCACAGTTGCTCGTGGCCTGACCCCTCTCTTCACCCGGGTCAAAGGCCTGGGACCCAGGGCAGGGCTCTTTTCTTGCCAAAGGCCAGCTGATGAATCATTCCCAACTTGAAGGGAACAGAGGAGAGGGGAGGGGTTTGTCTCTCAAAAGGCCCTCAAACAACTGTGGCCTATATATCAGCATTTACACTATTCTGACACTCTCAAAAATTCACTTTCCTTTCTGGGAATGGCAACAAAAAAGTGAAGGGGGAAGGGACGGAGGAGCCGAGAGGCGCTCCCTGGACAGCCTGGTCCTGATGGCAGGAAAGGAGTCTCCCTTTGTCTGAAGGGGGATGCCAATATGAGTATCCTTCATTTCAAAAAATGCTATTTTCTATTTAAATAGAAAAATGTGGGAGGAAGGAAAAGGGGCTTTCCAAGGAAAGTTTTGCCAAGCTGCACCAGACAGGCCGGGTCCTGTCAGACAGGGTAGCTTTGTCCAGAGGTGGGAGCTGCCAGTGTTTCTCAGTACTCAGGGGAAAGCCCCTTCTCCTTCCTCTCAAACCCCATGTGGGGTTCAATCTTTCCCCTGTAACATCCAACCTCTCTTCCTGCCAGATGATCCACTGCAGACCTGCAGAGCTCATCTACGCAGAAACCTTCCAGTTCTGGACTGTGTCACACTGTCTACCTCAGAGGGACTCTCATTCTGAATGAGCTGCAGGAATCACAAAAACCAAACCCAGACACCTTCCAGCTCCACCGAGACATTGCTTGGGTTTTCCAGAGTATCCACCCTGGCATGTGTGACTCAGGCCTTCGAGCATCTGGAGACCGCAGGCGGAGGGATGCAGAGCGCTCCCGAGCTGATGTTTATTTTTGTTTGATTCCCTTCACCTTTCATAAAATGGCAGAGACATTTTTGGCCTCACACCAGGCTTTGATTTGAAGAGGGGATTTCCATGTGCGGTTCCCATTCCCTCTCGGACACTGTTAAACTGTAACTGCCGGGGATGACTTTTACCCCTGGATAACAGGATGCATGGGGCTGGGTTTCCACAGCACCTTGGCAATGGCTGCCTTCCCAGCTGGCCTTTTGCTCACTTCCACCCAATAATTTGATGGTAACATCACATGAAATAACATGGGTCCTCCTTTATTAGCAACAAAAATATATAAACTATTAGTTTCCTTTTATCAAAACTGGGTCCTAGCCCAAAGAAGAGGGAAGGGGAATCTCCCCACTCCCAGTGCAGTTGAGGGTTTTGCTCAGCCTCATTTTCTACTTTTCACCTTAAATACATACCATTATTTTGTCTGCAGCTGTTCTTTTAGAAGCACTTTTTTGTGCAAGGTGATCACTTTCATAGTTTAGAAATGTTAAAATATCGCACAGAGCATTATCCAGGTCTCTTTCCTGCAGGATTTTGGCTAGACATCTGTGTGTCAGCAAATTTCAAATATTCTCCACCACACATTTGATTGCCTCCTGACTGAGTTATGAATATGGTCTTCTGGTACTTTCTGAATTTAAATCCTTTATTTGTCTTTGGTGTCCTTGTTTAGGTGGATGTCATTACAGTTTCCCAGTTCTTCAGGGTAAAATCTTCCATTTACCCCACTCCCTGAACTGATGGCTTACTGGATATCAATGACAATATGGGACATGATAACAATAAGCCATCAGTTACTGTAAATCTGTCCCAATCATTTTAAGACAGAAGAGCAAGACTTCATACATATGACAGAGGGTTTGCCTATTTTATTGATTTTAAAAGGTTTTTTTTTTAATTGACATACATGTTTATTAGGATAGGAGGTTCGAGGATGGATGTGACCTACATGCCTTGGAAAAAGAAAGGAGTTTAAAATTTAAAATACACAGCAGTGAAGCTGGGCAACACATTCTATAAAATCACAGTCTTGATTTAATAGTCTATCTAGTGTGGACAAGTAAGAAACATGGGTTTGTTCACGCAAAGACATTGCATCCTGGTTCCAGAAAAGTCAGTGAGAATTTTGCCATTAACTTTAAATGAAACTAAGGCTTCACCTCAAAGCTTTTAATCAAAAAGTGTGAGCTAGCATGTTCAAACAATGCCTTCGGATCCTAGTCAAGGCAAAGTCTGAGACTCTGGCAGGAAAGAAGGCTCTTATTCAAAAGCTTTTCATGCAATCTCCTGGTTACAGAGAGAGGGCTGCAAGCCCCAGTTCTGACCTCCTGGGCTGCTGGTCATTCACAGCCTTTTCCCTCAGCAATATCCAGCTTTTTAGTCTATCCTGCAATGACCTGGCAATAAAAAAGCACATCTGCATGAACCAGCAGCTCAGTTACTGTCAATATTCCTCCTTGGGACACAGAAAAATCTGTTTTCTGCACCACTGTCCAACTAGTGCAAAATTCAGCAACAAATTTCTCCTCTCTGCCGCACAGGTTGCACTCACTGTGGGTGTCTCCACAAGTACACTTATCTTTATCTGGACTCTCTTGATGTACAAGCCCTGATGGTTATCCTTGAGATGACCCTATTTTGTTCAGATAGGTGCCTATGCTTATCTGTAAACCATCTAATAAGAATCCCATCATCATGTACTAGGTCAGCAAATGATTTATACTTCAAATCTTCACCTTTCATTGTAAATAAAGAAATAAAACAGGCATCTAGGGGAATGCAGTAAGTAGACTAAGAGAATATTTGGTCTCAGCATGGTCAAAAATTATTTGTGTGCATAAACATCAGAAAGAGAATGAAAATCTCAGAGTTCAGTGGACTGGAGGTTATTTTCTGGTAGTCTGACTTTCAAATCTTAGTAGAAATGAATTTTCTCAAGACTCATTGTCCCTCCAGGGGCATTTTATCACTTTATAAAATCTTCAGATGGTCCAGTAGCATTTGTTTTCCTGAGACTGTTTTTGTCTGTGCCGGGTGCAGCCCATGATGTAATTTCAAAACTGTATACAAGCCCTAATGGAGAGAGAATCCACAAAAGTACCCACAACATTTCTGTACACATAACTCACAATTTAGATCAAGGCAGGAAATGTTTTTTCCATTCCATGTGTAAATATGACATTTTTAAAAAGCTTTCCGATCTCAAGTCAAGACTAAATGTTAAATAGCCAATATTTTTAGAAACGAAAATTCCACACATTCACTAAGGAGAAGAGGATTTAATTTTTCTTCTAATTCTGTATTTTTTTTTCACGTTAATTTTCCTTAACTTAACTGACATTGCAAACAAAACAACAGAGGCAATGGAAGAATTCCAGGCAATGGAAGAATTTTTAGAAAGTACTGAAGTAGAGCAGTGTACCAGTTTCATCAACCCATTTTTTTTTTTGAACAATTTGGCATCTCAGGCAAGGAGCACTGTTGATTGGGAGAAAATATGCTGACAAGCCTCCTCTGCTGACAAACCTTGTTTGCCTCCACCACAGATGCATTATTTAGGTTCAGAAATACTTCTAAGTACATTTGCTGCTGTGTGCACATCTCTGAATAGGTAGGAGCCTATGGGGAACTCCTGAAAAACAGGTACATATGTCCTGGGTGACTCCCTGTGGCATGACATAGGGCAGAAGGACAGTGAATTGTGAGGGAAAAGGTAATTTGTGAGCATGGCCTGATTCTACAGATCTGCTCCTTCAGACAAGGGGGTGGTGTAAGGCACAAGTTCGAGGATTGTCCCCAAGTCAGGGGGCAGAGTGCAACTGATCCCCTCCATGGTTTAAAACAGATGAGATCCAGGTCCTGTGGGCTCTCCTCGCATCAAAGGTCAGTCTTTGGAAATCAGAATCTTCCCATCAGTCTAATTTCTTATCATTGCATGGTTTCAAACTTGTTTCCTGCTTTTTTTCTCTGTTACTTTTTGCAACACAGTCCCCAAGGTCTGATTTATTTATTTTGCCCAAATCTCATGCCTAAACCATTTTTATTAGCTAAAAAACCATTAAATTAGATTGAACAAAGCTGCTAAGGAATGACAAATCTTTTTTTCCTACAGATTAAATAACACTTATGGGAAAATAAAAGCTGCATGTAATTCAAGTTTCCAAATTTTTGCAGACTTCTGGAGTTTTCTTCCTCCCCATTTACTTACCTTCTTTTAGATCTCTAACCCAAGTTACTAACACACTGCACAAATAGCAGGAGTCAAGGTTGAGGGCAGAAGCCTAACAGGTGAAAGGTTGAATAACTTGAAAGTCAGAAAGTGCACTTTTCAAGGAAGAAGTTGAACAGGTTTGGGACTACTCAAACACCCACAAGCTGTTGTTCTCTACTTACTTGGCCAGGTCATGGCTGACATTACAGTTTAAGTGATCACATGTTTTTTCTTTCATTGGCTTTCTACACTGTCTATCTAATTTTGTCCTTGTCCTTGTAAACCTTTATCTTTTACTGAGGGATATCACTCTTCTCATTCCTCCCTCTGCTGTCTGTCCTTCCCTTTTCTTTTTTTTTTTTGCTTGATTTTGGGGGGTTTGGGGTTTTTTCCCCTCTTTTTGCTTTTGCCTTTTATATATGTGTGAATGCTAAAAGAGTGAGTATTTAATATCTGCAATACTAGTGCCACTGGTCACCTGTGCTGAGAGAATCCACACCACACTGAATTTCAAAATCTGTTCTGAGTCCTTGAAAAAAAAAATTGCCTTAGCTTCATATTTCAGCTAGTTTTTGGATCTGATGACAGTAGAAAAAGTAAGGCAAATTTTCCCAGTCTGGATATGTTGGATATATATGGATATCTATGGATATAGAGAAAAATCTATAACTTTCTGTCTAAATAAGGTGTCTTTTTGTTCTCTGCATGGCACTGTCTTTGTTGTTGTGTTTCTTTTTATTTGTTAACAAAATGGGAAAAAATATTAATTCCAGCTATAAGGAACAGAGAAATTTCTGAATTATTTCTATATCTATTATAGATACTTTTTCTGATCTAGTTAATTGTTTAGGGTTTTTTTATTCAATGTCATGAATTTTAGGCAATTGTGCAAAAAATACTTGGATTCAGATAGAATTAAGGTAGTAGATGCAAAAATAGAGAAAGTTTCCAGATGCATGATAAAATTGTGAAAAGCTGGTTCCATATGTATTAGCAGGACTGGGGCAAGTATTTTGTCTCCCAAGACAAGGACTATTTTCTGTTGAAGTCCTTTGCCAGAAAGAAGGTAGAGGTGAAGCAGTAGTGACTGAAGACAGATACTGAGGCAAGGTGGCTTGCAGTTGCTTTTGATTCCAAGATATCCAAGGAAAATTTCCATGTGCAGGCCTCCCTCTTTCATTTTGTTTTCCCCTATGGCATGCTCATTGCCTAGCAATCATATTTCAGCTCCTGTGAGGAATGGAGACAGTCTGGCCATTGCTATCAGAAGCAAATGGTGTTTAGAGCTAATGACCAAATCAAAAATTCCCTGTGTGAGATCCAGAGCTTACTCCCAGGAAGAAACTAGCAAGAGACCAAATGGACACATGGGGCCAAGCACACCCTGTGCTTGACCCCTGGAAAACTGTCAGGGAACGTCAAATATGAAGAATGCCAAACATCCAGCAGTCACTGGAGCCTCAGCTGGCTTGCAGTGAAATCCCACAGGAAGTTCAATGCTGCCTCTGCTAGAAAGCCAGTTCTGACCCTGTTGCAGGAGAGGTGGGTCCCTTCCATCTGAAAGGTGGATGAGCTGCTTTGCTGAGAGGGCCTCATGGATTGTTGGGATCACTGTCCTGTCCTAGGCTGGAGCTCAAGTTGCCATCTGGGAAATCTCAGTGCACTCGAGAAAGATAATTTTTTTCCCCCTTGAATTAAGTGCTGAAGTTTTCTTTTTACAGTAGCTGGAAAGCAAACATTTGCAGAACAAGGAGACTTCCTCATGCCACAGAACAACATTACCACAGAGGAACAGCAGCTTAAGCTGTGCTTCCCCATGTTCAGGATATGTACTTTGACCATAGGCCATTCATCATTTGTGCAGCTATTGCTGGTGGTTAGACCACAGACATCCAATTGCTCAGAATTAGCTCCATGACATTCTCTGGTTAAGTCGGTGCACATGGCAAAATACATCATATATTTATGGTTAAACTCTAAATGCCACTCTCAAGAAGTCCTTTCAGCAGGAGCTGTCTCCTGCAGTCAGCCAGCCACCAACTTGTCCTCTGAGCATGGCTGCTTCCAGTGTCTTTTTTCCTGGTCTTATAGAATTAGAAATGTAAGTACCTGGAACAAGGAGAGGAGTAGGCTCAGGCCTGATGGAAATGTAAGGGCTGAGAGCTGTGATCATGTTACTGGACAGACAGCACATGTTGTTTTGACTGAGCCTGGAGTGGAAAGGCCACATACAGTTAAGATGCCAAAGGGCCACATATATTTCAGCTACCTTTGGCCCACCAGCAAGGTCAAAGTTGGGCATTGCAAACACCAGAAGCATCCTTCAAGGCTTTAGGCAACATCTCCATTCCAGTAAAGACAGATGAATATAAAGCTGTGGTTTTATTAACCCTACAAACAAACACTACTGTGGCCATGGGGTATCTTCCACACGTGCAGAGAAGGCAGCGCACTCACTTCTGAGCCACACTGACCCCTTTGCATTGGCTGCAGTTGTTTCATGAGTAATAATCCCTCTCATAACAGGGAAACCCTCATCCCAACATCTCTGCATGAAACCACCCCAAGATGCACTTTGTGCTCCAGGACAACTGGCCTCCAGTCAGATGGTAGATTGAAATTCAGGGTTTCAGTGTACCCACAGGTTTGGGGAGGGTCTGTGTGTACAATTATAATTTTAAAAACCCACAATGATAATAATATTCCCAGCACCTTATAGGGAAATTATGGAAATTATATACAGCTCCTAGGATAAACTAATACCGGAGCAAAAAGAAAAGAAGAGGGCAAGAAATTTGTACACTTTAGTCTCACATTCAGTTGATCCTAAAGACCTGATTCAGCTCTGGCAAAGGGAACTACAGGTACCCAAAAAAAAATTGTCCAAAAAGGGTTGTTTGTTTTTGGTTTGTTTATTTTTAATTTCTCAAACAGCTAAAATTATCCCGTATGCTGCAAAGAGTCAAGAAAATACATATACATGTATTTTCAATTTGACCCAAGTATAAATATTCGTTGAACAGTCTTCTTTCTGTTAAGTGAAATTTCAGGTATGTGAAATTACCTCACCTCACAAAATTCCCTTACTTTCACAACACTAATTGTAAGTAATTACTTGTGCTGTTCCTTTAAGAATAAGAACATTATCAACCAGCCCACCTCAGGGAATAAATATGCATCTCACTTTGATGAAATTTGCACACAATACAGGTCAGGTAGTTAATGAAGCCATAAACCATAATATGTCTGAGGCACTAAACATCACCTTATTCATTTGGCCTTGGTGTTTAAGAGAGCAGGAGATGTTTATTGCCATGAGACACCCTCCTCGCCTTTAGGATCACCATTCATAGCCAGCTCTTTGTAAATAAACATATAACCTTTGCAATGGTAATTTAAGACTGTGCAGTAAAGAAGATGCAGTGAGTGCATGGAGAGTGGAAGAGAAGATAAAAAACCTCATGAATAAAGTCGAAGGCTGCAGGCTAAGGTGTTTATTAAGTCCCAAGCTGTTTTTTTCCTCTACTTTTCCTCTCTACTGAAATAAAAACAATGATTGCTATGATGCTCTAAAATTAGAGCACATTTGTCGTTTTTAAAAGCAGCTAACAACTGAACTTCAACTGTGCAACAGCATAATAGGTGTAGAAAATAGATCTGCCCCAGGCCTAGCCTCTTCTGTTGTGTAATCAGCCAGTAAGAAAGCAGGAGATCGGACCAGATAATGTCAGTTTTCCACTTCAGAGTGGCAAAGGTATAAAAGGTATACATTAAAATGCATCAATGAAATGCTGCAGTCCATCAGACTGACTTCCTGGGACAGAGAGAGTTCACTTTCCAGCCACGGTGCCATGTCTTTAGCATGTGTCACAAAAAAACACCTCTGCACTAAAATGAATAAAACCCTGAATCATAAAAAGGCTTTGCATTTCAGCCCCAGGATGTCAAAGTGTTTTGCAAGGAGGCATGAATTAAACCTCCCAGTGTCCTGAAAGGTAGTGAAAGAAGATAACCCTGGCTGGTTTATGGTAAGGAAACCAACACATGGGGCCCTGACCAAGGGCACATAGCAAGTGTGAGACAGATATTAGATCTGATCTCTGCTCCTGTGCTTACTCCTTCTTTTTCTTACTCTGAAAAATGCTGTAGCAGTTTTCTTAAAAATCCTAATAATTCTCATTAATCATTCTCCACTTTTTTTACAGCAGAAAACCTCTCCATGTTCACATGTCAGAGAGATTCAAAAAAGTACTGCAAATCATCTGTTTTACCACCAAATCATGATGAAATCACATGTCTCTGTGTCTTGCTAAACAGCCTGTAAAGAACGTGGGTGAGCCTTTAACTTCACAAACAGCACAAACACACACCCCATCACTGCCTTGCCTGAAACAATGCATGCAAACACAGCCATGCCCAGTTTGTGACTTAATTACCTATTGCTATCTCTGTGAGGAAAGGACTTTTTGATCCATGGAAATGTTTAGCACTGTGTAAGTGTGAATTCTTGGGTGCAATCAACTTGTTGAATCACAGCAGCTTTCAAGCAAACTATTTCACTCAATTAATTTATTTGTGACAGCTTCAAGAAACCTCGAGGCTGATCTACTTGTCCATTCTTGGCAATGGACCATAAAAAAAGAATCTTTGAGAAACAGCCAATGGCAAATATCAGGAATAGGATATGATCCCTTTCCCCTTTGGCAGTGTACAGTGTGCTCAGCAAGGTCTATCATCATTGTCACTTCAACAGCTCACAAACCAGAGAGTGCCACACCACGGGACAAGTGATTTATGCAGAAAAATCAATTACTAGTTTGCATTGGGATCACAGAGTAAATAGCTGAGGTATTCTGGTGAATATCATCTCATCCTTTCCAAATATTCACACAGTTTGGTACCTCCAGAGAAGATCCACACCCTGTTGCATCCAGATCAGCCAGTGCCTCTGGGTTACAGCATGAACCAGCCCTGCTGGGACTGGCTGCTAACAAGGAAAGTGGATAGATCCAATAATAAATATGCTATAATGACATAATAAAAGTTTGGGAAATTGCAGGAGTCGTGTTTCTCATTCAGAAGCAAACTTAAAACAAACTTGAAAGCCTGCAAACATCACAATTTTTGTCTGGTGAAAAAGTCCCGACTGAACAGCCCAGTGAAATGACTTTGCAGGAGTATATGAAAGACATACCACAGGCAAATTGAGATACAAAGTTTGAGTTTTTGATCCTAGAGAGAGAGAATAATGTGTCCCTCCATTTATCCATGAACTCTGCAGCTGGCAGGGGCTGAGTTCTGTTAGTAATTACCATGAACAGATGAGGGAAGATTTTTTTTTCCCGCTTTTATTTTGACCTGCAGTTAAAGAAAATTTGCTTGTTTTATTTTAGGTTTAAAAATGATGAGGCAGCATCAACCTGTGTTTCACCCCAGAGCTGTTGATTTTCCCCTGTCTTCTCCCCCTCCCTTCCTTTCTTCCTCCCCTCCACCCCCCAGCATCTTAATTTATTTCAGACTATGAGTGTGCAGATTCCCAATTTAGTGGGAACAGTTTGCTGCCAAGGCCCTTCAGGGGCTTTCTCTGCAGTTTATTTCCTTAACTACAAGCTTCAGGTTGTTTTGTGTGTGCGAGTGGTGGGGAAGGAAGGAGGGGACTGCATTCCTTCCTCCAAATTTACAACATGAAAAGTTTGGATTTGCTTTTAGCCAAGTAAGTTTTGTCCTTCCTTGTCCTGTTCTGTATTTTGTTTTTCTCTTCCTTCAGCAAACACCCAGCTGGCAGCTTCAGTGACTCACGGAGGAAAAGTATTAGACACATTTCTTGCTGAAATGATTATTTGCCTCTGCTCCCTCTTTTTCCCTGTGTGAAATAAGTGCTCACAGAAGGGTGACAGGGACAACCCTGGGCTCATGCCTGCTTTTCCACCGCTGCAGTGGGAATATATTTTTTGAGAAGATTTCCCTTCTTCTTCAAGGTGGGATACCATAGTAGCCCTGCCTGAATCCATAGTAGGTGGGACCAGAGGTATACCTAAAAAAAGCACTCTGGAATTTCTTAAAAACCTTTGATTTTAGCAGCAAAACTAGAAAAATCTCAATTTTCTTGAGCACCTGATGTGCCACCAAACTATTGAACCTGCCGACCTCCTTTTTTCCTAATGGGAATTTTGTCAGGGCCAAAAATGATGATGAATTATCCAGTCAGCCAGAATATCTGAACCACATGGCTGGGGCAAGGGGTGGCCCGGGCAAAGACCCCAAGTGGTCCCCAGAGTGTCCCATGGCAGTGTCCCATGCTGCCAGAGCCTGGCCAGCAGTGGTGGCACCCAGCATGATCAGCCCAACAGCCCCAAGGATTTCCCAGGCGGAAACACAAGAGGTCTTGCCTCGCTCCAAGTTTTATAAAATGTTGGTTGCTGTTCAAATGGGAGTAAAGCCAAAAGGATAACAAAAACCAAACCTGTTTCCTGCAAACTGGGAAGCCTGCTGCTTTCTAGCCAAGTGTTGCAGCAGCCTGCTGCCTTCTAGCCATGGGACAGCTCAGGAAAGGGACAAAAGGTCCCCTTGGGTGATGGTCCTATCAGAGGTGTTGTTCCCCACTCCAGTGAGCAAAGGAGAACGTTCACGCAGCCTTTTCTCCCTGCATCACCTTCTCCAGAGCCCACCCCAACAGGAATTATTATTGGATTTGCTCTGTTTCTGGGATCTCCAGAGGCACATCCCTTCCAGAAGGGGCCGTGGAAAAGGTGAAAAGTGGAGAAGACTGTCACAATAACTGATAGAGCTCCAATGCCATAAGGGTATCAAACACTCAACCCAAACCCTGATCAATCCTTAGAGGAATACACATATATAATTTCAAGCTGTTGAACAATTAGAAATGAAGAGTAAGCACAGGAAACCCCAGCATGTTATCAACAGTCTTTGAGCAATAATAATAGAAGGTTCGTTTCATGGAGGAAATTATTTAATCCAAACTATTCACTCAACTCCAAACACAGGACAGCAATACGAGAGGAATATGAAAGTAGCTTTATTTCCACAAAAAAAAAAATAATCCCAAGCAAGTTTTCTTTAGGGAAAGCAAAGTTTCCCTCCCATTAGCCCACTTCCTGCAATTCCACAGTGTGATTGTGTGTTGGGAATATACCCAAATTTATTTTTATGTAGATTATAGTGGTCTCATGTTTCATTAATACAGTTTCATAGCTGATTTCCTTTGCCCACGTTAACCCAAAATTGTTTAACATATGCCTGACAACCAGCCATTGTCAGGCTCGGGTTAGCTTAGGGACTCTTCTTTTTCTGGCTCATTGTAGAGGGGAGTAGGGGGTAGAGGTTTTTGCAGGAACTTTTCTTCATGCTGTTTCAACTGATGAGCTTTAAAGCTATACAGAGTATTTTCCACATTCCCAGGGATTTCCACACATGGAAGTTTTTTACTTGTCCCTTTCCTCCTTTTATTTAGTTACCACCTGCTGTTGTCCAGTGCTTCAGGTGATTGCAAGGGATCTGCTTTATTCTTTTCATGGTTACCAATAAAGAGTTAAACATAAAAAGGGTTTTTATAGGGCTGATCCAGAAGACATGAGGGGGACTTTCAGCAACTGGTCACTGTGCTGGTCCAAGCCATTCCTGGAGGTAGCTCCTACATTGCATAGGATGGTGTGAGGAGTGGGAGAAGTGAACATAAATAGCAGTGAGATTTGTCTCTATGACAAACCACCTCTCCTTCAAGCCCAACAGCATCAGTTCTCTCAGACTAGGTCTGACACAGGACTATGGCAATAGTTCCTACGTGATCTGCTCTCCATCATCTCAGGGGAAGAGCAAAAACAAGAGGCAGGAAAAGAGGAGACAGACAGCAGATCACACTGAGAAAGGGAAAATTCTAGCCCAGAAGAATGGGGGGACCAGATCAAAAAGAGGAGAAAAAAAAAAACAACCCCATGTGCCATCTGCAAGTCCTTTGTGGTCAAGTCATGGAACAGTGGGACACAAAACAGGAGATGAGAGAAAGAGATATTTCTGCATTTGTTCCCCTCCTTCTAGCGCAATGTATATTGGATCAGTTCACCCAGTTTTTCTAACTCAGGGAACAGATGGTGTCATATTTGAATATAAAATGAGTTTTCATTTGCTTTGCCATAAAAAAAAAAAAATAACGCAAACAAACAAGAAAAAAAAAGAGCTCACCCAAAAATGATGCTATAGGTTTTTTTACAGACCTGTGGTCTCAGTTACAAGCTGAGCTTATTTCAGTTCCCGGATCTAATTTGTGGTCTATTATGGTCCTTTTATGCCTGCAGATGTACAAAATGAAAAAAAGTCCCTTCTACAAATGGAAATACTTTTCTACTTAGACAATGTTCATGTTTTGGGGAAAAGTGAAAAACTGTTTAACCACATTTGGCAGCAAAATTCCAACTGTACAGGCACAGAGTTTGCTGTTGTTGGTCTGTGCTGTGTAGCTTTGAATTCAATTAGAATTCAAACCCACTCCTTTTTTAAGTTTCTGTTATGTTACTGGAAACAGCTTCCGAAATGTATATTTTTCTCATGGCTCCCCTTGTCAGGACCTGTGAGGAGGAGTAAGAAAACACAAGAGAGAACCTCTTCCTATGGCAATCCCAAGACAAAGATGAAGAAACCAGATTAAACAACACAGGATTTATGAGATGGATTTCTGTGGCTTCTGTTCTTCATTTCTAAGGCATGAGTCTCATCCCTGCAGATTAAACCCTCCAGTTGTATGCCAGTGAGACTTCCTAATGTCGTCATGGGAATCAGTGGAGTTAGACAGCCATAAAAGTAAGCTCGTGTAGCAACAGAGGAAGCCAACAGGTCAGATGAACAATCAAGACCTTTTTCTGAGTCTATCTACAGTCTTTCACTTGCATCACTTTTCCCTTGCTATGATGCTTATAAAAGTTTTGGGCTGCTTGCAGGTGCCAAAATATTCTTAGAATAAATTTGCACTGAATTTGAGACAAGCTGACTGAAGACCTCTCCTGAGTCCCTTATTTTCTCAAATTCCACAATTATGATGTTATTACAAGTAGAGCATTTTTTTCCCTCTTTAATTTACACTCTGCTGGCTTACATATTACCCTCCAGCACATCTATAAAAGACCTTGGCTGCCGAGGTGGGACAGGAATTGAGTGGTTTAGGATTTGGTAAAGGGATTAAGGAGTCTTTCATTTCTAGGTCACTAGTTCAAGACTGTCATGACTGTAGGCTGTCTACTGACCTGTGTTAAATATATTGGTGGATGTCACTTATTCCCTATCAAAAAATCACCACCACATTTGGCATTGATTTGACTTTATAACAGAGTAGGTTTGGTATGCATTAATCAGAAATGGGAGCATGTTGGAAAGCTCAGATCAGGATGTGAAATCTCCCAAGGTTTGAGAATGGATGTGTTTGGAGTTCTGGTCTGACTTCTCCAAGTGCAAAGTCAAGCAGTGAAATGTGGGTTTCAAATTGTCTAGTAATTTAGAGTTGTTAAGAACCAAGTCCTACTTTTAATTTTAGCTCTGCTGTTTTCTTATGAAAAGCAGCTTCTTTCCCTACTTCCCACCTGTCAAACTGCAGAAAAACTCACAGTAAAATACCTTTTTTCTTATTTAACTTCCAGAGATCCCTGAAGACAGAAAGAAAGGAAAACACAGAAATTAGGAGATTATTAATCTCTCAGTGGTAAAAGGGAACCATTATCACTTCTGGTACATTTTGGCTAAATATTGGGAGAAATGCTGGAAGTTTGACACTTTAAGTTCATCCAAATTAAAAAAAAGAACTGTATTCCCAAACAAATTCAAATACTAGACTTTCAAAAAGGTTTTCTGCAACACCTTAGAGGGGAAGGTCCCCTACTTTCTCTTTTTCTCATACAGCCTCACACTCTTCAACAGGCTCTTTGACCTTAATGGGATGCTATTTGCTGATTTGGAGTCTCAGTCGCAGCAGTGAGTTCATAATAAGAGTCAGCTGAAGAAAGGCTCTTTCCCTACCTTCCAACAATTGCACATTTTAAAGCATCAAGCTACACATTGTTTCTGCCAGCTCTCAGAAAGATGTCAAATTGAGTAAAAATTCAAAAAGCAGAAAGCTCCTTGAAAGTAAGCTCAGATAAAGTGTTAAAATGCAGCATTATCTCTGGTTGGGAGGCAGCTTTCATAAACAGCACCGAAAAACAATTCAATTAGAAGATAAATACAACCTGGAAACAGCAGGAGAAGGTATGCCGGACATAAATCTGCTTGTGATACTTTTAATTAAAACGGGATGTGATCAGGACTCAATATGATATTTCCTTCATTCCTGCTCATTATTGGGATTTCAGTTGTGTATTCTGCTCTGTTGTAAGCCTGCACCATCAAGTCCAAGGGAGTTCAGATACAGTTAGCCCAAAACAAAGGCTTAAAGGAGGCAGGCAAGCAGAAAATATTGGGGGAAGGGGAAATAAAAAGAAAGGAGTAAAAAAAAAAGAGGGAGATTCCCAGTTGCTTTTGTAAGCACCTCTCACAGCCTCCAGGATGCTGTGGTGACCACATGTTCCATACCTGACCATATTTTGGTTTGGGACCTATTAGCTCTGAGGAATTTTCTTCTTTGAAGTTTGAGATTAAGCATAGGCCTGGTTTTGCTGCTTTGCCTGAACTACTGCCTCCCCCCACAGTGTTTCTGGGTGCTGTCAATAGATCTTTTTCCTTAATCTCCTCTTGGGATTAGGTGCGTCCAGAAGTTGAGTTTGCTCCTTTTCCCTTGTCTCATTGTGGGCTTCAGCTCTCGGTGGACATAACCAGACTCTGTTTTTACCCTTGAGCTCAGAGAGAAATCCTAAGAGGTGGCTGAGCCTCTCTGCCTGTAGGATGCTGGATGCCCATCAGCCCTTAATCACTGTCTTCCCACTTAAATATTTTGCCATGTGTCCAGTATAACTTTTTTATTAAACCAGCAGCAGCAGAAGGAAGAAAATTGCTTTCTGGTGTTGTAGGGTCAAAGATTTCTATCTGTTTTCCCTACTGTGAGAGCATCAAAGATTCTGCCATTTTCTAAGTGATGCAGAAACCAAAATAAACCACTCTTTCCCTTCTTTAGGCATGCTTGACTCCAGGTTTACTAACAGTGAGTATGCTACACTGGTGTGAGGGCAAGAAAGTAGGGGTTCAGAGATGCTTCCTCACTCCTGAGTTGAATGCTTCAAGCCACAGCTTTCCCAGATCTGCTTCTTCAGAAATCATGGCCAGCATTTTCCTTGCTAGCTAGAAAAATCTTAATTTTCAGCTTCAACAAATTAATGTTCCCCATGGAATTGGATTAGTGAGGAAAATTCCCATTCTACCCAATTATAACTGCAGAAGTAGCAGTCATGGATAGCTGCAATATTTTACATAGCCCTGGTTCTTTGTTTTCTGAGGTGAAATAGTGAGGGAGTTTGATGCTGCACCTGGTTTTGCCTACCTGATCTATCAGGATCTGTACCCCAGCACTGGCACACCTTGGCCTGTCTGAGGCTTTGCCCTGATGGAAAGGAATGTAGGAATTCAGCAAACTAGATGGAGATATTTGCAGGTGACTGGGGAATGAGAGATTTTATTTTTTTTTCTCAAAGAATTTACTGACAGGCTAAGTATTTCAAGAGTGTGTGGACTGGAGAGAAGGGAAGAAACATTTGACTGTTTATGGGAAGCCTATTTCCCTTGTCTGGGATGTCTGTGCTTCAAGAAATGGTATCATCACAGGCTGGGGATATCTGCTTACAACTTTTGAAGGAGATCTTTAGTCATAATCTATCAAAGCTTTAAATGAACATGAAACCAAGGAGACAAAATGAATAACTCACCCTAATGGAATAGCAGATGGCAAGATCTCACAGCACATCGTGGTAGTGTTCCAGCATCCACTATATAATGTTTCTCTTCCTGAGTGAGAATAGTGCTCATTCTTGTTGTTTAATGTCTACAAGGTCTAGTAGAGACTAAATCATGATAAGAACCACAGACGTTTTGGAAAGCCTGAAATTGGATAAGTGTCAGTCACTATCACCTCCATCAACCTTAACTTCCTTAGTCACAATGCAAACAGCTCTACGTAGTTTTATTTCATCATTTACTGAGACGGGGGAAAAAAATATATCCTAAACACTTCTGGACAGCAGCTGTGGGTGGAAAATATATAGGATGGCAAAGCTTGTGAAGTGTGCAAGAAAAATAGTGCTAGTTAAACATGCCTGAAGATTGGGAATCCCAGGGCGGTCATGTGCTTCGGCTCAGAAAAGGGAGGGATGCTGCATTTCACAACAGAAAGTCTTAAAAATAAAATAAAATAAAATAATTGCTTTGGGGACCCAAGTTAAAATGCAGGTGTTTTGAGGGGAACATAAACATTTTTTTCCTAAATGAGGCGTTGAGGGCTGGGAGAAGGGCAGTAAAATTAGTGGAATTACTGCCTGATTTTAACCAGATGATTGCTGCAGTTGGACACCAGCGCGGTTTCATTAGGGACTCTAATTTACAAGCCATTCGCCGCATTCCAGGGGAATGCAGCAACTCCCCCCTCCCCACGCTCCCAAAGAATGCCAGCACTGAGCTTTATGGCAGCAAACCTGACTGCACACTTGCTGGCTCTGGGGCTTGTTTTTGTCGTTCTTGCTATTGTGTCTTGTTATTTTAAAGGCCAGCTTGGCTGCAGTGCTGTGGCCAAGCTTTTGGGGAAGGGAGAAAGAGAGGCACAGTGCCTTAACCCGGGCAGGTAGTCCCAGGAATCTGTGTAAATCTCCACTGGCGTGGAAAACATATGGTCCTTCTACTAAAGAGCTGTCCTGATTTATACATAATGTGCAATCAGATATATTACATCATTTTGGCGTTAGATACTAGTATATTCCAGATATAAAATGACCCTTTTCCTGGCCTTCCATTAGATCCTAAATTGTCATTAAAGTACAGTCCTGAAAGCCTGAAGCAGGTGAGGTTTTGGCCTCATGTGACCTAGCTCAACATAAATTTGTCTGATCTTTATAGAGGCAAATGGCCTAATGAACACTGTGGATAGAGGAGATTTCCATGTAGCCAGCCCTTGGGATCTGGTATTACTTTCAGAGGTATGAGATTTCTGCCTCAACCCACCTGGCAAAGCAGCAATAACCCCTTTTCTCTAACAAATAACACACAGCCCTCCTTACATTCCTCCTGTTTACCCTTCTTAGCCATCTTCTGGACAAACCCACACAACATTAGAACCTTCCCCTGTACCCCTGAGTTTTACTCCTCTGCCACAGTGCAAGTCACCAAAGCCAAAGAGGGTGATATGAATTCTTTCCCTCTGTTTAAGGCATAAGCATCCTTTTAACATACCATTATTTTCTGGTTTTCTCCTATTCCTTCTCACTATTGCTTTTTTCATGGAATTTCACCTTTTCTATCAAGAGCTGCAAAGGTTCCCTATTTTACCCAATCAGCTTCCTTCCCTGTGCTGCTTGCAATTTTCTTTTACATTTTCAACACATCTGAGTTTCATTTTTCCCCAATGATACTCTCTTAACTAACCCACTCCCCACTCTTGATAGGCTTGCTGAGATCCAGCAGCCATGGTTGATGTTTGCCTGCTGTTAATCCTAACCCTCACACCTAAATTATGATTAAAATAGTGAACAGAATCCCAAAGTTGGCGGGGTTTTATAGTCCATCACCAAGTAGTTATAATACATGAATGTTACATATTAAAACACAGAAATGCAAGGAGTGAGGTTTCCTTTCAGTTGTAATATTTATCTCCCTTTTTTTTTGAGGGCAGCAATTCTGGTCTACCACTGCCACTTTGCTCTTGTCACATCTCACAAATTCTTCTGGGTTGGCTCAGATATCTATTTCAATGCAAAACCTCCTATTTAAAACCCAAAACAGATTTATTAAATAATGTCCTTCCCCTGAGGCAGGAATGAGCTGGCAGAGCAGGAACTGCGGCAACGAGGAGTAACCTCTCACACACAAGAGAAGAAAAGAGCAAATACCCTTGCATTAATTCATTCTTCAGGATCTTGTGTCTTACTTGAGAACCTCTAGTGAAATACTGTGCAGTATTTTTGAAGCCTCATTTTTGACCAAATTCAAATTCATCTGGCCTGCTTGAATCACTTAAATTACATCCCTGGAAGTGTCCAAGGCCAGGTTGGATTGGGCTTGGAATAGCCTGGTCCAGTGGAAAGTGTTTCTGCCCAAGGCAGGGGAGCTGTAACTAGATGAGCTTTAAGGTCCCTTCCAATCTAAAACATTTATGACTCTATGAAATTATTCTTCAGGAGTTTTTCACCCTATGGGGTTTTTTCAATTATATAAGGCTTGTGTTTGTGTAGGTAAAACTGAACACCTTAGCTCCCTTCCAAAGACACTCTGATTGAGAAGATGTGGTTTTCAGACTGCCTAAGAACTGTTCTAATTATTCCCTTCAATATGACTCACTGAGTATTTGGGTAATTTTTTTCTGTGCCAAAAAGCATTTGTGAATCAATCCGGCATCCTGTCCATGCCTTTGTTAACCATAAATAACCATAAATATTTTAACCATAAATTTGCCAACAGCCTATATGATCAATTGGCAGCCTATAGTTTGCAAATGCTTCTCTCAAGGAGTACTTGGAGATCACTGTTCTGGTCACTACCTGAGCTGCAGGGTGATGCTGTTAGTCCAGAACTGCCTGAAGATGTATAGAATGTGTGATGACTTGTGGCAAGAAGTCAATGACGAAGAAAAAAAGCATTTCCTTCCCCGATTCCATTTTAAACTATTTGTGCTGCTATGAATACGCACCAATTTGCAAAAATGACTCAGTTTTGCAGGTGCCTGAACTTGTACAGCCTCCCAAACACCAACCATGTGCTTTCACCAAGGGCAGAAGTAACTTCTACACTTTCTGATAGAAATCTAACCTAAACTGGTAGCTGCTTTTAAATGGAGTAATTTCAGCACTAGACTTTATTTGTAAAGGTAGATAGGTCTGACCAGACACCTTCCATTTTTCCCTTTGTTACATCTGTAGACTTGCCAGAAATCCTTATGAATGAAAAATATTATTATGCTGACTTACTATGGTATTTTCCATGCTCTGTAGCTCTGAGGTGGCAAAGGCCCTGACACACATCTCGCTGCAGTTTATAAAGCAGTAATTTAGGCCATCAGACTAGCAGATGAATTGCCATGAAGCCATTTTGATTTCTCTCAGCTCACCCTTTGAAAGATAACAGACTTCATAACTTTGCAGACCTTTTATTTGCTTGGTTGATGCTACGAAGTCAGGATTCACTGCCCCACCAGGGCATTTTCAAATGCTTCCTGACCCAAGTATTTTATTCTTCATTGACTTTCACTGTCATTTAGGCTTCTAACTCACCTGGTTTTATTACAAACTGTTTTACCAGTTTGTAAAACCAAAGAAACTACTCTTTAGGCATGAAGAATATCCATCAGCTCTCTGTGTTAATCAACTTATAACAGTCTGTCTTTACTACTAGCAAGGAACAATCTGGCATGAATTATTTCCCATTGCTATTCAGAGACCTTTCAGGACTTGACTTCTTGTTTTCTTAAGATCACCTTGTATAATTGAGGACTAAAATGCAGGGCAATTTCTTCAGATCCCTTCCCAGTCTGTTTATCATCATCTCATGGATATGTGCAAATTTCATGGCAAAAAAAGTTGGACAAAAGAAGAAGCTGAAACTTTTCTAACACCAGAGTGAATCCAGGCAACTTCTGGAGATTAATTTGTTAAATAATCATTCTGAGCAAAAAATGAAATGAGAAAATAAATACTTTATAAAGCTAAAAATAAAACTTCAAAATGTTGCTACTTTACTGATAAAAACACCATTCTTTTACATTATAATTTTCAAATATGAATAAAATTCAGTCTTTTTACAAAAAGAAAAAAAATATTATTTTTTCTCTCTTAGAATTCTTTCAAGAATAAATATGTTTGTAGCTGTTTGGACAACATGAAAGCTACATTGAGAATGTCTTCTACAGGATTGACTGATCTTGAAGGGTTTTTAGGTTAACATCACCTGCTTCATAAAAATGCTATTGACAGAGTTTCAGATAAGGTTAGAAATCTAAGCAGCATCACTGGTCCACAATACAGCACAAATCTTACGTCTCTTCAAAATTTATATCAGTATAATTGAAACTAGTGCCCCTCACGGATTTGTTTATTAGATGTGTGATTAATAATTAGAGTAGTTGTAAGACTAGAATTAATGTATAATGTATAGTTTTATAATGTTACAATTTACATTACAAGAAAATTGCTTTTGTATAAGTCACTAAAAGAGTAATGTCCTCACTGAAAAAATGCAAAACTTTGCGAGGCAGAGAGAGTCAGATGCCTGAGACAGGAGATGGATGCTGTGGGAAGATCTGCTCCATCTCTGCTGAATGGTCCTGAGGAAGGTGAAGCAGAGCACAGATGTTGCACTCCAATGCTCTGCAGTTGAAAGGGGATAAATGACTAATAGCTGTCTCAAAAGGCCAAACAAAGTGTCATAAGCTCCTAAAAGCTCCGAAGATGTGTTTCATCTTTTTTTTTCCTTATAATTATCTCACTTCTAGGCTAAACTTAACAGGAAACCCACTTTGTTTTGTAAGAAATACCCTTGTTGTTTAAGAATGCAGATGTTGCTGAGACTCAGAAGGAAGTCTATGTCCATTTGGCCAGCTGTCTCCTAACAAGACATCCACAGACTCTTCATTGTACCCTTAAAACTTAATCCAGACAGACAGTGACTTAATTCTAGCTCTTGACACAACTGCTCTATATAGAATAAGGCTGAGGCCATAAAGATAATTCCCATTTGAAAGCAAATGCAGCCTGAACCCAAGTTTGGGAGTCTGCTGAGTAAACACTACCAAAGGAGAAATAAACATGTTCTCTTGGCCTGAACTACCATAACTCTCTCAGCTGCAGAAAGAAAATACAGCAAAAGAGAAAGAGGAATGTTAAATATGACTTAGAGGACGGAAATTTTCTGTTCATGTTTAGGAGATCTCACAATATCTGACCACAGCCATGTCTGGTAGCTGAAGCCTACCCTTACCCAAAAAAATGTTCAGGCAGATGGAGAATGAGATTTCTGGGATTTGATTATCAAAAATAAAACCACAGACCTGGATGAGCTAATGTTGTTCCAGATGCATTATCTTATAATCTCCATGAAGAGAGAAGGGAATATTGAATCCTCCTTTAAAGAAGTCTTTCAGCAGGCTTAATCTCCCCATTGCATGACATGAAATTTCTGCCTAAAACTGGAGGGGATCTTTGCCTGGGTCCCTAGCAGAAGAAAAATCAGATCTGAAGGAATAGCGAAAAGGAGCATGAATCACAATTTTCCATTCACGTGCTATTGGCACAAAGATCCCTCAGCTCTGTTTTTTCAGTAAATGCACCCAGATGGAGGGCCTATTATTTCACTTTATGTTTATTCTTGCCCCAGACCACCTTTCCTCTTTACCCAAATTCCTTTTGTCTCGCACCAAACTATATTTCAGAGCCCAGCCCAAGGAGACCTCCCAAAAATCCTTCTTGGGACATCATCTTCACACAAAATCCTCATTTAGTCACCCTAACCATTAGCAGAGTGGTTATTTTTGAACAAAATTCACTTCAGAAATACTTGCAGAATGATTGTGACCCCTTTGGAGCCCCCTTGGGAGGAGTGGCTGCACAGGGTGTGTGACACTGGGCACTGCAGCAGAGCCCAGACTGGGACTTTTGTTTGCCCCACGGGCTGCTGAGCTCACTGAGAAGGTGGCTGCTCTCCAAGGAGACATCCAAACCTCCAGGCAGGTCCCCCAGCAATCCCAGGGTCAGCTTTTTTTGCCACATACGGTGACCATTAGCTGAAAATGCCGGAGACCAAAGGTCACTGCAGTGGCCTGGCGGTATTTATATGCTTGAAACGTACCTGGATGCCCTTGTGTATCCCAGTGTTACTGCTCCTGTGTAAAACCAAGGATTTGCCTTTTTAAAACAAGGTATGTTTTCTCTCTCTTGCACACGTCACATGCATGCTCTGCCTTCTAAAGAGTTATTTTGTGTTTAAAATAATGGGATGGGGAACAGAATTCCTCTCTCAGTAAGCTTTAGGGGGAGAAAGCTGTAAAGCAAAGGATGCTCCTGCCATTGTTTGTGCATTGTTAAAAGGTGAAAACCTCAGACAACAAGGAAAAGGGGAAAAAAAAAAAAGGAAAAAGAAAAGAGACAGTTTTAAGGGCTTTTAAAATATCTAATGCTCTGGGATCTAAATTGGCAAGGATCCAAGCAGTGTCTTAAAGGGACAAGCACTTTATTATACTTTCTAATTCTTCCAAAGTCTGTCCGTAGGATATATGAGCTGGCTCTAATATGACTACTCTATTCTCATCCTCCAGTGGTATACTCTGGTCTCAGCTCATAAATTGAAAGTGGAAGATCAGTAAATCAGCATGGACTGTTTCAGAGGGACATTTTGAATTTCCACTCAAATCTTCTGGTTTATCTTAAATATTTCATCTTAATGTCACCTTTAGAAAAAAATCTTTCATTCAAGTAAGTTACAACATCCAGTTCTAAACTGATTACACTCCCCCACTGACCTTCTGCAGAAAGGCTCCCACAGCAGTACAAATACCACGTTGGCAGCTCTCTCCTATAGCTTAGGGAGGAGAAATTCTGGCATGGTGGAGATCCTTAAAATGTTCCCAAGGCAAGTTTTGGTGCAGAAATAAGGTAGAAGGAGGAGACACAGGGTAACACAGGGTGTGCACCACCCCAGCTCTTGGCCAAGGCTCCTTTCCATTTCTGTGGGGGAGCCACACGTCCTTTCCATCAGCATGACCAACACACTGGAACTCATTATCATGTACTGGGCCAAACTAGTTTTTTCTTTATGTCACAAATTTCAGCAGTCTAAGCAAGGCTATTTTTTTTTCTCCCTATTTTTTGAGGCAGAAAGGACTGTGGTAGTGAGAAGGATTAAATAAAGAGAGACACAGATGAATACTCTCAATGAGTCTCTCAGGTACAGCCCAGCTGAATCTCTTTACAATAATAATAGCAACTTCCTCCCCTGAGGAGGAGCACTTCCCCAAAAGTTTGAAGAAACACATAGAAGGGAAAGATTTAAGTTAAAAATTGTATCATGAAATGCACTATAAGTGTAATTCATTCCAACCAATGCCAGTTGTACTGGGCAATAACCAATGTACCCTGGAAACACATTTTTTTTCTATATTCTTCTAAAATAACTGAGAAATGTACCTGAGAAATGTGTGCTGATACATTTCCTCAGAAAGCTTGGGTTTGTCCTCTTTCTTCCTGCGCTGGTCTTATTATTTTTTCTTCTGAATGGACATAATTTGATTTTTCAGGACTTTAAATTAAGCTGGGGGTTTCCATAGCTGCTTATTTATACAGAGCTATACACCACAGTTAATTCACCCTGACAAGAATGATGTTGAGCTTTCTTGCCATATGATCTTGTATTTAAGATCCTGTCAGTTTTGAGGACTCTAAATAAACCTTCTTTTAAATATTTAATACCCTTCAGTGATACATGCCTTAAGGCTCTGAGCCTGGTCCAACCATCAAAACTTAGAGTTTTCTATATTTCCCATCACCACAGTCTTCTCATATAAATTAAATTTGCACTCCAAATTCTCTGGTGAATTTCAAGTTGTTTGCTTCTCATTTGCCATTCCCTTACATCTAGAAAGGAATAAAAATCCATTTGAGTTCCTCCTATAGGACTTCTAAGTTCTTTGTAAAGTAGACATCCCATCCCAAAAATAAACAGCCATAATAGTTTGTGATAATGCCTCTGATGATTTGAATGATGCTCAGGTTCTTTACATCTTCCCTCTTTTTTATTAGGGATCTGCAAGTGGAATGCCAAAAGAAAATAAAGAAAGGGTGATGTCTCCCTCTGCTTCTTGGCCCAGTGACTTCCTCCCTTTTGTTGTGGTGACAACAGGAATAAGAAAAACTACAGCCTCCCCAACAGAGAAAGGAGATGTTGTTGGAGTAAATAGAAATCACAACACTGACCCTATGAGGTGTTATGGGAAATGTAGGGTTTGACCAAATCAGCTCACAACCCGTTACTTGGGGACCTCATCCAGGTCACTCAGGGAAGCACAAAGCTCTTGCTTTGAGTGAGGCTGATGGAAGTTTGGCCTCTGCCTCCATGTCTGGGCCAAGCTGGTTTCCATTTTGACCTCAAGTTCCACTGCAGGCCTGGAGAGATTTCCCTCTAATTAAATTTATCAAGTAGTCACAGCTCAAAACAATGCAGATCCTCATTCAGGCTTCTCAACACTGTGAAGAAAAAGGGGGTTCAAGGATTGGCTAGATCAGAGGTTTTATCCTTCCTTTTATCCTTCCTCTCCCAACCAGCAGCCTCAACCATCAACACATGTCTCAAGGCACATAAAGACAGGGTCCTTCCCAGATTTATTTGTTCCTCAGTGCTCAAAGCCCTGCAGAACTTGTCCTTTCCCTGTATCTCCCCATTTGCACTTCTGGATGTGTCACACATGCACACACGCCCCTGCTAGAAAATCCAGCAGACACACAACAAAAAGCCTGACCCAAGGATCCCAGGATGTGTTCCAAACAGGACCCCAGGCGACTGGGATACCTGTCACATGCTCCAGCCACCATCAATAGCAAAGGCAAAAGAGCCTTCATCAAATGGAAACATAACTAAAACAAACAAAGTGTGTGTCAGGTTGAGTTCAAGAGAGGTTCCTGGAAGCTAACTCGTAACAGCTAGGGCAGAAACTCCAGCTCTTTGACAGGAATTGTCCCTAACTCTAAGTAAAAGTGTTTAGACTTCACAGAACTCAGCAAAATTGCCTTTGAGTGTCAGCAGTGAACACTGTATATTCTTCTAAGACTCCACAGTACAACTGTCAGCTGTCTGTTTTCTTTCTGCTACATGCAGAGTTTATACAGACACTCCCAGAGGAGCCTTTAATTGCATGTCATGACAAGTCTCCCAACCTCTTTGCAGCTCTTCCACTTAACACATAGTGTAAACTCACCCAATCTCCCTTCACTTTCTCCTTCCCAGATTTCTCTCCTGGAGCTCTGTGGAGGCCTGTGTTGAAGCTTCATTATGATGGAGTGGACCCAGTGGAGAACTCTATAAAAAGCATCCGACCCATTTATCAGGACAGATCTCTTTAGCAAGTCTATATAAACCTCACGTGTTGAAGAGCCATAACCTGTGACTCAGAGGCAAAACTAAAACCTGAATAACTAAGAGCAAGACTCGGGGCTTTTTTTCCAATTTCCTATTCCTGCAGGGTTTTTTTTTTTATTGTGCAAGGTAGTCACTAGATTTTACTAATGACAGCACTGGGTGATCCCAGCAGACAGACAACACCATTATGGAGAGAGCTATGCAAACACAGAAACTGTCCTTGCCCCAGAGTTCTTATAATATAAATAGTAAAGACAGTGGGAGGGAAAAGAGAAGCACAGAGAGGTGAAACCTGTTGCTCAAGAGGACACGACAGCTCAGTTGTCACTACAGAGTATTGCCTCTCAGGGTGAGTGTTTTTATAAAGGTCTGGCTTTGCATTTGAAAAAAAAAAATTCAAAGCAATTCTCACAGCAAAGATTGTAAAGTCTGGTTACACTTGTAAAGGGATTCTGTAGAACATCATGCCCCAGTGTGCCATGTTATTCCTTTTTGTGATTCTCAGAACAAATTTCCTTAGTTTTCAAGTCTAAAGAGACTTTTTTTTTGCTGTTTCTGCCTCAAACCAGTATCCAAAAATTAAGGTGTGATAGTGAAACATTTATATTTTAAGCACTGTATGTTTTCACCAAATTCCTCCCCCACCCATTATGGCCATGGTTTAACTGCACATTTAAACACATGTTTAACCACACGAGTAGTGCTACACACATCAATGAAACTACCTGCACTTAAAATTAAGCACTTGTTTAAGGGCAAGATATAGAGAGACACATAGTGGGATTTTAAAAACCCCTTGAGCATTCAGTGGGAGTTAGGTGCTTAATGCGCTTAAGAGACATTTGAAAGTCCCACTGAGATGGTGTATCTGCAGCTGAATGCCTCTGGAAATCTGTCAGTGATGCTCAGAATGATGCAGTGATTGATTGCAGTGACAATTACACCTCTAATGAAGTCCTGATTACACAGAGAATTTACAACAGATATGTCTAAAATTGGTGCAAGGATCAGCTCCTTTTTCTGAAGCACCACTTAGAGCTCCATCCAAAATAGCTCTTGGGTGATGTGTGATTCTGTGAGCATCCATCTCAGAGGGCTCACAGGGCCAGCCATCCAGCTTGGGGTTCATTTATGTTTATTATTGACCAGACTTCTTCCAACCAGGCATTTTTCACCCTATACAGTGAACAAAGTCCCCAGTCCTCTCCTCCTGTGCTGCCTCACCGAATCCTGCGGCAGAGGAGTCTCCACACTCCCTCTTGCTTGCTGATCCTGGACTTATCCCTAAAAGAGGACCCAAAACACCCAGAGTCTGCAGCTCTGACAAAATCAGCACTCACCCAGCAACACATCCAAATACCTGGGGACGCTCAGAAGCTGAACAAACACTTCTAATGAAGTGATACAATTTTTCTAAGCTAATGAGAAGAAGGTGACCTGAGCCCACAGGTATGAACCCTAATGGACAGCAAGCCGAGGAGATAAGCCCCTGCTTTCCACACAAGCTAACAGAGGTCACGCTGGCCAGAGTTTGAATCTTTCTGGCAAGCAGCTTGCTGCAGCTCTACACCTGGCTGGGTTTAATTTGTTATTTATGTCAGCTTTGCATATTTGTAAAGTTCAAGGGTTTATTGCCCTGGCCTGACCTTGCCAAGTCAGAGCTCACATGTGGTTCTCTAGTAGCAATTTCTTTCTAATAAACTTTACTTGAAAGAACATGTGTGATAGATTTTGTTGATGATTAAAAAGAATGGGGCTATGTTCATTGTTAGCCAAGCTGGTTTTGAAGTTTTGTTGGAAGTCACCTCTGTGCTCATTTTTTAAAAAATGTCCCCTTCCCCCTCACCCCGTTATTTTACTGCACACCCTAATTATGCTTCATGTTGAAGCATGTAGCATTGTTTGTGCCTTTACAGTAAAGACAATCCCCCCATGTGCTTATTAAGATCATTAAATTAAGGAGCATTGTTCAGAATTGGTCTTTAATCAGAGCATGTACAAGCACCAAAACCCCGGGCACACACGGGAGCAGGAAAATGCAAGTCTCTGATGTACAAACATGTAAAAAGCAACAACTACCTGGCATATTCTCTGCCAGACCCAAAGATTATTGCTTCTAATTTGCTTTGTTTTCCCCTATTAGCAAAGGAAACAAATATTTTCTATCCCTACAGGCTGTGTAACAGGGTATGATCCTTTCTCCATAGGAAGCAGCACCAAATTCCCTTCACTTTCAAAGGGCTGAGAAACTCATTCCCTTATGCTCAGGAACAAATATGCCAGTGGTTCCCTGGGAAGTGGAATTTCTAAAACCTGATATTTGACCTTTCTGCAGGGTGGGTGCTCATGTGGCTAAAAGCATGGCTGTGCCTGTGTTGTTTTACCCCAGTGCTCCACCGTGAGCAGCTGGGTACCATGAAAGCTCCAGCACGGGAGGAATTTTGGGAACTGGATAAATTGCAGGCTTTGTGCTCCTGCCCACAGACCTCTATTTCATCCAGAGCTGCCCACACTTCTGCCAAGGGTGGTTAACATGGTCCAAGTTTAAGTGTTATTATTGGTAGATTGACAGAAAACACGATTGGATAAATCTCATTTTCTTATAAAACCAGGATGAAAGTGTTCCAGCACTGCTGGTACATCCCAAAATCCTTACTTCTGCTACTTTGTTTTCCCACAGCTTGTTATGTTTTCAGCTCAGAACCTAATTCTGGACACAGAGCACAAGTTTTCATTTATGTATGACAGCAAATTACCATGTGCTTTTGTGATTCCTGGAAAAGCACATATGTACAAGTACTTGAATCAACAGTTTTGATTGTAAATAATTTCAGGCAGGATTGTCATTTATTAAATGTGCGTACAATGACCTGCCTGAGATCCCCAACACCACTGTAAAATGACTAAATAAGTAAATAATAGTGACATCTATGCTCTGCAGCAGCTGTGAGACTTTCCATTAAATTAAGAGCTCAGGAGGCAATTGCAACTAATAGTCAAAGCAGGGTCCAGGAAACTGAATTTCTGTTTGTCACTCATGGAGTAGGGTCAGGATGCCTGAAGTATCAGTTCCTTGCTCCCCCTGTGAACAGGACACTGGATTAAGGAATTGTCAGCCTGGCATAAGCCTTCCCTTTCTTTGCTAAGTGGCAAAAGACACCAGTCTGAATTATGCTTAGGCTGGGTTGGCTGCAAAAGCAGCAGCAATCAGCAATGATCAGTCCTCTGCCCACTGGTTACAGCAGCTCAGCCTTCAAGTCCTGTCTGAGCTTTGTTTTCCCACTGCCTGTAAAACAAATCTTGAGCCCTACTGCTTGTCTTCCTTTTTGTCCATAACAGACACACAGGTTTGTGTGTAAATATATATAAACTTCAAATGTTTCTTTTTTCTTTAGCCTCTCTCTTCCTTTGACACCACTCCTATCTCTGAGTCTGTACACAGTCTTATCATCATATTCACTTTTGCATCTCTTTTTTCTCTTCAAATTCTTCCCCCCTGAACATTTCACATCTTTTTAGCTCAAAGTATACTTTCCCGGCCCAACTAACACCACACATTTTTATTCAGATAATATCTGTTTCTCTTCTTACAAAACTTGTTTATAGTGTTCTCACTTAAAATTCAAAAGAGAGTTTGGCAAGAGCACATTTTTGCAAGGAATAACAAAATTAAGGAGATCCAAGGCCAAATACAAAACCCCATGTAGGCAAAGAGGTACAACCAAAAGTACAGCAAAACTGGAGTTTCCAAAACAAACTGGAAAAGTTTCATCAAAGTCCCAACCCTTACTCTTAATTGGACACCCTGGTGTTTGAAGGGGCTTGGTGGAAAATAAAACAAATGTGCCTATTGTTCTTAGAATAAGTATTACAATAATAATCATTCTTTAAGCATCAGTAGTGCCTTTCATCTAAGGACCATAAAGCACAGTGCCAACAAGAATGAAAAGCCTCTTGGTGTTCCTATAAACAACACAGGCATTTTAGACCCATTTTTAACAGAGGGGTGAGGCCCAGGTAAGATAATAGCAATTTTGTTTTAACATTTGCTGTTTCTTGCTTAATTCTGTGTATATTTAGGCCCTGAAGAATTACTTGATTTTCACAAGTGATAAACATCCAGGGTTTCAATGGCTCTTAGCATGCAGCAGCTCTCAAACTCAAGTCCTGCTTTAGTTGCTTTGGAAGTGCCTGCTTCTATCCTGCAGATCTCTGCCAGAATCAGACCACACATTTGTGCAAGGACTCAAGGAATTTGAGGCTCCTGCACCCATGATTTTCACAGTATAGCAAATGTCCAGTGAAGTCCTAGGCACAGTCTTCTCTTTCAGCATGAGCAATTCCATTCAATACCATACTGAAGACGGGGAATACAGTTGATTCAGCAGGCTGAGATTTGTACAGGATTGGGTCTCTTGTATTTCCCTTCTAGTCTTTAGAAGCTCTCAGATGACTTCACATACTCAGCCAAGGGTTTAAAATACGAAATGTAGCTAAATCCCCACAAACCTTTCTTTTATCAACCTTTGCTATCTCCTCGGTGATTGGTTAAGAAATTTGTAAGCAGCATTTCCCAGGCATTGGCTTAATCAGAAGCTTTCAGCCTCACTCCCAGCCAATCCAAGTGCTAAACACAACACTGACCAATTTATTTTTTAACAAGGTTCTCTACTATTGAAACCAGTATGAAGTGCAATTATGGGCTTAACATTCAACTGTTAAATTATCCTCCCAACATCTTTCCAGGCCACTCTCTTAGTTCTTCAGAAGAATATTTTATTGGAAAGGGTAAATGTATAAAAATCTACTGTTAAAACACTCAACAAATCTCCCCTGTCAGGCCAGTAAACTGTAGTCCACCCACTCTGATCTGAGATTGCTGTTTCCCTGCTCCCCCTTCCCCACCTCCCTTTTCTTTGTTTAAAATATGCTGACCACACAGTGACCTCTCGTAACCCATTGGTCGAAAATTACAACCAGCCACACAAACAAGCAGCTCGAGGTCAGAAAGAGCAGGGTCTGCTAAAAGTTAGTAATCATACATTAATTCCCTGACATAATTAATCAAAATGAACCACCGTTATCTTGCGCGGAACCTTTAACCTATTACAAAGGGGTCAATTTGCAAACCACTTGAGCATGGGAGTTTGGTACAAATAGCATACTCCCTTCATCTGGGATGCCCTAAGTAGGCAAAAATGCCTTTGAAGTCCCAAATCTACTAGATTTAGATATAATTTCATCAATCAAGTTAAAAGGCTGCCTTCTCTCCAAAAAGGATTTCATGTAGATCTGTCATCTAGCTCTGTTCAGTGGGTGACTGAAAATCCATTTGTTAGGCTCTTTTTGTCAGGATGGAGTAGGCTGCAGTTGGCTCTACATGTCAAAATAGCTGAAAGTTTATCAAATTGAAGGCTAAGAGGCATGATTTGTGTTAGAACCTGCGCTGGTCTGGTGAAGGAAGCAGTAAATCTCAGCTTTGTTATGCCAATCAGCTCCAATTCTGGAACTTAATTGTGTTTTCATTTGATATGACTATAATTACATCTATATAGTGCATGCAGCTATTCACAGGGAATCAGAAACAGCACTTCACACATTTGTACAGCTACCAGGACCGTGCTGCCTTATGATCCTTTATGCTCTCACCCAAGCAAAGTCCCTGTGAAATAGCAGGATCTCCATCTTGGTTAAGCCCCTGAGAAACTTAACCCTGATCTTTCAAGGGATTTTAGTGCTCAGTTCCTTTTCAGATCTTAAGTTCCTGCTGAAATCAGCATGAATCGGGCATCTTGTCAGGAATCAGGAGACTAAATACTTTTAGGATTTGGGTTTAAATAGCATGTCCAAGGTCACACAGGAGGAACTTGCAGCAGAGAGGGGAGCAGAATCCAGGTCTCTGAAGTCCACTGAATCAACCTTCCTCCATCAGCTTCAAGATCCCTGCAGTCCATGGAATCTCCCTGGAGTGTTTTCTAATCCACTTTCATATGCACCAATACAAACACTCATCCGTATGTATATCTAATCTATTTATTTATTGCATGCAAGAATGGATGAGCTGTAGAGTTTTAGAAGAATATCATCTTATCAGTGATATCATATGTCACACAGGTGAACCTCAAGGGGCTTACGATGTTACCAAATCCCCAAAATAGAATTAATTTTAAGCCATTCACTGAATCTCATTTTCTGTGCCATATAATATACGAGCACAGCAAAGGTGTCAAATATATTTTAAATTACTTTATATAAGCATTAGTGCAACAACCGCATTTGGAAAGTATCACACCTACTTAAAAAGTTTCTGGGAAATGTAAAACAAAGTCATTGTTAAGGTCAGTGTTTTAGCAGAGGTCACTTGAACTACAATTCCCAATATGCACATGGAGTTGACATGTCTGGCTTTTAAAACAAAATCACAATTCATCATCTGAACGTCAGATCTGTGGCTTATGAGTTCCTGGTGTCTGAATGATTATGACACTTATAAAGTATATTTTATTATTACAGCCCACTCATTGCCACTCTCCATATGTGAAGTGATGGATATTTTAAATGTAATTCTACTTATTTATATTTATATCTTACTAGTGACAGGTAAAAAGCATCAACAAATCACTGCAATTTTTAACTAGTCAGAGACAAGATTTATTTTTAGTATAGTTAGCATGCACGCTGTGGTTATTAGAAAGAATGATTCCCACTCAGAGAATCATTGTTTAGTCATGTTTAATTAAAATAAGCAATAAAAAAAATAAAAAAGCAACCTCAAAACATTCAGAAATGTCACAGAAAGGTAAAAGGGACAAGGATAGAGGCACACAGCAAGAGAAGTCTTTGTGTGCAAACCAGGGGCCAGACTGTGCTCCCCTCTCTGCCTTGGCTGCTGCAAAGGCTGCTCTGATGTGGGGGTGTCCAGCCAGGAGCCAGGAACTGCACAGGACAGTAACAATTTCCAGTGACCACTGAAAATGAAGAGCATAAAACTGTCTGTAGCAAGAAGAGATGAGATTGCCTGCAACAAACTGCTTCTTCAGGTCGCTGCCTTTCCCAGTGTCTGGACAAGTCAGACAAAAAGCTGGAGTTGTTCAGCATGGAGATGAGGAGGCTCTGAGCAGATCTCACTCTGGCCTCCCAGTGCTTAAAGTGAAAAAAAGAGAGGGAGAGTGACTTTGTACACAGACAGACTGGGATAGGAGAAGGGGAATGGTTTTTAGCTAAAAGAAGGCAGACTTAGATTAGGTGTTAGGAAGTTGTTTACTCTGATAGCGACGAGACACAGGAGCAGGTTTCCCAGAGAAGCTGTGGATGCACCATCCCTGGCAGATGGGCTGGACCCAGCTGATCTTTCAAGTCCCTTCCAAACCAAACTCACTCTGTGATTCCATGAAAATGGGGGATGCTGTGGCTCTTCTCCTCTTCTCCTTCCAGGTCTAAAACCCACAGCTCAACATCCAAAGTGCAAATAGTGCGAAGCCTGCTTCCTCATTCTCATTTCAAAGACCTTTTTGCACCCAGGTTTTGCAGCTGCTCCTGCTCCCAGCTCAGTGCATTCCTCACAAAAAAAGCAGTTCTGGACATGCACTGAAGGGTGGGATCAAGGACCACAGTGGGAATGTTGGGCAGCTTTGTGCCATGGGATAGTGCAGCTCTAGGGTGCTGACAGACTATGTAATTTCAGGTCTCTCATAATAAAATTGGGAAAAAATAAAATTTCTTGTCCCAAGAAAATTAGTTCTTTTCTCCATGGCCAGTCCCCAAGTACATGAGCTGAATGGCTCACATCAGACTCTTCATAGGGAGATTTTGTAGATTAACAGAAAACTTTGAGGCTTATCTCTACTTCACTCCACTTGACTCAAGCAAGTCACCACATGCTCTAGTACAAACCACTGAAACCCTCACTTAGCATGTGTGCAAAATGAATATAACTACAATTAATGACCTCCAGGGTCTCTGGTAAAACCATTTAGCATTTGTCAGGCACTTTGTGGGCTTTTGGGTCAAAAACAATAAGTGCAAGGTAGTATTAGGAAGAGTTTCATCCCCAAGTTATAATAATATATAATAGCAGGATCTTGGAGTTACAGATAAAATCAGATTACAGGAATGTGTAACATAGAAAATGTGACTTGACACACCACACGTGCAAATAGACTTCGGGGTGTGTAACATGTAGATGTTTTCTGGAGCTAAGGTTTTAGACCTGAGTGTGTATAGGAGACTCCTGTTGTTGTCAACAGATGGGAAACAAGTGTGAAAACACCAATTGCAGCAACTCACTGCCAATGGCTCCTTGCTCAGAGGAATGAGTTACCTTGAGCTTATTCAGTGATGTAACCTGAAGGACAAAGAGGTTGCTGGTAGCTCATTCTGCAAAGCTGTCTGAGCTGCAAAGGCTTGTGAGTCACACTCCAGAGCATCTGCAAGGGAAAACACATTACATTTTCCAGGCCACCAAAACCCCTGCTCAGAGTGGGAAACTCACACATGTTCAATCCATTCCCTCCCCCACAGCCCCTGTCTCAAGTCCTATGGGATAGGGAGTTTATTAGTTAATACTTGAGCTTAAATCTTCGTCTGAGGAAGTGATGAGCATCTAAGTCTCTCCTCCCTTCTTGCACAGACATGAAAGTTTCTCCACTGGCCTGTTCACTCCATCCTCCCCCTTCCTGGAAGAGATGAATCCCTGCTGAAGAAATCTGAAACCTCTGGCCACCCAGCATATCCTTCAGAAATAAAAGCATCTTCTCTGAGAAAATGCATGCATGGAATGGAGCACAATGCAAGGCAAGCTCTGCTTGCACAGAGCTGTAGGAAATGAAAGGTAAAAGCCAAAAAAGCCAAACGGAGTTGTGTTAAGATAACAACAGGACATTGTTTTGATCCCAGGAGATCCTGTGGTTTTTCTTTTTAATAGTGTCACTTAGAGTAACTTATAAGGGAGGCAGGGAAGGTGACACAATTTTATAACTCTGCAGGGGCTTCACACCATGGGACAAGATTCCTATTGTACTGAGGAGTATTGGAAAGAAAAGGGGGAAAAGAAAAAAAAGAGCTTGCAAAGCAGATCTAAAATTACACCTATTCTCAAGGAAGATACAAATCTAGGCCAGAAGGATTGCTCATTACAATGAACTCCTAGGAACTTTTATAGCAAATGCTTCACAGGTATTTATCAACCTAGCTGAGGGCAGGTGAGTGGGAGCAGGAAAAAAAATCAGCCTGCTTTCTCCCCACAAAACCCTCAGCCTAGTTTCCACAATGAATCATGGTTTGTTTTGCATTTCCTCTGTTCAAAATTTGTCCAGAAAGCCCCCAGTTAATGGGAAGGGTATGGCAGGGACACGATAGGAAGACAGGAAATTTCAGATGTAACTAATTCTCATGACTTTCCCACACAAGATCATGTTCAGGCAAACACAAAAACAACCTTTTAGCTGAAGAGGACAAAGTAAAAACAGTTGAGAGGGTTTGCAGGGGCTGTCTGTGCATTACTCCCAGGGCTGCATCAGTCTCTTGAGGTGCAGCCCCTTTACACTTCTCCTGAACCACATCCCTGCATTTCACATTGTTTACTTCAATCAGTCTCTGCTTGATGTGTTTTTCACTTGAGCAACTCCCTTTACCCAGCTGCACCCCACATGGATGCAGGACACTAGTGGAGTTGTTTCTTTATTTCAGAAATGCAAAATCCTTTAGTCAACTGAGTCTTTTCAGTTCTTCCTTCATCTGTCCCATCAGTTGCAACAGAAGTGGACACAACCCATGGAACCAGGGAGCTCTGGGCCACTTGAGGCAGCTGCTCTACACCATTCAGGTACAGACAAGAGATTCAGAGCCAGGCACTGACAAATCAGCTGCAAATTTCAATCCACAAGAGTTGGAACAAGCCAAAGATGTTGCTGTCCTCTTACAGGAAAAAAATAAAATAAACAGCTAAACCCAAAATCACAGAAAACGGGCAAATTCAAAGAGAGAAACAAAATCCAACAAAACTGTGTGGGCATCTGTGATTTTTAAACTATAATACAAATCCATGACAATAATTACAGTGGGATGGCCCTAATGTCTCACCATTACTACTTTGAAGGTCCTCAAAGATCTTTATCTGAGCTAAGTTCAGCTGTTGGGTACAGAAGTTCTTTTATTCCCTTCCCACTCTGCATCACACAATGCTCTTTTTGGCGTTTCCATTCACACAGCGGGCACTGATCCCTGCTAGGAGAGGTGTCAAAACTTCTAATAAAATGACTGCTCACGCAGAAAGTCTCACAGCTGAAATTTTGGAGTCGTACAAACTCCCACACAAAGCAGGGCTGTCAGATCAGATTGCAAGGTGTCAGTTTACCCAATTCAAACCTGAGGTTCTATGAAAAAAATGCACAACAACCCCCCCCTACACACACACACACAAATGGAAAATGTCAATCAAAAGTAATTAATAGTTTTCCTTCCTCTTTCGCACTCCAAAGAATGCCATGAGACAATATTCTGTGAGCTCAAATGACTGATGAATAACATTCACTCAAAAATCACACGCATGGTAAAATATTCACAGGAGTTGTCAGTGGTACCTGAAGACTTCTATTCCAGACTATCCCAAATTCCTCTGCAGTTTCTGTGCTGAAATGTGCTGTGCAATGTAAGGTTTGGGAGGTGACAGAAGGCGTCAGTGCAGATGGGGAGGACAGATGTGGGGTTAAGCCAGATGTGAGGGAAAGAGCTTGGGGGCAGATTTGAGCCTTCAGCACCTCCCATTTACGTCAAGCAACTGTGAATGATCTCATTTCCCAAGTCATCTGGGGCAAAATATGGCTTTGTGCAGAGGAGCCAATATCTATGGGAACTTATAAAAAAAAAGAAATTGAGTTTAACAAAGACCTGAAGAGCTTTAAACCAAGCTCCTTCAAGCGGAAAGAGAGTCCTTTGTTTATCCAGAAATATCTGCATCAAAGGGCAGTAGTACAGGTTGCTGGCTCTTCAGCTTGACATCAGACAGTGCACCTAGTGCTGGAGGACTGGTTTATACTTTATTTTCAATATTTAGTTTATACTTTATTTTCAATACTTAAGTATGGATTTACTCACACAGAGATTTACTCACAGCACATAGAGAGACTAACATGACTGTAGCCCCACACTCTTTCTTCCCCATTAGCCTGCTAAATCCTGTGCCATGTTTGCCTCTATCCATATCCTACATCTCAGAGGTGCACCTTTCTCCTCAGCACAGCCATAGATCCCGTCCATGTGGATGGAAATATATTAGCAGACAAGCAACTATGAAAGTATGAAAGAAAAAATCCTGCCATTTTCTTCATATTACTTGCTCTGGAAAGGAACACCCCTGCTTTGGTGCACCTTTGTCTCCCCTAACCAGGGATTTTGGGAGACAGACATCCCTGGCTGACAAAGCTGGCTCTCTAACTGCACATCACCCTCTCACCTGAGCTCTCCCTGACTCCCTTCACTCAAACTCATCTGACTTAGCCAAGAGAGCCCATTAAAACTGTTTTTCAATTTTTTTTCTCACCATTTCCAATTCAGTTTCCTGTGTAAAGGCATGATCCTGCAAAGATTTATGTTTAAGCATTATTTTCCCAAGTAATCTCCTTAAAGTCAATTGAATGGCAAAGAGGGCTTTCTCAACACAACGTGCTGGAGCCCTTTTTCATGATTATGGGCACTAAATGACTCTACATCATTCCCTTTCACCACAAAACACCTGCCTTGTTTTATGCACACATGCCATATATATGTTTTGGACTTTTCCCAAACGTTATTTTTTTCCTCCGCCAGTTTTAACCTTTTGACTGGAATACTCCTGATACATCCCTAATCTAGTCTGAATGGTGAGCAGGATGGGACACGGGTAGCTCCTCCCAGCCTACTTGCAGAAAATCCAGTGGCAAGAGGACCACAGCTCTGGATATCTTTAAAGCACCAGGTCTGTAAGTCGTTGCTGCTGTTGTAACCCCATAAAGCTCTTTTCTTTTGTTCTCTTCTTGAGACCGGTTCCTAGTACCCTTCAGACATTTTATTGATCTTTCTCCCCCTCTAGCTCATACATGCTAATTGTACCTCTGTAGCAAAACAATCTTATTATCATGTTAATTAGTGGGAGGGTTGTTGAGGGTTTCCAGTTCATTACCTGCTAATTTCAAGATAAATGAATCCACAGGTTACTAAGTAAATAAGGTCACCTATCAAGTACTTGTAAACGTGTTTGTAAACAAGGAGGGGAGATGGGGAGCGAGAGAAAGGGAAGGATGTTTAGCGTGGATGGTGGGAAGTAGCTTTGGATACGGATTTGGCATCCCATGCTGGGGTGACTCCATTTCCCTTGAACTCATTTGTAATGGAAAGCGAATGTTTGCTGTCCACCTGGTTCCCCAGTGGGACGTTTCCTCCTGCAACTACTTTGTGAGCTCAAAAGGCTCTTTGTGAGCAGATTACTCACTCGGAGGTTTGGTTGATTGTTGCTGCCTTTTGTGGTGAGAGCCAGGAGTGAGGACATGCACTAGGAAATACAGCACCAAAGGGGGAAGAAAAAAGCATGGTAGTGTGAGTCACAGAAACCTCCCCCTCCACATGGCTCAGGGTTATTCATATTGCCTTTATACACAGGGCAGCAGCACAAAGGAATTCAATGGGAGAGGGGAAATAAACAGTCAGATCCTCTGCTGGGGTAGAGTGACATGGGGCTTTGAAATCTGTGCCTTTCCACCACACCCCAAATCTCCAGGAAAATTACTCTCCAAGAGGGGCAAGTGGATGAAAGGACCATGTAGAAAAGCATATCTGAAGCATGGGGATTGCAGAGATAATGTATCAGGGGTCAAAATGAAAAGTGATACTGATCAGGATCCCCTGGGCTCTGTCCTCAGCCCGTGTTCGTTAAAGTTGGTGAAATAAAGAATTTGTGTTTTAACTGTTCAGAGCACACGGGGCTGGGGAGGGCAGCGAGCTCACTGGAAAGAAGGAGAGAAATTAAAAAACTTATTGATAAATTTGGAGGGGGGGAACAGTGGGCCAGTCCCTGTGGGCAATTTCAGAGTCCAGGTCTCAGTAGGAATAAGGTACACAAATACAGAGTGAGCCAAGGAAAGTGGTGATTCCTCATTAAAGTTTGTGAGGAGTTGAGCAGATCCCAAGCTAAAGAGAAGGGAGCACTGTGATGATGCTGTGGACAAAACAAAAGTGACTTCAGCACCTATAAGTGGGGGCTCTGCCTGCCAGACTCCTGGTTGACCTCCACCCATGCAGCCCTGGCTGGGGAGAGGTTTAGAGGGAGAGCAGAGCTCTGACCTCTGGAAAGAGACCACATGAACACAGATGTTTTAACTGAGGGTGTTCAGAAATTTAAAGGATGAAAGATGGAAAAAATCTGCCCTCCAGAGCTCTGCTGGCTAAGCTAGAAAGTAAAGTGTAGCGAGAAGGATTCAGGCTGGGCGAATACTCAGTTGCCTGAATATAAATATTTACTGTCAATATAGGGACCCAAGGACATCCGAGGCAGGCTGGGAAATGTCCTAAGGGACCTGTGTGAGGCTTGTTCCCATTGAGATGAGGCTCTAGATTTGGTGAAGTATCATAAGAGATTTTAGATGGCAGTGGAGACCCCTATTTTGGCATCTGAGTCAATGCCTAGGTAGAACTTTTAGCTCTGGGTAATGAAAAACTGGACCAGCAGTTGGCTCTGAAGTCTTCCTCTTTGGAAGCAGACAGCACATCCTGTTTGGTGCACAGGGATCCAGCAGATTCCCATCAAAACCACCTCAAGTCCTTCTTATTTTGTATTGAGGGGAGAACTCACCAGCAAACCCCTTTTTCTGGCTGTGGTGATCCTGGATTCAGCGTTCTACTTGACCCAAGTCTGGAGTCTATTTCAGAGTCTTGCAATGGTTCACAAAACCTCCAAGGATCGTCCAGAGGGTTAGACCTGAAGGGACAGGAGACCTGGGAAAATTGCAGTGACTAATTTATCTGGCCCATCCCACTTTTTTCTCCGAGGGAGATATCTGCAAACACTGCTTGTCAGATTTGATTCAAATTCCATGTAAGAGATACACTTGTGGTGAATTTCCTCTTCCCTAGCTGCGTTTAAAATTTGTTATTTGTGCCAGGAGCTCTGCCATTTGAGTCACCTGATCTTCCACCAGCTGGGTGAGCATACAGCAACTTGTATCATCAGCTTCCAAGGGCGAATGATCATGAAAAACAAATTTAAAGTTGCTTTTTCCGAGCATGCAAGATAGAAATAACCATATGAATGTTTGCTAAAAACAAGTGCAAAAGCACCACAAAAACATTCCAGGCAAATCCACTTAGTCTCTTTTTTTTTTCCTCCCCTCCATTGTATTTGGAAAGCTAAGGATTTTTCTACTCTGTACAAATTAGAAAGTAGAAATAGCATTTTTTCTTTTTTTGAATAGTGGTTAATATCAAATGCCTGTGAAACACAGCAGGCCCTTCTCTGAACTCCGAATTGCTTGTGCATTTATTTGGATACCAGGAATTAATGGATTTTAAATTTCAAGAACAGCAGTTATGAGGAATATTTAGCATGATCTTATTATTGTAACTAAGCAGCTAAAATATATGCATGAAACATAATCAAAGGGGGTTCTATGTATGTGTTTATTTCATTTTCACCTGCTTCACACAGGATCAGAACAGACTTTGCAAAGAGATGCCTTCTGTGTTCATTTTTTTAGCATGCTCGGGAATTTTGGAGTTGTTTTTCTGTGGTTAACTGTATGATTAATCCAATGTTTATTAAGATAGACTGAAATGCTTGTATCATCTGGTTTTGGCTTCCTTTTCAGAACACCTCTAAAGTTTCTGACTGTGCAAAATGTAGATACTCCAGAGGCATCTGGTTTAACAGTCCAACTGCCTTCTGAAACACTGAATTCTCCCTTCTTCTTATTTTTAATTAAGATAATAAATTGGTCTTAAATTATCCCTGAAATCAGACCAGTGTTGATTACAATGGGTTTCATGCTGTGACAGCTCAAGATGATGTTATTTTTATTCCTTTTCAACGAGATCTTAATCTCTCCCTGCGTGTAAACAAATTGTCACAGTAACCTTGTTCTTTAATCTCCCAGCTGAAGACCTTTAAAGCATTGGGAGATAACAGATCTAACTGAGATTTCATCAGCTTTCAGGCTTTTACAGATATGCCTCATGCCTCTCCCACTGCTGCAGTCTTTAAATGTTGAAGGAGAGAAGTGCACATTACACTCAAAAGCTTCCCTTAAACGTTTGAAAATAGTATCCGCCTAGCAACACGGCGATCCGGGGCTCAAACACACAGGCAAAATTTGGATGCAGGCACAGCAAGTCAAATTGCTACCTGTTGTTGCTAGTGCAGGACTCTCCCACTGCCTCCCCTGCATTGCTCTGGCTCGCACCAGCCAACCTTGCCGAAAAGGTCAGAGCATTTTAATGCTCAGAGGAGCATTGTGTGTCAGGAAGGAACAGCAGCTTGCATTTCTTAACCTCCTCCTAGCAAAGGAAAGCAATTTCAAGGGGCAGTTGGTAAAAAGAGGAGTGAAAAGACCAGAGGTAACTTGCTCTTTTTTTTTTTCCTCCCTCCACCTGCTTTGCAAATATGAACTAATTTATCTTCTAAAGCAGCAGATACATAATTATACCCAGTCAGCTCTTACAAATGGGGTAAAAGAGGCAACAGGCAGCAAAGTTATTTGCCTAAGGCCCTGCAGCCTGTCTTGCAGGCAGTGAGCAATTGCCCACCCTGGGGAATCCAAATCTTCAGCCTTGCTGCTCTGCCCTGGGTGCTTTGAAGCAGACTCCCAGGTTTAGCCAGCCTTGACGACTGGTTTTCTGCTGAGCTCCCAAAACTCTTCCTTCCACTGGCACATGGCTGGGATAATGCCATCAACTCCACATGTGAATACTTCTTTAAAAAATAATGTCAACAGTCTGTACGTCAGGCTAGCTCAGTGCATTCCGATGAGCATTTTTCATGTTTGAGGGCATGTAAGCATCATTATTCATAGTGGTAGGACTGGGAATACTCAATAGCATCCATAAACCTGGTGTGCATTTCCTTACAGGTGAACATTATTTGTGAGTAGACATATGGGTACATTTTCCAAACACTATACAGGAGCCACTGCACACACACAAAAAAATCTGTTCCTGTTAAAATATCTTTTGCCCAGGCATCTACTGATGCTTGGAAAATGTGCTCCATTTATTTACTGGCATGCCAGTTATTTGTCTACATAACAATGTTTTCTGTCAAGTCAAAAAATTTACTGTTCCTGTAGTTTAAATTCTTTCATTGAAAATTCAGCCAAAACTACTCTGACAGAAAGGCTTCTCTGCAAAAAACAGAGATATCTGCATCAGGGTTGCAATAATCTTGTCCCAGATTTACTACTGACTTTCATTTGTTTTAATATCTTTCCACATCAAATTTAAAAGCACATCATATATTTCAGACTATTTTAAAGTTCTAACAGACATGTGTTAACAACATATAAGTGTTTATTTATAAGTATATAAATAAATACGTATACATAAACAGATTTATAATGTAAATTAGGTTTTATTTATTAATATTACCATAAACTGAGAACTATTTATTTACTTCTGAGTGTTTAACTTCCTGAGAAATCTGAGTAAGTAAGCAACTTCCTGAAGAAAAAGAGGCAAAACTCAGGTAAAGAATCTTAAGTAGATGAGGCATATTAGACCCAAAATTTTCTCATCAGGAAAAAGAAAATGAGTCAACAGTAATAGCAAAAAATAATCAAGTTTCTCCATATAAAACTATTCTGCAAATGTCTGTCAGGTTTGTCAAACCAATGATCAAGAGAAGAAAGAACCACAGAAAAATTAATTGGAGGATACAAAGAGTTGCACTCAATACATTTTAAATACCTAGTTTTTGTTCAGAAGGATTTTTAAAAATTATTTTGAAATTATTTTATTTTTATCCGCTTCTGCAATTGAAAATGTCAGTAAATGGATATAATCACCTCAGGAATTCTTCCATGGAATCACTTACATGTAGTTTTCTGAAAACATTTCAAGTAAATAGAAAATTTTTACTTATTTATTTGTCAGGAAGTGACAAAAGTGATAAAGTGAGCACATGCAGAATGCATTTTGGGGATGCTTACTAATGAAGTTTGAAAGTAACATGAGGGGGAAAATCATTACTCTCTATTTTTATGTCACAATTTCAGTAGGTTTAATAAAAAATTAAAATAAAAAAAAATTCACAACATTTGCCACGGCTAATGGAGCTGTGACTGCTCTAGAGAGACATTGTCCCTGTGAACCTCTGAGCATGGGCCAAACTCAGGTACTGAACATCCCCATTTCCACCCTCTCCAGTGACCGGAGGAGGGACAGCCAAAAGCAGAACCTGCTCTGCGTGAAGCCAGGGCAGGAGTGTGGCCTCTGCCAGCTCTGAGAGAAGAATATCTGGTTGTCCCCTTGCAGCAGAGCAAAATCCACCTCCCTTAGCTGCTTCACCGTCCCAGGCACATGGAAGAGTACTTGGGATGCTGATGTTATCCCATGGGTTTGCCTCATCACTTCTGTCCTGACAGCATCCACAGGTTGCAGTGCAATGTAACAAAAATACAGTTTTCCCCTCTCCTCTGGAAGTATCTCCTATCCTTTCTCCTTTTAATTTTTTCCAGAAAGAAGACTTCCCTGGTAAAACATCATTAAAAGTGAGCAGTGGTTTTAAGAGCTAAAGGGGAGGCTTTAAATGTAAATACCAGCAAGAGTCACTGTTTCAGTTTCTGCAGCTGCAGTTCAAGTCTATATACTCAGTACCAACTATTTCTCATCCTAGCACGGGCTAGCAAAATACCACAGCCTGAACTAAGCATAACTTGTCTTGCAACTTCTGTAAGAGTGAAGATCAATTTTCTCCCTGAGCAACAGACTAATTCATCAGCAGAGACCAAGACATGGCAAGAACAAATAGCAGAGAGCAGAGAAGAGAAACAGAGAGGAGGGAAGAGAAGATACTGGAGGGAAAATGAAGACAAAGTAATTTGCTAACTAATGTGACTCAGTGGAGCCCCCAATTCTGTGTCCCCTGGAAGGGAGGAGGCTACACCTGTGTGCAGCCCCACATTACTATTTGCATAGCCTAAGCCCCAGGGGTAAGTGCCTACCAGAGACAGACTGCAGTGCCAGGAATTGGGATCTGTCATTCACTAAACCCTTGGCATTGCTTTGCCTTCCTCATATAAACACATTCTTCTCCCTCATCAGTGTATTTTGAGTCCTCTGAAATGAGGAGAGCTGAATATCTCCATCCACCATGCTGAACTGACTTTCCCCGTGGTGCTGCCAACACAATTTTAAAGCAGATAGTGTAGATGATTACTTAAGTGAATTTACACATGATGGCAAATAACTATGCTTAATAAAACTGAGAGAGCCTTAATGATTTCATTTTGGTGATTTAATTTATAAAAGAAAAGCTTAATCATTTAATAGCATCATTAAGAAAACACCACAGGAAGTTTAGAAATAAAGAATCATCCATATCTCCTGAGAAATGAGTTTTCTTCCAACATTCCGCTCATGACAAAATAAAACGGAAAGCTTACAGCTTCCTAAATAATTGCACTTGAAATATAAGCAATCCCTAAAGAATCTGTTCAGCCTCATCTTCTGCAGCACAGAGGAATTGCATTTCTGCTCACCACAGTGTGAAAGAGGCTTCACAAGTAAAAGGCATCATCGGTGATGGGATTGCATGTATTTTTTTTTGTTGTTGTTGTTAAAGACTGCCTTGTGAACAAAATGCAAATGTCAGAGCAATTAAAATTAAGTGCTTGTTTCAAAAGCAGTAGTTTAAAATAAAATCCTATTCTGCCATCCCCATTTGACAATGGAAGCATCCCTTACCTGCACGTGCACACTGTGTGTCTAGGCATACATGTGCACACACAAATGTTCCCAAGTTCCACGTGGAAATCTCCAAGGACTGGATCAACCAAGAGTTTGCATTGGGGTAATGGAAAATATGACCTCATTAGCACCAGGTTTGTCATTTGCTCCATAATACAAAAGTAAATTACAATGTATTAATGCAGTTAGTGTTGTTTTTAATGTGCACTGGGATACAATAAAAGTTTTTATTGGGGAAGTGTGATGGCATGTTTTCACTATGGCATTAGCACTGGTCTTCTGATAGGGCGGCCAGTCATATTACCCAGTGGAACACTCCTATAATGATGTAGTAAAATTTGACTCTGATATAGTAAAATCTGTTTATGGTAAAGCTGCTTTTTCACACAATTGGGTTGGGGCAGGGAGCAGAGAGGATGTAGCTAAAAGAATTATTTTCTAACTGTGTTTTCATAGAAAGTGCTCAAAACCAAACAAACAGATATTCCTAGTCTTCAGACCTGTCCAAAGGAATTCCCATGCCACACTCTCTGTTTTCCTTTGCCTGGCTCCTTCTCTTCTTCAATTCATCATCCATAGGTTTGTGACCCAGCAGCTGCCATAAATTAGTGCCCACATCTTGGTGAAGGAGCCTAAACAGGAGCATTGAAATTTAACACACTTTTAATAGGCTTGTCGTGGAGTTTTGCATGTACAACCTGGTCCATGTAAAACAACCTCAGGCACATTTGTGGCTTCAGAGCAGGAAGGTGATGGTGGAGAGCAGGGGTGGGGTGAGATCCTGTCCCTGCTGAGTACAGAGCTTGCTTGTGTGTGCAACCTTCACCCTCCCACCCCTGCTCCTTTGTTGTGTTACCAGGAACAGGTTTGTGCTACTAATGAAGGTTTGCAGGTGCTTCATTTGAGCCATGATTTTGTCTTTCATTCCTAACTGGACAAAGAGAGTTTCATGCATTTAAACTTGTTTTCATTAGGTTTAAGCCCTGGCTACCAATGGCTAGCTCATTGTCATGCCCCAACCAGCCTGCAAATAACACCAGTCAAGGCTGTCAATCCAGCTGCCCACTCCAAAAAAACAAGGTCCACAATTCCTTGATTTCTAAACTCTTGGTTTCAAACCTGAGGCTGAATCTGGGTTTCTGTAGCAATAGCTCAGAACAGGCTGAGCCTGGGCCAAGGTGGCACCCTGCACCATGGCTGAGGTGTGGTGTGCCCTCAGAGCCCTAGAAAACAAGGTTCACTGATGATGTGACACAGGCAGCAGTTGCTGTCCAGAGTGGAAAATATAATGGGGATAAAAAGGGGCTCATTGCAACAGCAGTGGTGACTGTTCCCATCCCTCCCTGAAAAACCAGCAAAAGATTCAAGCCAGCAGCCCAGCTCCCATTCATTGTCTCTCTGCTCCTTCTCCTTTCCCCTACCCTCAACGAGACCCAACATTTTATTTGTGGGGAAACCAGCCTGGATTTTGTTTTCGTTTCTGAGGTGTCTTGAACTGGGTTGAATATCCTTTTGGAAGGATAGGTGAAAATAAGACTTGGAAAGGAATATTTGCTAGGACAAAGCTGTGAAAGGCATTCATTAAAATAAAAAGATATCCATAAAGTCATGAATAAGGCTTTGTAATGAATGGACCCAACTAGCCTGTGCCTGTGGCTCTCTCGCCAGACTAGTGACAGTAGTTGAAAGTTATTTATTTGTTTGTAATATACTTTTCCACTGAAACACTTTAGTAATAAAGAGACATGAGGGGAGACACATTAGAAAGTGTGCCATACATCAAAATGAAAACTACCACATAAGCTACATGATAAACGTAGGATAAAATGTACTTTGTTTTCCACAAGACAAAGCAATAAGGAAAATGCTGTGTCTGGAGTAATTCTGAGCTTGGAACTTCTGCTGGTTATTTATTTTTATTAAGCAAATACACAGCCCTGTAAATGTACCTGGTGCTAACTAAACAAGAACAGCACACAGTCCTGGGTCTAAGAAGTTCACAGCTCATAATGGAGAAGACACAACAAAAGCTGACAATTCAGGGAGATACTGAGGCATTTTCAGTGAAAACAAGCAAAATTTACAAAGGAAGAAAATAATACAGCTCTTGAAACTCCACATAATCATTAACAGGTATAAACATATCTCCTCTCCTTTCCATTTATTGATTTATTCCCTGGTGGCATATTGTCTAAATCCTGCATGGCGAGTCCCGAGGCAAGGACAGCCTTTGTGTTATTTGTACAGTGCTTAGCACTGCTGGGCCCCAATCTTTCATGGGCTCTCTTCTATTTCTTTTTCCAGCATAGCTAATATAATGAGCACATCTGAAGATGGGAGTGAGGGGAGAAAAGCATCTGCAAGACAAGAGTCAACAGAATCTCTGAGCGACACCAGGGGATTCTGATTGTGAAGTAAGAGAGGAGGAGCAGAGAGTTAAAGCTGGGGCAGAGACACTGGTTACCTGCTTTTCTTACTTATTTACTTAAGAGTTCTTGCTGTTTTACTTGAAAAAGCACAAGGAGACAAGAAAAAAAAAGTTATTTTGACTTACAAAAGCGTGGAAAGGTCATTAGGAAGACTTGAGAACCAATAAAGCTCTTTAAACCCTTCCTACTTGTCATGCATAGAGCAAAGCTTACAGGAAAGCTGCAGCTAAGAAAATTACAAATGGTAATGCTATTATTTGGCATATAGTTGCCAAAGGCATTCAATATAAAGATTTTACAGAGGTGTCAACTGATATATAGCAAACACACAAACAGTCTCCAGCTCTGTAACATATGCAAGGAGAGCTGAGACTAAATATTAAGCATATGAATTATATATTCTTGCAATGCGAGGCTGAGAAAATGCTTGCTGTGCACCATAGTTAAAATGAGCAATAAATACCAGGGTTAATGCTGGCAATGTCTTGTTGGGGAAGGTTTCCCTAAGCCCCCCTCTCCCAAGTTTGGGTTTGAAACCATTTTCTGCTGTGTTGGATAATGAAGTGATTAGACTGCTCCTTTCCGAGACTGTTACATATTTAAAACAGGTTCCACCGCTGCCTCATTTTAAACATCAGAACCTGTTTTGGGCGCCAGAAATGTGAAACATGAACATCAATAGCTTTCTCCTGCCAAGATAAGAGCTTGTTGCAGAGGCCAAACATATGTCTCTCCTTCTTTCCCTGAGGAGGTTTCTGGATAAGGAAGAGGTGTGTCGGTACCTGAGCTGCTTAAAATGACTCAGACACATATGGGCCTTTTGTAAACTTCCCTTTGCTCTTTCTCTGTGGGGCAGCAAGAGATTTCAGTCTCAAAGTTGTTGCCATCTGGGTTTGAAAGGCCAGGTCTGCCTGAGAGTGGCCTCCCCAGCAAAAGTGGCTTTAACTGCCAGGGTCTGACTCCCTTGGAAAATGCCAGCCCTTATGGAGGCAGCACTGTGGGGCTGCTTTGCTTCCTTGGAGAGGGCCATTCCCAAGGTTTTCCCACTGAAAAGAGCATCAGGATCATCATGATAAAGCACTCTGTGCTTTATTGGTACCTGCCTTGGTACCAGCAAAATTCAGGTGAGGGAGCAAATGTGAAGCACTGCTGTGTTCCAAACCAAAGCTCTGACAGTGGGCCAGGAAAATCAGGATCTTGCTTTGCACAGCAGTCAAGGTAACCAGACTGGTTACCTTTGCACATCAGCCTTTGCCACCTCTGAGGTGCTGGAGGTGCTGCAGTGCCCAATGCAGTGCACGTCGTGTGAGAGGGACAAGGCACAGCTTTGTATTCAGCAACCTTGCCCAAAAGGCAAATTAGTTCTTGCAGCTCAGGTTTAATGAACAAAAAGTGCTCGTAGTAACCAGACTCTTGCCTTCCTCAAACAAGGTGGGGTAGTGTCAGGGCAAACCCAGCTGGGGACCTGGAGAAAGATTTTCGTTGTGTTTTGCTCTGCTTGACCGACTCCATAGACCTGAGCCACCTTGGCTGCCTTCCCTGCTGTCTCTGCAGAGAGGAGAGACACCTGAGCCAGCCTCTCTGCTGCTGGACTGGATGTGTGCCCTCCCACAGTGACTGCCACTGTGTTTTTCCTCTTCTCTGGCGCAGAAAGCATCAATTTCATGTCGTGCCCTCACAGGACAAGAGTGCCACAACTTAGCAGCTCCCACCCCAGGCTGCTGGCTCCCAGCCCTGGGACACTATCTAGAGACAGGATTGCAACCCTCAGCTGGTGTTTCCCAGCCAAGCCAGCAGCTGAGATTCCAACTGATCCATTCCACTTTACCACAGTGTGTGGGGAGCTCTGCCCTTTCCAGAGCCATCCCTGCATTCTAGGCACTTGCTCGTGCCTTGAAAGCACAGCCCAAAAAAACCACAAGAAAATATGTCAGACAAGCCCAAGCGCTCTGTCTGAGCGTAAAAAGTCTCAGCATTTAATTTTTACTTCTTAAAACATATGTCATCAAAATCAGCACTTCATCAGGCCACCCTTAGTGTGGGGACTCATGGGGATTCACACCTGGGCTGAGGGATGGTGGACACAAAGCCTCAGGGCAACTTCAGCTTCTCCATTTCTTTAATATTTAAAAAGCCTTAAGCATGGTCTGGCCATGTGTATACAGCAAATCCTTCCCCAGGCACTAAAATACAGCCTCCTTTAAAGTGGAAACAGCAGTAAAAGATGGACAGACCCAGCAAATGGCCCCCAAAATACAGGGAGTTTTGGACAGGGAAAATGATGGTTGCTTCATGGGATTTTGGCTCTGGTGAAGAGCCAGGGCTCCTAAATCTTCGGAGTCAGCACCATCCAATTTTTAAGCAGTTAGGCAGTGACAAATAAATGCACCATTTAACTGCCTCTTATTGAAATTAATAGAAATGAATCATCCTGGCATTTTTGAAAAATCTCTCTGAAGCAGCTTAGGTGCCTAAATATCTTTAGCAGCATAGACCTAAGCAACTTTTCAAGTACTAGTTAGCTCCTGCTTCCTAATGTGTCTCACAGCACTAAATCACACAGAATAAATAGGGTTTTTAATGAATGTGTGAGGATGGGGCTTCAGCTGCCAAATTCCTCTTAGCCTTGAGCAAAGAGTGGCAGTAGCTGTGAAGCTGGCCCTCCCTCAGCCAGCTGAAAGTTGGGCAAAAATGTTGCACCCTAATTCTCCCAGCCTGCTGGTAGCAAATGCCTGTTTTATTGCAGTGCTGCTCTTGCTGCTCTTATTTCATGAGGTTTCCTGATGCTTTTTTCATTTTTTTCCTGGGATCCTGAGTATGCAACAACCCCAGCTGCCTCTGAGGAAGGTGGCACCAATGTCTGACATGCACATCCAGAGCACAGCAGCACAGAGCAAACCACAGCCTGGCCCCTCAAACCCTAAAACCCAAGGTCCTTCTTCACACAGGCCTCCTCACATTCATCCCTTAAGCTCCCGATGGACTTGAAATAGCCAAAAAATAAATCCAAGCTGCTGCAAATGGGCATTGGAGAGAGATGGAGAAGGGCTGCTGGAGTGAGAAAGAGCAGCCAAATCACTGCTGTGGTCACAAGTTTGTTCTCAGTCAAAGGCTTTAGTCCACTGGAGTTGCTGTGAGAAGAGAAGAGAAGGGAAGGCATTTGGGAATGCTTTGCATCCTTTTGTGTTTGATTTTGGATGGTTTGGGAGGCACAGCACATTCAGATCCCAATGTCATTGTTTAAGGGGTTGTTTGTTTTCATTCCTCTCCTCCCTACACTGAAAATTAAATTTGGCATACAGAGACCAGTCACTGATGAGTCTTCAGGGATAGATTTTTATTACATTTAGGAGACATTCAAAATAGTTTTTGACATTATTTTATTCTAGGAATTATAACTAAGACCCCAAGGGATGGAGACATGCAAAGCCCGCAGCAGAGCAGTGGGAGATGCTGATTGCCCAAGGCTCCTTTGAAATCCCAGATTATGTTATGGATATAGTCACAGAATTGAAAGTGATCCCTTTGCCACAATTTAACCAGTTGCTGCCTGCCAGATGAGGCATGGGAACCATGGTCATGGTCTGAGCAAATGTGTCAGCTCCCAAGCTGTGGTGCTTCAAGAACGTGCACAGGCTGCTGTGGCTCAGTCCATGGGAGGTTGCTGGTGGAGCAGAGTCATTTTCAACCCTCTCAGCCATGGAAAGGACACTTTTCTCCTATCAGACAGCACTGCTAAGCTTCAAGCATGTGCTGGCCTCAGTGTCTGCTGAGGCTCCTGATGGTGCAGCTCAGGATGCTGAGAGCAAGAACAGCAGGGTGGATGAACAAACCAGTGGGTGAAGGGCAGAAGGCACTAATACTTCTTGGTGGAGAGAATAATAGGAAAAAAACACATTTGCTACAACTGCTGGACACTCAGACTTGTGATAAATTTGAGGAAGAGCCCCTCCACTATGGACATACAAATGTATTGTAGGATTCTTCCTTAAAACTCACTGCTGTTTTGTTTTGGGGAGCAAAATCTTTGCCTCTATTTGTTCAGGATTTGCAACTCTGCCTGTTGCAAAAAAAAAAAAAAAATCCATGTGTAAACAATTTTTAAAAGCTGAAAACATGAAGTTATATTTTTTGAGAAACTTGCATTACTTAAGCTAACATTTGGAAAATCTAAACCCAACTCCCCATATTTTTGGACCAGAAACTTCAGCTGGGTATTTGAATTAAACTTTAAACTGGCCAGCTACATCTTTAACACAGATCTGTGTTCAGTTAATAATAGTAGTACTTTGAAGTTAGCCAATTCCTTTCCTCGAACAGTCTCACAGTGTTTTTTAAATGGATCTAGATGCTATTATTCCCATGTATTGGCTCAGAATAAACCGTGAAATAAATGATTTGCTGAAGGCTACAGAGTAAACTAGTGGCAGAGCCTTAGTTTTCCATGTCCTAGTCTATTCCTGTAGGCCAATGAGGTCCAGTTTGGGGGTCCTAAAATGCCATATATTCCTTTAAGGGGACATTTTAATGCCACTCACACTTCCTTTGTCACATGAATACTATGGAATTGAACCGGAAGTATCCCTATCTGATAGGGCCACATGGCAGATGTGTGTCCCACATCATGTGAGGTAGTAACTGCTGTGGAACTCAGGAAAAAAAAGAAACAAATGTAGGAATCGACCTGATCATCACAAAACCTGGCCAGCAACTCACTCCCTGCCCAGATCAAAATATCAGGCAGAAACAAGGGCTGCAGAGAGCAGGGTCTGAGTGGGATTAATTGTTGTGGTGGACTGGAATCAATAGATATGACACTTCTGCTTTTACTAATACACCTGCCATCATTCACTGTGTTCATTATCACAACGGTTCTTGTATTTTTATTCATCAGTGAGAGCAAAATGACCGAGCCTCTCGATGCCTTTGTCTGCCAAACACCTTTGTCTGCTGTTTTTGTATCACCTTTGCCATCGCAGCTATAACAAATCACCTTGTTAATGTTACAGTGCTTGTTCCTGTGGCCCAGGGTGATCCTGTGTAGACTGGTGGGCAGTGTGCACATAATTATCATCCGCTGCGTTTTCACGCAATTAGTATGCTGCAGAATTGTTCTCGGATACTCACAGACATACAAAAAGATTAAATAAAACCCATTTAATGTCATGAATTGTCCTGTTAGGAGTTAATGAGGTCTGGTAGGTTGCCAAAGTCCAGCACACAGAAAGCTCAGGCAGGCCAGGAGGGAGAAAGGGAGGAGTTGCTGGGTTCAGCCGTATAGACCTTGAAGTGCAACAGCTGTGCCTTGTCTTTGAGGAGAGGATCAAGTAGAGAATATGAGATAGGCAAACGTTGGCTTAAACTTTCTTCTCTCTTTGATTGTCCTTGGACATCTGCCTCATCTACTGTCAAGAATGTTTGGCAGCTGTGAGCCCAGAATAACAGTGCCGCTCAGCCAGGGCGCTATCGCAGGCGTCTAATACTTTAAGCCAACTACTCTGTGCTGTGTGCCTCGCCCGATCCTGAGCTATGCTAATGCCTTGAGCTAACTGGGCTTTCTAACAGCCCGGGAAACACATAGAAGTGGGCTCTGCCGTTTATTTTCCTCACGTGCTAATTGGCTTTAATTGTTGGCCAATTGGATTTCAAGTTTAGAAAAGGGTGCCCCAGACAAAAGGAAAAGTGTTAACTTAAGACCGTGGGAGAGACAGGCCATTCTGTTCAGTTTCTAATGTAGCAGACTTTATGCAGATGCATAAGTCTCAGGGCAATGGCTGTCCTAGAAAGATTTCTCAAGCATAACCAATGTGGTTTCCTATAAAATATATGCTTCCATACCGGCTGAATGTCATTAATGCTCAGCTATTTCCTGGAGTGCAAATTCCCACCTTTCACACCCAAAGTGCTTGGGCTCATTTTGCCTCAAGAACTGAGGGGTAGGTAAGAGGAATACCTACAGATTCATTTTAGTATTTAAACTGGTTTACATAGTAGCTTTAGAAGTGTTTCTGCAAAATCCAGCTTTCATTTGTCCCCACAGTCATGACAAAAAAGAAGGAAGAAGGGCTTCCATCCTCAAGTACCTCAACACTTGCCCAACAGAAAAAAGCCCTCTCTGAATAAGGGGTCCCTCAGTTTCTGCACCCATTTCTCCTCTCATCATCATTATCACATCATAAGATTCATTCTCTAGTGACACCAGTTTTATGACCACTGCATTTCCATTTATTTCTAAAGAGTTCATATGAATAGAATTAGGCCATGTAAATACAGCTGTGAGATCAACCAGCCTAAATTATTTCTGTGTCATCTTTAATGTACATGTCCTGCCAACATCCCTGGTAGGTAGGGTTGTGCTATTATCCATCTTTTCCTGAAGGCACAGAGGGGCAACTCCTCAGAGGTAGCTGGGATCATAAATACCTATGAAAATATGTGCTAGACAGACTAAAGGCCAGCTTTTCAAAACTAAATTAATAGGATTTGGGCACTTAACCTGCCTAAGCACTTGTAAGAACTTGCTGAAGAACTACTGAAAACCTGATCAGAAGTGATTTGCCTAGGTCATATCAGCTGGTTTTTGCAGGGGAGGAATCTGTGTCCTAAAATCCTGACAGGAATTTAATGCCATTAGGACCTGACTGAGCTCCCGAGCAAAACATCGAACAAATCCTCACCACTTACTACATAAAACATCAAGAAATGAGAGTAGATTTTGGCATTGTGAAGATCTGCTGATCAGCAGTGAAGTTTTCTGCCATCCCTTATTTTTTCTGGTTTTCTGAAGTGAAGCCCATACACAAAGCTCAGACCCAACCATTTTCATTTGCCCATCCAGAAGAAGGCAGAATGATGCTGTTACACAGAGACAGCAACTTATTTTTAAAGCTATGCAACATCCATTACAAGATGCTGATAAATCAGGCTTCAAACTTTCTCTTTGACATGATTTTTCAAATTGTTAGGGATCATTTTGTAGTAAAGGCCCAGATTTTTCCCATTACTTCTTGTTAATGAATTCTACCCAGGCAGTATAAAAAGATGGTGTTTGGCTCTTAGAAGTTACTGGAGAATCCTTGCCAGGGAGGGATTTTAGCAGAGCATGGGATTATTGGAGATGATCTTGGTAGAATAACATATGATATTCCAATTTACAAGTAGTCTTTGAAGGGCTGTAGCTAATGGCACCACTTTTGTCAGCTGGCCTAATTTAGATCTGTAAATTGAGGTTAATGCACATGCATAACAAGAATTAAGAAAAGCAACTCTTCTGAGGAATATCCATGCATTTTTGTGTGAGCTACACTTGCCTAAGGATAGAAAATATAGGTATTCAGGCACATGCTCATTCTTATGCAAAACTTTATAAAGTTTTCTCTGTCCTTTGAATTCTAGAGTGGTCACTGTCTCCTCTGTGCCTTCATCCTGGAAATCCATGACTGCCTTTACTGGAGGAAATACAAGATTGTTCTTGAGAATCCTTAGGTCTGAGCCTCTGGTTTTGTGGTTCAGTGTTCTGAAAAATTCACTAAAATTGTTTCCCACTCAGGTGCATTTTACTCACTCACTCCAGATGGGATCAGAGCTGACTATGCCAGACCCACACACAAAAATCTTCCAGTGGTAGTTCCAGATGGAATGAGAAATAGACATGTTATAAATCTCCTGACTCATTGTCCTAACAGAAGCAGAGGTAATTTGGATAACTTCAGACAGTGGGCTGCTTTATCCAAATCAAGCTTGAGCTATGAACATCTTGAGCCCTTCCCTTGTAAAAAAGGTTCTTCAACAACAAAAATAAAAAGGGGATTTCTGTTCCATCCTATCTCCTTACACTGTGTAAACTGCTATAACAAAAGCAAAACCAGAAGAACTATGCAGGGGAGTGACAAATTCACCAAATTCCTCTTCGTTAAAACTAATGCCTAGTGATAATATCATGCTCTTCTCCGTGAAACACGATATTCTCTCCTGGTTTACAAAGCACCAGGGGGGAACATCCTTGGAAAAACTTCCAGCCACGGTGAATCTGACTTGGAGCATCTGTCTTTAGGGGCCAGATCTGAGATCAGTCTCCTTGGGAGTTCAGAGACACCATGGGATTAGCACGAAGGGGCTCCCCTGGCCTCTTCACGGCCCCATGCAAAACACTGAGACAGCTCTCCTCCCTGCTGCCTGCAGGAACACACTGCCCAAACTAAAATATCTGCTCCAGGAGCATCTCAGCATCCACAACACAAGAAAAAAGTGCTTGATATCAACCCTGGAGAGGGGACTATCACAAGACGCTCCCCCTGCCTACTTTATTTTCACTTGGGATTGTCCCAGTTTCACTCCCTTTGTGTTTTATGCTGCAAGACATCCCACGGCCACCCCTGAGGAAAGCTGGGCACTAGACACCTTCTGCAGCAAGTCATCACATCCCTGGGGTTTGTCACAGGGGTTAGCTGCAGGCTGATGCCAGTCACCTGCTTTCGAGGCAGTGAAGTGTGCTGCTTGCCAGGGCTCAGCAGCTCCTGGGAAGCTGCAAGTGGCTGCGAGTGGCAGATGCTAACAGACACCAGAGAGCCTGGATCTCCAGCCTCACCTCTCCCTGACAAATTGCACCTTGCCCACAGACATTTCAGCGTGTAACTTATCTCCCGATCGGAGCGCGCCGGCCGCCCCTCCTCGCCAGGGCTGTGTCCTTCCAGGTGGATTATTTTCCACTCAAAGACTGATGCCTGCAACAGCAATCTTGAAAGTCTCCTGCTATCTGCTTCTCACTCTTCACAAGACAAGACAAGACCACCCAGAGATTCGCCTGGAGAAATATTACACCAGCCTGTGGCCGGCGTGCCTGAAATCGGCCCGGGGAGCATATCGACACCAGTTACCCAGCTTAGGGAACACAAGGGGATTAATAACTTGGACAGTGTGCAGGATAAAACTAACCTCAGAAACAATTCCCCATCCAAACCCCATCAGAATTTTAATCTTTACAGACTTTTAGCTCCATAGCCCAATAAATCCTTTCCATAGTGACTCATTGTTACCCTGATCTTCCTTATAAAACACACGGTGCAAACAGTGTAACATTTTCCTTTCTTATTGCTCTCCTTTGTAAAACCATCTCTCCCTGTATCTCGCTGCCATTTGCCTGTTAGTCATGGGCTTCACTCCTGAATGAGCCACTTAAGAAATGTTACACTGATGTCAAATTGATACATGTCTTGTGAATACTTTATACTTTCTCTTTATTTAGCATGAAAGGACAGTGTTCAGTACTGATCAAAAACTGGGGCCGAAGTTTCAGCCAAAATGCAATTTTTCCATTAAAAAAAAAATTAAACAGATATTAGAATATAAGAACTCAAACAAGGCCATAAATATTTCACGTTTCAGATTTTTCTTTTCTTTTGACCCTCTTGAAAAAAATCTAAATTCCTCATAGAGGACATTATTTACATTTCTTAAGGAGTCCTCAAAACACATTTTCAAAATAACTCTGTTGCCAGGTCATGAAAGCTGCAACTGCAAATCACTGGATTTTGCCTATGAACTCCACCCTGGCCAAGTGTTTTCCCAGATATTTCAAATCTGGGAGTCCAGAATGACTGGATTTTACACCAGTTCTGAGCAGGCACAGTGGCAACACCAGTGAGGAAGAACAAAAAGATTATTGTTCTGTGAACCAGTTATCTACATCAGGCTGCTCCTCTCCCTTCCACAGGACAGCGACAGGAATAGCACAGAGGACTTCATGAAGCCCCTTTCCCCAAGAATACAAGTTGCCTTTTCAGGACCAACGTGCTGTTTATGGTGAGGTCACAGTAAGTGAATCTTAAATTCATTCAAGTTTCTAATGTTTTAATTGAGTGAGAACATGAGGACATCATTACAGATGCCCAGGAGCAATGCAGGGAGGACACTGAGGTCCTTGTTGGAGCAGTGCAGCAAGGTGTGCAGCCCTGAGTACATGGCCAGCCTTGCAAGCCATTGTGTCATTCCCCACAAGCTTAAAGCAGTCAGCTTAGATTTCAAAATTCAGCCTTCAACACATAACAGAGTCCTTGACCACCCTCCTATAGAAAACAAAATCCTGCTTATTTTGGCAGATGTTCATTTTTTTCCTTTCAAGCACACCATTCTGTCTTTTTTCCGCCTTTTTAGGGTCTTTTCCCTAAGTACAACGTTATTGTGGGTTTAGCCTGAGACGTGAGTCAATCCCCTCCCTTAAAGCAAACTGATTTCTTCACTTCTTTCCCTGTGATATCTATTTTGGAGGCTCTCAACTCCCTGGTGGGCCAGTGGGACATCCTGCAGCCTCTTTATGGCTGGTGGTCTGCGGGAGGGAATGGGATTACATCTCTCAGCAGCCAATGGTGCTGCCTGTAGGTTCAATAAACAGGCTTTAAAAAAAAAATAAAAAGACACACACACACAGCATGTCCTTCTTACTCTGTTTTGCGTGGTGTGACTGAACCTGCAGAGCCAGTGGGAGCGAGTTCTATAGTGATAACAGTAACCATTGACTTTCCCTTCCCTGATTTCACCTCTTTCATTATGTTGGAGAGCTTTGTTCCAGACTAGGAGATTATGCAACGGGCTGAGGAGGAGATGTGACTTCAGTGAGATATAGCACACAAAAAAGTGTGACAAATTGCAATGACAGGGGCTCCGATGGTAGCTTGTGATGGAGTGAAATTAAATCCCCAACCCAACAATGCAGCATTATGCTATATTCTATAGGCACCCTTGTTGAGGGTAGATTGAGAGAAAAAGAGATGGGCAAAAAGAAAGATGCACACATACTTTCCTCATCCATGTTCCCAGCTAGCCCTTTCCCCCAGCATTAGCTTGGGGGTAAACAAAAAAAAAAAAAAAAGGTCCTTAATGCTTGGGCCCAGATGTAAGGGATGTGTGACACGGGGAGAAGTGGAACGGATTGAAGGGATGCCCAGAGAACACCCACAGCCTGCAGTGCCATCCCCTGCCCTGTCCCCCCGGGAGACAGGGCTGGGACAGCCTGTCTCCATACCTCCACACACAGCGTCCCAAGTAATTTGCCCTCCTTCCTAATTAAAGTGCTCCCTGAGGGGCGCTGGAGGAGGATGTGTGTACACCTTTGTACTCAGCTGCTCCAAACTTCCTAGGGCAATACCGCAGGGTGATCCTGATGGCTTTTTTCATGCTAAATAACTGACCTAGACGCCCTTACTGCCCCATTCATCTCTTCTACATAAACAAACTATTCATTCCCTAAGGAATAGGTGCATCTGTTCGCTCAGGCCCAGCTCCTGAGGGAAGCCAACAAGAGATTTGAAACTATTTAAGGAAGAAGGGAGCACAACACACTGTTAGAGTATCTTTGCTGTCCCGGGGCCATCCAGGTGTTAAATCACTCAGTGGCCTCTGAAGGGTCCAGAGCCAAACACTGAAACAAAAGGCAAAGATGGGGAAGGAGAGTGCCAGATATCACAGCTCACACTCCTTGAGTTTCTCTTTTGCTTGCTGAGGTTTTCGGGAGCTGTGTAGTGACGAGACAGAAAATGAAGTTGACTGTAGGAGGCTTGGAGCACTCAACACTGCTGCAGACTTTATGAGCTGGTCAGCATTACTAATGTTCTCAGAGTAACACTCTAGTGGGACTCCTGAGCTTACTTTTCACTGGAAAGAAACAATAGTTTTAGCTGTGAAATGTTTTACATTCAACTTCCACCTCTCCCCCCACCCCGTCTTCAGTGGAGTTGCCATGAGCCCAGACTTTAAAAACATTTCAGACTTAAAAGGTTAAGATTTAAGTGCTGCTGATTTTATCTGGGCTTTTAACTAACATAGGCAGGTGGATTAGAGATATGTGTACAATCTCCACTCTAGACACTTGGGTAAATATGCACAAGTGCTGAGTGAGCCAAGGAAGGAATCTGATGTTATTGTCTATTAATTTGAAAGCAGAGATTAAAGAAAGTGCAGAAATCAGTAGTGTAAATATCAAAAAGGATTTCCATTTATATGTAAGAACATTACTCTAGCAGTCTGGCTATTTCAAATAACATGAAAGCTTTTTTTCTGAGGAAAAAAGAATTGTGAATTTGTTTAAATTTACATATTTTCCTCTCTCTTTGTTTGCAGGAATGGTCACCATGCTTGCAGCTAGGAAGCAGTTTGCTCAACAGGGCTGGGTTTTGTTCAGGGCTTGCATTTGGCTGGAGGACCAAAAAACACCAAAAGTATTTCACAAAGTTATATGACAGGCAACCAGGCTGGGATTTCCTCCTCCTTGCCTTTCTTTTTCACAGTAATTTTCACCAAAAATCAGCTTGTAAACAGCTTCTGATTTTCTACAAATGTTTTTGTGATTCTGAAAGATTCATGGAAATTTGGCAGAAATGATATGCAGGTGATGGGGCATTCCAAACCATTTTGGCTGTGGTTATTGATTGAGTCAGTGATGTGACTGCTTGTCCAGTTCCTATGGATCACTTTTGCCTCCTCCTAAGATGCCTACAACCAATTTTTTTATTAATTGTGATAATAAACAGTAAGCATCCTCAAAACAAATTAAGTGCTTGTGCTTTTTCCTAAAAAAGAGAAAAAAAATTGTATCTACTCTGTTAATATAACCTATGCTTTTAATACTGGAAGCAACAATATTTTCTCTAGAATTGGAATTAAGTTGTGTCTGTATGAGATTGGTGCTCTTTAAAAGCATACTTGGGGCTAAAATATCAAGAAATTCTCTACTTTTATGAAAGCTTTACAAATTCCTGGAGGTCATCTGAATACTCAAAAATAATGCATAATGTGACCCCATGAATCAAATAGGCCAAGCTCAGCACTTTTTATTAGCAGAAATATTCATGAATCTTTTATCCTCCTCCTTAGTCCACCAGCTCTTATTTTCACCCTGTTCTCTCCTTAATGCAACATTTCATAGGAATGCCAAGAAAAAGGAACCCAGCTTCAGGTTTAATTGCTAATATTTCTAAATTTAGTCAGCATAAAATCCATCTGAGGCTCCAAAGGTTTTCCTTGTAATCTGCAGAACCTGAGTTTGAATCTAGCCCAAGAGAGCACCACGGCAAATAAATACCATCTGATCTCTACAGAAATCTGACAAGAGTTCAACTGTTTTCCACCTTGCTACGAGTATATCAGAGCTGATTTCCCAATGCAATGCTGTAAGGGAAAAAGTCAATTAAAATGCAACTGTCCCAATTTCAGTGAAAGTTACTGATCAGCAGGAATCTCTATACATGTGGTTATTATTTTTTTTTCTTTTGAATTAAGCAGGCCAATATATTCTGTGATATTATGTTCTTATGCTGGCTTGCTTTCTGACTCATGTAACCCTGGACAAGCAGCAGTGGTTGTGAGCCAAATGACCCCAGTTTTCCACACAACAGTATTGGAATTGCTGGACTCAGCTCATTCCTCCCATCTTTCTCACCTGCTTCTGTGACCATTAGAGATACCACAGTGAAACTCTGCAATATTTTGCTGATGGGACATGGCTGGGACTGCCAGTTTTGTTATATACCAGCACTTTCCCTATCAGTGCAGCCTAAATGGGATTAGGCTAGACAGAAAGGAACCAATTCTGGATGCTGGAAACCATCCAGATTTGGTTATCGTTTCATTCTTTACTTTGGTTCATGTTAGTGTCTTATGGAAGATTTCAAGTTTTAGCAACCAAAGGAAAAGGGAAACATTTCCAGCTCTCTTTCTCTAGTATCACAGGTCTGACTGGAGGTTATCAGCCTCAGCAACTTACCCAACTCTTGCCAGCATCATGGAAATATAGACATTATCTGATTGAAGACTGGATTTGCACATTTTTTATGCTGCAGCTATTAGCTTTAAATAGAAGGTTTTCAATATTTCAGTGAGAAAGCCTCAGATCCAACCATTCATTCCATTTGGAGTGGCTTTTGCTCAAGATTACAAATTTTTATTTGTCAGATCATTTTGTGACTTACATTTGGAAAATTTTAACGTGGAGAAAACCTCTAATTTCCATTCAGTTCTGACATTAAATGTCCATAAAACACAGAGGAATCTCCTCAGCGAGGCATTTAAAGTATCAGGTCTTCTTAATCCAGTAAGATTAATTATCATGTATAAGTAAATAGGAATTGTTTTTCATTCATTTCCCATTTCCAGATGTAGGATGATTAGGCCTGCAAATTACTTTGCTCCAATACTGAATATTGAGACTGCATCAATAATTACTGAATAAAAAGCTGAGCCCTGGGGTTTGGGCTCTCCTGAACAGTTTGGATCAGGAGTTCACTCACATTATGTTACAGATAACAGCTCTGCACAACATTTGGCTCAGGTTCAGTTGCTGTGAGTCTAGGGCCAGGGCAGACCTTCAGTTCATCTCCTCTGACTCTCTTTCTAGCCCACACAATTATGTTTCACTCACATCTCTCTACGCCGAGCCCGGTGACATTAATTAAATGGGAACATTTCAGAAATCAAGAGACAGAACTGTTGCCTGCTCTAGGCAGAGAGTGGGAGGGAGAGGCAAACCCAGCCCTTGCCATGGCAAAGAGCTGATAAAGGTGAGCACGCCTGGGATTTGTCTCCTGGAGCTTTACATGTCTATAAGGTAGATGTCTACATCTGATCTCATCATGCTCACACCCTGCTGCAGTCAGAGAAAAGGGCATTTCCAGCACTCAATTCATCTGCTCTGCCTGTGTCAGGGTGAGACTCAGTGCTCCCTTTCCACCTCAGGTGTGGACAGCTGTGCCCAGGTATCTGAGAGCCATGCAAGGACACCCTCAGCTTTCATGGTCACACCACAAGCCCTACAAAACAAAGCAGCTCTCAGGCCATTAAAGATCCGTGTTGGTTTAGCCAAGCAAATTTCGGATTATCATTCCCTCCTGACGCAGGAGAGCAGCAAAGGTTGGGATTTCTAGTTTGGGTTTGCATCTACTACAAAGCAGAGCTGTCTGTCATGCAACATTATCTTCAAGGTTAAGATGGAGCTGACTGCATTCTCTTGCTTTATGAAAGCAAGAATTGGTATTATTGTCCTTTCACTCTCATGAGAGACACTTAATTTGAAAAGAGGCCTTGAATTTTGTTAAACATTATCAGTTCCTATTTTATTCTAGATTGATATGTAGATTAGGCAATGCCTGACACTCAAAATTAAATATGAATAACACAAAATAAGAATAAATTAAAAGACTGCAAGATGTCCCGGCTACCCTAGCTTTTGTCATAATATTCCTAGTAATACATGACTAGAGGTGTTGGTTAGAATTCAGTTTGATCCCTATGGAAACATGCTATGGAGGAAAATAAACTATAGAAAATGGGAATTTAGAAATTAAAAGTCCTACAAACCATTGTCTTGTGCTCATTTAGCCAAGATTGGAAAACACCCACTACAGCAGTGCAGTCTTTTCCAACATTTCATCTCAGCCATCATGTGTTTCAACTCTCTCCTGAAAAAATAGCCTCTAGGAAGAGGCTGAGTGCAAAATTCACAGCACATAAATTAGCCTCTTTCTCCAGCTAGTGGGTTATTGAGAGGAGATTGGAATTGCTTTGTTACTCAAATGTATTTGACATACACTTTTGCCATTTTTTTAAACTCTCTTGGCTACTCAATGTTTTGCCCTGAGTAGTTGTGATCCCTATTTAAAGGTGAATTGCTTTCCTTAAATCTAATAAATGAGCAACTTGGCTTGTGTGAGCAAATGTAGCGGCTTTCAGAAGAACTTGCATCCACAGTGGTGATATTGCCATTTGAGAGCCAGAGCAGGAACAATCACACAAAATTAATGGAAAATTGGAACAAAAGAGGGGCAGGCAGGGTGAAAACGAATTCTTTAGAAAATCTGAATGTCTGTGGATTACTTAACTCTACACCTTCATATAGGCACAAGACATCCTGTAGCCCACAGGAGAGTTTCAACATCTTACACATTCAGCGTGCAAGACACATTAAGAAACTCGATATTAGGTTTCCCACTGATTTCTGAGTGACTGGATGTGCAGTTGACTGTCTGTCTTTTCCCTTTTCCCAGCCTGCCTGGATACCTAGTTTTGCTGTCATCAGTCCAAACACATGCTCTATTTTCCCCTCTTTTTAAGCAAAATCCTCTTTCCCTCTCCCCCTCTCCATACATTACTCTTTCCTGTCTCTTGTTTCTCCAAAGCGGTGGTGCCTGCCAGGAATCAGAGAGATTCAGTGTGTGTATAGAACAACCTGGGAAAGGGGCACTTAGGAGAGAATTGCCTGGTTTTGGGCCCAGAACAGGAGGTTTTCAAACTCTGTGTTAGTCCCATGAAAAACCAGGAATTAGGAGGAGCAGCAGAAAGCATCTTGCATGTGTCAGTGCTGTGTGTGTGTGCATGCTCTAACCTGGAGTTATACTGGTGATTAAATGGTCTTTAAATCAAAGCTGATAGATAAATAAGGGAACTATTCCAAAACCAAGGGGGTTAAAAAACACTCCACATGCACCTGCTGGAGACGCTGTGCTGCTGGCTCTACATTTCAACTCTAACCTGTATTTGATATGGTGTTGTTGCAGCTGTGGGTTGGGGTGGTTTATTTAAGTGGCTCCAAATGCTTGTCAGTGTGGCAACCAGCTGAATACATAAAACAGGCTCTCCAAACCCTTTATGGCCCAGGGTCAGAGTAAATGGAATAATAAAATCCAAATGCTTTTGTCTCATTTTCCATCACCCAAGCCTTCCGCATAAATCTACAGCTTTGCAATGACCTTCGCATTCAGTGTCGGGGATGAGGCCGCAGGTCTGAGATACATTTGGTCTTCATCTTAGGTCTTTAAAAGCTTTTTCCAATTAATTTTAACTGACTTCCATAAGGATCAAGTACAGTTTCCTCCTCCCAGCCCCCTCACTCCACATCCCACCCCCTTTTTCTCCTGCCTGGCATCTTCAACCCGTCAATTGGGGGAACACTAGAGAATAAGACTATTGATCATATTAAATGTGGTAGCACCAACAGCAAAGACGTTTACAAAATGAGTGATTTAGCAAATAGGAAGTGAGAGATTTCTCTAAAGAGTTTTAATTTGATGTCTTCCTCACTGCAGGGTGTCTGGGTTTCTTTATTTCTCCAGTGCCACATTGTCCCTGTTCAGATGTCATCATGGGGACTCACATGTTTGCAGAGTAGGTCACTATGAAACCAAAAGATACATGTTTGGGTTTACAGAATCAAAAATCACCTTGTCTGGAACTGCTGAGGGCTAGTCCTTGCACCCTCTGCATCTGATCTAAATTAGATGTAAAGTCACTTCTAGGTGTTTCAATTACAGTGAAGAGAAATTCAAACCTCTGTCAAAAGAAATCCTCAGGACACCTCTGAACATTCTCACTCTAAGAACCCACAGATTCCCCTCTCCAAATTCCCAACCAGGTTTTTAACAGCCAGCTAATAAACTGGTGCCTAAAAAAATGCTCATTCCTAGTTTTGCACTCAGTAAAGCTGGGCCAGGCTTTGAGAGCTGTAGTGGGCGTTAGGGGACACATTCACAGCAGAGTTTCCACGTTTATTGTGGCTCCGTTGACTTCTGTACAGCTGAACGTGTCTAGAGGATTGGAAGGCTCTGCCCATACTGTGCAGATGTGGTCCATAAAACCAACAGTCAGGTACCTCGCTACTGGGGGCTTGGGCTCAATTAACTTCAGGAGAAAAATAAAAGAAACAAAAACATCCATAAGATAAGTACTTTCCCACAGCCTGCCGAAAGGAAAACAAGAACTAAATGGCATCTTCAAGGTAAATCCATATTTCTCGAGTTTGCCATCCAAAATTTTAAACATTTTAAAAATCAAGGAAGTTCTGATCGTGTTGGCACAGCACTGGAAGTCCTGACTCCCTATTCAAACCAAGCACTCCTATCTGGTGCTTTATGATGTTTACCCATCAGTAAAGAAAACTTCTCTTTCAGCTCTGACAGGAACATCAGCAAAGATTTAAAACACAAGGCTTAAAGCAGTAAAGTCCCCCAACCTTTACTACGTGGTGATGTATGGGGAGATCTGATGGTGTTATTAATGACAATGTGAATCAGTAACCACTGAAGTTCACATAGTTGTTTTCTTGTGATCTGTTGACAAAATACAACTCTTTAGTTGGAATCAGCTTCCTCAGTTTTTCCTTGCTCAGTGAAACTCTCTATCCCTGCAACAAATAGGCCAGTAGCTAACAGAAGGAGAACCACTTGGTTTCCTGTGGCATCAAAGGCTGTCCTTGGAGGCTCTGGCATCCAAGAGGCTGGAAATACCAACTGGAGCTTTGCCTGTGAGCAGAGCATTGGCAGTGGCTCTCTGATGTGAATTTTCTGATCAGTAGATCAGTACTGACCACAAGTTGGGGTCTTTCCCTCGGTGGGTTCATTATCAGAGCTTCACATCTCTGCCTATCTCTTTTTATCAAATTTGAAGGATTTAAAAAGTTTTCTCTTTTAAACCTGTCTGAAATTTCTTGACAGATTCAGAATTACCAAAAGTGGACAGGCAGAGGAGCAGAAATGCCCATCCAACCATGGGAGATGGGAATGGGAGATCAGGTAAAAGTCACCCCTGCAGGAAACCAGGATACGAATGAAAGTTTTACTGTCCCTTTTTTTCTCCCCCAAAAATGAGAAGAGAAGAAATCATACACCTGACCCTGGAGGTTAGATAAGGAAGGGCAGAACCTTTCCTTCCTGGAGACTATGGGATTAAATGCATACTACCAAATGCTCAGTTCTATCCCCTGAAAACAGGATCTTTGTGTAAATTAATATGAATATTTGAATTAGAGACCCTAATCTCCATCTTATATTTCCATCCTAACTCATGTAAAGTGAGCCCACAAATGCCCAGCTTTATATTTGCTATGCATGAAAACTATTTGTGGCCCCATCAAAAAAAAGTCGTGAACAGATTTAAATTATTTAAAAAAAGATACTAAAAAATCCAAACCATAACAGGAAAGAAACAAACACAGGCCAAGTGTTTAGCCACTTAATTAATTTACATGTCTTCTGGCATGGCACAGGGCATTAGCACCCCCCAGCAGGGTGCCAGGGTGCCTGGCTGGGAGTTGGGCAGGCAGCAAGACATACTGTGAATTTTCTCCCCGAGCAACACGATTACAGAAACAACTGCAAATAACTTTGTGCTGATCCCCAGCGATGCATTCAGCAGCCCCTAATCTTCCAAACGTCTGCCTGTGTGATGGTATGAAAACTATGGCATTCCTGCAGCCCTCACCTATGGAGACACATCTGGGCTTTTCTATTGATTCTTTATTTATGGCTTTCTGTTTGAAAAGCGAGTTAAATGAAGATCACTAATACAACCCTGAGAATTCAAGAAGATGCTGAAACAGTGACAGAACATACAAGCAAAAGACACACTACACATATTTCCACCTGGATGTTTTAAAAGTGCCTTTTGGGCATGCACATTTATAAGAAAAGGAAACTGAGGCACCAGGTGAAACAACACGAGCATTCCTTGAAGCAGGGGAAGAAACTGAACTCAAATGTCTTGCCTCAGACCTCCACACAAGCTCCAGGAGCCTCCATGCCTTGGTTTCACATGTGAAACTCTAAAAGCTTTAATTGAGAGGCTGAATTTCCCCTGGAGTGGAATCAAATGAAACAAGCTAGACACTCAAGTAGGCTTACTGGTTTAATTTAAAAGCGAGGGGGACTGGTAGCAGGGAGCTCCCGGTCAGGGGTCATTTGTTGTGGAATATACTTCTCACCTTTGTGTTCCTCAGCGCTGGGCTCTGGCAAACTTAATGACATTTGGCATCTCCACCTGCTCCATCAGTTTATCCTTGAATTAGACAGCTTGGCCTAGAGTGGCTTGAGAGCTTATTTGGAGCTTGAGATTTATTATTTTTATGGGGTTTTTTAAAAGAAATCTTTAGCTTTTAATGTTGGATTAGTAGTAATAGTAGTAGCAGTAGGAGGAGGAAGACCCCACAAGTATAATGGGGGAAAAACAAATGTAATGGATGATGTAGTTTGCCTGGAGGAATGACATTAATTTGGACCACTCGGCTTTACCTTGGCATCTGCTTTGTGATTATACAAAAATAGGAATTTCACAGGATCTTGATCCGGGACATGAAGCTAACTTCATTCCTGTTTAAGTCTGACTAAACATCTGTTTGAAACTTGAGATTAAATTCACATGATTTAAACACAGAGCCATGAGTGAATTAGATGTCCAGCATGTGTGGTCAATGTCCTTGGCTTGGGTCCTCTGAAAAATTAGCACATAAGTAATTTTATACACAGCAGAAGGCCCAGTACATTCAATGAGATTACTCCAGGTTATTCAGCTTTTTCCCAGGGTGGGGTTCACAGTTGGAACCAAACCTCAAACCCCATCAAGCTCACAGAGTTCTCGTATAGATATATTGTCCTTCTGAAACCAGAATTATTTTCTCTTCAAGGCTCTGACTTCACCACTCAGCTGCAGGGATACTCCTGATGGACATTTTGGACTCCTTCAGAAGCAAAGATGGGCTGAGAGGCCAAATATCCCAACCAGCACTATTCTGTTTGCACCCCACATAATCCCTTAGTAAAATCCCAAATAAGGGACACCCAAAGCACGTCGCTATTGAAGCTGAATTTTTTCCAAAATTAATGTTGTTTTCCCCAAAAGCCTTTGAATATTGTCAATATCTGTAATATACAGCTTTTTCCATGTCATGGAAGGTTTTTCACAGAGTGATTTCTTCCCCTTTGCCCCTTCTGATATCAGGGAAAGCAGTCCCATTAGGTTTCCAGAGGGTGACCTGATCATCTCCATGAGCTATGGGGATGTTGGGAGAGGAGGACCGCCCTCTTAAATTACAAATTCTTGTCAGACTCAGTGGGTGAGAGACCCACGTGCCCTCATCTGGTCACAGAGCACAGCACACTGGCACATTAGCTTCTGAAGCTGCCTTTTCAGTGCTGACCTTTATATTAATGCTAATAGGGTTTGGAGAAATAAAATGTAAATTTGTCTCTAAATGGATTAGTCTAGGCTGGGGGTGGGAGAGAAGGGTGCAGGAGGGGGTATTGCTTGGAGCATTCGCACTAAAATTAAAACATTTATGTTCCAACACTTAATTTTATTAGTGGCACATTGAAGTTGCCTGAACGCGTAATAACATCTCTCAAGTCCACTCTGCTCTAGCTCAGACTCTAAGTGTGTGTGCTTGAACACAGTGCCTCCCCAGTTATACACTGTATTTACCTCATCCACAGCCCTTTCCTCTCCCATTTTCTCATTAGGGATGTTTGTTGGTCGTCGCATCCCAAATTCACCAGGGTAAGAAATAAACAGTCTTCAGCTCTACCCTGGAACCATAAAACTGCAATCTGGGCGCAAAATAAACCCTGTTCTTTTATTTTTTTGTGTATCTGCACTACAGTTCGGGTGCCCACTTCACATCAGGGGTGTGTTTACCTGGTTAATTGGTTAATTGGTGCTTACCAGAGCTTTATGTAAGAGGAGATCTTCGGAAAGATGAGTAAGCAGCAGTGTTTGCACTTTTACATAGGGAAATTGAGCCATAATTGGCAAAGATGGGTTGCAATGTCTGTGAAGAAAGAGTGAAGAGGGCAATATTAACCCAACAAAGCAAAATTTAGCATTTGTTAAACCATTAAAGCACCTTCTTGCTCTGCTTGAACCCCAAGAGCTGACTCTCCACAAGCAAACTTGGGAGATTTGGGAGCTTATCTAGATATTGGTGATAGATCCCTCTTTCCTCTTCAGTAGGAAAAGTCTGGGGCTCTCTAACATGGTGCACATAATTATTTTTACACAATAATTATTAGTGGGAACTATATAGTTTCATCAAAATCAAAACATTTCTGTAGGAATAAATCAGCTGTGGTAAAAAAACTTGGTGAGAAGAAGTTATTATACCTCATTTCAGCATCATCAAAACATTTCTGTTAATTTCACTTATATGTTTATATTAAAATATGAATTTTCATGTTCTGTGTTTACATATTTTCCTTAAATTGGCACCTAGCTTGTTTTTAACGTTTTAATACCGTGCACATTTTTCAGAGCACCTTTTTTTTTCTTTTTTTTTGGCTTGGAAAAGATAAAAATTCCAGCTATTCATTCTGACCGGGATCCAGGTTTTCCAAAATGTCAGCATTTCTTTGGAATAGAACCTCTGGGTCGTAGCCAGGTCTAAGTCCTTCTTATTGTAAATGAGGCCATGTTCATTAGACATCCAGCCATGGCACACTTATCTTACAGGAACATATATCTCCAGCACCGTGGCTGGGCCAAGGCAGGGATCAGAATTGGCACATGGGGCTGACATAGATTCATTCCTAATGAAACACTTCTAACATAAAAGTGATTAAGCCAGCAGCGTGCCAGAAAAATGACTCTAAAATCTATGGTTTTCAGGGAAGATCTGATCTCTGGAGTTGTATCTAAAGCCACTCCTAGGGTTCTATATGCTGACAGATCCCTATAGAATGACACCAAGCCTCTCACTTCGTGTGAAGTCCTGTAGGATTTTTCCATAGCTAGGTAACCCCCAGGTTAAATTAATCAAGTGATTCAGCACAGAAACAGGCAAAAGTCGGGCTGGGAGAGTGGGAGGAAGAAGGAGAGCAGCAGTGATTTGGGCTCCTTGTGGCTGCCTGGGCTGAGGTTGGTAGCTGTGCATTACATACGGCTCCAAACATGATGCAGATGTGGAGCACCGAGGTGCTGTATATACACACACAGGGTCCTGTAAGGTGAAAAAAGGGGGGGAAAGAGCAGATCATTCAGTAGTTGAAAAGTATCTGATTGCCTAATGTAAACTGTGATTAGTGGCTCGGTGCCTGGACAGTGAGTACTTTGCGGGCCCCCAAATGCAGTCCCCAAATCAGCGTGTGTGCTGCCAATCTGTCAGGCAGCCCAGCTGTAACACTTTCTGGCATTGCAATGTCTTCAGCTGGTTTGTGTCAGAGCCGGCCAGTGCGGGGGGAGGCTTTCCAGAAGTTGGCTATTGAGTGTCTGTCTGCCTGGATCAAGGGTGTTGCCAGTTTGACATCCCAGCGAGGGGCCGCCACATCTGGCCGCAGAGCCAGGAGGAAAAGGGAAGGGTGGGGGATGCCTGGGAGGGGGCAGCCCTGCAGGATCCAGAGCTGGGAGATACCCCCAACAAGGGGAAAACACGGGACTTGTGGAGAAAGCTGAGACCACTGCATGGAGAAAGGTTTTGAAGTGCTCAGAGCACAGACTAAAATTCACAAGTGGCATTAAACTCCCGAAGCAAATTGGGTCTCAAAGCCCTAAGCATGCAGACCTCTCGCTGAGCCTTTTCCTCCCTGTTACAAATTGATATTTTATTAGCTCAAAGCCAGATGCTTCCCCTTAAAACAGATTAATCTCCAGTTCATCATATCACCAGAGACTGAGAGAGGCAAGGGGTAGCAACCATGCCAAACACGTGTGAATGAGACCCCAGGTACTGTGCGAGGAGAAATGAAGAGAGGAAACAAATAGCTTTATTTTTTTTCCTTTTTTTCCAATAGAGGACTAGTCTGTTTTATGTGATACCTTCAATTTTCTTCAGTGCAGATGAGGTTTGCCCAAAATCCATGCAGCAACCGTGGCAGGTACACAGGGGTGATTACTGCTGCACAAACCACAGCAATCCCAAAGGATAAAGCTGTTCCCATGCAAAGGGCAAGGCAAGGATGCAACGGGCCGCAGCAGAGAAGAGCCTGGAAAAGGATTCTTTAAGAGGATCTTGAATCAAGGGTTAATTGTTTCCAAATGACCACTGTGTGGGAGACTATTATGGGATGGGACCCATTCAGGATTGGTTTAAAGCTGCTGGTTAGGTACCTTAAAAGAGGGCTAAGCAGCAGCAGCTGTTTTACATTTAAAGTGACTGAAGTGAGTAGTGAATTACTGTGGGAGACAAATGAGCCCATGACATGATTGGACCTGGGACGGCTCTCCCAAGTGGCCACTTGTTTCATGAGAACTCCCACCCCCAGGCTCTGCATTTGAGTATCAAAGGCACAAATAGCACCAATTAATTCAGATTAGCCCAAGAGAGAGCAAGCAGCCAGGTTAGCTGCCTCTTTATGGATGCAAGAACTTCTGTTGCTGTTATCTCTCCCATCTTTGGGGTGCCCCTCTCCACTCTCAGGTTCTTGTCTTGTTATTCCAGATTGTTTCTTGAAGAGCTCATGGGGAGCAGTGCCATTAAATGAGAAGCCAGCAAGGCAAGAGGAGCTGTCTTGGTTAAAAACTATCCCCTAGCAATAAGAGCTGTTAATGAGGCCTTGTGGTTTCTGTCCAGTTCAGGGCCCTGGCACAGCTCCCTTTAGTTTATCCTAATAAGTACACGGTCAGGTTCAACTCTTCTTGGGGGTGAGCATACAGAAAACAGATAGATCAGAATTAGGAGTCCACAGCTGGGATAAACTGTCTGGACTATGTTTTACCAGTCAGATTTCAAGCCAAAATCCAGTTTCTGACGGCTTTGCCAGACGTGCTGCACTAACCACCTACCGTTTTCTCCTTGTTTTTTTTTTTTTTAATTATTATTCTATTTCACCCTCAATTTGTGATATGAAAATCTTTACTCTCTCTGCCAAATGCAAATGCAAAGTGTCCAGAGCCATCTGAGCCCCCACTTTGAGATTCAGCATTGGGGTTGGTGACTTCCTGGCGATACCAAGGGCTTGCGTCAGCCTTCCCAGAATCAAGAGGAGGAAACAGTCCCGTGTGCTATTTACCAACCTGCATTAGTCAAAATACTGCATTTTAAAGCCCCTTAAGTTGTTATACATCATCATATAAGTCATCACAAAATAGTGAGTAGGAATTCCTAAGAATTATGTTGACATGGAAATTGTCAGCACAAGTGCTGGAAATTTACATCTCCTCATATATCTGTGCTCCTATCCTCCATAGAAATTAACATATTATAACACTAATATTTCAAGGTAATGTTTTCTCATGAGGATGCCATATTTTATCAGTTAATATCATCTGCGTAAAAACTATTCAATTACAGTATCAAGCAACGTGTGATTAATACTAATACCACTAATGTAATGGCAACTTTATAAGGTGTCATCATAGCTGTTCAGGCAGCTGGAAGTGGCAGGAGGAGGGAAAAAAAATCATTCTTTTTAATTAAAAAAAGAAAAGTTCAATATCTATGAAAATGAATGGCCAGTGATGTCTGGAGTGTTGTCCTACCCTGCCTAGAGAGTGGAAGTTGGGCCAGAGATCTTAGTGGGACAAGGATTACACCCCACAACCTTCATGCCGATGTGTTCAGCCTTGAGCTTCAGCCTTTGTATGCCTTTATTATTAACTGTAAGCATGGGAGGAACTCAAGTCTTTTACTCAAGAAGCAAGATAACCACTCCTGAAATTTATATTTTATTAGTATTATTTCAGAGGCGCTGTTGAAAAGTCCTTGGATGCTCATTTCTCTCTGCTTTTATCCACACACAGGAGAGCACACTGCAGGAATGAGGGACCTGGGGCAGAAAGCTGTATTTGTACAAGGATTATCAAGGTGTGAGGAAACCTGAGCTGGAACCTGTCTTTCCTAAAACAGGAACAATATTTTTTTTAAACAGCAGTAACCCTGCTTTGTCCTTCTGGTTCCTGAGTCCTGTGAAAGTTCTCAAGAGGAAGAATGTTAGAGGACCTCCCAAAAAGCACAGAAATTAAGAAAGAGGCAGGATGTCATCAACTGTTCACAAAGCTAAAGCTCCTAAAATAGAGAATGCCTGTAACACACCATTGCAGACAGAATAGCTCCCTTCCTCCCTTAACCTGCAGATTTGTTGCCAAAGCTGAGTAGTTCTGTAATGAATAATTTATTCCAAATCATTTCCCTCTTCAGGAATTGTCAGAAGGGGATCATGACATTTTTTTGCATGTATATGTTGCACATACCACTGACACTGTCCAAGGGAGTCATAGGAAAGCTGTAGGACTTGGATCTCACATGAGCCAAGTTTTCCGAGCTTTCTCCCAACCTTTTGCCCAAGGGTGAATTCCAGGCTATTCACATAGATACCATCCTGTGAATCCTTTTGGGTCTGTAGCTCATCCACATGCATATTCACAATTTCAAATTCAAGCTGTCTTGACAAGATGCTTAGGTCACATGGGCCATATCTGTTCCCAAATTGGAAATGGGTGATTTGGAACCAGCTTCCCAAACCCGCCCCCACATCCAAAATCCTCTTCCCACAGAAAAATCTATCACACTCCTGAAGCTCACTTTTCCAGCCATGTTCCTGCTCATGTACATCTAAGAGAGGATTCATGGGAAGTGCTGAAAAACCTGGCCCAAGTGAATTGGTTTGAATGTTAGGATAGTACAAAACCCAGTTTTGGCAACATTCCCCTAATTTATTTCACCAATTTAGGCAGATTTTACAAAGGCAGCTAAGCAAAAAATGAGAAGGGGACTCTAACAATTCTGAATCGTAAACACATTTTGAGCAGATTGTGCAAAGCAATTCAACTAAAATTAGATTATGAAAAGTACACTAAGTAAAACTGTATTATGGAAATGTTATGAAATTAATTAATCTAAGAAGCAGCATTGCCACCAGCATGTGCTGGCCCTGTAAACTCCTGAGTGCATTTGTTCCACTCTCAGCCTCCATTCCAGCTGAAGTTAACACGAGTCAGAGACATGACATTTCTAGGTCTGTGACCCCAGTAAATATTGTGACCCATTACAGTTTTCCATTTGATCCTTAATTTGAGCCTGGTCAGTGACACTTTGCATCCACTAAGAATTGTTCTGGTGACCATAGGGTGACAGCTAGTTACAAGCAGTACAGCATTTCTTTAATGGGTTTAGTTACCAGTGTGGGTTGTTACTCAGCTAAACCGATAAATAATGTATTTTCAATTAATAGACAAATCTTAGAAGGATTTGTACAATATGTAGGGCTAAATGAAGAAACACATTATAATTATATGGTAATTTGTTAAAATGATCATTAATACTTCTGATGTTAATTATCTAATGGCAGAAAATTACTGAGGGTAAAAGTAATTTGCCCTTTGTAATTGCTTATTAGGTTGTAGGATAATCATTTTGTTTTCTTTGCATAGCACTATTTATTGCCTCTTTCTTCTGACAGTAGCTGAAGTGTATGTGAGGTCAGAAGTTATTGGATAATTTTCCAAAGAAACAAGACCTCATTTTTGGTTGAAGGTCAACTGAGGGCATCAACCATGATTGCTACATACAGTCCTCACTTTTAAAAAAACTTGGAAAGAGCACAATACAAAGTGAAAATTATACTTTTGGTTATAGACTAGCTGCACATAATTATATAAAACCAGCATTTATGTGTGGTTACTACAGATAGCAAGGAACCACACATAGTGCACTTGTACTCATGGTTCTGCCCGAGGTTTGCTGTATGACTTTGGGTGAGATACATGACATTATGTGCAGTTCATCACAGTTGTGTACGTGACTCCCGAAAAAAGAGCTTCTGTGCCAAAAATTATTATGGATTTCACCTCTGTTCATTTTTCCCACCTTAAGGGTGAGTAAATGATTCCTCAAATGCAGGGGCTCTGGTTCACCTCTTCCCTCATGTTAATCAAAATTAGATTTTAAAGGCATTTTTTTTTCTGAGAAACATGTTCCCAGAATATGTGTTAAACTCTGAATAACTTATTGGGACCACAGAAAGAGAAAGTCAGAATCTTTTGTTTTTTCTTTCTAAACAAACAATTTCTTTTTTTGTTGTTGTTTCAGAAGGATATTTTTAGAAAAAAGTCAAACTTATATTTTTAAAGTTTAAAATAATTATAACTTTTAAGTAAATGAAATATTGTGAAATATGAAAATGAAATGAAATAAACCCATGTAATGCATGGGGTTTTTTTCCAGATTCAATTTCAGTCAGAAAACTGAAACTTCTCTTCATTTTCTTTTCCTTCTATCTTTCACAGAGCAAACAGAAAAAGAAAAAATATAAAAGGAAAAAAAAAGGGAAAAAATTAGCTAGCTTGCTGTTTTGCGTATATTGAGTATTCCTTAAAAAGCATTGACATTTGAAAATGCATCCCCAGATGGCTTCTCACAAACCACACAGAATCAGAGGTGAAGAGGGCAGGGCAGAACCCAAAGTAGGGAGGAATTTGAAGCAGTGAGATTGGGGGTAAAAGAAGCAAATGGGGGAGGAATTAGAGGCAATGGGTCTACTGGGAAAGAGGGAGCCCCAGAGTCAACTTCCCTCACATAACTTACATATGCCTGTAAACCACGCTGCTGATGAATCACAGTTTTTATAGATAATCTGTGGGTGATACATAGGACAATATGGTATTCATCAAATTCTGCTCAGGAACAATCCCACTGAAGTCCATGGGACTGCACAGGCAGGAGCCAGATGTGAAGAGTCAGAATCAGGCCCACTGCACAGGCTGCCAAACACGCATTGTTTCGGTATCAGTTTGGGAAAGGATCCTCCATTCAAACCTGGAGTTCAAGCTGACTTAATAATGAGACCTGTAAATATGGAAGTTGTCATCAGTGAAGCTCAGTTAGCGTGTTCCCAGGTGAAAACTGATGTCTGGTGAGGTTTAGGGGTGAATCTCCATCCGGCAAAGCATCACACACGTTTGCCATCATGACAGCAGATTTTCTTGCAGAATGATGCCCAAATGCAAGTGATTACATGGGGTGTAGTGAGAAGCACTAGGGCCATTCACACATAATCACAGAGTGGATGTAGCAGAGATGGGTGTCAGCCAGCCTCCGGATCCAAGCACATTTGGATGGGAGAGAAGTTCAGATCTTGATCCAAACTTTGTTGTTCAGACCTGCCTCTCACTGTCAGGAGGTGGCTTCTGGCCAACTCCATCTTCCTTGAGTGATCTCACTTCACCAAACAACAGGTGGGATGTCCATTTAACTTAACTGGCGGGAAAAAAACCCTCATCCTTAAGCAGATGCTATTTTTGGTGGTCTTTAATAGGCGTGCAAGGGGAATAGGAAGATAATTAGCCCTTTTACGCCACTTCTCCCCATACACCTCAATTTTCCAGCTTGCTCCCTTTTTTTTTCCGTGGCGATTCCCCCTCTCACTGTTCAGGGGGATGTTGACAGTCTCCTTTTTGGATGCTCAGCCTTCTGGAAGGCTTTGCTCTCTGCAGGCGGAGCTGTCTGGCACACAGCCATTGACAGCGAGCTGGAGTTTGCTCTGAAGTCCCAATGCAATCATGCACTGTCTGCTGCCTGCTGCTCCACTGTGCTGCAGGAGCTTAAAAAAGACTCCTCCAGTCCTGTCAAAAAGACAACCGAATTATTAAAGCAGCAGCTCTTCAGGTGTTCAGAAGGACTGTGGGAACCAGGGGCAGAAACTGATGGTGAAGCATTATCTGCCCCTTACTCTAAAATGCAGTGGAGTAGGAGGGATGTGGATGTTGCAGGAGAAACAATGCCAAATATTGCTGTCTGAATGATGTCATATTTGAGTGGATCCAGGTCCCTTATAATTCCTTGCTTTGGTGGCTTTGGACTGTCCAAGTTTTAAAAATATCCACTCCTAGCCTCTGTTTTGCCTCTCTCTTTCCCACAGACCCAGGAAAATGTGGTAATCCTTGGAGAAATCCACATTAAATTAAAACAGCGTGCAAGAATCTGTTTTCCCAGTTCTACCCTGTGAGATGGAGGCCGTGGCAGCATCCATAAACAGCAGCCTGAAAATCATCTGACACCTATGGATCCCCAAGGCTCTTTGGTGAGGTGCAGAGCCTCAGTGAGAGCAAAGTTAATGTGTGACTTGTTAAAGGCAGAGCGAGGAGAAGGACAAAGGTCTCTTGGCCATGTGCCTGTCCCAGGCTCCCCCCCTTTCACTATAACTCAAAACTTAATAATATTTGCTTGTTATTAAGCATTAACATCTCAACCTCAGCAGCCTCATTCCCCACTCACTTCTGAATGCCCTGCACTATATTATAGTCTTATACTAATTCTGTATTTTTTGAAACACCATCAAATTCAAGTGATTATCTTTTTAACTAGCCAGTTTCTGATCTCTAAGACTTTTTATGTGGAAGACAGCCAACTTCCATCTTTCCAGAAGTCAGGCCCTAAAGTAAGAACCAAAACCACAAACCAGCCCTGAAATCTTTGGCTTACTCCATCCCTAGGCATGTCGTTGCCTAGAAAAGGCTTAGTCACAGCAATTTCTAGATTGCTGAACTTCCCACTGTCTAGTTTCTTGGCTAAGGCACCAGAATTCTCATGTTAACAACTTATGGAACACTTCTCTGTCTATACAGGAGCACCCTCTTCAAGGTGGTGACATAACCACACATTCAGCTGGTTGGGGTTTTTTTTGGAGGGGTGTGGAGATGATTTTTTTCACGTCTGCTCTTCACAAATGCTTTCCTTCAACCCTTGCAGCTTCCACAGCCCCCCTGCACTGCCCTGCCTGACTCTGAGCATCCTATTAACCCAGCAGCTTGGCTTAAAAAACAGCAAGTCAGCATTTTGCTTGCAAGATGTATTTTATTAATAAGAAATATAAACTCTCACAAGCCTGCAGTAGGAAAGAGGGTAGAGAAAGCCAGCTAAGTTGACGAGAAGCACTTTTTCCTCCATCTCCAGGCAAGCTTGTGAGGACACAAGGCAACACATCCCACATCATCCAGCAGCCTTCTGAATGAATACTTTCCTCCCTGTGACAGAACGCAAACTGCTTTAGCCTGACTCTCCTCCTGACAGACCTTCTAATTATCTCAGCTGTTTACAGCGCTCAGGCCCTCTGCTACCAATTTCTCCATTATTCTGACAGTCAACAAACTAGACCTATTAGAGCACTGCACAATTCTTGCCCAAGGCAGGAACTTTGTGAGACCACAAATCGTCTCGGTATTAAAAGTCGGTGCATAAGAACTGCCCTCAGCTTTAGCGCTAAATTGCTGGTTTGGAGACATTCATTGCTGTATATTGTATTTCCACTATATTCTGCTTTAATAGACTTCGTGCTGAAGTGTGTAAGAAGAGTTTTAAAGCCTGAGGTGGCCTTTTTTTTTTTTTTACCATTTTATATATTTTTCCATCTTTTTTGTTTGTCACCTTCTATTGCAAGGTTGGCTCACATACATAAAACAACACTGCAGTCATGCAAGAATATCTAACAGTTAGTGGAAGGCACAGATTTTACCATTAGAAGTTCAACACCAAGGTTTGGGCAAGACAAGATTTGTTATTTGTGCAGGGCCTCAGATTTAAGATTATTTCTTTTGTTCTTTGGAATATTTTATTTTCCTGTTTGGCAAAGCTAACTTGGTTTTATTCTTCTAATCTTCTGGTATCAAAGTAGTTAGGGCCCAGTAAGAATAATAGTTAGAGAGGGAGATTACAGTTTCTATTAATAATTTGTGTTCATTTGTTTAAGCAATGTTTATTCAAGGTTCAGAAAGCTCTTAGAAATTTGTGTTTATTAATTAGTGTACACAACACTCTATAAAGTATTTATGTATGGCCTATCTCCAGATTTCTCTTAGTTTGAGTTAGTACAGATGCAGGATTTATTTTGACTAAACACACAGGAAGCATCTGATTCAGGTATCCTTGTATCTGAATTCTGGACTAATTTTCAATATTATCTTAAATTCAAGAGGTCTGCAGGTACATACCAGGTTCCAATCTCCCAGGTTACCTACCAAGGTGTAGAAATAATTCCAGATGTCTAAGATGCGCATTATTATCAAGCTGATAATAACAGCTAATGCCAACAATTAGCCCAAACCACAAAAGCTCCAACTATATTTTCCTGAGCAATTTGATTGATCCTAACGCAGCCAGGAATACTCTCACAGAAAATTTCATTCAGCCTTCTATTTGCCAAACAGAAGTGGTTGCATTTATGAAAAATTTAAGCTTTTAAATTGAAAAAAAAAAATCTTTTAAAGACCAAACCAAAGAAAAAAAATACATAAAATGTACATACACACCATTTCAACTAAACAGCGTGTCGGAAGGAACGTGTGCTTTCACTGAACTGTGTTACCTCTGCCTGCTGGAATGCTGGAATATAAAATGACATGTTATATTAGATTCTACTGAATTTGAATTCTTCCTTCGAGGCATTTATAGCAAAATAAAATATTTTCCAATGAAGACTCTTCAAAAAGTGGCATTTCTTTCAGCAAAAAACTTCCTGAAGACAACTTCCAGTTTAGAGACACAGGGCTGGGTGAGTTGTCACCCAGTCAATCACATGAAATAATGTACTGGACATGGACATCATGGAACAACAGAGGGAAAGCCTTAGCATAGGATTTGTGGCAAAGATTGTTGCAATCCTGTGAGATCAGTGTCAGTACTAAGGCAAATCTAACTCAAAAGCTGTCCACTTAATAGCTTTAAAGTGTTCAAAGTTCTTAAGTTCTTCCAAACATGGCTTTTAAAGAGAAATGTGTCTGTGTTGCGCCATGGTTTCACATTTCATCTCGCAGGATGTACTAATTTGGGCTAAATACTTCTGTGACTTAGTCAAACAAAACTTAAACCAAATTGTCAGGCCACATTGCTCTAAACACAGATAACTCCAGGAGAGCTGTGTGAGATTTGAAGTTTTGCTACTGAGATTAGGAGTGGCTCTAATGATTTCCACAGAACTTGCGTGAAATGTAAATTACCAGAGTCTTGAGTAATTCGTTGTCCTTTTGAATCTGTTTCCAAAACTTGATTTCCTGTTCAGAAGAAGGGCATGTTCCTGGGTCAAAGCCAAACTGAGAGAAATTGGGCCCTAGATGGCCCAATTTCTCATTGGCTTTGGATCAGGTTCTCCAGTGGGATACTCTGGATTTCTGCCTGCCAGAGGACTTCTCTGCACAGAAGACTCATGTCCACAGTCTTAACCATGTCTGAAGTATCTTTAAGGTAACAATGTTATTTTTCTCCACCCTGACAGAAAATACAGGTTTCTGCTCTCAGAACCAAGAGGGAATCAGAGTAGAAAATGAAGATGTCAGAACTCCTTGGACCATGATGGATGGAACTGGTGTCATATGATGGGAAATAAATAGAATCATTAAACTTTAACATGAAAGCAAGAAAGATTGGTTAATATTAGTTTTAGGGGGCTTGTATGTAAATAAATGTTTCAAATATTTTTTAATAGTCTATCAGATGTACTTTTATGTTTACTTATTTTTTAGTCTGAAAGAAACCTATGTTGACAGGGCATTCAAACCCTTTTTTTAAACTGACCTTAGTGAATTAATTTACTCGTAACTATTTTCAAAGTATGTCTTAAGTAAATAACACATGAAGTAATTGAAAGAGAATTTCAGGCTTGCAACCACAACTATTTGTAGTGTAGACCTAAGTCTAAGCCTTTGGGTTCATCCAATTATGGTATCAAATCATTGCCATATATACGATCAGCCCCAAGAGTGTGGGATGACAGTCAACACATCAGCCAGGATATTTGTAGGCAAGTCATTATGCACTGCAAGCTTTTCAGCTCCCAAAAACTAAGCAAGAATTGTTTTCAAATCTTGGCAAAACGGGCAAGCTGCTTAGTAACATGGTTTGGATATCAAGGATATGATGAGCCTTCCTCTGAGACCTTGCAGAGCACCAGAGAAGTGCTGGCATTGGAGGCTGTTTCAGACATAGCCTGTCTTAACTGTTGCTCAAGCCTCTGTTGCACTTTTCACAGATAAAATCTTTAATTTTGGTCACCTAGCCAGTGCTATATTCAGAAAATTCTAGTTTTTCTATCTAAAATTGCTGCTCCAGAATATAGCTGGAAAATATATTAATTCTTCCCTCTTTCATGCCCTAGAACACTGAGGCTTTCAGTTTTGGCTTTCTGATTTCTGGTCTGGACCCCTCTCTAGCTCCAAAATTATTTAAACCAAAGCAGTGAGATAGGCTTAAATTCATATTGGCTTCTGGAAAGGAAAAAAAAGTAGCCCTTGTCTATTATGGGAGGCTGGCAGCAACAGATTACATATTTAGGGAGCCTTGTTCCTGGTCGTTTCTGCAGCTTTCATTAAAAAGATATGCATGCTAATCGTGGAAATGGGAGGCAACCTAGAAAAGAGATGTATTATTATGAGAGGCTGGGACATTGTATTTGTGCATACAGCAGGGAAAACTATATTGAAATGAGTGCTAAAAACAGCCCAAGAGCGATGTGGGGAACGACGAGGAGGAAAATCCAGAGCCGGAGCATCGTAAGGGGAGCAGCGGAGTTGGAGTCAGAGATGCAGAAAGGAGAACAGGTGAGGGTCAGAAAGATAGAAAGGAGAGAGAGCAGCGCTGGGAGAAGACATGAGAAATTAGATCAGAATCTAAAAGCACTCAGGAGAGCAGGGAAAAAGGCAGAAATTAGAACAGGAGCTAAGAGGAGAGCCGAAGAGGCAATAAAAACTCAAGGAGGAGAAAGAAAAACTGCAAGATGAAGAGAGGAGGACAGGAAAAAAAGGGCAGGAGATAAATATGAGGCAACATAAAAGGGCCTTGATCTCCTGTTTGTAAAGATGACGTGATCTGTGGTGTGAAAGAAAAGAAATACTTTGCATTTTTTGAAATGGCCACGAAGAGAGGACCAGGCTACATCTCAGAAATCAATATCACATTTTATGCCTGCTGCACCCTTCACGAAGAATCAAGACAACATTGATTCAAGTAAGTAATATTTCATTGAAAACTGATCTTTGATTGCAGAGCTGCAAGGGACTGGCTCTGGGAGTCCCTGGGTGGTGTCTGTGCTGAACAGGTGTCATTTTTGGGATTGTGTTGGAAGTGATGTGGCTTCACTCCCGGTCGGCAGAACACGTGGAGAGCAGAGGACACGTCACTTTAGTCTTTGAGAGCAGAGGATGCTGCATCAGAAGGGCTGGCCTGCTCTCCAGGGTCATTAGTCTGTGTCTGTTAGTGTGTGGTGAGCAGCCTGGAAGGTTTGCTTTGCGGCTGTATTCATTTCAAGCGGTGAAACGATTATTTTAAGATAATTATAAAAGCCTTAGACCGATATTTTAAATCTGCTTTCCTGATCAATTGCAGCAGTGTTAGAGCTGGTGTGCAGTCATGAGGCACAGGACCATCTCCCCAGACTGCCAGGCCAGGCTCTTGTAATGGAATTAACTGTTTCCGAGACATTTTTGCCCTGTTTTTGAGAATGTAAAATCTCTCCTTGATTTTATTTCCCTGGCCATTAATTCCCTCGGGAAAACAGATTCACTGCTTTGCTTGCAGATCTTGATGTGTTTCAGCTTCTTTATACCACAAAGGGTGAAAGTGAAACAATTTATAGCAAAACCTGTGTTTGAATTCTCTTTTGAAAAATCACTTTCTTATCTCAATAAAATCAAAACATGTGGGTGAAAGGCTATGCTGATGGGGACGAGGGGCACAGAAGATTTTTATATATAAACCTCAATGTATATAATTTAAAACTGACTTGTCCCAGTCAGGATATTTAGCCATTTGAATTTAGCTGGAGCACTAATGCTGTATAAACTTCCCACTGAGGCATGTCACACAACTCAGGGACACTGCAGATTTATTTCTGCCATTTTTCTTGGTCCTTTTGGAGAAATGTAGCCTCAAATTCTGTGATTATTTACTGTTGGATTGAGCTTTTTTTGACTTAGAGATGGGGTAACTGAGAGGTGTTTTAAAAACTGGGAAAATGCAGTGCAGGATTTTATTGTCACAAAATTAAATGACTGGGGCCATCTCAGAAAAGTCAAACTTGTAAATTCTGCTTCAACAAAGTAAAAATATTTTGTTTCAAATGTCGGTGCATAAACAAAACATCTCCACAACTTTTCAAACTGCCATTGAGGAAACAAGGACTCCACATCCCACCTGGGGATGAAGGAAAATGTTGAGAGGCTGATTGTGACTCCATAAATCAGTCCCTGTGTTAACTCAGTTCTCCATTGGTACAGTTCCTCAGAACTGCAACTGAAACTTCATTTGAGAATCAAGTAAACAAAAGCACAGCTGAGAGGCTGATAGGTGAGGTCTGTGAACCTGGTCTCAAGGATTACACTCCTTTTTTCAGGAGTATATGATTGTCCTGACTCCAAAAAAGCTGGTCTGATGGAAGACAAGCCAAGTCTTGGCCTTTGCAGGAAACTTTGAGACTTATTTTGGGAAACTCTTTGGAATGCAACCCCCAAGCAAGGCTGAGGCAGTGTGTTACAGTAGGGCCACAGGAATCAATGATAATTTAGACTCTGAACATTTATTTGCATGGTAAGGAGAGAAATGTGATTTTGGAGACCATGTTGTTGTGAAAAACACCAGTTTGGCTGTGGAGGTGTGAGTGAGGATAATGGGGAAGGTTCACTGTAATTGGGTGGTGATCCCAAACCAGGGGCTTAGCAAAGGAAAACTCCTTGTGTTTGTGCAATTTCAGTCATCAAAGGCTGCAAAGAGTTTCCAGTCCTGGAGCCCTGGAGCTCCCTTGTCTCAGCAGGCAATGGTGACCACTCTGAGGAAACCTGGCTTCTCAGCAGCAGGGAATAAACATTTTCTCCCAAGCCTGGAATATCCAAGGACTCCTCAGGTGTGTGTACAGCCAGGAGCTGGGCTATCAGAGTGCAGTGTCTCTTTAAATATATCACCCCATAGGACTGGTGATTTCCTTTTCAAGTGAAATCTTGAGCTTCACACAACTTCTCTCAAATTAAAGACAGAGTGATAGTAATATGCACACATATTTACCAATAGTGCATTTTTTCTCATATATGCATGCCCCCTCCACCCTTCCACTCTTCCCACACAAAGGTAAAAAAAGAAATATTTTGGGTGTTTTCCTGGTATTCAGTGACAGTGCAACTACTCAGATACAGATACAATGAATTAGTTCAAATATCACAGTAGCACTGTAATAGAAGCAGAACAAAATATAGTAATATCCAGGTTATTATGGATTTCTGACACATATAACTCTAAGCCATCTAACTTGCTCCAGAACTTGAAAATTGTTCAGCAAGCAGAATTGATAGCTCTTAAAAAAATGGATAATAATAGCAAGTCAGATAGTTACAAGACAATGCCAAAAACTAAAGTACAGTTATTGTTCAATAATCATTCAAAAAACAGTTGCAGAACTATTATGAAAGAAGGGGAATTAGGAAGACACTTTGCAGTCTTGAAAACAGTACAAAGGACTTGTGGCCTAAGAAAATACCAGATAAAATGGTACTGCATTTGTGTGCACATGCACATGTGTTGTGTATGCACTAAAGAGACAAAAAATTAACAATTGCAAAATTTATTCAACAAATAATGGGGCAAAATGCAATGGCTATTTGTAATGAGTATAGGGTACTGATGAAAAGTGTTCATCATATTTCTGACTTCTCTAAGACTAATACAAATGTGGAGAAAGTGGCATGACCTGCTGAGCTGACATTAAAAGCTTTAAATTGAATTAAATTGGCAGAAATCTTCAAAAATTGTCTTGGGAGGGGAAAAAAAATTCATGACAGAGCATAACAGATGTATGAAATTAAGAGCATTTAGGATACATTATCTTTGCTGTATGATGGGAAGTGTTTCTAATTGCACTCACAGGGTGCCTTTAAGATGTGTTTTTATTTTAAAAGTGTTCTTTATGATCTGCTATGGATTTTCAGCAGAAATACATAGGCAAAAGAATACAATGCATATTAAGATATATGTTTTTTGCAACAATCAACACATTTGTTGTCATTGTTCAGTGAAGCAAACTGTAAAAGCAAAGTTACTGAATCTACAGGAGTGGAACAAAAAGAAAAAATCTTTCTGTGTAATGAGGAACCTGTACCACTGATGGATATGTACTCAAGGGCTCATGGGTGGTCTTGTAGCTCATATCAGCATTGGGCTGTTTGCATTTCCAGGTACATCTGCACCTTATATCCTGTAAAGTTGTTGCTCTTCTTTTCCTGTATGCTGGATGCTCACTAAATCCAGTAATTGAGAAGCAATAGGAAATGTCATATGTTGGTTTGACCATTATTAATAATATCTGTGCTGCAAGGCATCCCCAGCCAGCATTCAGTGTTCAAAGTCCTGCTCAGCACATGGTGAATACTGAATAAAAATGCAATGGAACTTCTTGTTGTATATTGCAGAATCTCAATTAGTTCTTGCTGTGTCATTTACTCCCACAGATCTAACATGTAATTTCATTAAGAGGTATCTTGAAAATTACAGCACTTCCTTTTGTCTTCACCAAGAGGTTCACATGTGGAGATTTTTTAACTAATGAAAATGGTATTCCAGGGTTTTTTTGCTGCTTTTGATGCTTTCAATGGTAGCCATAATTTTAAGGTGAAATATGACTGTCCAAACAATGCTGCTGACTTGCAGCATTGAGTCTGGAACTTCCCACATTCTTTTCTCCACATACCCTGATTTCCATTATGATGGGACTTCTTTGCTAATTTTTTTTCTAGGTGGAGGGAAAGTTTCATCCTTGCACAGAAGAGCCAGAGGTGTTTCTAGTTTGAGCTGGTACATTTGGGTCTAAGCTCCAGTGCATCACATCCAACCACAGCTGTCTCATTTTGTCAGGTCTTGTTATGCAGCTTTTCTATGCTACATCAAATTCCTTAGCTCTGTCCCAAAATATAGAGAATCATAGAATCATTTAGGTTGGACCAGACCTTTAAGACCACTGAGTGAAACCATTATTCTGACACTAAAACACATCCCTTGTGAACACATCTCCATTGTGTTTTCTTGGTATGTAACATCCTTGCCTTAGATGTGGAAAAAATCTAGATTGTGGTGAATTTCTGGTGACCTCACAGATTTTCTCCTTATCACAGATCATGAGTTGGGAGTTACAGCTGTAAAAGCCATGTCAATCCATTTAAAGTAAATATTCAAAACCACATAGCATCTGCTAATCTTAGATGGAAATAGAATAAACCCTTTCTTTGTTGTAACCACAAGAACATCAAATGTTTACTAATATCAGAACTGGTTCAGCCCCTTAATAGTGAAAAGTGACAAGAGATAGATTATTATCTCTGACATAAATTTGAGCAGGAAGAGGATTCTTTGCAATGGAAACAAACACTAATGGAATAAAAATGACCCACGTTGTCCAATGGATGTCAAACCTAGTGGAGTCCAGGATGACTTAGAACCATTCAGTTTCCATCAGAGAAAATAAATTGGCTGAATGAAATAACCTCTCATTCAGTTCCATATTTTTGTCACCAGCAGTAAAAATAAATAAATAAAACAGTATAAAACCACTTTCCTAACTTTCTTCAGATGAAATCATCCAACTGTGTGATCATGTTTCAGGTCCATTGCTCAAAATCAGAAAGGGGAAAGTAAATCAATTAAAAAAAAAGAAATTACAAGAATTAACTCCAAATTAGGACTATTCTGTTGCAGCCACATAACCTGCATTGTAAAGCCTGTGATTTAATATTTCTTCTAGAGAATGTCCACTAGTAAAAGAATATACAATGAGTAAATAACCCACCAAATATTGTACATGGGAAAGATGAGGAAGACAAATATTTTTTTAGAGTGAAAAATTGGTTTCAAAAGTAATACTAGAAAGAAACTGCTAGAAATCCAGTCAGAAAATGGAACAGTTAAACAGAGAAAAGGCTGCTGGCTGGGAGCAGAGATCTGATTGCTAATTCTGTCGAACAATGCACATAGCTCTGAGCTGATCTGTGAGGAGCCATCAGGAAAAACACAGGAAGAGAAAAGTCACAGGCCAGAAAAATCATCCCAGAGTGTTGCAAATGGCCCAGAGGCTGTAGGTTGTGGAATGTTGTATTAGTTTAAAACTTAATGGCTTCATGAAGGCTACACGTGCAGGTAATGCATTAGACCCAGGAGATCTGGGCCCAAACTTTCCTTTTATTAAGACTTACCCAGAATTGCTATGCATTTAAAATGATTTAAGAGTGTATGATTTAAGAGTATAGTTTTTCAAACTGGATATTCATTATATATTAAAAAAAAAGACCAATTATCTTCAATTTAAAAGCTTTATATTTGAATCAGTGAAATTATGTGATCAGTTGAAGGAAAAAAAACAACTATGTAGTATAATTATATATAATATATACATTAGTGCAAACAGTTGTTTTGCTCTGGTAAAACATGAATGAGTCAGTGTTAACATGCAGCAAATTTTTCCTCCTTGAAAAAAATCCCTTTCAAAGCTGTTATTTCTATAAGCCATCAACTTCTGGGTTAGGCTACGTGTTAAAGTGCCGAAAAAACTCATTGAAAAGGATATATTTCATTCAAAACAAGTAAACTTAGAAGGAAAAAAAAAAGATAGAAAAATAAAGAAAGCACAGAACCAGTACCTTTAGCCTGAAGAAATCTTTCGATTTGGAAATCACTGTAGTTAAAAATTATACATCAATGTTTTTTACCCAACTTGTTGCTTTTTAGTAGAGAGCAGACAAACCCACTGAGAATATTTCCATCATCTACTTCAGTGGATTCAGAAAACTCTGAACATATGATGAATTATAAAATCATGGAATCACAGAATGGTTTGGGTTGGAAGGGACCTTAAGGATCATCTCATCCCACCCCCTGCCATGGGCGGGGACACCTCCCACTAGCCCTGGTTGCTCCAAACCTTGTCCAACTTGGACATTTCCAGGGCTGCAGCAGCCACAGCTTCTCCAGGCATCAATTCCAAACCTTTTTTTGCACCAAATCTTTTGGGAAACAGTGCTGGCAACAAGCCCAGGGATTACAGGGGTCCCAGGGCCCTGCAAGTGTCCTCAGCCCTGTTGTGCTGCTGGAAACTGAGGCACAAAGGGCTCAGGGATGTGTGGGGGCAATACCAGAGCCAGAGTCCCCAGAGCAGTGACATGTCCTAGAGACCACTTCCTGCACAAATAATTGAATCCTGGTTATCCAGGATTCCAGTGGGATTCTTCCTTGCAGTCAATCCTGCTGCCCTTGGAACAAGTAGGAAAAAGCCCTGATTTTCAGAGGAGGGTCTCAGACCACAAGTCAAGGGATAATGTATTCTTCCTAAGCATGTAAACAGGCACCAACCCCCGAAATGGATAGTTTAGAGTATTACAAAGTATTTATTTTTATCAGTCTGCTTGTATTACTGAAATGTGGGGAGAATTCTTTCATTAAGCATTTCTCCAGATTGCACACACATTCATTTGACACTAATGTAAAGTGCAGTGTGTTACTTGGTATGTCTCCCTTTAAAATACAAAGTACTCACCTCCTGCAGAGAAGTCTCCTGGGGAGCTGGCAGCTAATGAAGCCAAAAAATATCGGGGTTCATTAAGCATGCAAGCATTCTGGTAAAATCAAAGATCACTCTGGAACCCCCTTGAACATATTATAGTTACCATTAAAATCATCATCATAGGATTTGATGTTAGTAAAACATATTGCTTAGGCTATAAAACATTCTAAACTAGTATCCCAAATGTCTTGCCTCAAGCAAGCACTTAAATTAAAGTTTCAGACAGCTGGCACTAGAATCAAAATAACAGTTTTGCACAAAGAGATTGGATAAACATGATTATTGTTTTCATAATTTATTTTGTCAACGTGCAGTATTGTGTGTTGATCCCTGCATTGTGCTTGGGCACAATTTCTTTCACTTTTCAACAGGTAACTATATTTCACTGAGGTTTTGGTTTGTTTGGTTTTTTTTACAGAAAGCAATCCTAATTGATCTGCTGCTCTTGAATAATCTAATCCCTAATTAGCTGAGCCTGAACGTTGAGAAAGGCAGCATTGTGTGCTTTAATTAATTTCCATAATCTGGAATTTCTGTTTGCTTGCCTCATAAGATCTTTTGGTTTTCAGGGAGAGGGTAGCAGCACAATATCACTACTTAGTGTATGAAAAAGGGGGCAGTGTTCTGGATATTTGATACAGAGCAATTGCAACAGCTACAAACACATAGTTCTTAATTAAGACTAAACCCGTTTCCTGTTTACCTTGAATAACAATTTTAAGATATTCTTCCTGCATCTATTCCAGGCTGCTCCCTGCCTCTCAGGGGAAGTGAGGATGATATTCTTTCCTTTAATTTCAATTTAGTCCAGACGTCCCAAACAAAGTAGCTGTTGAAATGTAGAGAAAGAAATTGCCAGAAATGTGCTACAGCAATCTCTTAAGCAAATACACATTTTCATAGACATATACCAAAACATTTTGCATTTCAAACCCTTTTACAAAGATAAAGTGTGGCTTCTTGAGCAAATCTCAGTGATTTCAGTATTCTTTTACCCAGGTGGTGAGCCAAGAAAAGATCTTCCCCCAAAATGCAAAGCTCCATCCAACATTCGCACACACAATTAGAAAATAACCAGGGTTAAGAGAAGCTCCAGCTTTGCAGACACAGGGAAGTATCTGGGCATTGCTGGAGAGAGCAAAGCACTTTTATGATTCAAAGTCCTATTTTTTGCTGTTTTGTAACCAGCTCTTAAATATTTCTCAACCTTAAAAAAAATTCTCATTTTGATAAACAATTTTCTTGAGGGTTTCTTTGAATATTATGACTAGAGGTCTTTCACTCAAATGGGAAGTTAAACAATGACATTGTCAGGAGCTGAGCTCTCCTGCCTCAGTTTACACACTGCATATTGGAAATATATATTTTGTATATGCAGTACTCTACAGATATTCTATATATCTCTGCCTCATAGGGTTGTTACTGAGTTTATGAAGAGCTGCAAATGATCTTGGGAAATTCTGTGGGAAATATTTCATGACTAAAATGCAGCCCTCTCACAAATATAAATTAGAAATTACCCCCATTGTATTTACTAGGATCAGTGTGAATTTATTGCACGTGTGGGACTGAGAGCAAAACTCGTCTCTGTTTATGCAAACTAATTGTGTGGTGTTTGCTAGCGTGAAAAATGGTCAGTCATTCTCACATTTGTGAAAAAGATTTATCAAGCCAACGCAGACCAAACAGGTGCTGTTCAAGGCTGCCCTTTGCTTTCCACACCTGCAGTAAAATAAACTTTGCTTCTCTGATGGGAAGTCCACATGGAAGTTTGACCACCAGGGCACCAAGAGATATAACCAACCTTTCAGCTCTGGAAGGCCACCCATTCACCATCACCTGTGCCCTGAGAGGGGCCTTGGGCTGGACCCAGGTCTCCAGAGGTCAGTGTGTTAAGACACTGCATCAATGCATGCAAAATTTTGATCCAGGAAAGGCTGAGATGTTGAAAAGCTAAGAGAATTGTCTGTACTGCTGTTCAGCCCTTTTCTTTCCTTCCTTGGCCATGTCTCTGTTGCTTTTAATTAAGCTCTCAGATTCATAGCTTGGAGATCTTTAATAACTACAGAAAGTGCTTGCAAGGCAAATTTTTCACTTCTAAGAAGGATCCTTAGAACAAATGTTGCCTTCTAATTTATAGGTAAATTTAACCCAGTTTTACCTTTACTGTAATATATTGGGTGGCCATTTGTGTGCAACAGACTGGTGACATGAAAGATTTTAACTTTTACTGAATGGTGAAAATGTTGGATCACACACCTCCAAGACACTGTAAGCACAGTGCCTGCTGATGAATTAATCTAATTAACAAAGGTGAAGGTTTATAATTGGGGTTAACTAGAATTTAACTGGTCATTGTTCATACCCCCCACTGCATTGTCCCCTAAGTAACTCACTCTGGTAGCCCTCCACGGTCCCTCGACCCCAACATCAAGCTCAGGGATCAACCAGCTTCAAGCAAAAGTAGATACAATCATATTTCCAAGACTGTAATAACAGCAGAATTTAATGGTGTGATATTTTTATACTGTTTGGGAAAGAGACCCTATTTTTTCTTACTCATAAGCCCAGAGTATTTTTAAATAGTTCAAGTCCCTGTAGTACTTCACAGTTTGCAGTGCAGTTTAAAAAGTAATACATCTTTTCTTAGATGTACCCCAGATTCTGCCTTTTAATAGACATGATAATGAGATTCTGTGTCTTCATTTCCCAGTGTGCAGAAAGCTGAAATAAATCTTTGATTGTTCACAACCCTGGAGAAGGCTCCCAAGCCCAGGAATGTAATGATGTTTCTCTAAACAATCATTGCTAATGAAATTTAAGTGTATTTAAAATATATAGATGCGTGAGTGTTTATATATTAGTAGTATCAAAATTGGGCTTTATTCATTTTGCTTTGTAAATCTGATTGCAGTAAACTGAGCTCTCCAGAGATTCATTTCTAGGTGAAGGAATGTCTTGAGTTATTTCTATGACCTGCAGGACACACATTGAGCTTCTGCCTTTGAGTGAACTCCCTCTAATAAGGAAATCAAGGGATGTTTGAAAGACCCATTCAGTGACTTCTTCATAAGATTAGGAGCCGTGTCCCCAGACCACTGCTGAAGGCATCACTCACTGACTGCAATCAAATTGCTGTAACAACTTTGAAAGAACAGTCTGTCCAAGCAACTTGGAGGAACATTGAAGGGCAAAACAGGCAGAGGGGACACAGGGATCCCTCATAAAGGGTTAAAAGGGGATACTTCAGAATGGAAACATTTTCAAGAATGTTTAATATCTGACCAGTATTCTAACACTTTTAGAAGTAGACTCAATCAAAAAAACCCTCCCATATCGGGATCTATTTTAAGGAGTATATACAAATTGATTGACAGTCTGACACCTCTCTGTGCCCAACTCCTCTGCCACGGTGTCACACACATACCCAGACTTGTGCAGAGTCCCCTTGCACTCATGATACTCCTGAAGGGAATTCCTTCACAGCAAAAACATGGCAAACCCCAAACTGTAATTATCAGCCTAAAGAAAACAGTCCCAAGACAATATTGAGAAGATGTGGCTCTCAAGACTGAGCTGTGGCAGCCACGCTTGGCTTGGTGGCTTATTATAAATCCAGACTTGGCAAAGTTTAGTGAAATGTTAATATCAGCCAATATCAGCATGAATAAACCTGGGATTTATTTTATGTGACCTGGACACCTCCAAATCTCTTTCATGTCCAAAGATATGAAATACTGTGGTTTCCTTTGGGTGCTGTCAGACTTGTGGATAACTGAATTCCAAGATAAAACCCAAGGGGAACCAGTTTATAGGAAGTTTAAGAGCTTTCAACTGTTATGCCATAATTTGATGCAGACTTGAGTACCATTATCCATGTCCAAGACATGCATTTCACACTTTTCCTCAGGAAAAATACCAATGGCATATACCCTCTGTAGCTGTTAAATTTGTTTTAATGGGAATCCAGTCCAAATGCATCTCTTTTGTTCCAGGTCTCAAGATTAGCAACACAGCTTCCAGTTAATTTCTATTCCCTTTATATCCATATGTATCCCAGCCATTTTAGTGATACAAATGATCATTCACATTCCTAATTTTTACCAAATCATGGTGGTCTTCAGAAACACTACAGGAAAAGCATTTTGGTTGTCATTCTCTCCATTTCATGAAGCCCGTTAGGTCTTTGGATACCACTGACTTCCAAATGTTATAGCATAGAGAGGCTTACAGAAGAGAGCACCTCACAATGCCATAGACAGGATAGAAATCTCACTCATAAGTAGAAGAGCCACTTGAGTGGGAAGTGTAGGAGAAAAAAGTGATAGGAGAGCTACCTTCCCTTCCCCTGAGATTTATGCAAATCCCACAAAGTACCCACCTGCAACACTCTGCCTGCTCGTGGATGCTCAGAGGATTTCTTGTGAGGATTAGTAGCCTAAAATTAGTAACCAGCCTCATTGCCATTCAGATTTTACCTGTTTTTTCCCCCCCTCCCCTTTCCACTTTGACCATAATCTTTAAAAATCTTACCAACCATCATTTCACTGGTTTGGAAAGAATCCCTTCTTCCCTGGAGATTTCAGCACATGTTCTGTGTGCTATCAGTATTCTCTCATAAATATTTTTTTCTTTCTAAGAGAAAAACAATCTTTTTTTTCCTCACTATAATATGGAGTGCTTTGTCTGATATGAAAAAAAGAGAGCTAGACCCATGGAGGTGATAGGTGAGCATTAGCCTGCAGTACATTTTACCTATGATAAAGTTGGGTTTGGCCCACCATGAAGCCTTTTGGATAATTTTAGCATAAATTGTGTCCCCTACTTTACAGTGGCAGATACCATCAGAGAAGCTGATATCTTTCAAAGACAAGATTCAGTAGGATCAAATCAAGGTCATTTTTATTGCAAAATTGATTAGGAATCGTGGGGTTACTGATATAAGCAGAAAACTGAATAGTGACATGATGCCCTCCTCCATCTTGGTGAAGATTTCTCTTAATTCTCAATTTCTTCTGCAAATGGCCTGAAATCATATCATAGAAAGGCAAGAAGAAATGAGAAAAGGAAAGGAGGAAAAAGTACCAAAAAGACCCCTAAAATCAGAGAAATAATTTTAAAAAGCCAGCCTGAAAGCCAGTTAATTATTGGAATGGTGCTGGACAATCATGAGAGCTGTGGCTGACTATTGTTTACAAAGCCAAGATGGCCTGAGAGTCTCAAACTCAGATACACCAAGACAGCAAAGTTCAGATCTGGCTCTATCTGGCAAACAGCTGCAGCCCAGTTTTAATTAACAGCATATTCCTGATTCTGGTCAGCCTGCATGGATGGAAAGGTGTTTCCCAAGGAAATCAGAGTAAGGACAGCATAGGGAAAAAGGGGTGGGAAAAAAAGAGAGGGGGAGGGAGAAGGTGAGTTCAGGAGGGCAATGAGGTGGGGGTTAACAACGCTGCTGAAGATCAAGGGCTGAAGTGCTGAGATGCTGCCAGACTTGAAAACTTTAATTTACTGTCACTGTTAGCCCCCTTTGAGGTTTATGGTGGTATTTATACACACAGCATCAATCACATGAAACAAGGAGGGGATTTATAGTTTGTTTTAAAGACTGTAAATGCAATGTAATGCAAATAGCATGCCTCATGGGCATTTACATTTAATGGGAAAATTACAGATGCAAAAGATTGGTAGAACAAATTTTAAATTGACTTTATTACATCTAGTGCTTTTCAGAGAATACTATTAAAAAAAAAGCGAGGAGATATGGTAATGGAGTTCTACAGTGTAGCTTGACAGCTTAAATTCCACTTAACTGACTTTGCTTGCATCTTTCTGTTTACATTACTTCTTCCAATAAGTTTGGTTGGCAAAATCTCTGGATCATAAACTGATTAGAAGCTTTGATTCTGTTTTGTTTCCTTTTTGGGGTTGGAATATTTAATGTGTAAAGCTGATTGTATCTCGATAACTGTTTTTAACTAAGGTTCATCATCAGAATTGCTTCATCTAGACACAGTCAGGAACAGCTCTTTGAATCTATTATCGCCTTAATATGTGACCATACATTCATTCTCCTTAATTTGTATAATCTTCTGGTATCTCCCCCATATCTCCATAGATACAATAGAAAAAGATGGCTGCATTACTGTGCTCACTGGCAGCATGAACATTCAGAACTAATCACAGATACTCGTGGAAAACCCATTCTCTCTCAAAACAGGTTTATTTCCCAGTATTCCCACGTGGCTCTCTGAGCACTTCTGGAATGAGGATTGTGCACTGGTGAGGTTGAAGGTTGTTATCATCTGCTGTTGACTTATGGTAGATCCATCTGAAAGGTGTTGGTGGGCCTCAAACTCACCTTCAACAGACCAGATGAAGCCCTGATTGAAACAGGTGCAGCTCTACTTGCTTCAGGGGAGTTGTGCCCTATTACACCAGGGCTGATTTGTTTTTAACACCCTATAATAATTGCTGGATTTCTCTCCCATACAAGCCTCAAACAAGCAAAATCATTTAAGGGGTCTTTTTAAAGCCCATTCCTATTGAGCAAAGATTGAAGTACACATGTTTGGTGTTTGTTTTAAAGCCACCAGCACAGCAGCCTCTCCATGTGTTGCTGCATGTATCTGACAGGAACCTTCTGCCCTTTGTTCCTTCAGAATTCCAAATCTTTGCTATCAATATAACACCCATGAAACATCTTTCCAGACCTGCTCATTTTTAGCCATAGTATGGCTAAAATATATATAGGTAAATGATGTCCTGACCTTTATAGGGCATAAAGAAGTGTGGTCAAAGATTGCTAGATCTTAGCCTATTAAGATTGTGTCTTTCCAAGATTTCAAATCTCCCTGAAATACCATCCTCTTTTTTTTGTTTCCATTTATCATGACACATACACCCATTTAACTTGTTATCACCAAAAAGCCACGAAGGAGATGATTTGTTATTCATCAGTGATCCAGCAACGTCTACTCAACTCAGTTCAGTAGTTATCATCATGTACAAATATCCCTCCAGAAGTTTCTGCTGTGTCCCTGTTTGCAGGCCCCTTTCATCCATCAGGATCTGCCTTGTGAGGAGACTAATTACAAACTCTGTGGCATCTCAGTGCATTTATTAGCATGGAACTGAGGCAGACCCGTGTTTATTCTTCACCCAGTCCTGAAAGATACATTCTCCAGGTGTTGTCACCCATAACAAATACATAATGGCAGAGAGCAGCCTATATTAACATTTGAGCTAATACAAACACTCACTGTTTAAGCAATTCACCTGAGATTGAGTGCCTAGCTGCTGTGACTTTTGTTTAAGGTTGTAATCCCCTGTGATGACATTCTCTTGTGCAGAAGAAGCACGTTAGCACCACGCTTGGCAATGTCACCGTGATGAGGAAACCATAGACTCAGGAAGCAAGAGCAGAAGGGAAACAAACTTTCACACTCAGGAGTCATTAATGAGGTAAACACACTTCAGGGCTGACAGGTAACTCACAAAGTCACCTACCAGTCCTGTGCCAAACTGAACCAACAGATAGCAAAAATGCAAACCTACGTGTTGGCAAAATTTATAATATTTCTGAAGTTAGCTTATGTTGTGATAGCTGAGTAAAAAATGCCCCAGCAGACACAACAACTCCCAAACAGAGCAGGAAAAGGCCTTTTTTCCTCCTGTGCAGGAGGCTGTGCTTCCTTTTTGTATCTGTTTCTGATGATCCATAAAGAAACCAAATTTACTGCAAGGGTGAACATCATAATGCAGAATCCTAATACTAAACACTCCTGTATGTTGTTTCCCTACCTTCAGGCACTGTCAGTATCACTGTTTTCAATAAGCTACTCACAATTTTAACTGTGTTTGGAAGAATTTGGAGTGCAGAAACATACAGTGGCTTTTGGGAACACCCACACACGTCCATGTGAGGATGGGTAAATCCATGTGCTCATGTGTGATTAGTTATCAGAGTTGCACAAAACCAGTGCATTGTTCCTTTTTGGGAAAGGCTATCTAGATCATGCACAAATCACAATATCTGGATTAGTTTCACAACCCACAAATGACACATTTCTACAAAATTTATGGAAATAGTAAACTAAATCCCCCCAGCCCCAAATCATCTTTCAGTGAGAACTAACATTTCTTCTGAAGCTAAAAAATTACACTGGCAAAAATTGTAGCAGGATGGAACAAAATAATAAAATATTAAATGCCTTAGATTTCAAGTACTTTTATCTTTCTTGGTAAACACTTTCCACGTATCCAGGAACAAACACTATTCAGAGTTTAGCCAAAGCTTCTGAAAGACACCAATTACATGCAGAATTTTAGGACTGTCATGTGAATTTAAAGACAAATACTGTCCAGGCAGCACATACCAGCTGCATGTTGCTGCGTAGTGGGATATTCCCTCACCTTCTGTCTTAGTTTTATGAAAGATTGTTTTCTTTTAAAATGGCAGGTCCCCTCCATTCCTTCTCCTTTGCTCACAGTGAGACATGTCATCTGATACTAATTTGTACTTGCTTTGTGTTTTGACTTAATTTGATTAATAACTATATCCTTTAATGGCAGTGTGACTTAACAATATGCTATTATGTTGGTGCACTGCACTCTGGCATTGAGGAGCCATTCGTCTGCATCACAGCAACGTTTTGAAACTAATTCAAAGAGGCATTATTCTGTACCTCTTTACCACAGGGTAGAGGGCTGGTCTTCTATTGGAATTGCCAGCTCAGAGCTGGAGGCCAAATCTGTGTTGAATTTGTCCAAAGACTTTTCTTAGCATTCACATTCCAGCCTGAACATCTATGGAATTGTTTTACCCTTTTTTCGCCCTCATATTATTGACTGTGCTTTGTGTCTTTTTTTTTTTTTTCTTTGTGTCTTTTTTTTGAAGTTCCCTTATGGATTCATATTTTAGATATTTAAAGAGTTTAAATAGTACCATACTCCAGGCAATGACAAAAATGCATCAGAATTGTAAAAAATGTTTCAAAACCTTATCAAAGAGTTTACAAATACACACACCCCCCCCAAAAAATACTAAAAGACAGAGAAAGGAAAGAAAAAGAGAAACAAGCAAGCAAGAAAGAATTTATCACACTCAAAATTAAAAGTATAACTGAACTTTATGGTGTCTTAAGATAACACATGTTTTCTGTTGTACAGGATGAAACTGGTAAATAAGGTTTAGCATGCCTGCAGGGACACAGGGAAATCCAGTGAATTCCCTGCCGCTCCTGATAAATTCAGGAGAAGAAGTAATTGCACATGACCAAATGTATTTTATCACCATCAACACCAAAGAATAATCTCACAGAAAAAAAGGAGAGAGCCAAAGCTTAATCTATGGCAGTGGTAGTTCTTGTAGTTTGTGTTGTAAAGACTTTGTTCCCCAATGAGAATAGTTGGGAGGAAAAAAAAAGAAAAAGGGAGAGGTTTCTTAAAATATTTAAGCACTAAGGAAATGGGACAACTCAAAGCATGCCAGAGAAGCCAGCAACTGGGAGAAAGAGGAGCACAGTCAGGACAGAAAGGATGTATCAGAGCTGAATTTCCCTGTCGCTGAACTTGTCAGTAAATGCTGCTCACAATTCTTGCTTCTGTAAAAGAAAGATTTAAACCAACACCCATGGTACCACAAAGAAAACCTGTCTGAGTATTGGAGCATTAAGCACTTTTAAAAATTAAATTAAAAAGCAATTGCCCTTAGAGTGGAAAAAATGGCACTTAAGTTTATTCACTATGTTTGCCTTTGTATCAGACCAATGCTTGCCACATGCCAAAACATAAACCAGATTGCATAATATGTAGGTTTTTCATAATTTCCTCAGATTAGGTTTTTATTAATGCCTGTCAACAGCAAATGACAGGCATGTATTGCATTAACAGCTGCTCTAAGCCGTGCTAGTGCTGACTTCTCTGCAAATCTCAAGCCTGGAGGAAGCTTAAAAGCCCATTGATTGAAGAGGAACCAACCCCATTTGCATTAAATATCTGAGCTTTTTACCCTCTGTTTTTTTCACCAATTATTAGTTTCTTTTCTATTTTCACTAACAAAAGTCAATAATTACAGGATTATTAACAATCACCTGGAATGAAGGAATCTGATTATCTTCTTCAATTGTGTTTCAGCCACTTTTGGTTATTTTTAAACTTCCTGACTTAAACCATCCTGAGAAATTATTTTCTTTTTTATTTCTCTGTGTCCAAGCCTCCAGCATCTACCCATCCTCATCATGAAAGTCTGTAAAATACACTCATAATAAAGCAAAAAGGCAGAAAGAAAATAGATTCCATATCAGTAACTGGTATGAGCTAGACCAGAGACATGTGTATGGTCCAGTTCTACACCAGCACATATTTTACAGATTGGAAAAACACACAAAGCTTTTAATGTTTCAATTTCTGGAATAACAGGAAAAAACATGACTTACAGACCCTTAAAAGGAAATCATGACCAAAATTTTTAAATGGGAAGTGACTTGTAAAACACTAAGGTCTAACTGGTGAAATAAGAGCTCAGAATTGTTTTTCCTATTAGGTTACACTCCCACACTCCCACTATACAATTTAAAAATCATATAAAGAATTTGAAAAATTCTTAAATTAAAAGTGGACACACTGTGTTGTCCTGTGCTTTTTTTTTTCATTCTACCAGATAACCACTCAAATCTCTAAAATTTAAATATTTATCAGACCAAAATGAATTAATCCAAAAAAATAGTAGGAGGAATATCTGGGGTTAGAAGAACATGGTGAACATTGATAACATGGTATTCAGGGAATTTATTAGCAAGGTCTACAGCTGTTGGCCTGCTATTCAGCTGAGCTGTGTATCCCTCATATACATTTCATGGCAGGAGCATTTCATTTTGATGAGTGTAAAGTCCATGAGAGTTTGGCCCAGACTGCACAAATGTAAGACAGAACTCCTCTGTGTTGGGCTGCGTATTTCTGGATTCAGATTAATTAATGTTGCTGACACAAATCCAAGTTTTCTGTGAATGTCCATCAACCTCAGATGAATTTTATCCAAGGACAAGGAAAGAATTAAGGCAAAAAAATATGGGTCAGCTTTAGGGAAGATCCATTATTTGTACATGTGCCACTCTTTGTCTGATAGAATATATTTCACAAATGAATGATTTTTTTTTCCCCCCCATTCTGGCCAAACTGAAATCAAAGTCAGTATTCTGATTGGTGACAGTATGAGTAGGAGTTGTGTTTCTGTGATTTTAAGTTTTTGAGGTTATTTTCTTTAAATACTTTCTCTCTGACTGTGGAGCCAGCTGGGCCTTTCTCCCCAGCTCTGCCCATCCCAGATGCTGGGTACTCACTCCAGCACAGATCCTGTGGGCAAAGGAGCAGGCCTGGGATATATACAATTAAAACATGGATTAAGATGCAAAAAAAAACTTATCCTGCCCGCTCTGTATCAGAGTATTCCAATATGGTACAACAGTCTCTACATACAGTTATATTCATAGAATCAGAGAGGTGGTACAACCAACATCAACAAAAAAACAAACAAGCAAACAAAAAAAACCCCAAAAAAACAGTGTGCAGAAAAGCACACTGGGTTCAAAATTCTTGAACCTAAACAGGAAATAATTGATGGGATGGGAAATTTCTTAAAAGGCCACTTTTGCCTGGTTTACCTTACATACAATGTCAGCTATTTTATTGTCATTGAAAAATTAATCCAGCTGCCTCAGTGAGTTGCCATTTTGCCTTCTGTGCAATCAAGGCCTACACATTTTTTATTGTGCTCCACGACCCACGCAGGGGGGAGAGAACTTTCCAAAAGAAAAGCTGACAGCTCACTTGGGAAAAGACTGAGTAAATAGATGGGATGTGAACGGTGCCTGAAGGTCAGCAAACGGGCTCCTGAATTAACGGCAGATGCAAATTCCACCCTCAAAGTCCTGCTCTGACAGCTCCCCTCTGACTCCCATCCCAATTAAGATGGCCAAGCTGATTCACCACCCAATACCCATCCCTGCAGCTCTCTTGAAGCAAACAGAACACCTCTTAATCCAGACTCACCACCTTAGAGATGTGCCCAGGTGATGAGCTTTTACCCCAAAATGGGAACCATCCACCACACTGGCACTGCAGGAATGCAGTTCTGGGATATTAGGATTCCAGTATAAGATATTAAGACCTTTGTGCCAGTTGTTGTTACTGCCATTGAGAGACTGTTGGGCCATAATTAAGAAATAGTGACCTGCATTTCAAACAAACCCAACTAATCAGTGGCTAAGATTTTGCACCAGCTGTTTAATAATAGTTTGTCTAATAAAATATTCATATTATCATATATTTTCCATCTTAGAGGATGATCAGAATGTCATTTTAATATTTTCCCCCTACTAAAATAAAATTTTAATTAAGGCTAAAGATATATTGCCTACGGAAAGCTAAACTGTTTAAAATTATTAACTGCTTGAATACTTGTTGCTATACTACAAGCTGCCATAAAAGAAAAGAAATTAAGTACATGGGGGATTAACGCAATTTTGAAAGCTGCGTTCCCCTCCCTCCTCCTTTTAGATACGCCTAACTGAGCCATAACTATTTTTCTCCACTCAGCCAGACTCCAGCTTTGTGGCTTTTTTAATAACCTGGCTTTTCAAGCTTGTGCCCCCGAGAGCCTTTTCATTTCTGCCGCACTACCTACAAGCAAATTTCTTCCAGTTGCTCAACAGCCTAATGCCTCCCTTTCTTCGTTGTTGAAGCATTTCATTGCAGTTTCATTGACGGGGAGGTGTTCTGTTACAGTGGAATCAATAGCTCAGGGCTTCCCAGCACACCGATTAGCTTGTCAGTCAGAGCCTGGGGGAGGTAGTGTAAATCCCAGAATACCAGGGGCCACCAGTTTGAAAAGTAAGGAATGCAAGGAGCCCGCATGGGTTTTTCTACCACCTGTTGCTCTGCAACATGTGCAAAGTGTATTAACTTCTTTGCTGCTACATGCCTTAAAGGTCAACTGTGATAGAAGCTTTAAGCTTTTGGAATATTTTAATTCATTACAGGAATCAACTTTTACTGATTTGCAACAAAGAGTGCCTTACAAAAGGCGTGTTTTTTCGGTGGTTGGGCTTTTTGTTGGGGTTTTTCAGTAGGTTTGCGTTTGGCAACATGTTGGTTCCTCTTTCAGCTTTTTTTTTTTTTTTTTTTAATCAGTACTTCATCTGCTTCTTAATTGTGAACCAATAGAGACCGGTTTCTATAGCAAATGTGGTTCCTTCCTGTGCCTTCCCTTCCACCAGAACAATAGTATCAGTTTAGATGATCCAGGCTGTCACAAGGGAGATATTTCTTCATTCACCAGTTTAGATTTGAGGAGGAGGGAATTATGAAATTCAGAATTGGAAAACTTCTGCTGTACATACCCTTCCAGTGGGGGACAGGTCCCTCATATCCTGGGAACATGAGCAGGGCAGGGCCAGCTCCTTCCAGTCCTTTTAGAGACTCCTAGTATTGACCAGGAAAAACTAGAGAAGCTCAAAATTTATTTTAACTGCACATTGAAAGGGCCATCAAATCACCTGAAGTTTATTTCCCTTCACCCACCTCTTTTGGATGCTTCTGCTGGATGGAATCATGTCCTGATGACTGGCCAAGGTAATACAGAGGAATATTGTCAGAATCCGTGGTCTGAAGTGGTGTGTGAGCAATGTGTCCCTGGATCAGCCTTGAGGTCCTTAAATGCCGTCTCTAAAAAGTGCTCAAATTCTAAGAAAATATATGTAACCAAAACTCCTCCAAAGACAGCCATTAAAAACAGAGGCTCAGGCCCTGTGAGCCAACCTAAGGAAACCTTATTACAGATATTTATTATCCAAAAACCACGTCACACATGACCACAAAAGGAAATTCTGTGCTTAGATCATGAAAGTCTGTGCTTTGGAAAGGTTTTGCTGTCACCACACTTGGGTTTGCTCACAAAACCTCTACAAACTCACCACAAACCACAAAGTAAACCTGCACAGTGCAAATTGTGCTTATTAACATAATTCTAGAAAATTAACTCAATAGAGCCTTTTTTGTTAATTTTGTTTTAAAAGCATGGCACTTGGATTTTCTAACTAATAGCATAAACAACAGCTGGAAGCTCTGGGCTGTCCAAGTGGATTTCAAAGTTTGGATTGAAAATATTAATCTTTTCAATAGAGATTAATCTTAGATTCATGTCTTTCCAAATATGAGGAATAAAATAAAGTTTACATTAATTTAAGGACTCTTAGTGAAATGCCCTCTGTTTTAGAAGGAAGAAAGAATCCAAGCTGTTCTTCTAACTTTTTCCCTTTCACCACTAAGTGTAAACCTGCTTTAATTTAAAAATATAAATATGCACCTTGATCTTTTACTTGTGTTACTCCAGATATTTAGTTGCTTAAACAACACACAAAACTTTTTGTGATACTGTAGACCCTGTAACTTTCCTTGCAATTAATAGACAATTAATAGGGAATGCCCATAACAGATCTCTCTTCTTTTTTTCCCCTGTTCCCCTCCACCCACTACTAGTCATGCTGTTAATTCAGCAAAATTAGTAGTCTTGTGTTGTCAGAACAAATCACTCCCACTCAGTTATGAATGTGGTTACTCAGCAAGACTGCATGTTGAGAATTTAGGGGATGTTTTTTCTCTGTGTTTCCATCTTTCACTTCTTTTCCTCCCCCTGCATGCATTGTAGTTGTGAACATCTGATACGGGTAAAATTGCACTGGGTGATTACTTAAATTCAGCCTTTGACTGCAGAAAAATACTCTGGGTCTTGACACTTCACCAAAAACCCTCCCCGTGCTGAATCAAAGCCCTCGCAATAAAAGCTGGCGATCGTATATCATTTCCCCCATTTTAACCAGTGATTGCAATTAATTATTTCTTTTCCTTGCGCCTTATAGACAGTTACCTCAGGCATCCGAAAAACAGGTCTGCTACTTGTAACCACTTGAAGCTTCTGTCATCAGAAGGGGATTACCCTTATTACTTATTACACACAGACATTATATTCCAAACGGGAACGCCGGACCGCCCAGCCACGAGCTATCAACGCCAGCCTGGGCCTGGGGAGCAGCGAACCCACGGGCAGGGCAGGACCCACCCAGCACAGCCTGGACTGAGATTTGCCCTGACCAGCAGATTTGCCAGGCAGGGATCAGGTTTCAGTGCAATTAAAGGGCTCTTGTTAGCTGTAGGCTGGAAGGGATGGAACCGTGCACGGTACGTGTGTGTTCACTCTCACACTGTTAATGCCCCAGGTTTAAAAAGAGTGGATAGACCAGTAAACACTTTCACAGACTGCTTGGGAAAACATATCAAAACTAGGGAAAAATAAAAAGAGAAAGAAAAAGTCATTCATAGGTAAAGTGGTATTGCCTTTCAGACATATTATTTTTGCAAATTATCACTATTTATAAAACTCGTTAATGGATTCATGAACAAAAGCTATAAAATATTCATGAGCTTTCTATGGGCGTGGAAGTTTTGTCTGAACATGAAAATACACGTGCAGAATATACACACACAAACAAAAAGCATGTATACAAAGAGGTATAAATGTCACTCCCATCCAGCTGAGAAATCTGCTAGATGAACCCACAAATAAACCCACATTGGAATAGACTCTAAGGGCATGATGTCCAAATGATTATGTATGTAGGCATCCAAACACATTTTTTTATAAAATCAGTTTGTTAACAGGGTAATATCCTGTCTTGGGCTCATTCTCTCTGTCCCTACACCTACAGTCCTCTCTGCACTGTGCACTGAAAACTTGTCTCTGCTAATTGGTGCTGCATAAGCTAGGTTATGCATTTAATATCCAAATCAACACCTACAGCCATCATGACTTCATGTGTTTGGATTCTGTCCTAACTGGCAGTAAAAGCTGTCATTAGGAGCAGGAAACAGTATGAAAGACCTTTCACGGCCTCTTTCAGCATGCAATGTCATCTGTTACCATGGGTTGTATAGTACTGATGGCTATAAATGCCACTATGAATGATGCAATCTCCTATGTGATGATGAACTTGAAAAAACCTTTGTTGGATTTGTGCTTAAGGTGCTCATATTCCGGTTATTCATGAGCATCCAAAATGTTGATCACCAGCCGGGTGTTTCAGCAACCCCAGCGGCAATACTACAGAACTCACGCACTGCCCTTCCTGTAAAAGATGGCACAAATAAACTCACTTTATACGTTCCGTGAGAGTTATTTGTCAGGCATGTCAGCTGCGCCTCATTTCCCTAAATTTTGCAGCCTTTCCTGGTGGAAAGGTTTAGAAATAAAATTTGCGGTTTCCCTTCCATTTTTAATTTTTTTTTCTTTAATGGTAGCACTTCTCTGTCCAGCCTTCCAGCAATCGTTTTGTTCAGACCTTTCTATAAATCCATTTTGAATACCCAATCGTGCCTATGTGTAAACTACTTAATCTACAGGGCTAAAGCAATTTATTTCCTGAATTTCAGGTGTGAGGCAAAGAACTGGGTGAACTCCAAGGACAGGGATGTGGAAGGCTCTCAGTGCTCTGCGTGGTTCAAAGGGATGCTGTGGGCATGTCCCTGTCACAGGCTGCCAATGGCTCTCCATCCCAGCAGCTGCAACCCTTCCTGCACAGCCACGGGCCTCTCTCAGGAAGCAGCTGCCAATCATGCTGCATTGTGTGGAGATTTTGTGCTGCCACAAAATATCCCCACCGTGGGCTGTGGCGAGCTCATCACACGTGTTCTTCCCTGTAAATTAGTGGAGCCTGAATTCCAGCCTCCAAGGGTGATGATGTCAAGCTTTAAGCCACGAGAAACTAAACTTCAGGTGTTGAATTTTGCTTTGTTGACAGTCAGATTTTGGGACTCCAGAGTGGTTAATTGTTCTTGTTGGTTCTCCATAGTGGATGATCAAAAAGTAATCACCGGATGACCAAGAAGTCATCTGGTGCTTGCAATCTTCTCAATAACTTCAGACCTTCCTTCTGAAGGATAAGGTTGTAAATTTAGCTGCTATCCCTGAAAGATTTTGATGTAAAAGGTGCATAAGTGTAATTAAGAAAACTGGAAATCAGTCAGAAATGTAAACACAGCTAACAAAGCCTAACTGCTGTAGAGAACAGGGAAATAAAGAACATTTAGCTAACAGAAACACTGAAGAAAGTAAAAATTCAGGCACTTTGCGCTACCTGACATGCAACATTGTGAAGTTAAGGATCGTGGCCATAGTCTGTAATGTCTGGAGTCAATCAGACTTTCAGCACTGACTTTGGAACTCCACAGTTCCATTAACTGTTAGTTGGAGAAAAAATCTTTGTGGAAGATACTGTGATAAATATAGAATTTTATAATCTAATTTTATAATATAAATATAATAGCTAGGATATAATAGCTAGGAATCTCCACTAATGCATTTTCTAAATATCCTTTATTTTTTTCTAACAAGAGTGACTGACAGTGTGTAAGAATTTATTAACATTAACTATATATGAAAGTAACAACTTGGAATAGCAGAGAATCTTGAATATGTGGGAATTTGTAAGAAAGAAAACACAGAGAAAAGAAAACCTAGAAAAGAAATGACATGCAAAAAAATGAAATGTAAAGCGAGAAGCTGCATGAGACAGATGTACTCTATTAATCAATGTTGAAATAAGCATTAAAAAATGGGAGAGGTGAGTGGGCTACTGAGATGCAAGTAGCCTTTTCCATGCCCCAACAGCACAGAGCTAAACCTGGGGAGGGCTTGAAAGCTAAGGGATCATGTCACACCCATGGCCTCCAGGACCTTGCATGCTGGTGCTTTGGAATAGTGGCTGTGATTCCAACCCCTCTGAAGTCACATGTGAAAATCTCAAGACTGACTGCACACAGGCTGGGCAGGCACATCTTCACCTGCCCCTCTCTGCTAAATATGACAGCACAGTGTTCAGAATCTTTATGCTGTTTAAGATACACTTGCCTTTAGTTGCCTAACCTTAGAAATATCCCATTCTCTTTATTCTTAGCCAAATCAACAGAGATGCTCACCATCTTTCTTCCTCTTACAGGGAGATCATGAAAAAGGCAGGTTCACAGAATTTCTTAGATGGACTGAATATGCTTGCCCAGAAAGACTAGAGATTTCCCTGTCAAAACCTGGGGCTATACAGAGAAAAATAATAAAAAAAAAAGATTAGTGGAAAGGGGGTTTTCAGGTCTAGAACCAGAGCCTTGTAACAAGGATAGCCCCTTTTGTTCTCATCTCTTTTAACTTTCTTTTTCCCTCGTAACAGTTGCCCGGTGGTTATGAAGAGCTTCAGTCCTGCATTTCAACTAAGGGGCCCTTCTTTATTCTCTCAGAAGAGGGCTGTCTCAAGAGCACCATGCTAAAGTGCTAAGTTATCATCGGGCCAGGGCTTTCGTGCAACTGTTTGTGTGTGTGTGAAACAAGCTCTCAACATGTTAGTAAGAAGCCTTTAACCCAGATTACGCCACCTCTCTTTCTATAGTGTTCTTTTAGGGCAGAGTGTGAAAGGTCACCCTCTCAGGCTGGATAGCAGCACTCAACCAATTACAGTGCACCAGTGTTTCCACAAAAGAGAGTTTCGAGCCCACAGCTACAAAAGATTTTACGTGTCTGATTTTCAGAAACACAATTACAAAAGGAGGAGGCTCACTTATGTCTATTTTCAGGCCCTGAATGATTTTTTTGTTTCAAAAAAACAAGAAAAAAAAGAAATCGATTCTGCTTCTCCAAAGAGGTCTGAAAAATTGCGGCCAGCCCAGCACCTATGCTATTTAAAAAGCAAAACCTCTAATCCCTCAGGTTCAAGTAGGTGTGATTCAGGAGTCCTGGAGCTGTGAAAATAATAGGATGGGTTATCTGAGTATATGATTAGTCTGGCTTTATGAAAACAATATTTACAGCAAGTGATATATAATGACTTTGAATTACACCTCTCGTTCCTGATACTTTGAAAATTGTGTATTTCGTTTGCACAGATACATTTTCAGGCCTATTACACCGGTTAAAGTTTTGCCATTATCCTTAATGTAAGTTCTTCGGAAGTCTGCATGAGAATGAGCCAGCAACCAATGTCCTTCCAACAGGGATTCTGAAGCCAATGCAATGACATCCATGTTGTGCATTGTGTGTATCTACAGGGAGCTCACTGCAAATGTAGTTAGAGGAAAATCCTTTTGGACATTAACCATTTTAAAAGTTCCAAGGCAGGGAGTTCTCTATTTAACATGGAGACTCAATGTCTTCCTTTACTCTCTGCAGCTAAAAGTCTCTCATTATTTAGGGGGGAAAAAAATCTCAACTGCCTCAAAATTGTGTGTCTGAGTATTCAAAAGACAGAGGATTTAGGCCATCAGCCCCTCCTAGTTAGTTCCCGGGGAACACTCCATGGCTTTCAGCTTAATTGTTAAAAACATTACAATGAATATTTCAAAGCTATCTGGGAGTGTTGAGTACCTGCTGCAATCAAACCAAATAGGCAACCTTGAAAATTGCAACCTGGAAATCTTATTTCTAGCAACGCCATCACAATGGCACCTCAGCACATATTTGGAAATTTTTGTATTTCTCTCTAAGAAAGAAATATATTCCCTAGTCTCTTTCTTCTGAACCCCTGAAAACCCTTTAAAAGCACAGAAATTAAGTGTCTTTTGTAGACAAAGGTGGCAACTAGAGGAATTGAAAAAAGCATGATATTAGAATTCACAGCAAAATATTCCTGGGATTACAGACTGTAGATGGATTGCTACAACAGCATTTATTTGAAAAATTAGGACAGGAAAGGCAAAGTTTTATTGTATGTCATGTAGAAGACTAACAAAGTCTGAGAAAAAAAACCTAAAGACTGGTGCTATTTATGTCAGGGCAGAAAACAAAGTCTATGGGATTCCTGTGAAGCTCCTTGGAGATAAGAGCCACCCATGCTACAAACTCCTTTGGTGGTTCTGGGAAAACTGGTTAAAATTCCTGTACCTCGTTGTATGTATCTGCAAAATGATTACTGATGTAATTCTAAAATGTGTTGTGAGGTTTACTTGCCAAGTTTTGGAGATCCTTGAAAGAGAAGAGCCAAGTGAAGTTTCACACCATCTCACAGAAGATATATGCAAGATTTTATATGAGCCTATCTACGTGCTCCAATATGGATTCCCCAGAGATAAAATTTAACAGTGCTTGCTGCACTTTTCCAGCAATGGTCCCATGTCTTTTTCTCCTCTTCCTCCATTCAAAGAACTGTTAAAAGGCCGAGAAGAACTGTTGTGCAGATGATACGAAACTAAAGAACTTGTGGTAGGTGTTACACATTTTGGTACCATCTGTGCTATCTAATCCCAGCCAAAACAGTCTCCTGTTCCTATGTAACTCTGAATCTCACTGGGAAAGGGGGGGAGTAGTGTGACTGGCTCAAACCTTCCTGTGTAGGAGTATTATTATCAGTGTTTGCAAATTTTTTCCCTCTTTATAACTACCATAACTCTTCCTAAAACCCCTCATCTGGCTGCTGGCCTACTACAGGAACTGATCTATCTACAGAAAAATGGCTCATGTTGGTTGGTTCTCTTCTGGTGTGTTGGAGGGAATCCTCACCCAAGAAAAATTCATCACTTCACACCAAAAAAAATCGTGGTTTATGTCCTTATTTTCTCAAATTTTGCCGTCCTTTGGGTCAGGAACACAGACAACATCCTGATGACACATTTTGTAGCACAACTCAAGACAAGTATTTCCTGGAAATTGTTCAGGATTGAAACCACTTGTGGTGGATGTTTCCAGACACTGATGCCATTACATCTTCTCAAAAGACCTGAAATTAGTTTGGGGTTTGTTTCATTCTTCATTTTGCTTTTAGATTCAATCCATGCTCTGATCCGCTCACAGGGAACTCGCTCTTCCTTAACAGTTTATGGGAAAACCTTTTTGTGCCAGGGCCTCACACATGTACACACATTAGTCATCCTGTATGTGACACACACACCATCTTGTCATCACTGTCAAACATAATAAAAGTAAGGCTAAAACACTTAGACACATATTGATCTGCTTCTGCACCTCCTGTAGTGTCCTTAGTGTAATAGGCTCTTTCCACAGAGCTCTAGCATGGGCAGCAGCCTGTTTCCTGGAAATATTCCCTTTGGAAAAAATAGAGGAAGCATCTGATCAAAAAACTTGCCCGTTGTCCTGCTCTTCTGCTGCTGCCATATAATCCTTGGGAACCTATGGCCTTCACCAGAAACCCAAAGGAGGATGATTGGGCTCCCATGACGCTTCACAAGGCTGGTTCCTCTTGGAGGTATTTCTCTATGAGAGAAATATTTGAAAGGACCTTGCTAACAGGGAAAAGAAAAAGGATAGATAAAATTACGAAATTATAAATCCACTCAGTCACAAATCCCGTGTCGTGCCCAGTGTGGAATGATTCTGCATTCCTCATTTTGTAGTGCTGTGGCAACTCCTGGCAATGGCGCATTCCTTCATGGACAGGGAATAACCCACTTTCCCAGAACTCTACTTTTCTGCATTGTCAATGTGCATTTCCATTTTAGTCCAACACACCTGTTTATGCTGAAAGCCCATACAAAATATTCTGTGCAATTTCATTCATCTACTGATTTTTAAAAAAAAAAATTGCTACTGAAAGACAGGAGGTCTGGCAAATTATATAAACTTGATTACTGTAATTGCTGTCAAGACAAACAAAGTTTGCCTTGTAATGAAGCAATAGATGTAGCACTGTAGTCTTTCATTGTGCTTCCAAGCACCACTTTTTTTTTTATTTTATTGCCCTTGGAAGCTGGCATTTGCAGAATGAACTTTTTCACAAATAATCAGCGTGTTTGAAACAGATGAATATACAGCATCATTAAAAGAGTAACTTCCAGCATCTGCTTACTGATTCCTTACCTTCAACCTACCCTCTTCCCTTTAGTGTTTTTTTTTTTCATCTCTGCACTTACCACATCACCTGGAGCAGATAAATGCATGCTCTATTTAATCTTATTAAAGAAAAATCCACTCAACTATCTTATAGTTAAGTACAAAATCTTAGCTCCAGAACATAGGTTTTGCCCAGGGATATGGAAGAGATACAAGTGCTTTATTCAAAGATAGACTGGTCTCATTGAGACATGTGGTCAACCTGCTAATAAGTTTGTGCAGTGCAGTCCAAATTCAGGGGAAAAGTTGAAGCCTTTTATTCATTTTTTTCTTTTTTTTTTCAAACATAATCACCCAGTTTGCAGGAAGAGAGGTATTTACTGTGCTACCTTTGAATTTTTTTTCTCTCTTTGGTGAGTCATGGGAAATATCTTGTTTTTCATCACATCCGTCTTCTCAAAAGAGGAGGTGAAAAAGACATAAACTCTTAATCAAGGATTAAAAAAAATTATCTCTCTTTTGGTTCAATCATCAGTAATCCTTTGTATAATAAAAGCAGATCAGGTGCCTTTAACAAAATGGCATTTCTAAATTACCCCCGGGTAATTCAGAATGGTAGGTATTTTAATCTCTACAATCCCTAGTATGTATCTATTTATTTTCACTGGCTTTTGGCACCCACCTGGCAAGAATCCAGCCCCCACGGCAAGAGAACTATCAGAAACTTCAGAGAGGAACACAGACAGTGAAAGAATGATCAACTTAAATTTTTTTTAGATTTGGATTCTGCTGGCATCTAGCTGGCGTGGACACACACATTACAGATACACACACACAACAGTAATACAAGGCAAGAAAAAGCAAGGGAAGAGGAAGAGGGAGTGAAAGTGGAACACAATACATGTGGAGAAATCCCGACAGACCCACTGCGTTTTATTCAAGTTTTCTTGTTTTCCCAAGCCTCTCTAACTGGCATTACTCCATTGCAGAGAAGCACAGGAGATAAGAAAAGCTGAATGGGAACAGCAGTGCCCTGATTCCAACATGAGCTCTCTGTTTAGAAGTTGCTTTGCCACCCTTTTGCCCAGTACTGTGTGTGTGTGTGTGTGTGTCAGCGTGAGTGAGTTCACAGGTATCCAACAGCAGAGACATCAGTGACACCAGTATTTATTCCATTGTTTACAAATCTCAACAAATTGTTCAGATTTTTGTATGGTGGTCATTAAGTTGGTCAAATCCCCAAAACTTAACAAATAATGTTTTAATGGTGTAGATGATCTTCAACCAGTAGAGGATTCTAAATCAGATGGATTGGCAGACAGACTGGGAAGTAACATTAAATACAAAGTGATCTTGGTTACTTTCGTTAATTAGAGGAATTAAATAAACCAAGTGGTTCAAGAGGGGCTGACTTAAACTGCTCCATCCTGAAGGAAAGCCAGGGAGCATTTCTATGGAAAATGATCAGGGAGACACCATAAGTGACAGATTAAACTTCAATGAACAATGTTAGGATATTGGAGGGGAAAGAAGGAAAATGTCCCATTGGAATGATGTGCATTCTGTAGAGCATCTGGAGCTTCCCAGCACCAGCTACCAGCTGTGGGACTGGGATCTACCTTTGGTACTGCAATGCCAGAAAAGTTTGCACCAAATAAAAAAATTCCCCTTTTCACCAGCATGGAAATATTGAGGATTTAGATTTGCTCAAATCTCAATAAGAGAAGGAAAGGAATGGCAGCAGAAATATAAAACTGAAGTAAAGTTGAAAGGAATAAACTATTTTACATGTCCATTCAAGCTAATAACATTTGGAGTAGATATCAAGAAGCATTTAAGGAAATTGAATATAGTTGAGCGCTAGAATAGACCACTGAGGTACTGTGAGGCACTAGAGGCTGTCAAGAAAAAGAAGGACATGTAAACTTTGTCCAGACTGTTTCTTGTTCCCATCCTAGCACAGAAGAGGACTAGATAATCTCCTGAGGTCCTTTCTTGGCTTACTCCTGATGGTTCCATGGCAAAACCTAGGAAATGTCAAAATTACACGTGTCCATTCCTCATTGTCCTCCACACAGCGTGAGCTCCAGCTGGGAGGAATTAAACAGCAAGAAAATTCTCTCTGCTCTCAGTCCTGGCACCACAGCAGCTCTCAGGAAAGAGGAGGGCTCAATTCCAGCAGAAGTGAGGCTCAGTCTCTCCTATCCTAGGCACGAAAAGGCTCCTGCTCCTCCTGGTCATGGTGCAATCTGGTTATGCACACAAAAACTGGCACAAAATCAGTGCCTGCACTACCTGGAAACTTGGCTACCAACCTGCAGCAAGTTTCTGCTGGCCATGAGTCAACTGGATTTTTTTTGTTTTTCCTCAGAATCTTAGAATCTGGATAAAAAGTGGGGCAAATTTTCCACGGGGCAGCAAATTGCACAAAGAGAGCCACCTGCCAAGTTTTGTTCCCACCCTTCAGAGATGGAACACTCTTTTCCATTAATTTGGTCTGCAATGCATGAGCAAAACAAAAAGTTTTTCCTGTAACAAGCACAGATAATTTCACTAAAAAAATTTAGGAGGCGAGAAAGTGCTAATTTCCATGCTAGAAATGCAAAATTTCAACAAAAATATTTGAAGTTTGGGTAAGTCAGAAGAGAAAACTGAAAAAAGGTCATGCTGAAGGTTAGTTCTAAGCCATAATTAGAAGGAATAATGTAATGTAAGACTGGAGAGAACTTCCAAGGTCACTTAACCCAGCTCTCTGCTATGCATCTACATTGTGTAATCCCATTTATAAATTCATTGAACTCCAAGTTAAAACTAGTTCCATTATTTGACTTAACTGCACCTATTAGAAGGCTTTTCAAGAATGTCAGCCTCTGACTAGAAATGTTCTTCTAATTTCCAATTTAGATTTATTCACCATCAGTTTATCCCATTTGTTTGCGTACCAGCACTGTTTACTAATTTAAATAACTCTTTTTTCTCACTTCTTTACTTCTCTAATGTTTTTCTAGGAAAAATCATACCCCATATTCAGCAGTACTTGTCCTGCTAATGATATTTAGCTCATAGGATGTTTGATGTCTGCTTTGTACCTCAAGAAACAAATACTGCCTACATTTATGTGTGTATCCATTCAGGTGCACCTACTGCAAACTGAGTGCAAAGGGGCAAACCTACAGGAAGCAACTTTTATTCAGGCAAGTTATTTCAGAGCTGACCCCTGCAGACCATTTTTCTGAAGGTTTAAGTATTGGTCACTGCACCTGGCTGAGTCTCCTGTGATCTTCCCATTTTTCTGTTCCTACAGCAGCGCTGACACTTGGTGATGGCAGAACTGCTTTTAGTTAAAGGAACCAAAGGTGAGCCCTTTAGCAAACAGCTTCTGGGAGCAGGAAAAGGACATCAGGAGCTTATCATAAACCTCATTAAAAGCAATTCTGCTCTGCAAGGCTATGGAGAGGGAATTCTGTATGAGAGAAAACAGACAGGAGGGAGTAAATGGGTATGAAGCTTGGCTCAGTGCTCCCAGCACTATCACTGTGTGGTCCAGTCAGGATAGATGCTCCTGCACTCTGTTACAGATAACAGAGGCTCTTTATAGCTCAGATGAGAACAATCCTTGAAACACAAAGAGGAAAGAGTTCAAAGAGACTGAATTTCTTGGAGTACCAAATCCAAACTCCAGCTAAGAGCAAAAGAAGGGCCTGGGGAATCTGGGGACTTTGCAATGATAGTTTAATTAGACGAGCCTTATCTGTACAACAAATGTGGCAGCTTTCTGAAAAACTCAGCTTTTTGTTCCTCACTTAAAACTCTATCACTTTCCCCAGCACTGGAATAGCCTTTGCCTAGTAACAGGCACACTGCCTGTGATCCAGACAACATCCATGCACTGAAACTTGAAGCATTGACCCCAAAACGTGCAGCATTTTTCATGTAAAACTCGAAAATGTTCTAGCATTTAGCCACTAGATAAAGGGATCCTTTCCAAAAATGCTTAGGAAATGCTGTATTTAGCACATATATTTATAGCTTATTATTTTACATATTTGGTACCTATCTGTCTGGACTTTCTTTTAAAAAATGTCTTATCACAATTAGTCTAAATAAAGTCTCTCTGATTGCTTCCCATCATCTCTATTTTGTTATCCAACTGAATGCTGCTATCTGTGTATTTCAAATGTTTGTTTAAAATTATCAATATTTCATTGTAAAGTTTCCAGGGAAAAAGGAGAAAAAGCCGTAACTCCACTTTCTCATAGTGCAAGAACAAGGGCAGAATCAGTAATATTAACAACAAAAAGAAATACTTTTTATTTAAATAATTTAGTAATTTTACCATCAAAGAATATCACTGAGGTTCAAATTAAAAAATATCATGTAAGAATGGGCATCCTCCAAGGATTTATGGGAAGAATGAAGGACTGCTAAGTTTTATATGGTATTGAGGTCTTCAAGAGGTTTCCAATCATAGAAGCACAGAATCATGGCATGGTTTGGGTTGGAAGGAACAATAAAAATCATCCAATCCCAAGCCCCTGCCATGGGCAGGGGCATCTTCCATTGTCCCAGGGCGCTCCAAGCCCCATCCAGCCAGGCCTTGGACACTTCCAGGCATCCAGGGGCAGCCACAGCTGCTCTGGGCAACCTGTGCCAGGGCCTCACCACCCTCACAGGGAAGAATTTCTTCCTAATTTCTAATTTAGCCCTGTCCCCCAGTCAGTTTGAAGCCATTCTCTCGTGTCCTATCACTACATGACCTTGTAAAAACTCCCTCTCCAGCTTTCTTGTAGCCCCTTTAGGCACTGGAAGGCTTCAACAAGGTCACCCCAGACCCTCCTCTTTTCCAGACTGAACAATCCTAATTCTCCTAGCCTTTCAATCAGTCAATTAGCTACCATTTAGCTGTAGACACTTAATTCCAATACATAGATTCAGATTTTTTTACCTAGCAGAGGATTGTCTTCATTTTTCTCACATCATGATCAGTGACATCAGATAACCTCCAGAGTTATCAAAAGTGTCAGAATCAGTTACCCTGGAAACATCCTAGGTGAACCTCTATGACAGACAATGCTTTAGTTTAGATACTTTTGGCAAGAGTAAAAATGTTTTCTTTTCCCCAGTATCATTCAGAAAGGGAAGAAGGAGATAGCTCTTAAATTGGAGAGGGAGATCATGCTCAGATTGGAGAGGGAGATTACTCCCAAGTTTGCCCATCTTTTCTTTTAGGAGAAGAGGGGACCAGGGTAAGAAACTTTCCTTGTGTCCACAAACAAAGCAGAAAAGCCAGGAAGATCACATGCATTTTAACTGAGCAAGACAACAATCTGGGGGAAAGCAGGAGGCAAGCAGCAGGTCCATAACGGGCAAGAATAATATGTTACACGCATGGTTAAGAGAGAAAAACCCTCCTGCTCAGGTAGCAGCTTCCTATTCCTGGCTGTCCTGTGCAAATGGAGACGGGAGCATCCTGACACACTAGCACAGCCCGAGGCACCAAAGGCCACCAGCATCTGGGCAGGTCCGGCGGCACAGCCGGGGCTGCGCCCACCCTTCCTGGAGCCCAGGTGAAAGCCGCCTGCCAAGGTCAGCCGCGCAGTCACCAGGTGGTGTATTTAATTTAAAAGGAGCGTTAACCTTGTTTACACAAAATAACACCAATATGCAGAGAAGCAGTAAATCCATTGTCGTTAAACAGCGGGGAGGCCGGGCTGTGCTGGCAGCCTGCCCGCCCGGAGCTCGGCTGGCACCCGCCGCCACCGCTGCCCCACCGCTGCTGGCAGCCGAGCGCTTTGTGCCGTGCCCTTTCTACCCCTCCGGTTGACTCTTTACATTCTTGTCAAATATATTTAGAACAAGAGGTGTCCACTTGAAGGGAAACATTTGTTAATCGCTTAAATGCAGGAGCCTGGCAGCGCTCCAAGTTTACATTTATAAATATGTAGTATCTGTTTCCAGCTAAACAAGGAACTCCTGACCCCCCTCACCCGCAATCCCGCAAATATATATACATATACAGGAGGGAAACTTGCTGGGGAGGGGAACTGGAAATGATGAACAGAACCAGCCTGGCTGAGGCAGGGACGGTCCAACCTCCCTCCCCGCTGTCAATTTGTTCTGCGCCTTTGTCTACGAGTGATGTAGATAACAGCGCAGAAAGAGGATGATGTATCTTTAAGTAATGAACAGATTAAAGTTAAATTCCTGTTGACCGAGACAGTTGTGTTGACATTCCTGTTGTTTACAGGCAGCTGTCTCTACTAATGACACTTTGATAACTGGAGTGAGGCTGCTGTTGGGCAGGGGGATGGGGGCAGGCAGAGTCAGCCGGGTTAAAGAATGCTCTGTTTAAAACCCGGTCATCCAATTAAACATTAAAGCTGGATCAGAGATCGTCGGGCAGCGGTGCTATTCGGGAACGGGAAAATTCTGGGCTTCTTTTTTAACTTATGCTCAGATTATGTGGCTTAGAGGTCAGCCTGCCCCAGTTTGCTAGAGGATGCGGAAGATTCCAAGAGTACTTAAAATAAGCCAGAAAGCAGTAAACTCTGTCAAGCCATCCGTGCACTGCCATGACATGGGCAAGCACACACAGAGTTGCCGGCGGCTGGTTGGGACTGGGGTCACGCAGAGGTCCTGTGGGGCAGCCTCCCTCTCCCACAGCTTTTCAAACAGGCGGAGAGAAAGGATCTGTGAGCATCCCACCGCGGCAGCACCTCTCCTGTGATCCTCTGCCATCTCCTTCTCTGAAATAAGTTGCTTTGCAGGGCACTGGCTGCTGCTGGAGCTTTGCTTACTGCTTCCTCTTGAATTAATATGTTTACCATTAACAGCTCCCCTGTTTGGCTGCGGGCTTCTCACCAGCCAGGGCTACACTGAAATCCTGGAGCCTGCTGCTGAAGTCCTTGCTCAGGTCAAATTCCCAAGGGGAACCTGTAAAGCCCAAGATCTGCCAGGTGATAAACTTTAGACGTGTAAATAGTCTACTAGATACCGTCCTCTGGTGAAAATTAAACAGATGCTGGGGCACTCTCCCAAATCAATGCCCAGCAAAGATAGCACAGCCCATCCCTCCAGGTCAGCTCAGCCCCACGGCCTTTGTATCAGCAAAGTTCAGTCCTACTCACACCTAGAAAGCATCTTTTCAGCTGCTGAATGCACCTGACATTATGTTACTGCCTCAAAGTTTCCAACACTCCAGAGATCCGCTTAAAATGCAGATGCTTCTTCCTCATCTTTTTTGTTAACGAAGCTTAAATTTAAGGCCTTTAAAACAATGTGATAATGCCTCTTTAATTCTAAATCAAATGCCACATGCTCATTAACTATAAGCATTCATAGAAATAAATGGATTTATTTTTGAATTTATGAAGTCACTTTAATGGACTTCAAACTCCAAATAAAAGTACTGAATAGGCAGCATTTCTTGCCATCACTAAAAACATCACTGCTGCTGCAGTGGAAGCACATTTCATGCAGCAAGAACACTTAGAGTAAACACAAGTTCATTTCAGTGAGTATCAATTAAAGGGAATGTACCCTGCTAAGAAATATTATCTACAGATTGATTGATCCAGGCAATTGATCTTTTATCGATCGACACAATTACAAATTGAATCTTTCTAAAGGTAAAAGCATCAGTTGGCTTGACATTTTTTTCCTCAAACCTGTAATTTGGAGTGGGAGGAGTGTATGAAATATTTTGTATATGGAAAGGCACAGATATTTCATCTTGAGAGACAGAATCCCAAATTTTTAACAGCGCAGAAAATCACCATTGATCTCCAGAAATAGAAGTCTTGACTTTAAGAAGTGTCATTTGCACACATGCCTGACTTAAGCTTAATCCTCTACAAACAGCAGCCTGGGGGCCATCCCCGAGCCAGGTCGTAGCCAATTTCACCTTTACCAGGCCAGCGGGGTCACAGCAGCCCCACTTCCAGCGGGAGAGCATCCAAGTAAAACCCGGAGCTGCTACAAGAAACAGCACTGGGGGTGAGGCAGCATGAGAGCCCGAGCTGTGCTGTGTTTCTGAAAAGGTGCCAGCCCTAGCTCTGGCTTGTGGTCACCTAAGGATGCTCCAGTGCTTTTCCAGACAGGATCAGCGGTGTGAGAAGCGGAGCAGCCCGGGAATCGCTGCGCGCATCCAGAGCCCTGCTGCTCCTGGTTATCCCACCCCAGCCACAAAGAGCAGCCAAAGAGCCTCGCTGGCACTGGGAGAGATCTCCTGGGCCTCTGAAGTGTTCAGGGGATCCTTCAGCATGAAAGGTTCATTAACAATTGGAAGTTAATATTAGCATCATCGTGGGTCATAGCTCCTGTGGTAGGAGCTGCTCAGGAGGTCCCACACTGCAGGCTCCCATTTCCCAACCTGCAGAGCAGAGTCCGGCCAGAGTTTTCCATTTGAGAGATTTTCCAATAGGAAATGCAGGTTTTTTACAAGCAGGATACTCGAGGGGAAGGGAAAGTTAACCGAGTCCCAAATTGCTGTTTTCCCATTTGGTTGTTGGAAGACCAGGACGAATTGTTTTATTTCTTTGGTCTAAAATCACGTATCAATTTGCTGAAGTTATTTACCTTGCAATTATTATATCCTTGTATAGTCAAGGCCTTATAGGAAGAAAATTAAAGAAATACAACTTTATTATAAGAAGAGAGATTTAATAGGATTTAATTTAATACACTCTTGAAAATAATCAATCTATTTAACATGGAAAAACTGCAAAAATAACAAATCTGATTGTCTAGATTAAATGTTTCAGTATTTCTTTTCCAAGTAGCATCTTTCTTTTGGAATTCAATTCTACTCAGAAAATGCTAAATAATGCAAATGCTCAGAGAGCCACGGAGTTTCAGGTCAAGGTAAATTTTTTGCATTGGTTCAAAACAGAAATTTCCCTTGTCAAAGACCAAAAAAATCCATCCTTCAGTGACTGTAACATATAAAGGTGATGATAGTTGCATTATTTTCTATTATTTGCATCCCATGCTCTTGTCAGGACCAAACATACAATTTCCATGGCAATCTATGTGATTTTTACTTTTTTTCTGGCATGAAGTGAATTAATACTCACTGTATTGAAATGAACTGGTCTTTGATCAAGTGTTTTTATCTCTTGAAGTCTGTTCAGCAGGAACAGATGGGGGGAGTTTGAGAGTCAGATACAAGTTTGAATAAGAAAATGAATTATTTTACTTTGCAAGAAGCTCCAGTGGAAGAAACTCATTTACCTACACTCTTCCACTGCTGGGCTTGTCACGCTGCCCAGAGAGGGACTGTCAGTAACATCATCAGTCTCCTTAATGAGCACTTTTTTCCAGCAAGAGAAAAATAAAGCAGAGCCTTTTAGGGGGGAAAAAAATCCCACAGATAATCCACAGGGTGGATTTTTAATCCTGTGTTCTTGTTTTCATTTTCTGAGGTTGTTGGGGTTTTTATGTCTTGGAAACTTAGACATCAAAGGCAAGTCAGAATAGTTGGACGCTTAACTAATTAATTAGCTTTGGTCTAAACTGCAAAAATATAGACAGCAAATTTCTTTCACTCCGAAACCAAAGGCAACACTGAAAAACATGAGTGGCCAATTGAAACAAAGCAGACAGGACATTAGCACTTAAATAAAAATTCAGGTTCTGCAGGAAAAAGCAATTTTCAAATTTATTAGCAGGGTGAGATTCTATAGCAGTGGAGGCACAACCTGAATTCCAAAACACACCTGGAATGGGAGAACCAGCACATTTCGTAAATATTTTACTAGTATGTTCGTAGTTTCCATAATGCACTGGCAGACACTGGTTAAAAAAATTCACTCTCTAAACAATATTTGTTGGAATTATTTCATCATTCAAGAATTAGTCACAAGTTTGATGTTCACTTTTGCTGATCAGTGAGATTCCAAAAGCTGAGGAGGAACCAGACGACAGCAATTTCATCTCAATTCGACTGTCAACCTTCCCACTGAACCTTGTACATTAGTTGGGGTGTTAGTTAGATTTATTGTGCTGCAAGACAGACTTTTCACACGAGAAAATGGTGTCTTGATTAGTACTGAATGTGCATCATGAGAGATTCCCTGGATTACAAAATAATGACCAGTTTCTAACCAACACTCCTGTGTCTTTTACCTTTATAACACTATCAACCAACTCAGTTGACACAAATTACCTCATTTTGCCTCTGACGCATCATTTTATTTCCATTTACCACTGACTTAAGCACACATAATTACTAACTTAGGTCACAAACAAATGTGATGGACAAGTTTCACACTGAGCAAAATGTTTTATTGCATGGCATTACTATCCACCTAAGTTAATTAATTAAAATTAACATAAGCTGTTGGCTAATTGCAGCCCAGGAGAAATTCTACTGCACCCGATGGTACAACATTGGAAAATTATCACAATATTTTAGAGCTTGACAAGTTCCAGTGAAAAGCTGAACATTATTAGAAGCAGGTTATCATGGTAAATACACCAGTGCTGACTTTCAGCATGGAAAATAGATGCTTTCAGCTTTGCAGTTGGTGCAGGAGCAGAAGCAGCAGCAATGCTGCTGTTCTGAACATTTCTGTGTTTACATTGCAATACAAATATCCTCTAAATAAAACAGATCCTTTTTCAGCAGTCTGACTACAGCTGGTGCAATAAAACCTTCCTGATGACAAAGGCCAACGAAATTACATTAATGCCAAAGAAAAAAATCATGCAAAACTCTTTTGTGAGGAAGTGAAGAAGGGGAAAACCAATCAGTGCATTTCATGTTTGTGACTATAAGGCCCAGGGGAGACTGCTTTAGTGACATTGCCCAAACAGAAAGTGGCAGCTCCATAAAGGCATTTAGGAACCTAATTCATACCTAGGTGCCTACCTGCTCTTTAAGTTGATGGAAATTTAAATCCTCCTGTGACCTGCTTTCACGGCCCTCCTTGGTGATGGTGGCATTTGCAAAAAATAAGGTTTTTCTCCCATTTACCTGAAGTTTTTAAAGAAATAATTAAACAAGACATTGATCCACTTGGGGTATTTTGAACACCCAGAATTAAAGAGGCCAGTGAGAATCCCATGGTCGCTGACACCTCCATTCAGGAGGTGAATGGAAGTGGAAGATTCTAAAACAGCAGCACCTTTGATGGTCATGAGACTCCACAGCAGGTGGATAGAGGAAAAAAATCTGTATTTTGAGTTTCCCATTGCAGGCAGTCTGAGAAACCTCCCCTTGTGCTGTGGTGCTGCTCCAGACAGGAATAATGGGCATGTAAAGATAGTTTGGGGGCTGCAATGAAAGACAGTGAGTGCAAGCAGAGGAATCATATCTTTACCTCCTGAGCAGGTGTCTGTGGCATTTCCCTCTCCTGCAGTCACACTGAGCTGCCAGAAGCCCTGGCCTGGCCAGCCCCAAGCTCTCAGCTGCAAAAGGACTGTTTTGTTTCATTAGCAACAGAAAATCTCAGAATAACTCCATTTAGAAAGGGTCTCTGCAGTCGTGTGGCTCCAAGCCTCTCCCTCCAGGCTGGCGCAGCCTCTGAGTTAAATCCAGAGCATCAAACTGCAGCACCTGCCTGGGGATGTGCAGGACACAGCCACAGGGTCTGTGAAAGCTTCCAAGGCCATTTTGCTGGAAGCAGCTTCTGTTTTAAGAAAGGCACTACATTTTTGTTCTGCTAGTGCAATCTTTTAGTTATCTGCTGTCAAACGTATAATAATTCTGGCTGTTTATATAGCTGCTTAAAACTAGCACATAAATTTCAATTAAACAGAAAAATGCAGAGGAGGGGGAGGCTGTGAGGTTACCAAGTTTATGGGAATGTATTAATCATTGACCTGGGCAGTATTTAATGCAGTTCTTTCTCATGTTCAGTCCACACTCACTGACCAGTACACTCCTACCTAAATGTTTATTTCTGCTTACCCCAAAGTCACATATCAAACAAAGAAAACTACTGTCCCTTTGGCTTTATTTGTAGGCAAAAAAATACCCAGTATTGATGTGCCTTTCTGTATTTTTATTTGCTGTTTTACAACCTTATAAAAGTCTCTTTTTCTACCTAATACTGCTTTTTAAATGAGTTAATGCTAGAAGAAATCAGAATGCATTACCTATATCATCTTTATTGCCTCCTGGTGTTTTGGTATTCCTGGGATGATTTCACTTCCTAATGAACCTCCAAGCTTGAGACAGTTGAGCCATCTAAGAAATATATCTTGGTTTGGTCTCCTACCCTCTTGGCAGGCTGTAACTTGTGGCAGCGCTGAAGCACAGCAACAATCTGGGAGGTTACCATCAGATGATTCTGCCCACAGTTTTGTTCCTTTATTTCTGTCACTTCCTTCTTTCTCCTTGTCCTCAGCAAACACCAAATTTTATATGCATTTTGTCAAGTCATTTTGTCAGGGTAATGCCAACAGTGCACAGGGGAAAGGTTTGGCTTCCATGGAGCCCACAGCTGTAGGAATGACTGAGAGCTCCCAGGATTTCCCCCAAGCTGGCTGACACCAGGGCTCTCACACCAGATCTCCACCCTAGCCATGGGATCAGGGGCAGTGTCAGCTGCCTCCTGGAACAGGTGAAATAATCAGGAAAATTTCAGGAGTAATACAGTGAGCAACTTAGAGTTTGTATTCCTCAGGGTCACTGGCATCCTTATTGCCCCTTTTTCAGTACCTTGGCAGAAATTCCAGACTCAACAAGGCTGATGGTTAAATGTCCTTTGCCCAGATATTTTCTTTCGCTTTTACTGCATGGCAGAAGATTAAATTCATGTTGGTCCTGTTTTTTCCAGAAGTGAAAAATGTCATGAGAATCATATAACAGCTCCTTAAATTAACTATTACCCCTCCAAATGTCCTGTGCAATGAAGGCTCCTGGGCCAGCTGAGCTGGGTAGGGTGAGTGTGTCAGACCATGCCTCAGTGTGTCAGACCCTGCTGTCTCCAGTGTTTGGGCTGGTAGATGCAGAGGTCTGTTGCTGAAATTATAAATATATGTAATAATTTATTGTTATATTTATTATATTATATATAATATATTAATTATATATTTATTATTATTTATTATTGAATTTTCCACTTAACACTGAAGACTGGCACCAAGACTATTTGCTCTCCCAAAACCCCCTAGATTAGCCTGCTGCCATGAGCATGAGATGCAATGTGAGGATGTAAAGCTGAGGAAGAAAGACCCAAGCACAGAAATGAGAAGCAGGTTGTCTTGTCTAATGTATTTCTAATTCTATTTTTTGTTCCTGTTTGATTTGGTAAATCCCATAGAAAGCTAAGCATGAAAATAGATTAGATAGATAGATAGATAGATAGATAGATAGATAGATAGATAGATAGATAGATAGATAGATAGATAGACAGACAGATAGAGCAAATAAATAAACAAACCCTACCCTGTTTGGTTATTTTTCTCTCAACAAAAAATCTGAAAAATTTTATTCTAAAGGTTGGTGTATCATGATATTTCTGTTCTGCTCTCTCTGATTATTGGCAAAAGTAATCCTGCATGTTCTTGGTTGAGAAAGTAATATTCTTTGTCTTTCTAACAAAGGTGTTAACCCTACAATGTTGGGTCAAAGGGTTGCACACTGACCTGTGAAAGGGAAAAAAAATCTCCCATAAAATTAATGTCTTTCGGAGTTACAATTATTTGCAATTATCTAATTCAGCATAAAAGGCAAACACGATGTCACAGGGCCTTTGATACTATAAAAGGTTCTTTTTGTGAAAGGCCTTTGACCCCTTCTAATCCACACACCAGGTATTGCTGACTTAATTGCCTGAAATGTAAATATAAATTGCTGAAGGTGTCTTTCTGCTAATTTTATTTATTGCAATTGTTTTTAATACATGCTTTTGCACTCTGAAGTGTTCTTGTAGCATTTCTGTATTATTCTAATGAGCTTTGCAGAGATATTTGTAGCTATATAGAAAAAGCAATAACTATTGTGAATTTGATAACATTTGCTCAGAAACACACGTGATGGAGGGAACAGTACTGACTTCTTCACGTGTTCTGCTTGTATATATGCATGTGTGTTCTGCAGGAAAATGAATTATATCTTCCTGAGTATGTCTCAGGAGTAAAATTTTTCACATTTAAAACATATGCAGGCTGCAAACTTTTAATCCCTGTTGAAAAAATGAGGTAGTTTATGCTATTACTACAATTCTTTCTCTTAGACCTTCTGTCCTTTCAGCCCTTTTAATTCTTTGGCATCTTATTTAGTTTGGAGCCAATAGCATCCCTGTATTGCCAGGCAAGTGTAGCTTAAAGAGAAATTGAAGCTGATTTCCTGTGACAAAAACTTAATATAAAATTGAGGTAGTGAAATAGCTAATTTAGAGTTACATGTGTAAAAGAGCAAAAAGAGAAAGAGAATCATGAAAAATTAGTGAATGAAAGTTTCTCAAATTTGTTTTTTCCAAGAAGTCCTGTGCAGTTTCCCCTGCTGCCTATGCATGTATCTGCCCTCTGCTATGAAATGTGAGTTTGCTGCTGTGAATATTTCCTCATTCACATCAGGATTTTTTGGTAACCCTAGTGAAATAAAACAAGTAATAATTTAAAAAATAAAACTTGCTGCAGAAAGCTTTGATACCTTTTAATTTTACATGCTATTTTAGTGTTGCCAATTAATATACATTCTTCTCACAGGAGTCTAAAAAATGAGCAGGAAGAAATAAGAATGATTTTCCCACCCTAAAAAATCTGAGCACAGATTCACACTAAAATGACAATCTCAGTCTAAACAATGACAGGCATTGTCTTGCAATAACATCTGAAAATGGAGAAGTTGCTGGCCTGAGGTGAATCTCAGGGCAGTGAAGACAACCAACTTTCAAAACATTATTAGCTAACATCAATAACTCTATCTTATTAAAATCTCCAATGATAGCACACATGAAATCACCTTTGTTAATGGAAAACAAATACAATTGCTGAAATCAGGCTGGCTCTTGCTTCAGAAAACATCAAGTAGGGGGTTTGGAAGAGGGGGCACTCAAATATTAACACTGGTCAATGACACAAGTGTTAGAAAAGAAAGGAACAGAAAGAAGGAAGGAGAAAGAGTGGGGGGAAGAAAGGAAAAAGAAAACTCCAATTAGAAGTATCCTGGGGTTATTAGAGATAACACTGCTCATATCCAATTAAGATGAAAACCATTTTACCAGTTTAATGTGCCACCTCTGGCAGTTTTGGTTTATTAGTTTTATCAGACTTCAGAACTGAAACTCACAGCAATATGTATGCTGTGTACTGGAGAGATAAATGTTAAGGCTTAGAGATTAATTAGTAGAGAATAAGATGCTTGAAAAGTCATCTCTGAACCGTGGGCAAACTACACTTTCTTGGGGAAAAATCCTCATTTTTGAGGCATTCCCTTTGCAGGGTTACTTTGGATTTTGCGGCAGGAAATCGCCTACCTGGAACAAGATGTGTTAACCTGCCTTGCTGCCCATACCTGCAGGAGGGTCAGGTACATTTGGCCCAGCACCAAACCACCCCTCCCTGCTGGGAAGGAGATGCTGATCTCAGGGCAAAAGCTGAGAGCTGGGTGCTTTGGAGAGCAGGCAATCTCAGCCCTCTGATTCACCTGTTGAACTCAAGATCTTTTCAGTTTCACCAGTTCTGTCTCATCTGGGGACTCCAGGCAAATCAAGAGGCAAAAAAAAAAAAAAATTTAAAAACCAAACACATAATTTCTTTAATATCTGGTGTTTCATCAGCCAAAATTATGAGAGAATATTCATGTAAAAGCTAGGAGGCAAAAGGCAACTTTCTAACACAATATGAACCTGGACCTAAGAATAGAGATTAGGTAGATGAAAAAAAAGGAATTTGATTATTGTAGAGGTGACAACTCATGATTGCTTTTACAGTGAATAATCACCAGAATAACTGTGAAATCACCAGAGTAACATCTGTGCTCTACAGGTCTCTAAAGACTAAGAAGCATATTTTTACAAAGCAAATTCTTCCTCTAAGAGTACAAAACTCTCCTACAGCATTTCCACAACTTCCTCCTCTGGGTGGATCAAAAGTAGCTTTTATTCATCCCACTTCCTAACCAGAACAAAATTAGCAAGTTTGAACGAAATATGGAAATTTAGAACAGAAGTCTTTCCTTTTTTTTTAAACTGAAATTTAAGCCAGAAAAAGCACTGAAAATTGTTTGAGCTCTCATTAACTTAGAATATGAAACACAGCTCAGTTCTTAATTCTATTTAAAACAAATGTCCAAAAATGTAATTATGTGAAAAGTGACTGAAGAAGTTGAGAAGAAAGTGGTCTCTTCCAATGTCTGTTTGCAGTCATTTTATTATGCCCTTGATTCATTTAAGTTGCAAATCTCAGTTTAACAACAGAACAGTTGGGAGGGGTTTGTTGCAGTTCTCAGGAAATAACTGAGAAATGGATTTTATCTTCTTGATCAGATGATTACTTTGAAAGTTTTAATTGGCTTAATCAAGGTGAGCTATAACAATGGGATTACAATCAATCAATAAATAAACAGCCTAAATCAAGGTTGCTAATATTATGGAAAAGCCTACTCCTAAATATCAAGGAAGTCATACCATGTAGTTCACACAAGCAGCATTTATGCACAAGCTGAACTACAAGAAACTTTACTGGGTTTCCAGCAGTGAAACCTTAAACTTGATTACCAGAAATCACAAGCAGTGAGGTTTCTTTTAGAACACTGCAGCTTCAGAAGTAAAGACCTTCACACACATATATATGCAAACATAGAGATATGGGTTGTTGTTACATTTCTTTATCAAATCTTCTATTTCATGCATTTATTCACTCTCTAGTTCCAACACTTCAAAAGAATTTAAAAATCTACCACAGGACTGGAGACTGCGTACAGAGAAGGTCTAATCTCACTAGTGCCACCAATTTTCTCTATGAGCTGGAAAAATGGAATCCAGAACAATAAAACTCAGGTAACATACAGTCATGCAGTCTAATGGCAACTATTGCACAGCACTTCAAAAACATTTCCATTATAAGCATTGACACTATATATTTTATGAATTACTTACTGTGTTCTGATGGTTGATGCTCTGTGTTTCCACCTTTTGGTTACTACAGGTCCAAAGTTTGAGAAAATTTTCCATGAGTGTATTTTCCTTCCTTGTTAGGAAAAAAAAAATACCAAAAGCTCATTATTTCATTGCATTGTTAATCAATACATTTAATAACTTAAATGTGGCCTCTGATACCAAATTAACAAATAAAACTCACATTCTAGGATCACTTTTAGGTATTCTTGAAATATCTAATGAATTAATTGTGAGATTGAACCCATCACACTTATTTTCACCATCTTCAGCATTTGTTGCACTGCAGGATAGGCTGCCCCTTCTTCAGAGCCACATGGAAAAAAAAAAAGACCCTGAAAAATATCTCTGCTTGTTTAGTCACTGTGATTAATCTAGCTGAAGGTACATGAACAAAAAGAGAAGGGTCTTGAAGTCAAAAGGCCCACAGAGTAGCTGAATCTCTGATTGACTTCAAGCAATGTATCCAATTAATGTCCCCCTTCTGCTAAAATCCCTACAATAGTTTCCCTATTTCTCAATCTATTTCTCTCTGAAAGAGTTTCATGTCCACCCACATATAAGGCCCATAATTTGTGGCTAAATGGCAGCTGCAGCTCAGTGCTGGAGGCCTTTCCTCAAATTGGTCTTTAATTGGTATAATCAGGAGCTTGAATTATTGGTTCAACCAAAGGAAAAGTATTCATTCAAACCAACAGGATCGCTCTCTCTTTTTCTTTTAAATTAGCAATAAATTAATGACTTTTCAAGATGTTAAAGAGAAACTAAAACCTATGCACAAAAGATGGGATTCATTAATAAAAGCCAGTCGGTTTCATTCTCATTAAGGAGAAGAGCATTTAGGCAGCGACTTAAAGTCTTAAAAAAAAAAAAATAGCTAGGGAGAAGGAGTACAGACTTGGGTGGGTACAATTGAAAATCAAGATAACTTGAACCGTGACCTGAAGAGATCATCAACCTAAGAGGACTTTGGGCTGGCTTCCTTTATCCCATACAGCCTCTTTTCTTTTGCAAATTCTGCTGAATTGTGACAGGTTTTTTTGTTTGGGTTTTTGGGGTTTTCTGGTTTGTTCTAAAATGTCAGGCGCCATCTTTTAATCCTTAAATGTAGCTTGATAAATTAATTCCAGAAACTGAAAGCAGTTGACGGGCAGGAATTGGATCAGCCATTCCTATTATCCTGAAATGGACTCCGCCTCAAAAGCAAGCTCCTGTAAGGGCTCAGGTTGTGTCCTTCCCTCTGTTTATTTAGTGCCTGGTTTTAACCGAAGAACTCATCTTGGTCAAAGCCTTTGGTCATTAAAAATCTTTATAAATATTCAATATGTCAAAATCATCTGCTTTGGTCAGAAAGCCAGAGTATATAAGTTATAATCCCAGGACTTCTGAGAGATTTTCCAATAACCATTACTTACTTGGGACAGTTAAAATTAAAAAAAGATGCTTATAAAAGGCAAGGCCCATCCCCTCCTCTAAAGATTTGTAAGCAATGCCACTCCTGGCCATTGATTTGGATAAGTGTTCTTCAAGTAATGGTAAGGAACCATTCTCTAATAAATGCAAAGGTGTGGCTGTGGACATCAGAATATTGGCCTTGATCTTTGTCAACACCTACCTATGCAGAGAGCTCAAAATTGAGCAAGTGGGGAAATAGCAGCATTTCCCTTCTTCCTGGGATCAGCAGAGAGGGAGTAGAGCAGCTGTGAGCTCCCTGTCTGGAGGGCTTGTAAGTAGGGATGAAATCCCTTTCAGACTCATTTTCCAAGCAAAATCACGAGTGTAGAAAACACAAGAACTTTGTTTGACTGCATTGTAAATAGGCAAGACTTTGCTATTACATGTCCAGAAGGCTTTGCAACATCTAAAGAGTTAACAGGATTAATATATTCTACCTCTTCACACAGTACAGCTTCCCACACTGCCAGGTAGATTTGGATCAAGGGCGCAGACTCAAGAGGAAATCCCCATAAAAAGTCCCATGGACTCATATACACTTCCCCTTAAGTATCATCTCCTCCAAACTAGCTAAGCATAGAGCCTACTCAATTCCTTTCATGTAGCTGATGAGAAGAAGAGAGCTGCCCTGTGCTCCAGTTTTGTGGAGAGATGGAAATCCTACAGTCTTGGAATGGAAGGGACCTTCCAAAGTCATCCAGTCCAACCTCTCTGCAATGAGAGCAGACCTCAGCCTCGAGGCAGGATTTGCTCTTCTCCTGTCCAGATGTGATCTTACTCCTGCAAAGAGCTCTTACAGTAAGGAGAAAGTAAGGCCCTGTGTCTGGAAGTCTTCAGCTGCTGTTGCTGCAGACGTCAGCAGCGAATTGGAGTTACCATCCGTTTGCTGATTATATGGGACAAAAGAAGCAAAATTACGATCTACAGCTGAGTCATGTGCTTTTTAGCTTCCCCCTTTGGAAGAGCAATTTTTCAACCACTTCATGCCAGGTCTCAATCAGAGCCCTTCTTAGCTGGAATTACAACAAATAGGAAAATAACGGTGCTTACAGCATTTAATTATCATGGCTGAAATATCATTGTTGTCTCTCTTGGCCCTGACGTGGGGCTAGAATTCCTTAAGGTGACATTTCCATTGCACAATGAAGCATGTTTTACATGAGATTCCTTAAAACCCATCAATTATGCATGCTACAAAAACTTGTTATTGTACTCCAAGGACATGATCCAAACACCAATTGTGGTTATTGGAGATCCACAGGACTTGGATCATATCCTAAATCAACTCTATGGCCAGCTATCAAAGTAATAGCTTTTTCCTTTTCCTTTCTGACTAGGCTCTTTAAAGGTTGAATCTTTCTCCTTTACTGTCTTAAAAATACAGATAAAGTCTCTTACTTTATGAATTGTTTCCCTCTTTTTTTTTTCTGCTTGGGTAAATTAGCAAAATTTAATAATTTCTATAATATAGAATGATTGACTACATGGGTGTGCACATGTGTAAGCCATTCCCAAATGTTTGTAAGGTCACAAAAAACCCCCAGTATTTTTACATTCCTCTCATCTTTTCATTAATTAAAAATAGGATACTCTGTATTAAAAATAAAAAGTAAAAACCACATTTTAAGTATATTAGCCACATAAGTAGCATGACGTATGTTGGTACTCATGCTTTTTACCCTGAAGTTTTATTAGAAGTGTGAATCCTGTCCAGAGTAAAGGGATGTTGTAGTCTCCTTTCCTTCAGTGAAGTTTGACCAACTTGCTTCACATTTTCTCCACTCATATGTTACCACCAGGAAATTATTTACAAGCCTCTTATCAAAGTTCTTTTGACACCTAAGAGAGTTGCGAGTTATGTTGACACAGCCCTTCTGCATTTACCACCTTGTCATAAAAGTTAGAAAGATTGGCAGAAAAACACCCAATAAGGGAGAAGTATAGTTAATGCAGTGGATTAGCCATTGTTTTTTTTTTCCCTTTTCCTTCCCCTCCCTTTTCAAATTTGAATATTTAACACCAAGAGAGAAACCCGTCCTGTTTTTCAGCTGGAATAACAGCAGTTTCTGTTTCTAACCTGGGAAGAATGTGATGGGGATTGAAAAGCACCCCTGTCCTATTGTTAGACTCCCCCAGCACTGATCCTTGCTTTTAACATCATAATGAAGGATGCTCTTTAGTGGATTATCTTGAGAAGGGATTAACTCCTTCAAGACTTCTTAGGAGGCAAGGTGTTTTGAGCCCTAAATACACACCAATTGCCTGCTTAACTTTTCATCTTATTTTGAAAACTGCCCAGCTGGAATTCAAATTCTTTTCCATAGAGCTGAATTTTCTTAGTAGCAAAGTTTGAGTCAGGGGCAGCAGATGCTAAAAATAAATACTGTTCATTTAATCACGTGCAGCCAAATGTTTCGGATACTTTGCCGAGACAGCCATGGCAGGGTAAGACTCAATCAGAACTTTTGCTGCAAATTCAGCAAAGCTTTAAATTCTATCTCTGTTGCTCAGGCACATGAAATAAGCCTCCATGGCCTAACCTCTCTTACAAGGCTTTTTTTTTTAACACGACAGAGAGACATAATATAGTCAGATAGATAGATATAGTACAGCCCATGACACTCATATAGATTTCATTTTTAAGTTGTATTAATATATTACTTTAATAAGGAGTTATTAGGACTGCACATGAATGTGCCTTGTGATATTTATGCTGTAGTCAGAGATCCATGAACACTCACAGGAATGTGCACACATAGAGATACATATACACGTATGGGTACACACCCTGTGTGTCACTCACAACCCCATTAATAAACACATATATACACACAAATATATATATATATATATATATTTGGGATTTGGCCACTCTGCCTTGGCTTTCAATATCATTATCAGCATTGTTTTATGACACATTTGCTGTAAAATACAAAATGCCTAGTCAAAAAAAAAAAAAAAGACCGGAAAGAGGAGTAATTGCTCTATAATTTATAATCAAGTGGCTTCTTCAACCTATGCTTTTTTATCTTAATAACCATTCATTTGTGTCTGCCTAATTTATTGGAAGTGAAATCTTGTATTTGTTCCCTCAGCCAACCTTGTCTCCATTATTAACCTGCTCCTTTGTTTCATATTCTGCTTGGCAAGGAAGAAGGGAGAGTAGCCCCACATTTTTCTTTCTTTCTTTCTGGTTATTTTTTACTTTACCAAAACTTGTTTTCTACTAGGCTTGAAGAATTAAAAATCTTCTTTTTATTGACAAGGGATTTTTCCGTTTCTGTAGGATTGGCAGAAGGGGTGGAGATTTGAATATCTTTCACAGAAAAGCAGAATAAACTTTTACTTTGGAAAAGTTTTTCCCCTTTTAAAGGAGGGAAGTTCTCAACTTGCCTGTTTTTTCTCTCCCTGTTTTTTGTCCTTTCCTTCTGCACCTTCTGTAGCTACAACACAGATAATTTGCAACTTCATAAACAAGATTTTTCAACTGGATTACCCAGACTGGGACTTGAGAAAGAGTTTGCTAAAAGTGACCAAATAGATGATTTTGAGGGCAAGTGAGTTTTCTCCAGTTTTAACAAATGGGGAAGACCCAGGTGCACTCTTATTGTGAGCTAAATGAAATACCCTCTTATTCATTTTCGTAATAATAACTGTATTCCACAGACTACGCTTTAATTGTAAATAATCCCCCACATTCTTTCAGTGTAAACTCTTTAAGGAGTCATGAATTTTATTTATACTCTCTCACTCTTTGAGAGTCTTTTGTTTATTTGCTGTTTAGTTCTTTGTGAAATAACACTCCCAGAAGAAAATCCCCCTCTCTGCTTAAGGAATTAGCCCAGAGACAAAAGCAGGGAATTCTTTAAGCCTTGTTTTGTGCTAAGAGAAATGTTTGACATTTCTGTGGAGAGGTGTTTAGTTTGGATTCATTAGGTCTTAGGGACTCTTTTCTCTTTTTTGGCCTTTCAGTTTCTGTCACTGTTTTTTTTCTGTGTTTGGTAGACTGAAGAGAATTTACCAATGTGTAATTAGGTTTCCTACATTTGAATAGCAAAATCCAGTTGTGTTTTAAATAGGCAAGCTAAGCATTCCCCTCAACCAGCAGGCCCAAACCTGAAACCTGCTTTGTGAGCGGACGAAAGGACGGCAGAAGGAAGAAAAAGGCTTCCCCAAGGTTACTTAATGCTTGAAACAAACACCAATAAGGCTCCACTGGTGCAATGCCATGGCTTGTAGCAAAGGGGGAAACTGTGGGCTTGGAAAACACAGTTTCCCTTAAAACTGGCCCTTACAATGGTAAAAACATGTGTGTCGTATGTAACATGCTGCTGCTTCTTCCTCGAATTTGTACAGCTGGGAATTTATCAGCACCAATTGATAGTATGTAATATTACTTTCAACAGAATATAACAGCTTTGTAAAAACCTTCCATCAAATTAGAATCATTAGCTCGGCAGAGTGTATTTAAGCATTTTATCAAAAGCAACAAAATAGTTGGTCCAAGGGCAAAAATGTGAGGCAAATTAGTCTAAAGTTGCATAACACAAAGCTTTTATTTTGGTTATGAAACACAGGTAAGGCTGTTAGGAGGGAAATGGGACTGCAAATCTAAAACACAAAAGTAAAGCATGGGTTTGTAATAGGAGATTTAAGAGGAAGCCAGCCACTGAAACAGCTGTTTTGACCATTTTGAATTGTTTATGTAGGTACTAGCGCTGGGCTGCTTTTCTTTTGAAAATGGCAGAAAGGAATGTGCTGGCAATTTCAAATTTTTTCTTCCCAGATTCTTATCAAAGTGGGAAAATCATCCAAACTGATCATTCCTTAAGCAGTTTCCATTTTCAAGCAGTCAGCAAATTTCTAGTGAATAAGGAATTTTCTTTAAAAATAAAATCCCAGCAGAATACAATTTGAAACCTTGTTCTTAGCCAAAGCTGTGCTTGTAGGTAAAAACAGCCTGAAGTTTTCCATTGGGACTGTGCAAAACAGTGGAAAATCAGGAGGTTAAAGACCAAGCAGAAAACAAAAAAAAAAATCAGCCCTAGAGTACACACACACCATCCCTGGACATTAACATGGCAGTTTTACCAGATTTATCTTTGTACAGAAGCTTTACCTCATTTCTCAGTCTTCTTGTTTAAATGTAAAAGGCCTGCTAAAGGACATTTTTAATAATGAGCCCCCTACTTATTTAACCATTTCATTCAACATTGCCCAGATTTATTGACTGTCAGGGCTTTCTTCCTTTTCTGTTTTCTCTGGGACTTCCATTCTGGGTGAGGAATGTCACTGTTGAAAAACAATGTTATTTAGCTGTCTTTTTAAAGCTACAATAGTTATGAACTCCAGATCATTCTTTATTTACTGACTGACTGCTGCCAAATACACCCAATTCATCTGGTGGAAAGACTTTGTGCAATAGCTGACAAATCTGGAATATTCTTCATAGGTAGATCTGGCAGTAACCACCTGTTGTGATGCCAAACGAGCAGTGTGAAACATATCTGGATGTTGACAGACTTCAGCTTCATTGCAGAGCATCACTGCTAGAACATAAAAGTTTGCTTTTCTGCCTTTCAAATATGCTGAACACCTGCTCCTCTCATTGTTTCCCCTACTTATTATTGCTTTTTTATCTTTAATTCAAGTCGTAGTTGTGCTTTCTGATGGATAGAAGAGCTCTCTGGAGTCTTTCCACCGACTTCAGTGATTTTGATGCTGCTCCCAGAGGTATAAGTTTTTTTAAAAAGCTGGGTATTCTTTGCACAGCCCTCTGCCTGTATGCACCAAAATGCCATTTCATACACCACAGTTTATCCTGTAACACAAGCAGGGCTGACCTAGAGCCCATGACTCCTCTCCTTGAGGAACAAAAGATGCCGAAGGAAGCTGTAGAAAAATATCAACCTGTTTCTGGGTTTCACCACCAAATATCTTCTTTTCCACTTAAAACTTTCATCTGTACAAAATGTGAGAGCCTGGGGTGTTTATTTAGGATTTTCAAACCTTTCACAGCTCCACAGCATTTGGCAGTGCAAGTGTTGTGCTGTGGTGCCATGTGCGGGCATCACAAATCTGAGACTTTTCAAATGGGTGCATCAGATTTAATAGACATGCTCAGGTCTTCTCACAGCTACTGAGCAGGAATCTACAAACAAGGGCTTCTCAAAATGTTAAAGCTTCCAGAAAAAGTTAGAGGATGACAAAAATATAAGAGGATGTGGAGTTCTTTTCCCTTTTCCAGCAAGAAGATCTTAAAAGAGCAGCTCAGGAAGAGCCATGACACAATCCCTGCTGTCATACCCAGAACTCCACAGGGAGTTCAGAGGACTTATTGCATGTTCCTGATGAAAGAACTACTAGCATAGGAAAAAAACCCAAAAAACACCCAAATTTTGTTTATTTGCTTTCCTGTTCTAAAACAATTTGATGCTGAAAATATTTTGGCCCTGAAATAGGTCAAGGGCAATGCAATCCCATCCAATGCATTCTTCCCATTTCTGTAGGCTGTGCTCTATCTTATGTGATCCCACAAGATCCTTCACTTAGGCTGTGAGAAGAAGGAACAACAGAAAATCTTAAGAATCTGGTGCTGATGATATAATGTCTTTATGCAAATAGCTAAAGCCATGTCCTTAGTTCCTTATTGCTATTTTAAAAGAAAATATATATGAACAACAGATGATATTCAGTTCTTATATTGACAGAGGCAGGGGTCTTCTTCAGAAGCTTCAACAAGTCATAGATTAATTTTTCATTTCTCATTCTCAATTTTTTTTAAGAGAAGACTGTAATAATTACTATTAAGGTGGGAAAAAATAAAACCTTACCTTTAAACATAAAAGAAATCCTAATTCCATTATTTTTCCTGTATTTCCTGTGTTCCAACATTTCCTGTAAGTCAGTATCCATTCATGACAGTGCTCATAGCAGAACTTTTAGAAAAGGTGCATAAAATCCTGGATAATTATGGAGTGAATTTCCTCCTTAACTCTCTTAGTCAGTAGTTGGCTTCTATCCTGAAGCATAATTGTTTATATCCCTAATGTATGGTTTCATCCTGTGTAATGTAGCTGCGGATGGTCTCATTATCCATATAAGTGTTTAATAAATCCCTTTAATCCCACTAAACTCATGCCTCAAAGATACTGTATTTTGCGGCAGTGAGTTCCACATGTTAATTAACTACTATAAAAGAATGATCCTAAGTATAATTTTTGGATAATTTTTTCTTAGAAGGTTCACATAAATTCACGTTGACACCAGTCTTTGCTGTTTCTTCCGTTTTGGTAACGATGCCCCAGTCCACCAATCAACCAGTAAAAAACTGGTGTTTTCCAAACAGTTAATTGAGTATTTTAAAGTATTCACAGAAAATGGATGCCTGTTCTGTCTTCAGCAGAGATATCATCAGAGACCAGGTTTTTCTTATCTACTTCATGCACTGAAACAGAATCGCGACCTGTGAGCCCAACTCAGGTGGGATGTGACTTCTCAGACACCTGGCAGATGGTGCCCCAGGAGAGGGGACATCCTGCCTTTTTGAAGGGCAGCATCTCCCAGTTCCTTGGCAAGCTCTGTTTCCAATTTGGGATACAGCAGTCCAGCCCAGGAGACCACCCTGGCCAGGCTGTTAACCAATCTCCTGCCCTGTAAAGGACATCTCCTGCATGGCCTCAAAGCAGCACACCCTGTTCTGGCAGGGACCACTCACCTCCAAGCAGCAATATAGTGTTCTCCATCCATCACACCTCTGAAAGGAGATGATATATCCTGAAAAAAAAAAACCTATATAAGGTCTATCAACATCATATACAGTAGATCAGACACCACTGGACAAATAGTTAGGACAGGTTTTGGGAAGTGAAGGATTTCAGGGTGCTGAGCCCTGCTCTGTGACTCTTCACCTCTCCTTTCCCTCTTTTCCCAAACTACCATTTTCATTTCCAATCCAAGCCTTACCCCTCCCATGGAACTAAACTATTTGAAAGTCTAAAGATTTAAGGTAAGCTTTAAAAGGTGAAGGTTGTGATATCTAAAGCACTCAGAGGTACCAGAAAGAATATAGACTGATTTCTAAAAGAGGCTTTCAGACAGAAAAAAAAAAAGCTAAAATAGTTTGGAAATTTGCACAAAGAAGTAAAAATTCATCAGAAGCTCCCCAAAACGTAAAGATTGCTCCTTTATTGTTATTGAATGCAGTTTATTTATACCTTACATTGCAGCATGGGCCATAGCTTTTTTATGGGAAAGAATTAAATTTAATGTTATATTTTCTAACAATTTAAAATGCTGATCCTGCTTTTCTCCATATATCAGCTCTTATTACTCAATAAAATTTTGGGGTGCTGTTTCTTCTGAGGTGGACAACATAAAAAACCAAATATTTTATTCACAAGATGAACCAGAGAGGATCTCTGGGTACTGTTAACAAAACCTATCCCACGTTTCCATAATGAAAGTCAGATTTGAGGGGACTTTAAGTTTTTCATTTGAGGATATTGTTTCCATTATCATTTGTTGGTTTTCTTTTGTTGCAAAATGGACTATTTTGTGAAGTTGGCTGTCACTTTTGAAATGGAAATCATGATGAATTATGGCCCATTTTCCTTACTATGCTTTATCAAGCTCATTAGAGATGATGCATGGCCTGAAGTTAACGAAACAAAAGACAAAAAGCAGCATAGGAAGATTCTCTTCCTTACATGTATTGCTTACATATGAAATTAAATCAACCTGTTGCACTTGTTGCACTTAATGGCCACCTTTTATGGGCACACTAAACCCTCTCGCTGTGGCTGCAGCTCTCCTGCAATTAGACCACAAAAACCCCTGCTGCAAAATTTTAAGGGCATAAGTTATCCCAAAACTTCTGTTCCTCATTGTCACTATCTCATTCTAGATTCATTTTTACAAGGAATGCATATGCCAAGAAGCTTTTCATATTTTTACAATGTTAAATGCGGAGAAATGTGAATTTGTTCTGGAAAATAAGGTTTTGGAAAATGTATTTCTACTAAAATAACCGTGTAACAAAAGATGTTTCCTAAATCTCATAGATGGTGATGCATCTTATCCAACAAGCCAAGAGTTTCATCCAAAACTAAACAGCTGTGGTGTCATTTTCAGGCACTTAATATTTGCATAAACACATTTTTTCCCTTGCAACTTGAATTAATCTTTATATCAATAACAGAGAGCAAACCTCCAAACAATTGTTTGAAGGGAAGAATTCAGTAAGTCTTTTCAATATTGGAAGGAATTCTGCTTATGCATTCTAAAGGAAATCTCACTCCTGTAAAAGCTGGACACTATTTGAACTAGCTGGAAATGTTTGGTAGACATGCTGCCTTATATGGGCCCCGATTCAGAAAAGCACTTAAGCACACGCTTAACTGTTATCACGTGTTAAAGTGCTTTTCTGGATAGGGATCCAGTCCTAAATCTTAGGCAACAGGGCTAATCCAGCACTTCTGAAGAGGCCAGTGAAATGATGCTCTTTGATTTCACTGGACCTTGTCTGACCACTCCACTCAATCAATAGCCTGGTGCTAAAATATGGTACTGAAAAATGGGGAGAAACATTAAATAGCAGCATAGAAAGGCAATGTGCTGTCAAAGGAAGAATGGCTGTTACTGGCAATGTAACTTTTAATTTGAAAGGTAAAGCCCCTTTTATTATGTCTAAAGTGCATTAATTGATACAGTGCCCCATGACTATCTATTGTAATTGTCCACAGGCTGACAAACCAACATTTAATCCAGGAAAAATAGGATTTAATTGCTAAAACATGTTGGAAATTGTAAAGCAAGAACATACATCTGGCAACATGGAGGTGCTGGTTTTAGCAAGCCATCTTCCAGCTTGTTCCTAGAGTAGAGAAGACTCCACTACCTGTGGCCTTTCCTTAAAGCTGCCAGGAGGAAGGAGTGTGTTGCACTTTTCTACTAGTTTAGGTTGTATCCACATTTTCCAAGCTCTGCTCCAAAATGAAGTGAGGTTATTATTCTGTGCAGTCACTGCTGTGGTTTTATTTGAATTGCACATTTGCCTTTGTAGGCCCCTGAAAATAAAACATCTTGAAGCTGATGAAAATGGGGGAAAGAACCTTGTTTGCATTGGACTTGTTAAATGTGAAAAACCAGTGCGGTCATCTTGATAGTTAAATAATGGGAGGAACTGCATGAGGAGGAAGCCAAGAAAAATTTTTTTCTCTACTCCCACCTTGAATGCAGAATCACACAAGCCTCCTTCAAGTCCATTATGCTGCCTTGGTTTTGTCTAGACTGTGGGGATGAGGCTTTGCAGTGCAGCCCACAGCCTGACAGCACCCCGCCGCGCTTGCCAGCCCTCCCCACACGAGCACTCAGGGCTCCTTGCTCCAGAAACCAAGGTCCTCAGGGAGAAAGAGCCTGGCTTTTGCCCCAGCACAGATTTGGGATGTGGCCAGGGCATACACCTGGAACCTGGATGCTGGGAAGTATCTGCAAATTTCACAATTCAGATACGCCCTTAGCTCCTCGACCTGTAAAATGGGCACCCGGCCTCTCATCAGAGGTCAGGAGCTCTCATCACCTGTCAGAAGCATTGAGAGGTTTATTTAATTAATGTTTATAATGCTGATTCAAGATGCCAGATGCTACAGTGCTGAGCTCTCTCTGTGTAGCTACATCAATAGCTAAGGAGGAGGGAAGGCACTAAAGACATGCAAAGCATTCTTAGCTCCTTGCTGATGCAAATTGCTGCAGGTAATTAAGAAAAGCACTACAAAAGAAGGCAGTAGAAGTGAAAGCTTAAACATGAAGAAATAATGACTTTTTTAGAATTTAAGTGAAAAATTAATCAACTAATAAAAAGAACTTAACGTGTTATAAGCTAACTCATTCTTTTGTAATTGAAACACGTGGTTGGCCTCTAAATTGCTATGAGAAATAACCAATAATATTTCAAGGGCTTAATTTCTTTAGACCTATCATGGGCTATAATCATCTTTGCATGTGTCTCTGAAGAGTGGAAGTTGCTAAATACAGATTTGGAGAATCAAGCAACCAAAGAGCCTCCTTACTCAGCTGAGTAGCAGATTTTGTCTGGGCTGGGAGGCATCATCTGAAATGTTCAGAGCCAGAAACTCTGCCAGCATCAGGACTCAGCTTTTCCTATTGACTGCTGCACAGGATCCTACAGACACATTTAGTAGACATAAAGGATCCCATGAGGACATATATATGTGTGCAATGTCGATAGTAAAAAAAAAAAACAAGTTAGTATGGTGTCGGGTGAATGTCTTGTAGCGCAGCATCAATGGCCTCCAACCTCTCTCAGGATATTTTCAAGCCCTGCTCAGCCTTCCCTTCATCACAATGTCAGGCCTTCTTCACACAGCCCAGTAAATCACCATTTTTCTCTGTAATTCTCCACTCAAGCATAGCCCTGTGCAGACTTGTGACATGTCCTAATTGTGCTGAGCGATATCACACCTTAATGACTGGCAATAACCTTTGTTTTATGTCCAGGTTGTTAATCCCTTTAGAAGGGCCATAGCAGCTGTCAGATGAGGTCAGGCATGAGTTCTGATTTTCCACTGCTGCGTTTTGAGCAATAGTTTTTAAAACTCTTGAGCAATTCTCTTTTAGCAAACAGCAAAGTCCAGTTATTTCCCCACTATCACTCCATCACATACCTGTAGAGGTAAGTAAAGAAGGAGTGTGTTTTTAAATACTAATTTAGCACTTGTATGATTACACAGGGATATGTACATTACAAATCTATATTACACACTATAGGAATAAGGCCAGAAGAGGCTTTAAGAAGTTGTTTGTGCTGAGCAGTGCTTTGAAGCAGAAGCAGATCTGAAACATCCCTTACAAAGTTTGTTCAAGTCATTCCTATAAACCTTTAATACCCAGGGAAGCTGTGGAAATTACTAATGTGCTCCAGTGCCATCAGAAAGCTCTCAAACTGGAATCTTCCTCTTGCAAATTCAAGACATTCCTAATTTCTTTTCCAATTTTTAGTAGACATGAATAATTGATCCCCTTCCTCTTTATAACAACCGTTTAAATATTTGAAGTCTGTTATCATGTACCTCCTCAGTCTTCTCTTTTCTAGACTAAACAAACCAAGTTCTTTCAACCTTTCCTCATAGGTCACTTTTTCTAAACCTCTCATCATTTTGGTTACTGTCCTGTGGACTCTCTCAGATTTGTCTGTGCCTTGAAGTGAGGGTCCCTAATGCCAGACTCAAAATTGCAGACAAAATCTCACCAGAGGCTCAGGAATATGTGCCACACTCCTATCTCATCCTGGGATGGAGTAGCATCCTACTACTGACTAACAGTCTGTGGTCCAGCTCTAACCTCCCAATTCACTTCTGCAGAACACCAGTTGTATCTTTGAATTTTTATTTCAGTAGTTTCAAGGCCTCTTTATTGAATTGCAGGTGACTTCTCAAATTTAATAGAATCATTCTGGGTTCTAATCCTGCTCCAGAGGCACTCGCGCCCTGGCAGCTCAGTGCCACCTGCAAACTTGACAAGGCCATGCTCTATTGCACAGCCCTAGAGGCTGGTGAACCTTGAACAAACCAGGCTTAGGATAAAGCCTTGTAGGATCCCAGACCACCCAGTCTGATTGCAAGGAATCAACACATACTCCAAGGAAGGTTTTCCAGCTAGAAAGTGGTTACGCTACCCAGCAATCAGAGCTGGGGAGGGGACAAAATATTCAGATACAGCAAGGAGTAAAAGATAAAACTTTGGAGCAAGGATGCTATAAGATCTTAAAAATAGTAAATTATCTTGCATCTAAATGACTATAATATGTCTTTCTTATTGTGTCTACTGCTGCGCAAGCAAAGCTTAATGTGATGCTTAGATTACTTTAATAGCTTTTGTTAATAAGGCAGTTTTCCCTGCGTTTTTTATTTCATTTTAGAGTGAAAGCAGTCCAACCAGTGCAGAGGGGATAAAATCATCTCATGGTTATATCTCTTATGTCTTTTATGTAAGTTAGATGTCTCTTAAGTAGTAAATTGTGGAACATTTGTGCATGGAGCTGTAGATGGAACCTTAGAGAGTGAAGTGCTTTAGCCTGACCTGGGCTTAAGGAGGATGCTTCCCAAAAGACAGGTTTCAGTTTAGCCTGGATTGCATGGCTGTAGCAGGGACAGCTTATTCTAGCCAGTGTTTGACAGCTCCTTTTCTCATTTTATGGGGTTTTGCTGAATGTTTAATGTTCCAGACACTAGTTACTTAAGTCTGCAAGGGAAACAGTCTGCGGTTGCTGGTTTAGGTGTCAAGAGAGAAACCTGTATGAAATGAGATGATGAGCATCACTTAGAGATGCTTACAGGTTTTCAGTCACATGAAGGGAAGAGTATCTTCCCCCTTCTCATTGAATATTTTATTCACTTTGCCCTTTATTTTCTTGTCAGTATCCGCTCCTAAAAGAGGAGCTGATTTTTCACCTGACCACAGGTCTGAGAAGTCAATTTGTTTCAGGAGCTTTGATTACATCCAGCAAGCTTCCTCCTGAAAATTCACAGCATCCAGCGAGTTTCAGTAAAGCACATCTTGAACTGCATTTATAGCATGCCACAATCTGATTCTGGATTTAAAGCACCAGAAGCATTTTCAGACAGGCAAAAACAAAACAAGGTTTTGTTTGTCCACTCCAAGTACCTGACTGAGGAAGGTGTCTAGCAAAAGTAACATCTACAGATGTTCTGCAAACATGGAGACTGGGAATTGCCTTAGGAGACAGAAGTTCTATGTCTAGTCTAGAAGTAAATGAAAGTCCCTTTGCTAAAGCTTCCAGTAGGATGTGTATTTCCCTGTGGCTTCAGTTCACTTCTTGTCCTTGGTTTTCCTGTCTGCAAAGAGAGTCACCCACTTGTCCTACCTGCTTTTTGGGGTTGATGATGGAAAATGGGGACTGGTAGTAGCAGATACCACATAATGGCTTAAATAAGTATAAAATAAAAGTTAGGAATGCCACCAAAAAGTCATAGGAACTGAGATGGAGTTTAACTTCTTCCATCACGTGGTTGTACCAGGTTATCTGAACAGAAAAGTAGGTGATCAATCCAGCCACAGGTGTATCATTAATATTGAGAGTATATTAAATTAGTTTTTTGCTCAGAAAAATTAAGAAATTCTAGATTTGTCTGGGAAGAGAGGATAACAGGAGATATTGTCAAGATAGTATGCCATTGTTTTAATGTATGTCTAGGTAAGCAAAATCATCTTTTCTTTATTTTCTCTTTATTACAGAAATTAAAGTCAGGCTTTCTAAAGTAGTCTGTAATTTACAAATGAGGACTAATTCATTAATATCCTGAAAATGTAAGCAACATTCTAAAGAGTGATTGCAAGGAGCCTGAAAATGTTACCAAACAAACTTGTTATATCTAAGAAGAAAAAGTGTCTGAAACAGTGAACTTGCAGAGACATTTTCTGGGCTCCTTCTGCTTTGAGCAACACAAACACAATCTTCCTAATCCGCCGCTCCTGCTCTGACATTCCAGCCTCATGCATAGCCATTGGCAAACTTGGAACGTGCATCCAGTGCATTTTTTTGGTTGAAATGCTACATCTGGCTTAGCTGGCAAGTGTTACTATGCCTCTAGAAAGTAAGCCAAAGTGAAAGAAAAAAAAAAAGAAAAGAAAAAAAAAACAGGAATCTTAACTACATGCAGGAAAAGATTACTGAAATATACTGTCCTCTTTGTTTCCTGGAAAACTGAAACTCCATTTATGGCCTCTGACCTTTGGAAAGATGGCCCCAGAGGAAAGGCAGCTACCTAAGAGTTAATGTATGCAGTGTACTGTAAGCATTTCATTAATTTGCTTATTAAAAACATGAAAAGCTTTTGCCTCCTTGACACCCAAACAAAAGGCAAGCAATTGGGAGACTTTTGACCCGAGCTTATCAGATGACTGGTGTAATGCTGTCAAACCTTCCCCACTGCATGCAAGGAGGGTCACATTTTAGAGGTGTTTATGACATCCTAAGGTTCATAACACCTATCTTTGTCAACAGGAGAATGATGCAGGTCAACTGGATGGGTTAATGAGGCTGAACATGTAAGGAAAAACATACAAGAGAGATGGAAGTCTAAATTAAAAACCACGATTTAAATAACCTGTAATGCAAACATGTTTTACCAAAGGATAGAAATATCACAATTTGCTTATACTTATCACAAACTTTGGTACCCACTGGAATAAGTAGACTTAGGAATTGGCTATTTTCAGTTGTAAGGCAGAACTAGACAGCTTTGAAAACCCAAGGACAAAAGTGTTGTGATAAACTTCTTATAGTTTTCACAATTTTCTTTCATCCTTTTTGAGAGCGGGAATGTATATCATCTTCTTAAATATCTCCATAAACAGCAATTTCAATGAAAACGAGGGGAAAAGATTGCCCAAATAGTTTCTCAGTGCAGCATGATCTTTGGGGGAAAAAAAAAAAAAAAACTAGGTTGATCTTAAATTTTGCAACAAAAGAAACAGGCACAGGCTCAGATCATTTAAAATTCATTTAAGAATATTTGCACCAGAGCCAAGGAAAAGAGAAGTGAAAAACAACTAACGCAGAAAACATTTGTAAAATCTGGAATACTTTCAAGATGTCATAGGCTACATCTACTTTCTCAAGGCAGCTGTGGCCACAGGAGAAGATCAATAGATTGGAGCAGTTGAAGCTGAGGGTTCTTTATCTGCACTATGGGGGAGATAGAGACAGGACTGCTTTAAACTTGATTTAGACCAAATCTCCACACTGAAATATCCCAGAGTGTGATTCCAAGCTTTATGGAGGTCTAGTCATTGGTTTGGCCTCTTATTCCTGCAAAAGGAATTGGAGAACATTTGGCACATGCCTGGATCAAAGCCTCCAGTTCAGTTTTCTCCAAACAGAATCCAGATTATGGGCTGCAAAACCACTCTGGGAAGTGAACTACTGCACAGTAAATGGGACAGTCTGGGGGATGTGCTTCAAAACAGCATCACTGCTCTGAATCACAGCACTGATGTGGATGCAGTCATAAAAGCCTCCCAAAAGGCAATTTAAAAACAAGCATCCCAGAGGAGACATTACTGGCAATTCCTGATTCAGTGATAAGCCTTTTTTTCCAGGATGGAGAATTTTTATCTAATAGCTTGATCCTCTGAATGCACATATTCTAAAGCACTGGACAATGTGTCCTTAGGATCTAGGCTAAGTGAAACATCTAAAGTAGCTTGACTTTTCATTCCAAATTTCAGTCCCCTGGTTGTTTTTTTTTTCCTCCCAGTAAGCATCAGCTAAAATGTACAGGGAATAACAATATTCTTTGTGTAAACACTTTAGGGATTTTCCATGTATTAAACACAGAAGTCTTACATGTGAATATACAGCAGAATGACATCCCAACATTTTCTCTGCTGGGAAAATGTAATGGAATAGGTGTACACAGGGAGTTTTCCTGTTCTTCTATATCAATGCTTCTGAACATTAATGAAAAGACCACTGATTTTAAACTCCTAACAACAATAATATTTTGTTGAACCCAAACGTGTCTTCAACTAATTTTGATGGAGGAGTAAGACTTTTCAGGGAGCTTAAGTAAAGGGGTCTAAGATAGGAGAGAAGTAACATGAAAAACAAGATGTTGTGATAATACGATAAAACCAAGACATGTATTCTTGTTATATATTTTTTTTAACCTTAGAAAACACCAGTGCTTTAAGACAATTGAAAATTCAGAGAGATTATTTTAGTCCCAGGTTCAATGGTGGTTGCTTAGTTGATGATTTTTTTTCCTCAAGATAAAGCTATTATTATGATGGTATTATTATCATGATTGTCTTAAAAGCTTTCTTATTCCCACCTAGCACTTTCACAAATTCTTTCCCTCTACCCCTCCCCAGCCTTAGAGCTTCTTGGAACTTTTAGTATTATTTCAATTACTTGTAAGAAAAACACAATGTCATTTTATTCAAGTTTTGCCTCACAGAGATTTTGGGGTACAATCATTGCTTAGCTGAAGAAATGCCAAAAATAGAAGGAGTACATCTTAAAAAATAATAATGATGACTTCTAGTTAGCCTGATCATATATGTGGGAATGATTTTTCAACATCTTTTTGATGGTGTCTGTGTGATATCTTCTGAGATGACAATAGACCCACAGAGAGGGAAATTCAGCTTTACATTTAGGATTAGCACACATTCCTCTACCTAAATTTAGAAATTCTACAGATAGGTCTGCACAGGAGAGTGTAGAAAAGCCCCAGAAAAGGAGGAAGTCTCCCCACTGCTTCAGGTAATCCAGCAGGTCCCCAAAGCCATCTGAGGAGTGAAAAGATGGAAGTGGATCTTGTTGGACCCAAATCAGGAGCTGGATTTGATGATTCTTGTGGGCCCTTTTCAAGTCAGAATATTCTGTGTTACTGTGGGTTTAGAAGGACTAAAAGATTTCATTTTGTCACCCTTACCTGGCTGTGTGATCCCCATCTTGGTATTCATCATAAGCCTCTATCTGTATTTTTTAGTAATTAGCAGCATCCCAGTGATATCTTTGGGATCACAACCAATGACTCAGATAGATCTTCACACACCAAACAAATTGGTACGAATATGCTTCACTATATTTCAAAGGTATACTAACAATATTTTCTAGTCATGAAACAGGGTCAAGTAGTTATCCATAGAGATAAAATTATGTATTCATGCCTATATTTATTATTTTTGTCTTGATTACTGAATTTTTTTCTGTTTTTCCCAAATTTTCTTTTTTTTTAATTTCTCTTTCACAAAAATGCAAGCTCAAATAGATGATTTTTAATTATGTACTTCCACGAATTTCACATGTGCAATTTCCAGAGCAAAAGCAAAATTATATCAAACAAACCTGAGCATCACACAAAGTGAGGTTAATCCAGACCGGTGGAAAGCTATGGAAATTCACAGAGTTAATGGTGAAAGAGACCATATGTCCTGTGACACCTTGACTTGATGGAATGCCCCTCCATAAATGCTTCCTTAATGCATCCCGTTGTGCCTAGGTGTGGGATGACGTATGGCCTGCCTCGTGAGCTTTCATCCCTTTCATTTACAAGCCATGGGTTCTTATAATGAAGATTTTTCTGTTGACCAGAATATTAGAAAAGGGCAATTAGGGCTAATTATTCAAAACCTTTGTTAGATGCACGTGCAAGCCTGTGGGTAATATTTGGATATTGGAAGCTTTGGGAGTGGTTTTGTCAGGACTCTCTATAAATCAAAACATAACTTTTGTCCTTTCTCTTTTCTGAGCACCAAGGTTCAAAGCGTTTGCAAAGGTGATTACTACTCTACAACCACTTTTAAGCACCCTACTCTCTGATATTTTCTGATAACAAGAGTTGCACATTTCTTTATCAAGACAAAAGAGCTCCTAGTAGAATTATTTTTATTGTTACAATCACTCCCAGACAGTTCCACATCCATAACAGTAGGGCCTAAATAGAGCAGCAACACACAGGAAGACATGGTCCCTGCCTCAAAATGTTTATGATCTAATTTAAGACAAGACACAACAAGTGAGTATAACAAATGTTCAACACAGGTTCCAAATGTAAACATACGGTAGATAGGAAAATGGCCATAAATTCCTCTATCAAAGATAACACCTCTCAATGTCTCTCACACAGACTCTGTAACATGAAACATGTCAAGTGAAACAAGTAGGGAGGGGATTGCACATGTTGGTGCTGCTGCTGAAGATTCAAGTGAAAAGAAATGCAAGCTTCAAACTTTTTTTGTGTTATTTAAGAAATACGTTCAGCCCTAGGAAAATAAAATATCCACATGGTTGTGATTCAAACAGTTGGGATTTTTCTAGTGCGGACACTCCTATAGAAACATTTTCTAGCTGATACTAAAACAATAAATAGAAAAATGTGTGTGTTTGTGACTGTTCTCTGGTTTTATGTTATCTAACATAGGAATGACATCTGGAGTGTTGGGTTTACGGTTTGTTTATTGCTTTATTGTTTTGTTAAAAAAGGTAATCTTGTCTCCTTTGGATCTGGTAGTGACTATGAGCATAACAGACTGTGATCATGTGAGCAGAGCAGTGGAGCTGGATGTATGTGGCATCCAGAGAGGGACAACCCTGAACTTGCCTCTACTCAGAGCTGCTTTGGGCCCGTGCTCCGAGTGAGAACCACAGTCAATTCCAAGAGCAAGAAGCTAAACTCTCTCCAGTCACTCTTGTGCCAAGATTTAGCACCAGTACATTCAGTCACTCCACAACCAGGTCCCTCTTCCAGCCAGAGCCTCTGAAAATGAACATGACACACCCTACAAAAATTTCTAGCTGTACCTTGAGTCATTCACTCCACCAAAACTCAAAGGTCGCACCCTAAATTGGCCCCGGTAAACAAGAAGGTGCAGTATTTTGCTCCAGCAGATTATTTGGGCTGTGTGATTTTATTCAAGTCACCTTCAAAGGTCTTGGAACAGCTGGTTGTTGTGTGACCATCCTTCCCTCTCTCCCTTCCCCTTGTCTAGAGAACAATCATAAGCCTCAGAATCAATAATTACAGAGTCAGCTTTACCAACAGGTAATATTCAGACTCACAGGTACAAAATGTAAACATAATATAGGAAGCAAAGCAGCTGTAAATTTATCTCCTGAAGATAACGCCTCTCAAAGTCCCCTTTGCAGACTTCATGAAATAAAACAAGCTGAGAAGGAGCAGGTTGGAAATATCTGGGCTGCCTGGGTTTAGCTCTGCCAACCAGCTGGTTTTCCTTGGACCTTCCCACTCCTGAATTACCCCATGTGAGCCCCACACCATTTCCAGGGAGAGCTCACTTAGCTGAGCCCCAAGGGCCATGGTTTTTGTTGGGCTGGATATTGAGATTACAGATTCTGCAGCTTTTTTACTGCAGGGATTATTTCTGCTCTTGGCTAGGACTAAATTCCCCCTCTGCTGTTTCTCAGGCTCTCTGCTGTGAAGCAATTCTCTGCTCAGCTTCCCTCACCTGCCTCTAGCAGCCTCTGCCACTCCATGTTTCATATATAGATATAAAACCCCACTGTGCAAAATACTCTATTCATCCAGGCACTTGCATGCTATTTGTTATTGATAAATATCAATATTATCATCATTAGCAGAGCAGAAAAATTACCATTATTATCTGCTTAACTGGCTGCACATACAAAGGGATTTGGTTTGTTGATTTTGGTTTGTTTTGTTGCTGTTTTTTTTCCTGTTTTAAACTCTATTATGGAAAGACTGTGAAGGAAATAAGGGGGAAAAAGGAGCACTCTACTATATGAAAAACTACATTCAGTATCTACAAACAGATTAAAATCACATATGGAAAAAGTATCTTCCACAAGAGAGAATTAATGAACAAGCACAGTGGCCCAAATTCTGCCCTTAGGTGAAGTCAATGAAAAAAAGTAAGTGCATATTTTTGGCCCATTATGTCTTTTCTTACAACGTTTTCTTAATATAAATCCAAATCTAGGGACCTGATCAACTCCAAAGTTTCTCAAGTTTTCTCTTGAGCAATATGAAATCTTATGGAAAATGATTTCTAATATCACAGAAAACAGAACACGTTCAGTACAACTGGGAACACACTTATTTCACACAAATGAAAGAAATAATCCCGCTCATTCTAATTGGAGAATATTTTTCTGGGGCAGTGATTTTGTCAGCTGTAAAAATGATTAATGCTGCAATTCAGCAGGATACTTAAGCACATGTTCAGTCAATTCCTATTCAGCAAAGCATTTAAGTACTTAACTTTACTCACATGCTCAGGAATTTCAGCATGTGCTCATGGGCGTGTGGAGCATCAAAAGCCACAGTGGCATTGAGGAGGTTTCCAGCCATTGCCCATCAGATGTGGGCTACAACACGATGACCTTCCTCTTGCCATGGGCTGCTCTCAACGCTCTATTAAATCAGTTTTGACTAGGAAATGGAGCCTAAGGCAATATTTTTGTTATAAACCTAAAACTTGGCATTTCCAACACCAGTGGCCACAGACACAGCCCAGTCCCTTTGCTCAGGGAATGTTTTCACACTGAGCCGTGCTCTGCTCCAAAGCAGCTTCAACCACTCTGCACCTCTTGAACTCCCCCAGGACAGCTCAGCTCCCCACTTGCACAACCCCATCTCCTCTCCACACCAACTGCTGATGTGAAAGCAGCTCTGGTTGGATCCCAGCAGGCAGGATGTGTGCAGGGAGAGGCTGGGGAGCAGAGCTGGTCACACACGCTGCAAGCAGAGGCACGAGGAAATGCGCTTCTCTCTCTGGCTTGGGGACAAGTGCAGACACATGCCTGTGGCTGCAATGACAATATGACGTAAAACAACAGGATTTGTGCATGCCCTGTGGGAAAACACTATCTGGGGAGAGTACAGGGAGCAAGGAAAGGAATAGAGAGGTTTCTGTTGCTGGAGGAGAAGAATTTCCCCACTGGTGGTGAAGAAGAGTGAGGGCAGAAAGAACAGAAGTATGGCCAAGCACATCATTAGGCAAAAAAATCCCTCTGAACCGTCCATAGAAGGCTTGAGCAGGGACAGATCTACTATTTGCCAAACTGTTTGGTGGCAGTTACCATCTTATCCAGATGTTCAGATGATCATAACATTCCCACATCTTACCAGATGGATCCAAATGTTTCGCTGTATTTTTTTCCCCAGTTCCCTTAAACATGGGGGTTCAAAAACAGGTGTCCCCAGTGTGAAAAAATATTCAACCTTCAAGAGAAAAACAGCCAATACACAGAGGACATCTCTGCACTAGGGAAAAAGAAGCCTTTTTTTTAAAGATAAGTAGTTTTTATGAAAGCATGAGAGAAAAATACATGTGTGTTACCATTGACGGCCATAAAAACTTTAGCATGGGAAATCTGGAAGCAGATGATGTTTTGTTACAGGGTGGGGGTTATTTTTCCCCTGTTGTTCAGACATCTGTTGAAATCAGAGCTGGATAAATACTTTCAATTAAAGTTATACAGTCTAAGCTAAGATTTCATTACATCTTTACGAATTTTTGAGGACCAATAATTCCAAACAGTACCCAGTTTTTTCTTAAATTGTGCATACCCACAGGTATAGAATTGGAAGCCATCTAATATCCTTTAAAATGTATGAAAACAGGTCTTCGGTGGTGTCACTAAACATTTATCTGAACAGAAGTTGTAGAAATCTGTAAATATACAAATATATGTCAAGTTAGCAATCAATGAGCAGCTAGAAGTTCTGGAGGCAAATTTCTTACTGTTGAAACCACAATCATTTAGTGAAGATAAAACAGCACTCCTCACACATGATTAACTCAGAGTAGCCTACAGATTCTCAAAAAAAAAAAAAAAAGCTTTTGATTTAGAATAAAATTCTGTTTTAGCTCTTAATAAAAACAAGAAAAATAGCACCTTTAAGTAACCCACAGAAAATGCAGCATGAAATTTAGTGCAGAGGACTTTTGGCATGAAAAGCTGAGCTACATATTCAGGATGGGTGGCCCAAATACAGATGCACATAGAAATATTTGTCTTTGACATGCCTGATGGAACACCAGGAATGAACAATTTCCCAGTACCTGAGGAAAAAGGAAAGATATGCAAAGGGCCTGGTTTTAAGGGAGCAGCTACAGATTAATAAAGATAAATGTGTCACTAGGATGGAAACTTTATGAAGTACCAAAATTCTACCCTATAGATGGTGTCTCATCTA